>NC_064921.1:931442362-932692362 GCF_023897955.1 Schistocerca gregaria
ATCAGTGTAACATTGGGAAAGGTGTCCATGTGTGCATGGGTGTGCCTCCCAACTTTGGCATTGCTGGCACGCAGTGCAACTGAGTACCCATTCACGGTAGTCCTTCTAAAGCCCCAAAGAGACGAAACATGCAGCCATAAGCATCGCCATGGTGTTGGTGCATGATGGACTCTGTCGAAGGCACTGTGCCAGAATTTCTCCGGAAGGAACGATCAATGTTTGCCGATGGAAATGTCCCACCAAATCATCCATGTAGAGCTGGGGACAGGCACTAACTTCAGTTGCAGGCCACTGTAGGTGCTGTGACGGAAATTGTGCCGTTCTCCATCACTCTCCTGCACTTGGGCGATGTCATCAAAGTTCACAGTGGGCGAGGTAAGAGCACATGCATGAGATATGCAATCAGTGACTACATTGTCCATCCAAGAAATATGGCGGATGTCTGCCGTAAATAGTGATACATATTGTAATTGCTGGAGTTGGCGCAGTGAACATTTGAAGTGATTATTTCAAAACACCCGAGTTACCGGTTTATGATCGATGAAAATGACAAATTATCAGGGTTATACCGATGGGTGGATGTATTTCACCTATATCTACATCGAAAAAGACACTCTGCAAGCCACTGTATGGCGTGAGGTGGAGGGAACCATGTACAACTACTAGTCATTCCCTCCCTTGTTGCACTCGCAAATAGAGCAAGGAAAAACAACTGTCTATATGTCTCTGTATAAGCCCTAACATCTCATATCTTATCATCGTGGTCCTTACATGCAAAGTATGTTGGCGGCATTAGAACTGTTCGGCCGTCTGCTTCAAATAATAGTTCTGTAAATTTTCTCAATACTATTCCTCGAAAAGAATGTCTACTTCGCTCCAGGGATTCCCATTTGGTTTCCAAAAGTATCTCCATAACACATGTTGTTCAAACCTACAGGTCACAAATATACACTATGTGATCAAAAGTATCCAGATACCTGACCGAAAATGACTTACAAGATCATGGCGCCATCCACCGTTAAAGCTGGAATTCAATACGATGTTGGCACACCCTTAGCCTTGATGACAGCTTCTACTCTCGCAGGCATACGTTCAGTCAGGTGCTGGAAAGTTTCTTGGGGAATGGCAGCCCATTCTTCACAGAGTGCTGCACTCAGAAGAGGAATCGAGTCAGACAGTGGGGCCTGGCATGAAGTCGGCATTCCAAAACATCCCAAAGGTATTCTATAGGATTCAGGTCAGGACTCTGTGCAGACCAGTCCATTACAGGGATGTTAATTGTCGTATAACCACTTGCCACAGGCCGTGCATTAAGAACATGTGTTCAATTGTGTTGAAAGATGCAATCAGCATCCCCAAATTGCACTTCAGCAGTAGAAAGCAAGAAGATGCTTAAAACATCGGTGTAAGCCTGTGCTGTGATAGTGTCATGCAAAACAACAAAGAGTGCAAGCCCCCTCCATGAAAAACACGACCATAGTATAACACCACCACCTCCGAATTTTACTGTTGGCACTACACAAACACTGGCAGATCACGTTCACCAGGCATTCACCATACTCACACCGTGCCATCGGACCACCACATTGTGTACCGCGATTCGTCACCCCACACAACGTTTTTCCACTGTTCTATCATCCAATGTTTATGTTCCTTACACCAAGTGAGGCATCGTTTGGAATTTACAGGCGCAATGTGTGGTTTGTGAGCAACCACTCGATGTTGAAATCCCCAAGTTTTCTCACCTCCCGCCTAACTCTCATACTACTTGCAGTGGATCCGGATGCAGTTTGGAATTCCTGTGTGATGGTCTAGATAGATGTCTGCCTATTACACATTTCGACCCTCTTCAGCTGTTGGTGGTCCCTAACAGTCAACGGACGGGGTCGGACTGTACACTTTTGTACTGTACATGTCCCTTCATGTTCTCACTTCACTATTACATCGGAAACAGTGGACCTAATGATGTTTAGGAGTGTGGAAATCTCGTGTACAGACATATGACGCAAATGGCACCCAATCACCTGACCACGTTTGAAGTTCATGTGTTCTGCAAAATGCCCCATTCTTCTCTCTCAAAATGTCTAATGACTACTGAGGTCGCTGATATGGAGTACCTGGCAGTAGGTGGCAGTGCAATGCACCTAAGTAGTGGGACTAAGTTTGTGCCAGGTCACACTGCATTGTTGCAAAATTTATTCAAGATGGCGGCAATGACTTCATCCTAGATGGCGGCATGTAGACTTGGCAACAATGCATGACATCATCCAATATGGCGGCCTTTGGCGGGAAAATAGGCCAATTGTGCTATGTCCACTAACCTAACCTCAATAAAAAATAGCGCCAATTTTGAATTTTGGCGGAAAATAGCCCAATTGGGCTATGTCCACTAACCTTAGACACCAGAAGAAAAAATGGCGGGAAGTTTGAATTCCAACAGGATAATGCACGTAAAAACCGTACTTGTCTTTATTATTATTGATTATCATTTATTAACATTCATTATAATTTATTAACATTCATTATGATTTATTATTATTGAATTGCCTACGCTAGAACATTCGATCCAAATTCAATTTACAACACGACAATGGCTGCAAAACCATACTTTTGTTTATTATTATTATTATTATTATTCATTATCGTTTATTAACATTCATAATCATTATTTCTCATTTAGTTCATTCATCATCATCCATATCACCATCATCATCATCCATATCACCATCATCATCATCATCATCATCCATATCACCATCATCATCATCATCATCCATATCACCACCACCACCACCACCACCACCACCACCATACCTATACTACAAAATTGCGCCAAATTAAATTCCAACACGATAATATCTCGAAAACTGTACTTCTATTTATTATTACCATTTACCATTTATTATTTATTCAAGAACTCCATTTTTCTCTGCAAGAAAGCCATTTTCCTTACATCCATAACAATAATCTATCACAAGTTCAAATCCCAACACCATAATTGATCACACGTGCGAGCTTTCTCCATCACTTATTTTTTTCACTGGTAGCCTATTATAATCACGTCAGATAATAAACTGCACTTATAGTAACGTAACTCACGTCCTTTGATTTTGCAGGGGGAAATGGAATGAAGACTATTTCAAGCAGTACGTTCATCACTTGTTCTCCAACACAGTCAGCACACACATCTTTGATTTCACAGTGCTGTCACCACGAGGTCCGCGCTCCAACTGAATTAGTTCAAATCCTCTCCAACCCCTGGCCAGCGCGTGGAGACCAAGCCGACGCCTGTCACGTGAGGCGGCTGGCCACTCGCACTGGGGGCGAGCCCAACGATCGCTCCCACATTGTAAACATGTTTTCGCTGGAACTTGCCGAGTTCGACGTCACAGCGGTCCCTTGTCCACTCACCACGTGTATTCCTCGCCTCTGCACGTTTCCCTCCAAAATTGTTTGCCTCCGAGCTGAATCACACAACGGTCGGCTGTTCCCTGCCACACTTCTGGCGCCAAAGTTGTTTTCTGGGTCACGTTCAAACCTGTCAATGCCGACCGCTCACCGTCCACCACGTGTCCCCGTGCGAGCGAGAACGCAGTTCTACACCTTTGGCGGCGAAGTTTGCTCGACAGTGGAATCTGCCATGACTACATAACAGCACGTTTGGTCCGCACAAGAACGCTCGCTAATTAACCCGCTCTCGTGCCCGCGTAATAAATGTACAATCGCTGCACCACCGCCCCGCTTACGTCATACACCCTCCATACACGCGACGGACATAGTGTTCTGTAGATACCTAAGTACTTAATTCCATTTCGATTTTAATCATATTAAATAACTCAATTTTCTGTTTCATATACATATGCAAAGGTGTTCAACTACTTTTCGATGACCAGACAGCCACATCTTCCTAGGAACCAGTGCCGAGTTTTAATACTGGCAGTAAAGAAAGGACACTTGTACCAGCCTCCTAGGAACCAGCACCAAGGTTGAAATCTGTCAGTATACAAAGATCACTTGCACTCCCGCCACCAGCCTAAGAAAATTGTTGCAAACGGAGCACATCACCACTAAACTAAGCCACCAGCATGCAACCTCTTCCTACATGTTTTGGTAAAAGGACTCACCCTGCACTAGGCCCACGGATGGAGGAACCAATTTACTTTATATAAGAATGGAGTGTATGTTTCACACTGACATGTTCCACACCATACAGACCTGCAAAACACTACTACCTAATTCATTTATAATGCTCCAGACACACGATTGCTAATTGTAAACAGTTAAAAGTAACTCATAGCACAGCCTACAAACACGCGAACCGCTCGTAAATAATGCAATCCATTTACGTCCAAATAGCCAAACAACCGCTAATTTTCCGCAGTAATTTCAGTGCATAGGCTTATGGAAAGAGGAACGAGTGTGCTTTATTTATTTGCGACATATCTTTTTCAAACTTTTGCTTCTCATACGTTTCGATATGTAAGGCTGACACAAGGCAGTTTCTGAA
Source organism: Schistocerca gregaria (assembly GCF_023897955.1). Taxonomy (NCBI): domain Eukaryota; kingdom Metazoa; phylum Arthropoda; class Insecta; order Orthoptera; family Acrididae; genus Schistocerca; species Schistocerca gregaria. The sequence continues at coordinate 931,446,870 of NC_064921.1, forward strand.
CTCCAGTAGTGCACTACACGTGGCAACACAACCACACCCACCAAGATATTCATTCCAATCCAGGCCTCCAACTCCTCTACAGATAAACTTGTCCAGTTATTTGTTGACTCACAGTCTGACCAGATTGCAGTTTTTGCGCAAAAACCACTCAGACGTACTGTGCTGCTCGGGGAAGTAAGGATGGGCTGCACTCTATTTATTTGGAGCCCTTTTATTTAGTCGTGGAGTATATTTGTCACAAAACACTCACACTGATCCGACTGTGGTCATCTGACACAGGCCACAAACACGTAAACAACGCCTAATTTCACCACACAATAGCAAACAGCTCTTAAATAATGCAGTACACAATATCAGCAGACGAGCTCTGTACTCTTAAACTCTCCAAATAATGCACCGCACAGTGCACAGACATGGTCGCAAAATAGTGCAACAGACGCGCCCAAACACCCTCAGCTGCCAAACCGACCGAAAGTCTCTGCTCGGCCTCCCCCAAACATGACCTCAACACCTCGCATTCGCACCCAACACAGGAGAAACTGATATCGCCTATGCACCTTACATTACGCTCCAAGGTACGTCGCGCGCGCGCTCGCGTGTGCGGTCGGCGGGAAAGGGGGTTCCAGAGTTTCCAGCCAAGTTCAGCTTCCGAGCGCTCGTGACAGCCGATACATGTGAAAGCTGCAGTGTCCTTCTCATGTATACCGCCGACGTCTCAGGTCTGGACCTGCCTTCACGTTTATCGTCAGAATAGCTCGTTGACACAATCGATTAACGCGGCCGGGAAAACATTTACTATTTGCATGGAACCGAGATGGTGACGGAAAATCAATCACTCTGATCTGCGCTGCAGGCACGTGTAATCACTGAGGACACTCTATTTTTTTCGAACAACTTATTTAATCATACAGTGTATCGATCGCGCTGTCACAAAACACCGTTCCCAGATGTGCCCTGGGCCATGTTGCACAACCCACAGACACGCACCCAATCATAATTTCAGTACACACTAAAGCAAACTGCTACTAAATAATTCCTCACACATATGTATATAACGCATAGCAGAACCTGCAGATCCGCTCGCAAAATAACTCAGTAGACGTCCGCACTCTGCCCACAGGATCGTGAAGTCACCCATCCGCCTGATTTCAGACCTCACACAGCCCCTGCTCGGCTTCCGCAAGCGTGAGTTGGTGCCGTCAACGTGCTCATCAGCGGTCAAAGCACACACATACTTCCATCCAGGACCACAATCCATCACAACCCCGAGCCGCTACCACCGAACGCGGGTGAAAGTCAACTTTATATCAACGTAGCATAATTATCAAAGCAGATCCTCCATACGCTAGACACATCATAGCAGCACATGTTTTCACCTCAGATGGCCGTGTAGCACACTGTGCATTGCTCCTCACACGACATTACACGGCCCTTTAACTAAGCATAACTACACTTCCCTGCTCTCGCCTCGTCGCGTGACCAGCCATCTAAAACCTTCTCAATATTATTCTTACTTTACAACATTTTTTAAAAAAATAAGATCTAATTTACAGCTCCCACCACATCTAACCTCCCGCCCGTCCCACATTCAACATACGCAAACGTCCTCAATCCTATCTTGACACTCATATATCACCCACAAACCATGCCTATCAATCAATTTACCATTCTCATCCCCTCTTTTCGAATTACAAACCTAGCCTCTATCTAAACACCAATCATCTCATCTTTCTCGCACTTTCAACAGTAAAATTAATTTTACACACACCCAGAAATACAAAACGCAATTAAAGAGTCGAACTTTTATACAGAGCATCAAGCACATACGACAATATTGAAAGCCTAGTCCATATTTACCACCTCCACCTTGAATTAAATAGTATTACCATTGCCGCAACATTCTGCCCGCGCTCGATTTGTACCTGTTTTTTCGCTCATAACTGTTGTCACCAGCGGTCGAATATCGCTATCTATAGATTGCGTAAATTCCCACATAAAAAAAAAATCTTGCCCTGCCGTTTAGAGACTCCTATATCCGAACACACAGCATCATTCAACTATCACTTGCTCTTATCTAATAACTCGTCCATCAGGTCTGGGGGCAAGGTCACCCCTTTCTTTCTTTCTTTCAGCAGCAGACAGCTATATTTATTATTATTATTATTATTATTATTTTTTTTTTTTTTTTTACAGTGGTAGCTAACCTCCGCCATCAACTTAACATCACCATTCGCGAGCCATATCTTCAAATACGTAAACACACTTAATTACACAACGGCCCCTCTGAGGACATGACCTTCAATATTACAGTTCTTAATCCAATAACCACCGAAACAAGTAGTAAATGCTCAAACTAATCCCGTAGCGCCTTACAAAGCGAGTGTCTGAGCGCCGGCGGCGGCATGTCAAAGCCACATAGCTGTCCATTTAAACAGCCATCAACTCAGACCCAGGGCTCTCCTTATACCTGCTCTCGAGCTATTGTCTAACGACATACAGTACACAAATGGATTCCTGAATAGCGCAGATCTCTATCTCCCCCCCCCCCCCCCCCCCCCCCTTGCATCTCCAACAGGACATGTAAACAGTGTCTTCCCCCAGCCAGCGAACCCGACGTCGTTCACCGTTTGCTGACAATTTCCATTCGCATATATTAAACCATATTCACTCCTGCCAAAACTCAATAATAAAAAAAGCATTATCCCTTTCTAAGCATAAATGAGTGTGCATTTATCTTCCCCCATCTGATCTCTGCAATTTAAGTCGGAGAAAGACATATCTATTACCTTCTACAACCTGTCTATAAACAGAACGATCTCAGTTACTACAACAGGACCTTGTTTTGACCATTCACCGGAAATGCGCGCAATATTGTACGCCTCAAACTAGGAACAAGTACAACAGATCCTCAACATCCTATCATTTTTATCCTCTATCATCAAACAGTGAAAAAGTCACGAAGGCACCAATGTGATCCATCTCCAGTGCGGACAAACGGAATTCACAATACTCCCCCGAATAACTCAGGAATTCTTGGACGGTCGCACTCTAACAGCTCGCCAAGTCCGACACCTCAAACTACAGATGCCTATATGAACAAGATCATATTAAATAGACACACGTTGCAGAGACCCCTTTAAAGTTTGATCACCCATACTCTAAGCGAATGAGAAGCTGCCTCTGGCCCTTGTTCAAGCAGTGTTTCCTAACCCGCTTTTGCACACTGCCGAGCATTTCGTCTTTCTGCCGCGACTTTGAAGTCATTGTCTGATTCTAAACATATCAACACAGACTGATGCACGGCCTCTCACAGGCAATTATACCTTGCACCTTGTAAATCACATTCTTACAGTCAATAGCATAACATTGAATGATTTTAAATAAAGGACGGCCACAACACATGGAAACTAGAAGAGCCTGCTGGCGTTGTAGCGACTTCCCTCGAAAGTGATTGACCACCTCTACATTTAAACTCAATGTCGCAGTGACCGAATATTTTATAACTCTGCATTCCATTTCTAGTGATTGGTCATTTTTGCACACAAGTACGGAATCACCATTTTCGATGGTAGCAACCCCAAAAGTTGCGGTCCATCAACCAAAATTTGTCCCCCAGCTCAAGCAAGCATTGTCAGTCAATCATTATGTCGTACCCAACGCACAGATGCGATGGGTAAGACACCAACGATCTACTGTAATATTATCTATCACAGCTGATATCGCGAAAAATTTTACAGTAATTCCAACACTGGGCAATCATGTGACAGCTTGTTTTCTTAATTTCAGTATCATAGCTAAACCACACTTCCTCTACTTTGCAAGTATCATTGCGAACATTCATAGATGACTGCTCAGCATGTCCATTCACACTTAATTCTCGAACACATAAAGACTATCAAATTATACCAGACAACACTACACATATTTCTGAGACCTCACCCATAGCACTTGATCAATCTATGCGTATGGCGGTCACAGGGCTATCTAGTCCTCTTACGTTAAAAGACCATCCTCATCTCGGCATTAACCAATCTACCCTGCAACATCGCTGCCCAATTATTCCTCAACCGAGCAGACAAATACAGCTACATTCCACCTCTCTTGACTGAATAGAGCTTTCCTGTTCCTAACCCCTCCAAGTGCACCACATTTCTCGAAAGGTAACCAAGTCTTGGAGCTTAGCACACCATATCGACCTATAGTAATAGATCTCAAAGTGCCTTAATTTAATAGCATACACTTACGAAGAACAAGTATGGACCGATATTTATACACAACGTAGTTGGATAGATTTCTAAGTAAATCATCCAATCTATCATGTGTAAAGTATTGTTGTAGAGTCCATGACCGATGCAGCAAAGGTTCCGGTAGGAGGGAGGGAGGGAGAGAACATAAACACACATTCCTAAGACTAGAACGTTCAGCAATTAAAAACTGGCAATAAACATAGATCGCTTACTTTTCCGTCCTGTCAGACATACATCCTTCTCCCTGGTCACCCTACGCTGTGCTATCTCTACCCCAATCGTAAAACTTTTCCTTTCTACGAAATGAGCCCAATATTGCCCTGCGGACACGTCTAGTGGCCAATGATCACAGCAGATCATGAGTCAGAAATAATACTGTTACTCCATCAGAGCTATATAAAAATATAGTTATTAGCAGCTGGTACATCCTACAAGCAAACAGATACGCATAACAGGAGCGTCCAACGTGTGAAAATTACAAATCATCCTGTCACCAACTCTGTAAACACCCGGGTGCCAGGTAAGTGTGTACACAATGATAACAGCCCCTCACAAATACCCACAGCTAATTTATTTATGAGGCTGAAGTCTCGATTTTACACTAAGCATGCGACAGGGTGGGGACTACGTAAATCACTGTGTGTTTAGACGAATGTGTCAACTCTCATCACACATGAGATGAAAGTCCTCTGATGACCGTTGGGTTCACCGTTAACGATCGCAAGTAGACAGTGCTTTTAACCACATACCGAACACGTAGCCTCATACGACTAGAACGATGGCTATATCACGTGACTAAAGCGTCCAAATAGAATACTGGGAAAAAAGTTCTACCTTCAGCAACTTGTTTTTCTCTAGAATAAATGAGTCAACGTTTGAATCGTATCTAGTTGCAGCTCTGTCTCAATCGATCATCGCATACACACTCTGTTATCATTTAACACAGATGTAAGTTTAGACGTGAATTATTCTCTCTCCTAATGAAAAGCATCAAATACAGTAATCAACTCGCGTATATCACTGCTATCTCAGTAGACATACACTATAATACGAACTCAACGAGAAAAAAAAAATTGACTGTCTTCCTTATTCAGCTCGAATCGATGTCATCGTTTACCTGCAGTCCTCTTGTTGCCGCATACTTGACTCCATGTACAAATGCCCCTCCCCCCTGCGAACCAGAAGATAAGCAAGTTCGTTCTCATTTTCATACAGAGACTTTCGGTCGTTTTGGCAGCTGAGGGTGTTTGGGCGCGTCTGTTGCACTATTTTGCGACCATGTCTGTGCACTGTGCGGTGCATTATTTGGAGAGTTTAAGAGTACAGAGCTCGTCTGCTGATATTGTGTACTGCATTATTTAAGAGCTGTTTGCTATTGTATGGTGAAATTAAGCGTTGTTTACGTGTTTGTGGCCTGTGTCAGATGACCACAGTCGGATCAGTGTGAGTGTTTTGTGACAAATATACTCCACGACTAAATAAAAGGGCTCCAAATAAATAGAGTGCAGCCCATCCTTACTTCCCCGAGCAGCACAGTACGTCTGAGTGGTTTTTGCGCAAAAACTGCAATCTGGTCAGACTGTGAGTCAACAAATAACTGGACAAATTTATCTGTAGAGGAGTTGGAGGCCTGGATTGGAATGAATATCTTGGTGGGTGTGGTTGTGTTGCCACGTGTAGTGCACTACTGGAGTTCAGAAACTGCCTTGTGTCAGCCTTACATATCGAAACGTATGAGAAGCAAAAGTTTGAAAAAGATATGTCGCAAATAAATAAAGCACACTCGTTCCTCTTTCCATAAGCCTATGCACTGAAATTACTGCGGAAAATTAGCGGTTGTTTGGCTATTTGGACGTAAATGGATTGCATTATTTACGAGCGGTTCGCGTGTTTGTAGGCTGTGCTATGAGTTACTTTTAACTGTTTACAATTAGCAATCGTGTGTCTGGAGCATTATAAATGAATTAGGTAGTAGTGTTTTGCAGGTCTGTATGGTGTGGAACATGTCAGTGTGAAACATACACTCCATTCTTATATAAAGTAAATTGGTTCCTCCATCCGTGGGCCTAGTGCAGGGTGAGTCCTTTTACCAAAACATGTAGGAAGAGGTTGCATGCTGGTGGCTTAGTTTAGTGGTGATGTGCTCCGTTTGCAACAATTTTCTTAGGCTGGTGGCGGGAGTGCAAGTGATCTTTGTATACTGACAGATTTCAACCTTGGTGCTGGTTCCTAGGAGGCTGGTACAAGTGTCCTTTCTTTACTGCCAGTATTAAAACTCGGCACTGGTTCCTAGGAAGATGTGGCTGTCTGGTCATCGAAAAGTAGTTGAACACCTTTGCATATGTATATGAAACAGAAAATTGAGTTATTTAATATGATTAAAATCGAAAAGGAATTAAGTACTTAGGTATCTACAGAACACTATGTCCGTCGCGTGTATGGAGGGTGTATGACGTAAGCGGGGCGGTGGTGCAGCGATTGTACATTTATTACGCGGGCACGAGAGCGGGTTAATTAGCGAGCGTTCTTGTACGGACCAAACGTGCTGTTATATAGTCATGGCAGATTCCACTGTCGAGCAAACTTCGCCGCCAAAGGTGTAGAACTGCGTTCTCGCTCGCACGGGGACACGTGGTGGACGGTGAGCGGTCGGCATTGACAGGTTTGAACGTGACCCAGAAAACAACTTTGGCGCCAGAAGAGTGGCAGGGAACAGCCGACCGTTGTGTGATTCAGCTCGGAGGCAAACAATTTTGGCGGGAAACGTGCAGAGGCGAGGAATACACGTGGTGAGTGGACAAGGGACCGCTGTGACGTCGAACTCGGCAAGTTCCAGCGAAAACATGTTTACAACGTGGGCGCGATCGCCGGGCTCGCCCCCAGTGCGAGTGGCCAGCCGCCTCACGTGACAGGCGTCGGCTTGGTCTCCACGCGCTGGCCAGGGGTTGGAGAGGATTTGAACTAATTCAGTTGGAGCGCGGACCTCGTGGTGACAGCACTGTGAAATCAAAGATGTGTGTGCTGACTGTGTTGGAGAACAAGTGATGAACGTACTGCTTGAAATAGTCTTCATTCCATTCCCCCCTGCAAAATCAAAGGACGTAAGTTACGTTACTATAAGTGCAGTTTATTATCTGACGTGATTATAATAGGCTACCAGTGAAAAAAATAAGTGATGGAGAAAGCTCGTACGTGTGATCAATTATGGTGTTGGGATTTGAACTTGTGATAGGTTATTGTTATGGATGTAAGGAAAATGGCTTTCTTGCAGAGAAAAATGGAGTTCTTGAATAAATGATAAATGATAATAATAAATAGAAGTACAGTTTTCGAGATATTATCGTGTTGGAATTTAATTTGGCGCAATTTTCTAGAGGAGGTAGACCTATAATAATAAAATAAAAAAATAATAAATGATAATTTATAATAATAACAAAAATAAACAAAAGTAAGGTTTTGCAGCCATTGTTGTTGTTGTTGTTGTTGTTGTTGTTGTTGTGGTGGTGGTATTCAGTCCTGAGACTGGTTTGATGCAGCTCTCCATGCTACTCTATCCTGTGCAAGCTTCTTCCTTTCCCAGTACCTACTGCAACCTACATCCTTCTGAATCTGCTTAGTGTTTTCATCTCTTGGTCTCCCTCTACGATTTTTACCCTCCACACTGCCCTATAATTCTAAATTGATAATCCCTTGATGCCTCAGAACATGTCCTACCAACCGATCCCTTCTTCTGGTCAAGTTGTGCCACAAACTTCTCTTCTCCTCAATCCTATTCAATACCTCCTCTTTAGTTATGTGATCTAACCATCTATTCTTCAGCATTCTTCTATAGCACCACATTTCGAAAGCTTCTATTCTCTTCTTGTCCAAACTATTTATCGTCCATGTTTCACTTCCATACATGGCTACACTCCATACAAACACTTTCAGAAATGACTTCCTGACACTTAAATCTAAACTCGATGTTAACAAATTTCTCTTCTTCAGAAATGCTCTTCTTGCCATTGCCAGTCTACATTTTATATCCTCTCTACTTCACCATCATCAGTTATTTTGCTCCCCAAATAGCAAAACTCCTTTACTACTTTAAGTGTCTCATTTCCTAATCTAATTCCCTCAGCATCACCCGATTTAATTCGACAACATTCCATCATTCCCCTTTTGCTTTTGTTGGTGTTCATCTTATACCCTCCTTTCAAGACCATGTCCATTCCGTTCAGCTGCTCTTCCAGGTCCTTTGCTGTCTCTGACAGAATTACAATGTCATCGGCGAACCTCTAAGTTTTTATTTCTTCTCTGTGGATTTTAATACCTACTCCGAATTTTTCTTTTGTTTCCTTTACTGCTTGCTCAAGATACAGATTGAATAACATCGGGGAGAGACTACAACCCTGTCTCACTCCTTTCCCCACCACTGCTTCCCTTTCATGCCCCTCAACTCTAATAACTGCCATCTGGTTTCTGTACAAATTGTAAATATCCTTTCGCTCCCTGTATTTTACCCCTGCCACCTTCAGAATTTGAAAGAGAGTATTCCAGTCAACATTGTCAAAAGCTTTTTCTACGTCTATAAATGCTAGAAACGTAGGTTTGCCTTTCCTTAATCTTTCTTCTAAGACAAGTCGTAAGGTCAGTATTGCCTCAAGTGTTCCTGTATTTCTACAGAATCCAAACTGATCTTCCCCGAGGTCGGCTTCTACTAGTTTTTCCATTCGTCTATAAAGAATTTGCGTTAGTATTTAGCAGCTGTGGCTTATTAAACCGATGGTTCGGTAATTTTCACATCTGTCAACACCTGCTTTCTTTGGGATTGGAATTATTATATTTTTCTTGAAGTCTGAGGGTATTTCGACTGTCTCATACATCTTGCTCACCAGATGGTAGAGTTTTGTCAGGACTGGCTCTGCCAGGCCTTTCAGTACTCTGTCAAACTCTTCACACAGTATCGTATCTCCCATTTCCTCTTCCAGTTCCATAATATTGTCCTCAAGTACATCGCCCTTGTATAGACCCTCTATATACTCCTTCCACCTTTCTGCTTTCCCTTCTTTGCTTAGAACTGGGTTTCCATTTGAGCTCTTTATGTTCACACAAGTGGTTCTCTTTTCTCCAAAAGTCTCTTTAATTTTCCTGTAGGCAGTATCTATCTTACCCCTAGTGAGATAAGCCTCTACATTCTTACATTTGTCCTCTATCCATCCCTGCTTAGCCATTTTGCACTTCTTGTCGATCTCATTTTTGAGACGTTTGTATTATTTTTGCCTGCTTCATTTACTGCATTTTTATATTTTCTCCTTTCAGGAATTAAATTCAATATTTCTTCTGTTACCCAAGGATTTCTACTAGTCCTCTTCTTTTTACCTACTTGATCCTCTGCTGCCTTCACTACTTCATCCCTCAAAGCTACCCATTCTTCTTCTACTGTACTTCTTTCCCCCATCCCTGAAACTCTGTACAACCTCTCGTTCATTCAGTTTATCCAGGTCCCATCTCCTTAAATTTCCACCTTTTTGCAGTTTCTTCAGTTTTAATCTACAGGTCGTAACCAATAGATTGTGGTCAGAGTCCACATCTGCCCCTGGAAATGTCTTACAACTTAAAACCTGGTTCCTAAATCTCTGTCTTACTATTACATAATCTGACACCTTTTAGTATCTCCAGGGTTCTTCCATGTATACAACCTTCTTTCATGATTCTTAAACCAAGTGTTGGATATGATTATGTTGTACTCTGTGCAAAATTCTACCAGGCGGCTTCCTCTCATTTCTTAGCCCCAATCCATATCCACCTACTACGTTTCCTTCTCTCCCTTTTCCTACACTCAAATTCCAGTCTCCCATGACTATTAAATTTTCGTCTCCCTTCACTATCTGAATATATTTCTTTTATTTCATCATACATTTCTTCAATTTCTTTGCCATCTGCAGTGCTAGTTGGCATATAAACTTGTACTACTGTTGTAGGCATGGGCTTCGTGTCTATCTTGGCCACAATAATGCCTTCAATATGTTGTTTGTAGTAGCTTACCCGAACTTTTATTTTTTTATTCATTATTAAACTTACTCCTGCATTAGCCCTATTTGATTTTGTGTTTATAACCCTGTAGTCACCTGACCAGAAGTCTTGTTCCTCCTGCCACTGAACTTCACTAATTCCCACTATATCTAACTTTAACCTATCCATTTCCCTTTTTAAATTTTCTAACCTACCTGCCCGATTAAGGGATCTGACATTCCACACTTCGATCCGTAGAACTCCAGTTTTCTTTCTCCTGACGACGACGTCCTCCTGAGTAGTCCCCGCCCAGAGATCCGAATGGGGGACTATTTTACCTCCGGAATATTTTACCCAAGAGGACGCCATCATTTAACCATACGGTAAAGCTGCATGCCCCCGGCAAAAATTACAACCGTAGTTTCCCCTTGCTTTCAGCCGTACGCAGTACCAGCACAGCAACGCTATTTTGGTTATTGTTACAAGGCCAGATCAGTCAATAATCCAGACTGTTGCCCTTGCAATTACCGAAAAGGCTGCTGCCCCTCTTCAGGAACCACACGTTTCTCTGGCCTCCCAACAGATACCCCTCCATTGTGGTTGCACCTATGGTACGGCTATCTGTATCACTGAGGCACGCAAGCCTCCCCACCAACGGCAAGGTCCATGGTTCATGGGGGCGTTGCAGCCATTATCGTATTGTAATTTGAATTAGGATAGAATTTTCTAGTGGAGGCAGGTCAATAATCATAATAAATGATAATGAATGTTAATAAACGATAATCAATAATAATAAAGACAAGTACGGTTTTTGCATGCATTATCCTATTGGATTCAAACTTCCCGCCATTTTTTCTTCTGGTGGCTAAGGTTAGTGGATATAGCCCAATTAGGCTATTTTCCCACCCAAATTCAAAATCACGCTATTTTTTATTGAGGTTAGGTTAGTGGACATTGCGCAATTGGCCTATTTTCTCACCAAAGGCCGCCATATTGGATGTCGTCATGCACTGTTGCCAAGTCTACATCCGCCATCTTGGATGACGTCATCGCCGCCATCTTGAATAAATTTGGCAACAATACAGTGTGGCGTGTCACATACTTAGTCCCACTACTCACCTAATATGAAAAACATGTTTTGGAGGTGTCTGGATACTTTTGATCACATAGTGTAGCAGCCATCATCTGTATTGCTTCGATCTCTTCCTTCAATCCGACCCGGCATGGAGCCGAAAAATTTGAGCAACACACAAGAATAAGTCGCACCAGCACCCTATATGCGGACACCTTAACTTGTGAACCACTCTTTCCTAAAATTCTCCCAATATGCCATAGTTTAGCATTTACCTACCGTACCACAGTTCTCTTATGCTCTTTAAATTCCATTTTGATTTGCAATGTTACATACAGGTATTTAAACGACTTAATTGTGTCAAGCAGGGCACTACTAATACTGTACCTGAATGTTTGGGGTTTCTTCTTCCTACCCATCTGCATTCACTTCCATTGTTCCAAATTTTGTCCAAGCCTTCTTGTATCTTCCTACAGTCATTCAACTTCGATAACCTACTGTGCACCACACAGTCATCAACAAACAACCATAGATTGTTGCCTACTGTCCACCAAATCACTACTGGGTCACTACTGATGATACCCTTGTCTTCGATGAACACTCGCTGTCGAGGACAATGTACTGGGTTCTATTACTTAAGAAGTCTTCGAGCCACTAACATATCTGTGAACTTATTCCGTACACTCACACCTTTGTTAACAGCCTGCAATGCAACACTGTGTCAAATGCTTTCCTTAGATCTAGAAATATGAAATCAGCCCATTGCCCTTCATCCGTAGTTCATAGCATATCATGTGAGAAAAGGGCAAGCTGAGTTTTGCACGAGTGTTGCTTTCTAGAACCATGCTGATTCGTGAACCTAAGCTTTTCAATCTCAAAGAAGTTTATTATGCTCGATCTGAGAATATGTTCAAGTATTCTGCAGCAAACCGAAGTTAAGGATATACATCTGTAATTTAGTGGGTCTGTTCTTTTATCCTTTTTACATGCAGTAGGCACCTGCGCTTGTTTCCAGTTGCTTGGAACTTTGTGCTGGTCGAGAGTTTCACAATAAATGGAAGCTAGGTAATGGGCCAATGCCATAGAGTACTCTTTGTAAAACCAAATTGGTATTCCTACTGGACTAGATGATTATTTGCTTTCAAATCTTTCAGCTGTTTCTCTCTGTCAGGGATGCTTATTAGTATGTCGTCCATACAGGAGTCCAACCGATGGTCAAATGATGGTAATTTTGTATGATTCTCCTGGGTGAATAACTTCTTGAACATGCTATTTAAAACTTCGGCTTTCATTTTGTAACCTTTAACTGCCACTCCGGAGTCATCAACAACGGATACAATAGAGCTTTAGACCCATGTAGCAATTAACGTGTGACCAGAATTTTCTCAGGTTTTCTTTCAGATCTTTTGTGGAGGTATGATGGTGGTAGTTGTATGCTTCACACATAAGTCTTAACACACACACGAAGCTCTACCCACCTTTGCTTGTTATTTGTGCGCTCTTTTGAACCATGAGTGCAGCAGCCTCTGCTTCCTCAGCATCATACGAATTTTGTTATTAAACCATTGTGAGTCTTTCACATCCCTGATCCAGTTACTAGGCAGATCACAATTTACAATCTGCTTAACTTTGCCCATAATTTCTCTATATCCATTTTACTGAAATTAAGTGATGTCACTTCACTTATTTGCACTGACACAAACATTCTCCTAGCCTTCGCGACTGATTTATTTATTAACTTTCGTAACCACAATTCCTATGACATGATGATTGCTAATCCCCAATTCTATACCGACTCCATCGATAAGGCACGGCCTATTTGTAGCTACAAGATCTAAGATATTTGTATTGTGTTTGGGCTGCCAAGCTAGTAGCTCAAGACAGTTTTCAGAAAAACTGTTCAAAAGTATTTCACATGACTGTCTGTCTGTACCCCCCGCAATGAATTCCTGGACATCCGAGTCTATACTAGGTAGGTTCAAAGTCCCCTTGAACTACTAAGCTCCGTATACTGTAAGCAACTCCTGGTCATATGCACTCCAAGCACATTGCAAGTCAGGTAGCTCCTTTGAGAAAAAACTGAGTGACTGCCATCTCCCACCAACATGCTGTCTTAGTGCTGCACTGATGGCAGCCCGGCTGCTGTCCACCATTATGGCTAAGTCCACATTGTGTGCTTGGTGCAGCAGCAGCGTTGCTTTTGCAAGGTTGTTTTGATTACATGGAGCTCTGCTCCAGTGCGTCCAGCCAGTTAACAGGTGGTTTTCCTTGAGTTGGGACTGTGTAGTGGCTTGGTCATAGATTCTCCCATGGCAGCACTGTTAGGCAGACGGTGGCGATAAAGTTCAACATGCTGAGGTAAAGGCATAATTCTTTGTGGGTCTATTGATGCGGCATGTTTGGAATTGCTTGTGCTTTCTCTGGGATTGGCGTCAATCCACTGGGGGTGATTAAATGGCCACAGAACTCTATTTCCATCACACTGAATGCACACTTCACTGGTGTGATTACGATCCTGGTTCTCACAGGCACTGAAGGCTTTCGTTGGGTGGCAGTGGTGGGGCTCTGTCTATGCTGCTATTACTACCTGCACCTGAGTGAGGAGGCTTCACACCAAGGTGGTGGGAAACATTGAGTCCGGTACTGTGTCAGACTGTGCTAGGCTCTGTAAGTGGCGAAGGAACTGAGAAGGTCTCCTGTCGCCACATTCCTCTTTGCACAGCAGTCACAGTCAAGGATATGGGTCTGTAATTCACTGCATTACCTGTATTTCCTTTTTGAGTGCTGATGTGAGCTGTATAATTCTCCAGTCTCTATGCATTTACATCTACATCCAAACTCTGCAAGCCACCTGACGGTGTGTGGCGGAGGGTACTTTGAGTACCTCTATCGGATCTCCCTTCTATTCCAGTCACGTATTATTCGTTGAAAGAAAGATTGTCGGAATGCCCCTGTGTGGACTCTAATCTCTCTGATTTTATCCTCATCGTCTCTTCGCGAGATTTACATTCAAATTCAAAGGAATAAAATTCATGAAATATGACAGGTATTGTTTTTAAATAAAGAAGATATTAAGCACCGAACAGGGTTTGACCTCAGAACGTTTCGTTTAGCAGCCAAACACTAACCATTACGCTACCGCAGCCCGTCATTCAATAGACATTCCGAAGGACTTTAAAATAGCACCCAAAATACCGACAAACACTGTTGGTATGACTATGAATTACTCATGTTTCGTCGAAGTAGAATGGGAAAGAAACAATTACCGCTGTTCTTTATTGCGAAAAAACAGTTAGTGAGAATGATACAAACACCTTTCTTTGCTATTGCCTGAATTAGGAGGCTTATTGCTTGTTTGGTTTAATTAATTAATAGAATATGAAGCAACTGGTATAAAGAATGCTTTTTCCAAACTTTCTATAAAAGAAAGTCTGCTATCAAGACATTGCTTTTGTTCAAGTACTTTATTTACTGACTGAATGTTTCTAAAACTGAAGACACTCGTCCATGCTCTGCACTGCAGTTAAGCTCTGGCAACGTCGTTCTCTGTTCATTGGCTGATTGTGTTTTGTGATGTCAGATGTGCAGAACGGACCTAAACTCGGCCGCCGTCGTAAATGATGCACAGTCAGATTCACCTTGGCTTTGTGTCCATTTCGCATACAACAATGCTTCCGCTACTTTGTTCTTAGTGTTCTCATTCATTATTAGACCTCCTCCTGCGTTACTCATATTTGCTTTTGTGATACACTGCTCTCACCTACCTGGAAGTCCTGTTCTTCCTAACATCACACTACACTAATTTCGTATATATTTAGCATTCAAATTCCTTAACTTATTTATTTGAGTAAGGGCTCCAAAATTTTGAATTCCAAGCCATAGTATGCCAGACCAGTTTTTTCCTGTTACATCATCCTCATAAGTAGTACCTGAATAGAGGACCAACTTAAGTACTATTTCCTGAAAAATTTTACCCAAGAGGATGTCATCATCATTAAGCAGTACTGGAGCTGCATGTCCTTGGGAAATGAAAAGGCTACTTTCACCCACTCTTAGTACCTACATAGCAAAGCAATGTTGCCTAATGTTACAATGCCCGATCAGTCAATCACTAAGACTATTGCCCCTGCCACTACTGGAAAGGGTGTTGCTTCTATTCAGGACATGTATGTTAAGTCTCACCTCTCCACACTTACCTCTCTGATGTGGCTACCCCTATGATATGACTATCCATATCATTGAGGCCCATGAGCCCCACACTATGCCAAACCCATGGTTTGTATTAAAAAGTTTATGTCCTTTGCATAATGAACATTCACCACTCATTGCAGTACTGGAGCCATTGATCATGAATGATTTTCTTATCCTTCTTTCCTTTTAGTGACATCTGTTCGACAGAGAGGAATGCTCATTATTCCTGATTTACTACCTGAGAGCTTCACGCGTGTTTCTAAGGATTTTGATTTTAACTGTATTGCAGGCTGTTCACAAAGGACAGCACTATTGTATTTAGTTTTGTGATTGGTGGTTCTCTCTGCAATTCCTGTTGGAAAATAGTATGAAAGCACACAGAACAATACCTGCAATTAGATATGTTTTGTTAATATCTATTACCTGTATTTCAGCACTGACTTTTACAAAGGAACAGGAGGTTTTTGGTCTAGGTGCATGAGAATGATGACTGGAATACACTCTTTGAAATTCTGAAAGTGACATGGATAAAGCATTACTGGGAGGGAAAGGTTATTTACAACTTGTACAAAAGCAAGACCACAGAAAAGTTGAGGGGCACATAAAAGGTAAGTGCAGTAATTGATAAGTGCAGTAATTGAGAAGGGATTGATAGTGGTTTGTAGCCTCTACTCTATGTTATTTATTCCACACGTACCTTGAGCAAGCAATTACGAAAATGATAGAAGTTTGGGAATGGAACTAAAGTTATGGAGATAAAATAAAAACTCTGAGATTTGCTGATGAAAATAATATTCTGTGAAGGCTTGGAAGAGCAGCTGAATGGAATAGATAGCCTCTTGGAAAGAAGTTACAATACAAATATCAACAAAAGTAAAACAATGGTAATAAAGTATAGTAAACCCTCCAAGACCTAAGCCTTGACTTGGCGGGGGCACAGTACTAAATGATCCAGATGACCAATGCAGGACAGTCTATTTCTGATAGCTGGTCGCTCAGTAAGAGGAGAGAGGAAGCCAATTTGTCAGCAATGTGGGAGCTGAGATGAAGAAGATCAACAACTTCTGAGGCGAACGAAGATATTAAATCTCAACGGCAAAGAAGGTGGATGAGTCATTTTCTCCCGACAGTGACACCTCAATGTTAGCAAAGGCGGAGAGGAAGGACCTCAGAGCGGCATATCTAGTGGAAGAGGCAACCCACCAAGGAGAACAAACATCCACATTGCATCTGACTTGCAACAAGTGGCTACATGGTCAGCATCTCTCTAAATATTGGTGGCAACTGCAAAAATCTGTAGTCTGTTACCAAAGTGGTCAGCTACGAAAGGTGTCTGTTCCCCTACTGCTAGGCACACTGAACAACACTTTGCAAAAGACTGGGAAACTTAAACAATTGACAGATACATTAAACAGACACAATATACTCATATTAGCACTTCAGGAAAGCAGATACGGCATTGAGAAAACATTTGAATCAGAGGGTTACAGGATCTATAAAGAAAATCTGGCCACAAACAATAAACAGGAAGTCACTATGCTTGGAATAGCTGTCGTGGTCAATCGTAATCTAACAGTACCCATAACGAATTTTGCTTTCCCACTGGAGTGAATACCACTTCTCTTATACCATCATAGATGCATATGCACCTACCAAAGAATGACAACTGAAAAATAAATCCAGAAAAAGTCTAACCATTTTGAGAGACACTAGAAAATGAGACATCAAAAATACCAAAGCACCACGTACAACTACTCGTAAGGAGACTTTAACACACAGATCGGCAGAGAAGAGAAACACAAGGTAATAGCAGGAAATTTTCCTGCACACAAACACTTTAATAAGAATAGAGAAAGGCTCATCAGCTTCTGCAGACAATTTGACTTAAAACTGATGTTAGCCTTTTTCAGGAAATTACCATGGAGAAAGAAGACCTGGTGTTCTCCTGATACACTTGACATGAGCCTAAATGTGCATCCTGTAGCAATAACCAAACAAAATCATAGAGGAATCATAAATGTAGGGGTCCGAAGAGTACTAGTCAAAGATTCAGACCACTTTTTAACAGATATAAAAGCCAAATTTCAACATAAAAGACCACAGTCCAAAATTAATAAAGTCCATACAGTTGACATAAAATTTGTGAGAGAAGAGGAATGAATTCTTTAAAAAGCTTCACACAAGAAAGATGAGATCAGAGAAGCAATGACAGAAAAAGTAGTAAAAAAACTAGATCAACAACGCAGAAGATGGAAAATGCCTGAGGATGAATTAGATACGTGACAAAGCAATAGAGCATAGACTAAGTGTTTGGAAAAAAAGGAACTCCTGTAAAAAGGAAAGAAGCTGGAACACATTCACTGAGATCAGAAAACAGTTATCAAAAATACTTTGAAACGGAAATGACAAAAAATAATTTGAAACGGAAATGACAAAAAACAATTTAGAGGAAACAGATACAAATTCAGACAGAACAACAGGAGGGACTTCTACAAAGTTTCCAAAGAAGAAATAACAAGTTAGAAGCCGATGAGTCTACACTTCAAAGATTCAATAGGCAAACTGATTACCAATGACAAAGACAACTGTGATTTACTAGCAAAATACTTCAAAAATATTCTAAACTGTGAGGAACAAATTTTCAGACTGCCTCGAAAGGAAAACCCACCTTCACAATCAACTGGTGAGTACAAAGCACGGTTCACAAAATATATATATATATATATATATATATTAAAAACAAAGATTCCAAGACTTACCAAGCGGGAAAGCGCCGGCAGACAGACACATGAACAAAACACACACAGAATTACGAGCTTTCGCAACTGGCAGTTGCTTCGTCAGGAAAGAGGGAAGGAGAGGGAAAAATGAAAGGATGTGGGTTTTAAGGGAGAGGGTAAGGAGTCATTCCAATCCCGGGAGCGGAAAGACTTCCCTTGGGGAAAAAAAGGACAGGTGTACACTTGCGCACACACACACACACACACACACACATATCCACCCGCACATACACAGACACAAGCAGACATATTAAAAGGCAAAGAGTTAAGGGCAGAGATGTCAGTCTAGGCGGAAGTACAGAGGCAAAGAAGTTGTTGAAAGACAGGTGAGGTATGAGCGGCGGCAACTTGAAATTAGCGGAGGTTGAGGCCTGGCGGATATCGAGTGGGAACTCGCCCTTCAGTATATCCTCTCTTCTCGATATCCGCCAGGCCTCAACCTCCGCTAATTTCAAGTTGCCGCCGCTCATACCTCACCTGTCTTTCAACAACTTCTTTGCCTCTGTACTTCCGCCTCGACTGACATCTCTGCCCTTAACTCTTTGCCTTTTAATATGTCTGCTTGTGTCTGTGTATGTGCGGGTGGATATGTGTGTGTGTGTGTGTGTGTGTGTGTGTGTGTGTGTGTGTGTGTGTGTGTGTGTGTGTGTGTGTGCAAGTGTACACCTGTCCTTTTTTTCCCCAAGGGAAGTCTTTCCGCTCCCGGGATTGGAATGACTCCTTACCCTCTCCCTTAAAACCCACATCCTTTCATTTTTCCCTCTCCTTCCCTCTTTCCTGACGAAGCAACTGCCAGTTGCGAAAGCTCGTAATTCTGTGTGTGTGTTTGTGTGTTTTGTTCATGTGTCTGTCTGCCGGCGCTTTCCCGCTTGGTAAGTCTTGGAATCTTTGTTTTTAATATATTTTTCCCATGTGGAAGTCTCTTTCTGTTTTATTTACATCGTCATTAATTTGAACCCAACAATTACGTTTGTTATTGTCTCTGTTGCATTTCGAAATCTTCTCTATCGTCTTACTTTCTCTTTTCGTTTGTACAAGAAGTTCCAGTTTGTATTCATCTTCCATTTTTCCGTAATCTACCATACATTTTATCCTGCCTAATTATACTCAATAATACGTAATTTACTTCCAAACCATAACCTAAAATTTTCAACGCTTTCAACATAACCGCTGCTATAAAATCCATTGTTCCAAGTTTACAAACATTTCGTGTAAACTCGTGAATACTATTTCACAGCTTCAGTTCCTTTCACCCATTACACAACCATCTCAGTTTTTTTTTTTTCCAACAACTTTCGTTTTATTTCCATTCCCGTTTTTCCCACAAAACCGATCATTTTTTAGCAGCTTCCCACAGGTTTACACGTTATTATTTCTTCATCAAACAATTGTTAGCCTCATTATCATAACCTGCCAGTACATAACCAGTCCTTTGAATACATTTACACACATATTCTTCGAGATTTTATTCGAAAATTTTTTTCGCAAATTATTTTTTCGAAACTTTTTTCGAAAAAACTTTTTTCTCGAAATTTTCTTGAATTTCCCCACCCTTTAACGTGATCTGGAGACAACATAACTACCCAACCTTTGCACCCATTGTTGTTCACCAACCTAAGTTCAGCACATGATCAACATAGCTCATCTCAAACCAACACTTTTTCGACTTTTTTCACACCTTTATCTCTCCCTATATAAATCTCTCTTTACTTTCACTTTAACCTCATATTACCCTTTCCACCTACCAATACCATGTCAACCTCACAACATCCCTACAACGACCCCATTAAATTTTATTTACATTCCCTCCGCAAACATGCCTTCACCCTAGCCAGATTACGCTCCCATATTTTATTTACTCAGGCTTGTCTGACATTTGGCATTACTCCCAAAGGCCTCACACTTAAAGTTCCCATCTCTGGCTGCAATCCTTCTTTCCATCAGTCCTTATACCAGTTCCAAACAGCACAATCCATAGCCCTCACCCGCCTAATCCTTCAGCTATACATCGACTCGGCCAATGAACACACCCCAAATCAAAGTCCTCAATCTTTCCTCTCCCACATCCACACCGGCTGTACATAGCATCCTCCTACAGGCCAACTGCAAATTAGAACAACATGCCACCCTCCACCTCAAAAAACTATCCAATCTCCTGGTTTCCCACCTCCGGAAAGGCAACTCACTCACCCTCCACAACCTTTCCAACAAACCTCAACCTCCTCTCATTGCACACAGACCCAGTCTCTCCCATCTACTCAATCTCCCACTTCCAGCTCCACTCCCCCCAACACCTCAAAATTCTAGTCAACACAATCTGGAACCACAACACCCCAATTCAGTAGTTAACCTTTCCTCCAAACCCCTCTCCCAATCCGAAACCTCTGTCCTATCCAAAGGCCTCACCTTCAGCCCCACTCCCAGGTTCAACCAAACTGCCCTTGTCAAGGATTTACTGTCCTACACTCGTAGTCTCTGCTGGAAATATCACTTTACCACGAAGAAAAACAATCCTGATCCCACTCCTAATGATCCAACTCCCCAAGACACTATCCAAATTGAACCCTGCCTGCAACAGTTCCGTCCTCCATCACAGCGGGACCCACCTCCTCTTCCTCAAAATCACCCTCTCCAAACCTTCCAGGAATTTCTCACTTCCAGCCTTGCCTCTCAATCTTTCTTGAAAAACCTTAATCCTACTCCCAACATCACCACAGCCGAATCCCAGGCTATCCGTGATCTGAAAGCTGACCGATCCATCATCATTCTTCCGGCTGACAAGGGTTCCACGACTGTGGTACTTGATCGTCGAGAGTATGTGGCTGAGGGACTGCGTCAGCTTTCAGACAACTCTACATACAAAGTTTGCCGAAGTAATCCCATTCCTGATGTCCAGGCGGAGCTTCAAGGAATCCTCAGAACCTTAGGCCCCCTACAAAACCTTTCACCTGACTCCATCAAACTCCTCACCCCACCGTCACCTCGCACTCCTACCTTCTACCTACTTCCTAAAATTCACAAACCCAAACATCCTGGCCGCCCCATTGTAGCTGGTTACCAAGCCCCCACAGAACGTATCTCTGCCTACGTAGATCAACACCTTCAACCCATTACATGCAGTCTCCCATCCTTCATCAAAGACACCAATCACTTTCTCGAACGCCTGGAATCCGTACCCAGTCTGTTACCCCCAGAAACCATCCTGGTAACCATTGATGCCACTTCCCTATACACAAATATCCCGCACGTCCAGGGCCTCGCTGCAATGGAGCACTTCCTTTCACGCCGATCACCTGCCACCCTACCTAAAACCTCTTTCCTCGTCACCTTAGCCAGCTTCATCCTGACCCACAACTTCTTCACTTTTGAAGGCCAGACATACCAACAATTAAAGGGAACAGCCATGGGTACCAGGATGGCCCCCTCGTATGCCAACCTATTTATGGGTCGCTTAGAGGAAGCCTTCTTGGTTACCCAAGCCTGCCAACCCAAAGTTTGGTACAGATTTATTGATGACATCTTCATGATCTGGACTCACAGTGAAGAACAACTCCAGAATTTCCTCTCCAACCTCAACTCCTTTGGTTCCATCAGATTCACCTGGTCCTACTCCAAATCCCATGCCACTTTCCTAGATGTTGACCTCCATCTGTCCAATGGCCAGCTGCACACATCCGTCCACATCAAACCCACCAACAAGCAACAGTACCTCCATTATGACAGCTGCCACCCATTCCATATCAAACGGTCCCTTCCCTACAGCCTAGGCCTTCGTGGCAAACGAATCTGCTCCAGTCCTGAATCCCTCGACCATTACACCAACAACCTGAAAACAGCTTTCGCATCCCGCAACTACCCTCCCGACCTGGTACAGAAGCAGATAACCAGAGCCACTTCCTCATCCCCTCAAACCCAGAACCTCTCACAGAAGAACCCCAAAAGTGCCCCACTTGTAACAGAATACTTCCCGGGACTGGATCAGACCTTGAATGTGGCTCTCCAGCAGGGATACGACTTCCTAAAATCCTGCCCCGAAATGAGATCCATCCTTCATGAAATCCTCCCCACTCCACCAAGAGTGTCTTTCCGCCGTCCACCTAACCTTCGTAACCTCTTGGTTCATCCCTATGAAATCCCCAAACCACCTCCCCTACCCTCTGGCTCCTACCCTTGCAACCGCCCCCGGTGTAAAACCTGTCCTATGCACCCTCCCACCACCACCTACTCCAGTCCTGTAACCCGGAAGGTGTACACGATCAAAGGGAGAGCCACATGTGAAAGCACCCACGTGATTTACCAACTGACCTGCCTGCACTGTGATGCTTTCTATGTGGGAGTGACCAGCAACAAACTGTCCATTCGCATGAATGGACACAGGCAGACAGTGTTTGTTGGTAATGAGGATCACCCTGTGGCTAAACATGCCTTGATGCACGGCCAGCACATCTTGGCACAGTGTTACACCGTCCGAGTTATCTGGATACTTCCCACCAACACCAACCTATCCGAACTCCGGAGATGGGAACTCGCCCTTCAGTATATCCTCTCTTCTCGATATCCGCCAGGCCTCAACCTCCGCTAATTTCAAGTTGCCGCCGCTCATACCTCACCTGTCTTTCAACAACTTCTTTGCCTCTGTACTTCCGCCTCGACTGACATCTCTGCCCTTAACTCTTTGCCTTTTAATATGTCTGCTTGTGTCTGTGTATGTGCGGGTGGATATGTGTGTGTGTGTGTGTGTGTGTGTGTGTGTGTGTGTGTGTGCGCAAGTGTACACCTGTCCTTTTTTTCCCCAAGGGAAGTCTTTCCGCTCCCGGGATTGGAATGACTCCTTACCCTCTCCCTTAAAACCCACATCCTTTCATTTTTCCCTCTCCTTCCCTCTTTCCTGACGAAGCAACTGCCAGTTGCGAAAGCTCGTAATTCTGTGTGTGTGTTTGTGTGTTTTGTTCATGTGTCTGTCTGCCGGCGCTTTCCCAAAGATGATGTAACTTACCAAACAAAAGCGTAGGCATGTTATACACACACACACACACACACACACACACACACACACACACACACACACACACACACACAAAATTCAAGCTTTCGCAACCAACGGTTGCTTCATCAGGAAAGAGGGAAGGAGAGGGAAAGACGAAAGGATGTGGGTTTTAAGGGAGAGGGTAAGGAGTCATTCCAATCCCGGGAGCGGAAAGACTTACTTTAGGGGGGAAAAAAGGACAGGTGTACACACACACACACACACACACACACACACACACACACACACACACAGTGTGTGTGTGTGTGTGTGTGTGTGTGTGTGTGTGTGTGTACTTGCGCGAGTGTACACCTGTCCTTTTTTCCCCCCTAAAGTAAGCGCGCCTTAAGGCAAAGGTCCCGAGTTAAGATTCTCAGTCCGGCACACAGTTTTAATCTGCCAGGAAGTTTCGTTTTTACGATATATGTGCAGAATGAATGACAATCAGCTAACAAGAAAAATTTTAACCTCATTTCCAAATTAGAAAACACCACGGGATGGCTGAAAGAGACTTTTAAGGACTAGAGAAAAGTTAACGTCACCGAATACGCCTTACAGGACAGGGAATGTTTCAGGCTACTGATCAATACTGCAAAACTTCCTGTCCAACAATGAAATTCACAACCTAGGAGTGTGATGTCACATTAAAAGAGGCAGGCCATTAGCCAACATACAAAGATGTTCTGGGAAGATAAAAAGAGAAAGAGAGATTGTACCTCTATCTTAGGTTCTAAGCAGTCTATAATTGGCCAAATTCTGTAATAAAAAAGTATAGTAAAATTAAGTATTATGATGCTGATAGTATTTAATTAAGAAATGTGGTTCTGAAAGGAATAAGTTGTTTTGATATTTGGGCAGCAAGGTAACTGACAATGACCGAACTAGAGAAGGTATAAAATGCAGACTGGCAAAACAATGAAAAGTGTCAGAAAAAGATAAAAATTTAAGTGTCAGAAAGACTTTTCTGAAAGCATTTATATGAAGTGTAGATTTACATGAAAGTGAAACGTGTAAAATAAACAATAAAAGTTAAGAAGAAATCAGAACTGTCTGAAATGTTATGGCTCACAAAAATGCTGAGGACTAGGTGGGTAAATTGAATAAATGACAAAGGTACTGAATCAAACTAGAGAAAAAAGAAATTTATGGCATAACTCGACTAAAAGAAGGGATCCAGCTGACAGGACACATTCTGTGGAATCAAGGAACCGTCAGATTGGTAAGGGAAGGAAATATGAAGGATAAAAATTGTAGAGGGAGATCAAGTTTTGATTACCAGAAGCAGGTTGAAATGGAAGTAGGGTGCAGCTGTCATGAAGAAACTTGCACAGATTAGACCAGTGAGGAGAGCTATATGAAACTGATCTTTGGATTAAAGATAATGACAAGAATACAAACTTCTTTTGATAACTTTAATTTTCTTTTCTTCTAGAAACACACAGCAATTCTCAGTCCAAACAGGGTGATTACTTGAGCAATATATGCAAAAGTGTGGCACTGAACAAGATTACCATGTTCCATAGGCTTCTTAGCTGTATTTTATCTGTCATACCTTCCATTACCTACTTCATTTGCAGTTCAGTGGTGTCCACGACTATGATGTCTGAAATTGAAGAGTATTTTAATTTTTCTGCTGATATGGGGAAGTGGCCATAATTCTTAGTCTCCAGAATCAATTTCACCAGTGGAGTATGCATTGATCTGAAACTTGCTGGCAGAAAAACTGTGTGCTTGAACAGGACTCAAAACTGAGAACCTCTTTTGTCTTGCTTGGATAATTCAGTCAGTAGAGCATATGTCCCAAAAAGGTAAAGGTTCCTGGTTCTAGTGCCAGTCAAGCACACACTTTTAAACTACCAGGAGTTCTTAGTGCACAAAAGAGAGGTCACATGGCAAGATAGAGCAGTTTCAACTAAGGATGAAGTCATTAGAGAACTTTTCAGTTCCAGTTATATTCCACTAAATTTCTTAAAAGCAATCTCTCTGTCGCAATCCTTATCTACTTATTCTGACACTGAATTGTGCCCTATTACAATTATAAAGCTTTGATTTTCCTAATGTAATTCCAGGAGTACTATTCTGTCAAGTGCTCTTCATTGTGTGTATTGTTGTTGATTTCTAAGAACCCATCCACACTGTTTACAGATTTGTTTTCTTGAGGTTCCATATAAGTTTCCAATGAATACACCGGGAGCTATGCAGTCCACCCACAGCCTCACACACCAGTGAAAGCCTCATAAAACAGAAGAGTTTCCCAGAGGTCACCAAGTAACAACTGTCGTACTGAAACAGTAATCCATCCTCTCATCACACGACACCTCGAGATTGAGATTTATTTTCCTTCACAAGTTTGTGTTATCCTGCGGTTCCAACAACTCTGAGACAGAGACAATTACAATGGCACTCCTCATGGCACCCACAGAAACATGTACAGAGTTTATGATCATAGAAGACTGTGTGTTAACCAGCCTACATCTTGGGAACTCTGGGATCATTAACTACCCAAACATCACTGGTGGTTTAGTCCCTTGGGAAAGTCGATGGACAGTTGGTTTCAGTCTCACCTTTCTGATCAATAGGAAGAAAGGGGCCCATTTGTTACGGTATTCGACGACTACATCTTCATTCAAGGAGCTAGACTCCTGTGAAGAACAGACGACATCCTCAAAGGAGGGGTTAACAGTAAGAACATGGAGTTGATAGTGATGCTGAATGTTGAGATGCTGTGCCACCAGAGTAAAGGGCAGAAAACATTAAAACAGTTGTTGTTGTTGTCTTCAGTCCTGAGACTGGTTTGATACAGCTCTCCATGCTATTCTATCCTGTATTCAAAACCTCCTCATTAGTTATGTGATCTACCCATCTAATCTTCAGCATCCTTCTGTAGCACCCCATTTCGAAAGCTTCTATTCTCTTCTTGTCCAAAGTATTTGTCGTCCATGTTTCATTTCCATACATGCCTACACTCCATACAAATACTTTCAGAAACCACATTCTCACACTTAAATCTATACTTGATGTTAACAAATTTCTCTTCTTTAGAAACGCTTTCCTTGCCATTGCCAGTCTACATTTTATATCCTCCCTACTTCGACCATTATCAGTTATTTTGTTCACCAAATAGCAAAACTCCTTTACAACTTTCAGTGTCTCATTTCCTAATCTAATTCCATCAGCATCACCCAACTTAATTCGACTACATTCCATTATCCTTTTGTTGATGTTCATCTTATACCCTCCTTTCAAGACACTGTCCATTCCATTCAACTGCTCTTCCAAGTCCGTTGCTGTCTCTGACAGAATTACATTGTCATCGGCGAACCTTGAAGTTTTTATTTCTTCTCCATGGATTTTAATACCTACTCTGAATTTTTCTTTTGTTTCCTTCACTGCTTGCTCAATATACAGATTGAATAACACCGGGGATAGGCTTCAACCCTGTCTCACTCCCTTCCCAACCACTGCCTCCCTTTCATGCCCTTTGACTCTTATAACTGCCATCTGGTTTCTGTACAAATTGTAAATAGCCTATCGCTCCCTGTATTTTACCCCTGCCACCTTCAGAATTTGGAAGAGAGTATTCCAGTCAACATTGTCAAAAGCTTTCTCTAATATTTTCAAATATTTATGCATCCAACACATTTTTCTGGTCTTCACTGTTTTGGGGTCCAATCTACAGAAGAAAAATTATGCTTGAAATAAACAGATAATCGTTTCTTTATGATAGATCTACAACTGGAAGATATGAAATTTCAGAAATCCACATTTTTCATTACTCTCTTGGTATATTTTGTGATGGTTCATAACATTTCCATGTGCAAGGCCATCTTACACCATTAGGCTCTTCAGAGCAAGGAGGATAGCCCCGTGAACAAAATACTGAAAACCGTATATGGTTTAGATGGATTTTGTAAAAACAGCACACAAATGAGAAGTGCCTCTTTGTACAGAGTCAAGTGAGATAGGTGCTATCTGTGTGTGTGCGCGCACAGTCTGAACAGTGTGCCGGCGTCTATACTTGCTGATGGAGTGCACTATTGCACACTGCCACCAATTGAAGATGCTTTGGAGGGGCTGCCAATTGAAGAGGCCACCGTAGAATACACAAGTAAACCTCTCCAAGAATGCTGCTTCTGGTTGCGGAAATGGCATTGGGAGTGGTGTATGAATTGTGGAAGAGAGTATTTCGAAGGAGATCAAACACAATAAGTAAAACGTACATGTAGAAAAATTTTGTGGATGAAGTTCCAGAATTTTGGAACAGACCTGATATTTGGAGTTTTTATTACAGGGATGATTAAAATCACATGAGGGTCTGATATTGGGCCTGAACTGATCACCAGTAATTCATTTTTCTATCCTGCAATCATTGACAATATGTTACACCCATGCGGCCTCCATCAGCTGGAAGCAATGGTGCCATTCAATAGCTCTCCTTTACGTATGAAACAATAAAGATATCAGTTTCACCACCATTTCAAAACTCGTTTGTATTTTCAGCTATATTTCACTCAAAGTAGTGTATTGTTTAAAACTTAGCGAACAGTACGCAACACACTATCTCACTTCAATACAAGATTCCTAAGTCAAGTGCATGTATGTGACAAATACTGTAATAGCACAATGACCAATACAAATTACGAATCGATTAGAAACATTATGCAACTAATAAATTGCACAAAATTAAAAGTAGTCATTATAATTCTTCACAAGGAAAGTAAAGCTTTTGATGAAAACATAAGTTCAAAAACTGACGTGGTTCTGGTCTAAAACACCTTCTAGCATTTTTTACACTGCAAAAATCTTCAAGCAGTTGGGCCTCCCGGCCAGATATCTGGTGTGAATGGGATCACTTGTGTGTACATGTTGAGTAAGAGGCAATCACCTACATCCATGCCTCTACTTGTGGCTGGGGCAAAAACAGGTGCATGCAGACTAGGCCCAAGCCACTCAGGTGTGAACAAACCTCAAGAAAGACCTCGGTGATGCCCAGTAAGCTGTTAGTGTCCCCTCCAAAGGATGTAACGGGTGTTCTAGAGATGAAGAATCAAACCAGAACTCAGCTGAAAAAATATTTTTCTACATACTAACTACTACAAGAAAGTTGCTCAGAAATACACAAAATCTTTTAGAATCTCACAATTCCGCACACTTTTTTCCCTCGATATGTAATATTTATCTGTATGTGGCAAGATACACTATATCATGACTTATCAATTACCTGTGGATAGATACCCTTTCTGTTGCCACAGAAATCTGTTAACTTGACAGAAGTAAAATCATGTGTACAATCTATTTATGGATTGGGTAAACTCTGTCCTCTGCGTTTACATATTTTGACTGCTTTTCTGAGGCTGAGATTGAGAGCCAAGCAAGCACTTGCCTAAATCAGATGCAACTACACTGTGCAGCACAATTACAGGGTAACTTTTTTGGAGCACCATGACTACCTTCCCACTGCAACAGAGAAGCTTGAAATTTGGCTCAAAGGTGCCTATAACCTTTTCTGTAATGATTCAGAAGCAAGGTGTCTTGCGACATCATCCTTGGGCTAGGCAAGGCTTTTACAAGGCGTTGACACATGTGAGGAGGGGTGGGGGGTGGGAGGCCAGAGCTCAGATTTTTATGCAGAGGTTTTCAGAAATTACTGCAACCAGTCGCCTTTTATGTAGATGTATTTTATTTAACCATGACCGGTTTCGAGCTGCCTAGCAACTCATCATCAGATGGTATATACATTTAGTGCTTTTTTGTACCCATTGTGTGGGTGGTTGAGTATCTGTGGCTAGACAGAAACAAGAACAAATAATCACTGCATGTGGTACAGTAACACGAAATATTTACAGCATAATTTATGTTTAACGTATAAGAGCAAATAATCACTACATGTGGTACAGTTACACGAAATATTTACAGTTTAATTTACGTTTTGAGGTGTTACAGATAAATCTTTCTGCAGGTATATATATCTCTTTTAGGACGTATTTTTGAAACCATTGTGTCTTGTTTTTCACAATTTCACAAGTTAAAACTTTCACTAGATGTATATTACTTTTATGAGGCACTGTTGGAAACATATATCTTGTTTTTCGTAAACATCGCTGAACACACTTAGCCACAGATACGAATACAGGATTTACACATTATAAACAAGCCAAAGATTGCAATATAACTACAGTATCAAAGATTTCAAGTTGACCAGAGGCATTATTAGTCATCACACACACTGACAAGAGATTTGTCTTTATTACATAGAAAATAAATGTAAATTAGCTTAAACTAGTAAAATGTTTATTTATAAATTAACTGTGCAATTTTAACAGGTATATAAAACTAGATTTTTTACATTATATTTCAGTTACATTTAAGATTATTGGTATTCAGAGTATTATGACAGCTAATTTCTTGCTCCTTCCATTGGCTGATCTTGGCATATGATGTCTGGGATGAGAGGTTGATGGTTAACTTGAAATAATAAGTAATGCTGGTACTTGAAAGGGTGTGGAAAAGGAGTTGGCGGTGGGGGGGTGGGGGGTGTATAGGAAAAAGGAGAGGGGGGGGGGGTTGAGAGGGTGATGTGGAGAGAGAAGAGAGCTGAAGGGGGGGGGGGGCAGAAGTGGTACAAGCTTTTATGTGTGTGTGTGTGGGGGGGGGGGGCATTTTGTTTCTGAATGACTGTTTAGTTTTTTAAGTTCAAAGAATCCTTAAAATTCTGAAAGAAGGAGTTATTCGCCAATTCTGTCTGCTCATTTAAAATGGTATGTGGGGAATTATGTTTGTGGGTAAAAATCTCTAATTGTTCGAGAAGATCCATCTTGAATCCCTTGTCTACAGTGTGTAGGATTTGAAGGTTAGTTTTAATGTCTGTTATGGAATGTTTATTATCTGCTAGATGGGTAGCAAAAGTGGATCTATTTAAGTTGTTTAGGCGAAGTGCATCAGTGTGCTCTTTGTATCGGATCTCAAAATTTCTACCTGTTTGCCCTATGTAGTAGCAGGAGCAGCTGTCACATCTTAATTTATATATACCAGATTTTTGGTAGGGTGTGCTGGCTCTTTTGGTGTTGTGGACTATTTTGTTCTGTATTTTGTTGTTAGTGTGAAAACTAAGCCAAATCACGAATTTCTTAGATCTAACCCAACTAAATGTGGATAAAGAGATGTTGAAAATTGCACATAAACAAAAAGAAAAGCTCTCACTCCTGATTGCCAAAAAATCCCCCATTCCACCAAATGAATGCCCTCCCGTGCAACATAAATTCTTTGAGAGAGTAGTTAACACAACAAGCATTAATTTCAATAGCACAGAATTAAATTTGTTAAATAAGGGACTTAAACATAATATTGCCACAAAACTTGATTACAACAGTGTTAAAGACCTAATAACTAACACCAAAATAGCATGTATAGCATCAAAACTAGATCAGAATGATCAAAATGCTCTAGCCCATGATGCAAACAAAATAATAAAGAAAACCATAGATGCACAAAGGCTCCATAGTAATAAACATGATGAATCTGCAACACTGAAACAAATTAACAAAAAGCTAACAAACAGTAGTGCCCTTGTTGTTAAATCTGACAAAGGCAGCACAGCCGTGATAATGTACGAGTCTGATTACATTAAGAAAACCCTAGAATTTTTCAAGAATAACAACATAACTGAGTTGAAATCTGACCCCACTCCCAAATACCAAGCTAAAATAAAAGACATGTTAAAAAATTGTAACTTTCTGCTGACATCCATTGAAGCCAAACAATGTGTTATAATGAACCCTACAGCACCAAAGCTTAGATCACAACCTAAAATTCATAAAGATGGACACCCGATACGCCCGATTGTGAATTCCATAAATAGCCCAGGGTACAAAGTGACTAAAAAACTGCATGAAATACTCAAGAAATATTATACATTCCCAACCAATTATTCCATAAAAAACACCTATGATTTGATTGACAGTATCAGAGAAATTTCCATTCCCAATGCAGCTAACTTTGCATCCCTTGATATTGTCAACCTGTACACAAACATACCTATAATAGACACACTTCGAATAATAAAAAATAACTTATTACAACATAAAAAGTTAAGTGACATGGAAATCTGTGAGCTGATGGATTTACTTGAATTAGAGCTGTCCCACAATTACTTCACCTTCAACAACAAAATATATATTCAACATGATGGTCTAGCAATGGGCAGTAGTCTAGCTGGCCTTCTTGCTGACATCTACATTAATGATCTCGAAATTAAATTCTTTAAAGCAAACCCAATAGAAACAGACAAAATCATTTATTATAAACGATATGTTGATGACACCCTGTTGTTATATGATGGGACAGCCACTGAAATTGAGGCCTTAGCTGGTAAACTTAATAATGTTCACCCCAAAATACAGTTCACAGTAGAACACCAAACCCAAAAAGGTATCTATTTTCTTAACCTAAACATAACACATCACAACAACAAACATAAATTTCAGATATATAGGAAACCCACCACTTCAGATGTCATAATAAACAATACATCATGCCACCCAAATCAGCATAAACTAGCTTTTTTCAAATCAGCACTTAACCGTATCAACAAGATTCAAGCTGATCCTACTGCAAAAATTAATGAAATCAATGTATTAAAAACAATAGCATCAAACAATGCTTATGACCCAAGCATGATTGAAAAATTAGATAAAAACATTATATCTAACAAAGCAAAACCAGCAAGCCAGACCTCAGTAGCAGAAGAAACCAAATTCGTTTGTATGCCGTTTCTCGGCAATATCTCATACAAACTTGCTAAGCTATTCAAACCACATAATGTCAAAATAAGTTTTCACACTAACAACAAAATACAGAACAAAATAGTCCACAACACCAAAAGAGCCAGCACACCCTACCAAAAATCTGGTATATATAAATTAAGATGTGACAGCTGCTCCTGCTACTACATAGGGCAAACAGGTAGAAATTTTGAGATCCGATACAAAGAGCACACTGATGCACTTCGCCTAAACAACTTAAATAGATCCACTTTTGCTACCCATCTAGCAGATAATAAACATTCCATAACAGACATTAAAACTAACCTTCAAATCCTACACACTGTAGACAAGGGATTCAAGATGGATCTTCTCGAACAATTAGAGATTTTTACCCACAAACATAATTCCCCACATACCATTTTAAATGAGCAGACAGAATTGGCGAATAACTCCTTCTTTCAGAATTTTAAGGATTCTTTGAACTTAAAAAACTAAACAGTCATTCAGAAACAAAATGCCCCCCCCCCCCACACACACATAAAAGCTTGTACCACTTCTGCCCCCCCCCCTTCAGCTCTCTTCTCTCTCCACATCACCCTCTCAACCCCCCCCTCTCCTTTTTCCTATACACCCCCCACCCCCCCACCGCCAACTCCTTTTCCACACCCTTTCAAGTACCAGCATTACTTATTATTTCAAGTTAACCATCAACCTCTCATCCCAGACATCATATGCCAAGATCAGCCAATGGAAGGAGCAAGAAATTAGCTGTCATAATACTCTGAATACCAATAATCTTAAATGTAACTGAAATATAATGTAAAAAATCTAGTTTTATATACCTGTTAAAATTGCACAGTTAATTTATAAATAAACATTTTACTAGTTTAAGCTAATTTACATTTATTTTCTATGTAATAAAGACAAATCTCTTGTCAGTGTGTGTGATGACTAATAATGCCTCTGGTCAACTTGAAATCTTTGATACTGTAGTTATATTGCAATCTTTGGCTTGTTTATAATGTGTAAATCCTGTATTCGTATCTGTGGCTAAGTGTGTTCAGCGATGTTTACGAAAAACAAGATATATGTTTCCAACAGTGCCTCATAAAAGTAATATACATCTAGTGAAAGTTTTAACTTGTGAAATTGTGAAAAACAAGACACAATGGTTTCAAAAATACGTCCTAAAAGAGATATATATACCTGCAGAAAGATTTATCTGTAAGTAACACCTCAAAACGTAAATTAAACTGTAAATATTTCGTGTAACTGTACCACATGTAGTGATTATTTGCTCTTATACGTTAAACATAAATTATGCTGTAAATATTTCGTGTTACTGTACCACATGCAGCGATTATTTGTTCTTGTTTCTGTCTAGCCACAGATACTCAACCACCCACACAATGGGTACAAAAAAGCACTAAATGTATATACCATCTGATGATGAGTTGCTAGGCAGCTCGAAACCGGTCATGGTTAAATAAAATACATCTACATAAAAGGCGACTGGTTGCAGTAATTTCTGAAAACCTTTTCACACCACAGTCGCAGTGTTCCACATCCACAATGGATAAAAGTCTTCTTTTATGCAGAGTGTAAAGTGCGTTAATGAGGTCACATTGGTACCAAATTTCACCACAATTCTGTCCAATGCCATTGTGGACATGCCACACTATTTGAGGGGGGGTATGACGTTGATACATGTGTGAATAAAACAGTGAAAGGTTCCTCCCAAGATCTCCCAGTTCAGCAATGTCCTCAGTGTCACCTTCACATCTTTGTTGAGCGCTTTAAAAATGTACTTGTACAGAGAAAAACATGATGATATCCAAGGTAACTGCACGTAGACTACACCATGACACCCCTCCGATTGTGCATTCTTACTAGCAGGGCCTTGCACAGCAGCACAGTCTGCTTACATGCGCCAAGGGCCTTGTCACACACTGCCTCTGAACAGGTACATTTTTAAAGTGGTCAACAAAGGTGTTTGGGTGGAACTGAGCATGTTGCCATCCTATGTGGTCTTAGAGGGGCCCCTTGCTGTTTTATTTACTGTTGTGCCAATGTACATCCCTCTCCCTCGATTATGCCACACAAGGGTGCGAAAGAAGTAGGGCTGAAAAAATAGATCCACCCATTGCTGCTTTGGATCATGTTCAACTTTCACTGATTGATTTCGAATGGTCCCCACTGGTTCTACCCTGTATACTAGAGTAAAGCTGCGACTACACTGTACTCCAGAGGGATGTGATCACGTTAAATGATGTTGCTCATTATGTCCTTACTTGAATCGTCTGGAAGGTGTCAGCAGCGTCAATGGTTGTCAAGAAAGCCTTCCTGTTCCTCATCACATTGTCAAATGCCATTTTCGACTGTGAAATGTGTGGGAATCAATGCTCCAAGGAAAGCTGTGGTTTCATTGAGGTCCTTTATTCCGTACCCTGAAGTCTTCTGTATCAATTCTGAATGTGTGTCTCTTCATTGCCTTCCTCAGCCGCCCATAAGAAAACCATGGGATTTCAGTCCAGGGCATTGCTTATATCCATAACAAAAGTGTCAATAGAAGGGGGCGAAATGTGAGTAAGAAGTGGACGACGACCTTTCCGTGGTGTGACATCCATGGTGGCACAGAACTGCAGTCTAATTTGATGCCAATGTGACACCATTAAGCTGTCTTACACTTCACATATCTCAACTCTGGCAGCGTCCGTATTTACATAGCACACCATTCTTTTGGGGGGAGGGTGGGGGGGTATCCTGGTGCCAAGGGTGTACAGCTGCATGAAGTTCATCATTGTTGCTGAACTACTTACCCCCCACGACCTCTTTCATTGCATCAAATAGGGCACAGTCGCTAGGAGCCAGATCCCACAAATATGGAGACTGCGCCAGCACAGCAAACCCTAGTTCTATGAAAAATACAGTCGACATTTGATTCTGTTCAAACATTCGTTCCGTGACTACTTGGGACAAGGGCTCCCAGTATGCTTCCACTTCTCTTCTGGAGACCCATGGGAGAAATCTGATTCAATGGTGACCAAATACTCGAAGGACTCCACTGCATTTGCACTATACTGTTGCACAAACTGTTAGGATATCTCCACACACTTCTGTTTGGCACAATGGTGAGGGAATGGGGCAACCATTGTGCACACACCATCTTCATCTTCAAATCCTGATGTATGATAGTGTGGAGGGTTCTCATTGATAGATCTGTTGCTTTCTTTAGTTCATCAAACTTAATTGACCTGTGCCCCATTAGCAAGTCATTGACATGCTGGACATTGTTTGGTTTGCGTGCAGTTGCTGAATACCCAGTGTATTTACTTTTTTCAGCATAGACCCTGCCATCTCTGAGCTCCGAAAAAAAAAAAAACCACGAGTTTGTGGCTTGGTGCTGTTTCCTACATACGGCGACTAACCTCTTGTGAAGGTCTGAAGCAGCTGTTCCAGCCCTCTAGAGAAGCCACACTGTCCACTGTTGCCCATGATTGTCTAATTACATGTCCACCACTTTCCTCACAAGTCAAATCACATGCTGCTGCTATATGCCACATATGGAAAACACCACCACCATCTAGTGTAAGTAGACAGTAAACAGTCTACCTTCGCACTAGTTTGCAGGAGTTATAGGGCGAGTGAGCTAAGTACTTCAAGAAGAGCATCCCAAAAATTGGGAAACTGTCTTTTTACTGGGGCATACTCAGCATGGAAGGTTCTCCAAGAATTAGAAGATAAATATGATAAATATCACGAAAAAAGAAAACACCATTGTGCACTAGGTCTCTAAAATTTCAGTAAACCTAAAATAATTAAGAAAATTTACACTAGCCTAGCCGGAGGCTGAAATAATTCACATTTTTGATCAATTTATCACTGTTGTACAACGAAGTGGAGAAACAACTGGAAATTTACCAACAAATAATTAAAATGATACCAAACACATTACTATACTTGTTATACTATTAATAGCTATAATTGGCATAATAATACTCAAAGAATAGAGCCAAGAATCCCTCTTATACAGCCATCAATGCAGTTAACTTCCTGTAACAGAAGATAATGTGTCTATAGTATTATCTGTGCAGGGTCTGGATATAAGATTGAATGTTATCTTCCAACATTAAAAATTGCCATAATTATTTTAGTTTCCTGAATGGAGGTCATTGTGAGCTTTAGATTCTTCACAATTTATCTTGCCAATTCACTACTCTGACATTTACATGAATGACAGCCAAAGGAACATCAATCTTCAATAACACTGTTATCATTTATTGAGCAACAAAAATGCACAACTTACACGAATTCTGAAACTATGTCATATGATTCCACACAAGCACTTACAGTTTAAATCTTTCCATGAGATTTCTAAAAACAATACTGACAATCTCAAGCGCACAATCCTGGAAAATTTTAAGCAAATCTGGTTTACAGTGTCACCAATAACTTTTATCAAAAGAAAGATATGCAGAGAGGACTAACCAAAAAAACAGCCATCCCATATTATTAATAAAAAAACACAAATGTGGACAAAATACTCAGATATATACAAAAAAAAAAAAAAAACTCAATGGATGATTTCTACAAAGAAAGAATGGTACTGGTGAAGCACAACATAAAAACAAAAATCCAATTCTGTGCTATTAGTTTCAACATTACACAATTAGAATAAATGTGGCCTGAAAATATCTAAACCTGAACCTTGGCACAAGACTACCCCTCAGACATATTTACAATAACTAGTTCAGAAACAGGAACACTGAAAAAAATAAAACAAAATAAAATCTTCAACTGACCATTCTTGGAATATCCACTTTCAAACTAAGTTTGCTGTTTCTTACTACTATGACATTAAGACATTTCTTTGTACAGAGTGTAAAAGACTAAAGATTTTATTTCATTTATTTACAATAATACAAAACACAATATATTTTAAATGGATTATATAAATATTGCTGATCAGTACTCACATAGAAAAAGATACGCTAGCTTTGCAACAGTGACAATGACAATAGCACAATTCTCAACAAGCACATATGAAAACATAATTAAACATATTGCTCATTACTCTAGCTGTGAACTGCTAGATCTGTATGAAAGTGGAGACCATTCACAGATAACTGTACTTCCAGTCTGAAGAAACACTAGGCAGATTCAATGATATGAACCAATAGCTAATCTACCGAGTCCCTTAGCTAACACAATATTGATGAATAATGCTCCCAGTACACAAGCTATGCAGTGTGGCAACAGGCTAACACAGATGCTGAAAAAAGTAGTAAAGCAGCACAGCTCCTAACATAAGAACAAGTATATGGTGGTTTCCTAAAATATACCTCTTTCAAACTTAATTATCCATCAACTTTAAAGTTTTTGATGAAATTATTTGCCAGTATTACCTAAATGACTTCTCAATGTCTCTTGTTTGTCCTTTTGGAAATCTAAAATCTATGTGATCAGCACTTTTTAGAACACGAACGAACACGCGCGCGCGCCCACACACACACACACACACACACACACACACACACACACACACACACGCACGCACGCACGCACGCACACACACACACGCACACACCTTTTGGTGCCTATATCAATTAAACATTACATTACAGAGAATCCTGCAATATCTACTTTTACTTCTGAGTGTTCTCTCTCTCTCTCTCTCTCTCTCTCTCTCTCTCTCTCTCTCTCTGTGTGTGTGTGTGTGTGTGTGTGTGTGTGTGTGTGTGTGTGTGTGTGTGTGTGTGTGTGAGAGAGAGAGAGAGAGAGAGAGAGAGAGAGAGAGAGAGAGAGAGAGAGAGAAGCAGCATTTCTTGAAATGTAAGGCACCTATTAAAATCCAAATTCGAGCTGCTTTGTTTCTATGTAAGAAGGCATGGGAACATGCTAGTAATAAGTGGTATGAATGTAACTGTAATAAGCTTGATATTTAATGTGTCTGTATTTACTAACTGGGAGCTTCTGAATGCCACAAGGAAACCTTTCCAAAAAGTGTTTCCACCCTTTCTTATGTTCTTCACCTCTCATTAAATAGCGAATTACACTTAAATATAAAATTCCATTCTTATACTGCAATAATGGGAACTTAATGTGTACTTCACTGAAAATAACTGAAGCATTATGCCAGTTTGCACGTCTCATTCTTTTTTATTAATGTGCTGAACATATCAGAAAAATCTCATCTTCACATTTTTTTAACACAAGCTACACTATAAATAACTACATTTTCACATTTCCCCTTTTTTCCTTGATAGGTCATTTACGAAAAATATCACAGGCATACCTTCCTCACAATTTTTACATTAATGATTAATTACAGGGACAACTGTATTTCTCCTGTCTTCATCATTTCAAAGCTGTCTTCAATTCCACAAAACAGAACGATATTATATATTATTTCACAAAAAGTAAATAGAATGTTCCACACAAGGCAGTCATTGAGCAAAATAACAATATTACAAAGAACTACTGATGAAAGAAATATTCGGATAGTCAACATGACGAAAACAAAATAAATTAACATCTGTCATATTACAGAAATGTCATCAGCTGAGGAAGGCAGTCTGTTGATGGAAAGATGGAATGAGCATTGATAGGGCAATGTTTTCAATTTGCCTGTGCTGAGTAAGAGGGAATTTACGACACGTTTGATTTTGTTTTTAACTGTTGCACTTGATAATGTTGAACTTAAGATTCAAAGAAAACTTATCAAAATGTGACATATTACTATGTTTCAGAGACGGAAACAGTACAAAATGAGTAACTACAACATTTAGAAATTAACTCTTATCTCTGAAAAATGCACACCATTCTGAAACTTGATTAGGAGAGAGCAAGGGGTCACCAGGGGAGAGGGAAAGGGGGGGGGGGGGGGACTGAAGGAAAGGAAAAGCAAAGGATGGAGGTGAAGTCTGTAGGCATACTATTGCCAAAGACAGACAAGATTTGGCAAAGCACAGTTGGCATTTTATCTTGTCCCTTTCTTTTAACCAAGAAAGATTCAAATATTAAAAAGCAAAAATAAGAATGGATAATTAAGACAAAAACAAATATTTTACTATAGACCAACTTCTTGGACCACATATTTCAAGAACTTTTGAAGAGGTTTTACCTAGTAGTACAAATAAATACCCAGTCTTAATCTGAGTATGTGGATGGTTCTAGAAACATTCCTCTGAATATTTCTCAGTTAATTATAAAATAACCCTAATGCAGTAACAAAAATGGAGCCAGTTTCAAATATTTCGCTACATAAAATGAAGGGGGACAAATGTGTCGTGTGCAAATAGTAATGTAGCAATAATCACTAGTAAATCAACCACATCTTTGACAACAAAATACCCAGGTTAGAAAAAATTGAAAATTAAGCAGTTTTCTGCTTTGCTACTGACCTGCACAACAAGAGGCAATAGCACTCTTTAGAAGTGATAAATATCACCACAGTAATGCAAAATTATTAATTACACCTTTTAACTAAGGCAGGACATAATTAATACCATCTCAAATGTTGAGCAAATATGCGCTCACGTGAATTCAATACAAGCCCCACATTGAAGGCTGGGAACCTCATAACATGAAAGTCCGTCAATGGCTAAATTGTTAACAATTTCAAAAGCCCTCAGACGTGCTTCAAAAAGGTAACTCCTGCTTGAAGGATGACTCACGGAAACACACAACTGTACAGGCAATATGTGAAGGATAGCTCATTGAAAGATAACTGCAGAGGTGATGTGGCAGTATGGTTCTCCACACTAAAAAACAATCTTTACCAATATTCATCCTGCGGTAATATAATTACTGAAAGTGCCATGAGTAAATAAGCCGAAAAAACACCCAAACCCTAAGATCAATAACCAACACTTCACCTGAAATCTTAATGATAAAACGGCACGTCATTCTTACAACAGAATCATATAAACTGTATGACAACATAGTAGAGGGGGGGGGGGGGGGGGGAGAGAGAGAGAGAGAGAGAGAGAGGTGTCAAGTGTGAATCTGCCCAATTCTGTTAATTTTTTTATCATGTTACAATTATTTCAATATGGTATCCTTTAGATACATTCCCATAAAATGAAAAAAAAAAATCAGTAATAGTTATAGCAAAAATCAGTATTTGCTACAGAAGATAATCTCAAGAGCTGAAAAATTTATGAATTTTCATGGAAATAGTAAATGAAAACACACAGTGGAACTGAAAGGCATTACTAGTTTGGTTATACTGAATAACAATCTGAAAGCTACACAATATCTTGTTACTGTACAGACATTACCCTTTCAAGATTACAAAAGACTATACCGCAATGCTGTAAAAAAATCTAAAATTGTCATATGCATATCAGACAAGAACTGTACAAAATTTCCAGGCAGCAACTTTTGTCATTTTGTGTCTTTCAGGGGCTTGCATTCATGCCCTTTATCATAGATGAATAGTTTCCACTCCCGATTCAACATCACTAATGCCACAGCAAATATATTTTCTTTTAAATTTTTACAGCTTGATGTTTAAATTATATCGCCGGGTAAAACAGACTGAAAAACTTCAAGTACAGGGTAAAATAAGAATATCTCATTATTACCTGAAAACTGAACATTTAAGTCCTGAGTCAACTCCTGTTCTCATTAAGCACCCACATGGAGTGAAAAATGAAATCCTCGATCATGCAAACACACATTTCTTTTGAAATATGATTACACACACGCAAACACGATGGACTTGTTGGACCTGTTCACGATACAGCTGGCTTCAATGTAAAGGACAACTTGGGTCGTGAATTGTTCTTTCCCAAAATTTTCTTCTGCTCTTCCTTGATTCGTTTTTCTTGCTCTTTTCTCAGCCTTTGGCGTTCCTCTTCCATCTTTCTCTGTTCCTCAACCATAGCCAAGCGCTCTTCTGCCTGTGAGTTAAAGTTTTACAAAATATATTTAACATACACAAACATATTTTGTTAGACAATGGTCTTTTATAAGGTAAGCTTTGCCATCTAAAGGAAGCTCCTATGTGAACCATTAATTTGTTCACAGTAATTCTTAGATACTATCTGAAATCTATAACGAACACTAACAACATTTGCACGCAGGAGCGCGGATGGGTGGGCGCACACACGCACACAATTTTGTTAAAAGACCTGGGTCCTTCATTGTTGGGAAAGAAGGGAGAGGGAGAGGGAGAGGGGGAGGGGATGGGAATCTTCCACAATGATAAAGAAGAACATGTATATACCCACAAGTGATGGCCGAAAGGATACTGATTCGGAAATTCGGAGGGAGGCTACAGGGAATGTATAAAAAGTAACAGCACTTACAAGACAGGTTTAAAATGCAAAGAACTTCCAAAAACATGCTGTAGGTGATTGTTAAATCATAGGCAAGAACAAGAATATAATTTACAGTAAATAAAAACGAAAAAAGTATCTGATCATTTGCCTAATATGATAAAATACCTGATATGTTGCAAAACAAATTTGAAGGCTAATTACATCATTTCTTCATTACAGCTTTTATTCCAAGGACAAACATTTAATTAATAACTGGCTGTTTGTGTAACATACAAGAAAGCAATGTTTACTTTGTTGTTAACTCTGTGTTTCACATGACTAATGACACAGACTAATATGTTCATTTTTATTACATTTAAGCCACAATGCTATTTAGTATTCTGTAATTATCCCCTTTGTAGGCACATACACAAATTATGTTTACACAGCCTATAAACTGACTCATTCCACATGATATTGACACCTCAAACACAAGATCACAGCTCCATAGAGTGAATACATGATAAATGTATAGCAACGACACGCATACACATGGGACACCAGTAAGAAGTGCTCGCTGCAATGGACAGTGTGCATTTACGGTCTCAGGATTGACTGAAAACACCAAAGATGTGACCATTAACGGCTCTCCACTATAGTGGACACGATGTGGCCCAGGATTAACCATAATTAGGTGAAGGTAAACATTAAGAGGCTGCTCAAGGGGAGAAAATAATGAGAGTATGTGGGGAAGGAGGCAATCACTAGGCAGTATTCACAGTTGTCCATAACATTGCTAAGCTACATTCTAAACACACTACAAAGTATATTTGCACAATAAGGAGCACTGGTATGAACATCACAACTCTCAGGAGCATGCTATGTTTTGGAAAAGGATACAGGACAAATGATATTCTTGTTATCACTGATTACCACTATCCAACTTCTGAGTCAGCGCAAATGATACCTTGCAAATGTTCACCTAAGCGATTAACGCAACAAACATGAAAACGATAGATTGCTACTCACCACAAAAAGTATGCATTAAGTGGCAGACAGTCACACTGAAAGAAGACTGCTACATATTTATCAGATGTAGACAAAAAACACCCACACAGCCAAGGCCATCTCTGGGCTTTAATGCCTGACTCTGTCTGAAGCAACCAGCGAACATTGCTGGGAGTACAGAAGACGCGTAAGACAGGAGAAGGGGGAGGGGAGGGGAGGGGAGGGCTAGCAGCACAGGGGCTGAAAAAGATGCCAAGGCTGTCAGGGGAAGCATGCAGACATACGAGGGAAGGATAACAGGTGCAGCATCAGGAGGCTGTGGAGAGAACAATAGGAGAAGAGGGAAGTAGAGAAGGGGAAAGGACTGTGCAGGTGCAGTGGCAGCACAGAAGGCTGGAGTGAGAGCAGAGAATGGGATGGGCAGGTGGAGAAAAAGCAATAGCAGAAGTTGAGGTGATGGGGGTTATGAGAATTAAGGGTACATTGTAGGGAAAGCTCCCATACGCACAAATCAGAAAAACTTATGCTGGTGGGAAAGATGCACATGGAACACATTGTGAAACAACCTTTGAAGTCAAGCATGTAGTGTTGGCTGGAATGCTCCAGCTGTCTTGGCCACAATTTGGCAGTGACCACTCGTGCAGACAGACAGCTTGTTAGTGGTCATGCTCACGCAGAAGGCTAAGTTGGTTGATCACATGGCTGCTATCACAGGTGGACCTGTCTTTGATGGGGGCACAAAAAGTCTGACAAGAATGGAGTAGGTGGTAGTGGGCAGATGTATGGGACAAGCATTGTATCTAGGTCTACTGTAAGAATATACACCAGGTGGCAAGGGTCAGCAACAGTTGTGTAATAAGGATAGCCAAGGATTTGTATGGACTCAGTGGGCCACCTTTCTCTATGATGACCTCCAGCTCAAGGATGGATTTACTAGTACCCCCGACCACATCAAACCTACCACCTGACAATGATACGTCCACTTTAACAGCTGCCACCTACTTCACCCCTCGTGACTCGGTAACGCCCACAACTAAGGCAACAAAATATGTTCTCTGCTAGAGTTTCTACTACCTCTTGTCATACCCTGAAATGATAAATACCCTTCCGCCCTTCCCACAGATATATTCCACTATTCACCCAACCTATGCTATATCCTCATTCATCATTATTCCACCCCTGTTCCCAACCCAGTTCCCCGTCTCATATCCCCACAATACGTTCTACCAAAGGTCTCACTGAGGTCTTCACAGCCTGTAATTACTCTCCCAACTTTGTATAGAAACAGATCTCCCATGCCTTATCTCTCCACTTACCCTCAATCTCCTAGAGTCCCTCCATGGGCCACAGAGAAGAATTCAGTACCACAAAGGACTGGAGCAACTGAATCACACTCTCTGCCAGGGTTTCGACTACCTCTTGTAGTGGCCTGAAATGAGAAATGTCCTACCCACTGTCCTTCCCACACCTACTACAATGCTATTTTGCCACCCACTGAACCTACACAGTATCCTCGTCCATCCCTACACAACCCCTGCTAACAAACCACTTGCCTCATGGCTCATACCCATGTAATAGAGTGAGATGCATGACCTGACCCATATATCTTCCCACCACCACATACTCCAGACCAGTTACAAGCATAACCTATCCTGAATGAGATTTTCACTCTGCAGCAGAGTGTGCACTGATATGAAACTTCCTGGAAGATTAAAACTGTGTGCCCGACCGAGACTCGAACTCGGGACCTTTGCCTTTCGCGCGCAAGTGCTCTCCCATCTGAGCTACCGAAGCACGACTCACGCCCGGTACTCACAGATTTACTTCTGCCAGTATCTCGTCTCCTGCCTTCCAAACTTTACAGAAGCTCTCCTGCACACCTTGCAGAATTAGCACTCCTGAAAGAAAGGATACTGCGGAGACATGGCTTAGCCACAGCCTGGGGGACGCAATCTATCTTTTTCATAATACTGCCATTATCCCTACAACAGACCTAGATGCAAGACCTGTCCCATACATCTTCCCAGTAGCATCTCCTCTAATCCTGTCACAGGTATATCTTACACCATCAAAGGCAGGGCCACATGGGAAAGTAGCCATATGGTCCACCAACTTAGCTGCAGCCACTTGGCCGCATCATATGCAGGCATGGTCACTAAAAAGCTGTCTGTCCACATGAACAGCCAACGTCAAACAGTGGCCAAAAGAGCTGAAACAGCCAGTTGCTGAGCCTGCTGCTC
This sequence comes from Schistocerca gregaria, assembly GCF_023897955.1. Classification (NCBI taxonomy): domain Eukaryota; kingdom Metazoa; phylum Arthropoda; class Insecta; order Orthoptera; family Acrididae; genus Schistocerca; species Schistocerca gregaria. The sequence goes on from NC_064921.1 coordinate 931,491,456, forward strand.
ATGACTGCTTCAAAGTCTGTGTCATCTGGATCCTTCCCACCAACATCAGCTTTTCTGATGCCCCTTCCTGCAAAGTATCCCTCTTTCCCATAAACCCCCTGGCATCAACCTTTGCTAGTCTCTGTCCTCTACCTGCCTGCTCCCACTCTAGCACTAAACACACCTTCTAGCCTGTCACTGCACCTGCACAGTTCTTTCCATTTCTCTATTTCATTGTTCATCCCCTTTAGCACAGCCTCCTGATGCTGTACCTAGCGGCCCACTATAATATGCACTATCCTTCCCCACACGTCTTCTATAGCCTATAGGATTTAGTCTGATAGCTAAATAAATCCAGCAGTCTTTTTCAATGTGCATGTCAATTTTTCAACACATCCTCTTTGTGGTGAGAAGCAATCCATCCTTTTAATATTGCTGTTATTCCACACAGATTTTCCATTTTTCAGTACACACTTACCTTTCTTAATGAAAAAAACACAGAGGCTGCACCATATTTCCAGCCAACTTTCTAAATCAGCTAGTACAAGCACACTGGCAGATTACTTATCGTAACAACACGAAATTATATCAAGTAGGCCTTAGAGGGTTGAGATGAGGTCTCACAAAGGACTCAGTTTTTATGACCTGAAACATCTGCAGTAGTCCAGCAAACTATTTCCCAACCAAAGGCAGCCTGGCCCACAATTATAGATACCTTACTAAGCTAACAAGAATCCTATTACCAGAAGCAGAGGAAAATTTATACTTCTCCTGCACATCACTATTCTAATAACATATCTGACAGCCATCCTTATGCTTACCATCAAGTAACAGAACAGCTCACTATGAAAGCATTTATAAATACGAAGAAATAATCTTCCTGTTGCAGACAGTATGGAAGAATTGCTAACATTATTAAACAATCATCAACTGGAGCTCAGTCCCAGCTGGATGAAGGTACAGTAAGAAACTAAGAGAATTTAAATGGTACATGAGGAGGCCTCTCATGATGGAGAAATTAGTCATTGCAGAATCCCTGTTACCAAGTTCCTATGAAGACCCAGAGCTTTCACTAGGGAACTGTGGAATAAAGATCAGCAACTGTTTATGCGAAAAACCTTCGCCGTTCCTTGCTAGTTAAACTAATATGGCCTTTATTGGCGGAGTGCAAGATACTCAGAACCTCATACATGTTTTTAGTCAACTTTGATGCCCACCTTTAATATGGCAGTACTAGTAAAATGTGAACGATTTCACACAATATTTCATACAAGTTTTTATTTATTTGTATGATGGCATTATTACTTATCAATGTAGTAATGCTAGCTGCAGCAGACTCAGATGCCAATAAAATAATAAAAACAAAAGATCTTAGATGAGACTTAGAACCCAATGTCCACAAACTATCATCCTTTATTCAGGGCACTAAGGCTTCTAGATAACTTTAAATCTATACCCTTTGCACTCTCAATTAACACTTCTTGTTTATAGCAATTACTTTACTTTCGAGGAAGAAAATTACAAAAACCTCAGTGGTAACTATGGGAACAACAATGGCTGGCTTCCATCTACGCCATTGGAAGAGATCTGAAACTTTTTGCAATGAAGGCAAATTCTGCCTTAAAATGCAAAATTACATACTAAATTTATTTCATAGCAATTTGTATCCCAATGATTTTAGTGGGGATAGGTTATTTTCTGCACATAAATATCAAAAAATTAACCAATTTTCAGGTACTGGTATTGTACATCATCTGACAAAGCCCCATTTCAAAACAGAAAGTGCACAAGAACATGTTTGCAAATTAAAGAGCACACACGTGCATAATACAATGATGTATCAGTGGCTCATAAGTTATGGCCTGGCACCACATGAATTGTGGGGAATTAAATGGTCTCTATTAGATACATACATGCTATGTACAACAAAATCGATCTCTGCCATATTACCTACCTCCCTACAACAAAGGAACATTTACATCAGTCCCCTAGCTTAAGCTTCTAGAGGCTGGAAAACAGAATTGGTCAATGTATTTTGATACCTATCAATTCAGTTGCTTTCATCAGGGGCTATGCCGAATCTTCTTGTGTAGTACAACCAGAGGTAATTTCAGTTCCACTTCTATTCTAAGCCTCTTGTTCGTTCTGACTATTAAGTCTCCCCTGACCACAGGTTCTAGGTGACTTACCTGAGATCTACCCCTTGTCCTAAACCTCTCCAGTTCGTTTCCTTCACCTCTCTTCCTTCACCTTCAACCCTTGTGCCGGAAGGAGGAGCTACTGGCTTTGAAGGCTTGCAGACGTAATACCTTTTTTTATATGAATAGTCTCCTGCTGCCATTTAATGAGTATATTTTTTAATCTATCCAATTACATTATATTGTCAAAATTGATTATTTTTCATTGTTATAATTTCGAATGTCATTCCTCACTTGAAGCTTTCATACAGAGAGTTCTTGACTGTGAGACTACATGCACACTTATAAAAAATTCAAAACTAGCAGGTATTGTGATTTGCCTATGTACTACTACTACTACTACTACTACTACTACTACTACTACTACTACTACTACTACTACTACTATTACAACAAACAAAATACTTGAAGCAAAGATAACAGAAACTAATTGAACTGATGGGGCATGCATGTTACAATCAATTCTTATTTTGATTTCTTTAGTGTTGTCCTATCTTCACTATCTTGCCTACTTGGGTGTTGTCCTATCTTCACTATCTTGCCTACTTGGCTGATTTTGGTTTTGAAATCAGTGAAGGAAGGAGTGAGCAGCAAGCACTTGGACGGTGGGCAGTGAGCATGTTTGTGAAAGTGAACATGTAAAGATTACACTGCCCCCCCCCCCCCTTACTGAGATCATTAGCGCCCAGTCACAATTGTAAGAGCACAGAGAATCTAGTAGCATAGTAGCAAAACTCAAAAGGGGGGGGGGGGGGGGGGGGGGGGGGACGACGACGACGACACACCAGAAAGTTCTTACAAAGATGCAGATAATATAAGTGAAAGAGTTAGATGTCTTTGGACAAGCCAGTCAAAGTAATAAAATGAAGAACACGAGCAGCTGCTCGAGCATCATCAGCTAAAATATCCTGTAAAGTAGATGGCAGAGACAGGGCAACACGAGATTGACTAAAACGGGGACACGACAATAAAACATGGCACACTGTCAATGCATGACCACAAGGGCACTGCGGGGCTGGGTCACCGGAGAGCAGGTAGCGGTGGCTAAGCCGGCACCTCCCAATCCGCAACCTGGTCAGAAGGACCTATTTTCGCCGAGATGGTCGGGAGGAGGTTGTCCAAGCAGCTTGAAACGGTTTTACAGCCCGGAGCTTGTTTCCTTGAAGTGATGACCAAGTATCCCACCACAATGACACAAGCCTCTTACAAACAACCCCACTAATGTCAGATGACGGGACACAATGGGAGGCTGGCCTAGGCAGGAGGACTGCAGCCTTGGCTGCAGCATCAGCAGCCTCATTCCCAGACACTCCTACATGGCCGGCAACCCACAGAAAGCTGACAGGAGAGCCATCATCAGCAAAAGAATGGAGGGACTGCTGGATCCGTTGCACCAAGGGATGGGCCGGATATGGAGCTCCAAGGCTCTGAAGAGCACTGAGTGAATCAGAGCAGAGTACATACGATGAATGGCGGTGGCGGCGGGCATACTGAACGGCCTGATGGAGAGCAAAAAGCTAAACCGTAAAGCTAGAACACTGGTCGAGGAGCCGGTATTTAAAGGTGACGGCCCCGAAGACAAAGGCACAGCCGACACCATCGTCCGTTTTGGAGCCATCAGTGTAAATAAAGGTGTGACTGGTGAGTCGAGCACGAAGTTCGACAAACCGTGAGCAATACACTGCAGCCGGAGTACCCTCCTTCGGGAGTGAGCTGAGGTCGAGATGAATATGAACCGGAGCCTGGAGCCAAGGCGGTGTCGGGCTCTCACCCTCTCTGAAGGTGGTAGGAAGGGCAAAATCCAATTGTCAAAGCAGGTGACGAAAGCGGACTCCAGGGGGCAGCAGGGCAGACACGTACAACCCAGACTGAGGGGGTGGTCGGGCATTGACAACAGCCGGCAGGCATACCGACAAAGCAGTACGCTGCGCCGGTAGGTCAATGGTAATTCGGCAGCTTCAGCATAAAGACTCTTGACGGGACTAGTGTAGAATGCTCCGGTCGCAAGACGTAACCCCCGATGGTGTATGGAGTTGAGACGGCGTAAGAGGGATGGCCGAGCAGACGAGGCTCCCATAATCCAGCTTTGATCGGACTATGGACCGATACAAGCGAAGCAGGACAGTGCAATCCGCTCCCTAAGATGAACCACTAACAACTCTGAGGACATTAAGGGAACGTGTACAACGAGCAGCCAAATAAGAGACGTGCGGAGACCAACAAAGTTTCCTGTCCAGTGTGAGCCCTAGAAACTTAGTTGTTTCCACAAATGGGAGAACAACAGGACCGAGATGTAAGGATGGCGGAAGGAACGCTTTATATCGCCAAAAGTTGATGCAAACTGTCTTCTCTTCAGAGAACCGGAAGCCATTAGCCACACTCCATGAGTATAGGCTGTCAAGACAACGCTGAAGGCAGCACTCCAGGAGGCATGTTCTCTGGGCAATGCAGTAGATCGCGAAGTCATCGACAAAAAGAGAGCCTGAGACATTAGGTGGAATGCAATCCATAATTGGATTGATCGCTATGGCAAAAAGGGCTATGCTCAAGACGGAGCCCTGAGGCACTCCGTTCTCCTGCAGGTAGACATAGGACAATACGGAACCCACACGTACCCTAAACTTTCGATCTGTTAAAAAGGAATCAATAAAAAGGGGCAGGCGACCGCGTAGACCCCACCTGTGCATAGTGGGGAGCATACCTCCTCTCCAACAGGTATCACAAGCCTTCTCCAAATCTAAGAACACGGCTACCGTTTGGCACTTTCGCAAAAAGTTGGTCATGATGAATGTCGACAAGGTCACAAGGTGGTCAACAGCGGAGCGGCGGCGCCGAAAGCCGCATTGAACATTTGTAAGTAGCCGTCGAGATTCAAGAATCCAAACTAACCGAGCATTAACCATGCGCTCCATCACCTTACAGACACAGCTTGTAAGAGAAATGGGGCGCTGGTGAAAGAGGCCCAACAAGCTTTTGTTGCTGTCTTTGATGACTCTACGGCATTGCGCTCAGAGTCGTTTGTATCCAATACAATTCGCCAACGAACGATGGCGGCGAAGGTGCGTAAAGCACGTCGTCGAGCACGGATAGCGTCTCTACAAGCCTCATTCCACCAGGGGATGGAAACGAGACGTGAAGAAGAGGTAGTACGAGGAATGGAACGTTCGGCAGCATTGATGATAACAGCCGTGAGGTATTCGACCTGACTGTCACAACTGAGAAAATCGTGGTCCGGAAAGGTCGCCAGGGAGGAGTAAAGTCTCGAGTCAGCTTTCGGTATGTTCCAGCTCGAAGGACGTGGGGATGGGGTGTGGTGCAGGAGACAAACGACACAGGGGAAATGATCGCTTGAATAGGTGTCAGAAAGGACATACCACTCGAAGCGACAGGCAAGAGTGGTAGAACAGATTGAGAGGTCCAAGTGGGAGTAGGTATGAGTAGAGTCCGAGAGGAAAGTCGGGGCGCCAGTATTGAGGCAGACAAGATAGAGATGGTTGAAGACATCCACCAAGAGGGAGCCTCTCTGACAGGATGCAGGAGAGCCCCAAAGGGGATGATGGGCATTGAAGTCACCAAATAATAAAAATGATGGAGGAAGCTGAATAATCAGGTGCATCATGTCAGCCCGACTAACTGCGGATGACTATGGAGTGTAGACAGTACAAACAGAAAAGTAAAGGCAGAAAGAATAATACGGACAGCTATTGCTTGGAGTGGAGTGATCAATGGGATGGGATGGTAATAGACATCGTCCCGAACGAGCAACATGACCCCACCATGAGCTGGAATACCGTCCACAGGGGTGAGGTCAGACCACTCCGACATATTGGGTGCAACTTGGTTCCCTGGAGACCAAGGACGAGTGGACAGTACAGGCGGAGGAGCAGTTGTAATTCCTCCCGATTAGATTGAATACCTCTTATGTTCCAATGTAACAAAGCCATCGCTAGTCAGAAAAAAGGGGGAATGAAACGGGTGAAGAGCTGGTCACCTCGACGGCCGCGGAGGGCCAGGTTTCGAGGGAACAACGCTACAACCGGCGGGAGGTGGATCCTGTTCCATCGAGTCGTCGCAGCCGCATTCCTGGGTTGCGTAGGAGGGGCAGTATCATTCGCCGACGACAGGCCAGCTGAGCGCCTGGCAGCAGTGCGTCCCGCCGAAATTGAGGACGGCCGGGAGCAGTGACTCACGGATGGAGCATCAGACGAAACGCGCAGGGGTGGAGAGGGGGATAAAAACTACTTCTCGGAAGTACGATGAGGCACGGAGATGGTGGGCTGGACCCGAAGGAGGTCCTCACGCGCGGGGTCTGTTTTGGAACGCCGGACTTCAGAAGCCGGGGTCCGGAACGTTTCCCCGATGGACACCTGAAAAGAGGATCGCTTCTCAGGCGGCGGATGGGGAGGAGGAGGAGAAGGGTGGCCCCTGGGGCAGGGCCCGCGAGGGAAAAGGATTTGGAAGGGAGGGATTTGGGAGACAGAGGTATAGACCCCGGATGGGGTGAGGAGGTGGAGGGGGGACAGGATAGGAGTGAGGATACTGTGGAAGGAGTGGACACGACTGAGGCAAACAAAGTTGTCAATGTCACGGGATGGAGGTGGTCATACTTCTTCCTGGCCTCAGAATAAGAGAGACGGTCCAAAGTTTTTAATTCTTGAATCTTCTCCTCCTCCTGCTACGCGGGGCAGTTTAAAGATCTAGGCGAGTGGAGGCCAGGACAATTGACGCACTGAGGTGGTGGGGTGCATGTATGTTCCTCACAAAGAGGACGTCCACAATCGCCACAAAGGGGCTCAGCTTCACACCGTGACGACATGTGCCCGAAGCGCGAACACCGAAAGCAGCGCATAGGAGGCGGGACGTAAGGTTGCACATTGCACCGGTAGCACATCACCTTTACCTTCTCCGGGAGAACATCCCCCTCGAAGGCGAGGATAAAGGCCCTGGTTGTCGATGTGACGGTCTTTGGGGCCGCACTGGACTCGCTGGACAAAATGCACACCTCGGCGCTCCAGGTTGACCCTAAGCTCCTCATCAGATTGCAGCAGGAGGTCCCGAAGAAAAATGTCCCGCATCTGGCACTGAATAGGACGCAGGGGGTTAATGGACACTGGGATGTCCCCTAGTTGGTCACACGCCTGGAGCGCCGCCGACTGTGTGGCTGTGGTGGTCTTTATAAGAACGGACCCCGAACGCATTTTACTGAGAGCCTCGATTTCCCCGAAGATGTCCTCGACGTGCTGGACAAAGAACTTTGGCTTGGAAGTGGCAAACATCCCCCCATTGGTCCGAGAACAGATTAAATAGCGGGGGAAGTACTTCACCCCAAGCTGGCGGGCCTGTCCTTCCTCCCATGGAGTGGCCAAGGGGGAAAGGGCAGGAGAACCAGAATCAGAGACAGTACTTTTCTTTTTAAAAAGCCGCAGATCGACCTGATACATGTTGACATTTCATCTGCGAAACGTCCGCCCCGATACCACCCACTCCGACCAGGGGCTCTCCCCACAGGTGCCACCCAGCCTCAGCAAGGGCCACCTGGCAGGATGACCGTTGCTGGTAGTCCTGATGCCCAAAGGAGACGGGCATCTACTCCTTGGCCGACGTGGGGAGGGTGCAGCTCAGGTATCGGCAGTACGATCCCTGTGTTGTCAGGGGGCTACAACCTGGAGGGTACACAACGACCCCACCACAACGGGCTGGCTACCGTGCTGGATTTCGGGTGCCATGGAAAGTCCATCATGATCGTAGGTGCAGATGGGGACGCACTATGGGCGTAACTTGTGCAACCCATCAGGCGTTTAGGCCCAATTTGAGGAATAGTGGATGCGGTTACAACGCCGTTACAATGCTGAGTGCCAAGGTCTCAGTGCACTGAGGACCAGTGACACATCACGTAAGGCGTCCTTCTCCAAAAGGCCCGTACTTCTGTAGAATTTTTAAAAATGGAGGTCAAACCCCAAGGAGGACCATCACATGGAAGGCCGAAACAGTTGAAACTCCTTTTAGTCGCCTCTTACGACAGGCAGGAATACCTCGGGCCTATTCTTACCCCGGACCCGCAGGGGGGTACACTGTGTTGATGGCCGTTAAGTGATGCATGTGGAAGCTTGCTGGCTTTCTGGACCGAGTTGCAGCTGTGTGGTATTAGTTGGCTGCCTTATGCTAGAGGGCAGACATTTCTGCACAACTCAGCAGTGACTGCTAACACAATCCGAAGTGTTCTGCTCTTATCATTCATGGAAGTAAAGCTGTAAGTCTGAATATTGGCTGAGCATTTCCAGCCACAACAGCACATTGGCATTGCATTGCTGCCCATGTCCGCCTTTTGCAGTTCTGACTGACTGAAATCAATTAGCAATTAAGCTAAATCACTTCTGTATGGTTTGAGTTTAAGTTGTTATGGTTATCAAACCATGGTCTCTACCCTAGCTTATTTAGGGGAAATATTTTATATTATAGGCTAGTCTATTTTTAGTTGAACTGTGATCAGAAATTTGTTTTAATCACTGAGCTGTATAGTTATTTTTCCTCACTTATTCCAAGGACCTTTAAATTATTCTTTACTGTCGAAAGTTACTTGTGCATATTTATTGTTATTCTCACTGATAGTTTTAAAGTAAGTGTAAGAAAGTTATCATTTACTTACAAGCACAGCAGTTCAAAATAATTTTCTCCTTATTTGTGGAGATCTATACATTCTTGCTGGCTAACCTTATGTATATGCAGGTTATGATGTGTCACTTGGTTATGCGTTCATCTGTGCAGTGATTCATACCTATTATCATCCACATAGATACTAACTGGTGATTTGTGTATTTTAGAGAGTTCAACTGTAATTTGGTTTGTGGCTGTTTTGGATAGGGGTTTGTGTGGGTGTCCTAGTTGGACTGTTTGTTGTCCCACTGTGGCAGGTCCGTTGCATAGGTGGATGCACTGTTAAGTGCGGCCATATTAAGTTATGTAATCAACTTTTATTGCTTTCTTATACTTTTGCTTGAGTATCAACTGCTGTAACTACTGTAATTTTGTTTCGATGCTCGGCGGGCACCCGATTTTATATTTTCACTTTGATCTATGGCCTTGTCTTGAAGGTAAAGGTAGTTTTGATCAACAGGAAACAGTTATCTAATTCCTGGTCCTTGTATGAATTTGTTTTACTGTTTAAATTAAAACTATTGCCTGATTTTTTAACTCTTCCATACTTGCCACTGTTAACACAAGAATTGTACTACACTTTAATGTTCGGTGTAGTTATATTAATTTACAATAATTGTAATAATAAAATGTCATAGTAAATGATGTTCAATTAAACCATCTTGGCCAGTCCATCCACAATACCTGCTTCTCAGACACAAACACTGCTGATCCTGGTGAGGTGATAATTACTACTGACAGTTGTATGTTCTGGTTTGCAAGCCTCTCTAGGAAAGTGGTACCATAATGGTCTCACTAATTCCTTCCTTGTTTAAAGTAACAAGATGATATCACAAAGCAGTCTGGTATGATTTTAATTAGTTGGTGCTTTAAAATCCTGCATTGCAGGTGTGATTTAATGTTACCACGTGAAAACTGAGTGGGTATTTCAAAGATGGTAGTCTAGGACTCCATCCTAGAGGCAGAAGACATGGAAGAATTTGCCTTGTAGCAAATAAAGTAGGATCTACTGCTATCACCAAGGCATATTTTCTCTTTTTTTGCAGTCAATGAGGTGCAATTTATAGACAAAATGGACATTTTTATTAAAATTATTGTTGAAAAGGAAATTTACTCACGTCACTTTGTTGGCCACTATTCTGTTATTTTTCCATTTGATAACTGATAGCACTGCCAATGGCAGATTTGAGTTGAATGCAATATCATTTATGGTGTACTTACAGCATGCAATGTTTGCTGGTAACTTCATCTAGTATGCCATATGATACTGATGGCTCGGTCCACACGTTGTTTTTAGCTTAGTTAAAATCTTAATCAATTTTTCATTTACAATATCCAAAGTATATATAAAAAAATGAACTGGATATAAAATATAACCACTTCCTGAATTGTCTTTAACACAGTCTGGATTCCAGCAGATGACACTATCTACATAGAATCTCATTCACTGTGTAATGCATTCAACAGGAAGCATGCACATTTTACACAGGCCACATCATTTTGCCCAGTGAATTGACAGGACAATGTGGGAATATACAGTTGGCAAATGAGAGAACCAAAGGTTTGTCTGATAATCAAAATGGTAGGCCAATCCAGAGCATCTGGCACATTCTGGAATGCAAGAACAGACACATCACATAAATGTGTGTCAGTATTATTACAAAACCAACCAATTAGAGTACTACAGTCTCGTTTGTCAAAAAAGTATGCCCATAGTTACCAACAACAACATTAAAAATTGTTCCAATAGAATATGTTTGCTTGGGTACCTAACCCAAATTTTATCACTACCATCTTTCCTGATTCAGTTTCCTTCATCTGCACCAGTTCACTATATACACATATTTTGCACATTTTGTGAAATCAGTTCTGAGGAACATACTTCACAAATAGTAGTTCATTATAGCTAATACAGCTGCTTTGTTAAATAACTTGACTCTTCTCATGGAGCTGAAGAGTGGCATAAATTCAGAAAAGAGCCACTTCTGAAAATCTAAGTGTACAGCAAACCCCAGTCAGTACGATTTACAGTGCATCCCCTTGTAACAGTTATAATCAGAGTAAACTGTGTTACCTACGCACCAATATTTTTTGTTATATAACTGGGAATAAAGTACACATTTTTAATAAAATATAACCCAGTGTGGGGAACAACTATAACATTGTTGAAATCACTAAATTTGGCATTAGTTAGTGATAACCAGTACCAAAATTACAAATAAATGTATTTGTGCTACTGATGGACTCAAAACATTATTAGCACAGAACTTTGCCAGAATAATTGCTAACATTTAAATAGACAATAAGTGTTACATCTTACCAGTTTCTTCTGGGCTTCCTCAATTTTACGATTATTTTCTGCCATAATCTGTTCTAACTCTTCACGCTTCCTTCTTTCTTCAGCCTACAAAGTAATTTTTCATGTCAATATTGGATGGTTATATATGAGCAAACATGCAAACTGATAACTAAAAGAAAGAGTAGTTACATTAATACTATGTGATGAAATACTGTGGCACTGCGAATCTTTGAGCAAATGCTACCAAGCATCATATCAATCAGGTAAATGATTCTGTACTATACACACGATTAAATCATTTGCTGCCTGCACACTGCATATTTTTGCAAAGATTTAATCAAGAATATTCACTGAATTGATTATACAAAAAGATTAAAAACCTCTATGATATCATCTTTTACCTATGTACATTACCCCATCCCACTCCACAATTTACTAATTATAACCCATTAAATGTGATGTTCATATCCCATTAAATGTAATGTTCATATCATTTAGGTAAATGATTCTTTAATATTCACACGATTAAATTATTTTTTGCTTACACAGTGCTGGATGAAACACCAGCAAATTAAATGGAAGAAAGGTATCTCCAGGCATTTTCAATTGTATTAGCTCCTTCTTAAAAGTTGTGGCATGGCACCTACTGTTGTACAGAAGATTTTATCAGAAAATTGTAAACTGGGGAACCAAAAATAACATTCTCCTGGTAAACCAAAAATCCAATATGGTATGTGGCAAAGCAACCAATCAAATAACTATATTTTAGATCCAAATGAAAAAACTTCCAATAAGTACTGATCAGCCATAGTGAGACTAAGTTACCAAAATCAAAAACTAATATGAATGAAAGTTATCTTACCCTAAAATATACAAAGCTTCAAGTTTTTTGCTGTTCCCCTCTTCAGGCTATTTAATTTTACAGTAGTAATGGTATCACACAGACACTATGTGATGTTTAAGGATGAATTGGCAACATCAGTATTTTAAATATTTTGTATAAGCGAATCACAGTACTTGTGTTCAAATTTAGTGCTGTATATAAGAGTTTATGCTCAACCTACAGGTTCTGTAAACCTTTTCCCCTGAGATACACAACAAAATTCAAAACTTTGAGTGGCAAGTTTTTCTTGGCAATTTGTTGTGAGTGATATGTGGGTGCAACACAGTAGCAACCATTTATAGTAGTAAAACCAACACACATTTTACTTTCTAACTCGAGCAGCTAACTGCAAACTAAATAGACAACCACCCAACATATCAAGATGTACCATGGAGGAAATTAAATATGGTAAAAGTCTATGAATGCAAGAAATAATTTCAAAACTAGTAGTTAATCTTAACACTTCATCACATTGTAAATTAAAAAGATTTACTAAATCAATCATTGTCTTAAGTGAAACTTATCTACATTTCTTATATAAAACAGCTAACATAAGTAAGAAATATGCCAGTATTCATACCATGCCTCTCCAAATGCAAACAGCAATCATAGGGGAAACTATCTCGTATCAGTAAGAATACTACAGACAGTTCTCAAAAAATGAGTTACATTTTTAAGGAGAAAATATGGAGATTCTTACTGCGTGTGGCTTGGCATTCCATACAAAAAATCTTAATCAAGTCACAAGAGTTTCAAAAACATGATAAAACTGTTCTCCATATAGCCTAGATATCCAGAATCAAATCGGCTAATTCAGTAGGAGAGAAGACAGGTGTTTCAGTCTCTTCTGAACTTTGCACTGCCAACAGGTAACAACGCTTTGAGAATGAACCAGCATGTAACAAATTTGAACGTAAGTTCTTAATGACGTATCCTGTGAAGAAATATTGTTGTGTCATGTGGATGATTTTTCTCTGTCAGTTAAAATTTCACAGTAAAGTGACAAAGAGTTATTTATACAGGAGTAAAGATGAAATAGCAATTGTCTTACTTAAGACATCCAAGTCACAACATACATTTGACATAAAGGAGATGGAGAAATAATTCTTTAAGGATAACACAACAGCAAAGCACAAAATAAAAAAATAAATAAAAAGTTCAGAAAGTGAAAAAACATCACTCAAACCATATATTACGATGTGGGCATTGCATTAACTTTACAGAGTGAGGGAAAAAGGTGTAGCAAGGTATGAAATTTTATGAGCTGTGGGACAATCCTCCAGAATGTCAAATAAGAGTGCAAAGGGAGCGGAAAGATGCAATTGCTATAAAGCTACATGGTACGGCTGATGAATCACTCGAAAGCCAACAGCTGGAACATATCACAACATGGAGGAAGAGAAGCAAGGAAACTGAAGAAGAGCTGCTCTACAACAGATTCAAATGAACTACATGAAGCAGAAAATTTATGATAGTTATTTATCCTATAAGAGCCTGAAAATTATTTACTAGGGGGTATTACATCAAGACTCAAATGGTGTAACAAACATCAAAATATTATTTTGTAGATCATGTTTGAAGGTTTATTTGAAGGTTTATTAGTGTGTGTGATCAGGGTAGTTCACATTGGTAAGTTTAAGTGTTTTTTAACTCCGTGGAACCTCAACCGATGGTACACTGCATGTACGATGTTGTATGTTCCAGATGAGATTTATCCTCAAAACAGCTATTAATTGCATGTAATCTAAGGTACAGAAGTGGAAGTAAGTAAGTTTTGGTTTAAAATGCCATCAATTAGGCTGGTAGGTATGTAGCAGAAGACAAATTACAGGCAAGTGAAGGTTGGAAGATTGGCCATGTGGCCATGCGGCCAGTTCAAAGGAAACATCCTGTCATTTGCCACATATAATTTAAGATTAAGCAAATATTTAAAAAATGTAGGCTTCCCTATTTACCATTGAGTTACATGTGCAACTACTGTGAAAACTGCCTATTACAAAGAAAACTCAAAGTCATGACAAAAAATGATACAATATTGGAACAAAAGCTGACTAAGCAGTTTGATGAAGGGGACCAGATACAAAATATCAATCAATCATCCTGAAGTAAGCCAAATGTACAGTCTTTGACGTAATATACGGCTGCCAGCTGGTTGCCTCAAAGACTACAGGTGTGTTTATGCTGCACCCGCGTAACTGATACCTCGCTGCTCACACATCACATCTCGCTGGGAGTCCTGTTTCATTTATGTTGCTGCCTCACTGCTGGCACACCACCACACAACTCGCTAGATACTTTTTACCCTGTAGATGTTTGCATCACTAGTTGAGTGGATTATTTGCAGGTATGAAACAAAAACTTGCATTCTATGCATCATCTGATGACACTAATACAAGTTTGTTAACACCAAAAATGTAGTTACTGACAATGAGGAAGAAGAAGTAGTAGACTGTTCACACTGTAAATACTATCACCAGCTCTAACAACAGCTTAAAATTTATTCAGAACTGTTTTGGGACAGTTACAAATATCACATAAGTTTTTTAGTTTTTTTTAGTAACTCTGGGCAGGAATATAAAAAATGTAGAAAAAGACATATTGCTACTTACCATAAAGAAGGGACATAAGTTGCAGAGAGGCACAATTAAAAGACACACAAGAGAGGGGTTTGCTCATGAAGGCTGTGGCCGAAAGCTTTGTGTAAATGTCTTAATTATGCCTGTCTGCAACTTAACAAGTCTTCTTTACATTAAGTACCAGAACAGCTTAAGAACTGATGGCTTGACCCGAAACTATTAACGTAATTCCTGTTGAAGAGCGATCCATAGACCTACCCATGCTGAGGTAATGTTTTGTCAGTTTTTATTTGCACCTACTCCATGTACTATATCTGCAAATTGCAGGTTTTTGTGCTGATATTCTAATTGGGGGAAGGGTGAAGAAAGAAAAAAAGAAGGAAGGAAAGAAAATGATAAATTAGGTGGAACAGAAAAATGGCTGAAATAAAAGTGATGAATCTAGGATTATACTTCAGCTTGCACGGACACATTTAAGAAATCATTTTTCTAGCACTGAATATGCAAACTAAGCAGGAGGGAACCTTAACAACTGGTACAATGAGAAACTTCCTAAGTCATTCATTTCATGGTAATTTGTAATGACTGTAGATGGAGATGTAGAAGCAGAAATAGATACATGTTGTACAAAAAACTGAAATGAGGAACAGTCAAATGTGGCACTGCCAGAGTGACCTCAAAGCAGCCAATCACAGCTCAAGTTTCAAGACAGATGGTGATGGTCACTGTTCCAAACCTAATCCAGGTTGATACATTAGCTTGGTGAGGATCATGACTAGCAGCACTGTGAACAATGATGGTGCAGGTTAAACGTTCCAGTAACACTCAGTGAGATTGTTTTATCACTGCCACACCATGCTGGTGGAATGTGAGCAGCAAGGTGGTAGCATAAACACACCCTAGTTTAAGTCATTAATGTAACAAACCAATAAAACTGACTGACCGACCCTCAGAATTTTAAGTCTGGCCACCTGCACAATCTGTAAACACCATAGCATGTGAAAATCTTGGGAGGAAGTGCTGTCTTCAGTTTAAGGTGTTGTGGTGCTGTATATGCTTGTGGTCTAGTGATAACACTGCATAATGTAGAAGTATAGTCGTAAATTCAAGTGCATCCTTCCTTTATTTTTTAAAAACTCATTTAGGGTGATTGTTAAAAGTATGTCTGGTGTAAATCCAAATATAATGAGCTTCACTTTCTAAAACCTTCCATAAACATTTCTGCAAAAGATCAGGACGGTTTACACTGGAGAATTTCCTTGCCATACAGTGACCACCTAATACCAACCACGAGCCACCTGGCAGTCGGTGTCCAACCACTGATCATAACATGTTTCTGCTATTACATTGGTGAGCATAAAATTTTTTATTATTGTAGTCTGATTTTCTGTGCAAAATGATTTTGATACATCTAGTGAGTAAAGAACATTCACACAACATGCATGGGTTACCATGAGTGTATTTATTAAATATTTTTTTTATTTGGTGTTCTAGTATTTGTCCTGTGATTACTTACTGGTTTTTGCACATTTCAATCTTGTTCAAGTGTTATAAAATAGAACTGAAAGTGGAGTAAGGGCTAGTATTTGCGGCAGTATTCTCTTTTGGATTACACAGAGAGGTGAAGGCAGCAAAAAACATTTGTTACTGTGTATGGGATAAGTGCTATCAGACAAATCACATCAAAAAAGGATTTTTCTTGTTTTGAGATTTGTTCGATAATTGACACAGCTGATGAACCGGGACCATTTTACCTTTGTAAAACATTTGTTTTCAATAAGTAAAGTTTGGGAGTGGGATTATTTCATTCTCCAATTCAAAGCAAGAACAACAAATGCAGTAGCTGTTACTGCATTCTTGCTTGAACGTCATCAGTTCGTTCATTGAGCAATCATATACAATACTGTTACTGGTGACGAGTTATGATTCCTTTACGTTAACTTCTTAAGAAGTAATTAATAACTGAGCCCTAACTATAGACATTACCTTGAGCAAAGGGCAATGTGAACAAACAATATTTTGCATGTGTTATATATTTATATTGCTCCCCAGGAATGCGTCCATTGCAGCTGACATTTGTTGTCAACAACTGAGATGCTTTTCAATTGCGGTGTATAAAATACACTCCATACCTGGCTTGATGACATATTTAACTACAAAACAATAAATTTCTACAGGTGTGGGATTGATAAACTACCTGAGCATAGTTATATTGTTTTAGATAATATGACAGAATATATTGTTGATGATTAATATATCACTTATGTTTATTGTTGTGTTCAGTAAACTAATGGCAAAACATTATTAAAATATGCACTGTAGTAATACAAATGAATTACAACTTACCACAACAGTTTTATGACAAATTTGTTTCAGTAAAATGTGAATTACTTGTTACACAAGTGTGACTAACTGACATGAATTAATTGGATATTGCACATTTTGTACTATGAAATGGTCTTTGTTTATGTGGTGTCTTGTGTCATACTGAAGTAGTACGGAAATGTGACAGCAGGAGCAGACACACAAAAAAACCAGTTAATAAATTATTCAGTGAAAAGTTCATAAATAAAATTGTGTATTCACAAAAACCAACAATTATACTGATCGAAGCACAAAAAGGCATTACCTAGTATTCATATGTTTTTCACACTTAGATGTTGAGGTACTGAAAGTGGCAAGAAGGCTTGTGATGGAGAAGGTTTTCTATTATTTCTTTACTGATTTTTGATCTGCTTACTTGCAGCTTTGTAGGTAAGATGCTGACCTCAATCGAAACTGGAACAGATAGTCAATGTGGCTTCACTTTGCAGTGCAACACCTTTACCTCAAAGCTAAAGAACAACTGCAGCAATCATCTTTTCCTTATTGCACCAGTTGTGGCTATGACAGAAAAATCACAATGTGAAAGAAAAGCTTAGTTGCTGTTTCTACATGGAATGGCCTTCCTGAGCTCAAAATCATAATTTGACAACCTGACATCAAACTTTAAATGAAAATCACTCAGATCACTCAACAGAAATGAATTTAGTAAGAAAAATCTGTGCCATCCAGCAATGCAACTTGATGATCACAGAGTTGCCAATCCTTATTCTGCATTGTTTCCTAGTTTCAGTTATACTACTGGCAGAAAGAATGTGGTTCTACAGCTCCTGCATTTCTGGGCTCAGAAAGGTGGATCTCTAAGATGCAACTGTCAAGGACTAGAATGCCAAAAGCATAATCCCTGCTAAGGCCTAGAATGCCACAAGTATAATCCATGTAGTGGTAGTTTGGTGTCATAAATCAATACCGTCCGGATATTGTCTGCAAATTTCAGAACAATCAGTCCTCCTGTGCCATCACATTACATCCAGACAACTCTCGTGTGAATTTTATGGTAGCCCAGAGGCAGCATTTGTATGTAACCATCATCAGGAAATAAATTATGGTTTCCTCGCACAGTAGGCTTTCTTGATTAGGAAATTTATGTTATTCATAGCTTATGAAATTTCTCTGAGGTTGGTTCATGTTTTGCAATCAATGGTGTAGTGTTGACTTTTCATTTGTGTATCTCTGTTTTGAGGACAGAATATTAATGACAATGTTTCTAAGCAAAATCATTTTAAATCTATACTAATCAAAAGACATCCTGCCTAGCCGTAATGTTTACAATATAATCATGCTCTAAAACGGTGAATTTCATCAGGTGAATAAGCTTTGCAGTTTTCAATATGCTTAGACATAAAAATAATTTTAACAGTTAGTGATTTATCACATTTAACTTTCAATGTGTGATTTTGAGTATTATTACTAACTATGCTTTAGTCCCTCAACTTAGAGAAATGAGAATAAAACACACTAGAATAAAACACACTAGATCACTTTTGAGCACATTCAAGAAACACATCAGCTGTGGAAATGTAGTCTTCCTGCTGGTAGTATACCTGAAACTTGGCTACAGTGCAGAATATGTTTCACAACTCTATGTCCATCGAGTTACTTCATGGATGGTATAGAATTATTCTGCTAAATTTACTTGGTGTTTACTTGTTATTTCTGCTGAATAGTCTGAGTCACCTTCACTTAAGGGGGGGAGGGGGAGGGGAAGGGGGGTGTAGGATGCCAAACAGGCTGACTTGGAGCAGGAGGGGCACCACATGAAATTTTAATTTCCACTGTCTATACTTTTGCAAATAAATTTATAAAACTTTGTCAGCATGACCAGGAAGGATTCAGGATTCACATGCATAGCAGTGACAGTTTAAACACTATTTTTTCGTGTGAAATTTCATCATTTTCACACTTACTGTTGGCTGCATTTGTTGCTATAGGAACATTTTTCTTTGTAAGTAAGAGACACTCTTCAATGAATTTGGCACAGCATACAAACCATACTTACAGGTGAATGAAACCCTAGAATTTTTTTAATTTAGGAAAATATGAATGAGCTGTTACATTTTAAACTTGATGTGTAGAACAACTCAAATTTTATTGTTAATTATCTCAGTTTTACCAGTCTTTAAAGGATTTGGAAAATTCTAGAGTTTTTCATTAAGAAGTTTGTGTTTAATAAGTATACCAAGTCTGAAAGTAATAGGTTATTTATTTTGGATGTAACATGTACCTAAGTACAAAGGTTTGTGTTTCGTGGAAAATGGCTGCTAAAGTTTCTGCTTGTATGTGGTATTCTTTTATAACTGTCCTGCACTATAAACAGGTTCTTTTTCATTTTCTAAATCATTTTTCTTCCTTTTCACATTCCTATGATGTACTCTTCTTTATTTTATCACATCCAAAAATGATTTATCTACTTTCACTACATGCTCTCTGTCTATTGCAGACAAAGCTTTGATACAGTTCACTCCAGACTTAATTATCATTTTCTCTAAAACATATTTCCTGCTTTGCACGCCATCATTAAAACATGAATCTGCCTCATAAACACCAATAACAAGTGCATTTCTTCCCACAAAAATGGTTTTGGCAATCTTTCCCACACACTGTGGTTAAAACTTTCATTTGGGTTTTGGGTACCACCATGAAAACATTTTCTGAATCAGTTTTCATTTGCAAGGGCCCTGAATATAGGTTTGATGGCTTCCATTACAGCAGTCGGTAGAGAATTCCTGTGATGATATTCTTGACCACCAGCAACAGATCTCTGGTAGTCACACCATGATTCACTTCCTTTTGGGTGCAAGTTGTGGATAGGGTTATTGCCTGTGGATATTTTGTGAAAATGTAAGGCCCAATCTGCTTACTTCATATATTTCAAGTCCCCCATGCTCCTTCTTTCTGACAAGCCATAATACATCGGCAGCTTGTCAAATTCTGCATCTGTCACTTGCCGTCTCACTTTTATTCCCTTCCCATCAGATAATTTTTTTCCTGACAAATTTTGTCTCAGCCTTCTAGGTCTAGTGCCCAGTCTTTTCTGTACATATACCACACATTCTAACTTCTGCACAGTAGTCTCAGCTCCATATGGAGCACATTTCTGAACCTCAAGGAAAGCTTTACTATCACCATCAAGGTACTTCACATATCGCAGGCCATAAGAGACAACAGATCTGGTAAACAAGCTGACAACTCCCTGCACTTCCATACCTCCACCTGAGCCTTTATAGTTCATATTACATTCATGATTTGGAATCCCTTTCACACAACTTAGACAAAATTTGCTCAACACTTCACTTCAACATCCAGTACTTCGCCAGAGTCAACAGATGTTGTTGTAACAACACCATTCAAAGAAGTGTGTCTTTTTTTTTTGCCAGGTACCATCAAAAGTGGCCACTGTCCATGTCACCATCAGTTTTGATAATAGATTCTTCCGCAGCATTTTTCATTGACGATTCTGCAACTTATTTTACAGACCCAAGCAATAAGCCATAATATCGCAATAAGCCATAATATCTCTCAAATTCTGCTGGAGGAGGTGGAATATTCATCACTGCACAAAGTGTTCCTTGTGCTGCCTTCTGTACCCTACCGATAGAGCGCGTGCAATACGCTACCCTCAAATTCACATCATAATCTTTGCTTACGATTTTAGATGTCAAGCAAGATGCACAAACAATACATTTGCTGCTTATCACAGATAAGTTCGTAGCAAGGCCTATCCTGGCAAGCTCATTTTCGACCACAGAAACATACTGTATACCAAAGCAATGCTTGCACATAACACTGTTCAGTACCCAACTGTGACAGAACGTTAACATCAACAATAACATTACACGAAACTTCAGATCCACAGCCTCCATTTTCATTAGCAACAAAAACAAGTTTCCTTCTTGAAGCACTCTGCGGCGATTTGTTTACCGACTCAGAGAAGTTGCAGTCTTGAGCCACTGGTGTAACATTTGTTGTAACACCCTTTACTGTGTATCTGTCACCCTGTTGGTGATGTTTACGGTTGAAGCAACAAATTCTAGGCATCTTGTATGATAATATGCCACAATCGAACACCAAACAACACAGCCAAATTAAAATTGTTTCAAAATTTGCAACACCACACTGAAAGCCTTTCAAAACAGACAACAAACAAAACCAGCAATCAAAGCAAGATAGCAGCAGAGAAAGTATTGATATCAAGAGTCCTTTGCTTCATGTATGACAATCTCCGGCACAAATATAAACATTTGAATTATTCAGATTGAAATACAATTACTTATACCATAAGAAAGCTGTGCAAAGGGGTGTGGTGCTGTATCTTGGTACACTTAAGATCAAATAACATGCCTTATAATGTTTCAAATATATGTTTTATACGTCAAACTATTCAAGGAAAATGTGTGCTACATTTTTGAAAAACTGAATTTTTTGAAGTTTCAATGTCCTACCCCCCACCCCCTTAAGGTGTGAGGTCAGGTTAGCAAACTATGGTTTTGAGTTCAAGAGCAGAGAATGTCATTCAATGTGCAAACAATGTAACTAATCTCATCTTTCACTCTGCAGTTTATCCATTGCAGGCACCACTAGGCCAATAAAGGGCAGATGAATGAATCAGTTGTTCACTAGCCATATGTTATCTATGTCACCCTGTCTCTTCACTTCAATCTTGATGGAAGCAAATATTTCATCTTTTCTGTGACAGTGCTACAAGCAACCAAACTGAAAATCAATAAGGAAGGTTTAAGAAAATCTCTCCATCATAATTTTTAATTCCACTTTCAGCAGCCACACAGTATAAGGGCACAAGCTTATAACATCGCTCACTTGGCAATGGCCTTTTCTTCTTCCACCAACATAATTGTTGATTTTTGTAAACAAATCAATTTTATTTATGAAATTGTCACACTGAATAATTTATTAACTGGCTTTATGCATCTGTTCTGAATACCTTATTTGCATACTAGATGAGTATGACACAGGGCAGTACATACAAAAAGACTATTCCGTAATCTAAACAGAGCAATATGTAACTTATTTGAGAATACTTCACATTTTATTAAAAAGAGACTTCTGTCAGAGGATACTGTGGTAAGTTGTAGTTAATTTGTATTAGTTAAGTGTATATTTTAATAGTTTTAATGCATTAGTTTATTAAACTTAATAGTAAACAGAAGACAGAAATTAATCATAAACAATATATTCTCTCACATTATCTAAGACAGTCTGACAATGTTCTGGTAGTTTACAGATTCCACATCTGTAGAAATCTACTGGTTTGGAGTTAAAGATGTTAAGCTAGGTATGAACTGTACTTTCATTGGAAAAAAATTCTGATCATTGTTCAATAATGAATGGGAAAGATCAAAATCTGAGGGTGCAATATCAGAAGCATGCATGATGGATGACTTCCCAAACAAACTCATAGACAGCTTTTAGTATAAAAATCAGCAGAGTGCAAGCAGGTGATACTGTGTGAGCAGTGGTAACACTTGAGACAGTTTTGTTTATCTTTTTCTTACATTACAACTGAAGAGCATCTCAACTGTTGGCAGCGAATGCCAGCTGTAATGGCACAACCCTTGGGAGCAGTTCATAGTGCACGACACCCTGTTTTTACGTCCAGATGCACAATATTATCTGAACGCAATGCCATTTACTCAAGGAGATGTCTTTAGTCACAGCTCAACCTACAATTTCTTCTCAACAAGTTTACATAAAGACATCACAATTGTCATCAGTAACAATGTTGTGTAGGAATGCTCAGCGTGTGACATTCGCAAAAATA
Source organism: Schistocerca gregaria (assembly GCF_023897955.1). Classification (NCBI taxonomy): domain Eukaryota; kingdom Metazoa; phylum Arthropoda; class Insecta; order Orthoptera; family Acrididae; genus Schistocerca; species Schistocerca gregaria. The sequence continues at coordinate 931,514,206 of NC_064921.1, forward strand.
CACTTACCACTTTGATTTTCATTGTTTGCAATGACAGTATGCAAATATTCTTAAGCACCACTTCTGAATCTTGCTTATTGAATGCAAATGTCACACAAAGGTTAAATGATTGCAATTCACCACATATGTCAATTATCAAAACTTTATGAATGTGAGAAACCATTCTCTTTCTTGAAACAATGAAATCCTTTTCAAACGTAATTTGTCACATAGTATTCATCCCACACATGATGATAAAAGTTTCCAGTTGCCTTTGCTGCCTTCAACCCTCTGTTTATGCCACAGCAAACAACATGTCACAAATGTCAGACATTATTTCACTTGCAACTATTTTGTAACACTTGAGTAACCCTCACTGGACTGATGTACACAGAAACCAATACATAAGTGTGAGGCAGACACTGAAACACCTAATAAAAAGTGATAATGTGTGTCTAATGCACACATAATAACCTATGCATGCTGCAGTTTGTACACTACGTACATCCAAGTTATTTCACGTGTGGGAAAACACTACAATAGTAAACTATTTTCTAATTTCATAATGGTATTTTTTTTTTCCATTTCCTTTCTTGGTATCCTCTCAGACATTGAAGGTGGTTTTAGAAGTGTGTACTGAAACTGTATGTTAGATCCCTCTCATGAGGAAGATTTCAAACACAGCCCACCAATTCAGCTCAAATTAGCAAGTTTGCCTGTGTACACCCTAAAATAAAAGAATCCAAGATATTTTGGCTCAATATCCATGTAGTTTAGAGAAAAGCATGCCTGAAGTTTAAGACACATGATGGACTCTAATCTGACATCAACAGACAACTGAAAACTGAGAATTTTTCATCATCATACATGGGGCCTGCAAAAGCATATATTTCCAGAAACTGAAGAAAAAACAATTACAAACTGTTGCTCACATACCCATAACATAAGCACTGTCCAATGAAAGGATGCTGGTATAGTGACCAAGATTTTCAAATGCATGCTGCAGTTTTCTTTTTTCTTTCTTTTTTAATCCGATTTTTTTTCCATGTCGAAATTTGTAAGAATAGAAGGGTTAGTAATAAGTTAATCAATAACAAAGCAGGCAAATACATTTCTCAGACAACTTTACAAATCACAGTATTTAAAATTTTAAGCCTCGTTGCATCAAAATAATTCCTAGTAATACTGCTACGAATTCACCATGAGAAGCCACAGAGGGCCGACCATGCAATGCTAGTTTACAGAAAGACACGGTGCAAAACTTTATTTGGAGGTTTTAAAATTGCAATGTGTTTCTAAAAACCCAGTGGGAATTGCAGAACCTTGTGGACACAATACTGATTCAAAGCCTATTTCACAATCAATTTTCAGCACTGATTTTTCAGGCAAATTTATCATTAACTATGTGATCAAAAGTATACAGAAAAACTGTCCGAAAATGACTTACAAGTTCATCATCAGTAATGCTGGAATTCAATATGGTGTTGGCACACCCTTAGCCTTGATGACAGTTTCCACTCTCGCAGGCATACATTCAATCAGGTGCTGGAAGGTTTTCAGGGAATGACAACCTAATCTTCACCGAGTGCTGCACTGAGGAGAGGTATCGATGTCGGTCGGTGAGGCCTAGCACGAAGTTGGCATTCCAAAACATCCCAAAGATGTTCTACACGATTCAGTTCAGAACTCTATGCAGGCCAGTGCATTACAGGGATGTTATTGTCGTGTAACCACTCTGCCACAGCCCATGCATTATGAACAGGCGCTCAATTGTGTTGAAAGATGTAAACGCCATCTCCGAATTGCTCTTCAACAATGGGAAGCAAGAAGGTGCTTAAAACATCAATGTATACCTGTGCTGTGATAGTGCCATGCAAAACAACAAGGGCTCCAAGCCCCTTCATGAAAAACACAACCACACCATAACACCATCGCCTCTGAATTTTACTGTTGGCACTACACACGCTGGCGTATGATGCTCATCGGGCATTGGTTATACCCACACCCTGCCATCGGATCGCCACATTGTGTACCTTGATTCGCCATTCCACACAATGTTTTTCCACTGTTCAATCGTCCAATGTTTACACTCCTTACACCAAGTGAGGCATCGTTTGGCATTTACAGGCGTGATGTGTGGCTTGTGAGCAGCCACTTGATGGTGAAATCCAAGTTTTCTCACCTCCCGCCTAACTTCATAGTACTTGCAATGGATCCTGATGCAGTCTGGAATCCCTGTGTGATGGTCAGGATAGATGTCTGCCTATTACACATTACAACCCTCTTTAACTGTCTACAGTCTGTCAGTCAACAGACGAGGTTGGCTTGTACGCTTTTGTGCTGTACATATCCCTTCATGTTACCACTTCAATATCACATCGGAAACAGTGGACCTAGGGATCTTTAGGGGCATGTAAATCTGGTGTACAGGTGTACAGCTCAAGTGACACCCAATCACTTGACCATGTTCGAAGCCCGCGAGTTCCATGGGGTGCCCCATTCTAATATCTCATGATGTCTAATGACTACTGAGGTCACCGATATCGAGTACCTGACCGTAGGTGGCACCACAATGCACCTAATATGAAAAACTTATGTTTTGGGGATGTCCAGATACTTTTGGTCACACAGTGTATGTGTGGTATGTATTAATTTTAATTCCCAATAAAGAATGTCTGTTTTTCACCAAATTTTCAGAAGGAGTGATGTAGTTGTGCGAAGATTGCATTCATTGGATGTCCTTGCCACTGCAGGCATATTTGCTTCGAATATTTGTATGACAAGTACCATAACTGAAAGTGTTTGAAGGGAAGTGAGGACACACGACAGAGCGAGGGAAAGAGCCATTGTAAAGGAACCAGGATCAAAAGTTTAACTATTTACTAATCCAAGTTGTTTGAGAAATTTAATTGCCTACCTTGTCGTCACTGTTCGCATTTGCGGAGCCACATAAGGTGGTAAATAATGCTCAATTTTCAACTGTCTATTGACCCTGTCATTTTTTTAGTCGAATATGCATCACAAACTTTAGGGGTGATTTTCCCAAAGACGCGAGGTGGGAGGGAACTAAGTCAAAATAATGTAGAGTCTTTCATTTGAAGTTTTGCATAAGTGACCAGCCAAATATGAACCAAATCAATTAACTGCGTCCAAGACCTTCCCCCTTCAAATAGAAAACTGCAGTTATCTTCGGCTACACCAATATACAAAATGTATGTGAACGGCACATCGCTTTAAGAGTTTGTTCCCTAGTTTGGAATTTTATCTTAACTTTATACTCATCAGTCAGTCTTTTTACAGCTTAATGGTATATCAGGTGTAAACTGAAGGTAGGCGTTACTGCTTCCCCTTAAATAGTAGTGTGTTGTGTCCTTTGTACATGATGTTCAGTGAAGGAGTTGGCTGATTTCAAACTTGAATGTCTCAAAACCTAAGATTGCAGCAAATGTTATGTTTACTGTGAAAGCTGTAAAAATTTTATACAGAAGTTTCGAAATATTTTGAAAATCTACAAACAGATGGCACTGTCATTGCAATGTGTATGCCTGTAAATAGGGCATCACAACTCAGAGTGCTCTGTCCCACCTTTGGAACATGAAAAGACATTAGCGTACCAAAAGAAGAGCTGGATGTATTCCATTGAACATGTTTGTTTTTCTGGCACTGGAATTATTCAGGAAAATCCACCCAATGAATTGCAGCAGAAAATACCAAGACAGCGCTTACAAGTTTCCATTCAAATTCCAAAACCACCACACCATACCTGCATGAGCTGTCAGACAGAGGGCTGGCTCTGCGAACCAGATTCTCACAATGATTGATAATTAAGGGTGTCATGTTGTCTGCATCTTGTTCACAGATAAAGCATGCTTTCACCTCTACGGAGTAGTGAACAAACAAAACTGGCGATTTTAGGGTTCTCAAAATCTTCATTTGTGTGAAGCAAAACCACTGTATTCTCCCGAAGTTCCTGCCTGATTACAGTATACAGCAGAGGCACTCTTGCCCTTTTTTCCACGTGAGAAATGATCACTAGTGAATGTTATGTTGCAATTTTGGAACAATTTGTTGCGAAACAGTAAACACTGAAGGATTCATGCAAGATATAGCCAGACCACATTGCTTGTAACACGTGTTTCACTTGTTTGATGATTAATTCAGGAATAAAGTCACTGGGTTGGGTTTTTGCAAATTTACTGGTGTAGGGATGGACTGGCCTCTGTACTTACTCAACCTGACTCCTTGTGACAGCTTTTTGTGGAGCACATGGAAAGACATCCCACCATGCTGGATGAGCTTTAATGAATGATCTGTATGGCATCTGAATCCATTTCCATTGAAACACTACAGGTTGTGATGGCAAATGACATTATTCGTTTGTGTCAGCTATCTTCAGGCTGCTGCCTCTGAGTGTAGCGGCAGTGGGGAGTCTGGTGCACCGCAAGGTACACCCCAGGTGTTACATGCTTCACCCACTGTCTCTGCTGTCGAGACATCTTCGCGGGTACCGGGCGCGGTTGGGCCACCCTCTCCCCAAGGGGAGTGGCGGGTTAAGCGGCGTTCGCGGCGCACGAGGCGGAGGGTCAATGTGGAGGCTGGCCGTGTGGCATCGCCCGCTCTGCCTGTGAGTGGACATGTGGCCGCTCCTTCAGCAAGGTCCGAGCAGGCACACGGGGGGAGGGGTTTATTAGTTATTGGGAGCTCCAACGTTAGGCGGGTGATGGAGCCCCGTAGGGAAATAGCGGAAAGGTCGGGGAAGAAGGCCGGTGTTCACTCTGTCTGCTTGCCAGGGAGTCTCATCCGAGATGTGGAGGAGGCCCTACCGGCGGCGATAGAGAGCACTGGGTGCACCCGACTGCAAATTGTTTCTCATGTCGGCACCAATGACTCCTGCCATCTGGGTTCAGAGGTCATCCTCAGTTCGTACAGGCGGTTGGCGGAGTTGGTGAAGGCGGAAAGCCTCGCTCACGGGGTGGAATCAGAGCTAACTATTTGTAGTATCGTTCCCAGAACCGATCGCGGTCCTCTGGTTTGGAGCCGAGTGGAAGGCTTAAACCAGAGGCTCAGACGATTCTGCAGAGAGCTGGGGTGCAAATTTCTTGACCTCCGCTATCGGGTGGAGAAATGTAGGGTCCCCCTGAATAGGTCAGGCGTGCACTACACGCCGGAAGCGGCTACGAGGGTAGCGGAGTACGTGTGGAGTGCACATGGGTTTTTTTTAGGTTAGAGAATTCCCTCCCTAGGCCCGAAAAGACGCCTCCTGAGACGCGGCAAGGCAGGAGTAGGCAAAATGCAACAAGGAATAACAATATTAATGTGCTAATAGTAAACTGCAGGAGCGTCTATAGAAAGGTCCCAGAACTGCTCTCATTAATAAATGGTCACAATGCCCATATAGTACTAGGAACAGAAAGTTGGCTGAAACCAGACGTAAACAGTAATGAAATCCTAAACTCGGATTGAAATGTATACCGCAGAGATAGGCTGGACAGTGAAGGGGGAGGCGTGTTTATAGCGATAAGAAGTGCAATAGTATCGAAGGAAATTGACGGAGATTCGAATTGTGAAATGATTTGGGTGAAGGTCACAGTTAAAGCAGGCTCAGACATGGTAATTGGATGTCTCTATAGGCCCCCGGGCTCAGCAGCTGTTGTGGCTCAGCACCTGAAGAATAATTTGGAAAATATTTCGAGTAGATTTCCCCACCATGTTATAGTTCTGGGTGGAGATTTTAATTTGCCGGATATAGATTGGGAGACTCAAACGTTCATAACGGGTGGCAGGGACAAAGAATCCAGTGAAATATTTTTAAGTGCTTTATCTGAAAACTACCTTGGGCAGTTAAACAGAAAACCGACTCGTGGCGATAACATATTAGACCTTCTGGTGACAAACAGACCCGAACTATTTGAATCAGTTAATGCAGAACAGGGAATCAGCGATCATAAAGCGGTTACTGAATCGATGATTTCAGCCATAAATAGAAATATTAAAAAAGGTAGGAAGATTTTTCTGTTTAGCAAAAGTGACAAAAAACAGATTACAGAGTACCTGATGGCTCAACACAAAAGTTTTTCTCCAGTGCAGATAGTGTTGAGGATCATTGGACAAAGTTCAAAACCATGGTACAATATATGTTAGATGAGTATGTGCCAAGCAAGATCGTAAGAGATGGGAAAGAGCCACCGTGGTACAACAACCGAGTTAGAAAACTGCTGCGGAAGCAAAGGGAACTTCACAGCAAACATAAACATAGCCAAAGCCTTGCAGACAAACAAAAATTACGCGAAGCGAAATGCAGTGTGAGGAGGGCTATGCGAGAGGCTTTCAATGAATTCGAAAGTAAAGTTTTATGTACTGACTTGGCAGAAAATCCTAAGAAATTTTCGTCCTATGTCAAAGCGGTAGGTGGATCAAAACAAAATGTCCAGAAACTCTGTGACCAAAATGGTACTGAAACAGAGGATGACAGACTAAAGGCCGAATTACTAAATGTCTTCTTCCAAAGCTGTTTCACAGAGGAAGACTGCACTGTAGTTCCTTCTCTAGATTGCCGCACAGTTGACAAAATGGTAGATATCGAAGTAGACGACAGAGGGATAGAGAAACAATTAAAATCGCTCAAAAGAGGAAAGGTCGCTGGTCCTGATGGGATACCAGTTCGATTTTACACAGAGTACACAAAGGAACTTGCCCCCCTTCTTGCAGCGGTGTACCCTAGGTCTCTAGAAGAGCGAAGCATTCCAAAGGATTGGAAAAGGGCACAGGTCATTCCCGTTTTCAAGAAGGGACGTCGAACAGATGGGCAGAACTATAGACCTATATCTCTAACGTCGATCAGTTGTAGAATTTTGGAACACGTATTATGTTCGAGTATAATGTCTTTTCTGGAGACTAGAAATCTACTCTGTAGGAATCAGCATGGGTTTCGAAAAAGACGGTCGTGTGAAACCCAGCTCGCGCTATTCGTCCACGAGACTCAGAGGGCCTTAGACACGGGTTCACAGGTAGATGCCGTGTTTCTTGACTTCCACAAGGCGTTTGACACAGTTCCCCACAGTCGTTTAATGAACAAAGTAAGAGCATACGGACTATCAGATCAATTGTGTGATTGGATTGAGAAGTTCCTAGATAACAGAACGCAGCATGTCATTCTCAATGGAGAGAAGTCTTCCGAAGTAAGAGTGATTTCAGGTGTGCCGCAGGGGAGTGTCATAGGACCGTTGCTATTCACAATATACATAAATGACCTGGTGGATGACATCGGAAGTTTACTGAGGCTTTTTGCAGATGATGCTGTGGTGTATCGAGAGGTTGCAACAATGGAAAATTGTACTGAAATGCAGGAGGATCTGCAGCGAATTGACGCATGGTGCACAGAATGGCAATTGAATCTCAATGTAGACAAGTGTAATGTGATGCGAATACATAGAAAGATAGGTCCCTTAACATTTAGCTACAAAATAGCAGGTCAGCAACTGGAAGCAGTTAATTCCATAAATTATCTGGGCGTACGCATTAGGAGCGATTTAAAATGGAATGATCATATAAAGTTGATCGTCGGTAAAGCAGATGCCAGACTGAGATTCATTGGAAGAATCCTAAGGAAATGCAATCCGACAACAAAGGAAGTAGGTTACAGTACGCTTGTTCGCCCAATGCTTGAATACTGCTCAGCAGTGTGGGATCCGCACCAGGTAGGGTTGATAGAAGAGATAGAGAAGATCCAATGGAGAGCAGCGCAATTCGTTACAGGATCATTTAGTAATTGCGAAAGCGTTACGGAGATGATAGATAAACTCCAGTGGAAGACTCTGCAGGAGAGACGCTCAGTAGCTCGGTACGGGCTTTTGTTAAAGTTTCGTGAACATACCTTCACCGAAGAATCAAGCAGTATATTGCTCCCTTCTACGTATATCTCGCGAAGACACCATGAGGATAAAATCAGAGAGATTAGAGCCCACACAGAAGCATACCGACAATCCTTCTTTCCACGTACAATACGAGACTGGAATAGAAGGGAGAACCGATAGAGGTACTCAGGGTACCCTCCGCCACACACCGTCAGGTGGCTTGCGGAGTATGGATGTAGATGTAGATCTCCTTTCCATGAGGGGTGAAAATTTCGAAAAGATTGAGACATGACTGCAAAGACTGCTTGCAGAGAACAAGTTCAAATATGCATGCTGATTCTGTACAAGCTGCACCGAATACAGCAGAATGTGTTAGCAAGTTTTTGAACTATTTCAAAGCTTCTGTATAATATACTTACAGTTTTCACCATAAACTTATCTTTTGTTGCAATTATCTAACGATCTTAGTTTTTGTGATATTTAATTTTGAAATCAGGGACTCCTTTGCTGGACATCCTGTAGTTAGTTTTTCTGATATTTCAGATCACTTATCCTTCACCAACCCACCAAACAAATAATGCTTTGACAAGAAACAGCTGCAAACATTAACCCTACAAGTATTTGGACTTGTCTGTTACATTTTTGCAATAGGTGAACAGCAATTTCTGAAATTATACTTCAGTTAACTTAGTTATGAAAAGGATAGTTGCTACTCACCATATAGCAAGGATGCTGAGTTCCAGATATGCACAACAAAAAGACTGTCAGAAAGTGAGCTTTTGGCCAAGAAGACCTTTGTCAAAAATAAACACACACACACACACACACAAACACACACACACACACACACACACACACACACACAGAGAGAGAGAGAGAGAGAGAGAGAGAGAGAGAGACTGTGTGTGTGTGTGTGTGTGTGTGTGTGTGTGTGTGTGTGGGGGGGGGGGGGGGGTCTATTTTGAACAAAGGCCTTACTGGCTGATTGTGCATATCTGCGATTCAGCATCTCTGCTATATGGTGAGTAGCTATTACCCTTTCCCTAATTTTGTTACATTCCATCCTGGATTTTCCACTGTTTAATTAACTTAAGTTCTCTAGATAAACTCCTTAAGGAGGACCTCCATACTAAGTATTTCTTTACATTGTAAGAAATGTTGTATCTTTGATAACAAATACTTTCTTTCCTTGCATTAATGGAAGAAGCACAGTCTGGATGATATATCTAAGGAAAGAGAGAGACAGCAAACTAGTATCATCAAAACTTAAATTTTTCTTCATCAATCTTGGCTATACATTATTTTGCATACAGAAACAAATCTGAGACAGTTTTGATTTTAAATGGTACATGGGCATTGCCATACCAATAATATGTATAGCTTTTAATTATTAAAAGACAGAATAGCTGACCACATGAAACATTTAGAACTGCAGAAAAAAAACACGTAAAAATTATGACATTACCCTACCTTTTGGAACTATTAGTTCCTTCGTCAGGGAGGGGCGGAGGACAGAGTGGGGAAGGCTAAAAAGGAAAGGCAGATCACTCATATCTGTAGAGATAATGGTTGTCTTCTCCTTTGGTTTACCCTTGTTCTCACTACAAGCAGGTTCCTCCCGTCCTGAGGTCTGAGTGAACAACTTTCCTTTTTCACCTTCTCCACACTGTAGGAAAAGTACTAAAAGCTCTGAAAGGTAATGTCATCACTTTTACTGTGTGTGTGGGGGGGGGGGGGGGGGGTCCCTCCAACAGAACTAAAAATTTCACCTCTTGAAGGTAAGTACTGCACAGCAATTCTGCCTCATTTCTCTCAACTGAAGTTACCTTTATGTACCACTGCATTAATTCAAAAGTAAATCTTTCTGATGCTGTGCCATTTCTTAAACTCAAATGAAGAGCTGTTCATTTCCCGTCCATGCACGAAACAGGTACAACTACACATTTTGCATTCTTCTCATTTCATTGTTCATACACTAGTGTGTGTCAAATGGCATTTCACTATCTATATCCTCCCATAGATTTTCTTTAACTTTGCACAATCTCAACTGTAGAAGCACTGATGTTATTTCTGTATTCATACAACAACTAATTTTCCTGGTTGGCACTGTCAGTTTCTTACTTACAAATGTAAGTGGTGTGTGCTGACTCATCTTAAAACATGTTTTCCACTACAATAACTTTTTCAACCACTGAATCACATTATTAAAGCATCCATTTCTGAGAACTACTCAGATGGGTATTTGCTAATATATAGCAAGAATTTGCCTCTGACTCACTCTTTAAATCCACAATTTGAGATTCTTTTTACTTTATTTCTTGCTTATTCCATGTGCTTTCCTGATTGCCTATTGTGTTCATTTTTATAATTCATGTTTCGTTTGGAGTTGTATTTTAACACATTGTCAATGGTTCAATTAGAAAACATATTTATCAGGAAATGTAATTTCCAAGGAATTGAGTCCTCATTGGTTTATACTTAATGTGCACAAACACACACACAACTACAAGCATTTAAAAACAGTTTTGGAAGTTTATATGCCTCTTTGTGACTTGGCAAATGTGCAGACAAGATAATATGTGCTCTTTCCTTACAGAATTAGAACCGATTTATATGAAAACTGATAAAAATTACTGCAAATAAAAATATATTACTTTACTCTGCATGTTAATTACTTATGTTAAGCTGCTGTGAACTTATTTCCAATTATTTTACCAAGAAGCACAATCTAACTCCTCATTCAATCCAGATATGGAACACATGTTCAACAGAATGATGGAGTTTCAAAATGTAAATAATTTTATTGTAATTTTGAAAAGTTGGAGCAATTCCATGACGAGCACAATGTGAAACAAATATAATCCATGATTAAGAACTATATGTAACATAATTAATTATACATTCAGTTTAATTTTACAAGATGCTATAACTATACAAGCCACAAAAAAGATTTTTTGGCTGCCACTTTCCACACACTAATTTCATTAACAGATGCAGAAAATATCAACAAAGATAATTTCATGTGCATCATACTGGTCTAGTTACTTACCAAGCTAATAGAAATACTGAATGAATTTATCAGATATGTATCAAGTGGCAACCTTGCATATGCTCTTGGTAAAACAAATGTAGAAATTGGCATATAAATATGAAAAAATGGTAGATAATACCTTGTAGCGGCGCAGCCCAAGCCTTCTTCCTCTGCAAACTGTAAACTCAGCCTCAAATTCATTCTTTAGTACTAATGATGCAGTCTTCTTTTTACAGATGATGAACCTTACTTAGGGACTGACAATCAGTCTCTGGACCCCCGGAAAAATGTTTGTTAGATTCCCCAGTAAATTACATGTATAGTGACAAGACTATGGGAAAAATATTGAAAGAAATCTATAGTTTACAAATGGGTTTAAAGATAAGGAAGTTAGAAGATTTTTTTCAACGGATATAAAATCATACAGGACCTATTTTTTTTACAGAGGTAAAAATAATGGTTCATTTACGTTAAACAAAAAAGATGAGAACTTACAAGGATAAGAACTTAAATTCTGTCCAAATTAGTAACAATTCTCATATAAAAACAAACTATTTCTACATGCAACTGATCAATTACTGCTACGCTGAAGCTTTTAACAAGTAATGGAAATTGACAATACAATGAGGCCTGTTGTCTCAAAATAAAAGCACACTATATGTTTTTAATCCATTTCATATTTAATTCAGTGAAGTTCAAATATCCAAATATAAGCAAACTACAAAAAGAAAAACACAAAAAGTGTAAATACTTTTTCAGTCTCTTTCTTTTTTTTTTTTAATTGCATGTCTGTGGCACTGGAACTTTGTCCATATTATACTGAGAAACAAGAGCAGAAAAATCTTGTCATCGTACCACTTCTTCAATCACAAACTGGAACAGTGAAGCAGTTTAAATAAAAGAAATATTTTCAACTGTACTTCTGAGCAGATTAATGGGACTGCAGAGATATTATATGCAAACAAGTGCATCACTCAGCTCTTTCAAATGTTCCCATTAATCTGTCCTTATGCCCTCCCACAAAATTTTCTTTCCCACCCAGTACGGCCCACTCCGGCACATGCTCTCCACCTTACCTCTCTCCTCCTTTCCTCTTCCAACTGTAGTTCTCGCCGTCTTTCCATTTCTTCCATCATTTGCTTTTCCATTATTTTCTTAGCTTCCTCAACTCTCCTGAGTACTTCTGCCTCAATTTCCTCTTTTCGTTTTTCCAATTCCTCCTCAACCCTCTTCTTCACTTGCTCTTCAATTCGTTTTGCAGTTTCTTCCTCCACCATCTTTTGTTCTAGCTCCCTTTGTCTCCTACAAAATAGAAATCTATAAATTTCTGAAAAATAACATGAAATATTTGTTCTGACACACACACACACACACACACACACACACACACACACACACACACACACACACACACACACCCCTTGCTGACAGTTTCTTACATAATGAAATGGTCTGCATATGAATTTATTCAATTTTCTAAGCTCATCACTTGTTAGATGGCCAACAACCTGTCCTATAATGGCTGGAATTCACAAGAAGTTTATGTGTTCTACTGGCCTGCCAGATACTCAGCTTATTTAGCACAGCTTTATGGGAACAAAGAAGTTTTATGGCCAACAGCCTGAAAATATCTCAGAAGGTTTTAAGGGGCATTAGATCGGATGTTGAGAGAATAATGTGGACAAATAGGGACTCAACCAAAAGTTGACTCAGTGCTGGTGTATGCCTGAGGCAGACAACAGATTATCTAAATTGTCCTGAATGTCATCTTGGGTTCACAATGTGGATGTTTTATACAAATACTGAACTGTATAGTACATAGTGATCAGTCCTTAACACAACTGTCTGGCGAGCACTTTTCTGTTCCACTGGCAGCGAGCCGGCAGCAATGCTGACGAGGAGTAATTTCCCCTCTGCTGTGAGGTCTTTGGTTGTGTAGAATTGTTACAGAGGTAACACATGTTTGTTAGACAGTGGAATACACTGTACTGAGTGAAAGTGTTTAAAGTGAAATACAAGTACTCTATTTGTCACAGAGTATTCATGTGCAATTCAATAAGAGTGTGCAGAAACAGCACATGCTGTAAAGGGTATTGTCTCAAAAGGAATCTCCTGATGTTCAAGAACCTAATCAGAATACAATTCATAATTGATCAATAAATTTCTTGAAATGGAAGGTGAAACAGACAACCGCACGCAGTACTTTCAGAAGAAACTCTCGATAATAATGGGTGTGCTCTGGAAAGGTATGCTAGAAAATCAGTTTGATGTCTTCCTCAAAAAATGAGAAATTTCTATGGCTCTGTTCAAATGGATACAAACTTACTGAAGTTACCGCCCTATAAAATAACTACAGTGTAAGAACTTAAATTTGATGATCCTGTAAAAAGTTTTTGGTTTTGTGAATGGATTTTGAATAGGGTTCGACAGAGGAACTGACCCTCACCTAACTTTTTCCTCAGACAAATCACAGTTCCACCTAAGTGGATATGTTGATTCACGAAACAACCACTACGGGAGTTATGAAAAGCCTAATGTAATACATAAGGCACCACTGCATGATCAAAACATAGGAGTGCAGTGCAATATGTGGTGAGAGGTAATAGGCCCATTATTTTTTTTCCAGGAAACAATTAACAGCAAGAGATATGTGGAAAACATTCTGCAGCCTTTTTTGGACCGATTAAAAGAGATAATACAGCCCTCTTCTCATTGCAGGAAATTCATGACGTATTTCATGATAGAGCCACAAATGGCCTCCTTGTTCTTTTGATTTAACCTCTTGCAATTTTTATCTCTAGAAAGGTGGGGCAGAGGGCATGGAGGTGGAGTGTGGATGGGCTTGCAATAAAAGGAACTTAAAACTAACATTCATCAAGAAATTGTTGCCATTTCGCAGAGGGAACTGCAGAGTGTAATAAGCAATTTTCTAAGCAGCTGTCAGAAATGCTGGAACAACAAAGGGCAGCAGTTCCAGCACATCATTGCTTAATAAATGTCAATCATTTGCATTTCTTTTAAGTGTTTGTCTCATATGTTACATAAAGCTTACTCAAAAAACCGTACAGTGCTTACTGCAGACCACCTATCATCCTGCACAACAGGCAGCCACATCGCCCAGCCGCACGCCACAAAAGCGGCTGCATGAATGATTGATCACACAGTATAATGACTGCTGAGGGGACTTTGTATTTTTATGGGGACAATTCTGATAATATAATGAACAGATATGTATGTACACAATGCAATTGACCTAAAACAGATTTGAGTATCAGACGACGAATTGCTTCAAGCACAAATGAGTTATAGAAACATTTCTTGAGGCACCAAGACTATTTAGTACATCACAATGAATATCTGCATTATTCTGAATGCCTTCTCTTTGGCTCTCTTTAATGCATCAAGTGATTCTTCCAAAGTTATAGCATCATTAAGCACATTATAACTTCAATACCATCCATAACTTGCCTACTTGATATTCTGACTTCATAGTATTACAATTCAATTCAGAAAATTTTCTGAATTTGTAAAACTATATTTCTATAATTTGAAAAACAAATTATTTTTCTTTCTGTTTTTAATGTAACCTTTTCTAACAGTCACTGCCAAATTACTGCATCTCTCTCTAGTAAGCTACTTTCAGTTAATTTAATGACCGAGAGTCACGTAAACTGCTGTCTTACAGTTACTTTTTTGACTGAAATACAAGTAACTTCTTTGATAGCACAATAATTAACCAACATGTCTCTTAAATAAGTGCTCCTTCACCACATTACAAAAATAACCGACTTTATGTTAACTGAAATTCAACTACCAAAACTCGGGTGCCAGTGAATAAAGTAAACAATGAATAGTAGCACCACTATCATTACTTCATGTGGAGCACCAAACATGAAATTTTATGAACATACAATATGAAGTATAATAAGTGCCTCCATAGTCTCCCCTTCCTTCAAAAGGACAGAAATGTGGCACACGGGCATCAGAGCTGTTGAGTTCGTGAGCCACAAGAACTCACCGGCTGGATTACGTTAAGCGCCAGGACAATACAGTTGGTCAAGACAACGATATCATGCAGGTGTGTGTGTGTGTGTGTGTGTGTGTGTGTGTGTGTGTGTGTGTGTGTGTGTGTGTGTGTGTGTGTGTGTGCACGTGCATTGTTCTAATTAACTTTCAAAACAGACTTAAAAACTTAGCAATGTTGTCATTCTTGTTAATAGCAACAGTTCAGATTTCTAAAGTGTTCTGGTACTGGGAAGGGTGTCTATACATACAACAAGAAAATAATGAATTAAGTACAAACAACTAATTACTGGCTACTGGTACATTTTGTGACCTGTCAAAGGCAACTGACTACATACGAAACAATATCCTTTTAAATAAATAGATGTGCACATTTAAGCACTGCTTCCAGGACGGAAAATCCACCAGCTCCGGAAAAGAAACTGCTCTGTGGATTAACAGTGAGAACTGGTGCACCTGCCAGCCTGGATGTGGTTTTCACACAATTTCCCCACATCAGACTAGGTAAATAATGGGCTGGTATCCAAGTCCCACCTCAGATACACAATTTGCAAACATTTAGAACACTTTTGCAGACTTTCACAAAAATTAAACTAAATGCAGACAATTGGTATTTACATGACCTTTCCCAGGGGGAAGGGGTGGGGGAGGTAATGGGGTGGCGACAAGGAGGACACCCGGCCCCCCGTTAAATTAACCATGCCAAATCCATAACTAACCATACCAACCCACTGTAGGTGCAGGACAAGGGCAGGAGGAGGAGGAGGAGGAGGAGGAGGAGGAGAAGAAGGAGGAGGAGGAGGAGGAGGATATTACAGTGCAGCAAGAAAGGCTTCAAAACTGTTTAACTCCTTTGTCTCTGACTGGATACAATGGGTGTCAATAGGAAAGAGACTCAATATAAGCTATCAGGTGTCATCCAACTGGGAACCAATTACATGTTGTGTTCCACAAGGTTCCATCCAACAGCTTTTACTTTTTCTTATGTATATCAACCACCTTTCATCTGTGAAATTACCAGACACCATTGTTGTTTTGTTTGAAGATGATATAAACATTGCGATAAATATCAAATGAAGTATAGTCTTAGAATGATTGATTCATGAAATTTTCATGGATATTAATAAATGGTTCCTAGCCAATTCTGTATCACAAAAAAGCACACATTGTTTGCAGTTTAGAACTTAAGAGGTTTCCTGCCAGTATACACCTCAAATATGACAACAAGCAGCTAAAAGAAGTTGACAGTGTTCAGTTCTTGGGATTACGGCTGGATAATAAATTCATACGAGCATACGACAAGCACATAAAGAAATACCTATTTGCAATGTGAATGTTGTCAGGCATAAGGTGGTGATGTGAATTAACAAGCATTTTGCTCTTATTTAAGTATACGGCCAAAAGAGTTAGCCTTCAGGAATTTGAAGCGAACACTGTCACCCAGGAGCGTGTGCTACAAAGAGCACAGATTCACCGCAAGATGGGGAAACCGTCTATTGTGTTGAATGAGGCCTAAACGCTGTAGTGTGCAAGTGAGACAGACAAGAACCTACGTCACAGTACATTTATGAACACTATTTAATTCAGGGAATGAAGCCACAGTAAATTTAATCAACAATCTTTCATAAATTTTCATGGTAATCCCAACAAAACTTGAATATTGTTCATATCTATAATAGTTAAGGATTTACTGTTAAAGTGAAATTAACAAGTTTTGTAACAAAGATCTGAAGGCTAAAATCTGAAGGCCTTGGTCGATCGTAACGATTAACATTTCATATAGAAGCGCATCATTAAAATGACAAATGTTTTAAGTACTATTGTAACTTTATTTGTTTAAAAGATATAGTACATTAAAATAATCCATATTTTCAGTTAAGCATCAGATCATCATTTCCTCCACACAAAACACAGTGAACAATGACAGCACAATACCTTATTGAATCATTGGGTAATAGAATATTTGTTGTAAAGTTTATTGCATAATAGTTATTTTTGCTCTTTATTTATTTACTTATTTATTAGAAAGCACAATGGTGCAAGGCTACTGGCCGTGACATTCAAAGTCAAGGAGGAAATTGTATTGGTTTTATGAAAACGAATTTAACTTTTATTATGTAATGGATATTATTGTTACTTTATTTAGGATGTGAAAGCAGTCAAGCTTTGATTATTTAAATATGTTAAAATGTAACATAATGTAGAATAAACTGTAGCCAATCAGATGGATGGCTTCAGGAAAGAACTGCCCTAGTCAGTTGAGCGAGGATATTCGGCATGCGGGAAAACACGGCCAAGGACAGGCAGAGAGAGGCAGTTCAGGGGGGGGGGGGCACCTAAGTGGACAGTTCTGGTCTAGACACCAACCAGAGAGGGACAGTTCGGATTGAGACATGAAAGCGGACAGTCAGTCTTTAGGTACCTAGGAAGTGAAACGACTTAGAAAATTTCACTTTGTGTGGCATCGTGAGACAGTCTCTGAGTGGTGAGCAGCCGCACGCCCGGTGTGTAAATGATGAGGTGAGTATCGGACTTGTGTTTTGTGATGAGACTGTGAATGATCGAACTGTGTCAAATGGATATGCGCTTTTGTGTAACAGTCACTCTAAATACGACCACTTTCACTATTTGTTTGTTTTCTGAATAACCATTACTCTAACCATATCGCAACTGTGTGTCCTACGTCATCTAGTTCCCGATATTATTATTATTATTATTATTATTATTTATTATTATTATTATTATGGTTATTATATGTTATCTTAACTTTGTTTTTCGCAAACTTGCGATCATCCAGACAATTTAACCAAAAGTCACAAGTGTCTAATTAAGAGCATGTAATGCGATGTGGGGTTCAACCCCTCGACGAGTCTGAGCCAACACATTTCGATGAAGGGGAACCGCATTTGAGCCCGAAAATCTTTGGGACGTCAGCTCGCAATATAAAAATAAAAAGCTAGCATACTATGTTTACTTTCTTTCCATAAGGCCACATGAGATTATTTTTTGGGGTAACTAATCACCCCATCTAAAGTTTTCTGAGTCAATTTGATCTGAAAATTACCAACACATTTTTCAAACATAAGGACATTCATAAATATACTTGGCAAAAAAGCACCAAAGAACTTTGTTCTATAATAGATTATATTATCATTAGGCAAACAAGTAGTTTCAAAGCAGTAGACGTCAGATCTTATAGAGGAGACCAGTGTGGATCAGACCACTATCTAGTTAAAATGAAGTCTTTCTAGCCATGGAAGAATGCAAGGAGTGGTACAAGTAACATAAATAAAATGGACCAGACTGAGAAACATGAAAATTTGCCTTTTAATATTGACAGCCTACAAGACGAAAGTATCAAAACGCTCTTCGCGGCCAGGATGGAAAGGAAACTGGTTGAATCATTTGAAGGAAGTACAGAGGAAATATATGACTATTTAAAAGCTAATGTGAAAATCATAGCAACAGAGGTGTTGGGTAAATAAGATAGCAACCACGACCGTGCAGCAGAGTGGTGGTCAGAGGAACTAGAGGTCCTCGTTAGAGAAAAACGAAATGCGTTCGTTCAGTGGTTGAATGATAAATCAGAAGAAACAAGATCAATATACAAAGAAAATAAGAATGAAGTGATGAAAAAAATAAGGATGGCAAAAAATGAAGCATGGGAAAGAGCATGTGCCAAGGTGAATAGCAAATTAGGATTTGGGAGAGCAAAAGAAGCATGGTCAGTACTGAAAGGGCTTCGACAGGATACATGGTCAGTACTGAAAGGGCTTCGACAGGATACAAAAAGCAAAACTAATCTCCAACTGATAACACAAAAGGAATGGGAAGAGTATTTCCAAAAATTATTAAATGAGGACAGAGAAGAATATCTAGAAAAAGGAACAGTGGAAGTTAAAGGCCATGAAGATGATGAGATCCAGATTTTAGAAAGTGAAGTACTTCAGGCGTTGAGAACAGGAAAGAATGGTATCACCGGGACCAGTCAATATCAATCTGGAGTGTCTGAAATATGGTGGTGACAAAATTGTGAAACTGATAAACAGCTCTTCAACAAAATGATACATGGAGAGTCAATACCCAACGAGATGAAGCTAGGTTACATTTACACAATATTTAAGAAAGGGGATCGCAAAATTTGTTCAAACTATCGAGGAATTTGTGTTACAAACACATTAATGAGAATTTTTGCAAAAGTAATTAAAAACAAACTGGAAAAAGATTTTAGAACCCAAGAAGAACAATGTGAATTCACGGCTGGGAGATCATGTGTAGACCATACTTTCACATTACGACAGATTTAGGAGAAACAGGGAAAAATCAAAAAATATAGGATTAATTTTCATAGATCTAGAAAAAGCATATGATACTGTTCCAAGAAAATTACTTTGGAAAGCACTACGTATGGCAAACAAACCCTTCCTTGATCCTTGATTAAAACAATACAACAGATGTATTAAGATAACATTTGGCAAGTGAAAGTTGGTAATAAACTTTCACAGAAATTTAGAACAAGCAAAGGCCTTTTACAGGGCTGTCCCATGTCACCATCATTATTTAAAATCTATATAGATATAGATATAAAATCTATATAGATATAGAACATGGTCTCGTAAATGTAATAGTATGGGATTAGAAATAAGAGATGGAGTTTACCTACACCATTTATTATTTGCTGATGATCAAGTAGTCGTAGCACAAGATGGGGAGGATGCTAACTATATGTGCAATCAACTAGCAATAGCATACAAAACTTGGGGTTTGAAGATTAATTACCAAAAAACAGAATACTTGACTAATGATTCAGATGAGCTATACATTGAAGGAAGGAAAATCAAAAAGATAAACACTTTCTGTTATTTGGGGTCCATTTTAGAAATCGAGGGAAAATCAGAATCAGAAATCAATAAAAGAATTAGTAGCGAAAGGAGGGTCATTGGGATGCTTAACTCAGTCTTATGGAGCAGGAATGTAATGAGCAGAATTAAAAAATTAATATACAAATCCATATAAGAGAGTGTGGTTCTGTACGGAACGCAGACCTGGACAATTAACATGAAGCACATTAAAAAATTACAAGCTCTAGAGATGGACTTTTGGAGAAGATCGGCAAGAATCTCCAGGATAGAAAAGATAAGGAACGCCGAAGTAATAAGGAGAATGGAAATAAAAGAAAGAATATATGACGTAACGGATAGGAAGAAATTACAGTGGCACGGGCATGTACAACGGATGGAGAAAACCAGAATACCAAAATTGATACTGGAGTGGGAACCGGAGGGGAGAAGAAGAAGAGGACGCCCTATGACCACCTGGATCCAAAATGGGGAGAATGGGTGCAGAGGAAGAAGACACACAAGATCGAGACACCTGGAGAAATATTTTGAGAATATAGTTTAAGAACGGTTATTGTTTATATTGTAATTTCCAAGTAAATTATTATGTTGGAGATAAACCTCTGTAATGAGGAAAAGCTCAAAATAAAAAATAAAAATAATTAAAATACACCTCTCTTTTTTAAAACCAATAGTGCAGTTGATTGAGCAAATACTAGAAATGAGAATAATCTTCACAAAGATTATAGTCACTTACTTCGATCCAGAAGGGTATCCATTATTCATGAACATACATCTTCAATAACTTGCCAGTAACAAAGAATAAAAAAGCTTAACTACTAATGAAGTTCAGTTTACAGGGAGCATAAACGATTTGAGGCCAACTCCTTCTACTACAAGTTCTCAGCAGAATGAACTGACACACATATGTTACTAATAACATCAAATAATTTATTGCATACAGAGAAACTGAATATTCTAAAAACTATCAACCAATTTCACTGTTTTTTCTATCCAAACAAAATCTTAAGACACGCTACCATTAAAACAACACGTGTATTGCTGACTCTTTTCTCACACCATCACTTCCATATCTTGAGAAGGAAACCACATCTCAGATCAACATTCTAAATTATACTGAGATAGAAAGAGATTAGAATAGCATTAACCACTCACCACAAATTGCTGGTGAAGCTTCCACGCGTTATCAGAAATCTTCTCCAAAATAATAGGTACTACACTGAGTTTATGGGCATAAAAATGTGTGATTAAATTAAAGAATACATGTAGTTCACCATTACGCAGTGCTCACTCTTTACTGAAATGACCAGCACATGCTCAATGATGCTACTAGGTACATATCTAAGCTGACACTGGAGTAATAGTTGCCAAAGAGAGCACATTTGTGGAAGTGGAACAAGAACTTCCTCAGTCATCAGAAATCTTGAATCGATAGTACATAGAAAAGCAGCTGAAACTGAAGATCTGAGATTTTCACCTTTACAACAGATAAGCAAAAAGGAAGAGTTAGTCTAATGAACAGAACAATGGTGCATTATCCTATACTCAATTGCCAGCAAGCAACTCCAGAACAAGCTCTAACTTCTCAACAACTTTGTTCCAACATTAAGTTTAAAGTCAATGGTAAAACAATATATTACAGAAGTTAAGCAGTACAAAGTGTCATGCAAAATGAAATCGTTGCTCTAACCCTGAGGTTGTCCCGGGGAATATACTTGTCTATCATAGTATTAATCAACATGTCCCACAAAAATTCAATATGCCCTCAACGGAAGTCATAGACAACTAATTGGCTATCTCTGCTTAAAATTTATACAATTGGGGAGTAACAAAATTTTACCTGGCTGGCACTGCACTTCCAACAATCAAGACAGGAGCAGCAGCCTGTAAGGTGAAAGCCAAACTGTCTGCCTCTACACGACACCTGCTTCACAGCTCACAATCCAGCAGTCAGTGATTCAATTTCACACACAGATTTTTAAAATCCATTCCAGACTTCAAGGCACAAGTCACTTTCCGAGTGCAGAGATTAATAAAATTGAAGGACGGTCATTGGATCCCACTTTCAGAAGTGATTATAGCTGGATACAGAGAGGAGTGGAGCACTAAACTGGCTGTGAACTACGGTGACACACCTTCCCACAGTGCCTCGTGCAACTGGAAAGATCTAATACCTGCATAGCAGAATAGAATGGATACTGCCAGTGCCTGAGCTAAGACTGTAGTTGTTTTAACTTATTACTATACAAATGCATTTTGCTTCACTTACATTAGCTAGAAGATGAAGATAAATTCAAAGATTAATAAAAACATCAGATGTACTATTGCCGAAGAGCACAGTACGCAAAAAACAAATTGATTGAAAACTGAATGAAGAACAGGTTTGTGTGTGTGTGTGTGTGTGTGTGTTCATGTATTGATGACTTATCAAGTTATCCATTGTTAAGCTTGAGGCTGTTGGAAGCCCGCTAGAGCACTCCAAGTCTGGAAACGAGAGACATAAGGCAAGCGTAGATGGCAACATTTAGGTTACACGAGATAAACAGTAATGGGAGGAGCTTGTGAATTTCAGACGCTCAGGGCAGTTGTTCCGGCGTACAAATTTCAAGTCAGAGAATTAACTGGTAACTCCATACACTGTGTAGACGCTATTGTAAGCTGCCACAGTAGGTGTTAGTTGCAAAAAAGCATGTCTCAGTATATGCAGCAAGCATGATCCTTGTTCCTGGGAACAGCAACATCAATGGATTTGCACACTGTAGAGTGAAGTGGAAAAGGGGTAAAATTGTTGGAACAGCAGTCCCCACTCCCTATGGAGATGTCTCCTCTCTTACAGAGGAGTGAAGTGAGATAAAACATTGTAGGTGCTAGCCATACCAAGAAGGGCATAGATGTTTAGCTTCTGGCAACGCTTTTGCTACCAAACATGGAATTTTTTAGTGTGAAGACCAGGGACATCCCTACTTACAAGAGAAGACAGAGAACAGGAAGGGGAAGGACCTTAAGGATACAGGATACTTTTCCAACTCAATATTATGTAAAAATCAACACCTATTTCTTTCAGGCACTGTTTATAATGTAGGCTACATGTTTTACAGATTTTTTTGTTGATATTAGGTAATGCAGCACACTTTCTAAACAAATTAGAAGTATTTTGAATATTTTTGAACCTGCTTAGGGTTATTAAAAAATTATAAAGAAATTGATGCATTTTATTGCCAAAATGCTTCCTAAAATTGAGGTACCATTTCATCCAATGTTGTACATTTAAAGGAGACCAAATTTTTACCAGATATGCATGAAATGATGGCTGAGGTACTAGAACTATTTAATTCCACCTACTATGTATATTACAAGGATAAAAAAATATCACATCTTACAATTTAATTTTTATAAATTTTTTCCTTATAAAAATGTTATTTTTTCTATAATTTAGTTGATTATGGAATAAAGCTTAGGTCTACTACGTAAGTATGGATTATTGCAAGTTACAGAAAAAATCAGAGCAATGCTTTATAAACTATAGGAAATATTTGTACCTGAATTCTGAAAAATACAACTTGCAGGAATTAAACTGTGCCTCAGAATATTCCTGTACCATACTCTTCACGCTGCAGCATTTCTTCATCTTCAAGCTTCCTCTTGGCATTCCTTTTAGCACTTCTTGCTTCTTTGGTAACTTGATGAGTGAATCTTTCAGCTTCATGCACCCGTTGTCTGTCACACACAAGCAATTGATCTTCCATATTAGAGCCACATTTTATGCCTAAATTTCTCAGGGCTTCCAACCTTCCTATCACTCCATCACTGAAACATATCACTGCATCTAGTACACCAACTTTTAATGTATTTAGTCCTACAAAAACATTCTTGGGTAATCTTTCCCATATACAATGGTTAAAACTTTGATTTGCACTCTGAGTGTCCCCATGAAGACAGTTACTAAGCAAAAAAGGGTCACTCGGGTCTCTAAAAATTGGTTTTATTTCATTCATAACAGGCTCAGGAAGAAAATACTTATGACGTTATATTTCACCACTCTCCTTTGCTTTTTGGTAACCACACCAAAAATCTGCTGCTTTAGGGCAAATTCCATGAACAGGGTGGTCATCTGTGGACAACTTATGAACATAGGTGGCCCATACAGATTTTCTCATTGCTGTAACATCATTCAGAGGTGCAGTTCGTCTAATAGCCAGTCCATTTTAACTCTGAAGGAGGTCTGTTTCAGTTTCTGTCAATCTGCCCCAGCCAGACAGAGATTTTTCCATCAGATAGCAATTTTCCTTCCATTTCTCTTCATAGCTTCCTCAATCTAGCACCCATCCTCTTTTGCACATGTCCACAACACTTCAGTTTTGTTACCAAGGTATCACCATAAACATTGAACTCTTAATTGTACTGAAAGCTTTAGAGTCCCCATCGCCTAGGTACTTCATATATCTAACATTATAAACAGGCACCGACTTCTGAAATATTTGTAGAGTTCCATCACACTCCATACCTCCACTGTAACCATCATAATTCTTAGAACACTTATGCTCAATATGTTCTTCAGTGTTACCATGGCAGGTGTGGCAGTACTAGTTTCTTCTACTGCACGTTTCATAGATGCTTTAGACACAACTGTCAAGGCAGCTCCTGCTGGGAGGAGGAGGAAGGACCATCAAACCATGAAACGTTTCAGCAGCCTTTTTTCCTTTTCCTATTGCACACACTGCATACACTAACTTCAAATTAACATCATATGAATTATGCACAATGTTCAAAGTCATTTTCGCGGTAGATTTATTTCAGGATCCACACAGAACAACCAATTTTGACACTAAACCCTTCATGCTACTTTGTTGTTCAGTTATTTCCAGACAGCCTACAGCATCACATTGTTCACATTTCGCCACTTCCTTTGTCAAAGAAGATGCCCACATCAACAACAACAACAACAACAAATCCACTACAAACAGTTTCACTGTTAACACTACACCGTCCGTTGACAATGCAGTGGCGTCATGTGCAAAATAACGGTCAATGGCCGGCAACACCACAGTGGTGCATGGGCATAGTATCGCTCATTATGCAATGACCGGCGACAGGGCACTTCCATATCTTTTGCTGATTTGTTTAGGTAGCATAAGTTATACATGTCAAAAAGTTTTTTGTTTTTATAAGTACTCGTGCCCTTTCATCGTGGCAGTCTAAAGAGACGATACGGAGCAAAACTTGGAGGTTGCCACTACATCATGCACGTCTCATCATGATCCGGTTGACCGATTTTCCGATCACATAAAGCAACACCAAGACCCATGTATTTCCGAAATGAATAAACAAAAATGAAGAAACTGCCATGTATGTTCCAAAAACGAAAAAAGAACAACAAACTTAATGTGCAAGTCTTGAGGAGATGTGTTACATCTTTGAGACTCTTTTGCTGCATATCATATGAAAGAGAAATTCTAAGTACCAAAGACAAGGCAAATAAACAAATTTATGAAACTAACAAATTTTGCATTTATTTACCTATGTATATCTTCGAACTTTCATGAAAGTAGGGAAGCAGGGTTGAGAACTTATGAGAACTAACAATGAGATAAGTAAAGCATTACAATTTATAATCTCGTGATGATATCATGAACGGCAGGCGATATGTCGAGTACTCCAAATTAGTGCTGCCGGCACCAAGCGAATAAATTTGTACCAGATGCGCAGACGTCAAAGAGTTAACACAAAAATTTGAATCACCAGGAGGTGGGCCATATTGGAGTTTTTTCCCTGAAGAACTGATACATAGGTTACTTTCAACAGTATGGTTTACTTTGTTTGTGAACTGGTTATCACAGAAATTCCTTTTACTGAATTTCTTTATGTATGGCATAGTTCGTATTTATTCCACACTAAAGGATATGTACTTCCACAGATATATGTAGCACTTGGGCAAAAAACATTCAGTAACACGTAAACAAACAGCTTCAGCAAAACAAAAATAAATACTAGCAAAGATAATCATTTACAAACACTAGAAACCTCCACTGTTACCAGTAGATACAATGTATCATACGTGTAATAACTGGAAACAGAAAGCTCACAGCTCTTTTCGAAATAATACTGGTTTCTGTAACAGAAATAAAGGGCGGCATAAATGACAGTAACTTTAAAATTTGGTATATATAGGTCATTTTTCATTTGAAACCCTATAATGAATATATCAATGTAATCAGGAAAGACTGTAGACTTTAATAAAGACATAAAAATTTTGATTTTTCCATCCTTTATAATTACCCTGGATCCTTAATGAGGTTGGCCAGATGCAGTGTGGAGGGACAGAGCCACGTCAGATTGGCTGATGCCTAAAAAGTACCAGTGGATTTGCAGAGACTACGGATAGAAAGAAACAGTATACTGCCACAATCCTATAAAAATCCCTGATTTTCATATTCGGTCAGTACTTTTGGATGCCAGCTCCATACAGATGCCAACTTCCTATTACTAGATGTCAGCCTCAGATAAATGCTGCTCAAATTTTTGTACTTAATGATGTTGCTAGTGATTGCTACTTCTGTTACCTCTAAACCCTCGGATTCAGACACTGACTTCTGTTGTGCCACCAGTATAATCCTTTGATTTTTCTGATGTTTAGAAACAGCTCTCAGTCCAGTAATTTAGTCTGAATACAATTGAGTGTTATTGAGTCCCTCGACTCTCCTGCAAGTACTCTTACTGATTCCTTATCTCTTGCAGGCATCCTGTTATAGTATTTGGCATTGTCCAACCAACTGCCTGACATCACTGGGAGTTTGTCTTACTGCATTTGCCCCTAACTGCTTGGAACCAAAATTAAGTTCTCATACGCTCCCTGTGTCCTATGCCAGGACACCACATGAATAAACAATTCCTGGTGCCCGATGTGAGGTTTATTTCTGATTTTGAGATTAGACAGGTATTTCGTACATACTCAGCCTGATGTCATGGCTGGACTGGCAGCTTTGACATTTCTTATAAGCGGCACTTTTACTCCAGTGAGAACAGACAGAGCAAGAAAAGCTGAAGAAAGAAGCAGAGGTCCACGGCCTGATGCTAGATGACAGATCATCTACTTCAAAAGCTATGTCCATATTATTTATAAATTCATGTAATGCAGACTTTGTAGCCGCCCTGGCTGTCTTCAGGATTGAACAAAAATGCGTTGTGAGTAACAGCCGAGTGACAACAAGCCTGAGCAGCAGTTTCTGTCCAAAAAGAACTGTCAGGGCAATGACTCAATGGCAACATGACAGGGGCAGCACAGTTCAGAGCCAGAGGACGCAAGGTGTGTCTCAGTGGCAGCCAGGTAGGCTGTGGGCAATGAGAAGCCGCTAAGCATGCAACCCAGCAAAAAACAACACAACTGAGGACACAATGGGAGCTGTGCAGTCCCGTATCAAATGGTACTACAGGCATGTAGTGAGGTGGACTTGTGGTGACGTAATCTCGACTCAACTATGTACAGGTTGTCAGCAAAAAAGTATGCCATGACCATAACCAACACTGCAGTTGCAGAGGGTAAAGAAGTAGCTAACATTAGTTTTAGCAATGTCCCTAAAGCCATTCCTTACACTTCCGATGCTACAAAGTCTGCATTACATGAATTTATAAATAATATGGACATAGCTTTTGAAGTAGGTGGTGACGTGGACCAGCGAATACTGTTAAAATTTGTAAAAACCCACACGCAGGGTAATGCACGAAGTAAATTCCTCATGCATGAATTATCTTCAATTTAGGAAGTAGTAAGAAATATTTTGTTAAAAAATTATGCATGTAAACACATATTAGTCTTTGATGCAAGACTTTTCCCTATGGGCAATCAAAGGGAGAAGCGAAGGCTTCAACACCAATTTTATGGGGCTGTCCATCATGCAATGCCAGCTTTAGAACTGGTGGGATCTTTGTCGCTACTAGTAAAATTAAGTACAGCAGTATTCATTCAGAGACTTTGTGATGAGTGCATACAGACAATTACATGTGCAAGGGGAATGAAAAAATCACACTGAGGCCATGGAGTTTAATTTGAGGGAGTACCAGCAATGTTGTCTACCAAAGAAAAATAATCTCGTTACAACAATTATCATGGCAAAATGAGGTAAGTTATCATTAAGCATTTCTCATGTGGATGTGTAGAGTTTACTGATATGTAAAAAGACTTTTTGGAGTTCGTAGCAATGTTCTTTCTGTAGTCTGCTTTCGCTTTGTCAGTTGAATGTAAAGTACTTACTATTGATCTTATTATTTTTTTTAATATTTATTACTACTACTACTACTACTACTACTACTACTACTACTACTACTACTTCTGTACATGTGATGCAATTTTGCCTTTGTTTTTATGTTCTGATTGTATATGCTGTGAAACTACAAATGTGCTCTATTGGGTTACTACTTTCAAGGAAACGAAGCGAAAGCAGAGTGCCAAGAGAACATTGCTTTAAAACCCAAATAGCCCTTTTCATTGTTATAAACACGTCCCATATAACACTTTCAAACACAATACAGTAAAAAAATATTTCCTTGTCAGGGTTTGAACCCAGGATCCATGGTACGAGGTTTTAACACTCTACCAACTTCCCCACAGAAGCAAAAAGTGCTACAGACTCACAGTTATGCTTTTAATGTTCTACGCAGTTCTGGTGTTACTTTTAATTAATGTTTATGCCCATTCTGCTGGACTACAGCACATAATATGAACTAAATCAGTTTTGGTTGATACTCTACCAATGTACAAGGTTTGGTACCGATCTGGGTGTCTGACATCTGGAGGTTTGGGTGTTAGAATAGATCAGGAATTAAAGAGTGGAATGTAAATTTCATCTATTAGGAGGGGAACTGGATATCCCCTAAGCTGTAGAGGCTTCTTTACAAAACATGGTGTAGTAACTGATTACACAAAGGGAACCCTGTGGATAGGGGGCAAGCCCGTTAAATTGCACACAGAGACAGAAAAACAAAGCTCAAGTACACAATGGCTTAGAAATGCACAAACAGATTTTGGAACTGCAATGTGTGACTGCAGTAAGTATTCATAATTCTCTAAGTCTCTCAGAGAAGCCAGGAAACAAAAGTAAGCTGAAGAAATGGTGAACTGAACAAGGTACCAGAAAGCAGACATATCACCAATGAGGAAAGGAAGCTACAAGAATAAGGCAGGTTAGGTGGCTACAATAAAGTTGGGTCCTCATATGGAGAGAATTTTGAGGATAAAGGCTGCAGGTACTAGCCTAAGGTAAGGCACTGTTGAGGAACAGGAGTTTCACGGAGGCATGTACTTACTAGAGGCACTGGTGAAAGTATGAAGAAATTCTTCCTTCATTAAATAAAACAATGGAAAATCCAGGACGGAGTGTAACAATCACCATATAGCGGAGATGCTGATCCGCGATAGGCACAATAAAAATATTCACACAATCATAGCTTTCGGCCATTAAGGCCTTTGTCAGCAGTAGTCACACACACACACACACACACACACACACACACACACACACACACACACACACACACACACACACACACCTGCAGTCTCAGAGAGCTTGTTTAATTAGTATGTTAAATGCACAAGAGGAGGCAACTTCTACTGAGTGTCTCATAGTGTTAAAGAGGAAGAAGTTCTGCAATTTAGCAAAAGTGCAAAGCAGACTATGTGTAGCGTAGAAAATGTATTGAGTTGAGTTGGGGGAGGCAGGAATCAAGAATCATTCTGCTACAAGAGAATTCATGGTTAGACCATTTAAATGCCACAGAAAATCAGGGCATGGGAGAGTATTTTCTGCATACAATGATATATTTCATCTGACACGAGATGCAATGATGTATACAGATACAGTTCAGCATCAAATAAAATAGACGCCCGAAGGAGAAGCTCGAGTAACTGGCTCTCATCCATACACAATACCAGAAGACAGAAAGAAGCAGATAAATCATATGTTATAAGGCAATGTAACTGTACCTTCAACAAGCCCAGCAATTTTCCATTAATCAAGGTTCTCTAGAAGAGTGAGACAGACAATTTGAAGATGCCGGTGAATAAGTGTGAATTTCTAGGGTAAGAATTAACATATCTAGAACGTAACTGAAAACAGGCTGAAGTCCGATTCAAACAAGGTAAAGGCAGTAGCAGAATGCCCCAGTCAAACACAATGAAAGAATTTTCTCGGGTCAGATGTGTGCTACAGACGCTTTCTTAGAGACATTAGTAAAATGGCAAAACCACTACATACGTTGCTCAACAAAGGTGTTAAATATGAATGGGCTGCCACATTCCAACTGCTAGAAAAGAAGCTATTCAATCCCACTAGTAACACAGTACTCAGATTTTGCTAAAAAGTTTATAACAATAACTTACACTAGCCAGGAAGTGACTGGTGCTGTTCTCAGCTGAGGAGATGTGTGTAAAAACCTTTCAGTTGCTCACACATCTAGAACAATGCAGAGAGAAATTATAGCACAGTGGAGAGAGAGAGAGAGAGAGAGAGAGAGAGAGAGAGAGTGTAGATTATAAGCGACTACAATGGGCTGGAAAAATTAGAGCTCCATCCTCACATTTTATGAAGTTCAGACTGAAATTAGAGTAGTGTTATACAAACAATCGCAAAACCAATCTAGAGTCTCATGCAATGTTCAGAATAAGGAAGCACAGTCATCTGATATCAAAACTGAAAACTGAGGCAAGTAAAAGTATGGAAAAGCCAATAACCATGGAAGACGAATAGCAGGAAATAATAGCCAGAAAAAGTGCAAATTTTGAAGCAATTCCATGATGCAACCACAGGTGGGTGCACAGATGGGGTGTTTGACAAGTGGGATATTGGTACTGTAGGTCCACTGACAATAACCAATAGAAATAGTAAGTATATAGTAACACTCTAAGACACACTAACAAAGTTCACTGTAGAAGAACCAATACAGAAACAGGACAGAGATTCAGTGGTTCGTGTCCTGGTGGAAATTGAGATTTAGGTTTTGGTACTACTTAGTGACAATGGCATTAATTTTTTTTAGCAATACAGTAAAAAGAGTGTGTAAATTATTAAAGACTGATACAACAGACTTCTTGTTACCATCCCCTGTCAAAGAGAGCATTAGAGAGAGCACACTGAACTATAATGGAATTAGTGAGATGCTGTATCAATTAGGCACAATCAAATTGGACTAATGGCTCTAATATGAAGTATTTGTGTGTAATACCACACCTCATAATGCAACAAATTATTTATCACGAATTGTACTTCAGCAGAGAATGTAACATTCTGCGTGAATTGCAAAGAAAGCCTACAGCTGATACTTATGTTGATTATTTAACCAAATCAAAAGAGAAATGAGACAGATGCATCAATGTGTCGGGGATCATAAAAAACAGCAGAATACGGAATACTGCGATAGAAATCAGAATCCAAAAGAATTTAAAATAAGTGATCAAGTTCTATTATATGACGAAAGCATTGCAAGGAGCGGAAGCTGTAAGCTACATCTACATCTACATGACTACTCTGCAATTCACATTTAAGTGCTTGGCAGAGGGTTCATCGAACCACAATCATACTATCTCTCTACTATTCCACTCCCGAACAGCGAGCGGGAAAAACGAACACCTAAACCTTTCTGTTCGAGCTCTGATTTTATTTTGATGGTCATTCCTACCTATGTAGGTTGGGCTCAACAAAATATTTTCGCATTCGGAAGAGAAAGTTGGCGACAGAAATTTCGTAAAAAGGTCTCGCCGCGACGAAAAACGTCTATGCTGTAATGACTTCCATCCCAACTCGTGTATCATATCTGCCACACTCTCTCCCCTATAACGTGATAATACAAAACGAGCTGCCCTTTTTTGCACCCTTTCGATGTCCTCCGTCAATCCCACCTGGTAAGGATCCCACACCACGCAGCAATATTCTAACACAGGACGAACGAGTGCAGTGTAAGCTGTCTTTTTAGTGGACTTGTTGCATCTTCTAAGTGTCCTGCCAATGAAACGCAACCTTTGGCTCGCCTTCCCGACAATATTATCTATGTGGTCCTTCCAACCGAAGTTGTTCGTAATTTTAACACCCAGGTACTTAGTTGAATTGACAGCCTTGAGAATTGTACTATTTATCGAGTAATCGAATTCTAACGGATTTCTTTTGGAACTCATGTGGATCATCTCACACTTTTCGTTATTTAGCGTCAACTGCCACCTGACACACCATACAGCAATCTTTTCTAAATCGCTTTGCAACTGATACTGGTCTTCGGATGACCTTACTAGACGGTAAATTACAGCATCATCAGATTGTCACCCAGGTCATTTATATAGATCAGGAACAGTAGAGGTCCCAGGACACTTCCCTGGGGAACACCTGATATCACTTCAGTTTTACTCGATGATTTGCCGTCTATTACTACGAACTGCGACCTTCCTGACAGGAAATCACGAATCCAGTCGCACAACTGAGCTATGTATTGAATGCTCCTTAGAGGCAAATGGTGTTTTAATTTATACAGAATGTTATCCCTACTTTCTGAGACTGAAGGAGATCAAAATTTATTCATGCACATATAGAGAAAGATTATTTGTTACCTGACAAATCAAAGCTGCACTACGCAAAACTGTGCAACAAAAAATTGTTGTGTAAAGAGTTAGATCATATTCAGAAAATTTGTAAGCAAAAGTCCATGTATGATCATGAAATGTATGAAGCTGGGATGCTACAACTAGTAACAGAAATAACCTAGGATAGTATTACGAAGGTTGCAAAACTAAATGACAATCCCACAAAGTCAGGACCAGTAGTTGTTTGTTGCTACAAAAGATGGAGGCTAGACAATTTTGTGTGATGACAACAAGTGGACGCATGCATTGGTCGAAGGTACAAGCATATGACATTTTATGCAAATGTAAAGGATATGGAACACAGGTTTTCATATAGTTCAAACAAATAATAAGAACTATTGCGACCTATGAGGTGTTCTTAATGTCAGCTATAAACACGAACACTGATTACTGTATAATAAACACAGAAACGAGGAACATTTCTTAACTAAAGCTGGACATACCTTAAAAGTACCTTAAAGTAGCAGGTCATAAAATAGCAGAGACAAAGGAGGAAACAGCTTTCCAAGAGCAACATAGTTTCTCAAAAATGTCTTGACATCATTATTTGTCTGTTCCCTGGAGTAGTTACACTCACCAATGTGTTTTATGTTGTTTGTTTAAACACTGAAAATATTGGAGGGGCTGTTTTAAGTTAACTGGTAAGGCTTGGGCGATGATAGATGTAGAAGAGTGTGTGTGAGGAAGACCATAGTGAACACATGCAAAGGGTTAGAGATGGAAAGCATTTGTAGTAAAAAGTATATTTGCTCAATCAGGTGATGAGACCTGCATTACTTTTTAACAGATTGAGGACATACCCTTGTTACCAATGCCAGCTCTACACAGGGTTCAAAGATAACACAAGACACTGCAAAACTCAAAAATAATAAATTTTGATGTTTATCTAAAAGTGAAAAATGGACCAAAGTGCAAAATGTAAACAAAACAAAAGTGATAATCAAACGATGTATATAATGGGGTAGGTGTCAAGTCTTGACGACTTATTAAGTTATCGATTGCTAAGCTTGATGTTGCTGGAAGCCAGCTAGAGCACTATAATACTGGAACCCTGAGACATAAGGCAGGTGGTGGACATATGTGGTAGTGTTTAGGACACAAGAGGTAAGCACTAACAAGGAGAGCCTGTGAACGGCTGACATTCAGGGCAGTTGTTCCTGTTCAGAGAATTAACTGGTAACTCCATACACTGTCTAGATACAGTCGTAATGTGCCACAGCTGATGTTAGTCGCAAACAGAAATGTCTGAGCATATTCAGCAAGCATGATCCTAATTCCTAAGAACAAGAGTGTCAGTGGATTCACACAGTGTAGAGTGAGATGGGACACAAATAAAATTGCTGGAACAGCAGTCCCCATTCCTGAGGGAGAAATCTCCTTTCTTAGGAAGGAGCAAAGTGCAGTGAAGTTTAGCTTTTGGCTGCCACCAAATGAGTTCATTAGTTTAAAGTTGGTGTAAAGGCCAGGAGCATCCCTATCTACAGACTAGGAGTTAAGAAAAGGACCTGAACATGGTTGGCCAGGGGCACTATGGAAGTAAAGATCCACAGATCAGATGGGCTGATGCCTGTGGAGTGCCAGTTGATTAGCAGGCCAACTACACATAGGGAGAAACAGACCACAATCCAATAAAAACCCCAGATTT
Source organism: Schistocerca gregaria (assembly GCF_023897955.1). Classification (NCBI taxonomy): domain Eukaryota; kingdom Metazoa; phylum Arthropoda; class Insecta; order Orthoptera; family Acrididae; genus Schistocerca; species Schistocerca gregaria. The sequence goes on from NC_064921.1 coordinate 931,548,215, forward strand.
TCATATTCAGACAAGTCCTAAGTCAGAACGTTTTGACCCCAACTCCGCATCATTTGACGCCTGCCTTGGGCAAGTCTGTTTCTCACTTGGAATGTTGCTCAAATGTTTGTACTTAATGTTGCTGCCAATGATTGGTGCTGCGTTAGCCCTGAACCCCTCTGTCTCCAGCACTGAATCCTACTGTGGCAACAATCAAATCCTTTGTTTTTTTATGCTTAAAAATAGCCTTCAGTATAGTAATTTTGTTGCAATGCAATAAAGTGTTATTCAGACCCTTGAGTTCTATGAGCCTCCTACAAATATCCTAATGTAATCCCAAAATCCATGCCTCTTGTGGGTGCCCTGCAACAGTGTGACACGACAAGCCGCCAGTTGAGAAAATTCTCTGACTTCCTTCGTTAGTTGCCAACTGTCCACGACCAATTTTGAGTAGCAACTCAAACAACTAACTGTTAAGTCAGGAACAGCTGGTTGTAGTAAAAATACCAGCAAAATCACTATTTTTTTAGCTGCAAGCAAATAATGGCTAAGACAGTGCAAAAAAATCCATGTAAATATACATTTAGTACAAAATGCATTACAAATAAATTATTGTGTAGAGCTAGAATTATATGTTCACCTCTGTCTTTCCATCTCCGCCAGTCTTTCAACTTCATCCATTTTCCGATCATGGTAACTTCTTTTCCTAGAGTGTCCACCAGTTCTTGGTACGTCGTCTGAAGCATCAGAACTACAGCTTGATGATCCAGAATGTGACCTTTTCCTTCAAAATAAATTGCAAAGAATGAGCCATTAGCATTATGAAGTACAGTATAATACACAGAACTCAGAAAGTCTATATAATGCCATTTAAAAAAAGTCAAGAAGTGTAACAACAGTTACACCCTCCATCAGATGAATTAAGGTAACAATATATGTGTCCCCACAATACTGAAAAGTCAACAAGTAAGCCAAGCACTGAGTTGCATGAAAGTACGTGTGTGGGGACTTTAATGTCAACAGCACAGAGACTTTTAAAGATTTGATATCCAGAACTCAGTTGAAGAAAGGCAGAAAAATGTACAAGAAAAAACAATAAACCACACTTAAAAAAAACAGCGATTACATTAACTTGGTCCACGGCGGAACATGATGTACCTACATACATGCTCAATATTTAAACACCGTTCAAGCTATTTTCAAAAACCAAAAGCAAGCAGAATTAATAAATATTGATTATTATGGCAACAGTTGTTCTGAAGCAGAAAGGACAATGGAAACTATACAGAGGTGGTCCTATTTGAGGCAAAGTTGTGAAAATAAGAGGAAACAATCTGACCATGTACTAGAATGAGGTAAAACAAGAGCAGAACTTCTGAGAATGGATAAAAAGAAAGCACAGACGGAGCTGAAGGAAGGAATACAAGATTAAGAAACAAGTAAATTGGGACCAAAGTCTTCACAAGTAACACACTGGAGAGGAGGGGGGGGGGGGGGGGGGGGGGGGAAGAAGAAGAAGAAGAAGAAGAAGAAGAAGGAGACGACGAAGAAGACAATTCAGAGAAGTCTGACTACTGATTATTTATTTGCATGAACAAGACCATAATCCTAGCTATTCCAATCAAGAACTACCACATCCCTACAAAACATGAAGATTTAATTCTTTTCCCAGAAAAATCAAGTCCACTTCCATTACCTAATACCTGTATATTTACTGCAAAGGGTTTATTGAAAACAACAGCAAATACTTATGGATTGGATTCCTAACACAAGGAATAATAAGAAAAGATTATAAAAATAAGGGGGCTGAAAAGGCTTAATTTTCATATTATGAGTCAGTGAATTGTGGCTACTGTCAATTTCAGGTTTCAATTTCATCTTAAAAGCTCAAGGTTTATTGTTATATGTGCTCTACTTTTGTATGGAGTTGTTCTGGTACATGATCAAGTTGATTCAGCCAACAGTGAGATAGCCTGGATAACAAACACTCAACAGAAAATGAATATACTATCAGGAAAATGAATATACTATCAGGAAAATGAATATACTATCAGGAAAATGAATATACTATCACCAAAATGAATATACTATCACCAAAATGAATATACTATCACCAAAATGAATATACTATCATGTGTGCTCCAGGGAAGTGAAATACAAGTTTCACTATTTTCGATACACAAACCATTTATCATATAGAGTTAGTAGCGCACTATGGTCATCGGTCCCTTGTTCCATAAAAACTAAAACCACCCGAAGAGAATAAAAAACGAACTAAGGTTAGGTTAGGTTAGGTTAGGACATGAAATACTCTGACAGAGACCAGACAAAAACAAATTAAAACACACAGTGTGACGGTGGTTGGCCGACCGTAGAGAAAAAGAGGAAAAGCCAACCACCAAGAACACTTTAAAAACTCAGTTTAAAATCAGAGGCTAAAAGCCAGAATCAACACAAAACACTCAGATTAAAGGATAAAAACCCCCTGCCCGAATAAAACCATGGCAGAGTCATCTGATAAAAGAGCAGAGAGCGCGTCAGGCATTGCAAAAGTCTGCCTGAGCATGGTTAAAAGGGCGCACTCCTACAGAATATGGACCACCGTCAAGGACGCCCCACAATGACAAAGAGGGGGATCCTCACGACACAGTAAATAACTGTGCGTAAGTCGGGTGTGGCCAATGCGGAGCCGACAAAGGACGACTGAGTCCCTGCGGTTGGCTTGCATGGATGAGCGCCACACAGTCGTCGTGTCCTTGACGGCACGGAGTTTGTTAGGGGTGGTCAGACCGCACCATTCAGCATCCCAAAACGAGAGAACTTTGCGGTGTAAGACTGCCTGCAAATCGGCCGCCACGAGGCCAATCTCCATAGATGGCGCACTGGTGGCCTCTTTCGCCAGGCGGTCAACAGTTTCATTGCTGGGTATACCAACATGGCCTGGGGTCCAAACAAAGACCACAGACCTGCCGCTACGGGCGAGAGTATGCAGGGACTCCTTGATAGCCATCACCAGACAAGAACGAAAGAAACACTGGTCGAGAGCTCGTAAACCGCTCAGGGAATCGCTACAGATAACGAAGGACTCACCTGAGCAGAAGCGGATATACTCTAGGGCACGAAAGATGGTGACCAGCTCAGCAGTGTAAACACTGCAGCCAGCCGGCAACGAATGTTGTTCAGAATGGTCCCCTAGAGTTAGTGCATAACCGACTAGACCAGCAACCATCGAACCATCGGTGTAGACAACGCCAGAGCCCTGATACGTGGCCAGGATGGAATAAAAGCGGCATCGGAAGGCCTCCGGAGGGACTGAGTCCTTCGGGCCCTGTGCCAAGTCGAGCCGACGGCAAGGGTGAGGCACACACCACGGGGGTGTATGCGGAGGGGCCCGGAAAGGAGGTGGAACAGGGAAACACCCAAGACAGGAAAGAAGCTGTTTGACATGTACGGCGATCAGACAACCCAACCGGGGCCGACGTTCTGGCAGATGAACGACTGACTGCGGGAAGAGGACACGATAATTTAGATGCCCGGGCAAGCTAAAAACATGGGCAGCATAAGCAGCCAGTAATTGTTGGCGTCATAACCGCAGTGGAGGGACACCTGCCTCCACAAGTATGCTGTCCACAGGGCTGGTTCGGAAGGCACCAGTGGCAAGGCGTATCCCGCTGTGGAGGATTGGGTCCAGCACCCGCAACGCAGATGGGGATGCTGAGCCATAAGCCAGACTCCCGTAGTCCCGACGGGACTGGATTAACGCCTGGTAAAGCCGTAGGAGAGTAGATTGGTCGGCGCCCCACCTGGTGTGGCTCAGGCATCGCATAGCATTTAGATGCCGCCAACACGCCTGTTTAAGCTGCCGAATATGAGGCAGCCAAGTCAACCGGGCATCAAAAACCATCCCCAAAAACTTGTGAGACTCCACCACTTTAAGAAGCTCGCCGTCAAAATAAAACCGCGGCTCCGGGTGAACAGTGCGTCACCAGCAGAAATGCATAATGCAGGTCTTGGCTGCGGAAAACTGAAAACCATGCGCTACAGCCCAAGACTGCGCCTTGCGCCCTGTAGCTGACGTTCAGCAGCTGCAATGCCAATAGAGCTGTAGTAAAGCCAGAAGTCGTCAGCATACAGGGAAGCAGAGACAGTATTTCCGACGGCCACAGCAAGCCCGTTAATAACTATTAAAAACAGACACACACTGAGAACAGAACCCTGTGGCACACTGTTCTCCTGGACTTGGGAGGAACTATATGAGGCCGCGACGTGCACGCGGAAGGTACGATACGACAGAAAATTGCGGATATAGATCGGCAGAGGGCCCCGAAGACCCCATCCATGAAGCGTAGAAAGGATGTGATGACGCCATGTCGTATCATACGCCTTCCGCATGTCGAAAAAGACAGCAACCACATGCTGACGGCGGGCAAAGGCAGTACGGATGGCCGACTCCAGGCTCACCAGATTGTCGGTGGCGGAGCGGCCTTTACGGAACCCACCCTGAGACGGCGCCAGAAGGCCTCGACTCCAGTACCCAATTCAAGTGCCGGCTCACCATCCGTTCAAGCAACTTGCAAAGAACGTTGGCGAGGCTAATGGGACGGTAGCTGTCCACCACCAAAGGGTTCTTTCCTAGTTTCAGAATGGGGACAACGAGACTTTCCCACCATTGCGACGGAAACTCACCCTCGACCCAAATGTGGTTGTAAAGATCGAGGAGGCATCGCTGGCAGTCCACTGAAAGGTGTTTCAGCATCTGAGAGTGGATGCTATCTGGCCCAGGAGCGGTATTAGGACAAGCGGCGAGGGCACTTCGAAATTCCCACTCACTGAATGGAACATTGTACAATTCAGGATGGTGAGTGCGAAAAGAAAGACTCCGACGTTCTATCCGCTCCTTAATGGAGCGGAAGCCCAAGGGATAGTTGGCAGAAGCGGAATTCATAGCAAAGTGCTCTGCCAAGCGGTTTGCAATGACGTCGGAGTCAGTACAAACTGCTCCATTCAGTGAGAGCGCAGGGACACTGACAGGGGTCCGATAGCCATAGAGGCGGCGAATCTTGGCCCAGACCTGCGATGGAGTGACATGGAGGCCAATGGTGGACACATACCGCTCCCAGCACTCCTGCTTGCATTGGCGGATAATGCAGCGGGCTCGCGCACGCAGCCGTTTGAAGGCGATAAGGTGGTCGATTGAGGGATGTCGCTTGTGACACTGAAGCGCCCGCCGGTGAGCTTTAATCGCTTCAGCGATCTCAGGCGACCACCAAGGCACAGTCCGCCGCCGAAGGGACCCAGAAGAATGGGCAATGGCAGATTCGGCGTCAGTAACGATGCCGGTGGTGACCGTTTGAACCACTGCATCAATGGCATCGTTAGAGAGAGGCTCAATAGCAGCAGTGGAGGAGAACAAGTCCCAGTCAGCCCGATTCATAGCCCATCTGCTAGGGCGCCCAGAAGATTGAAGCTGTGGCAATGACAGAAAGATCGGAAAGTGGTCACTACCACACAGGTCGTCATGCATTCTCCATTGGACAGACGGTAAGAGGCTAGGGCTACAGATGGAAAGGTCAATGGCGGAGTATGTGCCATGCGCCACACTGAAGTGTGTGAAGGCACCATCATTTAAGATCGAGAGATCGAGCTGCGCCAATAAATGCTCAACGATGGCGCGTCGACCTGTTGCCACTGACCCACCCCACATTTGGTTATGGGCGTTAAAGTCGCCCAGTAACAGGAAAGGTGGAGGCAATTGAGCTATCAGAGCAGCCAGGACATGCTGCACGACATCACCATCCGGTGGAAGGTAAAGACTGCAGACGGTAACAGCCTGTGGCGTCCACACCCAAACAGCGACAGCCTCTAAAGGTGTGTGGAAAGGTACAGACTCGCTGTGAAGAGAGTTCAGGACATAGATGCAGACGCCACCAGACACCCTTTCAGAAGCTGCCCGGTTCTTATATTAACCCCGATAGCCACGGAGGGCGGGGGTTCGCATTGCCAGAAACCAAGTTTCCTGCAGAGCAATGCAGAGGAAAGGTGAAGGCTGATAAGTTGGCGGAGCTCAGCTACATGGTGGAAGAAACCGCTGCAGTTCCACTGGAGGATGGTGTTGTCCATAGCTCAGAAAGGCTTGACAGGACTGGGAAGGGAGATTACGCCGCTGGGTCACCTGCTGCCTCCGATTTAGCACCTGTGATAGTGCTTTCCATGGCGTCTGATGGACCAGCGAGATGGAGGTCCTCAGCGGACGCAAGAATCTCCACCGCATCCTCAGACGCAGAGCTGGAAGGTTGCGGTGGGATGGCTGCCAACGTGAGTTCCTTGGGCTGAGAGCTCTTCTTGGGTTTCTCACGCCGTTCCTTGGGTCGCACCGGCTCGGAGGGCTTCACCGATTCAGTCTCCGGGATGGAGGAGAATCGTGAAACCCTACGACCAGCTGATTGCGGGCACTTACGCCATTGACGGTCGTCAGGCTTCTCGCTGGCGGAAACCTGGGAAGGGAGGGACCCAAGGGACCCCTTGCAAGCGTGAAGTCGAAGAAGTTGGACACTTCTCCGGCTTAGAAGTGGGGACGGACATCCCCGATGGGTGGGATGGTGTTGCTCCTGAGGTAGGTGGCGCAGGAGCAACCCGGTGGGTAGAGCCCCCCACTGACGAGGGGGCAGGAGGAGTTGTACTATTCGTCGATCCGGCCACAATTGGAGAAACGGGGGCTAGCACAGGTGTTGTAGCAGCAGCGTAGAAAGATGTCATTCTCACAGGATGGAGTCGGTCGTATTTCCTCTTGGCCTCAGTATAGGTTAGTCAGTCCAGAGTCTTGTATTCCATGATTTTACGCTCTTTCTGGAAAATTCAGCAGTCTGGCGAGCAAGGTGAATGGTGCTCCCCGCAGTTGACACAGATGGGAGGCGGGGCACATGGAGTATTGGGATGTGATGGTGTCCGCAATCTCGACATGTGAGGCTGGAAGTGCAGCGAGAAGACATATGGCTGAACTTCCAGCACTTAAAGCACCGCATCGGGGGAGGGATATAGGGCTTAACGTCACATCGGTAGACCATCACCTTGACTTTTTCCGGTAATGTATCCCCTTCGAAGGCCAAGATGAAGGCACCGGTAGCAATCTGATTTTCCTTCGAACCCCGATGAACGCGCCGGACGAAATGTACACCGCGGCGCTCTAAATTAGCGCGCAGCTCTACATCAGACTGCAAAAGACGATCCCTATGGTAAATAGCTCCCTGGACCATATATGAACTCTTATGGGGTGTGATCGTAACGGCAACATCCCCCAACTTGTCACATGCGAGTAACCATCGTGACTGGGCAGAGGATGCTGTTTGTATCAGGACTGATTCAGAGCGCATTTTTGACAAGCCCTCCACCTCCCCAAACTTGTCCTCTAAATGCTCGACGAAGAACTGAGGCTTTGTGGAGAGTAGAGACTCCCCATCAACCCTCGTACAAACTAAGAAGCAGGGCGAATAACTGCTACTGCCATCCTGAGACTTACGTTCCTCCCACGGTGTGGCCAGGCAGGGGAACGTTTTCGGATCGTACTTCTGAGCGTTAAACTGAGCCCGAGAATGCTTAGAGACTGCTGGCGGCTGGCCACCAGCGAGAGACGATGTACCACGCTTCATTGCGGGTCATCCGCCCTGATGCCACCTACTCTGACCAAGGGCCCTCCCCACGGGCGCCACCCAGCCACGGCAAGAGCCACCTGGCAGGATGACCGTTGCCGGGAGTCCCGATACCCCAGGAGGATAGGCATCTACTCCTTGGCATATGTGGGGAGTCAACGGCGCAGGCATCAGTAGAGCGATCCCTGTGTTGTCAGGGAGCTACAACCAACAGGGTACATGGCGGCCCCACCACAACGGACTGGCTACCGTGCTGGATGTTAGGTAACATGTGGTCCATGGTCGCCGTCGGTGCAGAAAGAGGCGCTGCACAGTGCAAGGTGTTATCTGCACGCAGAAAAAGAGTCATGCCCAAGAGATGGAGAGTGGACAGGACTGCAGTTCAACAGTGTATAAGCTGGCAAAAGGTCTGATTTCAAGATGGACACAATGCACCAAGTAAGGCGTCCTTCCCCAATCGGCTCACTCTTCGGAAAATTTTGAGAGATGGAGGTCAAACCCAACATAAGGCCGAAAAGTTTGAGACTCCTTTTAGTCGCCTCTTACGACAGGCAGGAATACCGCGGGCCTATTCTAACCCCCGAACCCGCATTGGGACATTGTAAGAGGTCATTATATCTCACATGAAAGTATAACTGAAATGGGAATCTCTGGAAGAATGAAGGAAGATAAGAATTTAGTGTCCCATTGATAATGAGGTAATTAGAGATAGACTACAAGCTCAGACTGCACAAAGATGAAAAAGGAAATCATGCTGCCCATTCGAAAGGGATCATCCTGGCACATGCCTTAAGCGATTTAGGGAAATCACATCTGGATGGCTGGATGGGGATGTGAACCATAATCCTCCCGAATGCAATTCTAGTGTGCCATCATGCTCAGTGCAAATCTTTTGAAGCAAGGAAACATTGTTCTTGTTATACTGATGGATAAATTTAAAGAATCTGTGTCTGAGGAAGACTGTGCACTACTTCTTCTGCCCCCATTGTACATCTTGCTTAGGGACCATGAGGTATAAAGCTGCTCCCACACTGGCCCCACCACCTGTGCTCTGCAAAACTTAGGCGAGAGGGCAACACAGCGTCACTCGTCTGTTGTGAATGCCAAACTGTGCCACTTTGTGCTACAATGAACAAATTTTGTGCAGTGTTGGTACCAGCAAAGTAAATGGTTTGTTCATAAGCACTCTATTTAGACAGTATTTCTTGTTTTCAATCTTTACTGATGCATGCAGTGCACACTGGAACATTTCTGAACACCTTCAAACACTGCTCATTTTGTGCCTCTCTGCCCTGGTGTGGACACAGCTGAAGAATGCAGATAGAGGCATGGAGACACGTATTTTTCTCCTTACTTCATATGCAAAGGTATTGTAGCAAAAAGGGGCTAACATTGGTAGAAGTACCCACTGCCACACACACACTGTATAGCCACTTTTCTGCAATTCACATATTAGGCCTCTGCCTGCTACAGTACCCACCCTTTCCTTTTTGTCAGTAGAGTACACATGTACAGGGTGCAGTAGATACAATGATGCATTTTAAGTTGTGCACCATTGATGAACATGCCTTCCTAGAGAGCTGATATTAGTACCAGTGCACACTGCACTTCACAGTATTGGCAATCAGCATGAATCATTGGTTAAATGAACATCTTGTGTTCACAGTTGAAACGTGTTTCAAATTTGGTGACTGTGTCAATATGACACAGTTTGTTTTGGCAATATTTTGACATTGGTCGTCATCTTCAGTTTCAATCCCAGAAGTCGATTATGAAATGGGTTCAGCAGTTAATAGCAACAGTACCTCCAACAAATAAGTCACCACTTGGTAGGCCATGCATGGTCCAGATCCTGGCCAACAATAACAGCTGAGTTTCAGCAACGTCCATTGCAACCAGTCCATTTATCATTGCAAGTGCTCATGGTCTTGGACACAAGTGTGTGACAGGTGTTGCATCTGCATATATATTTCCATCCCTACAAGCTTCAAGTGGTGAAACAGTTATTGCCTTGAGATCAGCAAGCACATCACAAGTTCTGTACAAAGCTTCTGGAGATAATCAGCACTACACCGTATTTTCTAAAGAATTTCATTATGTCCAACATGGTGCATTTTCATTTATCAAGCTACATGAAAAAAAAAAACAAAAAAAACACTTAAGCTACAGGATGGCAACCAATCCTCAAATGCATGAAAGACCATTTTATAGTGCAGAAGTTACTTGTTGGTGTGGAATGTCTATGCAGTGTGTTACTGATCTGTGCTTTTTTGAGAATGATGCAGGTGGCACTGCCATAGTAACATCAGATTGATATTTGTTATCTAGCAACAGTCTGTAATTCAGGCTATGCCTCTTAAGAACATCCATACACAGTTATCCTGGTTCCAACAGGACAGTGCAACCACACTCACAGCCACAATATCCATGACGGCCTTACACAGAATGTTTCTAGAGCATCTCGTTTCTTTCTTTAATGACATAAATTCAATTCATTTCCTCACCTCCCCCGCCTTCTTTTCTGTGGGAATTTCTGAAAACCAAAGGGCATGCTAAAACGCCAACAACTACCGAAGACTTTAAAAAATAATATTCATGCAAAAATAAAGGCCACAAAAAGTGACACTCTTCGGAAGGTTATGGAAAATTCGTATGTTCATTCTGAAAATTGCACCAACAACAATGGTGGATGCCTAAAGGACATAATTTATAAAAAGTGACATGCCTAATAAAGAGGTGTGAAGTGCTCTTTATAACAGTGCACACTAATAATGTACAGCTGTATATCTTCAAGGTCAAATGAAATGTTTAAAATAGGCCACTCTTTCTGCTGCACCCTCTAAATGGGCACTGACTGTAAGGCTGTATTACATTGGATGCTGCACTGACTAAATGGTCCGTATTGGAACAGATGTGTAAGTATTATACAAAAATTGTATAAAACATTTAAATCATTTTTCACCATGGACAAAATGTCATTTTTTCAAAACGTATGCTGGTAATCATGTAGGTCTACTCCAATAATAATCCTGCTGCAATGAAATTAATTTATAACCTACACTACAAAAATTCAATAATCATCATCTGTATTATGAAAAATATCCACAACACAATGTCAGGATGAAAACACTTCAATGCATCTGTAAGTGTTTAAGTGGACACATTTTTCCTTCAAACACATGACTGTGGATGGCTGACAATCACCAATTCTTCACAGTGTTGTTGACAAAAGTCAGCAGTAAGCATTTGACCCTGCAAGTTTTCGCTGTAGGTACGAAGTCTGTCAACTCCTCGCTCTTCTCAAAGAACAGCATATATCCAGGGCTCTTACAGCAATGTAGAACAAATTCAAACCTTTAAACCCTTGATACTATGCTTAGATGAATCAAACTTTAGAAGAGATTGGATACAGAATTTCTATAAACAGTGTGTGTGTGTGTGTGTGTGTGTGTGTGTGTGTGTGTGTGTGTGTGTGTGTGTGTGTGTGTGTGTGTTGCTACAGCTGAAGCTCCAATCAAATAAGGTTCTCTGTCAAAACAGTCACTCTGTCAATGTTTGTGATCACTTGTTAGGTCATCTTGTAATGCCAAAAGACTTACAGGTGCAAACTGTGGTCACTGCTTGTACAACAAACCACTCATTGCCGATTGATTGATTGACTAATTGAGAGAGTATGGGACCAAATGGCGAGGTTGTCAGTCCCGCGATTCCGAAGGGGGTTACATAAGATAGAGTGTCTGCTGAAAATGAAGATTCAGTCAGAGGAGTCAAATTATAAAAGAATGAACATTACACACACACAGTGTAAGCATAAAAGGTGAGACCAAATCTAAATACTGGAAAAAAAGGGGGGGGGGGGAGTGGTCATGGGGTCACAGATCGTGAAGATTGTGAAAGGAGTCCCAATCACAACCAACCTGCCCCTGCCCCAAGACTAAAGGAGAACCTTTATCTGGTAATAAAAACCACTTTCACGGAGGAAACCGAGGACCATGTCAACCACCCGTGGATCGTCCGCTAATAATAAATTTAAGGAAGCAGGAAGATTATACTTAGCACGAAGGGTCGAAAGAAGGGGACATGCCAGCAATATTGGTGATATCGTCAGTCTGGCACCACAAGCACATTGCGGGAGCACGTCTTTACGTAGGAGGAAACAATGGGTGAGCCGGGTATGGCCAATGTGTAAACAACATAAAACAGTGGACTCTTTCCGAGAGGAGCGGAAAGAAGTGCTGCAAACTGCAGTAGACTCCTTCGTTGTGTGGAGTTTATTACTATGAGCAGTAGCGCTCCAGATTGCATTCCATTGTTGGGCAATGAGAGACCTGACATAGATCCACATATCCACAGCTGGAATCATGAAAGGAAAAGGGGGTATGTATCTGCTTCTCTAGCCAAACAGTCAGCCAATTAATTCCCTGGGATTCCCACATTGACTCGGGACCTAGAGGAAGATGACTGAACAGGCGGCCTGCTCAAGGGCAGAGAGAAGGTCATGGATGGCAGGGACCAAGGGGTGACGAGAGTAGCATCGACCAATAGCCTGAAGGCTGCTCATGGAGTCGGAACAAATTAAAACACTATGGAGGGAGGCCTGAGAAACAAAAAGGAGGACCCTGTACATGGATAGAAGCTCTGCTGTAAATACACAACATGATCCTGGCAACAAATGGTGCTCGAAGGTGGTAGGAGACGTGAAAACGTTTCCAACCTTATCAGTAGTCTTAGAACCATCAGTATAAAAGACAGTGGCACACTGGAACTGCAAGGATGGCACATACAAGACACCGGTACACCATAGGAGCAACAGAGACCTTAGGACCCTGGCAGAGGGTAGTGAGACACATGCCAACCAGCAACCCCACCCGTGGGCAGGTGTTAGGAGGGAAACATCCCTCATTGGTGAAGAGCACAGAGTATACAGGATGGTCAAGGAATTGGCGAATGGATACTGCACAAGAAACAAGGAGTTGGCTCTGTCGGATGTGTAAGGGGGGGAAATCCTTGCTTCTGTGAGGAGACTATCAATAGGACCAGTGCGAAAGTCACCCCACAATGATGGACTGGGTCAATGAGTTTCAAAGTGGAAGGACCTGCTGAGCCATAAACCTGACTAACATAATCGAGGTGGACAAAACCAGAGCATGGTAAAGATGGAGAAGAATGGAATGGTCTGCACCCCATGATGTGTGGGCCAGGAGGTGGAGAGTATTAAGCTTCCACATGCACGTAGCTTTAGGTGGCGAATGTGGGGCAGCCATGTCAACTGGTTATCAGAAATAAGGCCCAAGAAACAGGACTGGGTTACAACATCAAGGAGCTGGTAGCCTAAGTAAAGTTCTGGATCAGGGTGTACTGTGGGTCGCCAAAAAAATGCATAACCCGCATTTTGGAGGAGGAAATCTGGAAGACACGTAGATGCCCGTCGGATGGCACCTTGGAGCTGGTGCTCACCAGATGCCATCGAGTGGGAGCTGCACCAGATGCAAAAATCGTCAATGTACAATGCTGGGGTAACCAGAGGCCCAACAGAGGTCACAAGCCCATTTATGGCAATGAGGAAGTGTGTGACACTTAGCACAGAGCCCTGTGGGATACCTTTCTCCTGAATATGAGGGGTGCTGAGTGAAGTGCCAATTCGAATCCGGAAGAGCCAGTAAAATAAAAACTCGCAGATAAAAATAGGAAGGACCACCCTTTCAAGCAGTTTACGAAGCACTTTTGCAAGGCTAATCGGGTGGTAGCTGTTGAGACACATTGGGATTTTCCTGGGCTTAAGGATGGGGATAACTATACTGTCTCACCATTGTGACAAAAAAGCACCCATGAGCCAGATGTGACTGAAGACCCTGAGGAGATGTTGCCTCTGGGGAATGTCCAAGTGTTGAATCATCTGATTGTGACTGGAGTCTGGCCCTGTGGCTGTGTCTCTTGAAGAGACAAGGGCCCGCACCAATGCCCATTCAGTGAAAGGAGCATTTTAGGGCTCAACATGGTGTGGGATGAAATGGAGGGGGGCTTGTTCAACTCTACATTTCTGCTGGAGAAAGACAGGAGGGTAAGAAGCGGCCGACTATGCCATCACAAAGTGTGTCACAAAGTGTTCTGCAAGGACCAATGGATCAGTGCACAAAGCTCCTTGAATGTTCTGACCCTGGACAGTTGACTGTTTCTGGCAGCCCAGAACGCAACGGACCTTCGACCAAACCTGTCATAAAGAGGTATATGTCTCCAGAGAGGAAAAACAGTGCTCCCAGCATTCCTTCTTATTCCGCTTGATAATGTAACGAGCCTTAGCATGAAGATGCTTGAAAGTGAGGAGGATGGTCTGTGAGCAGCGTCACTTAAATCACTGCAGCGCCCGTTGGCGGTCCTGGATAGCGAATGAGACATCCTTGCTCCCCCACGCTACCAGCCGATGACGAGGGAGCCCTATGGATAGGGGGACAGCAGTGGCAGAAGCATCAAGAAGAGCAGCAGAGATGCCTTACACGACAACATCAATGGAATTTGAGAGAGAGGTGTCAAAGCGAACAGCAGACATGTATAAAGGCCAATTGGCCCGGCCAAATGCCCAACGTGGGGGCCTGTCTGCCAGGCGGCAGCAGGGTAATGATAGTGTCACTGGGAAGTGGTCAATGTCACAAAGATCATCATGGGATGAGCAATGTAGGAAAACAACGAGGGCAGGGGACGAGATCGCAAGATCGATAGCAGAGAAGGAGCCATGAGTGGCACTGAAGTGGGTAGGGGAACCATCATTGAGGAGACACAAATCAAAGTCTGTGATAAGTTGCTCAATTAGGATACCCGACCCGTTGATGTGACACACCCCCACAGTGTATGGTGGGCATCGAAATTCCCAAGGAGGAGAAATGGGGGCAAGAGGTGCTGCATTAAGGTAGATAGTGTATAAGCAAGTGGTCTACCTGGAGGGAGGTAGACATTGCAAATGGCGATTGCTGCAGTCGTTTGCACTCTAACCGCTATCACTTCCAAGGTGGTATGTAGGGGGACGTAGGGGGATCGAGTCACCAAGACATCGAAGCGAATCAAAGTGCAGACCCCACAAGATGCTATCCCAGAGCAAGCACGGTTCTAACAGAATGCCCAATAACCACATAAAGTGGGGGAGTGGTTGTCACAGAAATGTGTTTCTTGAAGAACAAGACAGAACACAGAATAAGAAGAGACAAGACATTGCATTTCTGATAGGTGACGATAGTAGCCGTTGCAGTTACACTGGATGATTGCGTGACGTCAGTCCAAGGTAGGCATGAAGGCGCTGAGAACAACGTCACGTCACTTTGTCAGTAGTTGTCACCGACAAGAATGGGGTGACAACCATAAATAAGATGTCTGATTCAGGTTGCAAGAAGGGAGTTGGCACCACCGGGGACACCCTGTCTTGGGATTTATATTTCTTTTTCTTCTCTTTCTGAGATGGAGGAGGGCAGGACACAGAGGCGTCTGCAAGATCGGGAACAGTAAGAGAGCAGACAACCTTGGGGACCACAGATGGTGCGCATCGTGGCCACGTGGTGGTAACAGTCTTCTGGCCTGAGAGACGCCGGGGAGCGGGTTCCCAGGAGAGAATGGGAGTCTGTATGAAAGAGGGTGTGGGTGCAACACGTCTTTAATTCCTGTAAAACTCTTGACCTCAGTCTCTGCTAACCTCCGGTCTCAGAGCCACCTCCACCCTGCCACAGGACCCCCAACTTTGCTTCTCCCCGACCCTCAATGTCTCCACGTCCTCTGTTTTGTTAGGCCCTCCCAACCCCATCCTCCAAATCATTATCATGTGTGTGTCATGTTTCTACTCATGCATCTACTGCTTCACCCTCCAACATTCCCACCCCATATACCTGCTGCCTCTCCAAGCCATCAGCCACCCTTCCCAAACTCATCCTCCTGCCTCACATCTCCCCTCATCTACTCAACCCAATGTACCCCCTCACCCAGTCTGCCTGCAGAACAGCATTCAGCCAACACAACGTAAGCCATATAGGAGAAGGAGAGGAGAGGAGGGGGGGGGGGGGGGTTGGTTGGTTGAAGGGACCAGACTACAAAGGCCATTGGTCGCTTTTTCCATGACAATGAAACTCCCACAAGGAACAAAAACAAGCAACGGTGATGACAAGGGATGACGCAGAACAAGAAAGACATAGACAATGACCAGTAAATAGGAATTAAAAACACACTGAGTGTTACAGTGATTGGCTGACCATGGAAACAAAAAAAGGAAAAGCCAACCGCCAAGAGACACACTAAAATGCCCAAACTAAAACCGTAGGCCAAAGGCCAGTCTCAACACAAAAAAAAAAGAGAGAAACACTCAGATCGAGCGATAAAAGCCCCCTGCACGAATAAAACTCAAAACTAAGCCTGCCATGGCAGAGTCATACGATAAAAGTGCAGGGAGTGTATCAGGCAGTGCAAACGTCTGCCTGAGCGGAGTTAAAAACGGACAGTCCAACAAAATGTGGACTACTGTCAATGCTGAATTACAGTGACAGAGAGGTGGGTCCTTGCAGCGCAATAAATTACCATGCGTCATCCAGGTGTGGCCAATGCGCAGTCGGCAGAGTACAACAGAGTCCTTCCGAGAGGCCTGCAAGGAGGAGTGCCACACACCGGAGTCTCCTTGACAATCCGAAGTTTGTTGGGTGAAGACAAGGTGCACTATTCATCACCCCAGGTACCAACAACCTTCTGCCACAAAACTGAATGGAGATCACATTCCGAAAGGCCAGTCTCCATAGCCGGTGCACCTACAGCCTGTTAGGCCAGCGTGTCAACACATTCATTACCCGGGATGCCAACATGACCCAGGGTCCACATAAAAACCACGGAGTGGCCGCAATGAGCAAGAGTACGGACGGACTCCTGCATAGGCGAGGAAAACACTGGTCAATAGCTCGTAAATCGCCCTGGGAGTTTCTACAGATAATGAAGGACTCACCTGACCAGTAGCAGATATAATCTAGGGCGCGAGAGATGTCGACCAGCTCAGCAGTGAAAACACTGCAGCCAGCCAGCAATGAGCGTTGTTCAGAATGATCCCAAAGAGTAAGAGCATAACCAACTCTACCAGCAACCATCGAACTGTTAATACAGACCATGTCAGAGCCATGAAACACGGCAAGGATGGAAAGAAAGTGGCAGCAGAGGGCCTCAGGAGGGATTGAGTCCTTTGGGCCCTGTGCCAAATCCAGCCGAAGGCATGGCCAGGGCACACACCACGGGGTATATGTATATGGGCCCAGAAAAAGAGGTGGGAGAGGGAAAAACTCTAGCCCAGAGAGAAGAGCCTGGACACGAACCAGGATCATACACCCTGACCAGGGCCGCCGTTCTGGAAGATAGATGACCGAGTTGGGGAACAGGAGACAGTAATTTGGATGCCCGGGCAAGCTACAAACACATGCAGCATAAGGGGCCAATAGTCACTGGCACCAGATCTGCAATGGAGCGACACCAGCCTTCAGAAGTAGGCTGTTTACAGGGCATGTGCGGCAAGCTCCGGTGGTGAGTCGGATCCCACAGTGAAGCATAGAGTCAAGCAACTGCAACGCGGAAGGCAATGCCAAACCATAAGCCAGACTCCCATAATCGAGAAGGCACTGAATCAACTCCTGATACACTATTAGAAGGGTAAACCGATTGGCACCCCAGCTGGTTTGACTCCAGCAACGAAGAACATTAAGATGCCGCCAAAACATCTGTTTATGCTGCCGAATATGAGGGAGCCAGGACAACCAGGCATCAAAAAGCAAGCCCAACAACCAATGCGTCTCCACCACGACAAGAGGTTCGCCGTCAAGATAAAGCCATGGCTCAGGGTAAACAATGTGACACTGGCAGAAATGCATGACAAGTCTTGGGAGCCGAGAACTGGAAGCCGTGCATGACAGCCCAAGACCGAGCACTGCGGATAGCGCCCTGTAGCTGCCTTTCAGCAACCGCAATGCCAGTGGAGCTATAGTACAGGCAAAACTCATAAGCATACAAAGAAGCTGATATGAACATTCCCACAGCTGCAGCTAGCCCGTTGATAGCAACTAAAAAGAGGCAGACACTCAAGACAGAGCCTTGCTGGACCCCATTCTCCTGGACTCAGGAGAAACCCATTTGCACACTGGAGGAACGAAGCAAGAGAATATTTTGAATAAAAAGTGGGAGCAGGTCCATAAGACACCACCCATGAAGTATGGTGAGGATGTGACGTCGCCACATTGTATTGTATGCCTTCCGCATGTCAAAAAAGATGGCAACCAGACGCTGACAGCGGGCAAATGCTGTGCGGATGGCAGATTCGAGGCAGACAAGATTATTGGTGGCAGTGCGGCCCTTATGGACTCACCATGCATTCGAACAACTTGCACAGAACATTGGTGAGGCTAATGGGGCATTAGCTGTCCATCTCCAGGGGGTTCTTACCAGCTTCATTACTGGGATGATAATGCTTTCCCGCCATTGAGAGGGGAACTTCCCCTCAACCCAGATACAGTTGAAAAGTCGAGGGAGGTGTCACTGGCAGTTCATCAAGAGGCGTTTGAGCGACAGCCTCTAAACGTGTCTGAAGACTGACACACTCGCTGTAAAGAGAGTTAAGGATGTAGACAAAGACTCCACCAGATACCCCCTCATGAACTGCCCGATTCTTATAATAACCCCAACAGCCACAGAGGGTGGGGGTTCGCATCATCGGAAACCAAGTTTCCTGGAGAGCAATGCAGAATATAGGGTGAAGGCTGAGAAGTTGTCGGAGCTCAGCAAGGTTGTGGAAAAAACCGCTGCAATTCCACTGGAGGATGACATTGTCTGCGCCACCGATTGAGTACCCATTCAATCGACATCCATGGTGTCCAAGGGTCCGGCGAGATCTAGGTCTTCAGTGGACACCAGAATCTCCACCCCACCCTCAGACGCAGAGCTTGTAGGTTGCGGTGGTGTGGGCACCACCACAAGTTCCTTGGTCTTAGAGGCCTTATTCTTGGACTTTTCTCGCTGCTCCTTGGGTTTCACTGGCTGGAAGGGCTTAACTGCTTCAGTCTCTGGGACTGAGGAGGATTGTGAAGCCCCACAACCAGCTGCTTGTGGTTACTTACACCACTGGTGGGCATCATCCTTCCCACTAGTGGAAACCTGGGAAGGGAGGAACCCAAGGGACCCCTTCCAGCTTAGAAATGGGGACGGACATCCCTGATGGGTAGGTGGGTGAGTGTGGAGCAGGGGGGGGGGGGGGGGGGTCTTGCAGGAGCAACAGGAAGGGTAGTGGCCCCCATGGTCAAGGGGGCAGGTGTAGTCTTGTAGCTAGGGGAGCCGACGAATTCGCTGAACTGATAGGAAACTGTTGTCGTAGCAGTGGCATAAGAGGAAGTCATTTGCACAAGATGGAGACATTCATATTTCCTCTTAGCCTCAGTGTAGGTCAGTCGGTCCAGGGTCTTATATTCCATGATTTTCCACTCTTTCTGTAAAATCCTGCAGTCTGGTGAGCAAGGTGAACGATGTTCTCCACAGTTGACACAGATGGGAGGCGCAGCACATGGAGTATTGGGATGTGATGGGCGTCTGCAATCTTGACATGTAAGGCTGGAAGTAGAGTGGGAAGACATATGGCAAACTTCTAGCACTTAATGCATCGCATCAGGGGAGGGATTATAGGGCTTGACATCACAGCAGTAGAACATCACATTACCTTACCAGGTAATGTGTCACCCTCAAAGGCCAAGATGAAGACATCGGTGGCAACCTGATTATCTATGGATCCCAGTGGACAAACTGGACGAAACCGCTCTAGACTGGCTCGGAGTTCGTTATCAGACTGCAAAAGAAGGTCCCTGTGGAATATAATACCCTGTACCATATTTAAACTCTTATGGGGCGTGATGAAACATCCCACAACTTGTCACAAGCGAGTAATGCCCGTGACTGGGCAGAGGATGCTGTTTTGATAAAAACTGACCCAGAGAGCATTTTGGACAAGCCCTCCACCTCCCAAAACTTATCCTCTAAATGCTCCACAAAGACCTGAGGCATCATGGACATATAGGATTCCCCATCAACTCTCATACATACTAGGTAGTGGGGCAAATAAGCTTCGCTGCCATTCTTAGCCTTTCGTTCCACTCATGGTGTGGCCAGAGAGGGAAACTATTTGGGGTCATACGTGCTTGCATTAAATTGAGCCCTGGAATGCTTAGAGACTGCTGGCGGCTGGCCACCAGCAAGAGATGTGCCGCACTTCACTGCATGTCATCCGCCCTGATGCCACCCACTCTAACCAAGGGCATTCCCCATGGGCGCCAACCAGCTGCAGCAAGGGCCACCTGGTAGGATGGCCATTGCCGGGAGTCCCGATGCCTAAGGGATACAGGCATCTACTTCTTAGCATACGTGGGGAGTTAATGATGCAGGCATCAGCAGAGTGGTCCCTGTGTTGTCAGGGGGGCTACAACCAACAGGGTGCATGGCGACCCCACCACAACAGACTGGTTACCATGCTGGTATCAGGTGCAAAGAAGTCTATGGTCGTTGTCGGCACAGAAAGCAACACAGCATAGTGGATGGCGGAAACTGCACCCAGGAATGTATCCTTGCCCAAGAGACGGAGAGTGAGCGGGACTGCAATGCGACGAGAAAGCAGGTTAAAGATCTCAATGCATGACTGACATGATGCACCATGTAAGACACCCTTCCCCAATTGGTTTGCTCTTCGGAAAAATTTGGAAGTATGGAGGTCAAACCCTACAGGGGACCATCACATAAAGGCTGAAAAATGTGAGACTCCTTTTAGTTGCTTCTTACAACAGGCAGGAATACTATAGGCCTATCCTAACCCCTGGACCTGCAGGGGAAGGGGGGGTTTCAGTCTTGTGCATTTTGACAATCATGTTGATACTTTAATGTTTCTACTATTCAGTGAGTTGTTACCTTCACCCCTAAATAATTTACATTCTTTTATAAATTACAGAGCACAGCAATCAGTCGTCCTATATGCAGGTTTTATTTGGCAAATCCAACCATTGTCAATGCACTATTTTCTAGTCTCAACGCATGTCAGTTCCCTGTTGTTCGGGCAACAGTCACAGTTCTTTGAGTAATATGAATGTGCCAAATAAAACCTGAAAAAAAAAATTAAAGAAAGAAAAAGAAGATGACCGAATGCTGCGCTCTGTAATTTATAAATCACATCACAGTCACTGAGTGCACCCACATCCGTAATGGAAGGTAACTTGATCAATTTACAATCTGCCAGAACTCTCCATATTTCAGCCTATTTACTCTACAGGGAAGAAGAAAAAAACAGTGTAGAAGCCAACTAAGTGTTGAAATGTGCACGTGAACACAATGTATGGTAGTGTGCAGTAACATTATAATTTAAACCTCTCGAGTTCAGCCAATGATCACTGCTTGGCAGAAAAAGATTGGTCACTCAGTTAACAGCTTAAAGAGTTAGTCACTGCACTTGGTATGCTCTTTATTTCCCATGTAATTTGAATTACCAAGTTTTCCTTCAAATGCTAAACATTTTGCTGACTCCCACCTACACAGCAATAAATTACCACCAAGATAGAATATGAGAAATCAGAGTTTGCCTGGAAAAACTTAGGTGTTCATTGTTACCACTTGCTATTCAAGATTGAAAAGCTAGAGAAATATTCTGAGAGGTGTACTAAGAATCCTCTGCCCAGCACTTAAGTTTGAACTGTTAAGTAATCATGTGGATGTAGATGCAATTAGATCTGATACTGTATCTTCAAAGTAGTGTCTTTTTAGACTAGCTCTCAGATGATTTGCAGGGAGGTGATGTCTTGTTTGACTTAAAAGTGTGATTTACACATTCTCTTGAGGGTTTTGACTTGACGAAGACTCTTTATTGCCAGTACATTCTAATTATATAATTTTAATACATTACACACAATGGTTCAAACCCTGATTAACTGCTTTCACTGAGAACTATTTGATGTTATTACTTTTTCACATTGTAACTGCATTGTGTAGGCCTATGAAGCCAAAATTTTCCCCCTCTTATACAGTAATCATCATGAAAGATAAGTTAATGAAAACATAAAATTGGTGCTTAATTATGATCAATGAAGATAATGTGCTTCTATCTTTAGGAAATATGCAATGTGATGCATAACACAAATTACAGAGAAAAACAAAATTAATAACTATGCAGAGAATGGGGTTTTTGCTTAGAATCGTTGCCTGAAGCCTTCTGGGAAATAACAGCAAATCTATTTCACGATATATTCTCTCTCTCTCTCTCTCTCTCTCTCTCAGGAACCCAGAAACCCCATAATGCCATTCTGCATGATGCACATAAAATCTTCTCATAATTCTTTGAAATTCAGTACCAAATTGAGTACAGGGGGTGATTAAACAGACAGAAAACAATTACATATGCACACTACCTTGTTCTTTTACTTCCACTCCCAAGCCTATAACTGTAGCTCAATTTGAACAATTGTGCTAAGAAAAGTTACAGAAAAATGGTCGGACTCAGTTTTAATTTTCATATATTAAACTGATGAAAGGCAGAAATTTAAAAATGTAGCAAATGAAGTAGGCGAAAGGGAATACAAACATATAAAAAAATGAAATTTACAGTAAGTGCAATAGTGCTGGGAGAGCTAGCCATGACAAAACATTTCCTCCTTGTATGTAAGATGTATGAGACAGGAGAAATACCCTCAGGCTTCAAGCAGAATGTGGTACTTCCAATTTCAAAGAAAGCAGCTGCTGACAGGTGTAAAATTAGTAAGTCATAGTGGTTATAGTTGCAAGAGACTAACACAAATTCTTAACAGAAGAATGGAAAAACTGGTAGAAGCCTACATCGGAGAAGATCACTTTGGATTACAGAGAAATGCATGAACACATGAGGCAATACTGACCCTACAATGTATCTTAGAAGTTGGGTTAAGGACAGGCAAACCTACCCTTACAGCATTTGTTGTAGACTTTAGAGAAAGCTTTTGACAATATTGACTTGAATACTCTCTTTGAAATACTGGTACAGCAGAGGTAAAATACAGGGAGCGGAAGGCTACCTACAACTTGAACAGAAACCAGATGGCTGTAATAAGAGTCAGGGGATATGAAAGGAAAACAGTGGTTCAGAATGTAGCCTATCCCTCCTGTTATTCAATATGTACATCAAGCAAGCAATATAGAAAACCAAAGAAAAATTTGGAGTAGGAATTAAAATCCATGGAGAAGACATAAAAACGTAGAGGTTTGCCGATAACATTGTAATTCTGTCAGACAGTAAAGTACTTGGAAGAGCAGTTGAACGAAACGGACAGTGTTTTGAAAGGAGGATATAAAATGAATGTCAACAAATGGGAAACATGGATAATGGAATGCAGCCTAATTAAACTGGGTGATGCTAAGGAACACAGATTAGGAAATGAGACACTTAAAGAAGTAGATGAGTTTTGCTATTTTGGCAGCAAAATGACTGATGATTGCTGCAGTATAGAGGATATGAAGTACTGAATATAATTGGGGAGACAAGAAATTTGAGGCACAACTTGATCAAAAGAAGTAGTCAGCTGATAGGACACATTCTGAGACATCAAGGAATAACCAATTTAGTACTTGAGGAAAGTGTGGCACGTAAAAATCATAGAGGGAGACCAAGACATGTATACAGTAAGCAGAATCAGAAGGATGTAGGTTCCAGTAGTTATTCGGAGATGAAGAGACTCACACAGGTCAGAGTAGCATGGAGAGCTGCATCGAACTAGTCTTTGGAAAGAAGACCACAACAACAACATATTAAATGAATCATTATAACAGCAATAATAAAAGCATGTACACCCTTGCATTTTTTTAAGACTCAATGAGGATTTTTCGAATGTTGTTCAAGGTGATGTCCATCTGCATTCAATGTTTTTCACTCTAAATGAGAATCTTGATGAAACGAACAGGTTTTGTTGCTGGGGTTCCTAAAGTATCTTCAATCTTTTTGACATTCTGTGGTTTTCCCACATGATCATTAACATAAAGTTCTCCTACATCCATCAAACTTTGAAAACCGATACTGTTTCCTAGGAGTATAAAAAACTGTGCCCAACATAAACAGTTTTTACACAGGATATGAAACTTAACGGCAAGCACAAATAAAAATAGCTAATTATTACAAAATGTAACTTTTCTGATATATATATATATTTTTTTTTCGGATGGTACCTAATATCTTTCTATGTGATGCCTCAGCTTTGTAATAGTGACATAAAATGTGAGTACGGTGTTACTGATTAGTGTAACAGACTAAGACACTGAAAGAGCAGTGGGGGCAATTCCACTGTAGTTCATTGCTTTTCCCCACACTTGTGGGTGTATGGTGGTCATGAGGTGCACTAGCATTTGCTGACGTTTACTTGATCACTACTTGAACGATGGGAAAGATGATTCCTGCATAAGAGGAATTCTTTATTGGTAGAACTGTAGAAGTGTGAAAGCAGCTGACAGGCACACAGACCACTTTGAAACAATTTAAAATGTCATGGAATTAAGAAGATGAGCAAACTTGTTATGCTCAAAAAAGAAAGTGTGTCTTTTGTATGTTACATAACAACATATTACCCTGGAAACCTGAAAGAAAAGTTAACGCTATAACACTACCACAAAAAAAGAATTCTGAGCAAATAAATGTTAACAATAGCTGTATAAGCTAATGGAAAATCTTAGATAAAATATCCTACAAGTATTTAACTACAATGATGTCAACTGAATCTACCAATACCAGACACTGGCATTGACTAGCAATGAAACTATTTTGTTAGTCCAGTCAAATCACCACAAATGGTCAAATACGGAAAAATATTCATGTAGCCACAAAATTTTTGTACAGTGGAAGGAGGGAATGTTATGAACAACAACAAAAATCTCCACCACTGACTTGAGGGTGGGATTCGTCATTTAAAGGTCACTTTTTAATGTTTTTCTCGAATTATTCAAAACTGTTTTCCATTACATAAGCAAATTCTGTTATATTTCTAACAAAAAACGCCCTATTCTCTTTTTCTTTGCCACTTTCCTTGTTGCAGTGGATGGAAATGTCCCCACATTAGTAAAAATAGTTTTTAATGGTGTAGAATTAGTGTTTAAGGTTAAATGAAGTGGGTTACGAACAAACATTAAAAGTGTGTACCACATCTCAGTGGATTAGGGATAACTTGTGTTCTAGGAGATGTGACATGGTGGAGGGACCAGATGTGGAAGGTAGGCGTACAAGCATTAGGTAAGGTAGGATGCAGCATTGTGGTCATGTAATTTCCTATTTCATAAGTCTGCAAACTGAAGAGCAAGCAGGTGGTTTCCAACTCTATCTACAAAACTATGTCACAAGAGGCTACTACAACTTGTTTCAGGAAGTTATGTCAACCCTCTGCAGCATGCATTATGTTGGTGGTGCCATGAGCAGACATGTCCTGGAGGTATTTATATTCCATCACGTGTGTTAATGCTGCACGGAATACAGGTATTAATAATTAATAATATTAAAGCAAAAAATGCATAGGATGGAATCTATGCTAATCTCTGCACACTAGTCTACACTGCTAGGGGGGACATTGATTCTTAGTCATTGTGTACAGCAAACTTCCATGGAATAACGGATGGATTGATGGGGTTAAAAGGCCCAAACTATGAGTTCATCTGTTCCTTAATCCTATAAGTCAAGCCAGGAACAGTCCCCAGAGGACAAAAGACAAATCCCAATGGACTCGATTGTATATGAGAATCAAGAAAACCATGCGACATGAGCTAACAGAAGTGAGAGGGGGTGAAAGGGTGATGACGGGAGAGCTGTCCCACTCCAAAAGCTACTGGAGGCCCCCGAGACATGTTATGCAGCCGGAAACACACCCTTTGCATCCGACCAGTGCTTCTACACCCTATGTTGCCACAAGAAACTAGCTAAATGGAAAAGATAAAATCTCTGGAAAGAAGATAATAACAGTGAGTCTGTCAACCAATGACAGATGTAAACGAATAAACTGAATTAAAAAGGTGGAAAGGGCAGGAGCCAGACCAGACCACCTTGCAAGGGTAGCCAATGGGACCCTTGAGTCAGAGCAGATGACGGATCACCTCTACAATCCCTCAAGCGGCCAATGAGGCTAAGGTGCCCTACATCATGGAGAGAAGTAAAAACCACTTTCACAGATAAAACATAAAACCAAATCAAATGCTACAGCGGTATCTGCTAGCAGTAGAAGAGCATGTCTGCAAGTTTAAGGTTTCACAGAAAGGTGGCCAAATTACGGCAGTCCCGAAGGGTATAGGTCATCTTGAGACGGGCACCACATTGACAGTGGGATGGATCCCCATGTTGGATGATGTGGGCATGGATCAGCCAGTGTGGCCAATGCAAAGCCGACAGAGGACAGCAGATTCCCTGCTAGAAGCATGAAGTGAAGTCTGTCACAGGGTACTGTGCTCTTTTATGATTCACAGTTTACTTGGAGAAACCAGGACACTCCCATCTGCATCCCAGGGCTCCAACAATTGTTGGTGTACAGCCAAGTAAAGGTCCGGTTCCAGTACCCCATTTCCAAAGTTTGGACCCAAGTAGCCAACTTGGCCAACCAGTTATCATGTTTCCAGAATGAGATTTTCACTCTGCAGCGGAGAGTGCGCTGATATGAAACTTCCTGGCAGATTACAACTGTGTGCCCAACCAACACTCGAACTCGGGACCATTGCCTTTCGTGGGCAAGTGCTCTGACCAACTGAGCTACCGAAGCAAGACTCACGCCCGATACTCACAGCTCTACTTCTGCCAGTATCTTGTAAAGTTTGGAAGGTAGGAGACGAGATACTGGTAGAAGTAAAGCTGTGAGTACCGGGCGTGAGTCGTGCTTCGTTAGCTCAGATGGTAGAGCACTTGCCCGCGAAAGGCAATGGTCCCGAGTTCGAGTCTCGGTCGGGCATACAGTTTTAATCTGCCAGGAATTTTCAGTTATCATGTTCATTCCCTGGGATCCCAAGGTGACCAAGAGTCAATACAATTAACTACAGACCATCCAGCATGGTGGAGATCATGAAGGAGATCCTGAATAAGTACAACAAATCAGACTGAAGACTAATTGAGGAGTCACTGCCGAATAAGAACGACTCGACAGTCCAAGAACAAAATTGGCTTGCATCCATTCAACAGGGAGCGTAGTTCACTGCATCTTGTACACAAAACTGGTTCATCCACCAATCATAGCGCTGTCAGTGTATAGCACGCCTGAGACCAGAAATGTGTCAAAGCTGTCCAGAAATAGGTGGGGAAAACACCATAGGTTCTACTGAGTCTTTTGATCCAAAGGAGAGATCTATGCAGATCCAAGAATGGGGTACACACGATTTTTCGCTAATATGGTGTGACTTGGGGGAGGGGGAGGGGGGGGGGGGAGGAGACTCAGCACGTGAACGGCAATTGTCATTCCAGCCCTTCGCCTGTTGTGGAAAGTAGATCTCCGTAGCAGGAAAAAGGACACCATAGTTCACATGCTAAGATGAACAGCGAAAGTGTTTTGTATAGTTAGTAGCAGTTACTGGCTCCTAAATTGTAAGGGTAAGACACCACCCTCCACGAGTAGGCTGTTCATAGGACTGGTTCAAACGGCATCTCTCGCAAGTTGGATCCCACAATGGTGTATTGGGTCCAGCATCCGCAATGCTAAGCCACCCTCCAATTCTGGTTTGGGTGGACAGTACGATAGTGACAGAAGTGTACAACATATATCTTGGAGGAAACAAACCTGGAAGCCATGGGTGAGAGCCCAAGACTTCACATTTTGCATGGCACCCTGCAGTCAGAGTTCAGCAACTCCCACAGTTAAGGAGCAATAGTAGATGCAGAAGCCATCAGCTTCTAGGGAGGGTGACACTGTAAACCCCTAAGGTGCAGCAAAATCATTGACAGCCACTACAAAAATCAGTGACATAGGGGTAGAAGGTCCAATGGTAGCAACACACATCCATCAGCATTCTTCTTTCAGTTGTTTTATGAGGTAGTGGACATGGGTTCGGAGCCATTAAAAGGTAATGAGGTGTTCCATTGATGGACGCTCATGGCGTTGGAGACCCGCCTCTAATCTCTACTGGCCAAGGCAATTTCGGGCGTCCACCTAGGTAATGTATTCCGTCTGGGTGAGGGGTGGTGGAGCTCTTTCAGGAGAGGCACTTTCCCTCACCACGAGTGCCACTCCCTCTTCATTTTGTGGACAGACTATATCTCCACAGAATATACTGTCCAATTCTCTTATTTGAGCAGACAAAATAACTTCATTGAGTGTGCATTAATACAGTGGAGTTATTTTTAACTATGAAATGAGTACTTACTGGCAAATGTAGTGAGCTATTAAGTAAAAAAAGTTCACCAGACGGCCTGTCAACTACCTACCAAACTGAAAAATCTATCCAAAATGTGATATTGCCAATATGGATTTGACAATATTAAATTCACTGTCTCCACTATCACTGGCTGGAATACTTTTCACAGGATGAGGGGTATCAAGCCGGGGCTCTCCCAAGATCTAAAGAGGGAAAGAAGTTTAAATGGTCTCCCTCTGCAACAGAATTTTATCACCTAGGTATTACGGAACAGAATTCAAGAAATGCATAACTGTACAGTAAACTATATCTCTGCACTTGAACATGATCAGTCCTGCTCCATCCAACAGTCACAACCACTTTGGAAGATATACTGTGGATGTGTGTTACATGGCTTCACTCAGTGCAGCCCACTCTACAACTGCGAACAGTTCCTGAATGGAAGAAATTTATGCAGTCTACCAGTAACATAATTAATGGCGAGATAAGTGCATTAACTTTCTGGCCATTTGTTAATTCACCAAGTGACAACAACACAATTACATGGTTTTACAATACGTTGTCAACAACAGTCAGCAGCTAGGTGCCATATTTACCAACTGATTAACTAAACTGAAAGTAGCTCCACTAAGTAAACATGAGTCAGTTTCAAAGCTCTCTGTGAAAACTAAATGCTCGGCTATGTCTGCCAGAAATTTATAAGGTACACTCCTAAGGGTTGGTGTAACTCTGTGGTATTGCCTGTAGTTGGTTCTTGACATTAGGCGGGGTAAAAAGTGTGGGAAATCGTCTGCTCGCTCTTCAGTTAGCAGATCTATACAGGAGGGAACTGCATGACCACAAGCTGTCAATGTACCTTCCCTTGTGCTTATAGCCTTCGTTCTCCTGCCTGTTACACAACCAGAACACAATTTTTCCCTTAATGTAGTGCTACTGCGCTTAGATGTTGTACAGGCATGTGGTATTTATTCTTAACCCACTTCATTTAACAGTAAACACTGATTTTAAACAATTAAAACACCATTTTAGTAAGTCATGATTTTTCTATATCCAGCAACAAGGAAAATATTAGTTGTAGAGAGTAAAAAGGATGACATTTTTTGTAGGAAGTATAATGTAGCTTAATTATTTTTTTACTGGTAAACATTCAGCAGTTTTTGAGTTGTCCAATAAAAACTCCAAAAACTGACCTTTAAACACCTCCACACCCATCCCTCCCCATGCTCACACATCATGAGTGGGGATTTTTATTATATTGTTCACAGCATCCCATCCTCCTACCACTGCACAAAACTTTGTGACTAAACGAATATATTCCCCTAATTTTCCTTTGCTGTCTGGACAATGTGTCATGTGTGTACAAACAGAAAGAGAGGAAAATATCAAAAACTTTTTGTTTTACATTATATTATTTTTTTAATGTAGGTTTTGGGACAGACTGATCCAACCCATAGCCAGACAGATTGATCTGTAGCATAGCTTAAGTCCATATTAGGTTGAAAGGTGACCATTTGACTGTGACTTAACATAATCATTGAGTGAGAATACAAAATTTTAGTTGTTGAGGCATACTGATCTGTTTCATAGGCCAAGCTCAAGGTTAAGCTGGAAGATGACTGGTTGTGAGTTAGTGAAGTGATAACAAAGGCTGCAAGTAACACCTAAAATATGTCAAACTTCAGTTCAATACCCTCTTGTTTCATGAAAACTTTCTTCACTTACAACAACTGCGAAGAAAATTACCAACTGAAATAGGTAATAAGGTGCAAATTGATACCTACTGTATGAGATTGAAATACCCAATAAAATTTTTCCTTGTCCTCTTATCACATGCTCTGAAAAACAATAAGGTTCAGATGATATCCACAGAGAAAAGTATAAATGTTTCAAGTAGTAATAGCAATAAATGAAAGGAAAGAAGTTGTATAACTTATGGACCTTGTGTGTCTATTGCTTTCACGAATCCCCAAATGAGGCAGGACTACAAATTTTATAAACCTCATACACCTCAAAGACTTTGCCATAAAAATGTTTCCATTTATAAATTAAAGCAGAGTTCTGTGAGAAATAACATTATTAAAAGGAGTTGCAACTTCTCTTTTTTACACCCCAAGCTTATGGATACAATACAACCAGAAGTCAAAGTTGTTCTCTTTGGTGGGGACAATTCCTGGAGATACTAAAATATTTACGGGACTTCTTTAAAATAATCAATACTTTTGCACCACCACAGATACAGTTAACTGGGGATTCTCCAATAAACTTTTATTGGTCTCTTTTCTCAAATAGAAAGATCCCCAATTTATAAAATATGTAATTACTTATAAGAATATATATTGACATGTAATTGCTAAGACAAAACTGCTTAGAAGTTACAGTATCATAACAACTGTTTGGCAATAAATATAAATCCGCATGGGTAAATGTGAAAAGTGAAATAGGGAAAGGACATGAAGAGCAGGAAATCGCACTTCCAAATGCTGCTAACAATATATGGGGGAGGGGGGGAACCTGCAAAATTACATAACCAGTTACCTTATAAAGGCTGATTCAGAAGCTACAATACCTTTGGCTCATGGCGCTATCTTATCATTCATTGGGACAGTGTTACCCCATTGACAAAATTTTTTTAACGTGATACCTTCCTTCATAAGTGGTAATAAACAAAGTTGAAAATTGTTGACCCATATCACTCATATCAGATTCTCCAAAGTATTTGAGACTGGTGAAACAAGACAACAAGTACTTAAATGAGCAGAAGATCCTGACTAGCAATCAACATGCTTCCGAACAGCTAGAAGCAAAAAAACGGCAATACCAGATTACATAGATGATATAATAAGAAACCTAGGAAACAACAGTGTCATAGAAGCTAATTTAAACCTTTTCAAGCTTTCAGTACTATTAGTCATGAAATTCTTTTACATAAGTTGGGAATAATGGGGTTAAAACAGATGGAAAGCAAGTAGCTTATTTGCAAAATACATCACAGATTGTGGAACTCCAATGAGCTCATTCTAGTCACAAAATCAGATTAGAATCTGATGCAAAGTTGAAGCAAGTGTGTCACAGGGCAGTGCGTTAGGCCCCTTCTATCCTAAGTCAGATAAAAAACATACAGTGCTCAGATATTGCAGATAAGATTACATTTTTCTTTAATAGTGAGCTATGTTAAGGACACATTGTCTACAACAACTAATCATTCCTGAAGTCCACAAATTCATGGCTCTAAGTCAACAAACTGTTCCTTAACGAGGAAAAAAAAAATTACATTAAATTTGGAAAAATGAATCAAGACCAATATCTCTATCTGGTACTAGGGAGAAATAAATAAGAAATACTTTGGTGTACAAAACTTTTACTTACTCATGTTGATCGAGAAACTGAAAAAGCATACAACTACTCTCCAAAAGACTTCACTTCGGCATGCTTTGCTCTGAGAATCATTACAAAGGTATGCGCTTCAGAAGATTCTAGAGTGGCTTACTCTGCTTACTTCCTGTCCCTTGTAGAATATGAAGCTTTTTTTTTTGGCTGAAACTAATAATCAATTAAATGAAATTTTTATATTACACAAAAGAGCTATCTGAATCGTGTGACACAGCTCTACAAGAGCTCACTCAGACATTTGAGCCACTTGGTGTCAATCTGTATAATACACAGGAGAAGGATACAGCATTTAGAGCAGAGTTAAAAACAGTTTTTGTGGAGAAGAGTTTCAACAATATATATACAGAATATGTTAAATTGCAGAACTACGAGACCCTCTTTTAACTTGGTTCACTATTTTTTAATCCATTATCAGGTGTACTACCTATGTATGTCTTTGCACAAGACTATTTCTGTTGTTGGTTTCCTGCTTCAGATGCAGTGCAACATCTCTCCTCAAAACAGGGAACCAGTTGCAATAAAAAAGGTAGTGTTCACAGGTGTTTGCATGTTTGTAATTTTCAGATGCACACAACAAAATTTCGTATTCTTGTTGTATTACTGACTTTACTGTCTTTTAAATAAAAATATGATCAAGACTGTTTACTTATTGCACTGCACATCCATGAAGGACATTTCAGTTGGGATCTGTGGAAGATAAAGTAGCATATCTGCTCTTAATTGTAAATATTTACTGTGTATTCTTGTTTTTTTTCTGACATTTTCTACACTCTAGGGATCTCCTCACTATGGATACATTGGAATGAAAAGTACATCTAATCCACTACTTGCACATGATGCAAGATCCTTGTAGACTACGTATGTGGAGTTTTCTGTCCAAATCATTTACTGAGCATGTTGGCTATGGCAGTGTTAATGTGGACTCCCATTCAAGACGAGGGTACCCTGTCCGGTCATCCTGATTTCTCAAGTTGCTAAAGTGATGGTCAAACATTTGATAAGACCAATAAAAGTTCCTGCACTACTGTACGTATGTTTACATATTATTTCTGTTACGTATCCAACATGACTTGCACTGATGCACCGAATAGTCAAAGGGCGAATAAATAAATAAAGACTTATCAATACTCTTGCTAATTCGTATGAAGATTAATTCATACGCGGCAATAAAGTCGGCACGGGTTACTGCTCCAAATTCGTTTGTGCTGTCCACGTATTAGACAGTTTGTTTACATTTCCTTTTAACTGAGAGATGATTCAAAAGCGTATTGGTCAGTTCTACATAAACAAAACGGTGATTAACTATTCTTCTTTTTAATGTCGCAGCACAATGGCAAAATTTTAATCTGCTAGTGAGACGAGCGTTACTGTACATTGCGAATGGCTGTTCGTCCAGCCATCGGTTTTCAACAACGTGGAGAACTTTTGTATTTATAACATATCAGTAAAATCAACGATAAATAATATAAAGGTCTCTGGCATTTCTCTAGTAATCGCACAGTACACACGCCTAGAATACAAGTTACCTTGATTTGTTGCTCCTTTCCCTTGTCTTTTCACTGTGTTTGCTGTGAGAGCTTCTGTCACGAGACTTCGATCTTTTCCGAGAGTGTTTACTTTTGTGCCGCCTTTTCGGTGATTTGCTTCGTGTTCTCGATCTTCCCATGTCGTAAAAATATCACCAAGGAGAATAAAACGAACTGGCCCTAGTGTCAGGAACACAACAGAATCTAACGACAACACATATCCGACATTACTCCAACGCTTCACTCCCCATGTTCAGTATATGCAGTGTTGCCAAGCTGATTAATTGCGCCAAGGAATACTATCAACGAAAAATTAAAACACATGCAGACTCTTAAATCTTTCATTTCCAGCTAACCAACAAGAAAACATGCATTAATGACAAGTAATAGGAATTTATAAACAACCACAACGGAGGGGAACTACAAAACTGTATCGATAGTTGATTTGAGGATAAACGTATCTGGGCAAACAACGAATAACTGGATATACAAATCTTGGGTAATCTATCAGGACTCTAATAACTCATGAGTTCAATAAATGCTCAAAGAGTGAGCTCACAGTTTCTGGATAGTATGCAACTATAAAGGCCATTTAATACATCACGCTCTATCTACGTCCATTACATCTGCGGGAGAGCCTAAAATTTGCACAGATAAATTGTAAGCATCTGCAACCGAATTTTGCGCAGCTGTGAGATGTATGCAGACCCGAAAGTAGGAGATGGAAGTTTAAGGGCCGTATTACACGATGCTCCTTAGAGAACCCCACAAACGAGCTAAGAATAGCAGCGATTCATCGAAGCAATATCGCTGCAAACAGTCGTTCTTTCCGAGCACGCCGCACATGAGAGATCTGTCAAACAGTTTCAACGAATATTAAGAGCGCTACTATGTCGAGAAGATTTACTGTGTGAAATAAATTGCTGTTATTAACAGCAGTGGCAGTTGATCTCCGTATCCCCAAGAATACTTGCAAAAAATAAGTGGTATATGAGGGGAATATAATGTATTAACCATGTTATGAAACGCCTTTCTCGAGAACTTATGTATTTATTCGTCCATAGACCATTTTGGTGCAACAGTATCAGACATATCAGAAACATACACAAACAATATACACATATAAAACATTAACAAAACACAATAGGATAAGGTGAAGATAGGTCATGAAATCGGCTTTGAGCTAATAAAAGGAACTGTCCCAGCATTCACTTTAGCGATAAGGGAGAACCATGGAAAACTCGTGTCAGGATAGTCGAGTGGGGAATAAACTCCAATCCTCCTGAATGTGACTCCAGGACATTAGGACTGGAGTAGCCATCTCGCTCGGTGAAGGATTGAAACAGGAATCGTAAAATACAGCATCTACATTGTGAGTGCAACATGCACAGTAAGTAAATAAATGAAAAAGGAGTTTTGAAAATAAAAACACTAATGAGAAAAATGTCAATATATGAACAAATTATATAGTACAAAATGCATAAAAAACCAGTGATGTAGATAAACCCAAAACTTTGGTTTAAAACACCTCTCAGAAAATTAAACCCAATAGCACATTATATAGCACTGCTAAACGGTATAACGCATCAACA
Source organism: Schistocerca gregaria (assembly GCF_023897955.1). Classification (NCBI taxonomy): domain Eukaryota; kingdom Metazoa; phylum Arthropoda; class Insecta; order Orthoptera; family Acrididae; genus Schistocerca; species Schistocerca gregaria. The sequence continues at coordinate 931,582,700 of NC_064921.1, forward strand.
CACGAGAACCAGTTGACACCATAAGCATCACCAATAGATTAGCAACAGATCCTTTCACAGCAGAGGTGTGTTGCACTGCATCTGAAATAGAAAGTCAAATGCAGGAAAATTCTTTGCAGAGACAAACAGAGAACTGATGGTACATCAGTTCAGAAAAAAATGAGTGAGAACCTTGTAATCCTTTAAGCCAACAAATTCTTTTACATTATAGAAACACTTCTCAATCATAAGCGATTTTAACTGTGCTCTAAAGGCCGTTTCCGATTCCAGCCTCTATATGTATGTTTGCAATGCACTAAAAAGAATGGCACCACAGTGGGTCTCATGCCTTTGAGTGCAGGTTGTTCTAAGTTGTTCTATATGGAAGGATCTACAGTTGCACGTATTATACCAGTGATAATTGGAGTTGGTTAGCTGGTCACGAAGTCCAGCTCTTGTCATAAACACATATGTGTACGTGAACAAGAAGGGAACAATAAGCAAACACTGCTTTTTAAATAGAGGCTCTGCAATGAGTCCTAGCCAAACTTTGTGACAATATTCGAATAGCCCTTTTCTGTAATGTAAAAACTTCATTTAATCAGCTATTAATTTTGCCAAAGAAAACTATTCCGTAAGATACAAGGGACTGGAAGTAACCAAAGTAAGCCATTCTAGCACCATCTGGGGAGCAAACCTTAAAAATAATTTTCAGAGCAAAACATGCATTATTGAGTTTCTAGGAGAGATTAGCAATGTGGTCTTTCCAATGTAAGTCCCAGTTAACGTATATTCCAAAAAGTTTTGTGCATCATATCCTTTCTCATTTCCATCAAGCACCAAAAAGTGATTTAAGTTTCGACTCATTTTCCCAAGTATTATACAGGTTGTTTTCTTCACATTTAGGACCAGGTTGTTGGCACCGATACATGATTGCAAGAATTTAATGACTTTATCAGCTGTAGTGGACAGAGATGCCCAAACATCACTCAGTTTAGTTCCCATAGCAAATCTTCTCAACACATTAGCGCTCTTGATATTGGTTGAAACAGCTTGGCAGATCTCTCACGTGCGGCTTACTCGAACAGAACGACTGTTCGTAGCGATACTGCTTGCGATGGATCGCTGCTATTCGTCACTTGTTTGTGGAGTTCTCTAAGGATCATCGTGTAATACAGGCTTTACAATTCCAACTCCAAATTCCAGGCTTGTGCACAGCTCTTTTGCAGGTGCTTACAATACGTCTGTATAGATTTTAAGTTATAGTGCTGATGTAATGGGCGCAGAAACATGATCTGACAGTGGTGTCTGATGTGTGTTCATCTTTTATACACTCCTGGAAATGGAAAAAAGAACACATTGACACCGGTGTGTCAGACCCACCATACTTGCTCCGGACACTGCGAGAGGGCTGTACAAGCAATGATCACACGCACGGCACAGCGGACACACCAGGAACCGCGATGTTTGCCGTCGAATGGCGCTAGCTGCGCAGCATTTGTGCACCGCCGCCGTCAGTGTCAGCCAGTTTGCCGTGGCATACGGAGCTCCATCGCAGTCTTTAACACTGGTAGCATGCTGCGACAGCGTGGACGTTAACCGTATGTGCAGTTGACGGACTTTGAGCGAGGGCGTATAGTGGGCATGCGGGAGGTCGGGTGGACGTACCGCCGAATTGCTCAACACGTGGGGCGTGAGGTCTCCATAGTACATCGATGTTGTCGCCAGTGGTCGGCGGAAGGTGCACGTGCCCGTCGACCTGGGACCGGACCGCAGAGACGCACGGATGCACGCCAAGACCGTAGGATCCTATGCAGTGCCGTAGGGGACCGCACTGCCACTTCCCAGCAAATTAGGGACACTGTTGCTCCTGGGGTATCGGCGAGGACCATTCGCAACCGTCTCCATGAAGCTGGGCTACGGTCCCGCACACCGTTAGGCCGTCTTCCGCTCACGCCCCAACATCGTGCAGCCCGCCTCCAGTGGTGTCGCAACAGGCGTGAATGGAGGGACGAATGGAGACGTGTCGTCTTCAGCGATGAGAGTCGCTTCTGCCTTGGTGCCCATGATGGTCGTATGCGTGTTTGGCGCCGTGCAGGTGAGCGCCACAATCAGGACTGCATACGACCGAGGCACACAGGGCCAACACCTGGCATCATGTTATGGGGAGCGATGTCCTACACTGGCCGTACACCTCTGGTGATCGTCGAGGGGACACTGAATAGTGCACGGTACATCCAAACCGTCATCGAACCCATCGTTCTACCATTCCCAGACCGGCAACGGAACTTGTTGTTCCAACAGGACAATGCACGTCCGCATGTATCCCGTGCCACCCAACGTGCTCTAGAAGGTGTAAGTCAACTACCCTGGCCAGCAAGATATCCGGATCTGTCCCCCATTGAGCATGTTTGGGATTGGATGAAGCGTCGTCTCACGCGGTCTGCACGTCCAGCACGAACGCCGGTCCAACTGAGGCGCCAGGTGGAAATGGCATGGCAAGCCGTTCCACAGGAGTACACCCAGCATCTCTTTGATCGTCTCCATGGGAGAATAGCAGCCTGCAATGCTGCGAAAGGTGGATATACACTGTACTAGTGCCGACATTGTGCATGCTCTGTTGCCTGTGTCTATGTGCCTGTGGTTCTGTCAGTGTGATCATGCGATGTATCTGACCCCAGGAATGTGTCAATAAAGTTTCCCCTTCCTGGGACAATGAATTCACGGTGTTCTTATTTCAATTTCCAGGAGTGTATAAAAATGAAACAGAAGTCAGCCTAACACATTCCTTGCATCATATTATAACCTGATTTTATGACCAGCATGAGCTGATGTGAGTTCCACAGCCTGTAGGCTATTTTGCAAACATGATTGAACACACTTGTTTTGTGTTCCTTTTATCCTCAATTTACCTAAAAGGAGTTCATGGCTAACCACACTGAAAACTTAGAAAGATCTAAATTAACTTTGACAACACCATTGTCGTTATCCAGAATAATTAACTGCTTTGTCAGTGTAATCATTTGCCATAGACTGCCATAGACTTTTACCACCAATGCATCTTTAACTCACATTTAACTATAACTAACTGTACCAAGAGTGACATGTTTTGATAAATATCCAATGTGCCAATCCATTGAAAAGTCATAGGGCCATAACATACAACTTATAATACAACAACGAAATTCAATACGGTTTTTAACAAAATTCTTCATTTGCCAACTGTTACCAAGTGTCCTAGTTGCATCGATTTTTACGGAAATCATGTCATTTTGATGTTACTTCACAGTTACCTTCGAGTAACATTTATTTCTCCTGAGGTCCAATGTGTTTGGGAAAATCTCAGATAGCAGCTACCGATCACTGATCTTTTGGATTCTCATGAAATCTGATGAGTTGCATGTGATGTGTGGCACTAGGGCTGCCTGCTTGCGACTTGTATGACTACTTATCAAGCACAGTTATGTAGTTTTGTTTCGTTTCACTTTGACCACGTTGATTCGTTTCACTTTGATGACGCTGAATACGAACTTTACTTTAGAATTTATACTTATTCAGGAGCCACATACCACTCTGAGAAGTGCATTTGAAGAAGATTAAGAAGTAATACAAATATAACAATTACATTTCATCCTCCAATTTCGCAATGATTAGAATTTTGAAACTTGTAGTACTGATGGAAAGTTCATAGTAATAGTCATGATATAATAGGTTTCATCTAATGATTTTGAGTTATTTGTGAAACAACCAGACAAAGAGAATGATGTACTCTAACATTAAGTGCACATTTTAATTTAAATGTTTAGGACAAATGTGATATATGTTTATACACAAGTCCCTCATCATATCACATACTCTAACTCTTCCTTACACAATTTATAAAAAAAGAAAAGGTTCAAATGGCTCTGAGCACTATGGGACTTAATGTCTATGGTTATCAGTCCCCTAGAACTTAGAACTACTTAAACCTAACTAACCCAAGGACAACACATAACACCTAGCCATCACGAGGCAGAGAAAATCCCTGACCCCGCCGGGAATCGAACACAGGATCTCGGGCGCGGGAAGCGAGAACGCTACCGCACCACCAAAAGATGCGGGCACACAATTTATAGCAAGAATAACCAGTAGAGGTAATGAAACACTCACCTCAGAAGATGTTGCCCGCAGTAGGCAACGAAAAGTCAGGAAGGAGAAGCAGTTTTATATATGGACCATGGCAATTCAGCCCAGAAGTTTTAATTAATGAAGACACCGTCTGTGAAACCTTACATGTGATAAAGTATGTAATGTAGAATTTGATGTTAGTTGAATATAAGAGCACTTTCTCTAACAGTAAGTTTGTTCACTTTGTGGCCCCACTCTGATTAAAAAACGAAAAATTAAATTTCTGTCATTGTAATGTGCAGCAATGACATTTGTGTTTTTGTTTGTCCCAAATATTTGGCTGTTCCGAACATGTCGCGATTTCTGGGGGGTGGTTAGGCAGTAACCGAAGAGAACAGCTTAAATTATATGCTTGCTTGTCATAAACATTCAATATTTTTTTCGAATATCTGATTATTTCTGGGGGTTTACCCACCCACTTCTCTTCCATAAAAATCGATGTGACCATGAAACTCATTAGCAGTCGACAAATTTGCTGCACAAGTGAACTTCACTTTGACATCACTTCCCAGTAAGCTTATAGTGAAACTAACGTCTCCCACTTGATCTCCAGATGGAGTCCATGATATTTTGGCAGACCTCTGCCATCCATTGGTCATGTGTGTTGTCCACATGCAACGAACTGCTTGTGCAAATGCCCAGGCACATCACTACTACACAGACAGAAAGTAGTGTGTAGCCAGGAAATCTGACAGATGTGAGATATGCACAAACCTCGAAGTTAAATTTGGAGATTTGAGCAAAACTGCTCAAATATGTGAGTGCAAATTAAATCTTCACAGATAAATCGAAGCATGTGGATAAGAGATCACCTCATGACTGGCAGCCAAAATGTGTATGAGTCAGCTGTTTGTTCGTCCTTCTTGTATACATAGTAAAATCCAAAATAGTTTATAAGCCTCAGCCGTTTGGGAATTCATTCAGCATGAACTAGATGCCTCAATTATCTACATATATAGGAGTCACACATGCTTGTGGAAAGTGAAGATCAAGTATTCCAGTTATCGAGATAAGATTGTAGCTGCTTACAATCCTTTAATAGAGAAAAGAAGAGCAGCTGGCCGATGGTAAACATGAGAACTATAATCTTGAAGAAAATTGTTGCATACATAATCTCTTTTTTGGTTAGATATTTCTCTCATTTTGACATGAATAAGGGATTGCTAGCATACTCCCTATCAGTACTGTCCTATTCAATAATCTTTTGTAGTAGTTGTTGTTGTTGTTGTTGTGGTCTTCAGTCCAGAGACTGGTTTGATGCAGCTCTCCATGCTACTCTAACCTGTGCAAGCTTCTTCATCTCCCAGTACCTACTGCAACCTACATCCTTCTGAATCTGCTTAGTGTATTCATCTCTTGGTCTCCATCAACTATTTTTACCCTCCATGCTGTCTTCCAATACTAAATTGGTGATCCCTTGATGCCCCAGCACATGTCCTACCAACCATTCCTTTCTTCTAGTCAAGTTGTGCCACAAATTCCTCTTCTCTCCAATTCTATTCAATACCTCCTCATTAGTTATGTTGTCTACCCATCTAATCTTCAGCATTCTTCTGTAGCTCCACATTTCGAAAGCTTCTATTCTCTTCTTGTCTAAACTATTTATCGTCCATGTTTCACTTCCGTACATGGCTACACTCCACACAAATACTTCAGAAACGACTTCCTGACACGACTTCAGTTGCCGGCCGGTGTGGCCAAGCGGTTCTAGGCGCTTCAGTCTGGAGCCGGGCGACCGCTACGGTCACAGGTTCGAATCCTGCTTTGGGCATGGATGTGTGTGATGTCCTTAGGTTAGTTAGGAATGTGCAGTATACACAGTTTCGGAACAGTCTGAGCCTCTAATCCAGACCCTCCACTTGTCTCTGTACCAGATGTTCGCAATTGGTCCTGTCGACTATGCCGCAAATGGTGAGCCCTGCTTCCATCTCACAGGCAAGACTGGTAGCCTTTACCACTCCTGTTAGCTGCTCAAAACCAGAGACAAACTCTTCTGATCTGATGCGACACACATCATTAGTACTGACGTTAGCCACCACCTGCAGTTGGCTGCGCTCTGTGCTGTTCATGGCATCCAGAATGACCCATTCCATGTCTGGAATGACTCCACCCAGTATGAAAACAGAGTGTACATTGGCTTTCTTCCCCTTCTTGGCAGCCATATCCCAAGGGGTCCCATGACCACCTAACATTGGAGCACCGAACTACCAATAATTCCGCCCTCTGTGGTTGCCAAGGTCTTGTAGGCTGAGAGATTTCCTCTGAAACAGGACAGGCGACTGCATCTGGCTGAAAGACAGTGTCAGCCATAGACGGCACCTGGAATGTGTTTATCAGAGTAACCAGGGGTCCCTTACGTGCAGCCCCCCTAGGAAGTCCTTCACCACCTGCCACGCCCTGAGGCGACCTGAGGGGTGAACCTCAGTGCATCAGAAACTGATCTGGCCACTGGTGAGGAGAGATCGAAGGCCTGGGACGTGCTGGACGCCAATTGGATCCCCATAGCCAGCCCATAACTCTGACGCCCATTCACTGCAGCTTCAGGCTGTGTAACTGAAGTCATCACAGCCTGGAGCAGGGAGCGAAGTGTCACGAACTCGTCTCGCATCCATACACAACAGTCACAGTCCCTATCCATATTTAAGACCAAGGAAAACTTCACTACTCAGAAAAATGGTCTATCGACAAATGCTGCACAGAGTCTGATGAAAACTCAAGAACTGTCTCTAATAAATTAGATTAATACGCAGGCCGGCCTGAGTGGCCGAGCGGTTCTAGGTGCTACAGTCTGGAACTGCGCGACCGCTACGGTCGCAGGTTCGAATCCTGCCTCGGCCATGGATGTGTGTGCTGTCTTTAGGTTAGTTAGGTTTAAGTAGTTCTAAGTTCTAGGGGACTGATGACCTCAGAAGTTAGGTCCCATAGTGCTCAGAGCCATTTGAACCATTTGATTAATATGCAGAGATTCAGAAACCATACTACCAGAGCACTCAGGTGAGTCTGAATAATTCGCTCCTGATTTGGAGCTTGTGATATATCACAAAATCGGTTTACCTTTCATTGGAAACGAAAACGCGTGAAATGTATCTATTACCCATTAGATTAACCCAAAGAAATTCAAGAAACTAAACTATCAACGCATACAGATGAAATTATACAATTCGTTCCTGAGTAGGAACTTGTAAAAGTCACAAAATCAATTACTTCCCTGTGGCTGCTTTCATCTCAGCCGGTTGCTGCTGCCTGACTTGCTGACTAATGGCAACAAGTGGTCAACGACTTTCGAAACAAACGAACAAACGACTATCGATTCGAGCTACGGAACTCTACTGTAGACCCTGACGAAAGCGCAAGAACTGTGTCTAGTAAATTAGATTAACACTCAGAGATTCAAAAACCGAACTACCTAAGAGCATTCGATGCAAGCAGACTGTGGACACATCATGACAGATCCACAGTCACAGTGTTGCAGACAGCTCCATTAGACAACTCTGGAGACAGTGCCAGTATGTGGATGGGAAAGTCTTGGTATTTTATCTTTCCTCAGTCACTCATACTATCTGTATCTGTTACTTACCATTTCTTGCGATTCTGGTGGGTATATGACAAAATAGGACAGTAAGAATTCCATCTTTATTTAGACCCATGTCATCGCAACCGCTGAGCTTTTCGTCAGTCAATCAATGTGTCAGGCAGCGTTAGGAAAGGCCACACCGCGCTTTGTGTCACAACATCCCCCTCATCAAACTGTTGACATACTCTGTCTTCCGAATGCCGCAGAGCGTCGCGTTCTCCTGCAGGAGATAGGTCTGCAGCAGCCTGTTCCATGTCAAAGAGTTCAGAATGCAGACTGATGTTTACCGGTCTCCTGCTGGCACAGAATGCTACATTATATTCCACTTAAGAGCTGTACTATGCCCAGTTTTGCTCCACGACCGTTGCGAGCTGCAGACTACCACAGCGAGTGTCTCAATGCTTTGCATTCCCATCTCAGTATCAACAGTACCGTCACAGTGCATCTATTTCAGGGTCTTGAGTGTTTGAGGCATGCAGTATTCGCTACTGTGTGTAATGCAGATGTCTGTAAAAATGGAGACAACTGACATGTGTACAGCTGACCACTGAATTTTTTCGTCATTTTTATGGTGAAAATAGCGAATATCGTACCGAAATCTATTTAATTTTCTCTTATGTGAGTGTAAACTCACTCCCTGGCTGCGGTTTTATTCTTGCTACAACGAGTATTGTACCGACACAAAACAATTTTGAAAGCTTCGACTAATGTACGGAAATCACTGAAAATTTGTACGTACAGTAGTGTAAACTTTCCGATCCAGATGCTTTTGAAACGGATATTACACCTAGAATAGCGGATATAGTGCTGAAATCAACGAATTTTGCACTTAAATAAGTGTAAACTCACTCTACAGGTGTGCGAATTATGATTTTAAAAATAATATTGTACCGACAACACTGAATTTTGCCTTGTCGGATCACCTCTTTTCACACCCCATACGGTGTCGCTATTCTATATTACATGGATTGGAGAAGCTCTTGACAGATTGAAAGAGATGGAATACATGTTGTTACTCTGTCCCTAGAAAGTGCATAACATCTTTTACCAGAACTGAATAGCCGACTAGCGAGTAGATTTTTGGTTGTGTGCAACAACTTGATGATACTTCACAGAATAGATTTTACATTTCTGCTGTAACTTAGAAGTATCAGAAGTCTGACGAATGGTATTACTATCCATTGCATTATCACATTAAATTATTCACATTTCTAGCACAGGCCTCAACCATTACAAATAAGAAGCTGACCGTTTCATACATATATATGATGAGCAGTGCAATTTTTGAAACAGTAGACAATTTTCCGTCTTTCTTGAGAATCATACGTATGCACTCAATGTGGGAGAGCAGAACACACACAATGCGAATATGCTGATGGTGACTGAACTTTATCCAACAGCCATTAAACATACTCCAGCTAGCAAGTTCCATACACTATGGTCTCAAACTTTAAGAGGGTGAAATTGTTACCTTGGACACCAAATACAACGTTCATTCTGTTTGATATGAGACATCTGTAAGATTCTGGAGGTGTATAGGCTAATATCTACTTTTTACGAAATTCTCGTCCGATTACGATTCAGAAATTATGATATGTTCTCATAATTCCTATAAAGTAGTCGTCAGCGACGGCAAAGGTGCGTGACTAAACAGCGAAGTCTTAAGGGAGTAATAGTCTGTTCCCTTCTTATCCACAACATTTCAACACTAAAAACAGTCACCCGTGCTATACTTGACAACACAGTCGAAGAGTTTAAGATATGTCCAACAGAGACTGAGTCTCTCTGTAGCGATATACATCCCAGAGTACAAGCCGCACACGCTCATCACAACTGAACACTTCATGTTACTTGACAGAAACACATATCCGAACTTCCATTGCTCCATATCCAGGTGAAACAGCAAAAGCGTTAGACTAGCAGTGATACAAGGTATTCTGCACAACATATTGTATGCAGGCTTGCAGAATATATGTCGTCGTCTTTATAAGGTTTCAGCCTTAGCAGAAGCAGCATTCAAGTCTTAACAGTATACACAACACACATCTCTCATTTGTTACGAACTATAATGGTACTTGTACAGGAAAATGAGATATAATAGTTCTGTAGATGTGTGGGTTGCTTTGGCTCATTTGATATAGGACCATATTAGCATCTGCAGAAGCAACAGTAGTAGTAGTAGTAGCAGATGTAGTGGTAGTAGTAGTAGCCGGTTTAGTAGATTCCAACAGAAGTCCCCATGGCGAATTCAAATTGCAATAGGTTTGCGGTTAACTGTAGGATTCTCAACCAGCTGTGACACAGCGACCAATACACTCTTTTGATGGATGGCAGCAGATCTTTTCAACTAACACCAATTTCACCATGGACATGCGTTGAGGTGATGGAAATTTGATATAGAGGTAGACAAAACATTAAACTCCAACCATCCTTCCTATAAACATGTGTGATCTAATGTCTGAGCTGTCATTGCATTTTTAAGTGATTCCTCACATAAATAATGTTTTAAGTTGTGCATTGGAGATCTGTTATTTGCAGCTGATTTCTATCCATTACTCACCTTCAGCGTCCAGGCTTAACCACCAAGAATGAAGTCTATGCTATGAATTTATAGTATGTTATTCACATCTAAAATTCCAACACAGTAAACCACTGTGCAGGATAACATTATTTCTCTTATGTCTCCCTACAGGGACTAACCTGCATGGTTCTAAGTTTAGAATCTAAGATGACGAATGATGAATTCTTCAATGATGTCAGAATCCAAGATGACTAACATGGGGATATGAATGCAGCCCAAAATAGTTGTTCCAATTCCTGTGCAACTGAGCTCAGCTATCCTCACCATTTACTCCCTGCACAGGCACGGTAGCCATCAAGCAAACACACCACTTGTGCTCTGTACTCCACAATGAAAGATTAAACGTCATCATTATTATCGAGTGTCATCAGAGATCTACCAGTCAGGAGAAACTCACTGTATTTTAAGTATTAAACCATCCCTCTCTCTCAATCATTATTATTTGTTATGTGTGTGTGTATGTGTTTTTTCATAATTTTCTTTTATTTCTCCCTAAGTTCAAGAGCTTCTTGATGTAGACAATGTGGTACCTGATACAGATGAGCAGCAGCGGCATATATCAAACCAACAAGCAGATACACTCCCTGATGAAGTTCCCAGCATATTGCAGTAGAAATCAAGTACATTTGAGCAGCAGCAGCAGTAAAATCAGCAGCAGAAATCAAGTCAGCACACAGTCAAGCTTCCTAATGTAGCTACCAACATGCTGGAATGGAAATCAAGTCAACATGGAGAACCGTTTCATACAGACAAGATCTCTGATGCAGCACCTTATACATCAGAGCAGGACACGGAATTGTTTACAGAGCTTGACTTTCTGCTATATTCAACTCCTGCACCACTCATTAAACCTCAGTTATGTTGTTACAGAGTGATGTTGTTCAGCACTACTTGTCAGCTGACCACAAACGTTTCGAGATATGTTAATGTTGGTTTAGCATCTGACATATACTTCGAAGACGTAGTGGAAATAGAGGACGTCCAGCAAGAAACAAAGGTGCATTTCATTGATATGGAATGGGATCTTTGGGGGTGATACAATGAAGTTAACATTTCCTTTAAAGTGTGTATGTGTCATGAACCTATGTGGTCTGCACTATGCAATACAGAGGACTCAGCTTATGGAGAAGGTACATTAAACCATTCTTTGATGATATTGTCAGGTATTTATTGGAAGATGAAGTTCACAGGGAAGATGAGTTAAATGTTTGTATATGTGTGTGTATGTCTGCTACACCTATGTCTACTAGTATTACAGCAGTTAAAAGAAATTCCATAAAGAGTTATTTAATTCTCATGGTCCACTGCCCGCCACACTGTTAGTTCAGCATTACATCCCCACTGGGAATGGAGCACTGGTGTATAAACGTCCATATAGTGTTTCAAAAAGTTTACAGCCTGTTATGGAAGAATTTATAAATCAGCAGCTTAGGGATGGGATAATAGAAACCAGTAGTAGTCCCTGGTCTGCTCCTGTCGTAATAGTGGGTAAAAAATCACCTGATGGGGCAGGAATATCGTTTTTGTTGCGGCTATCGTATCCTGAATCAAAAAACAGTATCAGATGCATACCCAATGCCTAATATCACTGAGACTCTGGATAATTTGGATCAGTGTCGGTGCTTCACGACCTTGGATCTTCGAAGCTGGTACCACCAGTTGGAGGTCACCCCGGAAGACCGACCGAAGACAGCTTTTTCAACACCTACAGGTCATTTTCAGTATCAGCGAATGCTTTTCGGACTCAAAAATGCTCTGGTAACCTTCCATCGGTTACTAGATAGCGTGTTATGAGAGCTGAAACCTAATCAGTGTATGGTATATTTGGACGACGTAATTGTTTTCTCAAAGGACGTGCAAGGACATGTGTGCCGTTTGCGCGAAGTTTTCGATCATCTGAAAGTAGCACAGTTAACTCTTCATATGGAAAAATGTCATTTTTTGTTGCAAGAAGTCCGTTATTTAGGTCATATTATAGGACAGGAGTGTGTCCGCAGGGATCCAAAACTTGTGGAGGTGGTAATTAATTTTCCGACACCTACAAAAGTAAAAGAGTTGCAGTTATTTTTACAGGAGGTATATTCCAAAATTTGTGGAAATTGCAAGGCCCCTCACGCAGTTGTTGAATAAGGGAGCAAAATTTCACTGATCAGCAGAATGCGAATGTTAAAAAATTTGTTAACATCTAGTCCGGTTTTGGCTTTTCCAGATTTTAGTTTATATTATCTTGTGAATCTAGCAATTTTGCTTAGGGCATTGTATTATCTCAGGAAATAGATGGGCAGGAACACCCGATAGCATATACTTCCAGACAGCTAAAAAATGCAGAAAAAAATTACTCAACAACCGAGAAGGAGTTATTGGCATTAATTTTCGGAATAACCTTTTTCTGTCGTTCTTTGTATGGACGACGTTTCAAAGTGATTACTGACCATGCAGCACTTAAGTGGTTGTTAGAGCTTAAAGACCCAACGAGTAGATTAACTAAGTGGACTTTGAGTCTTAGTGAGTACGATTTTGAAGTGATTCATTGACCGGGTAAATCCCACGGAAACGCAGATGGTCTGAGTCGTAAAGCATGCGCCATGGAATGCACAGGAATAATTGAGATCGAATGGGTGGAGGCACAAACCGCCAACACAGACTGACAACGGTTTACCTTGCAGTGCCAGTTAGTCGTGGAAGACGGGATATTGTACCGTAAAACTAGGAACGTTTCACGCATAGTCGTACAAGAAAAATTGCGAAGCGAAATTTTAAGGCAAGCATATGATTCAATGTTTTCTGGTCATTCCGGTCGAAGAGCAACAGAAAGGAGGGTAGCACAGAGTTATTGGTGGTCAAGGCATAGGCAAGATGTCGATCAGTACATAAGGAATTGGATTCCGTATGCTCAATGGGCAGAACTGAGTCATCAGAAAATTGTGTTGCAACGACTACCAGATGCGGATAGACCTCTCCAATTACTTGGCGTAGATGTTTTAGGACCGTTTGTGCAAACACCAGCGGGTAATCGCTATGTTTTAACAATAATAGACCATTTTTTGTGCTATGTGTCTATGACAGCTATTCCGGACCAGCAAGCCAAAACAGAGGCTCACGCCATGGTACATCAATGGATATTGAAATTCGGAACACCTGAAACTATAATTACAGATCAATGGTCAAACTTTATGTCCGATTTGATGAAACAGTTGTGTAAGTTGTTGCATGTAAAGAAATTGAGAACGAGCATGTTACACCCGCAGGCTAATGGTCGGACGGAGAGAGTGCATCATACAATAGCTAAGATGTTAAGTTTTATTTAAATTCGCAACACAACAATTGGGATACCCTATTGCCATTTGTAACCGCAGCGTAAAACTCAAAAGTGCATGAAAGTACATGTTTGTCTCCGTATGAAGTACTGATCGGTCGAAAGATGCCATCTCCATTTCAATTGCTCACGACTCCACCTGGAACAGATATTTCGGCTGTTAAGGATTTATCCACGAAGTTGAAAACAATCTGGTGGCAGGTGAAGAAAATGAACACTAAACGTTAGAGAGACAGGATAAAGTTCACAATAGAAAGGCGGCTTTACCCAAATATCATGTAGGACCATGGGTGATGGTGACTAATTCGTATAGGCCAAAAGGTAAAACGAAAAAATTTGTATCCTGTTATCAAGGTCCTTTCCAGGTGATCAAGATGAGATCGCCAGTGAAAGTCAAATTACAGCTTCCAACTCGCCCTACTATTGTGCATGTGAGCCGAACTAGGCCTTTCAAGGGGAATTTTGAGGAACTTCCTTCATTGTCTGCAGTAACTTCTAGTGGAGAGAAAGATGAATCTAAGAAAAAGAATAAGAAAGGAGTAGATGAACAAGAGAACCAAGTTAATTGTGGACGCAATCAGATATGCTATTATGCTCTTAGGCCACATGTAAAAGGAAGAGCTAATGTGAGTTGTTTTTCTTTTGTTTCTCAGGAGGCGTGATGTTCTGGTAAGAACAGCAGTTCCAGCGTCATGGGTTGCGCTGAAGAGGGAAGAGGGAAGGTGTGCACTATCTCTCAGCATAGTTATTCTGTTTTGCTGTTGCAACTTAGCTGAAGCCTTGAAGGTACGACCTATATCAAGTGGTGTTTTGTTCTCGCGACAAGCGGACGTAATTATGTCTGGACATCAATGGACCTTAAGGGTGGACTGTAATATTTGGACGGTTGAAGACGAAATATGTAAATCAGAGGATACATTTAATGAACTTCATTCTGTGGTGGCTAATCAGTCAAGGTTTAATGACACACAGGGGGAATATCAGCTACTATGATCAGCTTTTGCACGCTTACAAGCTCAGTTGCGGCAAACTGTAGGGTTAATCCCGCACGTCAGTAGGAAAAGAGGATGGTTGGACGACGGTGGCCGTATCCTAAAAACTGTTTTTGGGACCGCTGACGCGGAAGATATTAAAAGTATTAATCAAACGCCACAGCAGGTACAGGATAATGTTAATAGCAACCAGGGAATGCTAGATCTTCACACAACCCAATTAGCGGGTTTGGAGAAAGATGTAGTTAATAATACGCGCCAATTGCTAGCTTAGGCCGCGACCTTGATGTCCCACATTAAGGCCACAGCCGACACAACCAATCACGACTTGGGTATAATCAAGTACCAGTTGGATAACATCTATTCACAGCTGATAGTCGCTAAGCTGCTCCGTTTTCTTGCTGATAGTATTACGGAAGCACGCATAGAAGCCACAGAACTACAGGAGGCTTTGTTGCACACAATGTGCGGGCACCTAACACCGGTACTGTTACCTTCGGAACAACTTTGGGGAGGATTACTGAAAGTTCAATCGGAATTGCCCGCATCCCTGGAGCTACTGACGACATTAACAGCGAACACTTATTTCTGTACTAAAAAATGGCCACTGTTACCAGTAAGCGGACGGGTACCCTGCTGAAAATTCATATCATATTACCATTAACATGTAAGGATTGTAAATTTGAATGTTATGCCTTGCATAGGTATCCAGTGAAGTGAGAAATTTTGCAGAAATTCGTACAATTAACTGTGTGGGAAATACTGTTAGTGGCACGTAACAGACAAGCTCATGCGTTCCTCACTGTACAAGACTTGCTGCGTTGTCGAACAAGTCTAGTTACCATCTGCCCCGCGAAAGTGTTACACATCTTGTGAGTATTCTCTATTCCGATCTCAAGAACCAGTTGCGGAGTGCCCTAAGGAAATTATAGCAGGCACGGTGCAGTTCTTTCAGCAAGTGGGTCCACATTGGGTATTTTCAGTAATGGAAAACACAGTCATTATTTGCGTTTGTTACGAGCAGGGTAAGCAAGGGGGTACGCAAAGAATAGAATTGCAGGGGCAGGGACTGTTAATTAACGGCACACAGTGTGACATTTCAGGGCCAACTTTCCGTTTACCAGCCGTGATTGCTGGAGCTACAATCATGAACATAACACACACATTGCTCTATGTACACGACCAACTGGTGCAATTCGTCACGAAAGAAAATCTCACTCTTTTGAATAGCACATTAGACCTGACTTTGCTCGCCTCTTTGGACCGGATGCTAGCAGCTCAGGATGGACATATAACTATGGATTATCTTCTTCAACGAATGCATGAGTACCGTAATGAGCATAAGCAATGCTTACTAGTTATTGGATCATCAACCAGTGCCACCTGTATTTTTATCTTTGTCGTAGGATTAGTGTACTATCGGCTCAAGAGGAAGGTAGCCCAAATCCCACCCCTTCCAACCTTTAACCTAAGGGCCCAGACAAAATCACTGAACAGCTATGAGGCACTGCAGCAGGACACTGAGAAATCTTTAGGAACAAAGATTAGACTGAGGATAGAAGTGAATGAACACAGTTCAATAGTGAATCAATCGCATTTTGTAGTGTTTGTGAAGTGAACTGTAGTTGTTTTGACTTTTTGGTTGAATTCAGGGCCGAATTCTTTTCGTACGAGGAAGGAATTGTAGAGGACAAGGGGTTATATTTAGGTAATATGGTGCGAAATTGTGATTTAGTGTGTTTCAGTGCGCGATGCGCCAGTCTCACGGCAAACGGCGGACGATGGCCGGCATCGCGTTATGCAGGTGACACAGTTTTACGATGAGCATCAGTATGTGTTTACGTGCGCGGCAGCCATCAGACTAGGGAAGATTCTATCGTGATGGATATATAGATTCAGCACATGAATAACCACGAGGGTATGAGATTGATTTTTTATGCGGAACATTATGTGTACTATAGATACTGAGATTCGTTCCAGAAGCACAGCCGTCAAGAGGAGACATTACCTGTACATCGATCGGTGTCAGACTTTAGCAACAATAGTAATATTTAATTGTAGTTACACTGATAAATATGTCCCTGGCTTCCAATATTCTTGTGAGTCTGGTATGTATTTGATGATCTGTAGACAACTTTACAGGTTTAACTGTCAATGCAATTTAGCAATCTGTGGAAAATAATTTTACTGCTGAAAGTCCTGTCTGGAGAAAGAAAGAAAAGGTGGATGGTGCTTCGATACGGACGGCAACAGTAATTTGGAGGGCAATTTCGATAAGGGCTAATCATAATGCTTGATTCATTCACAAGACATCCTTCGTGCTGGGATATAGGAGTCTCTACATAGCGGTGAGAATGTTTGCGTAGCAGGATGGGTATCACGTTAGGACCACTGGGAAGAGTGGATTTGTGTTATTCTGCGCTATTTTCGTAAACAGGTTCTGTTAGGGAAAGAATTTCCGCGCATACAAGCTGAGACATGACGAAAACTCCTACAAAAGCGCACGTTAAGTATTTCTAGGACACTATACAATTTACTAGAGTTCGACTTGGTTATTATTTTAGATAGCAAAGTGGCTTCCAGTATAACATTGAGAAAGTTGCTAGATGCTCTTGCGATGGTATGTAGCTACGTGTGGCGATGTGTCAGCCACATGTGACACATAGTCCATTACAATCACTTGGGGGAAAGCAGCTTCTGCTATTCTGGAACAGATTTATGCAGTGTCGTTCGGCAATAATCTCCTCGTCGGACTGCAGGTAGAGGAAGGGTTCACACAAGCAGCGGTGAACATGCGCATGCGGACCACCTTGGAGCGTCTGCACTTTGTATATAGGCTTTCGCTCCCGTCTGATCGCATCATCAATGGCGCCTACGTGAACACGTGTTACGAGAGGAATTTCTCAGGTGTTGAGTATGAAAGGGATGCCGCCACCTCATGCGTGTGGGACCCAAACGGGTACCTGTGTGTGGTTTGACAGCTGATGGCCACATCACTTCTTGGGGCTGTTGGTGCATCCCGACTTCTCAGAGCATGTGCAGTCCAATGGACGGTGGACAGTGGGTGGTGTCTGCGCATGTCTGTTGTATTATTTTATGAATGGGTCTGTAGGCTGTGCTATGTGTTATTTGGACAGTTTACGAGTACTGAGCGTGTCTATACATCACTGTGCTGCTTTATTTAGGAACAGGAATGTACTGAAATTATTTCAGTAAGTTAGGAGTTGTTTGTGTATCTACAGAGCGTTATTTAAGAGTAAGCCGGCCTCGGTGGTCTCGCGGTACTAGGCGCGCAGTCTGGAACTGCGCGACTGCTACGGTCGAAGGTTCGAATCCTGCCTCGGGCATGGATGTGTGTGATGTCCTTAGGTTAGTTAGGTTTAAGTAGTTCTAAGTTCTAGTGGACTGATGACCACAGCAGTTGAGTCCCATAGTGATCAGAGCCATTTAAGAGAAGTTTACAGGTCTGCAGACTGTATTGTGGCCCCAAGCATGTGTTTTGTATCAGTGTGATAAATATACTCCATCCCTAAATAATTTGTTCCAAAATAAATAAAGAACACTCCGTCCTTACTCTCTCCAGCAGCCTAGCGCATGCTGACCCATTTTCGCGCCATTTTCCCCCTCCAGACCACCATCTTGGATTATGTCACAACACCCTCTGGTGGCAGTACTGTGTACTGGGTCAGTTGTACTCCAGATCTCATGGTGGAGACACTGCCTGCAAAATAAAGACTCATGTCCAGAACAGACAGTCCTTTTCCCGCCATTTTCCCCATCCCAGACCGCCATCTAGGATTATGTCATGGAACAGACGACAGGCCCCTTTGGTGGAGTACTGTGTACTAGGTCAGTTGGCCTCTAGATTTTGTGGCTAATACACTGTTTCCCGCCATTTCCCTCCACCATCTTGGATTACGTCACAGATAAGAGCGCCCTCTGCTGCTGGTAGTGTGGGCCAGAAGCACCCTTGCTCCAATACTACCACCCACTTATTCCATCAACTTTTCTACAGCCCTAATTCTCTAAACCTCCCCCCATGAACCATGGACCTTGCCGTTGGTGGGGAGGCTTGCGTGCCTCAGCGATACAGATGGCCGTACCGTAGGTGCAATCACAACAGAGGGGTATCTGTTGAGAGGCCAGACAAACGTGTGGTTCCTGAAGAGGGGCAGCAGCCTTTTCAGTAGTTGCAGGGGCAACAGTCTGGATGATTGACTGATCTGGCCTTGCAACATTAACCAAAACGGCCTTGCTGTGCTGGTACTGCGAACAGCTGAAAGCAAGGGGAAACTACAGCCGTAATTTTTCCCGAGGACATGCAGCTTTACTGTATGATTAAATGATGATGGCATCCTCTTGGGTAAAATATTCTGGAGGTAAAATAGTCCCCCATTCGGATCTCCGGGCGGGGACTACTCAGGAGGATGTCGTTATCAGGAGAAAGAAAACTGGCGTTCTACGGATCGGAGCGTGGAATGTCAGATCCCTTAATCGAGCAGGTAGGTTAGAAAATTTAAAAAGGGAAATGGATAGGTTAAAGTTAGGTATAGTGGGAATTAGTGAAGTTCGGTGGCAGGAGGAACAAGACTTCTGGTCAGGTGACTACAGGGTTATAAACACAAAATCAAATAGGGGTAATGCAGGAGTAGGTTTAATAATGAATAGGAAAATAGGAATGCGGGTAAGCTACTACAAACAGCATAGTGAACGCATTATTGTGGCCAAGATAGATACGAAGCCCACACCTACTACAGTAGTACAAGTTTATATGCCAACTAGCTCTGCAGATGATGAAGAAATTGAAGAAATGTACGATGAAATAAAAGAAATTATTCAGATAGTGAAGGGAGACGAAAATTTAATAGTAATGGGTGACTGGAATTCGAGTGTAGGAAAAGGGAGAGAAGGAAACATAGTAGGTGAATATGGATTGGGGCTAAGAAATGGAAGAGGAAGCCGCCTAGTAGAATTTTGCACAGAGCACAACTTAATCATAGCTAACACTTGGTTTAAGAATCATGAAAGAAGGTTGTATACGTGGAAGAACCCTGGAGATACTAAAAGGTATCAGATAGATTATATAATGGTAAGACAGAGATTTAGGAACCAGGTTTTAAGCTGTAAGACATTTCCAGGGGCAGATGTGGACTCTGACCACAATCTATTGGTTATGACCTGTAGATTAAAACTGAAGAAACTGCAAAAAGGTGGGAATTTAAGGAGATGGGACCTGGATAAACTGAAAGAACCAGAGGTTGTACAGAGTTTCAGAGAGAGCATAAGGGAACAATTGACTGGAATAGGGGAAAGAAATACAGTAGAAGAAGAATGGGTAGCTCTGAGGGATGTAGTAGTGAAGGCAGCAGAGGATAAAGTAGGTACAAAGACGAGGGCTGCTAGAAATCCTTGGGTAACAGAAGAAATATTGAATTTAATTGATGAAAGGAGAAAATATAAAAATGCAGTAAATGAAGCAGGCAAAAAGGAATACAAACGTCTCAAAAATGAGATCGACAGGAAGTGCAAAATGGCTAAACAGGGATGGCTAGAGGACAAATGTAAGGTTGTAGAAGCTTATCTCACTAGGGGTAAGATAGATACTGCCTACAGGAAAATTAAAGAGACCTTTGGAGAGAAGAGAACCACGTGTATGAATATCAAGAGCTCAGATGGCAGCCCAGTTCTAAGCAAAGAAGGGAAGGCAGAAAGGTGGAAGGAGTATATAGAAGGTTTATACAAGGGCGATGTACTTGAGGACAATATTATGGAAATAGAAGAGAATGTAGATGAAGACGAAATGGGAGATACGATACTGCGTGAAGAGTTTGACAGAGCACTGAAAGACATGAGTCGAAACAAGGCCCCCGGAGTAGACAACATTCCATTAGAACTACTGACGGCCTTGGGAGAGCCAGTCATGACAAAACTCTACCAGCTGGTGAGCAAGATGTATGAGACAGGCGAAATACCCTCAGACTTCAAGAAGAATATAATAATTCCAATCCCAAAGAAAGCAGGTGCTGACAGATGTGGAAATTACCGAACTATCAGTTTAATAAGCCACGGCTGCAAAATACTAACGCGAATTCCTTACAGACGAATGGAAAAACTGGTAGATGCAGACCTCAGGGAGGATCAGTTTGGATTCCGTCGAAATGTTGGAACACGTGAGGCAATACTGACCTTACGACTTATTTTAGAAGAAAGATTAAGAAAAGGCAAACCTACGTTTCTAGCATTTGTAGACTTAGAGAAAGCTTTTGACAATGTTGACAGGAATACTCTTTTTCAAATTCTAAAGGTGGTAGCGGTAAACTACAGGGAGCGAAAGGCTATTTATAATTTGTACAGAAACCAGATGGCAGTAATAAGAGTCGAGGGGCATGAAAGGGAAGCAGTGGTTGGGAAAGGAGTGAGACAGGGTTGTAGCCTCTCCCCGATGTTATTCAATCTGTATATTGAGCAAGCAGTAAAGGAAACAAAAGAAAAATTTGGAGTAGGTATTAAAATTCATGGAGACGAAGTAAAAACTTTGAGGTTCGCCGATGTAATTGTAATTCTGTCAGAGACGGCAAAGGACTTGGAAGAGTAGTTGAACGGAATGGACAGTGTCTTGAAAGGAGGATATAAGATGAACATCAACAAAAGCAAAACGAGGATAATGGAATGTAGTCCAATTAAATCGGATGATGCTGAGGGAATTAGATTAGGAAATGAGACACTTAAAGTAGTAAAGGAGTTTTGCTATTTAGGAAGTAAAATAACTGATGATGGTCGAAGTAGAGAGGATATAAAATGTAGACTGGCAATGGCAAGGAAAGCGTTTCTGAAGAAGAGAAATTTGTTAACATCGAATATAGATCTATGTATCAGGAAGTCGTTTCTGAAAGTATTTGTTTGGAGTGTAGCCATGTATGGAAGTGAAACATGGACGATAACTAGTTTGGACAAGAAGAGAATAGAAGGTTTCGAAATGTGGTGCTACAGAAGAATACTGAAGATAAGGTGGATAGATCACGTAACTAATGAGGAGGTATTGAATAGGATTGGGGAGAAGAGAAGTTTGTGGCACAACTTGACTAGAAGAAGGGATCGGTTGGTAGGACATGTTTTGAGGCATCAAGGGATCACAAATTTAGCATTGGAGGGCAGGGTGGAGGGTAAAAATCGTAGAGGGAGACCGAGAGATGAGTACACTAAGCAGATTCAGAAGGATGTAGGTTGCAGTAGGTACTGGGAGATGAAGCAGCTTGCACAGGATAGAGTAGCATGGAGAGCTGCATCAAACCAGTCTCAGGACTGAAGACAACAACAACAACAATTCTCTAAACGATTGTCTCTGGCGACTTCATCCTATTCCAGTATCCCAGAGGGCTCACAGAGAATTAGTTCACAGTTCAGCCTTCGGAAGCCTCATCCATTACCAAAAGCTCTAAAATTTCGGATCTTAAAATTCAACTCGCAAATGATCTTTGTGCTCGAAACACACATGTCACGGTGCCACAAATAATGGAAAATGCAGCAGGAAGATCTAATACAATCAGCATTCTAAACTGCCGTGAGAAACCATCACCAACCCTCCAAACTGTTAAAAACAAGCTCCCCCTACTTCCTGATCATTACAAAATTGCAAATAACTGAAATCGACCAAAACATCGCAAAAATTCCGAAAAATCACTGTAATAAAAATTTACGTTAGGAACAGTGGAGGCAGCTGCAAGTGTTCACCTAGGTGTCAGAGGACCAACTATTTAAGTTCACAATTCGACTGGCAGAGGGCGATGGGACAAGCAACATCCCATCTTCCTCCCTCTCCCTTCCTCTAACCCTCATGCTGGTTTCTCTGGTCTACTTCCCTGTTGTAGCTTGTTGCTGCTGGTAACAAAGAGACAGTGGTTTTGCTTTGATGTGGAGGATTGTTTGACAGTGATGAAGTGTGTCCAGTTCACAGAAACTGCTTATGTGTGGAACAAAGATACCATGAGAGCTATGCGCCTGCAGACTCTTCAGAACAAGATATCGTTAGAGCTGGTGACAACAGCTTTGTTCCAGGGCACCCGGTAAATGGAACTCCAGCACGTCTTTGGATGGTCGAGAAACTACTCCAGAATTAAAGACGTGAGAAAAAAACGTGCTAATTGTGAAATGAAAAAAATTTGAGATAAGTGTTGCCATCTGTTGCTGGGAGTGGAAACTATCGAAATTGACAGTGATATTTAGAGGTGAGACCAGTGTCAATTTTGATATTTCCCATACCCAGCACCTGATTGCAACACTTATATCTAAGTTTTTACGTTTCAGGATTAGCATCTTTTTCCACACGTCTTCAGTTCCTCTCACATAAAGATGATGCTGGGTATAAGAGAGAGAGAGGGTGACACAGAAACATCTTTTTTTCATGAAAAAATAAAACCATATTTATTTAATCTATTTTAATTATTTCACATATTAATTCAACACCATGATTACTCTCCCCCTCACTGGATGGTAAATACCATCTTGGTAACTTGTCCATCTGTGGTGTTGGCGATGGTGATTTGGGGCTATCGATAGTGGAGTTGTAAAACTGTAAAATGAAATTTGCGCTATGAATTTCTCTCTCTCTACCACACACACACACACACACACACACACACACACACACACACACACACACACACACACACACACACACACACACACACACATATATATATATATATATATATATATATATATATATATATATAGTGAACATCAGCTGTGTACTGAATTTCGCCACGAATTTTTCTCTGAGTGTTAGCAAACTCCATCACAGATTCTTGTTCATAAAAATATCACATTTACCACGAATCTCTCATGCAGTGATCGGTTCTCATAACTGCAAGAGCACTAAGCAATGCGGTGTGGACGCGATATAAAATACAGGGTACAAAGAATCAGGAGACATCACTTGAGCGGAACGCAGGACAGATGTTGAGGAACAGAGAGATTTATACATATCTCAAAGACATTTGGTACATTACTAAGCCAGGAACACGATCCACGACATCGAATGTTCAACCTACATGAAAGTAACTTTGATATGTCTCTAATGGTTAAGGTTATTGATATCAGTAAAAGATTTATAAAATAGAGCCAGGAGCGACATAAAAATTTTTCATTGACGCTGTTGTTCTCAACTGTAAATTA
Organism: Schistocerca gregaria; assembly: GCF_023897955.1. Classification (NCBI taxonomy): domain Eukaryota; kingdom Metazoa; phylum Arthropoda; class Insecta; order Orthoptera; family Acrididae; genus Schistocerca; species Schistocerca gregaria. Next base: position 931,606,483 of record NC_064921.1, read on the forward strand.
TTGCCTCTAGGCAGAAGTGAACTAACGTAGCCGCTAGATTCCTGTAGGAATCAAGCACTGTTGACGTAAATGGAAACGGCATTGATATACAACTTGTTGAAATTTCTTGACAGTAAGCATGTAGGAAATCGATAATGTCCTTTTACTTAGGAAAAATAAAAATCATATCAATTTAACTATCGCAGCCTATTTAACAGATCGATTCAAAGCTTAGAAACCATTAGATGCTCTCCCTATTACACATAATGTGTGAATCTGGTGGAACAGTGAAGGTGTGGTGTAGGACGAATTCCTTCTATCAGATGTAACCATGCCAAATTTAAACAGACGTAAAATCTCCAAGATTGGCGATCTTTTACAGAAGCCCGAAATTTAGCGTGGACTTCAGTGCGAGTTTCTTATAATACGAGTAGCCTCCACAGTGAAATTTTGTCTAGAAACTGGCAGAAAATCGAAAGAGATTCTCGTGGTATGTGAAGTATGCTAGCGGTAAGACATAATCAATGTCTTTTCTGCGCAACAGCAAGGAGATACTATCGAAGACAGTGCTGCCAACGCAGAGTTACTAAACTCAGCCTTCCGAAATTCCGTTACCAAAGAAGATGAACTAAATATTCTAGAATTCGAATCAAGGACAGCTGTCAGCAAGAGTAGCGTAGAAGTAGATAGCCTTGGAATATTGAAGCAACTTAAATCACTTAAAGAAAGCAAATCTTCTGGTCCAGACTTTATACCAATTAGGTTCCTTTCAGAGTATGCTGGTGCAATAGCTCCATACTTAACCATCATATACAACTGTTCACTCGACAAAAGATCCGTACCCAAAAACTGAAAAGTTGCACAGATCAAACCAACATTTAAGAAAGATAGTAGGTGTAATCCACTAAACTAAAGGCCCATATCATTAACGTCGATATGCAGAAAGGTTTTGGATCATATATTGTGTTTGAACATTATGAGTTACCTCGAAGAAAATGGTCTACTGACACACAGTCAACACGGATTGTGAAACACAACTAGCTCTTTACGTGCACTAAGTGTTGAGTGCTATTGGCAAGGGATTTCAGATTGATTCCGTATTTCTGGATTTGCAGAAGGCTTTTGACACTGTACTACAAAAGCAACTTTTAGTGAAATTGCTTGCCTCTGCAATATCGTCTCAGTTGTGTGACTGGGTTTCTTGATTTCCTGTCAGATAGGTCACATAGGGAGGAAAGATCAGTATGATAAAGTAAGGGAAATCAGAGCTTTTATGGAAAGATATAGGTGTTCGTTCTTTCCCCGTGCTATACGAGATTGGAATAATGGAGAATTGTGAAAGTGGTTCGATGAACCCTCTGTCAGGCTCTTAAATGTAATTTGCAGAGCATCCATGTAGATTTAGATGTAGATGTACAACCATGACTACTGATTTCATTGTCAACAGCTGAGACGTCCTGCAGACTCAGTCCAAGAACAGTGACTATAATCGCAACGTGATGTGGTTTTGCTCCACGATAACACCAACCCACAAATTATACCACGGATACCCGTTCATAACCATTCAGACATGTAAATGATATCACAGGCTTTTCGTGTATGAATAATACACAGAGACACTGTTGTAGATGGACCTGTGGGTTAATAATATAAAAACACCCAGTGCTAACTTTGCAGACATAACACGTAGAGCTTCAATACAAGTTTGCAATATCATATAAGTAGGAAACGAGGGTTACTTTGCCTTCAGTTACCTAGTTTCAAGCACTTTTCAAGCTCATCCAACTACCAACCTCCCATACACGTAAATCATTGTAAATAGGATTTTTTGGTTTTTGGAGTGGTAGAGAGAATCTGAAGAAAAACGCATTCTTGTACAAAATCTTTTTTAGTGTCCACATGTTCAGTGTAAACACACACACACAAAACACACGCACATACACACACACACACACACACACACACACACACACACACACACAATGACATTGTTGTAAGTGACTGGTCTTGTAGAAGATGCTGGGTATAAGAGAGAGAGTTGTTCTCGTGTGTAAATGTATTTGTAGACAGCAATAAAGATTTTGTACAAAAATATGTGTATGGGAGATGGGTGGTTGGATGACCTTGAAAAGTAGTTGAAAGTAGCTATCTGAAGGCAAGGCAGCCCTCATTTCATACGTGTATGAGGTGCCATACTGCGTGTTGTGAATGCTGGTTTCATACTGTACACCCATCCAGCCTTAGTTGACAACACAAGGGCAGTGCGAAGCTACTATGAGTCTGGGTTAGTTGAAAGTCGTTACTACCGCTTCTGGTCTCGCACCAACGCTAGTCTTTGTTCTTGCTGAGAAATTGGGGTGTGTCCACTGCAGGGCCTGACTGGCTGAAGGTCGCAGTCACGTTCAGGTCATTGAAAATTCGAGGTGACTGATGGTTCCGCTTTAGATGAAGCTGCACAATGATTTCCTCGCCCGGAAAGTCGATGAGTTGGCTACCCTGGTCCACAATATACAGCTCCAGATACTCCAATGCCTGAGCTGTTACTTGGAGGTAAACAGGATTGGTAGGGGTCTCAACAGTGTCATGCCCTGTTGCCACTGATAGGAAGAATTCTTAAAATGTGTAAATCAATCTATTGTTGAGATAAGAGTTCGTTGCAATGTCACACTCAACATGTATTGTACTGACAAGAAGTATGTCCACGGAGTGGTCGGATTTGTAAAATCTACTAGGATCCTTCTTCAGGATGTGTCTTTTTATGAAAAACAGTAGCCATCCTATTGAACCTTTCTGGTTAGTGTCAATCGCTGCATTCATGTCTTTATTTCAGAATTTGGTGTGTTGATGTTTGCAAGTAGCACAATCCCTTTCGCATCCCACTTTAAAAAGACGTTTAAATCGTCAATATTGTATGCACCAGCTTCTGTTTCCGGAATTTCTTATCCACCATTCTTCACTTCCAGCTGAAGTTTATTATTGGCCTCTGTGATATTCGGAATCTACTGCATGTTTCCAGCTTAGTCAGTGCCAACCACCCCTTCCTGTTGCTTAAACCAATCAGTGGGAAAGAATTCACGCGCCATACTGGCGATCGTTCTTTTAAAGCCAGAGTATATGACATTGTATCTGAACCTCAATTGATGAGTGGATGTTTAATGCACCTCCACATATAACGTTCTTCGTTAACGTTAGGAGGAAAATGACGCACAGATGCCCACACAAGCAAGTGTTAAAATCTTGGTAGCGATGGAAATTGTAGAACACACGTTTTCTGTCAGTGAAGTATCGTTGTAACTGTTGTGGTGCCTGCAGGTCTCCAAATGAGTCGAAGTAGTAGACGTTATTTATATTTCTTTAAACGTACGCCATCCAGTGGTTTCCTGGTCCCCCAGCAACATCTAAATTCAAAATTCCATGTTCTCCATATTTCCACATAGTCTTCAGTAACGTATCCCACATAAGCACACCACAGAATCTTGGAATTCTTAATTTTTTCCTGACAAACTTGATCGGATCTGTATTTGCAAGCAATCTGTCCGATAAGGCTGCTGCTTCCATAAGGCTGCTGCTTCCATCATGCGGTTATGTCTTCTTACATCCTCTAGTTGTTCCTGGGAGTTCTGCACTTTTTTGCCTGCTCTCGCAATAGCCGCAGAACCACCAGCCAGTAAAACCTGCAAGGATAGAAATGAGGAAGGGGATAAGTCCGCCTCATGTCTTGGATATAGGCAGAACCCTCGGTGTTTTAAACGATCCTTTATGTTTCAGGGCACCTTTAGCTGCATACATCGCTGTCAGGATACAGTTTTTTTAAATATCCCTGATCTGGCTGCCTCTTCTTTTTCTTCATCATTCTCTTCTTCTTCAGAGTACGACATGTGGCGTTCATAACTTGCGTGAAATTCACACTCAAGCCCAACTACATTTTACAGTGGATGGTTTTGTCAACTACATAAGCTGTAACGTGCTGCCCTATAATTATATCCTTTCCTGCACTTAATATCTTGGCTTTGTCATCTAAAATTGTTTCTGCAGTGTGACGTCCTGCGAAATGTTTATGTTTTATGTATGCAATGTTTTGTTCCAAACACAAAGCAGGTTCATCCCCTTATCACCTCAAGCCAAATGTTATCGACGCTTAGTTCCAGGTCTTCAGTAGCTGCACTCCAGAATGTTCAACTGAACTTGGAAGTTTCTTGAGAATACCACCATCTCCTATAATGTGTCTCCTACCATGCACGTTATGCTACTGTGCTGACTGTGTTCTGTGCACCCTATTATATAGCAAATCGTCAACGTTAGTCCAGCTGTTCTGTTGCAGAAAAACCAAGCGATTTAACTAGTGCTCTATTCCCTCGTCTTCTTATGACACAATTATGAGAAACACACCTGGTTCTGAAATTTTCTGCGGTTCCTCTGTGTAACAGCGTCCTGAAAATTCAGTGCCACTGCTATCCTTTAAGATTTAAGTTCTGCGATTTGTTCTTTACGCTTTGGAAACTGAGAATATCTCACTCGACCAGTTTGGGAGGGATGACTTCTCAAATGCTGTCTTGAATTTTGAGATATGTATCAAATCACCAACATTAAATATCTGTTTATGCGGATCCAGCATTTTAATACGATAGTATACCGTATCTATGTGTTATCATGAACATTGATTGGTCTCATTTTTATTGTGCTATGTTAGGTTCGATTAAACTGCTCAGCTATTTCTGGGAGGATATCCGTCCATTTATATGAACAGTGAAGATCAAAATGCATCCACATTTGACCTCTGACTGTTATGTTCAGACATTTCTTGACTCTCGCCTTCAGGTGGGTGAATGTTGAGCCATGATGTGTTCCATACTACTGCATCATAGTCTTGAAATAACTGTTACAAAGCTCTCCACTCTAATCGGTGTAGAAGTTGTCTGGGCATCGATTCCTCCCTATCTGAAACAAATGCTCACACACCCTGCAACATCTCTCTCCATTTTTGTTTCAACAGGTGATATCCAGGAAAATTTGGATTACATATCAATGACCGTTGAAATATATTTGAATTCACTATTCTTATGTGAATGTTCTCACATTTCTGTAAGATCAATCTGCCATAAGGCACCCAAAGCTTTAATCGTAACACACCTGTAAAGATATGTTTTGTATGCTGCCTTGCACAATTCCCTAACTACTGTCTACATATATATTCGATTATACATCTGTCTCTAAGCTCAGAGATTACTGAAACAGTCTCGTTCGAATGAGCAGTACTGCCAGCAGCTGCTGATGGCATTTGCGGTCACAGTCAGTCTGTTAGCTCAGTGGAATCGTCGCAGTATATATATATATACACTGTAGGGGTTGATTGCTGACTCTTTTATGCTGGATTTCAATAATATACGAGGTGCATTCAAGTTCTAAGGCCTCCGATTTTTTTCTAATTAACTGCTCACCCGAAATCGATGAAACTGGCGTTACTTCTCGACGTAATCGCCCTGCAGACGTACACATTTTTCACAACGCTGACGTCATGATTCCAGGCTTCTTTAGGAGTCTGTTTTGACCACTGGAAAATCGCTGAGGCAATAGCAGCACGGCTGGTGAATGTGCGGCCACGGAGAGTGTCTTTCATTGTTGGAAAAAGCCAAAAGTCACTAGGAGCCACGTCAGGTGGGTAGGGAGCATGAGGAATCACTTCAAAGTTGTTATCACGAAGAAACTGTTGCGTAACGTTAGCTCGATGTGCGGGTGCGTTGTCTTGGTGAAACAGTACACGCGCAGCCCTTCCCGGACGTGTTTGTTGCAGTGCAGGAAGGAATTTGTTCTTCAAAACATTTTCGTACGATGCACCTGTTACCTTAGTGCCCTTTGGAACGCAATGGGTAAGGATTACGCCCTCGCTGTCCCAGAACATGGACACCATCATTTTTTCAGCACTGGCGGTTACCCGAAATTTTTTGGTGGCGGTGAATCTGTGTGCTTCCATTGAGCTGACTGGCGCTTTGTTTCTGGATTGAAAAATGGCATTCACGTCTCATCCATTATCACAACCGACGAAAAGAAAGTCCCATTCGTGCTGTCGTTGAGCGTCAACATTGCTTGGCAACATGCCACACAAGCAGCCGTGTGGTCGTCCGTCAGCATTCGTGGCACCCACCTGGATGACACTTTTCGCATTTTCAGGTCGTCATGCAGGATTGTGTGCACAGAACCCACAGAAATGCCAATTCTGGAGGCGATCTGTTCAACAGTCATTCGGCGATCCCCCAAAACAATTCTCTCCACTTTCTCGATCATGTCGTCAGACCGGCTTGTGGGAGCCTGAGGTAGTTTCGGTTTATTGTCACACGATGTTCTGCCTTCATTAAGCTGTCGCACCCACAACGCACTTTCGACACATCCATAACTCCATCACCACATGTCTCCTTCAACTGTCGATGAATTTCAATTGGTTTCACACCACGCAAATTCAGAAAACGAATGATTGCACGCTGTTCAAGTAAAGAAAACGTCGCCATTTTAAGTATTTAAAACAGTTCTCATTCTAGCCGCTGGCGGTAAAATTCCATCTGCGGTACAGTGCTGCCATCTCTGGGACGTATTGACAATGAACGCGGCCTCATTTTAAAATAATACGCATGTTTCTATCTCTTTCCAGTCCTGAGAAAAAAATCAGAGGCCTTAGAACTTGAATGCACCTCGTAAATATTGCTGTATCAAGCATCAAATATAGATTTTGTAATGGTTCTGTATCTTGGACTGCACCGATTTCCCATATTCCTATATACACGAGCGTCAACATTGCTTGGCAACATGCCACACAAGCAGCCGTGTGGTCGTCCGTCAGCATTCGTGGCACCCACCTGGATGACACTTTTCGCATTTTCAGGTCGTCATGCAGGATTGTGTGCACAGAACCCACAGAAATGCCAATTCTGGAGGCGATCTGTTCAACAGTCATTCGGCGATCCCCCAAAACAATTCTCTCCACTTTCTCGATCATGTCGTCAGACCGGCTTGTGGGAGCCCGAGGTTGTTTCGGTTTATTGTCACACGATGTTCTGCCTTCATTAAGCTGTCGCACCCACCAACGCACTTTCGACACATCCGTAACTCCATCACCACATGTCTCCTTCAACTGTCGATGAATTTCAATTGGTTTCACACCACGCAAATTCAGAAAACGAATGATTGCATGCTGTTCAAGTAAAGAAAACGTCGCCATTTTAAGTATTTAAAACAGTTCTCATTCTAGCCGCTGGCGGTAAAATTCCATCTGCGGTACAGTGCTGCCATCTCTGGGACGTATTGACAATGAACGCGGCCTCATTTTAAAATAATACGCATGTTTCTATCTCTTTCCAGTCCTGAGAAAAAAAATCAGAGGCCTTAGAACTTGAATGCACCTCGTAAATATTGCTGTATCAAGCATCAAATATAGATTTTGTAATGGTTCTGTATCTTGGACTGCACCGATTTCCCATATTCCTATATACACCAGCGAGTTGCAGAACTTCACCATATATCTCCAGATCTTGGAGTGAATAATTTAAGGGAATAATTTACAGTTTTTGTGGCATTTAGGAAAATGAGGTTCGTAAGGCCAGTTGTCCTTTGAAATTCCCTATCACCTATCAGTACTGTGTATGGTTTTTCAAACTGACATTGAATGTTTCGTCTATCCTAGCATCAGTGTGATGGTTAATGAAATCAGCAACACTGTCGTCAATGTTTAATTTTGTTGAGAGTTCATCGAGAGTTTCAGTAACTGGTTTAAAGGATACCTTCAATGCCTGCTCTCGATTCAGATGTCCTAACTTTAGCAGCTGTAACTTCTCAACAGCCATTTATGCCATGATGACCTTACACTTGGTTGACATTTTGTTATATGCTAACTGACTACTTTCAAATGGGCACCTTATATAAATTCCGTCCATCAACCTTTATAGTTAAGTTGTATACATTCGTTTCAGTTCCATCAACCTTTACAGCTAAGTCGTCCACTGTCTTTCTAAGGGTGATCTGGGAGAACCATCTCCAGTTCTTTAACAGTAGCATCTAAGTAGTTGATCAGTGTCAGGAGGGTCTGGGCATGCATCTCTATGTCGTAACTTTATATATGAGAGGTTGAAATTTTGCAATTATGTTTAATTACCCTCTCGGGCTGAATGCCTGACATACGTGCGAGCTTGTCCCTGGTGCGATGTAAACTAATGTACTCATCATGTTTTCATAACCATATACAAAGAAACTCCTGGATTTCCCTCTATACCTACCACAATTTTCCTGATTTACCAATAATGAGAAACCTGTACTGTGTGTGATTCCAGCAATCTGCAAATATCTTTACAAAATCATTGAATGACATGTCAGGTACTGCATGCACCTGGTAAATATGTTTCAAATTAAAATTGTCTTAACGAGTTTGTTTGCATGGCCATCCTCATCAGCAAGCACTGAAATATATGTTTTGTAAGTAAAAACCGCCTTCTCTTGCTGCACTGTATTTTATTCTCCCAGATGTGTTTCGCCTTTTCTCACTTTAAGGCATCATCTGATAGAGTTATGACACACTTTTGTTTTCATATGTATTATTCGTTGATTATAAAGCTAAAAGTGAACTGTTTTATAATTTATGAATAATACATGTCCAAACAAAAGTGTATCATAACTGTATCATTATAAATCCCAATGATGACACCTTAAAGCGAAAAAAAAGCGAAACGCGTGTGGGAGAATAAAATAAAGTGGAGCAAGAGAAATAGTTATTTATTTACAAATCAGATTCTCTTGTTTGAAAAATATAATGAGATTTGTGTCTTTCTGCACCAACTATTTTGGGATTGTGGAATATGTTTGACTCAAATAAAATACCTCGACACCCATACGGTGACCAAAACAGACACACTGTAGAATTCGATCCTGGTTTCCCATAGCAACATTCTCAAATATGAGCATGGTGTTTGGCTTTACTTTTTCTGCCGAAGGGATCTGACTGCTCAGGCTGAATGTTGTGTTTGTTACACCATTGATACAACGCAGTATCTCCTGCAGCAACTGACATTTGGGCTAAAACAGCGTTTTTGCAAATACACATGCATACTCAAAGCAGACTCCATCTGGCTATGTTAGCATTGATATGAGAATGATATGAGAACATTTGTCTTGCTGCAGTTGGATGGACCTGCAATTATCACTCCTATATTATTGGGTAGGAGTGTCCTAGTCTTCTTCTTCTGGGATCAAGTAGGTAAAAAGACGAGGGATAGTAGAAATCCTTGGGTAACAGAAGAAATATTGAATTTAATTGATGACAGGAGAAAATATGAAAATGCAGTAAATGAAACAGGCAAAAACGAATACAAACGTCTAAAAAATGAGATCGACAGGAAGTGCTAAATGGCTAAGCAGTGATGGCTAGAGAACAAATGTAAGGATGTAGAGGCTTATCTCACTAGGGGTAAGATAGGTACAGCCTACAGGAAAATTAAAGACACCTTTGAAGAAAAGAGAGCCACTTATATGAATATCAAGAGCTCAGATGGAAACCCAGTTCTAAGCAAAGAAGGGAAAGCAGAAAGGTGGAAGGAGTATATAGAGGGTCTATACAAGGGCGATGTACTTGGGGACAATATTATGGAAATGGATGTAGAAGAAGTTGAAATGGGACATACAATATTGCGCGAAGAGTTTGACAGAGCACTGAAAGACTTGAGTCGAAACAAGGCCCCCAGAGTAGACAATATTCCATTGGAATTACTGACGGCTTTAGGAGAGCCAGTCCTGACAAAACTCTACCACCTGGTGAGCAAGATTTATGAAACAGGCGAAATACCCTCAGACTTCAAGAAGAATATAGTAATTCCAATCCCAAAGAAGGTAGGTGTTGACAGATGTGAAAATTACCGAACTATCAATTTAATAATTCACAGCTGCAAAATACTAACGCGAATTCTCTACAGACGAATGGAAAAAACTAGTAGAAGCCGACCTTGGGGAAGCTCAGTTTGGATTCAGTAGAAATATTGGAACACGTGAGGGAATACTGCCCCTACGACTTATCTTGGAAGCTAGACTAAGGAAAGGAAAACCTACGTTTCTAGCATTTGTAGACTTAGAGAAAGCTTTTCACAATGTTGACTAGAATACTCTCTGTCAGATTCTGAAGGTGGCAGGAGTAAAATACAGGGAACGAAAGGCTATTTACAATTTGTGCAGAAACCAAATGGCAGTTATAAGAGTTGAGGGGCATGAAAGGGAAGCAGTGGTTGGGAAGGGAGTGAGACAGGGTTGCAGCCTCTCCCTGATGTTATTCAATATGTATATTGAGCAAGCAGTGAAGGACACATAAGAAAAATTCGGAGTAGGTATTAAAGTCCATGGAGAAGAAATAAAAACTTTGAGGTTCGCCGATGACATTGTAATTCTGGCAGAGACAGCAAAGGACTTGGAAGAGCAGTTGAATGGAATGGACAGTGTCTTGAAAGGAGGATATAAGATGAACATCAACAAAAGCAAATCGAGGATAATGGCATGTAGTCGAATTAAGTGGGGTGATGCTGAGGGAATTAGATTAGGAAATGAGACACTTAAGTAGTAAAGGAGTTTTGATATTTGGGGAGCAAAATAACTGATGATGTTCGAAGTAGAGAGGATATAAAATGCAGACTGGCAATGGCAAGGAAAGCGTTTCTGAAGAAGAGAAATCTTTTAACATTGAGTATAGATTTAAGTGTCAGGAAGTCGTTTCCGAAAGTATTTGTATGGAGTGTAGCCATGTATGGAAGTGAAACATGGACGATAAATAGTTTGGACAAGAAGAGAATAAAAGCTTTCGAATTTTTATCCTGTCTTACTAAAAGCATGCTTGCTGTACAATTATGAAATCCAAGAAATGTACCTAATGAAATGGCGTTTTCATAGCGGGGAATAAATATACAGATGTTTTGCTGTGATGATATTGGGGCTGCTCTTATTCTTTTTATTCTTGTTATGTATAAATACGGCCGTAATTTTTCTCGAGAGCATGCAGCTTTACTGTATGATTAAATGATGGTGGCGTCCTCTTGGGTAAAATATTCTGGTGGGAAAACAGTCCCCCATTTGAATCTCCGGGTGGGGACTACTCAAGAGGATGCCGTTATCAGGAGAAAGAAAACTGGTGTTCTACGGATCGGAGCGTGGAATGTCAGATCCCTTAATCGGGCAAGTAGGTTAGAAAATTTAAAAAAGGAAATGGATAGGTTAAAGTTAGATATAGTGGGAATTAGTGAAGTTCGGTGGCAGGAGGAACAAGGCTTCTGGCCAGGTGACTGCAGGGTTATAAACACAAAATAGGGGTAATGCAGGAGTAGGTTTAATAATGAACAGGAAAATAGGAATGCAGGTAAGCTACTACAATCAGCATAGTGAACGCATTATTGTGGCCAAGATAGATACGAAGCCCACACCTACTACAGCAGTACAAGTTTATAAGCCAACTAGCTCTGACGATGACGAAGAAATTGAAGAAATGTATGATAATATCAAAGAAATTATTCAGATGGTGAAGGGCGATGAAAATTTAATAGTCATGGGTGACTGGAATTCGGTAGTAGGAAAAAGGAGAGAAGGAAACGTAGTAGGTGAATATGGATTGGGGCTAAGAAATGAAAGAGGAAGCCGCCTGGTAGAATTTTGCACAGAGCACAACTTAATCATAGCTAACATTTGGTTCAAGAATCGTAAAAGAAGGTTGTATACATGTAAGAACCCTGGAGGTACTAAAAGGTATCGGATAGATTATATAATGGTAAGACAGAGATTTATAAACCAGGTTTTAAATTGTAAGACATTTCCAGGGGCAGATGTGGACTCTGACCACAATCTCTTGGTTATGACCTGTAGATTAAAACTGAAGAAACTGCAAAAAGGTGGGAATTTAAGGAGATGGGACCTGGATAAACTGAAAGAACCAGAGGTTGTACAGAGTTTCAGGGAGAGCCTAAGGGACCAATAGACATGAATGTGGGAAAGAAATACAGTAGAAGAAGAATGGGTAGCTCTGAGAGATGAAGTAGTGAAGGCAGCAGACGATCAAGTAGGTGAAAAGACGAGGGCTAGTAGAAATCCTTGGGTAACAGAAGAAATATTGAATTTAATTGATGAAAGGAGAAAATATTAAAATGCAGTAAATGAAGCAGGCAAAAACGAATACAAACGTCTAAGAAATGAGATCGACAGGAAGTGCAAAATGGCTAAGCAGGGATGGCTAGAGGACAAATGAAAGGATGTAGAGGCTTCTCCCACTAGGGGTAAGATAGATACTGCATACAGGAAAATTAAAGAGACCTTTGGAGAAAAGAGAACCACTTGCATGAACATCAAGAGCTCAGATGGAAACCCAGTTCTAAGCAAAGAAGGGAAAGCAGAAAGGTGGAAGGAGTATATAGAGGGTCTATACAAGGGCGATGTACTTGGGGACAATATTATGGAAATGGATGTAGATGAAGTTGAAATGGGACATACAATATTGCGTGAAGAGTTTGACAGAGCACTGAAAGACTTGAGTCGAAACAAGGCCCCCAGAGTAGACAATATTCCATTGGAACTACTGACGGCTTTAGGAAAGCCAGTCCTGACAAAACTCTACCACCTGGTGAGCAAGATGTATGAGACAGGCGAAATACCCTCAGACTTCAAGAAGAATATAGTAATTCCAATCCCAAAGAAGGTAGGTGTTGACAGATGTGAAAATTACCGAACTATCAATTTAATAATTCACAGCTGCAAAATACTAACGCGAATTCTCTACAGACGAATGGAAAAAACTAGTAGAAGCCGACCTTGGGGAAATCAGTTTGGATTCCGTAGAAATATTGGAACACGTGAGGGAATACTGCCCCTACGACTTATCTTGGAAGCTAGACTAAGGAAAGGAAAACCTACGTTTCTAGCATTTGTAGACTTAGAGAAAGCTTTTCACAATGTTGACTAGAATACTCTCTGTCAGATTCTGAAGGTGGTAGGGGTAAAATACAGGGAACGAAAGGCTATTTACAATTTGTGCAGAAACCAAATGGCAGTTATAAGAGTTGAGGGGCATGAAAGGGAAGCAGTGGTTGGGAAGGGAGTGAGACAGGGTTGCAGCCTCTCCCTGATGTTATTCAATATGTATATTGAGCAAGCAGTGAAGGACACATAAGAAAAATTCGGAGTAGGTATTAAAGTCCATGGAGAAGAAATAAAAACTTTGAGGTTCACCGATGACATTGTAATTCTGGCTGAGACAGCAAAGGACTTGGAAGAGCAGTTGAATGGAATGGACAGTGTCTTGAAAGGAGGATATAAGATGAACATCAACAAAAGCAAATCGAGGATAATGGAATGTAGTCGAATTAAGTCGGTTGATGCTGAGGGTTTTAGATTAGGATATGAGACACTTAAAGTAGTAAAGGAGTTTTGCTATTTGGGGAGCAAAATAACTGATGATGGTCGAAGTAGAGAGGATATAAAATGTAGACTGGCAATGTCAAGGAAAGTGTTTCTGAAGAAGAGAAATTTGTTTAGATCTATTATAGATTTAAGTGTCAGGAAGTATTTGTATGGAGTGTAGCCATGTATGGAAGTGAAACGTGGACGATGAATAGTTTGGACAAGAAGAGAATAGAAGCTTTCGAAATGTGGTGCTACAGAAGGATGCTGAAGATTAGATGGGTAGATCGCATAACTAATGAGGAAGTATTGAATAGGATTGGGGAGAAGAGAAGTTTGTGGCACAACTTGACGAGAAGAAGGGATCGGTTGGTAGGACATGCTCTGAGGCGTCAAGGGATCACCAATTTAGTATTGGAGGGCAGTTTGGAGTGTAAAAGTCGTAGAGGGACACCAAGCGATGAATACACTAAGCAGATTCAGAAGGATGTAGGTTGCAGTAGGTACTGGGAGATGAAGATACTTGCACAGTATAGTGTAGCATGGAGAGCTGCATCAAACCAGTCTCAGGACTGAAGACCACAACAACAACAATTTATAAATAATTTGTTATCATGAAAGAGCGCCTGATGGCATGATGAAAACTATTCACTTGATTTGAGGAAAATGTTGTGGAGACACACAACCCTCCAGGACCTGCCATTCTACCTATTATGCACTTGCATGTCTGAATGAAAAATGATATATTTGGTCCTGTCTTTAATGTTACTTCATAGTTTCACCCCTTTATGTAATTTACAGTTCATTGACGAATCTCACCCAAAATATGATTAAATGTATGGAAGAATGAAATTCTTTTATTTCAGCCAGTGATCGCAAAACATTTGGTCCTTAAATTACTGTTTTCAGTCAGCAATGACCACCATCAGATCTACTGCAAAATATGGGAACTGGAATACAATTAGTGAACAGATCACGTCTTAGAACAACATAATAAGCCATAACGAAGAATTATTACTTTTGTGGATGTGAAAACATGCAATTAAAATACAATGACGAATATGTGTTTTATAACTTGTCCTAATAAATATAGTCTTGATGGGGTAGTCGCAAAATATACATCATCACACATATTTAAAATATGGTATAAACTAGGCCACAGTTCTGACATAGTCATACTGTCTCTATAGCTACTGTTCGTAATAAACTGCAGTTCAGTAGACACAACATGTATTTGTGCTGTAAGACCATTAGATGTCGTCATTGTAATTTTACACATATTCATCAATTATAAAGTTGTACATAATGCAGTAAACGCAGTTCACAATAGATAATAGAAATATGTTTTGAAAAATCTAAAGTAAGATGTAGTTTTCAAATTAAGAATACCCTACAACTTAGAGTAAAACATAATTTGAGAAGTGCACATGACACATTTGATGGCTGTGGTGTGTACATGATCAAGTGTAGTAATTGTAATAAGTATTATAGCAATCAAACTCGCCGCCCTTTTACTGTAATATCTAGCACCCAAGTAACGAAACTGTCTTTGGATTGTACTTAGGAGAAACGGGCCATTCTATATGGACTGTTGAAAAATGTATATATATTCTCCACAGAGAGCAAAAAGGCTGTGTTCTCGGTTTATTAGAAGTGCTTGAAATTTATATAGGAAAAAGACTGGAGCAATATTTTATTACACTTTTCTTGGAATGAGTGTCACAGGGTAGTTGAGGCCCTCTGGCAGTTACGTTCCTCTGACTTCTCACTTTTGCTGCATTCTGATGGCTATGCCAACAGATGTCACTGATTACATACTTCAGTCTTTTGTTTTCATCCTTTTTAGTTTCTTTCCCCAGCCATTCTATCAACTTTATGGTATTTTATTAACTCCATAAGCTTGTTCTTATGCATTTTATTATTTCTATGTAAGATGACCATAAGAGTGTCTCAGAATCATATATTATCACTGAACCCCACCTTCTAACAATTTTAAGTTTAATAGTGTTTTTAATTATTACACTTTATATTTGTAATAACTTATACATTTGGCAAGCACGCTGTAGGCATTTTCATTTATTGCATACTGCACAGTTTTATAAATACAAATTTATGTAGATTTTCAGAAGCAACTTCCAACTAGTTAGCAGCATAAACAAATGTTGTTACTGTACTGTAGTTTGTTATGAATAATAGCGATACAGACAGTGGTCTAGTTTATATCATATTTTAAATATGTGTGATGATGCTAAGCAGATTTTGTGTATTTATTGTGATGATGCCACCATAGCTATATTATATAAGGACATGTTATAAAACAGGTATGCCCTGTCATATTTTAAGTACATGCTTTCACATCCATGAAAGTAATAATTATTTGTTAGTGTATTATCTTGTTCTAAGATGTAATCTGTTTACTAATTGTATTTAATTTCCAGTGTTTTGCTGCAGATCTGAAGATGGTCACTGCTGACCGAACCAGTAATTTTAGGTGGTGGTCATTGGTCGAAATGAAAGAAGTTCATTCTAAACTTCGTGGATCACTGTTTTAATCCACTACCATGTCACAACTTTTGTAAGTACACCTGCATGTCTTTGTAATAATGATTTTTGTTGTAATCTTATTCAGTACTTGTTATGCCAATCAGCGCTTTGGGTACGACAGGTCTCGCATTAGTAATGGGCAGGTGGTGAATTAATGGGTGCAGCAGAGTGTGCAGAAACCAATTTCTGAGCTCGCCGTCAACAGGTAATGTGACCAGGCTGGCAGTCAAGGACGAGAAGCAGACCATCTGAGTGGCCAGAGGGCCACTGCAGATTCCAGTGAGGCTCAATGGCACATGGCTCAGTGAGGGATCATAAGCAGGGCAGCCACCTCTGTCTTCTGTCTACCTGCCCACGTGACAGAGGCTGCCGATGGGGAAAGAGTATCCCGATCCAGTAGATAGATGAACTACAAGCACACACTGGGCAGACTGCCTGGCGCCTCTACGGGGGTGCAACCTGGAGATGCCCCATAATGGTGACAGATAACGATGGACACAAGATGCTCTTTTCCGGTAATTTCATGTTCTTTGTCTGTGGCGAATCCATCTCTACCGGTATGCAAAGACAAGTGCATTAGTACATACCCTTTCAAGTAAATGTATTCAGGCAAACGGCCAGACTGCAACTGCACTGCAGCCCCTTACTGAACAATTCTGGGCTCCAAGTTTCATTGTTTTTCTCCTCTCTTAGAAGGAGCAGTTCGATCAGCTGGTCAGCTTCCATAGCCTCTGGTTAGCAACAACAAACCAGCTGTACCACTCCATTAATAACTACCCTACTCTTTGCTCATCCTTGAGTGAGTCCAATCTCACTGCCTTTGGGCATTTGACAAAGGGTCCTGAGACAGTGGCAACAGTGGTATGGTGCAGCATAGAAGCGGCACCTATACACCAGAATGGGCCCCCATTGTTTCTTTCTATGGCTGCCAAACAAGATGTCCATGTCAAACTGTCCTAGTGCAACCTTCCAAATTCCAGTCATGAGAGCCACCAGGTCCAGTCATGCACACAACTGCCATGATGGACAGTTGCTGGATGCTGCCCACAGCAGATTCCTCCTGGTGCCATGTCTTGTGGTACACATCTCGGAAACACCCATGCCATGGCTCGGTCATTTCAGTACTCACGTGAAAAGACTGACACCAACATACTTCTCTATCAGTGCAGTCTACTTGAGGTATCCTTTGTGCAATTACTATTTGTGAGATACTCCATGCTAGTATTTGATGCTCTAGAAATCCATCTGCACTGTTAGGCACATTTCTGCACACTTAGTGTCAGTCAGATCAAATCAATCAGTTCCCACCAAAACCTTAACTCTATTGAAAGTGTCATAAGTAGCTATGTTTTTGAGAGATGACCATAATTATCACAGTATACTTTTGAAGACAGTGCACCATGCCTAATTTTTCTCTGTCAGCTGTTTGGTTTCTTACTGAATTCAAAGAATGCAAACCATTTCATCATAATTCTCGTGTTGCAGTTTCGAAAATTTCCCTATATAATTTGTCAATGTGACATATATTTTTCTGTATTGCTATTATAAGAACAATCTTGGTGGTAGAACACAAATCAAAATTTTATCATTTCCCTTTGATGCTGGCATTCTGATAAGCCACATACATTATGAACAATATTTTTCTTTGGGTCTTATGTCTAATCGTACATTACTGCACACTCATTATCACACTACTGTCACAAACTATATCAAGATTATTGTCCATATTTCCACTATTACTCAAATTTACGTGTATTTACTGACACATTGCTACAGTGATCACAATTTAAATCTACATTCACATTTTCGTTTTTCCTACTCGGTATTTATTCACTTGTTCTTGTTTGAAATGTATTACACAGTTTTGTGTTTTTTATATAACGATTTCAAAAGATGTTACACTATACCACAGATCCAAAAATTCTTCATGTGTTCTGTGTATATATGAGTGCAGTAGGAACGTTGTAATTATCATGTGTCAAAGGATGAATGTTTGCTGAGTGGACCATCTGTAATTTTGCTTATTATGGGTGATCTTTCTTTTGATCAGGGGTACAGTTTATGTGGTGTCACCGCCAGACACCACACTTGCTAGGTGGTAGCCTTTAAATCGGTCGCGGTCCTGTAGTATACCTCGGATCCGTGTGTCGCCACTATCAGTGATTGCAGACCGAGCGCCGCCACACGGCACGTCTAGAGAGACTTCCTAGCACTCGCCCCAGTTGTACAGCCGACGTTTCTGGCGATGGTTCACCGACTTCTACGCTCTCATTTGCCAAGACGATAGTTAGCATAGCCTTCAGCTATGTTATTTGCTACGACCTAGCAAGGCGCCAGTATCCATACTATTGATATTGTGAATCATGTACCATAAAGAGCTACGTTCTCCATTAATGGATTAAAGTTAAGTATTTCACCAGCTACGTTTTTCTCAATTCTAATTCCCTTGTCATGTTCCAGACCTCACGCCAGCCTGCGTGAGCTAAAATGCGTGCATTTTGGCCACCTTTAGTAACACGGTGTTGGCTCTCCTGCCAACCACAACAGTTTATGTGACAGTCAGTGATTAATTCCTTGAGAAAACAATTGTATTAGAATTCCTTTCTTTATGGAGTAGTGTGAATGTGGTTGTGTTGGTCAGCTGTTGGTAAATTTTTGATAGTTTTAAATGGTGATTGAGAAGTTTGCACAGACAAAGAGGTCGTACTGAAATTAACAGCGACTTCCAGCATGGCCATTAACCTTGTGATCAACTTTCGTCAAATTTTGTTAGAAACTCTTCGGTGACTGTGGGGTATCCCTAAGTTTTTTTCTGTGCTGCGTGAGATGTATTAATTTTAATGAAAATAAGAATTTGGCATCGTTGAAAGAAGCCCACCTTTACCCTTGCTTTACTCTAATGTTTGATGTCATATTCGCATACTAGATTGTACAGATATTTCCCCGTGCTCCTGACACACTAGCCCAATCCTGAATGAGTCATTCACTGGAAGAAAAAATCGGTTGTTAGTGGGCGGTTGCGAGAAACACCAAAAAGTTTTGTCTTGTTCTCTCTCATTTACTTTTTTTAATTGCCATCTCAGGGTATGATGATTGAAAGATGATTGGGTATCAAGGCCTTTGATTATTTCTTGCTTGAATGAAATTCGGTGATTGATTTTACGTTATTTGCTACATTTTCGAAGATCAGTTGGTAGACATTCTGTGTGGGAGAGGTGCACAGGACAGGGAAGTTGGATGCGGCCGCTTGCACTGGGTTCCAGGAAAGTTGGGCCCAGGTGGCAATAGCGGTGGTCAGGGTACTCTCTTTCAAAGGTGTTCTCAGCTTCCTCTCAACTGGAAGGATTGCAATGAGGATTTCATGGAATCTGCCAGCATGGCGCTGTGGCATCTGGACCAGTGCAGTCGAAAGGGCACACTCCTCTCCGACGTCACCAGTAACTCAACGCCGCCCAAGATTCTGCACACAATAAACCCAATCTGAATTCCCCACATTTGGATAAGATTGTAATGCTCCCATGTAACATTAACTCGGTTATTGTGAGTGATAATCATCCCATGCATATCTCCAGTCGTTCATGAAAGTTATTAACAGCATCATACTGAGGATGGTCTTTACTGTCGGTCATGCAAACAACAACAAAGGAAAAATACTTAGCTAACAATAAGTCACAAAAAACGAATGTAATATTAACTATATGTCATTATTATATACATATACTAGCAAAACTAGTGAACCTAAACCCTAAAAAATTTTAGCCCACGAACAAAAAAATAGGTCTAGTTCTATGACGTGTTTATATGTGATGTCTGGTGGGAACCAACTGACTCCCTGTCTTCGACGACTCGACATGTGGTTAGGGCTTGATCTGAGAGCCGGAACGAACGTCCCATGTGTCCTTTTCTTATTCATCCCACAGTAACATCACCTAGAGAAACGACCAAATCATCGTCCCATGTCATGTCCATCGAACATGCTCCATTCTCTTCTCCTAACCGAGTTGTGTCCGCTAAAATATTGTCCTCCAGCATCATATCATACCATCTTGGTAGGATGGAATATTGTGCATGTGCTCGCTTTCGTTGCTGCACCATGTGCCATGCAGCACTCTTCTTTGCTCTCAGGCTTTGTGTATCGATCCTCCCAGCGCTGGCGCAATTTTATGCGCGACTCCGGCCGCCTTTGGTCGTAATGGGGGCTTTCGCAATTCTCCTCCTCCATCTGTCTCGACTGACTCCATGCCCATAACCCAGCTCACTCTCTTAAGAACTTGTGATGGCAAGTTCCCAACGTTTAGTCCCCATATGAAATATCACAAAATCACAACTGCGTAATGTTTCCTGTTAATGTATTTTTCACAGTTTGACTCATTCAAATATGCCATGGCTGCCCATATGGATTTATACCTTACCTTTAGCGTTAGAGCAGCTTGCATGCTTGCAGTAAGGAAAAATGATCTCTCGTCGATGGAAAATATGACTTCAAACACTAATTGAACTTTTATAATGGAAAAGAGAGAGAAAAGAAAGAGAGGAAAAACGAACGGTGTTAGTCGTGTCTACCCCACTCGATTCAGTGAAATTTTACTTTGCCACTTACTTTTCCTGGCAGTTCAGACATATTTGGTGCAGTTCCATGCCGTGTGACCAGGGCGTTTGCAGGTGTCACAAATCGCGTCCACTGCTTCCTTGCACAGGGTTCAGTGTCATATTAGAACATTGGGCAACATATAGACCTGCTCAACTTAATGGGAATTTCCTCTAAACTGACTAAATGTATTTCCGTCCTTCCTGTTTCCAAAGTGACTTCAAAAACAGGATAACCCGACATCATGCCTACAAGTGCGACACATTTGCTAGGTTATCCCTCGTTCACTACATTTGATCGAGATTGTTAACCGACCAAAATACAGGAATTCCTTTAACAGTCCATACATACATACATACTCTTCCGGAAAAAAATTAGTACACCCTTTTAGAGGTTTATAATTCTCTCAATATTTGTCGCTGTAAAAATGCATAAGGAGTACATGTAGTGATTACATTTACACAGCAATAGCACAACTGTTTCTGAAGTACCAGGTGTTGACCCATGCTGATGCACCCATATTAGTACCCTGTGTAGTCATCATGGGTGGCAATTATAGCACTGACTCTGACATCCAGTCGATAAAACAGATGGGCATATCGATTTTTTCATATAGATCCATAAGAGTTGTTGGCTAATGAATGCATGAGTCACTTCTCGTCCCATCTGTACCATACACATTCGATTGGAAACAACTCCAGAGATGGTGCCGGCCAGGCAAGTTGCTGAACATCTTGAGGAGCACATTGATTTTTACGGCAAGTGTAAAGGCAAGCGTTATCCTGTTGAAGATAGGAAGAACACATCACCTTTCTGTTGCAAGAATGGCTAAAGAGCGGATCTAACAAGATTCTGGACATATCAAGCCCTGGTTAACATCCCCTCCGAAAGCACCAAATGTGAACAAGAGTTGTAGCTTATCACACCTCACACCATAAGGCCTAGGGTGGGGTAGTGTGGCTTGGATGAATGCACTCTACGAGACATCACTCACCAGGTCTATGTTGTACGCCCAAACGACCATCACTTGCATGCATGCAGAATCTGCTATCAACGCTGAAAACCACAACGTGCCATTCCATCTTCCAAGTTATACTCTGACAGTAACAGTCGAGCTGGGCATATTGGTGCTACAGTGTGAGTGGAAGCTGTGCTAGAAGTGTCTTCGCCTGTAGTCCCACTGATAATAACAGGTTGGCAACAGTTTGTGTTGACAGTTTCAGGCTCACAAGTCCTCTTATTTGTGCTGTGTTAACTGCCACTGTTCCCTTAGAGTACAACAATGCAAAACTGACGCAGCATGTCCAAATTGTGTGAGAGTTCTCCGAAGGGACCATCACGCCACTTGGAAGGCCTTGATTTGATCCATGTAAAACTTACTCAGTAGGCTGTAGGAAGCATGAGTGCATCTCCGTGGCCTGGTTAGCTGCTTGCTCCACACATTAGCATCACACTGAGCTTTCTGCTAGTGAGCATTCTCTATTAAATGGTAGACACAGGTTGCACTCTGATGGATATGCCTCTCTGCTATCTATTGGTGGACAATGTTGAAACCATTATCAGTACATTTACATTCCCCCAGGTGGCATATGCCATCATCGGATCAAAGTCGACGTCGTCTTTCCAGATGTAGTAATTTTTTTCCAGCAATAAATATCATCACTAGAATGATTCTGTAGGTTCTGGCTCACCTTTGGCTCACTAGCTCACTCACTCTGTTCGCTCGCTATTACTCCAAAACTTAGCCAGAACCTACAGAATCCTTCTACTTTCCCCCTCTGTTCAGGTCTAACTCACTACTTTCTCATCTTGGTGAACATAAGAAAATAAATTTGGTGAATGTCAGAAAATAACAGTGAACGAGAGTAAATGACTCATTTCCCTTGGTGAACGCTATTATTTGCTTTCTCCTTGGGCAGCCATAAGATTTTTGTGAGTAGTCGTTTTTAAATGTCTTTTGAGGTAATGTCTATTTACAGTGCAACCACATTTGCATGTAACTCTAATTTTTTGGTATCTCACAACACAGTCTTTACATATATACCGATACCCACCAGTTCGATATTTACTTTTATGAAATTCATCAATATTTTTTTAATCACACTGGAGGCCATTATATTGGGGTAGTGACTGTTGTTAAACATGAATAAAATATAATAAGGTGATAGTGATGGCTAACTACCACTAACTACTGAATCAAAAGCGATATTGTAAATAACTTGTGTTTATTGTAAATTATCTCACGATAGAAATTAGATCATATTGAACAAATCATGAATGAAAACAAATTAAACAATTCGTTCGTAGATATACTATACTGGTAAGATTGGCTCTCAGGTCTTAATGTTAAGTTGATGTGAAGTTGGATTTAATTATGCCCCTGGATAAGCAAATGGTAAATGCGATCTGACTGTGTTCGTATAATTTCTTTTGTGTCTGAAATAATACGTACTTCAGACACCACCACCAAGAAACAAACCAAACAACATGCAAAAAGACAAATAACCAATAACAAATCGTAAGAAAAACTGTGCAGATGCTCAGGGGATGGCAATAACACGATCCAACAGCTATTTCTGAACTTTACTGCCGCTGCTGCAAGTTTTACAATACCGTCTACCAGTGTGCTGGCTCTGTCGATACAGATGGGGCGACGACTTCAGCTGCGAAATCGCTGAATTCAAAGATAAGTCTCTCAAATATCTTGACCAGAATAAACTATTCAGAAACTACTAATACCACAAGCCCTATATTTCCTCTAAATGTTGTACAACGCTTTCAAGACTGGCTCAACAACCTTTAAGGTACAGTCCAGTGTGTATTGTACTAATGTGCAATACCAGTATAATAGCTCTGTGCACCGGTTGACTACGTTCAATGGTGACTGCCAGCCTATAAGGCGGAATCAACTGCAATTATACTAGTAGTCAATGCAATGCCTACCGTGGACGCTGATGTCCTACTGTAGCTGCAGACTCTAAATCATACACAGCACAGTATTCAGAATCTAAGTCCCTATCTCAGAACTACCGAACTTTGCGACCATCCGCTTTCACGGCACAAGACGCTCTCTGTCTGCTCGACATTTCCCCTCTCTTTCTTACCTGGCCCTGCCGGTGAGTGGCCCCATCCCCTGGGACCCCCAGCCCCTGCACAATGCTCTTCTGGCGCCGCGGGCCTTCGCCTCCCCAGCTGCGCTCGTCCACTCCTCACCTCCACTGGCAAATTTACTTTGCTTACACCTACAGCATGCAACTAAATATTATCATTACCAAAGCCCGTATTATTTCAGACATGTGTTTAACCATCATGTATCTTTCTTTCTAATCCACCTAATAAGACTAATTAACCATTACATGGGTTTATTTACTTCAAACATGCAGAATAATCTGCGAAATGAACGCCACACACCATCAGGTAGCTTGTGGAGTATGGATGTAGATGTAGAAGACTAATTAACCATTATATGGGTTTATTTACATCAAACACGCAGAATAATCTGCGAAATGAACGTCACAAATGAAAGCCACCTTTCAACACATTCATTAATTCATTATACTGCCTAAACTGTGGCTTAGTGCTGTCCATTTAAAGAATATAAAAAGCAACATGAAAAAATTTTAAGCTCTGATTTCATGCACTTTCAGGTCTAACTCATATGTAATCCCATCCATAGACAGGCCTTAAGCCTGCCTCGATGGTCATAAATCGTACAGAAGTAGTAAGTCGGCCCATTGAGCACACTCAAGAAAAAGTTTCACATACTGAATTCTATATCATGAAATTCATTATTTTTATTTTTAAGTTTCTTCATTCCCCTTGTTTTTCAGTTTTATTTAACCTTCTTTCAAATAATTGAAATCCCAAACAGTAATTAGTTTAGAAAATCTGTCTGGTAAAATAATCTTAAAATCATTATTAAGCTCCATAGAAATTTTTTCTCCATATCTAGTATTTAAATGTTCACAGCCAGTAACATTATATAAAACATCTCTAGCTCACTTATTTTTTAATGTCTTTCGAGACACTTACATTGTTGACCTTCTTGATTAGAGTCTCCATTTACATAGAAAAATTTTTATTAAATTTTTTAATAACTTGTAATGTCCATATGGTAATGTATCTACTCGATTTCCAGGACATGTCTTTTGTTGTGATGTGGGCTCAGCGCCTTCTTGTTTATTTCAACTGTGTAGATTTCGTGTCTTTCACTTTGTGTCATATTAAACCTTCTGTACGGTTCTCTATCGTTGAACAGGCACTCTTTATAATGTTCCAAATTGATTCTATTTTTGATTACACAATTCTTAACTCCTTTTGATTTCTTCATCACCTTGTTGCCAACCTTGTAGGCGTACATCTTCGCCCTTAGGCCACAGAACTCCTCCATTATTCTTCCATTGCACTCATCCTTCATTTTTCCTACAACTTTCTTGTATGCTTGATGAATGCCTTAGATGTTGTCCTTTAAATAGTCGCTCATATCAAAGCAATCAAGCATCGATTTTATGTCTTCGTAGAAGTCTTTAGTCTGAATATTGTATATGTAGCTGACTGTTTCTTGGTAGCACAGCTCCATATTTTCCCCATACTTTGGGTTTATTGTCCTATAGTGAAAATCATACATCAGCTCTTTAGACAGATCGAGTATGCTCATTCCAACATAGAAAGGCTTATTAAACGTGATTTTTGTCTTATTCATATGAAAATCAGCAAGATTTTCGTTAAATATAGTTTTATCCTTAAACTTTGGCTCTGATATAATTTTATAACATTTCTCTCCATCTGAAACCAATTTCATTTCTGCTCTCTTTCTTATGTTTTCCATCGTCTTGCCAAAGGCTGAGTTGTTCATTAGCTTATAGAAGTCTTCCTCAAAGTCGTTGGTAGTGTTGGTCGTCATCTCTGTGTTCAAGTCTATATATTTCTTCAGCAAATCAGATTGTTTAAATTTTAAAACTCTGTGTATTTTTGTAAGCTTCATCCCAAGAGAGAGCTACTGTTCGAAATTTCTATTGTGGATCACATATTTATGTTTGTCAGTCAGTGTAGTCAACAACTTGATTCTTTAATGCCAGGTACAATCTTATTTTCAGGTGCAAGTGGAAAATCTCTGTATAAATCATACAGTTTATTCGGATACTCAAGATCTTGAGAAGTGTTTGACATCTCACTACTTTTGCAGAGCCAAAGTTTCTTGGATCATCCCACTCGAATCCAACATAAGGCAGATATTGACTCATAGCCCAACCATAGAGATTGTTTGCATCTAAATATGTCAGGTAGTTTGACGTCTTGTAAGCATCAAAATCGCTCAGATACTTGTTGTTTGCCTTGATATAGCTCTTGCAACATTGTGATATTCCTCCTTGTATACCCTTTTCAAAATCACATCATAATCATGAAGTAAATTAAGCAGTTGTTTAGCCATTTTCAACCTTGCATCCCAAGATAAACCTGGTGCTTTAAAATACCAAGATGGATCCAAATTATAAGCTTTAATACAAGATTTTATAAAGTTTTCAAACACATCAGACAATAACAAGACATCAGTTTTGAGATACAGATCATGATATTCACCACGAGTTTTTATATTGAATTTTTCCCAAACTGTTTTTCCATGTTCGTAAACTTCCACACTTACATCACAGTCATTCAGTTTATTGTAAAATTCTTCTTTTTCTGGTATCTGTCTACCTTCAAATGTCTTCCAAGAATTTATGTAATCATATGGATATACACCTTTGCTTATCACTAGCTGGAACAACTCTGCTGAGAAAAATTTCCTAATGTTTGTCATTTGATTCTTTTTCAGATTTGATGAAGCTATAAATTTAAATGGTTCAATAAATCTCATTTTCATACTTTTTATAGTCTTCCAAAAACTGATGTATCTATATTCATTATGTGGAATTAGGTCTATCTCCTGCTCACTGTAGCCAAGTTCTTTCACAAAGAGTTGAGAATCATATCCAGATAAATTATGTAAATAAATAGGTTCAAAGCTAGGATGTTTTCGTTGCAAATTATAGTTATTTCACAATGAGGTAATGTATTTTCCATTTGGATAATCATGATGATGATCCTTCTTATTTTTCTGTGAGTAATGATGTCTACACAGTGTAAAAACTTTTGATCTGACATGTTTTGATTGTTCTTCAGGAGTTAATTGTTTCATTTCTTCACTTTGAGAATAAATTCGTCCAATCTCTTCAACCTCTTGCTTCATGCCCTCTGTACACGACAGGGTATTTATAGTGTCCATTCATGTATTTGATGTAGTAGCAGAATCCACTTGGCTCCCGTTTTTGATATTTCATCGTATACAAGCTTTCAGGATTTGGCTGACAGTTGTCCATCTTTAAAGGTAACTTTCAAAATCAGCATAAATAACAAATGGATCTTTCTGTGTGTGCTGATAATTTTTAAAATGTACATATGATCCTTCCTTTGGCATTTCTCCTTCTAATGACTTCTCAGTCAAACAAGTTGATTTTTGATCATCCAACCTCTTGTTGCTGTTTAAGTGAAGCAAGCACAGATCACTAATAAATTTTTCTTCTTCATGTTTATTGATTTGACTCGAGACAAGTCGAGATAAATTTTTGTGGTACAATAATGCAAATTATTTTCATTCTTGAAATAAAGGAGATTTACATGTTTCTCTCTCTTACTTTTCATAATTTTTAATGGATGCACTCGATATTGTTCATCAAAGGAATAGACATTGACAGATACAGTAATTCTACTCTCTATTTTTGGAATATTATCAACCACTAAAGGAAACTCAATATTTTCAAGTTGCTGATCAAGATCAAGACCAACATTTTTGTATTTCGTTAATGTTCCAGCATATTTATCTACAGGATACAATGCAAATTTTATAACCCACAGGAAACATTTTTGATCATTATTTTTTACGTTGAGGCAAGCGTTTTTGCTGTTTATAGCTGCTGGTAACTCAACGTAGGTTGACCCCCTCAGCAGAACATATCTGTTAAATGCTAGCTGTAAACCAATAATTCTCTTTAATGTTCGTCCTGATCCTTGTGCTTGAAAATTAGATATTTTCACTAAAATATCACTTTTTCCACGCTCTAATTTCTTATAAAATACTTCTCTGTCATAATGGTATATTTTTGTGTTTGATGTCCAAATTTCTGAACTTTATCATCCGTCTGCAGTTTGTACTCACAAAATAAATTGAAATTTATCTTCAAACCACGATGTACTCTCAGGTTGTCTTTCACAATTTTCGGAATTTTCGTCTCCTCTGCAGACAAGAAATGATCAGGTTCAACAGAGTTTATACTCTTTTCAAAATCTGTAGTTTGTAATCTGTTTGCAAATGCTTTATCAACTAAATAATCTCTAACTGTTTTTCTGTTTCTCAAATAAATCAGTTTAAAAGGGGGATTACGCTTTTTCATTGGCTCTAGTTTTCTGCTTCGCAAACACATCGGTAGAAAATGGAAATACTCTTTTCAATGGTTTATCTTCTTTAGTTTTGGCAAAGACACCGGTAGAAAATGGAAATATTTGTTTCAATGTTTTATCTGTCTTAGTTTCGAAAATCTCGTCATCGCCTCCAATTTCAGAATATGGTAATTTGTTTCGAAGATTGCGTCATGAAGGACGTCTTATATGTTGTGTCGACCGACGATGTGCTACAACAAATCTAATTAGATCAGCCTTGTTCAATTTGCTGTAGCCACTCCAGTTATGTCTCATGCAACATTCACAAAGTTGAGCAACTGTGAATTTCTCCATTAGGCAACTCTATTTAGAGGAAATAAAATTCATTAGATTTGCAAACATTAGTTTTTCAAAAGTCGATGGATACGATTCACAAATCGATGGAAAGGATTCTTATTTAATATTGATTAAGTTCGAGATGTTTCAGACGCCGATGTAGTCTAAACCTGCTTTAGCTGTCGCTAATTTCTTGTTCTTCATATATTCTAAAGTACACTCTAACATTTATTATTGTGTTTATCTTTATGTGAAGGATTTATATAAAAACAACTTAAATCTTTAATCTCTTGACAACCTTTACATTTCTTTGTAGATGTGGATGCTTGTTCAGAGATAGCTTCTTTGTTATTGATCGATAATAATACTTTCGAATGTTCTTCACTCTGAATCCGGCGTAAATGTACTTTGTAATAGTATTTAGCCACACTTTTTCCACATATGCAAGGAATTAGACATTCATTGTGATTTTACATGATATTTATTTATGCATAGTCTACACAGTATTCTGTAGCCATCTTTTGTGTATTTCTGTAAAGTAAAATTATCAATAGACTTCTCAGTATTGCAGTATTTAGAAAACTTAGATTTGATGCCTTCTGGAGATTGCTGCGATGTTTGCTGTACACTCTCCATTTACAGAGGAAAAAAATTAATAGATTTGTGAAGAAGTTAAATTCTCTAATTTTTGTACTGTGTCTTTCAATATATTTATTACTTTAGGAACCAATTCAGATGTCTTATGACAGTCAATACCAAATAAAGATAAATCAGTTCTAACTACTTTTTTTGTAACTTCACTGTATTCATAGAATGTATCATCCTTGAAAAAATGCAACAAACCAGTTATGTATCTAAATAGAGAATTCATTTTTTGGGGAAAATCCTGGACATTCTTTAGTTGTAGTTCCCCGTGATTGTGTGTGAAATTGCATTCATCTGATTCTACTTGGAAAAATTCGTTAAAGAATAAAATATGTTATACCTGAATAAGTGTTCACTACACTATTCAATTTAAAAAAAAAATACGTAATCCCATAGTAGTTATTGACTTTGGATATCCTGAATTTAATTAAAATGTGTGCAAATTTACCATACAAAACATAAAGTGAACAAATATTACAATTTCCCCATTTGGTCTTTGATATATTTCTTCTATTTTTAGTAAATCTTGAGGTAAGAATGTTTCCAGTTTGTGATCAGTTGTCCTATTTCATTTATCCACACTCACTTTTGATAAAAAAATGTATAAATCCCCAATCACAAATAATAAGGAATTATCCTTCATATTCAGTCCTTCAGGACGACAGTGCTTACCAATTTCACATAATGATTTAACTGTTTCCCTTGGTTTAGAAGGGACAGTTGTTGGTGTTGCCTTTGGTATTGTTAGTTTTATCGATGTTTTACCATATATACTATGAATAGCATCAATGTCATCTTGAGATAAATCTAAAAGTGATCTATTGTAATAAGAATACATAATTGATCCAAAAACATCTGTGAGCTCTAAATCTAATGCATGACCGATTTCATGAACCAGAACTTCAAATAGATTTGTTTGATATTTTGCTATATTTTTTTCAATTTCCAAGTACCATTTTTCATCTATGTATTTCTACTGTATCATTATTCCTATTTAAAGAAAAAGCATGAGCTGACACATTTCCTTTTCCATCAAAGTCCTTTGGACATCGTTGACCAGTAAGTTCATTTACATGTATTTATCTTTTACCTTTAATTAGTATATTGGGATTTTTGATATCATGAATAAACTGAATACCGCTATATTTCTGCCATAAACTAAAAGCTGCATCTGCTAATTGCAATACTTTTATTTGCTCCTTTATAATTCCATTTTCTATTCTTTTTATTCCATTTGTACATCCTAGTTGTATAACTATTTAATGAATCTTTTACACCACATTTAAGGCTGTTCATAAAACGTAATGTTTCTACACTTAATTCAGCAGTAACCTCAAGATTGTGTGTTAGTTGAAATAACATTAACGTTTCTCTTAATAATTCATGACTCACTTGGGTTATTTCAGTTGTTGATCGAGTATCTAACCAAGTAAAATCAATAAAATATTTAGCTGCTTTGTTCTTTTCATCAGGCTGCAGGCCTAAGGCTGCTTCAGCTGCAGCTACTGCTACTGTTTTCATAAACAGCAACAGCAGAAGTATCTTAATGTATATAGAGTTAAATAACATAATTACTGTAAATCCATAAAGTTATTTTCATTTACAATTTAACTCTTAATCATCATCAGACTGTGTCTGTGCCAAGAGTCTTTATATCTTTAATCAATTCTTCTTGCGTGTAGTTGTTCAAAATATTGAAATAGTTGAGATGACAGACAATCCTCAAATTTCCTTCATTCGTTAATACAGATGTATAAAGTTAGGGAGTTGTTCAAAATATTGAAATAGTTGAGATGACAGGCAATCCTCAAATTTCCTTCATTCGTTGATACAGACGTATAAAGTTAGGGTTGTACTCAAGGCTTAAGAGTCCTTCACAGTTTGGATCTCTGTCTATAATTCCATGTAACTGTCTTTGTAAATTTCTTCTTTGTATTCTAATAATATAGTATTCAAAATCACACATATCAAACAACTTTAAAAGAACAAACATATACCTCGAATTAATAACTTCAATTGGTGGGACTACATGTGGCTGTATTTCTCTAACTTTTTGTTGTAGTTGCTGTTTTTGTTGTTCAAATTCAATGGCTAGTTGTTGACCTTGAGTAGTTTCATATTTTTTGTATATTTTAAATAATCAAGAAATATTCTTTTGAGAGTTATACAATATTTTCTTACTTGTTTGCATTGTTTTGTGTCGAACGACATTACAAACGCCTTAAAATTTTCAACTGTTAACACAATCCATTTCTTTTGAACAAGGTTGTTTGGTCTTAAAGTATTTATTTTATTTTGAATAAATTCATATTCTAAAACTTGATGATCATCATGTTGTATTTCTGTGAATGGTGTCTTATTACTTTTAAGGAAATCAACATAAAATCTATTGTTTTGTTTAAGATTTGCAGAGGGAGAATATTCTCCGCCCTGGAATTCCATACAAAGAATTTGAAGTATCATTTGTAATCAATGCGTTTTTCTCTGTGAATAAAGGAACCCAGATATCTCTAAACCAAAAACCCAAATCCTGTCGATAATTCTTGTCTTGAATATATTCAAATGTATTCAACATGGGTGTTTCTGAACTAGCGACAACTGAAGATGTGCTAATGATCGCTGCCATTGATTACAATTAATTTTTATTAGAATTGTAAAGAAATAATAAATACCTGAAAGTAAAGTAAACTGATTTTATAGTCAGAGAATGGAGACCTGATACAGTCATAGAGGTAATAATATGACTTCACATTACTTTCAACCACCCATTTTCAACTACTTTTTGAAAACCTTAAATGGAGTCGATTGTAGGTCTATTTAACAACAAGCTTATATACAACAATAAGCAACTGTTTATCATTATTGACAAAAAGAATAATCCATGGTTTAAAGTAAAAGATGTAGCTGAAATTTTAGAATACAGTGATACAAAACAAGCAATTCGAAAAAATGTCAATGAAGATGGTAAGCTTATTTACAAATATATAAGAAGCATTTGCGAGACGCCCTTAACATATAATGAAATAAATGATATTTTTATTTATATGATCACTAACAACATTCTTAGCTTTATTTATGACAATTTGTCCCATATTCCAGAGGACAAATTTTTGACCCTGGAAACAAACAAATCAAGATGCTTTACGTGCAATTTCTCAAAGATAATAAATTTTCAGCTGCTGTTTATTCTTTGCAAAAACTAATAAAAAATTATTTGAAATAATTGGCGTCGATTGTAGATCTATTCAACATCACACTTACATACAACAATAAGCAAGTGTTTATGATTACTAATGAAAACAATAACCTATGGTTTTATGCAAATGAAGTTGCTGATCTGTTTGGATATATTCGATCTAGTGATGCAATTAAAGACTGTCTTAAACAAATATACTGTAAAACATACCAGAATGTTGGTAATGCCATTTCACCACTACCTAAGTATATACAAAATTCAACGAAATTTATGAATGAAAGACAGATTTTCAAGATTGGGTTTATAAAGAAGCTTTACCAGTCTTTCGAAAACATTGTGAATATAAGATAAAGATCTATGTAAAACAGCTTTATGAAAGTAAAATAAATCACTCAGAAGAACTGAATAAAATTAAGGAATATTATACAAAAAACTAAGATGAAGTACATGCTAGAACTCTAGAAATTTTACATTAAAGAAATGAATAAATAAATAGTTTATTACCTCATGTTGTTCCTCAAACAGTTAACGAAAATTTAAGATCAACATTCGGTCTTTTAAAATAGTTCGATGATGAATGTAAATATGATTATTATTTGATTAGAACACAGAGGATAAATTAACAGGAACAGCTATATAGAATTGAAGATCGACATCCTAATTGTGAAGAACTGTTAAGACTGGATTAAAATCCAAATTCAATCAATTTATGATGCTGTGATATGCAAATGATTAACTTTTCAGAGCATTCACACAAGTTGGCGCCAGTGGCGACACGTACAACGTGCTGACATGACTGTTGGAATCGATGGGTTCAGAAGGGTAATATGGAACGCCTTGCTGGATCCCAATGGCCTCGAATCACTAGCATGGCTGTAGCGGATCGTGCAGCCACGTCTCGATACCTGAGTCAACAGATGTGGACGTTTGCAAGACAACAACCATCTGCACAAACAGTTCGATAACGTTTGCAGCCGCATGGACTATCAGCTCGGAGACCATGGCTGCGGTTACCCTTGAATTATCGAAAAATAACCATTTAACCTAAACTTTGTCTCCTTTCTTTCTAAAAACTTTTTCAACGAGATACATATCTGGATATTTTGTCATCTGCAGTTTTTGCTTATAAAACTTTCCTCTCACTTCTTTAGCATCTACAGCCTTCAACTTATATATGATTGGATTAGAATGAATCACACATTGAATTTCAAAAATTTCTGTTGACCAGTTAGCAGTGCGTCCATTTTCAAAAAGTCCTTTAAATTTACTGCTTCTCACTTTATCTCCTTTTCTAAATTTAGCCTTATTGTTGGGCACAATGACGCCTATCCTATAGTCCTTTTCATTAACTTCTATTGGAATCAGTTTTACAGTTGAATGTTTTGTGTTATTGTATTCATCAAATAATTTTGAAACTAGTTCGATCCATTTGTAATTTCCTTGTATGGCAAATTTCTTCCACATCTTCTCTTTAAATATTCTGTTAAAGTGTTGAACAACAGATGCTTTTAATTATGAAATAATTGAATAATGGTTAATGCTGTATTTCTTCATCAATTCTTGAAATTCTTTGTTGTAGAATTCTTTGCCATTAGCTGTCTGTACATTTTTTTACTGTCTAACGCTGAAAATTTTTTTGAGAGCATCAGCCACATTCTTGAATGTTTTTCTTCAACAGAAACAGCTCAGCAAATTTTGATAATACATCGATAACCGTCAATAAATATTTGTGTCCTCGATTTATTTTTTAAATTCCTTTCATATTACCTGAATCCATCTGTATTTCATCAGCTTGCCATAAACCTGTGAGACAACCTGTCTTCTCTTAAAAAAATTTCTCATCAATTTACATAATTCATTAATTATTTCTTCTCGAATGTTATGGAGACCTCACAGCCAACAAATTTTTTAACAAATTTACTTTTTTAAATTTTACGTATTGTACAAAGACCTTCGATTTTTTGTCTTCCATTTTTTGCTGTTACTCTGTGTGGATTATGTGCCTCAGTAAATTTTATACACTTCAAACAATAAATGTGGTCGTCCTTAAGGACTAAATGTGAAGTTTGATAATCCATTTATATAGAATAAATAGTTAATAGGGCTTCAATAATTTCACCAGATATAATTAACTTTACACCAACTGGAACAGTTTTAACAGTATCTTTCAATGTTACAGTCAGAAAACTTGAGTTATTTACTATTATAGACTGATCAGAAGGAGTTATTTCATAAAGATTATAATAAACACTTGCCAAAATACTGAAATCATTAAATGATAATTCTTTATTTACATTTTGGCCAATAACCATAACTTTTTAAAAAATAAAACTGTACTCGAAATTATGAAGGTTTTGTTCGTTTCCAGTCATAAAAGAAAAATCAATGATTTGTTTCTCATCTACTTTATCTTTAAGATTATTTAAATCATCCAAAAATGGGGCTAAATCTGATTTTGAGAAATAATCCGAAAAGCTTTTTCTACTTCGTTTTTTTGTAAAGAAATTCTTTATAGTTCTGTAGTTATCTTGATGAATCTGATTAATTTTTTCATTAAACTGTGTAGTGGTGACATAGTTATAGAAATGTGTTAGAATGCTTATGTTTTCGGGTTTTGTAACATATTCCTTCTCTAAGTACTGTTTAGTGTCAGTATAATAATAATTTACTAGATCTTTTATATATACTAATCGTGTGCCTCTAAAATCAATAAAAGTTTCACTTATTTTAAAAATGCCCCCTAATTCTGTATGGAATTGTTTGATTAAATACTCTATTTATGGCCCTAATTCTCTGTTAATTTTCGATTCCAATGAGCTTAAATCATATGGTGGCTCCTCATCAGTGTTGATTTTATTCCCAAAAATTTCCATTTATTAGATTCAAAATATCATTCAATTTATAATTCACGCATAACAGTTTTAAAACAAATAGTCACAAATGACCACATATTTCTTCATCGAAATTTTGTATTCTGTCAGTATTGTAGAATAATTCATTTTTTCCCAAACAGTTAACTAGTTGTTTTCGTATATGACCACCAAATGAATTAAAAACAAAATCCAATAAGTACCAACATGATGAGATGTATCTAAATTAACTATTCCACATTCGTATTCTCTTGGATGACTCGGTAATTCATCAGCCATGTATACACCAAGAGGCGTTTCATTTTCAGTTATTTAGCAAGTTTTTCTTTACCGAAATTTCTTAATACATTAGGATATTTATCATTCACTTTTTGGATTTTTTTTCTCCAGCTCCAGCTGAAGCACACTTAGGACTGCGTGCAGCACCAGTGTTCTTCTCTATTGCTTGATTATGTCTCTTCTGTTCTTTGAATCCTTTATCAGCTTTCTTATGGTTTATTACTGCATTTGCGATTCCTGCAGATCCACCATCAAGTCAACCAATAGTTGCTAGATATAGTAATGCAGCTAAAAGTAATGGTAAAAATCCACCTTCGTCTTTTGTTAATCTGGCACCTTCTTTCTTTCAATAATCTTTTTCACAACAGGAATAGCTAATGTAACAACTAAATTTCCTCCAGTGTTCTCTTTCTTGCGTTTTGTGCTTCGGTAAAAAATGGTTCAATCACATTTAATTGTTCATTATTGAGTTTTAATTTAATTGATTTTGGTTCAGTCTTGCCACTAGGTAACAAACTATAATCATTAGTAAAATTGTTCATTTACATAGATTAAAAATATATAGATTTTCATAATCGCCAACCATTTTCATCAAGATCTAAGCCCATTCCTAGTTTTAATTTGCCATACATTATTCCCCAGCCATTTTTGTCAAGATCTAAGCCCATTCCTTATTTTCGTGTTCCGCACATTATTCCTCTAACTGCTGTTGCTGCGACCTTGTTCTCCAAAAGAAGCATCACTTGCATGCATTCCTTCTTTTGCAGCTAACTGAAGTTCTTTATCAGCTTGGTGTCTAGATTCTAAATCTTTATTATCACGATAAGCAATATCATTGTTCTTACAAACCTCGTCCTGTAGATTAATTCCTGGATCACCACTCACTGGTCGCTCATCTAGTTTAGGTCCCGGACCACAGTACGAGTAGCCTGGAAGTTGCATTTCAAGTGGTAATTTGTTGAAAAGAGTGTTTAAGAGGCCTTTCCCATATTTCTCGCTTGTCCAGAATGTGTGTGGAAGATTGTTCAAAATTCTAGTCAAGTATGGGATTCCTTTTGGATTGTTAATGGTAAAGTCGCTAAATTTGTTCATGAGCATATGCATTATTCCAACTTTTTCATTATGATAATTTTTATTCCCCACTAGTTCTTCACCATGGATTGCTGCTAATCTATCGATTAATTGCTGAACATCTTTCAACTGGTTTTTCTGTATACTTCTTTATTAAGCCTTTACCTCTTTTTTCAGGTGAACTTAGTTCTGAAGAATCTATAGTTGATCCTCTTAAGTTTGGGAAATAGTCATCAACAGTTAGCTTTGTCAGATATTTATATTTATGACCTCTACTCGATTTTATTTTATTTGGAGTACTATCAGAGTACAATGATCCAGAATTGTATAATATATTTGCATAATTTGATAAATCTACACCATTGAACTTTTCATTCATATCATCTATAGTGATTTGTTTTCCAGTTAAAAGACTCATTAATTCATCAGTTCCTTCATATGTCTTCTCACCAGTTGTTAATTGATCTCCCTCAAGGTTTACTGGATATTTGCCAACATATTTAAATGCTCCAACACATATCAATACAAAAACTTTATGTTCACTATGATTAATATACATTAACATTCATTCACTAACATTTATCTTTTTAGCTTCATCCTGACGACTGCCAGACTGTGACACCTTTGTTTTTTTGAGGTTGATCTTCCTTTTCATATTTTTCATATACTGTTCTTGTTTGCTTTCCCAAAGCTTGAATTGTTCTTTCAGTACTTCTGCTTTCTTTCTTTTTCACTTACCTCTGGATCGTATTTTGCAAACATTTATTAGGGAAGAAAAATATTAATTAAACATTTCTAACGTTTATGTTGAATGTTTATGTTTATGTATGACGTTTACATTCATATTTGATGTTTATGTTTATGTTTAATGTTTACGTTTATGTTGTTATGAAATGTTGTATTTTATTTCATAAGTTGCCATCATTCAGTTTTCTAGTCATGACTATTGTGAAAAATTCGAACTGGTCATTCCAACATTTACTACACCATTCTTTAAAACCATCCAACTTTAAATCACCACCAACAAACTCGTGATAAATGTTTTTTAAATTTGTATCAGCCTGTCTAAAGATATTTAAAACATTTAGCTTGTCTCTGACTAACTGTTTCGGTATTTTTGAGTGTGTTAGAGCTAAGTAAAAACAATATATTCCTTTGTGTCTAACTCTAGTAAAATATTCTCTAACGATATCTTGGTTCTCAAGAATGAAGTCATCGAAGACAACAACTGAATTGTCTTGACACTGATCCAATGGAACAATGTCATCGTTATTCTCGACAAAGGTAGCTATTTTCTCATTATGCTTATCTGCATTTTTTCTCACCTTTTACAAATTCTTGATATTTTGGCTGATCTAAACATTTAGAGGAAACATTCAGATGTTTAATTTTATTCTAGTTCAACCAACCAGGAGCTAGAATATAATTGTCGATCATGAATGTAGTCTTTCCACATCCACCCAGTCTAATTATTGCATATTGAACAGAATTTGGTTAAAGCTTACCATGTTTGTTTTTCGACTTCTTCTCTGGAAGTCTTATTGTTGGCTCCCAATCAGTTTTGCTCATTTATTAATAAGTTTTTCAGTAGTAAATGGATGGTTGTTTCAATTAATTGGTAAGTTATCAGTTCCAAAAAAACATTAACTGTACCTATACAAGACAGCTTTAGAAATGTTGCACTGGTTGGTTATTATACAACCTTTTTAACTCCAAACATTACTTCAAGAAATAATAAATTATATACTGATGGAGAAACAATAGAAATTCCTGTAGTACAGTATACTTACAAAAATTTATAAAAATTTATTCATTCGAAAAAGCCCAATATTTACATTAAAGCAGATGAATTTCTTATCAGAGTTACTATTGAGAGTGATGTAAAATTGTATATGGATATAGCAGATAGCATTTGAAGTGTGCTTGCTTTTAGTAGTCAAGTTGTTGCTAAGGAAAAAACTGTGGCGAAAGATGTTCCAAGAGAAAATAATATGACTTCAGGATAGCTCTTTTTATGTTGATTATGTTAGCATCTTGAATTTTTATAATCGGATATTTTTATATCGACCGCCGCTGACCGCTGCATGCGCAAGAAATCACGTAGCTTTTGTCTGTATGAGATCGCTAAGTCCAATGGCGTCTAGAGGATACAGCACTACTACTACTACTACTACTACTACTACTACGTGATCAGGCCCAGCGGCCCTTGACATAAAATTATAAATGTAGTTCACTGCAAAATTATGAACTGCTCACTGGTTAAATATCTCTCAACTAAATACTATTCTATTTAGAATGAAAGTTAAATGGAATTCACTAACAGGTAACTTTTACTGCAGTGAGACACAATGTTGACAAATTTACACGAAACTGACTCACCTTTTAAAATTTACTACAGGCAGCACTATGATCATTAACTAAGCAAAACTTTATAAGCCTCAGTTCTAAGAGCTTTTAATTTTTAAAAGAAACAGCAAATTGTCTTTATCACTACAGTCTTCTATGTTCAAGTAAAGGATTAAATAGGTGACTTTGAAACTCCAAAAAAACTTTAAATTGGACTGTTTCCATCACTGGGAGGCTTTCACAAGACTACATTTACTACCTCAGAAAATTTCACTAAATCCACAGTAAATCTGAATACTCCCTTCTTACCAAAGATCAAACAACATTATTTAATTAACTATATGGCTTCAAGGCTTTCATTTCTTCCACAAACTAGGACACTCGGTAATCATAGTTCAAATGAAGAGGAACCTGAGAGGTGTTGTGATAGGGAAAAAAAATCAAGGTAGGTACATAAATTCAATTATAAGTTACCTTATATTTGAGCACACTAACACATTCAATAATCTGATCCTTCACTGTACTATATTATAGTATTCCATTACAGTGATTGCGCAATGTGGTGACAACTGCATGTTCGTAGGTGGATTTGTAGGCAGAATTGCTGGACTCTGTCCCTTCTTGGTGGTGATGATAGATACCAATTCCAGAATAGTTCCAGCTATTTGTCCACCTATCCAAGGCATTGGTAAGCGGCAGGGTAAGCCTCTCTCAGAACCAACACAATATACAACTTTTACATGGGCAGTGCATAGTTTGGTAGCTCATCCCCGACTGACTCTCGTTCCACCTTTTCTACCTAGGCCAACCACAATTTGCGCATGCTACTAAGTTCCATTCCCGAGGGGAACCACACTACGTTTTACACACAGGATAACTAAGAACCCTAAGTGAGGATCAGCAGTTTACATAACAACAAACAAACATTTTAAATAAAACAGAACCTTTGCACATACTGAGATTTCTAAAAAATGTTTAAACAAATTCCAAATATATACAGTAAGTTTTTGTCTCCCTCCAATTGGGACAAAAAATTTAAATGACTGATACACTACATTGCATAGAATCAAATCATGACATCAATTTTTTCCAAAGAAAGGACTATACAATTTTATGTTTAGCCAAAATATAAAGCAGAGAAATTGTTATTGATTTCAAAAGAACCCCATTTCCAGGACATAGGGCGCTTTTGCTCTCAACAATTCTTAACAATAGCTCCAACTACTTTAGTGAGGTGCTGTGATTGACAGAAAAGGCTGGAGAGCGGTATAAATAATGCATCTATAGTTAGTTTCAAAGTCATTGTTGTAGAGCAAGCAGGAGGATGTGATACTGTGTCCTCATATCTTATATTCTGTCACTATGAGTGAATCTGATTGTGATGTCTAACCTATCCATAAGCAAAGGAGGAGAAAGGTGTTCATCACCCTCAGCAGTAAGAGTGTAATATAATAAAATCTGCAAAACTAAAGGGTCTGGAGCAAACTAGCCATCAAGATAGGCCAACAACAGCAAAATCTGTCAAACAACCTATACATCCAGTTCTATGTGTTTTGAATCCACTAGTCAGGATGACCAGTTATCAATTCTCACTTATTAACACTTTCGTGGTTGATGGGTCATATATGTCCCACTAACTTTGAGCGCCAGTTCGAGTGTCGGGATATATGTTACCCAGCTCTGCACGGTACTGCCATCTAGGCATGACTGTACTGAACCTGAGAAATAATCGGGACCACACTGCAAAGGCAGGAGTGATAGTTCTTCAAGGTTCGCAGGAGAGCTTCTGTAAAGTTTGGAGGGTAGGAGACGAGATACTGTCAGAAGTAACGCTGTGGGGATAGGGCGTGAGTCGTGCTTGGGTAGCTCAGTTGGTAGAGCACTTGCCCACGAAAGGCAAAGGTCCTGAGTTCGAGTCTCGGTCCGGCACACAGTTTGAATCTGCCAGGAAGTTTCATATCAGCGCACACTTCGCTGCAGAGTGAAAATCTCATTCTGAGAACAAAAGTTGTTTGCACTGCTTGTGGTGTACCACTTTGTGCCACACAATGTTTTTCAAGTTGCATGGAATGTAAAGTTTTGTAAGTATTGGTCATGTATCATAAAAACTAAAATGTAGCGAATATTTTTTGCACTGGCTCTACACAAATAAAAAGATTACATGCATGTATAATTTTTACTTATTTTATTCTCCACAAAATCCAGTTTATGGCTAAAACAAAATTACAAAATCAGTCAGTCAGCAGAAAAGGTATCTCGCAATGGTTCATGAGACATATGTGTCCCACTTCCTGCTGTGAAAAAATGGAGAACTTAAAAAATATTTTGGTGCTGAAAATATAATAATGGGACTGAAATGAAAACGTTATCACCTTAACATTTTAAAAATCTGTAAAAAATGAAATTTATCCATGAAAGAGTTAATGGATCTTAATACTAAAGTTGGACAAGATCGTTACCTCCAGAGTCTAATACATGCAGAAAAAGTAAAATGACATGAACCAAGGGAAGGAAGAAGACCAAAGGCAAATTCTTTCAGATATCATCATAACCAAATTTTCAGGCAAGCATTTCCAAGCATGTTTGCAGTTGGCGAAAAAAGGGCGAGAAGAATAAAACAGCTACTTCCACCTTGAAAAAGCTCTAAAGATGAATGAGAATAGTCAAAGGGCAGCAATTCAATATCAGCACTTGAAACTGCCAAAGCTTATCAGCATGTATCATCATTTCCAATGGAAGAGTCTAATTATGATGGTGAAGCGAACCTTTACTTAAATGTCGTCTTGAATAGAACGAAGTGAATCCTGTTTCTCTTATCAAATACGACTTTTATCAGCAAATATTTTGTGGTACCGATAGCTACAATGCCACAATGTAGGTTCGCTCTGCTAGGCTGGCACTATGACAGACTCCGACGACAGCGCACTCTAGCCGGAGTGGGAGAGCTCTACGAGCTCCGCTTTAGATTCTGCCCACTTGATCAAGAGCAGACGGCCAGGACACTTCGCTTGAGTTTCGCTTCATATACTTTGCTCTACTTATTTTGGGTCTATGGCTTTGCACTTACTTACAATGTTATGTATGTTTTGTATATATTCATGCACCAGTAAACCACTTTTACTTTCTTGCAGTACCGACGTGTATTACCCTTTCCTGCTCCTACTCACTTCCTTCATTCGGCCAACCTTTCAGTTTTCAGGAGCAGACCCACGCGCCGCCTTCCAGGCGGGATACAAAATATTTAACCACGATTTCCACCTTCATTTCAGCAGACCACAGGTAGATGTGTGTGTGAATGTGAGAAATTAATCGTGAAAATTAAAAACAAAAGTTTGAATGAAGCATCTTGACGGACATAGTTTGTGATTAAATGGTGCAAAAGAGAAGAGCCAAGCAATTTTCACCGAGCAAGGTAGCGCAGTGGCTAGCACACTAGACTCGCATTCAGAAGGACGACGGTTCCATCCCGCGTCCGGTCATCCTGGTTTAGGTTTTCTGTGATTTCCCTAAATCACTCCAGGCAAATGCCGGGATGGTTCCTTTGAAAGGGCATGTCTGGCTTCCTTCCCTCTCCTTCCCTAATCCGATGAGACCGATTACCTCATTGTCTGGTCTCCTCCCCCACACAATCCAATCCAATCGAAGCCGATTATACTACTCTGAATTAAGTGAAATCCTGTGGAATGAAAACAAACATATTTTGAGTCTGACCTTTGATTTCATGCAGAATCTTCATCTACCAAGAGTACCTGTTCAAGAGCTGTTTTATCTCTGGCAGCTGATGGTAAATATTTTTGGCAATCATAATTTGAAAGACAATATGGCATTTCATTACCTTTATCACGAAAGTTTCGCCCACAAAGGCCCTAACAGTGTGTGCACTTTCTTGTATCACTGCCTCGCCAAGTACACTCTCAGGGATATAATTCATCTCTTTTGTGATAACTGCTCAGTGTAAAACAAAAATAATTGTTTAATAAGAGTGTGTCAAGCTTTCGTGGATGCTGAAAAATTTCATAAAATCTTGGTATTCTTTCCTGTCAGGGGACACTCTTTCTTACAGTCTCATAGAGCTTGTGGCACAATCAAGAGATCACTGGGAAGAATTAACAGAGCGTATACTGTTCTGGATTACACTAAACTGATCATATCATCAAGTGCAAGATGACAATACCCTGTAAAGGTAGTCTCAATAGATGAAA
The DNA here is from genome assembly GCF_023897955.1 of Schistocerca gregaria. Taxonomy (NCBI): domain Eukaryota; kingdom Metazoa; phylum Arthropoda; class Insecta; order Orthoptera; family Acrididae; genus Schistocerca; species Schistocerca gregaria. Next base: position 931,649,353 of record NC_064921.1, read on the forward strand.
TATTTAACTTCAAGTCGAGGTGTATTAGACTATGTAAGAGAACTAATCATTCACTAGAGACAATTACATCATGAAGGAACTTGAAAGTAACTTTCAGCATTTCAACATGTCATTATTTTGTCTTCAGTAATCAGGCATTTGGGACAGTAACAGCCTGCAGCACGATCACTGGTTTAAAAACCCATACATTAAGATTAGAACTACCAGAAGTTTCTCAATCCAATGCCAACTTCCCAGCTGTTTGAGCCTATTCAGGTGACTACATTCCTATCAATGCAAAAAATGATAGATACAAAGATGTCAGCTGCTTACACAGTGCAGGGAAAACCCATCCTAGAATTCGAGGAGCACCAGACACAGAAGGTGTGTCATTTGTGATTTCCAATATTGATAAAGAGTTTGTTTTCACTAACAGTTATTGTGAATTCTTTAAACATTTTCTTTAACATTTACTTAAACATTCGTTAAACAGTTTGTTTGGTTCATGTAAGGGTTTAAAGATTTTTATTTCTCACTTATTTCAGAAAAGCCCTATGTCCAACAGAAATGTTTGGCTCCAGTCAATAAATAGACAATATTTAGTACATAATAAATAGAAATAACTGTTCATAGTGGTATCTCTCACATGGTCAATGGAAACAATTACGAAAGTGCCCTGTATAATATTAAAACTTTTTTTTTTAATTTTATCAAAACATGAACGTAGAGACCTTCAGAAATAAGAAACCCAATTGTTTCATACTTTCATTCTATAATTATGGAAAAAGTGTATTTTCGAGAGTTTTCTGACATTTGTAAATGTATAGTAATGAGAATTTTCATAAGGTAGAAAAGTTGTGCATCTTATTTCCCAGGAAATCAGGGTTTGTGATGTACAATTATTGTTCAAAGAGTCATTCACCCTGAATTACAGTACACATCAATGTGGATAAAAGTACATATCTGAACGTATTTGGAACTTATGAGTGTTGTGCATAACCTATTTCATAGTATATTGGGGTTAGTGATTTAGTTACTGTAGCATATCTTATAACTAACATATTATGTCATATTTAGTTTTCACTTTCAGTTGGAGTGTATATTACTTGCATTTATTGTAAATTAAAGCTATTTTGTGTTTTTTAGAGACTACAACTTTAAAAAAATGTTCAGGGAATTAATGACTTTCATTTCTGGTTTTTCTGTTGCTTAAAGAGGAGCCTCATGGTGCTTTTAGATTTTGCAGTATTTAGGGAGGTTGCCAGATTTTTTGACGATTCTGCGCATCCCCCTGCATTAGCTGCTAGCAGCCAATAAGATTCATTCTGTCTCTGAGCGGCTAGCCGCGAGTTACAAACTAGACTGCGAGAATCTCTATCCTGCATGCTGCGTTATTGCCGTACTTCGAGACAGTGCAGTTTCATTCACAGAGCGACCGAATTATTTATTCATATGCCGATGGATATTACTTTCTTGTGGCAGTATAGCTGTTAACGTGTATCTGTAAATGTTTTAGTGCAATATCCCAATAAATAGGTCATGTGAGGTAACAATCATAAAGTGCCCCACAATCGACTCTCTAATCAAAAAATGTGCCTGTGGGTATCGTCTCAGTCGTGTGACTGGATTCTCGATTTCCTGTGTCGAAGGTCACAGTACGTCGTAACCGTCAGAACATCATCAAGTAAAACAGAATTAATATCTGGCGTTCCCCAAGGAAGTGTTATAGGGCCTCTGCTGTTCCTGATATGGATAAACGATTTAGGAGACAATCTGAGCAGCTCTAATAGACTGTTTGCCGATGGTGCTGTGATTTGCCGTCTTATAAAATAATATGATGATCAGAAGAAATTGCAAAGCGATTTAGATAACCTATCTGCATGTGCGAAAATAATGAAAAGTTTGAAGTCATCCACATGAGTGCTAAAACGAATTTAGGCTACACAGTGTAACACACAAATCTAAAGGCTGTAAATTCAAGTAAATACTTAGGGATTACAATTATGAATGCCTTAAATCGGAGCGATCACATAGATAATGTTGTGGGGAAATCAAACCAAAGACAGCGATTTATTGGCAGAACACTTCGAAAATGCAACAGGTATACTAAGGAGACTGCTTACCCTACACTTCTCTGCCCTCTTCTGGATTACTGCTGTGTTTTGTGGGACCACATCAGATAGGATTGACGAAGGACATAGCAAAGTCCAAAGAAGGGCAACTCGTTTTTTATTATCACTGAATAGGGGAAAGAGGGCGACGCATATGATGCGTGAAGTACGGTGGCAGTGAAAAAAACAAAGGAGTTTCTCTTTGCAGCAAGCTCTTCTCATGAAATTTCAATGACCAACTTTCTACCCAGAGATTGAAAATACACTCCTGGAAATTGAAATAAGAACACCGTGAATTCATTGTCCCAGGAAGGGGAAACTTTATTGACACATTCCTGGGGTCAGATACATCACATGATCACACTGACAGAACCACAGGCACATAGACACAGGCAACACAGCATGCACAATGTCGGCACTAGTACAGTGTATATCCACCTTTCGCAGCAATGCAGGCTGCTATTCTCCCATGGAGACGATCGTAGAGATGCTGGATGTAGTCCTGTGGAACGGCTTGCCATGCCATTTCCACCTGGCGCCTCAGTTGGACCAGCGTTCGTGCTGGACGTGCAGACCGCGTGAGACGACGCTTCATCCAGTCCCAAACATGCTCAATGGGGGACAGATCCGGAGATCTTGCTGGCCAGGGTAGTTGACTTACACCTTCTAGAGCACGTTGGGTGGCACGGGATACATGCGGACGTGCATTGTCCTGTTGGAACAGCAAGTTCCCTTGCCGGTCTAGCAATGGTAGAACGATGGGTTCGATGACGGTTTGGATGTACCGTGCACTATTCAGTGTCCCCTCGACGATCACCAGAGGTGTATGGCCAGAGTAGGAGATCGCTGCCCACACCATGATGCCGGGTGTTGGCCCTGTGTTCCTCGGTCGTATGCAGTCCTGATTGTGGCGCTCACCTGCACGGCGCCAAACACGCATACGACCGTCATTGGCACCAAGGCAGAAGCGACTCTCATCGCTGAAGACGACACGTCTCCATTCGTCCCTCCATTCACGCCTGTCGCGACACCACTGGAGGTGGGCTGCACGATGTTGGGGCGTGAGCGGAAGACGGCCTAACGGTGTGCGGGACCGTAGCCCAGCTTCATGGAGACGGTTGCGAATGGTCCTCGCTGATACCCCAGGAGCAACAGTGTCCCTAATTTGCTGGGAAGTGGCGGTGCGGTTCCCTACGGCACTGCGTAGGGTCCTACGGTCTTGGCGTGCATCCGTGCGTCGCTGCGGTCCGGTCCCAGGTCGACGGGCACGTGCACCTTCCGCCGACCACTGGCGACAACATCGATGTATTGTGGAGACCTCACGCCCCACGTGTTGAGCAATTCGGCCGTACGTCCACCCGTCCTCCCGCATGCCCACTATACGCCCTCGCTCAAAGTCCGCCAACTGCACATACGGTTCACGTCCACGCTGTCGCGGCATGCTACCAGTGTTAAAGACTGCGATGGAGCTCCGTATGCCACGGCAAACTGGCTGGCACTGACGGCGACGGTGCACAAATGCTGCGCAGCTAGCGCCATTCGAAGGTCAACACCGCGGTTCCTGGTGTGTCCGCTGTGCCGTGCGTGTGATCATTGCTTGTACAGCCCTCTCGCAGTGTCCGGAGCAAGTATGGTGGGTCTGACACACCGGTGTCAATGTGTTCTTTTTTCCATTTCCAGGAGTGTATTTTGTTGGAGCCCACATACATAGAAAGGAATAATCATTATAATAAAAAGGGAGAAAACAGATTGTTCGTTTTTCCTGTATACTAGAGTGCATAACCTCCCCCTTCCTAATCCGTCTACTGGACTGTGGTGCAACTGACCATAATCGCGTATGCCTAATGAAATTTTAAAGTGAATGATGATATCGCTGCCGAAGGAAAATAATACTGGTCAGAAAGAGGAAAGTGCAAAAGAGACCCTTTTGGAGGAAGACTCTATTCTAAACCTAATCTAAACACTGATGATAATTTTTAAATTGGAGGATACAGTGCAATGGCTCATGAACCACACAGGGGGTGAAAGGGTACCATGTAATAGTTAATACAAAAAATACTGATAATAAAAAAATTCTGATTAACTAAAAAGGGGATAATTAAATGGTCGTCAGCCCACTGGGCAATAATCTCCAGAATCTTAATAAAGGTAAATGCAAAGAACTATAATCACATAATCACTGTTGTAGCAACAGAGGGTTGTCATTCCTTTCGACAACACAACAGTTTATGCAAATATAAATGAATTGGAAAGCACTGACTTTGCCCTTACTTATTCTGAAATACTAAATTTTGAAAGTGAAGTTAAATGAAGGTATTGGTTAAATAAATGCAACTAAAACTTTGTTATGTAATAAGTGACTTTCACTAAAATCTGTAAAACATAATGCAAAACTTAGAAAAAGGCAAACTTTTGGTTATTGAAAGATTGAATTGAATTTACTTTAAGCAAATGAGCAACTAATTTTTACTTTTAAAAGAATAACAATAAAATACATACCAAGCCAACAGAAGTCACTCACTATGCTAAATACAGAGTAAATGAAATTACACACTCTTAATTTGTGCCGTATTTTTAGTTATTAGTTTTCCCATTAAAATTTTACGTCACTTTAAGTAAATTAAGGAATACTCAATACTGTAAATTAATTATAACCCTTTTATGAAATACAAGAGGGCATAGTTAGTGCAGCAGAAAAATTAGACTGAAACTTGTCATTACCAAACGAACAGAACAGGTGGTAAAGCAGGAGAGCTTCTGTTAAGTCTGGAAGGTAGGAGAAGAGGTACTGGCAGAAGTAAAGCTGTGAGGATGGTGCGTGAGTCGTGCTTGGGTGGCTCAATTGGTAGAGCACTTACCCGCGAAAGGCAAAGGTCTCAGTCCAGCACACAGTTTTAATCTGCCAGGAAGTTTCATATCAGCGCACTCCGCTGCAGAGTGAAAATATCTTTCTGAGGTAGTAAATAGTTAATCAGTTCTCATACTCTAACGACACTCGGTGATGACATAGAGAGGGAAGAGACCCTGCTTGTAATTATGTCTGAGGCCAATGACAACAGAGGTGTCCTATAAGTTTTGACTGTCGCAGATCGTTATTCAAGTTAGTCATACTTTGTGAATGAAACGTCAGTGGGTAATGCCTCTACGATACTATATCTGTCACTTTACAGTCTTGCAACGTTATAGCTATGTGCACGACGAAGAATGTAGCCAACAATAATGCAAACCTACCGCTACTGCTGCTGTGGCTGGTTGAGAACCTTGAGTTGTCTCCAGAACCAAGGATTGATAAAAAGCAGATTTCAGAGTACTTGACGGCTCAACACAAAACTTTTGTCTCAAGTACAGATAGTGTTGAGGATCAGTGGACAAAGTTCAAATCCATTGTACAATATGCATTATATGAGTATTTGCCAAGCAAGATCGTAAGAGATGGAAAAGAGCCGCGGTGGTATAAAAACCGAGTTAGAAAAGTGTTACGGAAGCAAAGGGAACTTTAAAGCAAACATAAACATAGCCAAAGCCTTGAAGACAAACAAAAATTCCACGAAGCGAAATGTAATGTGAAGAGGGCTATGCGAGAGGCGTTCAATGAATTCGAAAGTAAAGTTCTATGTACTGACTTGGCAAAAAATCCTAAGAAATTTTAGTCTTATTTCAAATCGGTAGGTGGATCAAAACAAAATGTCCAGACACTCTGTGACCAAAGTGGTACTAAAACTGAGTATGACAGACTAAAGGCCGAAATACTAAATGTGTTTTTCCAAAGCTGTTTCACAGAGGAAGACTGCACTGTAGTTCCTTCTCTAGATTGTTGCACAGATGACAAAATGGTTGATATCGAAATAGATAACAGTGTGATAGAAAAATAATTAAAGTCGCTCAAAAGAGGAATGGCCGCTAGACCTGATGGGATACCAGTTCGATTTTACATAGAGTACGCGAAGGAACTTGCCCCCTTCTTGCAGCGGTGTATTGTAGGTCTCTAGAAGAGCTTAGCGTTCCAAAAGATTGGAAAAGGGCACATGTCATCCCCGTTTTCAAGAAGGGACGTCGAACAGATGTGCAGAACTATAGACCTATATCTTTAACGTCGATCAGTTGTAGAATTTTGGAACACATATTATTTTCGAGTATAATGACTTTTCTGGAGACTCGAAATATACTCTGTAGGGGCGAGCATGGGTTTCGAAAAAGACGATCGTGTGAAACCCAGCTTGCGCTAATCGTCCACGAGACTCAAAGGGCCATAGACATGGATTCCCAGGTAGATGCCGTGTTTGATACAGTTCCCCACAGTTGTTTAATGAACAAAGTAAGAGCATATGCACTATCCGACCAATTGTGTGATTGGATTGAATAGTTCCTAGATAACAGAACGCAGCATGTCATTCTAAATGGAGAGAAGTCTTCCGAAGTAAGAGTGATTTCAGGTGTGGCGCAGGGGAGTGTCGTAGGACAATTGTTATTCACAATATATATATAAATGACCTTGTGAACAACATCAGAAGTTCACTGAGGCTTTTTGTGGATGATGCTGTGGTATATCGAGAGGTTGTAACAATGGAAAATTGTACTGAAATGCAGGAGGATCTGCAACGAATTGACGCATGGTGCAGGGAATGGCAATTGAATCTCAATGTAGAGAAATGAAAAGTGCTGCAAATACATAGAAAGAAAGATCCTTTATAATTTAGCTACAATATAGCAGGTCAGCAACTGGAACAGTTAATTCCATAAATTATCTGGAAGTAGGCATTAGGAGTGATTTAAAAAGGAATGACCACATAACACTACTCGTTGGTAAAGCAGATGCCAGACAGATTCATTGGAAGAAGCCTAAGGAAATGCAATGTGAAAACAAAGGAAGTTGGTTACAGTACACTTGTTTGCCCTCTGCTTGAATACTGCTCACTGGTGTGGGATCTGTACCAGATAGGGTTGATAGGAGAGACAGAGACGATCCAACAGAGACCCGCCACGTTAGCCAAGAGCGGTAATGCGCTACTTCGTGGACTCAGGTAGGCACGCTGACCCCGGATCGAATCCGCCCGGCGGATTAACGACGATGGTCGGTGTGCCAGCCAGCCTGGATGTGGTTTTTAGGCGGTTTTCCACATCCCCTAGGTGAATACTCGGCTGGTCCCCACGTCCCTCCTTAGTTACATGGCTCGCAGACATCTGAACACTTTTGCATTATTCCATGGTTACACTAGTCGCAGACAGTTGGGGTACACTGATTCCGTCCTGGGGGTACGGGGTGGCGGCAGGAAGGGCATCTGGCCACCCCTTAATCCAACGTTGCCAAATCCAATTAACCATGCTTACCCTGCGTAGCTGTGGGACAAGGCACAAGCGAAAGAATAGAGACGATCCAATAGAGAGCAGCGCGCTTCGTTACAGAATCATCTAGTAATTACGAAAGCGTTACAGTGATGATAAATAAACTCCAGTTGAAGACTCTGCAAGAGACACGCTCAGTAGCTCGGTACGGGCTTTTGTTGAAGTACATACCTTCACGAAGGAGTCAAGCAGTATATTGATCCCTCCTACGTATATCTCGCAAAGAGGCCATGAGGATAAAATCACAAAGATTAGAGCCCATATAGAAGCATACCGTCAATCTTTCTTTCCACGAACAATACGAGACTGGAATAGAATGGAGAACCGATAGAGGTGCTCAAAGTACCCTCCACCTCGCACTGTCAGGTGGCTTGTTGATTATGGATGTTGATGTAGGGCAAAGTTTCCTTGGCTATTACCCAGCAATCGACTATATTTACATTATAATTACAATCAATTATATACAGTCAGAAACAAATACCCTGTTAAACCCCTATTACACGATGTACATAAACTGTACACCTATGCACCAGGCCCAAGTGTGCATATCTGTAACTACAGGCTGATTCACGTAGACCATTACACCATCCACGTGGGGTATACCTGACGCACATGTGCAGGAGACGGTAATAGCACGCGAATCGCAAATAGGACCATTTTATCTCATGTAAAGTCGTTCGTTCTACCCCACAAAATAAAAGGGAAGCTGTATGACATATTGGAACGTCATTCATTCAAATTTTTTATGTGAGCTCAAAGTTCCTATTTAAAAAGACATTGTTTTTTATCATTATCTGTTAAGTAATTGTTATTCTATAACGCAGGTTACTACTATCCTGAGTTACAGAGTTAACAGTTAGTTTTATATTACTACACTTGGTTATACAGGTATACGTATATCTAAATTTACATTTTGCACATGGAGGACCCACTGTTTTTGGAGCTATTGTCCTGGCATTGACAGTAAATCTTCGGATTAGGGCAGAACGAAGACGAAAACGAAAAGCCAGACGTTGTTGAGTTCGACCCAGGCTACATAGAAGGAATAAAGGCATGGACGTATATTGCTTATGAAAGAACTGAGGCCCATAGATCCGCAAGAATTTCGGAACTTAGTGAGGATGGACATGACCTGTTTCGAAAAGCTGCTGTCTGTGATGAAAAATGGAATTCATGAGGGTGGCTACCTCACCTTCTCGAAAGTATGAATTAATTGATATTTTCGTATGTTTTGTGACCATACCAGCCCAGATCACTGATAAAATACCAGTACATACCCCGTTATGTTGCAGGCTGGTTGTAACATTACGTTTCCTATCAACTGGGGACTCTTTTAAGAGTGTCTTTTAGCCGCAGAATAGCCAAGCCCACCGTTTCAAACACTGTTGTGGGTGTATCCACTGCAACTTGCAACACTTTAAAGGAGCTATACTTAAAGGTGCACTTGTGTTATTTTTCCATTTCGGTCAATGGAATGCAGTGTTCAATGTGCTACTATCTCGCCATCACTGCCAGTTTTTTTTCTGGCATGCTGAAATAAAGCAAGAGATGCAAACATATCAAACATGAACGTTCGTAAGCTAAGGCATTACGATACAAATCGTCTGCAGCTCGTGGTCTTGCGGTAGCGTTCTCGCTTCCTGCGCATGAGGTCCCGGGTTCGGTTTCCGGCGGGGTAAGGGATTTTTTCTACCTAGTGATGACCGGGTCTTGTGTATTCTTCATCATAATTTCATCGTCATTGACGCGCTAAGTCGCCGAAGTGGCGTCAACTAAAAAGAACTATCAATTCGGCGGTCGAACTTTCCCACATGGGGCCTCCCGGCCAATAGTGCCATACGATCATTCATTCATTCACGATGTAAGTCGAAAATCACTGTGTAACGTTAAATGCTTATTAATCAGAAAGAAACGATTGCCAACATACCGTGCAAATGGAGTGGTCTACTGCCTGTCGATTCTCTGGAACAGTTCTGAAGCGAATACCACAAAGTGGTTCCTTCATCTTCAGAATCAAATCAAAGTCACCATCACCTGCGACCAGCTTTGCCAAAGAAGCGGCGACACTTTCTGCGCAACGCACCCATCATTTTGCACGACAATGCGCGGGCGTATACAGCGCAAGATGTGGCTGTCTGTTTGGTCGATGGGACTGGGAAGTACTGAATTGATTTGATACCGAAGATGAAGGAACCACTTCGTGGCATTCGCTTCAGAACTGTTCCAGAGATTCGGCATGCAGTAGACCGCTTCATTCACACCATCAACAGAGCACGCTCTGCTAACGGTAGACTACGCCTTCCACATCGCTGGCAATGGGTTCTATTCAACGCTGGTGACTACTTTGAAGGACAGTAACAGGAGCAAATATGTAACTCTTTTGTATCGGTTGTGAATAAATAGTTGCTACTATTTAAGTTCCAAGCCTCGTAACAAGCAGAAAGCACTGCGGTACCCTCTTCTGCACATGCGCGAATAGTCGCTACCTAGTGCGCATGCGCGGATTGACGGCAGTTTAGAACTGCTCCCTATCCTGGAGCGCGGATAATGTGTCTGCTACTCTTCGTAGTTTAACCCATTCTACCGCTAGATGGCTGTCATGGTAGACCAGTACCGTTCGCGACTGACCGTCGTGTAATACCCACTTCACTCCCATTACATATTAACTATAGTTTCTATAATAAAGCTTTTATATTCAGAATAAGAAGTTCAGTACAAGTTACCAAAAGACATTAAACGCCGAAAAATTTTGGGTTGTGCAGAAGATATTTTATCTGTATTTGGCGTTGCTAGTGGAACAGTAGGAATGTAGCTTGAAGGTAGAAGGTAGTTAGTCCAATAAACCCTCCCCCATGCACTTAATTGTGAATTGCAGAGGATGTAGTTATAGGTGTAGACAAGTCACAAGCAGGTGAGGATGGTTATGTATTGTCGAGCAAACAAAGTGGTCACTCAGTGCGGTGGCTGATAGGAGCGACTGTAAATGGGAAATGCCTTTACAATCCCTCCCATCAGCCACCGGGCCCAGTGTCCTCTTCGTTTGCGCGTATAATACCGCATTTATAAGTTTTTCCAATGTGAATCTGACATTTTGAAAACTCAAGAGCGAACTGCAGAAGCACATGTCGGTAGGCGAACTATACAGAGAATAGTGACAGAAAGCGTCAGAGCTGTAAAAACATCAGGAATTTTTTTTTTGTGTCACCAGGAAAGCATCGAAACCGCGAGAAACCTGTAACACAAATGGTTTTGACAACTATATTTTAAAGCGCTGCTTGTTTGAAATGTATATAAGCAGGGAATAGCCAATATCACAAAATCTTGTTACAATTATTCAAGAACAAATTGGCTTCAAAGGTACCCTCTTCGTCAATGCAAAAGATTTAAAAATGTGTTAAGAAGAGAGTTCGTAATTGAAAGAAGTGACACAGTTGCATCACGAAGCACAGCCCTTATAAAGATGCACGATGTATGTGAAGGAGGTAGTTCTACCTTGATGAAATGTGGGCCAATCAGAATCATTCCATAAATACCTTGCAAAGTTCCTATGCGAAAAGGTTCTTGGGTAATTCTTCTGCATGCTGGCTCTTCGTTTGATTTATTACTGAGAGCAAATTTGTAGGCACTGAGCGAGGTGGCGCAGTGGTTAGCACAGTGGACTCGCATTCGGGAGGACGACGGTTCAATCCCGCATCCGGTCATCCTGATTTAGGTTTTCCGTGATTTCCCTAAATCGCCCCAGGTAAATGCCGGGATTGTTCCTCTGAATGGGCATGGTCGACTTCCTTCCCCGTCCTTCCCTGATCCGAAGAGACCGATGACCTCGCAGTTTGGTCTCTTCCCACAAACAACCCCAAGTAAATTTGTATTTAGATGTAAGGAAAATAGCAGTGACTACCATTCGCAAATTAACGATGTCAGTTTAAAGAAGTGGTTCACTGAACAATTATTGCCATACCTAGCTTTGAATTCGGTCATTGTAATGTACTATTCCAATTATCATTCAGCTGTTACATATAAAACGCAAAGTACAAACACTAGGAAAGAGGATATTATTCTCTTACTGAAAAATATACTGCACAGTACAGGCCAAACTCGGGGCGAACTTCTGCGGCTCGATGTTTCAAACCATTCATGTGACAGAATGTAGAAATTTGACTTTTTTGAACATGCTTTTGTATTTACGCACATATCGTTGTCAGTTTAAACCTATAGAATTAATTTGGGAGGGGGGGGGAATAAAAGATGAAAAATAACAAACTTTGGAACGCTTCTGCATCGCCCTTCAGCTAGGGCATACTGTGTGTGGCATGCTGAAAAGTTTCAGAAAGAAGACTTTGATAGGGAGGTGAAGTTGGATATCAGTCTTGAAACTGTTATCCTCAGTTTACAGTCAGATGGTTCAGATATAGACTCAGATAGAAGTGATGATAGTATTACGATGTAGACGTTGGAACAAAGTTACGTAATAATATTTCTTGGTTTTAAAGACTCATGGTTTAAAAACGTGCTTGTCAAAATATCAAATGCATACATAGTATATGAAAACTTCCTAAGAGTTTATTGATCAGGAATTTGTAGTCTGTGAAGTATTCACACTATAATGTTCAACACATTGCCCAATGAGAAGTTATGCTTTTCCCATTGCGTTATATGTTCTTTTACGCAGCTGGATAAATTCGTCAAAACTCCAATATTCCGACAAATAAACCTCTGCCATTTTCAAGGAATGAATTGGAAACTGCCTTAAAATGAAACGGAGGGTTACCTGTCGAGATATTGTTGGATTTCGGCGTTATCAGACAGCATTCCGACAAGTTATTCACAAAAGATGGTTAATTGCTTTCTTGTTCAGTGGATCATAAATGCAGTCTCTCACTGTAATGTCTAACGAGTTAGCTTAGACCCATAATACCTTTTGATGCTGAAAAATATAACATACTGATAATTTTTATGACAGTCTTATGCATTAGTCCTTGTTATAAGTAATTTTTTTATGCACAATGATTTACATTGAGCTACAGTCAAACACATCTACACACATGCATTATAAACGTTAAAAAATATGTGGACAAGAAGCAGTTGTCAAGCAAACATAATGATTTCGGTTTGAGTTCGAAGTTAATTTTGTTGTGTATAACATTTTTGCTTATAATACAGTCCAAATCAAACTAAATGGCAATTACTGCAAACAATTTTCGACGATCTTGCCCTTCGACAAACGTTATTTTGAGAAAAATTTTGCTGGAAGTCTTCTTCTGACGTCAAACAGACAATTGCTGTGGAGCATTTGACAACGTCAAAATGTGAAGTAAAATTTCTGCCATGTAGATGATTGCTCGAAATCAGTTTCATTCCCCTCATAAATAATACGATGTACGAAAATCAAATGAACCTGACTATTGTCCTAGCAAGACTGTTCCACAACATGGACTTTGTTTGCCCACTCTCTGCCACCAAACATGCGCTGAACTCATCGACTCCATGCTTCCCTACTGCTCCGTCTCTGTGCGTGGAAGTGCCCTCCTATGTTACTAAATGTTCTTAAAAGGACTTAGTAATACTTTTAGCTGATCAGATCCAGACATTGAAAAGCATATGACAGGCTTATTTTAAAGTTATTAGATTACTGTGCTGTAAAACATTACGCCAGCCACTATAGAGCCCCACTGAGACTGCTGTTCTTGAACATGGGATGACTTAGTTCACGTTCATAAAAAGCTGGAAATATCCCCCACTACTGCCCTATGATTGGAAGATGCTATAAATGGGTGTGTTGGGTGAGCCCTTACAGTCATGTACCAGAAATACAAAAGTTACTTTAATTACATTGAAGAGCTATAGGAACTAGTGCAGGCATGTATATTCAAATACAGAGATATGTAAATAGGCATCATATGGAGCTGCAGTTGGCAACACCTATATAAGACAACAAGTGTCTGATGCAGTTGTTAGACTGGTCGCTGCTGCTACAATGGCAGGTTATAAACATTTAAGTGAATGTGAACGTGGTGCTATAGTTAGCGCACAAGCGATGGGACACAGTATCTCTGAGGCAGCGATGAAGTGGGGATTTTCCTGTACAATCATTTCACGAGTGTGTCGTGAATACTAGGAATCCGGTAAAACATCAAATCTCCGACATCACTGAGGCCAACAAAGCATACTTTAAGAATGGGACCAATGACGACCGAAGAGACTCGTTCAGTGCGACAGAAGTGCAACTCTTCCGCAAATTGCTGCAGATTTCAGTGCTGGACCACCAACAAGTGTCAGTGTGGGAACCATTCAACGAAACATCATCCATATGGGCTTTCAGAGCTCAAGGCCCACTCGTGTACCCTTGATGACTGCATGACAGGAAGCTTCACGCCTCGCCTAGACCCTCCAACACTGACATTGGACTGTTGATGACTGGAAACATGTTGCCTGGTTGGAAGAGTCTTGTTTCAAATTGTATCGAGTTGGTGGACGTGTACCGTGCGACTGCTGCGGTCGCAGGTTCGAATCCTGCCTCGGGCATGGATGTGTGTGATGTCCTTAGGTTAGTTAGGTTTAAGTAGTTCTAAGTTCTAGGGGACTAATGACCACAGCAGTTGAGTCCCATAGTGCTCAGAGCCATTTTTTTGATGGACGTGTACAGCTATGGGGACAACCTTATGAATCCATGGACACTACATGTTAGCAGGGGACTGATCAAGCTGGTGGAGGCTCTGTAATGGTCTAGGCCATCTGCTGTTGCAGTTATGTGGGTCCCATGATATGTCTAGATATAGCTCCGATAGGTGACACGTACATAAGCATCCTGTCTGATCACCTGCATCCATTCCTGTCCATTATGCATTCCGACAGATTTCGGCAGTTGCAGCATGACAATGCGACATCCCACACGTCCAGAACTGCTACAGAGTGGCACCAGAAATACTCTTCTGAGTTTAAACACTTCTGCTTGTAACGGAACTCCCCAGGCATGAAGATTATTGGGCATATCTGGGATGCCTTGCAACGTGCTGTTTAGAAGAGATCTCCACCCTTTCGCACTCTTACGGGTTTATAGATAGCCCTGCAGGATTCATGATGTCAACTCCCTCCAGCACTACTTCAGACATTAGCCGAGTTCATGCCACGTCGTCTTGGGGTACATCTGCGTGCTGACAGGGGCCCTACACGATATTAGACAGGTGTACCATTTTCCTTGGCTCTTCAGTGAACTATCCTCCCCTATGGATCATGTCTCCGCTGCTGGAGGTACAGCATCTTTTGCTCTCATCAGTTTGCAGTCTGACAGAGAGTTGTGTGTCAGTGGCTTTAGGCACCCTGTACAGGGGAGACAGGCACCAGAGAGAAGACAGGGTGTTCTACATCAATCCCTCTAACTAAACTTATTCGAGGTGTTGTCTGTCACTGAAACTCATTGAGACTCATTTCTCATTTTGGGAAAAATGCTGTGTCTCGAGTCAAGACGAGGTAACTGAAAAGGGCTAGGTATTTAATGGCTCTTAGCAGTTAAGTCATGTGGTGACTAATGGTACCCTTTAGGGAAAAGGCAGAAATGGCAGGGAGGGAACACCAGGTGCATTTAAATTTGTTTTTATGGGGACCTCATACACCACTTTGAAAAGGTTATTCTGGCAGCCATTGAGGGAACATGATGCAACCAACTGCAGACTGTGGAATTCATTGGGACATAAGATGCCTGTCATCTGGGTTCTGAAGCCATACTTCATGTCTGGCAGAGAAAGTTGAGAAGTTCAGCGTTGCAAACAGAGTTTCAATGAAGCTTACAATTTGCAGCACTGTCCCTAGAACTGACTATGATACCCTGATTCTGAGCATAGTGGAAGGACTGAACAACAGATTTTGAATATTCTGTTACAAGCAAGGCTGCAACTTCCTGGACTTCCCATAAGGTTGTTATCTTTGGGGTCAGCTGTGCATTACACATCGGAGGCTGCTACCCAGTTAGCTGAATGTGTGTGGAATGCATACAAGGAGTTTTTAGATTATACTACTTTCCATTCAATCCAAATAATGATAGCTGTAAGTGATCTGGAACCGTCAGGATGAGACCCAACGAAGTGCCCACCTACAAGGCGAGGGAATTAAAATCCTGGTGGTTAACTACCAAAACATTCGCAACAAAAGACCAGTGTTCGTAACGTTCCTAAAAAGCTGTGGTGCTCACATGATATTAAGTGCAGAGAGCTTCTTGAAACCCAAAATTGGTAGCAGTGAGTTTTTGAGGAAATTTTAACTGTATATCGAAAAGACAGGCTAATGCTAAAAGAAGATGGTGTGTTTGTCACAGTAGACAAAAACTCAAGTCACCAGAGATAGAACTTGAAAATTCATGCTATACTGTCTGGGAAAGACTCGGTATCGGATCCTTCTATTGACCATACAGTCACCTCCAATAGTAAATGAAAGCTTTAGAGAAAATCTAAGTTCAGTAGTAAGTTCCCCAGTCATGCTGTCATCATTGGAGAAGACTTAAATGATACAAAAATCAATTGGGAATGTTACACTTTAGTAAGTACTTTGCATGACGAGAAGCCCTGTGCAACAATGCTAAATGCATTCTATGAGAACTACCTTGAGGAGATTGGTTGAAGTGTGTTTGATTTAATTGTAACAAACAAACCTGATATCTTTGAGGATGTCCCCATAGAAACTGGTATCAGTGTTCATGTGGTAATAACAGCAACAATTGTTACCAAAGTACAGAGGGCAACTAAAATAAGTAGAAGGACTTATATTTTCAGCAATCTGGATGAAGAGGCAGTAATATCGTATTTCAGTAAGGAACTCAAAACATTTAGTTCTGGAGATCAGCATATGGAAGATGTGTGCCTCAGGATTCAAAGAATAGTTGGTCATGAACTTGGTAGATGTGGACCTAGTAGAACAGTGTGTGTTGCAGTCACTAAAAGAAACATGTAAAGAAACATGCGTTACTGAATTATAGGTGTAAAACATAGCTTACATATGTAGATAGGGAACTGCTGTGTGAAAGATGTTTGGCTGCCAAGAGAGCAATACATTAGCCTTCAGTGATTACCAAAGCATTCTATATAGAAAGAGCACTCACAAAATCAAAACACATTCTGGCTGCATGTAAAGTCTGTCAGTTGTACCACAGTAAGTATCTGGCCACTCATTGATGGGATAGGGACTGAAACAGAGGGTAGCAAAGCAAAGGTAGAAGCAATTAACTCAGTTTTGAAATACCCCTTTACAAATGGAAATCCAGGAGTATTGCCCCAGTTTAATGTTCACACCACTCTAAAGGTGAGTGACATATACATTAGTATCAATGGTGTATAGAAAAGATGAAAACGCTAAAACTAACAAAGCTTCAGGACCTAATCTAATTCCTTTCAGGTTCTATATTGAATTTTTGGTTGAGTTAGCCCCTCTTTTAACCATAATCTACTGTGGACACCACATACAAAAACCATGCCCCGTAGTTGGAAGGAAGCACATGTCACATTTGCCTTCAAGAAGGATACTGAACATGTACAGAGAAGAGCAGCGCTAACGATCACAGGTTTGTGTGACTGATGGGAGATGTTAATCAAACTGAATTTGCAGACATCTGAAGATGAACGCAAACTATCCTAAGAAATCCTTCTCATAAAGGTTCAAAAACGAGCTGCAAATGATGACTGGGAATGCACTAAAATCCCTTTTGTATCACTGCCAAAGGTATCATGAGGACAAGATTGAAGTAATTACAGTCTGCACAGAGGCATTTAAACGTTCTTGCCTGTTTCCATACGTGAATATAATGGGAAGAAGCATAAAAACTTGTACAATGGTAAGTACACTCTGTTAAGCACTTCACAGTGATATGCAAAGTATAGATGGATGTAGATGTAGATGTGTAGTGTTTACTCTAGAACCTCTTACAAACACCTGCTTAAATAACTGAGTGTACTCACAACAGCCTCACAATAAACTTTCTCCTTTATGAAAGCTGTTGCTACATATCAATCACAGATAGAAAAGAACACTAATACTCATAAATACTGCACTAGAAGGAGAAATGTCTCACACTATACAAGCAAAAAAATGTTCAGTCACATACCCGAAGATGCTAAGAATGTAATACATAATTAAGTTTCTTCGATCCTACATTGAAAATTATCCACTTTGTAGCTCATTTAAGATCACAGAAGAATTTCTGCATATGTATTGGTGTGTGTGTTTCAGAAAATAGGATTGTACATAGATAAGCACAATAATGAGTCAGAATATGGTGCCCATCTACTTGGTCCAGCTTTTTTGGTTCACCTTCTGAATGCCATATGGTGGCGATTCTGTGTGGCGTGGATTTGACAAGCCGTTCATAGGTTTCCAGATATGTGTACACCAAATACCTATGCACAGGCCACATAATTCGCACAAAATATAGTCAGTAATTTGCAGGCAAGGAGCTGGCCCTGACAGAGTCCCAGGGGTGTTGCATTGGGTTCTGAATAGGCGAGTTTTGTGATCAAAACATGAATGTGAGTTCTGACATCGTGACACACATAGGTATCCTGGCACCACCATCGACGGGGAAGACACGAAGTACAAAGAGATCCAGGTGGTTTGTAATAATGTTCACATAGTCTACAGCTGTCATGTCTTGGATTACTAACAAAGATCCCATGGTAGCCCAGATGAATGTTCGACAGAGCTTAATACTATCCCCAGCAGCCTGCATCCAAGGTACAGTACATGTTTCGACAGCTGTTCACCTGGATGATTGCATATCTGAACACTACATTGACTAGTGTAAAAAGAAACTTAATTCATCTGATGAGGTCCACAGTCGAATCTAGATGAGCCTGTGCCCACTGCAACTGTAATTGACTATGTTGTTTGGTCAATCTGGAAGCATGTGGGAGACATCTGCTATGAAGCCCCGTGTTTATCAACAGTGTGTGCTCAACAGTGTAGAACTAAAACGATTGTGCCTGCACCAACAATGAACTCTGTCGTCTGATTTGCCACAGATCGTCACCTATACAACTTTACACAGTGGGAAAGCCTCATACATTCGTGTTCTGTGATGAGTGCGGACTTTCCAAAATAACTACGCACCCTCCAACTCAGAGTTGCAGTATTAAAAGTTTTGGCTGGTTTCTGTACTTTGTCCTACCTTAGATATAAGTTGAAAACAGAAACTTAGACTGTATTGTCTGTTTCTCAGGGACATGCAGGCTGCATGAATGACTGACAACAAGCGGTAGGGAGATTGGAAGTAGAGACGCAAACCACAGTGAATACAATTTCCTCCCACAATTTTGTCAATCAGTGAAATTAAATGAGTGTTACAATAGGACACCCACCACAGTGCCGAGTATTATAGTAAAAGAAAAATGTGAGTGCGTTGCAGTGATAAAAGTCGTGTGTATTTTCTTTTTCAGGAAGAGACTGATTTTAAAGAAAAAAAAAATAACTATTTTGTAACCATTGAAAAATTTATATTTCCATGTAAATGTATGTAAATAATTTGTGAATGTCTTCTGTACTAGGTTTTCTATGTGTATATGAGTATGGTTATTTTGTGTATGTAGTAATAAGGAATTTCCTAAGAAGAAGCAACTTAAGTTGAAAGAGGTATACTAAAGTAATCCATCGCTTGTTTGTTCTTTTAGAAATTTAATTTTGTTCAAAAATAGATTTTCACGAAAATTAAAAAGGGGGTGATGAAGCAAAGCAAGCGCTGTATCATGTATAAGATACAGAGGCGAGCGAGTGCACGGGACTTACCCTAGTTCACTGCTAGTAGCGTCACGTCATCGTAACGCGCCTGCATATAGTATTGCACCACATTTAACACAAAAGTAAAAATTAAGATTTGTGTGTAAAACTTTGTTAAAGTATAGTTCTATGTAATAATGTTTCAGGTAACAAATCTTAATGTTATAAAATTAGTAGTTTACGTAAAATTCACGTTTTGAAAGAAAAATAGGAGGCGCTAAATAATGACGCTAGGAAGCCAAAATTTGGTGAGACGGTGCAGTAAGAAGTCATTAATGAGTGGTGCTGGTTTCCAAAACCATAAAACTAAAATTGACTCCAGAATCCGCGTTTTTCGGAAAAATCAGAGGCGCGAAATAATAGAGCTACAATATTGAAAATTGGTAGGATGCTTCAGTTCACCCTAATAATAATAATGGAAATACCACAATCAGTTACCTCTTCTAGTTTTTTAGTAATTTAGTAAAAACTACTTTTGTGAGTAAAATGTACATAAGCATTATAGATTAAGTACTTTAAATTTTAATGATAAAACAAATTCTTTAAGACCAATGATCAGATAGGACAATTAACAAAGCTACACCAAGTTTTAGTCTTGTAGCATAATTAACAGCTGATACAAGTCTTGATAAAGCTATGGTTCAGAGGTAACAATCTACCGTTAGTTCCATTGTAAAAATTCTAGAGAGTAAAGTTTTAATTTTAGCGGGCTGAGATTTTCTACGTGCTTCTGTACTGCTCAGATGTCTGTATACAAAAATTGAGAAGTTTGTAAAGCTATTATTAAATGTGATATTTAAGATTATGTGCCTGAGATAGCGATCATTTGGAGGCTGCAGGCATGTGCATAGGAACGGAAAGAACAGATGCTCTCTTGGCGGTACGCGCCGGAGCTATATAAAAAGAGCGGCAGAGGCAGTAGTAAGCTCACTCCGCATTAGACCAACGCCTAGTCCACGCGAGCTTAACGTCCGATCGCGCCTCGCCTCGGGTGACGTCATAGCGGGCTGTGACATGCGCGTACTTAGCAATGTAAACGGACATTGAAAATCGCGAGGACTGTACACCGTCCTGGATCGTTTAGACTTCGGTAACAAACTGTTATTGTGCCGTCCGTGTGAAGTATAATTCCGCGTGGCAAGTGGTGACTAACTCCACTTTTAAGGCGAGCATTAATCTTTTTTTTTTGAACTATTAATGGAGCACCGTTAGTTAGAGTAATGAACTATTCGGGAGGAACTTGCTGTAGAAGTCGCCTCTGAACTATTAAACGATTGGCTGAATTAACAATATTTAATGTCTTTAGCATTTTCAGAAGTTTCGAGTAATTTGTGTGAGCCTTTAAGATAATAAAATCTTGTTTGGAACTTTAAATTTTATTGAAGCAGCCCTAATCTCGTGAAGAACTATGGATATTTTTCGTTTAGCTGGGCTGTACAGGAATGTGGCCGTGCAGACTGGGAACTAAGGTCAGTAAGTTTCCCTTCGCTTTCTGACTGGCCACCAAATTAGTTGCCAGGCTCGCGTGATTTAAGGTGGCAATGTTCAACTTTCATTCAACATTAAACAACGACTTCTTCGCCGTCCCACATATGTTGCATCGGCAATAGTCTGTTACGTGAAATGAACATTCAAACAACTCATTCGACAACTTCTTCGCCGCCCCACAGACGGTTGTGCACGGGCTGTCGCATGCAGAAAATCCCACCTGTCCATTAATGTCGGCTCCAGACCATGCATAGTGACAGTGGTGTATTCCCTGCCGCCCACTTTCTCCATTTCACGCAGTTCTGCTGCGATGTGGGCGCCAAGGGTGCTGTAGCGGTCTTCATGGACAGGCATGGTTCTGGCAGCATCAGCCATAGCCTTAAGTGTTCTGCTGGCCTCGTCCATGACGTTTGTTGCCACGTCTGGCGTGACTTTCCTTCTTTTAGTGGGAGGCCGCTCTTGACGCTGGGGCTGTGGCAGTGCCTCGCTACATGCGACAGGCTCTTGCATCTCATGCTATAAATAAAAGATAAAAGCCATTAGTTACGTACTTCCTTGCACATACATAAATCTTATTTATTTACAGGTACCCACAAGCAGAGGAGAGTGGGAACAAATTGCAGATGATTTCGAGAAGAAGTCGAACTGTTATAACACTACAGAGCAATGGACAGAAAGCACATTCGTATCAAATGTCCACAAGCTAGTGGATCTCACTTTTTCAATTATAAATCCTTCAACAGTATCATTTTATTTGCCATGGTAGATGCTTCCTACAAATTTTTGTATGTAGATGTAGGAACTAATGGGCGTGTTGGTGATGCTGGAGTGTTTTCAAAAAGCAAATTACATGAGTGTCTCATTGACCGATCTATGCTCAACATTCCTGAAAGCAGGAAGCTTGGGAACACAAACATTACAACTCCAATGGTAGTACTGGCAGATGACGCTTTTCCTCTCAGTTATAACATTATGAAGCCATACCCCTTAAAAGGGATCACAAAAGAAGAAAAGGTTTTCAATTACCGACTGTCATGAGGGAGAAGAGTAGTGGATAGCTGTTTTGGCATACTTGCAAGTTGTTTCAGGATTTTTCTTACTACCATTAATCTGCCTCCTGAAAAAGTTACCACTATAACACTGGCTGCCTGCACATTGCACAACTTGTTAACTGAGAGAAGAAAACACTTGTACACTCGTCAGGAAACAGTGTCTGCCATAGTAGGAGACTGCACTTATCTTGAGACACAAAGCACTGAGGACCTACAGCGAATGGAAGGAATAGCTTGCCAAGCTGCTTCTGGACGTTCAGTACACGAGAGAGCAGTTAGGGAATACTTTAAGACATTTTACAATGGCGCTGGGAAAGTGCCCTGGCAAGACAATCACATTTAGTAACGTAAAATGTAAACAAATGTACATACCTCAAATATTTCCTCAAACGTCGGTGTGGCACGTTCACTCTCACTTTCCGTGCTCTCTTAGATTACACACACTCTCGTCTGCCGCGGTTGCTTGGTCGAGAAATTTGAGCATTTGAAACCAGTACACTTGTGGTGTGTACGCCGCCTGTGCACTGGCTCCACTTTTGCTTTTATGCATCTGCAATATTAGCAATGAAAATAATTTAAACTACTTGTAGGTTACATAAAAATTATTGTATGCTTCAAGTCGCTGCAGTGAACAAATTAATGCTAATCATTTGTATGTTATGTAAACTTTATTTGCATAAATAAATATAATGAATATGTCAATACTTACTTTTGCTTTCTCGTACAAGTAGCTAGTGCGGAGGCCATTTATCTTCCTCTTTATGTCCTCGGCCGTACATCCAGGCTGTATGTCATGGCTAATGATCTCTGCTATATTTTTATAGCTCTCCAATCTTCGTAATCTGTTTTTGTAATCAGGGTGCCTCACATTGTAAAGCGCCTCATCCGCCTCATAAATTTCAATTAATTTTGTGGTAGACGCCACACAATAACTATATTTAGCAGCCATGTTTACAAATACAAAAGATGACAGAACGCTCCAGCGATGCTGGCGCTCCATGTGGTAACATATTGCATTGCAGTGAACAGAGGACAGGCGATTTCTCTGATCAAATATACGGCCTCGCCCTAGATTTGATCAAATATTGGACGACATTTGTCAAAGTTCCTTAGCAAATATCTTTGATGAAGATATTGGACAAAGAAATTTGATAGTGTAATACCGGCCTTACATCACTGTAGGAATGGCTGTCCAAAACCTTGCAACATATTTGTTGTTTCCTAATCTTTCACCACTTTCAATTGATGATCACACCAGCATGTGGACTTCACCATTACTGATGTGCTTGTTCTTAGGTACCAGGCATTAACAATCTGTCTTTCTCAGGTTTTTTATATATCGATATATTTCCCAATTTGCGTCCCATATGAATATTAGTGTCATTCCCTTTGGCTCTGTTCCACTTAAAAACATTCCTTTGCACACCATGTGCCCACATCACCACCAGACAGCATTCAATCTCACAGTGGGCTCTTGGGTATTGGTCGTAGTGTTTTCGCTCATTGGTGTACAAACCTGTGTATGAAACAAAGGTAACTTAAGACAGTCATATAAATGTTCAGCATATTCCTTTTTTCATTGTGAATGTACTTTACCTGTCAAAGGAAACAGAAAGAACGATGTAAAGATATCCTCAGATTATCCAGTATGTGATTTGAAGTCAATGAGATAGCTGTTGACTATGAAAAGATTTCAGCTTATCCAGAGTTGATGTGGAGTAGACTTCTACTGAACTCCTTGGCATATACCTGGATATAAAATTAACTTTGGAGACTTACATGGACTACATATCTCGAAAGTGTTCATGAGCTATCCTACTGCTGAAAAAAGATTGAGATTTGGTTTAGAAAAACTACTGATTTACTCCTGTCACACCTCCTTTCATTGCCATTTAAGTTGTGGCATTCATCTATGGTGTAGTACTTGAAGGGCCAGGAAAATTTTATTTGGCAGGAGAAAGCCAACAGGAGCACCTCTGAAATTAAACAAAATAACATATCATGTAGACTTTATTTCAAACAGTTACAGATAATGGTAGTATCATATCTTTTTATATGAAGCTACCATTTGTACATAGCAGAAAACCTTACCAGTTACAACCTTAGGTGTCCAATTTATAATCATAATACCCACCAAGCATTAAACATAGATATACCTACCACTCAACTTAAAAAAGCACAAGGCAGTTATGAATACATAGGAATAAAGCTTTTCATCACATTACCTTTGCAGGCACATGCTGCCTCTCTTAGTACCTTTAGAAATAAGACACAAAAACTGCTGAAGGAGAAAGCTTTTTTGCACTCTTAAAATATCTGAAAACTCTTCAGAATTAGACCTTATCTACTAAATAACTCATTATACTGTTTGTTTGTACATTCTTTCTATGATTATTTGTCCTGTCTGGTATCTTGTCTCATGTATATAATAAATATGAAAGTGACTAAATAATATTCAGCTCATGTTTTACTATTAACCACATTAGGAAATTTTTGTGAGTGTCCACTATTATTTTATTATGTGGAACTTAGTAAGTAATTTAATAATGTTTAGTTCCATGTTTAACTATTAACCATGTGGAGAAATCTTTATATAACAACTACATTGTTTTATCATGTATGTTGTTTTATTATGTATACTTTAATTAAGTGTATCACCTAAGAGTATTTAAGTATTTTTCTTAACATGTCAATCATAATTTATAAAACCTCTTTTACATTACTCATGATAACATCGACTGCATGCAAATGCTTAAAGATGGTTGAATAAACAAATTAATTAAAAGGAATTCGTTGAACATCGAAGTGAGAGACTGCATTTATGTTTCATGTAACATGGAAATAACTAAATCAAACAGAACTAAATGGGCGATATGGATAGCACGATCAGTGGTAGGGAAGTGCATTTGCAAGTTTTCAGTACCTGTGGAAGTGTGAATTGTGCTACGGTACATATAAATGTCCTTTTTATAGTAACAAATCAGGAAAGATATTCACCTTTATAAACAGATCAGCACTTTTTGGAGGTCTAGAGAAAAAGCCTACAAGAAATTCCTAAACTCACAGTAAAAGCATACTCTGTTTATATTTTCCTGATCACATTATTACATTGGTGATAGTTTGCCTTCACAGCACTGAGACTTCCTACAACTCCAGTTTGTGTAAAACGTGCAGTGATGCATTTCACACCACAACATAGGTCTTATGCTGTAAACATTATATGGAGTGATTCTTATTAATGTTTAGAATCCCCTGAAGTAATGTCAATGATGCTGAGAAAAGTAATTTAATATAAGACATGTAAGATCTCAAATGTCAGATAATACCCCAAAAATGGACGAGGAATGTTGAACATGTGACGACATACCTTGCCACACATGCAGATGTTAGGCTTGGCCATGTAAATTGCCTTCTATATATCAGAACCCTTAAGGACATGGGCAATTAATTAGTTGCAGTCATATACTTAAGGTGACTCTAAACATAACCTTTTCAAGTATTTTTGAAGAATCCAGCGAAAGTGAAGTTGGTTGATAGTTTGATGGTGTCTCTTTATCCTCCTTCTTTGAAAGAGGCTTAACTTAAGCATATTGTAGCCAGTCTGGCAACATTCTGCTAATAAGAGATTGATTACACAAGTAGCTTAAGACAGAACTCAGCTCGCCTGAGTAATCTTTGATTAACTTCACTGATATGCTATCATAACCAATAGAACGCTTTTATTTTAAGGATTTCATGATGGATGCTACTTCTGTAGGAGACATGAGTGTCATTTTCATTTTACTGTATTTGTAAAGATTGGTCTCACATACTCCATTGCACTCTTTATTGATCCTGGTAACCCCAAGCTATCAGTAACAGAAACAAAGTATTTGTTTAAGAGGTTTGCAATACTACATGCATTTGTTACCATTGTCTCGTTTTTCTTCCGTCTTGGCCCCTCCTGTCTCTGACTTCGCTATATTCCATATAGCTTTATTTTGTTTTCTGATGTAATTATCTTTTTCTCATGTCTGCCTGCTTAGCTCAATGTTAATGTGCTTGCCTCCCATAATTGGGCTTGGGTTAGATTCCCAGCCAGCTTGGAGATTTTCTCTGCTCAAGGACTGGGTATTGTGTTGTCCTCGTCATCGTATTATTCTCATCACCGGCGCGCAAATCGCCCAATGTGGCGTTGTCTGAAATAAGACTTGCATTTTGTGGCCAAACTTCCCCAATGGGGCCTCCTGGCCAACGATGCCATATGCTTATTTCCACTTTTCCATCTTTTTTTCATAATCTACATCTACATCTACATCCGTACTCCGCAAGCCACCTGACGGTGTGTGGCGGAGGGTACCCTGAGTACCTCTATCGGTTCTCCCTTCTATTCCAGTCTCGTATTGTACGTGGAAAGAAGGATTGTCGGTATGCTTCTGTGTGGGCTCTAATCTCTCTGATTTTATCCTCATGGTCTCTTCGCGAGATATACGTAGGAGGGAGCAATATACTGCTTGACTCTTCGGTGAAGGTATGTTCTCGAAACTTTAACAAAAGCCCGTACCGAGCTACTGAGCGTCTCTCCTGCAGAGTCTTCCACTGGAGTTTATCTATCATCTCCGTAACGCTATCGCAATTACTAAATGATCCTGTAACGAAGCGCGCTGCTCTCCGTTGGATCTTCTCTATCTCTTCTATCAACCCTACCTGGTGCGGATCCCACACTGCTGAGCAGTATTCAAGCATTGGGCGAACAAGCGTACTGTAACCTACTTCCTTTGTTGTCGGATTGCATTTCCTTAGGATTCTTCCAATGAATCTCAGTCTGGCATCTGCTTTACCGACGATCAACTTTATATGATCATTCCATTTTAAATCACTCCTAATGCGTACTCCCAGATAATTTATGGAATTAACTGCTTCCAGTTGCTGACCTGCTATTTTGTAGCTAAATGATAAGGGACCTATCTTTCTATGTATTCGCATCACATTACACTTCTCTACATTGAGATTCAATTGCCATTCCGTGCACCATGCGTCAATTCGCTGCAGATCCTCCTGCATTTCAGTACAATTTTCCATTGTTGCAACCTCTCGATACACCACAGCATCATCTGCAAAAAGCCTCAGTGAACTTCCGATGTCATCCACCAGGTCATTTATGTATATTGTGAATAGCAACGGTCCTATGACACTCCCCTGCGGCACACCTGAAATCACTCTTACTTCGGAAGACTTCTCTCCATTGAGAATGACATGCTGCGTTCTGTTATCTAAGAACTCCTCTATCCAATCACACAATTGATCTGATAGTCCGTATGCTCTTACTTTGTTCATTAAACGACTGTGGGGAACTGTGTCAAACGCCTTGCGGAAGTCAAGAAACACGGCATCTACCTGTGAACCCGTGTCTAAGGCCCTCTGAGTCTCGTGGACGAATAGCGCGAGCTGGGTTTCACACGACCGTCTTTTTCGAAACCCATGCTGATTCCTACAGAGTAGATTTCTAGTCTCCAGAAAAGACATTATACTCGAACATAATACGTGTTCCAAAATTCTACAACTGATCGACGTTAGAGATATAGGTCTATAGTTCTGCACATCTGTTCGACGTCCCTTCTTGAGAACGGGGATGACCTGTGCCCTTTTCCAATCCCTTGGAACGCTTCGCTCTTCTAGAGACCTACGGTACACCGCTGCAAGAAGGGGGGCAAGTTCCTTCGCGTACTCTGTGTAAAATCGAACTGGTATCCCATCAGGACCAGCGGCCTTTCCTCTTTTGAGCGATTTTAATTGTTTCTCTATCCCTCTGTCGTCTACTTCGATATCTACCATTTTGTCAACTGTGCGACAATCTAGAGAAGGAAGCACAGTGCAGTCTTCCTCTGTGAAACAGCTTTGGAAGAAGACATTTAGTAATTCGGCCTTTAGTCTGTCATCCTCTGTTTCAGTACCATTTTGGTCACAGAGTGTCTGGACATTTTGTTTTGATCCACCTACCGCTTTGACATAGGACCAAAATTTCTTAGGATTTTCTGCCAAGTCAGTACATAAAACGTTACTTTCGAATTCATTGAAAGCCTCTCGCATAGCCCTCCTCACACTACATTTCGCTTCGCGTAATTTTTGTTTGTCTGCAAGGCTTTGGCTATGTTTATGTTTGCTGTGAAGTTCCCTTTGCTTCCGCAGCAGTTTTCTAACTCGGTTGTTGTACCACTGTGGCTCTTTTCCATCTCTTACGATCTTGCTTGGCACATACTCATCTAACGCATATTGTACCATGGTTTTGAACTTTGTCCACTGATCCTCAACACTATCTGCACTTGAGATAAAACTTTTGTGTTGAGCCGTCAGGTACTCTGTAATCTGTTTTTTGTCACTTTTGCTAAACAGAAAAATCTTCCTACCTTTTTTAATATTTCTATTTACGGCTGAAATCATCGACGCAGTAACCGTTTTATGATCGCTGATTCCCTGTTCTGCATTAACTGATTCAAATAGTTCGGGTCTGTTTGTCACCAGAAGGTCTAATATATTATCGCCACGAGTCGGTTTTCTGTTTAACTGCTCAAGGTAGTTTTCAGATAAAGCACTTAAAAATATTTCACTGGATTCTTTGTCCCTGCCACCCGTTATGAACGTTTGAGTCTCCCAGTCTATATCCGGCAAATTAAAATCTCCACCCAGAACTATAACATGGTGGGGAAATCTACTCGAAATATTTTCCAAATTATTCTTCAGGTGCTGAGCCACAACAGCTGCTGAGCCCGGGGGCCTATAGAGACATCCAATTACCATGTCTGAGCCTGCTTTAACCGTGACCTTCACCCAAATCATTTCACAATTCGAATCTCCGTCAATTTCCTTCGATACTATTGCACTTCTTATCGCTATAAACACGCCTCCCCCTTCACTGTCCAGCCTATCTCTGCGGTATACATTCCAATCAGAGTTTAGGATTTCATTACTGTTTACGTCTGGTTTCAGCCAACTTTCTGTTCCTAGTACTATATGGGCGTCGTGACCGTTTATTAATGAGAGCTGTTCTGGGACCTTTCTATAGACGCTTCTGCAGTTTACTATTAGCACATTAATATTGTTATTCCTTGTTGCATTTTGCCTACTCCTGCCTTGCCGCGTCTCAGGAGGCGTCTTGTCGGGCCTAGGGAGGGAATTCTCTAACCTAAAAAAACCCCATGTGCACTCCACACGTACTCCGCTACCCTCGTAGCCGCTTCCGGCGTGTAGTGCACGCCTGACCTATTCAGGGGGCCCTACATTTCTCCACCCGATAGCGGAGGTCGAGAAATTTGCACCCCAGCTCTCTGCAGAATCGTCTGAGCCTCTGGTTTAAGCCTTCCACTCGGCTCCAAACCAGAGGACCGCGATCGGTTCTCGGAACGATACTACAAATAGTTAGCTCTGATTCCACCCCGCGAGCGAGGCTTTCCACCTTCACCAACTCCGCCAACCGCCTGTACGAACTGAGGATGACCTCTGAACCCAGACGGCAAGAGTCATTGGTGCCGACATGAGAAACAATTTGCAGTCGGGTGCACCCAGTGCTCTCTATCGCCGCCGGTAGGGCCTCCTCCACATCTCGGATGAGACCCCCCGGCAAGCAGACAGAGTGAACACTGGCCTTCTTCCCCGACCTTTCCGCTATTTCCCTAAGGGGCTCCATCACCCGCCTAACGTTGGAGCTCCCAATAACTAATAAACCCCTCCCCCCGTGTGCCTGCTCGGACCTTGCTGAAGGAGCAGCCACATGTCCACTCACAGGCAGAGCGGGCGATGCCACACGGCCAGCCTCCACATTGACCCTCCGCCTCGTGCGCCGCGAACGCCGCTGAACCCGCCACTCCCCTTGGGGAGAGGGTGGCCCAACCGCGCCCGGTACCCGCGAAGATGTCTCGACAGCAGGGACAGTGGGTGAAGCATCTAACACCTGGGGTGCACCATGCGACGCACCAGACTCCCCACTGCCGCTACACTCTGAGGCAGCAGCCTGAAGACGGCTGACCGCGGCCATCAACACGCTCAGCTGTTCGCGAAGAGTGGCCAGCTCCTCCTGCGTCCGTACACAGCAGCCACACATCCTAGCCATCCTAAGAAATCAATTTACTATAGAGTGTTAATCAGCTTTTAACTAGACTGCTAATTCACTAAAGGCGGTTGATTATTGACTAAACTGTGATTGCTAACCACTTCTTGTAGAAACAAGGAAAATAGCACTACCTGTCTCTGGACGGTATTGAAAACAAACACTAGCACTACGAGCACTATGGCTGACTAAAGGGACTCTCTGACTGTATTCAAAACTAACACGAAATCTATGGAACACTTAATAGCACTACTATTAAAGCTTCCTAAAAGCAAAAACACGCAGAAGAAGAAGTGACAAGTAAGAAAAATACAGATAATACTTAAATTAAGGTAGCTCGCTGCACAGCAGACGTGAAGCAGACGGCGGTTAGGGCGACACTGACACTAATAAAGCTGCTTAGATTTCTGGATTATTTGTTTCAAGACTTTGCAGTATTCTTTGTAATGCATTACAATTCTAACATCAGAACTGTTCCTAGATAGTAAATACAGGCTCCTTTTTGTGCCACATGATATCTGTATTCCTTGTGTAAACCAAGTTTTATTTTTAGACTTCTGTAATCATATTTTCATTCTAGCCATAGTTTCGGAAAAATTGATATATTGTGTTTCGTTTCCCTAAATGTAGAAGTAACCCAGTGACTATTCACATGTGAAGAAAGCCACTGTATTGTTTTGCACCATCGCAGGAAAATCTTAATTCAAAGAGGAGATGTTTTCCAGTATTTTATGATCCTGTTCCCTCTCGTTAAGATTAAAAAGTTCGCAGTACACGATAACATCTTGTTTTACTCATGTACATAGCTCCTCCTATGCTGTTCCGCTCTTTACGCTTGCATATATTTGTTCATTGTAGGCAGATTGAAGGGAATGCTAACGGCATAGCAGCATGATCGTTGTCATGGAGTCACAAGCCGGTCTCTGTAGAGAGTACAGTGATTGTCTAAGCCTAGACACTGCAAAAGAACAGAGTGATACTTTTTTCTTAAATTATAAGTTACGTTATGCACATTGCACTTTGTACAGTAGGAACCAATCGAATGATGCAGTGTAATTATTGTCGTGACACTGACCTCATATTCTGAAGGATGGAGTATGCTCTGTCTGGCCATCCTGGCTTACTGTTCCCTAAATCATTTCAGGGAAACGCTGGGATTGTTCCTGCAAGAAGGCCACGACCAACTATTTATCATATCCTCGTAAAACATATTTATATATTCTATATATTTAATATTTTGAATTACTTGAATACATTGAATTTTGATAACAAATCCTATTTCATTATAAGATGTTTAGATCCGATCTCCAAACCAACCAACCAATATTAGATTATCCCTGGACGAATACAAAAATGAAACTTAGGAAGACAGTTGAAACTCACAAGTGTTACTAACTAAACTATTGTATCAAACTAATTTGTAACACAGGATTAGTACTCATCCAATTTCGATTATTTTGTGAAGCAACTTTGAGTACATATTATCTTTGGTTGCATTCCCGATGTTATGTAAGTTGTCTTTGGTTTCTTTGTTCGTTAAAGCGAAGAAGGTGAGTTGGGTGTGGTGAAATCATTTTGTATATTTGTGTGGTTTTTAATACGTTTTTTATGTTGTAAAAGTGATTAAAAAGTGATTTAGGTTCTATTAACTCATTGCCCGATTATTGTTACTTTAAGTATATTATTGGTCTTTGATGTATTAATTTACTGCGTCATTCGTCTTTTCATGAGAGGCCGCCATGTTGTGCTCACAATACGGGTGTAAGTTCGTCAGTTGCAAGAACGGTCGAAGACACATAAATTCTTTATTTAATTAGGTTTGCGGCATTTGTTTTGTATGTAAATGAATAGTAATAGTTGTTTTCTTAATTTATTTCGTGCTTGCGGGACAGACTGTTCTGAGTGTGCAACTTGAGACTACACCGGATACCCGGGTTGTGTTGTAATGTCGCATAATTGCAATAGTTATTGGAAATAACGTTAGTACCATGTGTATTTGTTTCCCAGAATGGTTGTATTAACTGTTGTAATACTTCGTTAACGTCGCGAATGGAGATAACGTGTTATTTGTATGCTGTGCTGTAACCATGTGTATGATGAATTGTGTGCCAAACTTGTCATATTGCAGCTGTTTAACATATTCACCTTTCTGCAAGTTTGGAGATGATCACGAAACGTGTTTGTGTCTGTCGATTGTTAATTTGCCTTGTTACTGGAGATTTTTTTGTGAATTTTTAAATGCTTTTGGTTTGTTAGTGAAAACACCTCTACAAGTCCGCAATTTCAAATATGTGTTAAGTGTCATAACCTGGTGCATTATAATTGTTATTTCTTCGCCTTGCTGAAAGATCTCTCGTAACTCAGTGAAATTATGGTCATGCATAAGGACTGTCAGGCACCAAATTCAATGTTGGGACGCTCCAAGATGTCGCACAGTCGAGTTGAGGGAAGCAGAGTAGAAACACTGAAATCTGTTGACGTGGTCTTCAATGTGAAAGCCTCTTCCTCTCCGAATAATTACTGCACAACCTTCAGAATCTGATTAATTTATAAATTTGTTGTTCCCCCTCAGCTGTTTTTACCTTTCACATCCTTTCCTCCTCCCCCCCCCCCCCCCCCCATACTAAGTTGGTGATCTATTAATGTTTCAAAATGTGTCCTATCAACTGATCTCTTCACCTAATCAGGTCGTGGTTTCTGTTCAGTACGTCATTAGTTAAGTGTTCTACCCATCAAATCTTCAGTGATTTTATGTATCAATGCATTTCAAAAGGTTATGTTTTTGTCTAAACTGTTTGTCTATGTTTCACTTTCATATATGGCTACACTCAAGACAAGTCCCTTCAGAAGCTACTTCCTAACACTTAAATCTATGTTTGATATTAATAAATTTCTCATCTTGTATGCCCCTTTCAAAACACTGCCCATCCTGTTCAATTGTTCTTCCAAGTTCTTGGATGTGCCTGACAATTAGTGTTGGGAAAGTGCAGAGTTTGCAATTCTTCTTCCTGAATTTTTAATTTCTAATTCAAATTTTTCTTTTGTTTCTTTTGCTGCTTCTCCAGTGAGATTGAATAAGCCAAATTTTTTGTTTGTTTCATTTGCTGCTTCTTCAGTGCTTGAGTAACACAAATAGGTTACAATCCTGTCTCACTCCGTTCTCAAACACTGCTTCCTTACATATATATCGACTCTTATTACTGCCTTCTGGTTTCTGTACAAGTTAGAAATAGCCTTTTGCTCACTGTATTTAACCCCGAGTATCTACAGAATTTCAAAGAGATTATTCTACGCAACATTGTCAACAGGTTTCTTAAACTCTGCAAATGCCGTTAATGTTGGTTTCCCTTTCCTTAAGCCACCTTTTATCGTAAGTTGTAGGTTCAGTATTGCCTTGCATGTTCCTACATTTCTCTGGAATACAAAGTGATCTTGCCCGAGGTCAGCTTCTATCGGTATTTGCATTGTTGTCAGGAATTCGTGTTGGTATCTTGCAGCTTACTTAATTGATCGTTCAGTAATTTTCATAACTGTAATCAACTGCTTTCTTTGGAATTGGAATTACCACGTTCTTCTGGAAGTCTTGAGGTTATTTTGCCTGTGTTACACCTTGCACACCAGGTGGAAATCTCTTCACTGGCTGTCCCAAGGCTATCAGTAGTTCTGATGAAATGTTGACTACGGGCTGATGAAATGTTGTCTACTTCCGTAGTCTTATTTCGACTTGGGTCTTATGCTACTGGGTCGACAGAAGCGTCCAATCTCACGCGTTGGCTTTGACCTGTGACATAAGGGTGTTGTGTGTGACATGACGGCGCGGAGTTTGGTTTGTGTGTGGCGTGTTTGTAGATGTCGTCATGTTGTGGTTTGTTGTGCCCTCTGGTGGTATGTTCACGGTTATCGTTTGTTTGGTATATTGGGCTCAGTTTGATGTTGCTTTGTGGCAAGTGCTGCTTGCGTATTTTTGAAGCTGAATTTGTATCATTGTGTTAACGGTTTTGTGTGAAGGTTAATGTAGTGTTGATTGCTGTACATCGGGTGGTTTTGTTATTAAGTTTAATCGGTTATGGTTTTTTATTCAGGAATGAGTATGAAAGACAAAATCAATAGTTCTCGGTTGAGGGCTATGATGGGGGACACAGCTTTAGAGCTGATAAAGTTCCTACAGCTTTTTGGCTTAATTGCCGAGGTGGTGAAGTGCGATGTGTGCCGTGAACCAATGAAATTGGTTAAAGTTCCGGCCTCTCGGACCAGGGACGGTTATATGTGGCGCTGTCGCAAAGACGACATATGGCGTTCCATACGGCGCGGTATCTGGTTCGAGAAGTCTAGGTTGGGCATGCGCGAGGTTGTGCTCGTTACGTATTATTTTTGTTATAGATCCCCACAGAGTTTTTGCGCGCATGAGACTGGTGTGAGTGAGAGGAGCATTTTAGATTGGTATTCCCTTTGTCGTGAAGTGTGTTAGGAATTTATTAAGTACAGGGGTAAGTTGGGGGGTCATGGGGTTGTTGTGGAGGTGGACAAGTCACAGTTTGGGAGGGGGAAGTCTGTGGCTGGTCTTTGGGTGTGGGGGGGGCTGTTGTTGCGGGGGGGTGTGTGTTCTGAATGTGTTTTTAGGGTTGTGCAAGGGAGGTCCAAGGCTGAATTAGTGGCGTTAATTGAGGAATATATAGAGCCGAGGTCCACAATAGTTTCTGATACTTTTTCTTCTTATAGGGGGTTGGGTGAGGGGATTTAATCATTTAGTAGTGAACCATAGTTTAGAGTTTAAGAATTATGCGACCGGGGCTTGTACTAATGAAATAGAGGGGATGTGGGGGGGGGCGGTTAAGTCAGTTCTTGGGAGGGGGAAGGTGCGCTCTTCCAACCTTCAGTCTCATTTAGATGAGTACTGTTGGCGGAAGAGTGTCCCAGAGGGCTATTGTATTGTTCGGGTTTTCTTAAGGGCTGTGGGTAAAATGTATAGGTCGAAAGTTGTTAGTCAGGGTGGTCTGGGTAGGTGGGTGGGGGGCTGTGGCTCAGGGTGGGGTGGGTGGTTTATTTTGTTCTATAGTATTTGTTTAGGTGGGGGTGTTTGTTTTTTGTTTTAGTTGTGGAGGATCTATTTTGTTGAGTTGTAGTGTGTGATTGAGATTTTTTATGTTCCATTTGGTTTATGTTTGTGTTTCTTACTTTGGGGTCAGGAAGAGGGGTTGGGCGGGGGGTTGAGGTGTGGGTGGGTTGGTTTTTGTTCTTTTAGTTTAGTATTTTTTCATTGGTGTGTGTGTGTGTGTGTGTGTGTGTGTGTGTGTGTGTGTGTGTGTGTGTGTGTGTGTGTGAAAAAGAGAGAGAGAGAGAGATTGATTGTGGTGGCCAATCTAGTTTGTGGGACTGGAACTTTCTTGTGGTAAGTTCTCATTTTTTTGTTTTTGGTGTATGTGTTGTGTATTGGGGTATAGGGAAGTGTTTCATTGAAATTTGTGTCTGTGAAGGTTGGTATTGGTATTGGGAGATGTTTTTGAGTTGCATAGGTCAAGGGTAGTGGTCGATCCTAATTTATGGGATCGGGAGCTGCTCTTGATCTGTGTAGGTCAAGGGAAGTCTTTGTTCGTAATGTTTGGCGATGCATTTTGATTTTTGTATTGGGAGATGGGATCGGGAGCTGCTGTAGATCTATATAGGTCAAGGGAAGTGTCCGATTTCAGATAATATTGTTTTGTGGTATTTGGTGAGTTTTGTGATGTCGATTTTTTTCGTTGTTTTGTGTGGTTTTGTATGGGGGTGGGTGGCTAAATTTGTTTAGATTTAGTTTCTCCCCACCCAAAAACCCCCAATTTCCCATGCTTGTCCCGTTAGTCATTAGGCTTTTTGTGAAACATGTGTTTTTCGATGTATTTTCGTCTTTATGATACATATGCAACGATTTTATATCCGCCACATTGGAATTGTCGTTTATGGTCGTTTCCGCCATATTTGTGACATCATGGGTCAAAGCGGACGGGTGGGATCGTACGCTTCCGTATTTCCATGCTACTTTGTCCAATTCTTCTCACAGTATCAAATTTCCCATATCATCTTCATCTTTCCATTTCTATGTTGTTGCTTAAAGTTCCTCTCCCTCGTATATACCCACTATGTACTCCATCAACCTTTCGGCTAAAGTTACGTGTTGGACCCCTTCGGTGACAGACATGTCTGTAGTGCAGTCGTCAGTTCTTAGTTAGGTTGGAAGTGACAATTTGGCTGTGAGTTGACAAAGCCAATGAATATGAGAGCAGAAAAATCTGATTGTGGTGACAAATTGACTGGTAGCAAAGCCTAATGTTTGCCTGTGTTATATTGAAAAATGCAAGGTGCGGCTAATATGTAACTTTTACCCATCTTTCAGCTTTCTGTTCTTTGCTTAGGACTGGTTTTCCATCTGAGCTCTTGATATTCATATAGGTGCTTCTCTTTTACCCAAAGGCCTTTCATTTTTCTGTAGGTGGCATTTGACTTTCCAATAGTGAAATATGTTTCTAAATCCTAAAGTTTTTGGTCTGTTGCGGTTCCAATCAGTCTCTTATTTTAGACATTTGTATTCCTTCTCTTTTAATCAGTTAAATTTTTTGTGTAATCCAAGGATTTCTATTGCATGTGCAGAGTTGACACTTGGCATTGTGGTTGATGGGAGTGACTGCAAAGGCATTTCCCATTTACAGCTGCTCCCATCGGCAAGTGTCAGCGTTGTTTGCGCATTTTGTACTAGTCCTTGTCTTTTTATATATTTTATCCTCAGCTGCCTTCACTATTTCGTCTCAGATTCTTCTTCCCCTGTATTCCTTTCCCGTGTTCTAGTCAACTGTTGCCTAACGCTACCTGTGAAACTTTTAAAATCTCTCTTTCTTTCAACTTATCGAGGTCCCGTCTCCTTAATTTCCTACGTTCTTGCGATTCTTCAGTCCCCATGTGCTCTTGCAAATATTACAAAATGTATACAGCTTACCAGAGATGTCACATTTCATTCCTATTTTTCTTTGAATTTTATCTTTGGTCTGTGTATGTTTCGCTTTCCATGTGATTACTGCTTTTCATATTTTATTATGTTAGTAGAAGTTTTTGAGATAGTAGTCATGTTTAAAATCTGTGAGTTCATTTAGAGTTCTATGAATATATATGTCCAGTTCTTCAAGAATGTTCATAGTAAGTCCTTTCGGTATTTTGTGTGAAATTTGTAATGCAGTTAAAATTTTCTCTGCTTTTGTGTTGGAGGAACATCTGTGACTGAGCATTATACCAGAGGTTGAAAGTTCCACTACAGTTGTAAGATTCTCTCATTTAGAACACAACCAGGTTTGGGCACTTACATGCCCCTCTTCAGGTGATATCCTGAAGCAAGAGATGGGAAAATAAGTTTTTATACACAGCAATACACACACAAAAATGTTCCTTAAAACATTTTAGAAATCACTGGTTGGGCTATGTGCTGCAAAACCTAAGTCAGTGGCAAAGTTACACCAGACAGTACAGTGAATGACTGCTTGGGTAAGGAAATATGCGGTGAATACCAGGACAGCTCGTTATGGCCCTGACTGCCACGGTGGACTAGTACAGAACCCAGGCAGTCAAGCTTTTGGAATGTGAACATATGCCTTGCTTCCAAATATTCTGAAATGTTGGAGATGTGGCTTATTGTTTGTTTAAGGTTCTTCTGGAGTTTTGCTTTATAGATCGGTTAATTAAATGGACTGCATCAGAACCTACTTTATCCAGAATTAATTTGGCAAATCTGCTTCAAAGAGCAGGTACATTATGCTTTTTTTTTACTGTTGTATGGTTATGAAGCTCAAATACTTAGTTTGCCAGTGTGGCTAAGCGATACTAGGCGCTTTAGTCTGGAACTGGGCAACCGCTATGGTAACAGGTTTGAATGCTGTCTCTGGCATGGATGTGTGTGATAGCCTTAGGTTAGTTAGGTTTAAGTAGTTCTAAGTTACAGGGGACTGATGACCTCTGATGTTAAGTCCCATAGTGCTCAGAGCCATGTGAACCATTTTTACATCGTTTTTCTCTGGTGTATATGGTGCTGTAGGCCAATGTTGAATCCCTCCTTGTCTAAGATTTTTTTTCAATTTATCATTCACATATTCTGTGCCATTATCTGTGTGTAGAGTGAAGATCCTGTTTCCAGTTTGTCTTTCAACTAGATTATTAAAGTCTCATACCTGCTGTCGTACTTTATTTTTTTTTCTCAAGATTATATACAAGTAGTTTTTTGGCATAGACATCAAAATGAGGAAGTATTTGGCTCCTCCAGTTGACATTGTTTTCATTGGCTTGGACAAATCTGGATGAATTAGCTCGAATGCCAGATCGTGAAAAAGGTAGTCTTGTTTGCTTTCTAAGCATATGGCACAAAGAATATTAACTGCTCCCTCAAATGAAATTCCACTAGCCAGGCCCTTGTGACTGGCATTCATAGCTTCAGAATGCAAATGACCCAGTCTTTCATGCCATAAGTCAGTGCTGTACCCCTTCACTTGTTTATCATTGGGCATTTTCTGCTCTATGTGCACAAATGAAGGAAGCCACATTTATTTACACTGATGTCTCAAAAACATCATTTGGTGTAGGGAGTGGCTATATTGTTGGTGACACCCCAAATCGATTTCGGCTTCCCAACCAGTGTTCAGTTTATACTGCGGAGCTTTACGCTGTTTTCCAGGCTGTCCAATACATCTGCCGCCATCAGTGGATGCATTGTTATCTGTTCAGATTCTCTCAGCTCTCTCCTCTGTCTCCAAGCTCTCTACCCTATCCACCCTCTGGTCTACTGGATTCAGGACTGCCTGCACTTGCTCCACTTGGGGGGCGTCTCGGTGGCGTTCCTCTGGATCCCAGGACACGTTGGTATCTGTGGAAATGAGGCGGCCGATATAGCGGCCAAGGCTGCAGTCTCTCCTTCGGCCAGCTATTCGATTGATTCCCTTTGCCGATCTAAGGAGTGTTTAGTGTCGTCGTGTTGTTCTTTTATGGTACGAACATTGGTCAACACTTCCCCATAATAAATTGCGGGACATGAAAGCTCTTCCCTGTGCTCGGACCTCTTCCTCCCAAACGCTTCGTCGGGAGGAGGTAATTTTAACTAGACTCCAGATAGGGCAATGTCTTCTTAGCCATTGACATCTTTTAAGTGGCGATCCTCCTCCACCCTGTCCCCACTACTCTCAGCTGTGGATGGTAAGACACCTTTTAATTGAGTGCCCCTATTTTACTCCGTTACGCGCCCGTCTACAACTGTCGCCTGATATATGGTCCATTTTAGCAGATGACGCGCGGTCAGCCAATCGCGTTCTTGAGTTTATTAGTGCCAGTGAGAT
Organism: Schistocerca gregaria; assembly: GCF_023897955.1. Taxonomy (NCBI): domain Eukaryota; kingdom Metazoa; phylum Arthropoda; class Insecta; order Orthoptera; family Acrididae; genus Schistocerca; species Schistocerca gregaria. The sequence continues at coordinate 931,688,501 of NC_064921.1, forward strand.
GTCAGTCATTGGAAGCTGTTTTTGGGGACAATCAACCCCTTTCTTTAGTGGTTTCTTAAGATTTCCTTCTGCTTTGTTTCTCCAATTTTTTGAGTTTCATTCCCATTGCTGCTGGTTTCCATTTTCGTTTTTTACCTTTTCCTAAGTCACAGACCGGACGCTAATGACCATAGCAGTTTTGCGCCCCAAAACCAAAAACCACCATTTCATCTTCATCTACATCCTCTTCCATTTCCATAATATTGTCCTCAAGAACATCACCCCTGTATAGAACCTCTATATATTTCTTCCACCTTCCTACTTTCCCTTCTTTGCTTAGAACTGGGTTTCCACCTGAGCTCTTGATATTCACGCAAGTGGTTCTCTTTCCTCCAAAGGTCTCTTTAATTTTCCTGTAGGCAGTATCTATCTTAACCTAGTGATATAAGCTTCTACATTCTTACATTTGTCCTCTAGCCATCCCTGCTTAGCCATTTTGGACTTCCTGTCACCCTCATTTTTGAGTCGTTTGTATTCCGTTTTGCCTGCTTCATTTACTGCATTTTTATATTTTCTCCTTTCATCAATTAAATTCAATATTTCTTCTGTTACCCGAGGATTTCTACTAGCCCTCGTCTTTTTACCTACTTGTGCTTCTGCTGACTTCACTACTTCATCCCTCAGAGCTACCCATTATTCTACTACTGTATTTCTTTCTCCAATTCCTGTCAATTGTTCCTTTATACTCTCCCTGAAACTGTACAACCTCTGGTTTAGTCAGTTTATCGATGTCCCATCTCCTTAAATTCCCAGCTTTTTGCAGTTTCTTCAGTTTTAGTCTACAGTTCATAACCAATAGATTGTGATCAGAGTCTACATCTGCCCCTGCAAATTTCTTGGTACAGGATATCCTCTACTTTAATTTTGCTTTCTTGTTACTCTTGGGAACATCTGCAGGTGAAAATCCTATTCCTTTTATAATTATTTGCTATTACAGCTTAAGAGCTTTCACTGTTGTACACTTATTTTTGTCACATGGATATTTAGACATTTGCATTGAGGCACCTAGGACTACATACGATTCTGTCCATGTGTCTTTACATGCAGTTGCATTTGAAAAGAACGTCTTGGCTGGAATTTTTGCATCGTTTTTGCCAGATGCCTGTACTTCTTGCAGTTGTAGCACCTTTTATCTTTTTGGGATGTAACATTACTTTTTTGTGACTTGGAGAGTGGTGTCACTAGTAAACGATTTATTGTAGGTGTCGTCATTTATTTATTTCATTAATCAATTTTTATGGAGTCTCCTGTGATTGGCAAACTTGAATTTTCTAACTCATATTCATAGGTTTATGTTTGTCTGGTAATCCTGCAAGTGAATACACTCAATCCATTTTTCTTTAACGTCAAAGCTCAAGCCATGTTATTTTTGTGATGTGGAAATTATATTGACACATACTCTACAACTGGTGATCAATTTTCCGGTCTAATAGCCAAGTGTCTTCAGTCGACCTGTTCATAGGAAGAAGCCAGAATCTTCGTTGACTTGCTTCAGCTTGTCCCATGCTTCCATAACTATAGATGTACCTTGCAAATTAACATATATCTACGGATGAAAGGAGAGTATAATTTTAGCTCTTGCTGTGCAAACTGTAGTTACATCCGTTGTTGAGCCACTGACACATTCCCACAAATGTTGATGGTGTTGAGAGAGCAACTAGCCGCAAATTTATTTGTGGCTGGTTGCTGTCTCAATACCATCAATATTTGTCTTCAGGTAACAGCCAGTCTCCATCCACGTCGTCATACGAAAGAATCCCACAAATGTTCGTGATCTAGATTTATTTGCTTAGCAAACTGCCATGTACTAAAGTTTTCTGTTCCCATCAGTTTCTCAGTTGGAAGCAGTGAATTGTATTTACATAACTATTGTATTAGCTATTACATGGTTCCAATTGCCATGCACTGCAACTAATTTCTGGTAGTGACTGTGTGTAAAGAAGTATTTAAATAAGAAATACAACAAATACAATACAAAGTTAATTTTTCATTTGCTAGTTTCAGATCACAGCAGAAGTATTAAATATTTTGCTTATGGAATCTGCATTGATAAGGCTAGCAATAAAATTTCGTTGGCTGGTAACTGGTGGCTTCTAACCAATTGAAACTTTTTCTTTCACATTTCAAAACAAAGCATTATTGTTGAGACAGAGGAATACGTGGGGCAAGCTCTTAGTTATCTGAGGGTTAATTAACTTCCAGTGTTACTTGTATTTTATAAAACAAGTTGTTTACTCAACTGTAATCATGAAAGATAATATGTAGGTTAAACAGAATGGACAATTATGTATCTTTTGCATCATCAGCGTCCTTCATTTGTACTTCTAGTATTTTTTTTTTTTTTTTTTTAGGAGCCACACATACCCCAGCATTTCTGTTGTTCAGGTGTAAGGCTCCTCAGTTTTGCATGGAAATTTGTTCTGTGTTCAGATACACTTATCATAAATTTCTGCTCACCATGTAGTGGAGATGCTTAGCTGCAGTTAGGCACAGGAAAAAGACACAATTATAGCTATCAGTCATTTAGGCCTTCAGCAATAGTTGCCTGGGACTGCATGTGTGTGTGTGTGTGTGTGTGTGTGTGTGTGTGTGTGTGTGTGTGTGTGTGTGTGTGTGTGTGTGTCATTGAAGGAGGCTTTAATGGCAGAAAGCTACAATTGCGAGTGTCTTTTTGTTGTGCCTATCTGCGTCTCAGCAACTTTCCTTCTCATGATATTGTTACAATCCATCCTGGATTTTCCATTGTTTGATTTCATAAATTTCTTTTTTCTTTTCTGTTCTTCTATTTCAAAACTTACGGTATCTTATTCTTTACAGTAATGTGATCAGACTTTTTATCTGACAATTAATGCTCAGGGAATCACATCCCAATTTTTTATTAATTTATAGAAGTGGCATTCTGTATGACTTCTTTATAATCAGTTGTAAGTTTAACAGTGCTTCGTTTGTGGTCAATATATATTATTGCACATAAATCACTTCCCAGCATAACTGCAACACACGACCCTGCTACACGCATGGGTCTCGGCTACCTTTCATTTGCTAAAAAGTGCGAAAATTATCACTGAAGGCAGGAAGCAATGCACTTAATGCACAGCCTACATTTCCAGGACATTACACATGCACAGATTCATCTACGAAGTTGTGAGGTGGAAGTTATGCACTAAATTGAACAGAAAAGAGGCTTTGTGTGGACACAATTCTACGCTTATCGTAATGGACATAATGCAAAATGTGTAGAATGCTTGGTTAGATGTAAGAGGGGGGTCTGAAGTTCCTAATCTTGCCAAGTTATTTGAATACAGAAAACCTGTACATACAGTGGACAAATCAACTATTTTTCTGTGTATAATGTACAAGTAACACAATGCACAGGGTGTCCACTATGTAACTTGGAATCCATGCTGGTTTGCACGGGGAAGTCGTACTGGTTGAGGTACTTCATTATGTTTGGACTCAGGATAAGTTCTTAGATTTTAGAACAAATTCTCAAAATTTCTACATAATTATACAGTGAAATCAGAGAAAGATTGCTTTGGGTGAGGGAAGGCCTACTCTGCTCAAAAATTTTAAAAGAGCACAATTAATTTTAAGCCTACAATTGACGATAACAGTAAGTTTATCGTGGCTGGCATTCACGGAAGTCTGAAATTTAACAATACATCACAGTACAAACGGGTTTTGACACAGTTGGTGACATGAACAGTAAAATATGTGAATTTCGAATTGACACATGAATCTTGTCCACTCTTGTCTCACACAAAGGCTGAAGAACAATTATCTCAAACAAAATTGCTAAAAATATGCAGCAGCAGCAAAACGTCTTCTGCCCGTTGCAGCTAACAAACGCACTGTTAGATTTTGTAAGAGCCTTGAGTTGTTCAAAATTAATAATAATGGTATTTCAGTCATCCTTTTATCATTTTACATAATTGTATGGATAAGTTTCTTGTGAGGATACAACCTGGAACTACATCCACAATTTGCAATGCCATAGTTAGAAGACTTCAAGATGTTAAATTTTAATGCTTTTTAGGCTACAGACAGTGATGTAAATGGCTTCTCAGTATTGATTCATAGCATTCTTTTCTCACCCCAAAGTTTGCTTGTTCCAGTTGTTTGACTTTCAGTGTAACAGTAAGTCATTTTATCTATGAATAGTTTCGTGGTGATATGGAGGGGTGCTGATAAAATTTTCCCAAACTTCCATCCCTGTCAAGTGGTCAAAAATCCAAGAGCTTTCAGCAGAGTACTCCTTGGTCTTTGTAAAGTAGTGACTGTCATTTGGTTGTTGCTATTGTCAGTGACGTCACTGGTGCTCACTTTAGTTCCGTAGAAGGTAATATTTTTGTAGCGCCCCCACTATAATCTTCTGACTGCTGGTTCCTAAGCCATTCTTAGCAGCATTACCATCTTTTTGAGGGTGTTGCCACCCGGAGAAGCTATTGTTTCGCTGTTCTGTGGCTCATTAACAGGAAAGATTAGCCAACTACTAAAGGGATGTCATTTATTTGGATATCAGACAGAAAAAAAAACAGAAATTCCATGACTAGATTTCATACCGGCAGAAAAACTCCCGAAGATCAGAACATACTATATTGACAAGTAGAAGAAAAAATATCCATTCTGAGAGAGAGGAAAGTATTAGGGGCACAAAGGAAAATTAAAACAAAACTTTGAAAAATTCTGATTGTACATTGTGTGGTACAGTATGCACCTGTATGTGAATAATAATAAATGCAAAATAGTTTTTCTTATGATCAAAAGGACTAATTACGTCATAGGGGACTGAAAATCGGCTGCTGTTCTGCCTACCTCCATTGTTGCTTCTGGCTGTTAGGAACACACACACTTCACTGAGACCATTTATGTCTTTTACACTGTGTTTATACTAGAATGAGTGAAAAAGCAGCTCCTGTTCAATCCCTGGTTGCAGTGTGGGACCTGGTCAATACTTCTTTCCTTGCAGCAACCTGTTGGCCAGATCGTGATTACATTGCTGCCCCCACCCCCTCCCCCTTCAAAAAAAAAAACTTTTCCTTTAATGTTCAAATAGTGGTTTACAGACTGTATATTTTTCAATCGCATTTTTGACAAACAAAGAAAATTAACCTACATGACAAAATAACGCAACCATGCGAATAATTTTGTCCACAATGTCATGAGTGTGGTCTGCTGTTTTCTTCAGTAGAGTCCTTATTTTGTCCTTTGCAATGTGGAAATTGGATGATGATCTGTATTTCTGATTTTCTTTCCAGGAAATACAAGCTTATTAATCCACTTTACACAAGTATTGTCAGTGGTTAATGATAGGCAATGGAGCCTCCATTGAATCCGGACCTTGTGGTCCAGTCATTGAATTTTCATGGACAACAGTTACAAAAGCTGTGGGAGAGTGAGAGAGGTGAAGACGATTTGAGCAAAGTGAACGTAAACTCAAAAGAAATTGACTTTGAAGTATATCAGCAAAGGCAGAAACAACTGAGGTTTGTGTTTATTTTATTATTCATTTTGTCTCGAGGTTTTTAAATGTTTTGTTTGTTTAATGAGTTTCTTATTGCAGTTTTCAAGACAGGGGAAAGAGGCTTAAACTGCAACAATTCATTGTGAAGAAAGCTACGTCTCTATTTGAGCTCTCCCTTTCAGAAGCAAGTGAAACAGTCAAGGATAAGACCCAAAATGATGATGGTATGTGAAGTAAAAAAAATATATCTGCTTTGCTTTTATTTTCTTCATTCTTATTAGTAACTGAGAATTGAATTACGTACTGCCTACACACATACAGCAGAAAATGGAAACAGTAGTGAAAAAGAATAAAGGAGAGCTGCATCAAACCAGTCTCGGGACTGAAGACCACAACAACAGCTTTTACTGTGACAGTCCTCACAAAGAGTTTGTAAACTCGTCTTCAGTGGTGGCAAATGGACTTCTTTTTGGTCATATGACTTCTATCTGGGTTGATGCAGGACTGCCACAGATTTCTCTTTTGGGCCAACCTCTTCATCTTAGATTAGCATTTGCACACTTACATTTATGTATTGAGCTTATTCCAATCTCTGTCCTTCCCGACATGTTTTTATCTCTAAAGCTTCCTCTTGTACCATGGAAGTTATTCTGTAGTCTTAAAAAAAAAAAAATGAAAAATGGCCTATCATCCTGTTCCTTCTTGCCACTTGTTTTCCATATGTTCTCATGTGATCTAAGTAATGAAATGAGAAACTTATTTCTTACAGTATATGTAATAGTGCATAAGTTGGGGGTGGGGTGGGTTATAGTACTTACATACTCACTTATACATTTGTATAAGTTGTAACAATTTAGCATCATGAACACGCAAATCACATTCACAGCACTGGTTGTATATAGGCTGAACCAATAAAACAACTTGCAGAGTACAATTAATTGAAGTAAATTTGTGTGTTAGGATACTTCCCACTAATTACAGAACAGTATTTGTACAAACATATAATACTGTGAAATATATTATAAAATGTGTCACTTATGTTAATGTATTCAAGCAACTCCATAGTTCTCACAATGTTTGTGAGAATGGGCTTCTTGGATTGCAGTGTGGTGGAATAAGTTATACTATCTTGGTGGTGAATTACTCAGATACATTGCTTGTGTGATAGTAGAGATATTCCAAGTATCAAAGATGTTAGAATGCACTTGATTCTCCATCATTCTCCTATACAACAGTGCAACACAGTGACAGTGCTATAAACACCATTCATATTACAAAACCAGCTGGTATTGGTAGGAAGGAACCAGATGGCACAGGCTGTGAAGTAGTCATTGAAGTGAAGCTCATTGTGTTGGGCAGTGTGTTCAGCAAATGAATGTTCCTTCTGTCTCTTGGCCATAGTTTGTCAGTAGCCATTCAGGGTGATAGACATCTTGTTGGTTGTTGTGCCCATGTAGAATGCAGCTCAGTAGCTGCAGCTTAGTTTGTAGAGCACAGGACTGCTTTCACAGGTAACCAACACCAGCTTTTCTGAATTGTGTAGACAGGAACTCTCCTGCAATGTATCCTTTGTTCCCATAACCTGGCCTCAACCTCTGTTAATCCCTTGTTTTTTTTTTCCCCACCCAACTATCCCCTCCCTCGGTCCCACTCCAGTATTGCACAGCCTTGTATTACACGTACACATTTTTCCCCTCTCCTTTTCAGTGCCCCCCTTCCCCCCCCCCCCCCCCCCCCCCAAAAAAAATTGTTACTGCATGTAGCATTCCTATCCTATCTCCACCACTTCCATGCTTGCTCCAATAAGCAGCACTAATCAGTCATGCATCCCTACCTTGCTATCCTTGTCCCTGCCTCCTTGTTACCCAATCCAGTCTGTGTCCAGCAACTCTCTCTCTCTCTCTCTCTCTCTCTCTCTCTCTCTCTCTCTCTCTGTCTGTGTGTGTGTGTGTGTGTGTGTGTGTGTGTGTGTGTGTGTGTGTGTGTGTTTGTTTTTTTCATTATTCTATCCTGAATTCCCCATTGTTAAAATGAAAACTAGCTACTCAAAACACAAAAGTGGTGGAGTATGCAAAGCATTTACTTTGCTAATGGCTGCTATGCTTATTGTTTGGTGAGGTTGGCAGTAGTATTAGGCAAGTCCTCTTATCATTTTCTTAAGCATTTGTAGATCAAACCCTCCTCCTCTTTCCCCACCCCCTAAAACTACTGGTTTCAGTGGCTTCATAATGTGCCAGACATACATATAGCAACAAAAGTAGTAGTATTAGATACATGACATAAAAGTAATTCTGCTAATGGATTGATGAGACTGGGACGGATGCAAGTGGGTGTGAGAGCATTGTCATATCTTTGACCACTTATATGGTATTGAGTGGAAGTTACTTAAAGAGCTCCTCTTTCTTAAATCTTACAGTTGTGTAAATGACATTAGTTAATTTTTGAAATTACAATATACTTGAATAGATCAAAATTTACTTATCAAGAGGCAGGAGAAAACACATGTAGAAGGTAAGGAAGTGTGCAAGCTTTTGGATCTAGTGGCTACTTCTGCCAGAAATGTTGAAGGGGAAGGGAGAAGGATGAAGGAAAAGATTTCTGAGGATTGAAAAGTTGTCCAGAACCCCGGGTCAGGAGAAACTTACCAGATAGATGCGAGGGAAAGACTTCCTTTTGGACTGCACCGGATGAGATTTGAGAACCTGAGAGCTTAAAGTTAGAAGAGAACATAATAAGTGAGACAGATTACTCCAAAACTTCATCTAAGAGTTAGACTGTTAGACTGTGTCCGGTAGATGTACAGTCGTGAGGGCATGCATTGGTGAGAGCTTTAGGGGGGGGGGTATGCAGGTCCTGAAGCGAGAGTGCCAAGTGCTGAAGAGGAAGTGCCATGCCATGCTAAACTGAAGCTATGCGCAAATTTTTTTGTCAATATTAAGTGGAGTCCTTATATGCCCACACTTTCATGGTGACAATTCAAAAAGATGTCACCTCAGCTTTGGTTAGTATCTAAAAAGAATTATATTGAAAATTCAAAATCAGCAGCTATTTATTTTCGCCTGGCTTGTTAATAATTTTTTTAAGTTTCAGAGAAGCATTTGGAGTGGTGAATTTTTAGTGAAACTTATTTGTTGTCACGTTAAAATTTTCTTCTTCAACCAAAATACAGCGGAGGTTACACAGTGTCTCCTCTCTAGCATATGCAGTGATTTATTAAGTGAAGAACTGAGGAAAAAAAGGTTGACAGCTTACAAAAAACCACAGCCTCGGTACAAAAATTATCATGTTATATCTTCACTTACCTTGTTCTGAAACGCATAAAATTTCTCGTTTCACCAGCTATTGATAGCCCTTAAAAATCACATTTTTTATTTGAAAAATTCTGTAGTTATTGGAATAACACAGCAGACAGTGAAGTTGTGGATAGTAACCATGTGACAAAACAATACCTCCTTGCATGCTATCGTTTGTCAAATTTTCATTTTGATATCTGAAATCACGAAATATGAGAAATGGTGTTTGTATCTCTGACTGGCTCAGCACTTGGTTCTGTGATAGCAAATGATTCTGCTACATCAGATCAGTTTCCTTGAGTGACAGTGACGTCCACCAGAGCGTGAAGAAAAATTCAATATGTTAGCTAAATTTCATATGCAGCAACATATTATGTAATATGCACCAAACACAAAATCATAATGACCCCTATTTTTCGTTGCAAAATACTTCAAAATTTCGCACCGTATCTTACTTACCTGCAAATGCCACAGTTACTAAAACCATTAATGAAATGATGATAGATGTCATCATGAAGCTGACATATAAAACTATATGTAAAAAAACTGTCTCTGTAAAATCATTTGAGAAGGATTGCATGCTGTGCTTCTCAATTCTGTCATTGCCTATTGGCTGAAAGGGGTCAAACACTGTTAGTCTCCCCTTCTGAACAACTGAATGAACTTGCCCCAGTGCTTCAGATGAAAATTGGTCACTGTGTTTAGGCCATTGTATCCTGTGCAGACTCCAATAACAGAAAGCTAAGTACATTATCTGTGATAGACATGTGTGAGGTGGGAGGGAGGGGATGCGGACTAATAGGGAGTGAAGAAAGGAATAGTTACTCAAAATGAATGCTGAGACCACAAGAAATTAATGTAAATTAAGATGGGTGGTGAGAACAAAGGACACATTGTGATGGAATTTCCCACTTGTGTAGCTCTGAGAAACTGGTATAGAGAGAGAATCTAGATGGCATGTGCAATGAAATAGGCAACAAGATCATGACTGTCACACTGTACAGCATGCTCTGCAACAGGACATTGAGTGTTAGTATACACCTCTGTCTATGCCCATTTAGCCTAACTGATAACTTGGTGGTAGCCATACCATGGTGGTAACCACACCAATAGGCCAGACTGTTTACATAATAGTTGGTGTATGGCCTCATTTTTCAAATGGCTCTCTGTTTAATAGATCACACTCCCTGTCCCCTAGTTGTTAACTTCAAAACAACCAATGAACACACATCTGTCTCAACATTTGCAGTCTATAGTACAAAGACTACAGTAGACACCAACCATTACCAAGATTGCCTGAAATCTGTCTGTCCTGCTCCCACCACACACCTTGAGTGTCATTTATTACCCATGTACGTAGTTTGTCTTTTGCTGAACATTTCCTCTATCAGTGCCTACATGATTCCAAACTATGACGTTCCTCCTGCTCACCGTAACCACCTTTATAATTACTTTACCTTTGGGGGCAGACATACAAACACATCAGGGCACTGCCATTGGAACGAGGGTGGCTTCTTCCTATCCCAGCATTCATGGCTCATTTTTAGGGCTTTACTGAGATCTATTAGCCCTCATCCAGTTTGGTTTGGATACATTGATATCATATAGATTCAGCGTGAGGATGGCCTGTTAAAATTTGTGGAATCTCTAAGAAACATTCTCCCGACTAAATTTCACAGTCAGATTCCAAATCCCGTACCACTTTCCTTGATTTTGATATCATCCTCACTAATAGTAAGTTGCACACTTCTGCTCACATTAAACCTACTTACAAGAACATTATTCACATTTTGGCAGTTGCCATCCCTTCCATGTCACATGTTTGGTACGATACCCTTCACTTGACACAGTTACCCTACCAGCCTTGATAAAAAGCAGATTTCCTGGGCCATCACATGATATCCTGGTATGGCTGATCCCTGCAAAAAATAGCTTGGTACACCTCTTGTCACTTAATACTATACTGGTCTTGACTGTAAGAGTGCTGATCAACAAAGACTGAACTTTTTTCACAGGTTATTGTTACTCCATTTAATTGTTTCACAAGATACTACTATTTATTCCTCCTCCTAGGTGAAAGCACTTTTTATACTATCTGCCAGTCCTTGAACAAGTGATGTGCAAGCCTTTCTTTGTGAGGTTCTTGCGAATAACCTCACTTCATTTGAGCACTGCTTCAGAGTTCTCCAATCAAATGCCCCAATGCTTTGCTTTTAGTGTTAAAAAAAATTTAAAAAGTGCGGGGTGCAAGATCGTGGCTGTACAGTGGATGCGGTACACAGGTAATATTGGATTGTGCCAGAAATGGGACAACTAGATTCACCATATGGTGCCATGCATTGTCATGTTGAAGTCATCACCCTGCTCGAGATGTTATGGTTGTTTCTTTGCAATGTGCTTCCTCAGTTCAGTCTATACTGATGTGTAGTATGCTGCTGTTAACAGTAGTGTGAGGGGAAACTGCTGGCTGGTAAATCATTTCATGAATGGAAAAAGAATATGGTCACTCACTTTCCCTGAAGATTCAACAACTTGAAGCTTTTCGGTGTTGCAGAACCCATCAATTTCCACACTACTTGTTTTCCTTCAGGATCATGAGGATGCAGATACAACTCATCACTGGTGGTAATCGATTCCAGAAACACAACCCTTCCATCAGCAAAGGGATGCAGCACCTCGTAGCTTGTCTGCATTCGCACAACCTTTAGTTTGATAGTCAACAGATGAGGCACCCAATGGGCAGAAATGGTCATATGTAGAATGATCATGCATAATAGTAATGACTCTGCCATATGAAATTCTCAACCCTTCACTGATCTCACTGACATTCACAGCAGCTGTGTTGATGTTGACTTAGTCACAGCAGAAGCCGAAACAAAAGGCTCACTTTGGTTTACACAGACAAGTCTACTTTCTTTGAAATCTTGAGTCACCTAAATAATATTGCACAAGGTACTGCATGTTCACTGTATGTACGTCAGCTTTTCGTAGGTTTCAGTGACTATATGGTTCAAGTGATCACAGAATTTTATTACACTGTACTGCTCCTCTTGCCTCACCTCCATTGTTTGGTATGCAAAATTCAAAGAATATCTACACAATATGAAAGTGCTGCCACCTATGGACAATTTATGTAAAACTTGCTCTTTGCAAATATTTGTGGTACAGATATCCTATCACGGAAGATATAGGGGGAAAAAAATCAGTCTGTCTTAATTGATCAGCCCTTGCATTAATCAGTTATTTCAACAAGGTTATTACTTCTTAAAATCATGTTGTGAAATGAGGTACATTCTGTCTTGACATTTTGCATTTTGCCCACCATACAGAGAAAAGTGTTACCTCCTCCCATTTCTCAAATATGCTCGTCAGACCCTACGCTTCTTCTGCTTAGGTTTCCCTACTCTATGACTGCTCCCACTGTAAACTTGTGCCCTATGCACCCTCCTACCACCACTGTCAGCTCTGTGACTCGCAATATCTACTATCAAAGGGAAAGCCATCTGGAAAATGACACATCACACACCAGCTGTGACTACCAACAAGTTATTGATTCGGCTGAATGAATATAGGCAGCGAATGTATACGAGCAGCACGCAATATCCTGGCTCAGAGCATGCTCTGCAACATGACAGTCATGATCTCGGTGCCTGTTTCATCACACATACCCTCTAGATTCTCCCCTAACACCAGTTTCTCAGAAGTCCACATGTGGAAACTGGCATTACAACGTGTCATTTGGTCTCAGTATTTCCTTTCAGTAATTAATCCTTTCTTGGCTTGCGTCTCTTATTTTCTGACTTGTCTAATTCCCCCCTTCCTCCTGGCCTCAAATGTCGACCATCTTGCAAGATATTTTGTCAATCATGTCTGTCTTGCATATTACGCTCTCTTCCACCTTTAAGCCCTCAGGATTTCAAATCTTATCTGGTGCAGTCCATAGCAGTCTGTGTTCTCATCCTGTCATTGATTTGTATTGTTGAGTGTGAAATCAAGGTGGAATCATGGGCAAGTCTCATACAATTTTTTACTTGGAATGCCTGTATTATAACACAAGTAGTTTACAGGGTGTTCATAGTCAAAGTTCCAGTTTGAAAATGCTGTAACAAGAAAACCACTGCTCAGAATGATGTAAAATTTGAACAACATATTATTGACACAGGGAAACGTCATGAAACAAAACGAGAGTTGATGAAAATTTTACCAATAGATGGTCCTGTAAGCATCTTAATGTAAATGGGGTCAGCTACATATGACAAATGAATCATAGTATGTTGGCTATAGTTTGTGTTGCATATTACACTATCTGTACTGTTCTGTGTGGATGACTGCAAAAGTTCAGCAATCAGCAGTTGTGTTGCTAGTTAAGTAAGCCTAACCGCCTTGGCAAGGCCATATGACATCAGATATGGAAAATTTGGTTTTTAATCGTCCTGAGGTTGAAAACTGTATAAAAGGCAAAATGGTATTGTTTTCTGATTGACATGGGACTGAAGAAAGATATGTTCAACTATTTTTCTTCCAAGAGTTGAAATAGAGAAACAGTATGTTCCACAACAGATTGGAGTGTCTGGAGCCACGTTCAGAATGTGTTGCTCCATGTGTGCCTTCAGTAATGTTCATAATTTGAGCACTGCATTCAACATCTTGCAGATAATCCCACAGCTAGAAGTAATATGGCTGAGGGAATTAGCGGCTGATCATTCTAGCATTTCCGAACTGCAGCCATTTCACTGGCTGTTCAATGTGTGGAGGAGTGCCATCTAGCATAAAAAAGATCTTCCCACATATCTGCTCTGTTGGAGGATTTGAATGAATGTGATGTGCAAAAGACTCTCATAGTTTTACCAGTGTCTGTACGGGTAACAGTACTCGCAGGACACATCCCCTCAAGAAAATATGACACTACGATAAACTAAAAGTTCAACTGAACCACAGCCACCTTTGCAGAATGTGGTGGAAGCAGTTGGTGTGTGCGTATGTGTGCAGTTTTTACATTGCTCATATTCTGCAAATCTGCATATTTACATGTCCTTGGAGATGGAAATGGGCTTTGTCTGTCAACAGAATATTGCTTGGCCATTCATTGTCTACTTCTTTGCAAGTGAGAGAATCTAGAGGGAATATTGTCTCTGTCTCAGGTTAGCAGGAAGCTACTCTTGTACATGTGCAATTTTCTTTGGATAACAATGCAGGATGTTTCTTAGGATTTTATGTGCTGTGCTCATGGGCATTTCCAATCTAGTTCGTCGTGCACCGCACATTTGCACACAACCACTCGATCTCTCCTGCAATGCTGTGGCAGGTCTTCAGTAGACATTAGATGAATTGATTTTTTTTGACAAGCATTGTATGAACTGTTTTCCTGCCTCTTCCACATTGCGTTTCAAAAGAACCTGTCTTCTCAAATTTTGTAATCATTTTCTCCAGACCCTTATAAGACCAATGCCTGTTTTCGTACCCTTGTCTGGAACTTCTGCAGGGCTACTGGCACAGTCACAGCTGTTGTAAAAGAGCTTTACCAGCGGCACTTGCCATGTTTGGTATCAGGGACGCAGGCTGAGGAACAGCCATAAATCGTGCATCTGTATGCATATTCTCATGTTTACAATGCCATCTGTTGGTAAAATTTTTCTACAGAATATCAGGACTATGAACACTAACCATGCAAAACCAGCAAAGAGAACATCAGGGTTGAATTTGAAAGAGATTTTTTTGGTGAAATCTCCAGTTAGTGAAAAGTAGTGTAGCAGCTGCTGAGAGATGATCCTCGGATCCCTGGCATTTTGCAGTTCTAGTACCAGCTTTGAACAATGTAGCACAGGTGGCTGCAGATGTAAACTTAGCTTCCGATCATTACATCACCCCCCCCCCCCCCCCCTCCCTTCCTCACCTCCATTTCCTGTAGTAGCTTTGCCTGATAGTGTAAAACTTGCCTACTGGAATCAAACTCAGAGGTGGTTTTGTACAGCATTGTGGCATGTAGATTTCTGCGCAACTTACAGGGCAGCAGAGAGGAAAAATTGAGTTGTTCCCTGGGACAATGACTTACCCGATATACGTTGAAATTGAGATGACAGAGCATCAGACATTAAATTTTTTTAATTAATTTCAATCTCCATACATTGACTAAATTCCAGTCAGATATAAATGAAATATTCTGGTTTTAGAATATGACACGATAGTGTAACACGCAAGACTTTTAATGATTTGAAATGATGATAATAGTAACCAAACTTAGTTATTTTTGTATAGATTACTGAATGTCATGAAACATAAAGTGAAATTTTCCAGGTTTTAGTTGTTAAAACTAAAGAGAGTTGTCTCGGACTTCGCAACAAAATCTATTTTTTTGTTAGACAAGTTAGGAAGGGCATTTTGACATTAATGTACAAAAGAACTTTGTCTTACATGATTAATAATCTCAGCATGGTTATTTGCAATCGGTTTTCTGTTTCACAGACAGAGTACTCACTTTATTTCGCAGATGCCTAGTCTTCTGCATTTGTCTTCAGCATTTCTGCATTTTCTTCTCATAGGAACTTCAGAAGTGCAAAAATGTTTTTGTCTTTTTCATCTGTAATCCCAGGAAGGGGTGTCTTCGGCATTGCAATTTTGGTTTTCAGCATTGTCAGTGTACGTCGTCTTTTTATTTTGCTTATAAGAAGTGAATGTTCATGAATAAGTTGAGAGACTGCAAATGAATTCCTGTTGTAATACAAAATAAGTTTTATATACCAGCCTTGTTTTTCCTATGGGTTTTTTAATGTGGTAACAAAGCTGGTGCTCAGTAATGCCTACGCGTACCACTTCAAAGGATACTGAATTCTTTCTGCAGCACTGAAGCACTGTAATACATTGTCAGTGTTTTCAATATCTCTTAGAACTTTCCATGTAGGCCGAAGTTGCAGTTGCATTGACTGTGTGTCTATCCCCTAACTGGAAACATGTTGTATGGTTATGAATCTGAAAGCAGCGTACAAAATTTTAATATACTCATATTTTCATTTTGTTTTCCGCATGAATCCGATAGAAGCGTAATGATCTTACAGCAAATTCACTATCGAACTCAATGGCCTGACATATGTTTGCTCCAATGTCAAATATTTCTTGTTTTTTTTCTGATGTAATAATGATTTTGTATCATTCCAACTTACTCTGAACACTCAGCAAGCACTCTCTGTTCCCAACAATGGGTTAAGGAACAAGTTACTGGGATAAAGATACTGAGTGGAACATATGTCAAGCAGCCACGTCCAATGAAACATCCTGCATTTTTATAAGAAAATCACGAGAGAAGGAAGACGACATACAGATAACTTGCTGCAATTTGTAGTATGTGGGTGTCAGCAGAAGTTAAACTTAAACACTCTGATCTGAAAGGGAAATTGCAATGTTGGGAACTAAATGGAAAGAGGCAGAGCTTCCACAAAGTATGACCAATGATTTGGTTCGAAGCTCATTATTTTTCTTCACACATGACACCAGTGATCAGTTATATTCTTAACAGGAATAAGAATGCTCTGCTAATAAGTATGGTCCAAGATGTTGATGACACCAGTGACAGATCCGATACGAAGCTGAAAATGATTTTGGATTATAATTCAGTAAAAGGGGCTGTAGACACCTTAATCAGTTAACAGATACATATTCATCAAACGAAAAATCAG
The DNA here is from genome assembly GCF_023897955.1 of Schistocerca gregaria. Lineage (NCBI taxonomy): Eukaryota > Metazoa > Arthropoda > Insecta > Orthoptera > Acrididae > Schistocerca > Schistocerca gregaria. The sequence goes on from NC_064921.1 coordinate 931,704,967, forward strand.
TAGGTGGCCCTTGGTAGTTCTCTGCAACATCCTTGTTGTTTTTACTTATAATGCATATATCTTGTGGATTTCAGTAGACCTTAATTGTAATGTAAGAAAATTGACTAGGAGAAATTTCTTAAAGAAACTTTGAAAGTATGGGTAGCAGAACACATTGTTTAAGGACACATTTCTCAAGAAGCAGATTATTCTCTGAGAGTGGACAGGAGCACCTAGAATACTAAAAGGTGTGGCAAGTGTGTGTGTGTGTGTGTGTGTGTGTGTGTGTGTGTGTGTGTGTGTGTGTGTGTGTGTGTCAGTAACAATAAGAAAACTTACTTAATGTGCATGCTGTAAGTTCAGTTCAGGAAGCAAAGACAAAAACAAATGGGTAGAAAATGTAATAAACATGTTTGCAAAACACCCATCACCTACTTGTGTCCAAACTGCAATGAATAAGAATGAAAATTAGAAGATAAATGTTAATCCTTTCAGAAGTAGTTGTATGTATGATGTCAATGTTTGTGTGGCTGCTTATATGCAAGCAGCAATCTATGTAATTAAGAGTTGTTGTTGTTGTGGTCTTCAGTCCTGAGACTGGTTTGATGCAGCTCTCCATGCTATTCCATCCTGTGCAAGCTTCTTCATCTCCCTGTACCTACTGCAGCCTACATCCTTTTGAATCTGCTTAGTGTAGTCATCTCTTGGTCTCCCTCTATGATTTTTACCCTCCACGCTGCCCTCCAATACTAAATTGGTGATCCCTTGATGCCTCAAAACATGTCCTACCAACCGATCCCTTCTTCTAGTCAAGTTGTGCCACAAACTTCTCTTCTCCCCAATCGTGTACAATACCTCCTCATTAGTTATGTGATCTACCCATCTAATTTTCAGAATTCTTCTGTAGCACCACATTTCGAAAGCTTCTATTCTCTTTTTGTCCAAACTATTTATCGTCCATGTTTCACTTCCATACACGGCTACACTCCATACAAATACTTTCAGAAACGACTTCCTGACACTTAAATCTATACTCGATGTTAACAAATTTCTCTTCTTCAGAAACTCTTTCCTTGCCATTGCCAGTCTACATTTTATATCCTCTCTACTTCGACCGTCATCAGTTATTTTGCTCCCCAAAGAGCAATACTCCTTTACCACCTTAAGTGTCTCATTTCCTAATCTAATTCCCTCAGCATCACCCGAATTAATTCGACTACATTAAATTATCCTCGTTTTGCTTTTGTTGATGTTCATCTTATATCCTCCTTTCAAGACAATGTCCATTTCGTTCAACTGCTCTTCCAAGTCCTTTGGTGTCTCTGACAGAATTACAATGTCGTCGGGGAACCTCAACGTTTTTATTTCTTCTCCATGGATTTTAATGCCTACTCCGAACTTTTCTTCTGTTTCTTTTAGTGCTTGCTCAATATACAGATTGAATAACACTGGGTATAGGCTAAAACCCTGTCTCACTCCCTTCCCAACCACTGCTTCCCTTTCATACCCCTCGACTGTCATCTGGTTTCTGTACAAATTGTAAATAGCCTTTCGCTCCCTGTATTTTACCCGTGCCACCTTTAGAATTTGAAAGAGAGTATTCCAGTCAACATTGTCAAAAGCTTTCTCTCTGTCTACAAATGCTAAAAACATAGGTTTGTCTTTCCTTTCTTTCTTCTAAAAGAGCAAGAAAAGAAAAATACTGTTATACACTGTAAGAAGAATATCTTATTGAAAATGATCTGTATCAAATTTACCCTATGTGAATATTCAAATAAGAAATTTTCTTAGTAAAAATGCTGTGTGTTATTTTCAACAGCATGTAAATGACACTGTCTCTATATGTAATCCTTGATGTATGCTGGTTCTTTGTCAATACATAGAAAACATTACATATAAATTTAACATACATTTGTTAACAACAATTGATCTTAGTGATAAAGGCAATGAAAAAGATATAAAACGTAATACATAGCCTAACGGATTTTGAAACTGAAAGCGTGAAATTGTGATACAGTTACAATCCAGTGTTCTGCAAGCAAATGGATAAATAAAGTTGCATGTTATTAGTTCTGTCATTTTTACATTTGTTTTTATTGGATTATTTGTATGTGCTTGTGGTAATTCAGTAGTATCTAAGAAGAAAATACAGTAAATTCAAGCACTCAAGTTGAGAATTTTGCGACTACATATTTCCTCAAAAGTCAAAAAATTAAGTAGGAAAAGCGATTAGAGGTTTGACAGCAGGAAGAATAGTGAATTTAATTCAAATAAGCTATTTTCTTAGTTTTTGATATGTAATATCTGATACTTGGTGGTAGTGATCCTAGTTGTTGTTATTGGTCATAACATTGAGCTATTTTATGAAAAGTAATCTTAAAATACCCAGTAAAATCTGTTTTCTTATAGGATAGAATGCTCTTAGACTTGAAATATATCATCTGATGTTTACGTAATTGTGATTGTGAGTGAGTTAATGTAAGTATGAATGTTTTAGTTTCAGATTGTTATGCTGTCATGCCTCCATACGAAGCATTCATTGATCTGGACAAGCAGAGCCGTCTCATGCATTTTCTAGAGGTAATGTAAATCATTTTATAATAAGCTTTTGATATGTTTATTAGATCTGACACTGGTGTTTTTGACTGTCACTGTTTTACTGTTAAATCCTAAATTTGGCAGTACTTATCTTGCAATTTTTATTTTGTTTCACATGGATTGAAAATATGTGTAATGTTGTGAAGATAATTTATGCATTAAATGTTGCTGTGGGACATCTTGCATCTGAGCTTAGAGAGAGAACATTTTTTTCTTTTAAGTAAATTATTCATGGGTTTTTAATATGTGTATCGGAGAGTTGGGGGGGGGGGGGGGAGGAGGAGGTCATTTTGTAGAAACTGGTATAGAAGTTAGTAAAAATACATGTTAGCAATTATATCACACCTGTAAGTCCATGCTTGTTTATCAACAGCATTTACACAGTGACAGAAAGATATTTTCTAACAGCTATGTCTGTACATAGATAAGAGAAAGAGAATTTTTTAAACTCATGTTCTATTGATCATGAAAGGTGGTTGTGGTCGTCGTAAATTATACATGCTTGTGGAGTGGATGTTACATCTGCTTTGTATTTCCATTCGTGATACAGTAACAGGCATCCACTTAACATACATAATAAGTTACTGCAGTTCATTTCTAGACCTTATTACTTCCTTTGCTGTTTCACTGCTGGTTTCAGGTTGTATGTTGTAGAGTGATGTTACCACAAACAACTTCGTGACTGCTGGTTTAATCAGTGAAAAGGGCTTGGTGAAGTAGATGAAACTTAAAATTGAAATACTAAACATTACTCTCACTCAGACCCTGGGGCACTTGCACATCTCCTCCCATCTCCCTGAAATAGTGCACCACAGGTGGGTTGTGAATGTTGGGGATAATAATATTTATTTCATTTACCAATGCATTTTTTAATTTCATCTAACGAGTCAAATATTGGAATGTGAGTATAATTGTTACAACACCATGCAGCGACTACAGTTGGTTACACGACTACAGTTGGTTACACGACTGCGATGGTGGCAGTATTAGAAAGGTAGGCAAAGCTGGTTTCAGGGTCAGCTACGAGGAGTGTAAGCAACTAAAAAACTGTGTAGCAAGCATTAGGATGTGACATAAAAATAATGAATATATGTTTACGGGACAACTGTTAATTTTTTTAATGAAGAAAGTGAATGATTGATTTCTTGCAATATTAGAGGAGGTAACAGACCCAGTATACCAATAATGCCTGTACAACATTTCTTCCCCATTGGATTACTGCAACGGATGATTGCCTGCCATTATTAACATCTGCACTTCGTCAAACAGTGCCAGCCATACCGCTAAACCCTTTAGTCCACTGCGTGCCGCTGTGCGTTCAAATGTGGTTGTACTTCAGTTCCACGTGACTGGCAGACCCTGTGCTGCTAATGCGTCACTACTTTTACATTTTTTGTTGCACTCTGTTACCCCAAAATTAACTGGTATGACCTTTTCAGTCCCAATTCGCACTTTTACTCATTCCTGTGTATTTTATTGTATCTACCATTGAATTTGTTTGCACTGTTTCACTGTGTTGACTGAAGACAGTTTCTCATACGAAACAAATTCAATTGATCTCCGAATTAACACAATCTCTGTTCCACAGCATAAAAATAAGCTAGTTGTACACCAGAATTTCACTCCACAATATTGGACTTCTATTCAGAGTATTCTGTTAATAAGTCTGGAAGCTGAATATTAGTTCTCTGCACAGTTAAACTCTGAATGCCACTACCAAACCATTCCTGTTATTCATCCCTTGGAATTTCACTACTCTCAGTACATGTCCTACCTTACCAGTTCTTCCGGATACTAACAACACTGAATTGTGTGCAAGTCCTTGGATTAGTTGAAGGCACAGAAGCACCAACAAGTTTCCCTACATCGAGCTGCTGCCCATATTACAGCACTCTACCAATTCTACTTAATATAACTGTCTCCGACCTACTTCCTATTCTAATACTGAGTGTGACCATACACTGATGTTTTACATGCAATTTACGTAGTACAACACACATATCCACTCCAGCTGACCACATATCAAATTACAGTGGAACCTCAATTTTACATTTGCCAATTTTGTGGTTTTTTCTATTCTACACTAAAAAATCGTAGCTCCTGTGAAAAAACACATAAGATTAGTGCTAAAAATACTCTAATTTACGTTTCTTCCTAGTAAGGATTACCTTAATTCTAAGATCTTACTTGACGTCTCACTTGACATTGTCGTCTTCTTTTCCTATTGATATTTGATGTGACTGGTGAGTTATAAATGGCACAAAAGATAGATGATTCACACCACAATTGGTGGGCAAAGTTAAGGGAATATTTCAGGCTGTTGTGAGGAGGGGAGATGTGAGAGAAGAAATGCTGACCAAATCCACGATCAGTGTTGCCAGCACAACTTTCAACGTTTAGCTTCACTGCGCAATTAAGATACAACTAATGCTAGATTGCAGCGGTAATGGCAAAACAAGACAGTCGATGCAAAGTGTTCTGGACCGAGCCAATACGTGATGAAAGGGCCCAGCCACCACCTGTACTTCTGGTGTACTGTATTCAGTAACAATATTAATTGTTCGCCTTTTAAATTCTGACACTGAGTCTCAAAGAACATGCGCGGTCATAATCGAGGAAACATCACCCAATTAACAGCACAGTCACCACACCACACTAACACACACAAATGGCCCTTCATTGACGGGAGTGCTGGTAGGGGTGAAAGCATTTTGTGAAGTGCTGAAAATATACTTTTTGTGCAGGTCATGTGCTGTGTCAGAGACTTCACACAGAAGTAGAACAACGGTTTTGTGACACCACATTTTAATGACTGAAGTGCTCGTATCTAACGCCATAGCACATTTTAAAGACTTACGTGCTCATATCTGATACCATACAGTTAGGAAACTACATACACTGCTCGTGTATATACTTTGCACCTGAACTTGCTTTCAACTTTACATTTTACGCAGTGTACAGAAATTCAGTGAGCCAACTTCTAATAAGCTTGTAATGTCAGTTTGGGAAGTAAACTAATTTTTTATGTCTCAGTTTCACCAAGCCTAAAAAAACGCTATAACGGTGGTGAGCATATGAAGAGTGGCTTTTAAGAAATGCTTCAAACAATGACAGCAATGGTGAGAAAGTATGTCCAAGCAGATTTCGGCATTTACGCTTACAGTTAAACATCTAGCTGCTGAAGAACTAATGAACTTCATTACCACAAATTATTGTATAAACATTGTGTTGTACTTTTAATTCCCATCACTTAGACAGATTTTATACAAAATATTGAAGAGAGTAGTGATTTTTATTCTTAAATGGCAGTTACATGTGTTTTTTCTCACATTTTAGGGCATTTCAAAATTTTCCTCAATTCTGCATTTTCCTTATTTTTTCATGTTTTCAGTGTGGGCCGCATGAAAACGTAAAATAGTGGTTTCGTGTTTAAAGAACTGTAAGGCACAGAGGTTACTTTATAAGTTGGAACAGGACAGGTGCAACACTTCAGCAAATATTCTAGATATCAGGGCCTTATTAAGATGAAAACACAACTGAATTATCAACCTGTTTAAACAATGGATTGACATAGAAAGTACGAACTCTACTTCCACCGAAGGATGATGATAAAATATGTTCTCAATCCCTAAGCTGTAAATTGTGTGAAGTGGCAGCATGTAAATAATAGTTACATAAAGTCATCTCTTTTGTGCATATTGGCTGTTGTGCTGAATGATTCTTGGAATTTGAAAGGATCTGCTACAGGTGGTGGTATATCTCTACCATTATACTTGATAAACCAATCAAAATGAACTACAGTCTTCTGTTCTGGGAGCTGTAATTTGGCATTTACACGTGAAGTGAAATGCAATCTCTGAAATGGTCCATCCTGGTGTGCACAACTTTTTTTAGTTGTGCATGGTTTCATGGTGGTTTGCTGTAACATTACTTATCTCCTACCTGTTACAGTGGCAGTCAAGTATTCTTTTGACTATGGAGTCAGTGCCTCCCTGTCACAGCTGTATTGTTCTGTTGAGCTCTCTTCCAAATGAATTTCAATCTTTCGGTCAGGTGCTTCACTGTACTGGAATTTATTCCAGGGCTCAACTTCTCTATCTCGAGCGCATTTTGTGGCCTGAGCAATCTTGAAGGGACTCAGCCCTCTTACTTCGTATATCCTGGTGTTGTATGATGAAATTAGAAATGTCAGTAGCCTATCCCAACCTGTGTGTGAGCTGTGGTAGTACTAAGTGATTGAGGAGAATGCTTTTACACTGTCTCAGCAGTCGTGTCTTCAATAATTATCATTGACTATTTTTGAGGGACAGGCCCTATTGTTTGTCTAAGTTTGGAGAGGTATTTTAGATCTTTGTCCATGCATTCTCTTAGCACACAGGAGACTTTTTAATCCTTAGACATCATTCTTTTACTGTGGCCACCAATAATGGCCTGTGACATGTACTTTCCCCGTTATGAAGTGTGTATGCTTTCGTGACATAGTTGTATGCGTTTATGGATAGCCTTTGGCACTTTGCTCATTCTCCAAGAGTCATTCTCTTATACAAAACAGTCTCTTGGGACAAAATATGGGTAGGCAGCCCATGTCTTGTACTTAGCATGGGATTCTTGTGACCGCTTTAATTCCTCAGTAAGCACATCGTCTGCTGACAGGGTCCTAATTTTCCTGCTCAGAGCACCTGCAGTCTGATTTAACTTGCCAGGCTTGTTCTTGACAGTTCAACTAAGTTTTAAGGCTGATATAACAAGTCTGCTGCTGACACAAAATCCATTGTAAACTGCATTTACTGCGAACTGTCATTGTTATGGGTAAAACTGAAAGCAACGGGTGGCAAAATGAGCCAGAGGTCCTATTTCAGTGATGCTGTAGTTTTGTTCAGCTTGATTCAGCTTATGTGATGCATAACCAATTGGTTTTTCTGCACCATCTTGCATTTGAACCAAAATGCAGCCGATGACTGCGTTGCTAGAATCATGCTACAAGGTAAAAGATAGTGCAAAATCCAGATAAGCCAAGACAGGTGAACTTGTACGAATTTTTTCAATTTTAACATAGCACTGTTTCCCTTCTACAGCAATTTTGTGAGCGGTATTGTTTGGCTGCGTAGTTTTCCATGAAATGGCTATAGTAATTTGTCAGTCCAACAAATAATTGCAATTCTTTAATGTTCCTTGACACTGGAAAAACATTCACTGTGTACATTAACCGCAGATCTAGTTGCACACTATATGCTACAACTATGTGGCCTATGTAGCACACTTGTGACCTCGTGATACTGCACTTTCCTATTTCAAATTTAAATTAGTGTTAGCACTTTTCTCAATCATTCTGCATGTTCTCTTGTCATACTTGAAAAGACAATATTGTCATGTTAGGACTCCTAATTTCCGAGGTAGTGGGTGGGGGCCACAACAAAAGTTATCTTTTCCTGGTGTTTCTGAACTATAGGAATTTGTCAATAAAATTCTTCTGGGTTAGAGACCGCATTGTCATTTATAAAATTCCAACGTTTCGGCATCTGTTGCAAGACGCCTTCCTCAGGGTCTGTTGCTAACTGCTGAATGAGCGCAAGTGTGGGTACATATATACTATGGAAGAGTGTTGTGATTGGATGTGAGGATGAGGTGGAAGGGTACTAGGAGTTCATTTTGTTGGCGTTTGCATTGCGTCTTGTTATTGGCGGAAATAGGCGTTTTCCATTGGAGTTTCCTTTACTGCCTGCCATTGGTGGAAATCGGCGAATAGGAGACTTAGCGGCGACTGCAGCGTGGCGTTGTTAACTAACTGCCTAGTATCGACTAGGCCGCGTCAGCGCTCTGTGTACCATCCTCCGCTGTGGCCTACCGCACGCCTGTTGCTTTGCGCGAGCTGCCCTTCCGCAAAGCAGTCACAGCAGGCAGCCAAGACGCTGGAAGTCTGTACCCTTGTTCTCTGTTCATATTATCGGGTCGCTTGGCTATTTCTATAGCCTCTCTAATCTTCCTCCTCAAACTAAACGGTTGTTTCGCCAGTACTCGGGCCTCTCGAAATTCGATGCTCATCCTGCACTGCTCATGATGTTCTGACACCGCTGATTTGCTATATTGTTTGAGGCGGATATATCTCTCATGTTCAGTTAGCCTCGTGCTTATTGGACGCCCAGTCTCGCCTACATACACCAGTCCACATTCACACTCGATTTCATAAACTCCGGCGGCATGAAACTTGTCAATTGTATCTTTTGTCGAGCCCAGAATGTCTTTTATTTTGTTGTTGCCACGAAAAATCGGCTTAATACCCGATTTCCCTGTTGCCCTCCTCCTTCGGCGCCATGGTTTTGCGTATCAGTCTCATGTCGTAGCCATTAGCTCCAAAAATGGTCCTGAGGTTCTGCAGTTCAGCTTGCAGGTTGTATTCATCGCTGATCCTGTAGGCCCTCTTAGTTAAAGTTCGCAGGGCCGAATTCTTTTGCATAGGATGGTGGTGGGAGGATGCATGCAGGTACCTGTCCATGTTGGTGGGCTTCCTGTAAACTCTGTGTCCCAGCTTCCCGTCTGGCTTACGATAAACTTCTACGTCGAGAAAAGGCAATACCCCGTTCTTTTCAATCTCCATGGTAAAGTGAATTTTGCTGTGCTGCTGGTTAAGATGTTCGTGGAAGTTCTGAAGCTCTTCTTCTCCGTGTGGCCAGATAACAAAGGTGTCATCCACGTATCGTAGCCAGCATTCCGGGCGTAATGGCGCGGACAGGAGTGCTGTTTCTTCGAATGATTGCATAAAAATGTCTGCTGCAGCTGGCGAAAGAGGGGAACCCATAGCAACACCGCCCGTCTGCTCGTAAAAATCCCCTTTCCACCTAAAATAGGTGGTCGTCAAAAAGTGGCGCACTAGCTCGCTGATGTCAGGTGCCATGCGTTCCTTTAAGATGTTCATGGTGTCCGGCACGGGTACATTCGTGAACAAAGATTTCACGTCAAAACTGTCCATCAAATTCGTATCAGAGACACGCTTCTCTTTCAAAAGTGCTAAAAATGGGTGGAGTCCTTGACGTATGCATCTGTATGTCTCACTAAACGTCTAAGCTTCGGAGCCAATTCTTTCGCTAATTTGTAGGTCGGCGAGTTGATACTACTCACGATCGGCCGTAAAGGGAAGGCTTCTTTGTGGATCTTTGGTACCCCAATTTGATTGTAGCTAGTGTGCATATCTAAGATAGTGAAAAATTTATCTTAACCAAGGTGATCAGTCCTTAGAAGGGGATAAGTATCTGGTTTCATGAGGTTACTGACCGCTTACATACCAACTTACATGTGATGAGCCTCTTCCCCATTACTCGCTTCCTTTGTTATTTTATTTTTATTTATTTATTTTTTTTTGGAACGATTACTATAGGTGAATACCTGGTGCTGAAAGGTTGAATTACTCCTGCTTCTAGCAAACGAGAAATATGTTTATCCACTAGTGGTTGCAAGTGGGAAGCTAAGGAATATGGTTTACGGGTTATAGTCCTAGCATCACCTGTAGCGACATCATGACACGTTAAGATTGCCAAAAGTTGTTTTTTTCTTCAGGCGAACTTGGTGATTCGGCTAGAATGGGGGTCAGTACATCCCACTGTCCTTACACAAATGTTAATGCACTTTGGTGAGTATGGTACCCTGGGAAATGTTCCACATAGTGGATTAAAAATGCACCCTGTTCGGGCAATCAGGAAGTTTACTGAACAGATTGGACTGAAATTATTACATAGGTGTAAGGAATATATTACACAACAGCAGTGAACAATGAGCATTCAACCCCCTCATCCCCAACAGTTGTGATTTACAAGATCATGATAGAAATGTCCAATGTGAGTGGGCCAAAATGTAGAAAGGTCTGAGGGAAGAATGTTGCCTAATCGAATTAATACACAGTGGACAGCAAAATGACTGTAGTATCAGTATGTCATTAGGATTAAAATTCGTATATCTTTTGTTGATTTTCGAAGTCCTGTAACCAAGCACATATAAAACTCTCCAAAAGCTCACTTCAGCTTTTAAGCTCTCCAGCTAATCAACAGATATTACTAGTGGATGTAGAACTACTTGTGACCTGTTTAATGGAACACAAATGTGCAAGTAATTCTTTTGTTAATTGTAATGAGTTATGATGAATTTTAATAAGTTGCAACATTATTGAGCATATTGGAACCAAAAATGATACTGCATAAAATGTTCTTTTTGTTAATTTCTCAGATATGAAGTAGCTTTAAAGCTCATTTTTTCCTGTTTGTTGATTTTTTACAGAACCTCCAGAGAGGTGACGTCGTCTTTTGTTCTATTGTCAGCAAATCCGTCTCTGGCCTGATGTTGAAGGTTTTGTGCTCTGATGGTGAACAACAGCGTTACGTTTCAGACATTAATGTCAAGGTATTGCAAATGGCATACAGGTTTATATATTTATTTGAAGGTCAGAGTCTCATGTATATATGTGGTATATATGTGTACACATGTTTTTTATATTTTATATAAATTCTAAGAAAATGGTAAATCTGCATTTCAGATTTCTGAAGTTCACTTGTCTTTGAAAATTGTTGTATTAATATTTGGTTTCGTTGGATGTACTGGAGTAGGGTTCGACTGCTGAATTCTTTCCCCAAAATAATGTGAGAACGTACTGAGACTTCGTATGCATGTGCTGTATGTTATTTCCAGTATCTTAGCGAGATGTGGAGGCTCTATCTCAAAACGTGTAAGTTACATTCTGCTTTCACTATTGTTTGTTGATTACGATTTTGACAGCCCCAAGTTAATTTAAGAGAGAACTGAAGTAGCTGGCAGCTTTTGATAGTTCGCAGCAGGTAAATCATCCATTGTGAGCTGTTTTTGCTAAGGATAAAGAATGTCCAGAATTCTGGACAGAGTACCAAAAGTTCACCGTGAATAGTTAAGTTGATTATTCTTGTGCAAGACGTACAATTATTTCGTTGCAATTACGTGCGAGTATTCTGCAAGGCATTGGACCATCCCTCGTCTCTTGATAATCTAAATGTTTCCAGTGACTGATCCATATTTTCGATTCTAGTGTTCATTAAGTATGACATTTTTGTTGAAAATCAGCATTGGATAACAGGTTTTTATAGTACCAAAATACGGCAATTAGTTGATGACTAATTAAAAATATGGGTTTGAATTTCCATGCCAAAAGAAAAGCTTTGATGTGCACGTCCAGTTTGAATTCAAAGTATTCAGAATAGTTTGGATTTGATTCGAAAAGTGGCTTACTGATGATTTCCATTCCTGAGTTTGATTGTCATATTGATTTATGATTCCCACTCCAGAGACTAGATGATAGATGAAAAAAAATCTTGAGGGTTATTGATTTCAAATTTTCCATTAGTAATTGGTACATTTGTTTAAGATGTTTCAGAGCCCAAAAATAATGGCTTGCATCAATCATTTACATTCTCTTAGGATTTCCTACTCCATAGAAGCAAGCAGCTGCATGTGCAATAGTAACTTGCTTGTGCTTAAACCTAATGGATATCAAAATATTTTAAACAGTTTCCCTTGTTCTACAGTTTCCTATTTCTAAGATACCTACAGCATGATTTTTGAAAAGTAGTTTACTGAGAAGGATGCTGATGAACAAAGGGCATTTAATTTTTGCCTTGTCCATGGACGACGATTTACGTAATCTTTTAATGAAATGGAAATGTGCTTAAAGAAGCATTCTTGCCATAATAATTATTGCATTCAAATGAGGTGTGGCATTTCATCTTGGAGATGCTGCTTCAGGTAATGTATGATTTTGGAACATTTCATAAAAGCAAACTTATTCAGTTCAATGAAAAGGAAATTTTTATCTGCCATTTTAAGGAAATGATGTACTCAATTTTTCATTTTTCAGCTATTCTTCAGAAATACATATTTGTCAGTATAAACTGCAAGGAAATGTCCTATGAAACCACTAACAATGCTGCAATATGGAAAGTAGCATGTTGGAATGGCAGTAAAGGAATTGGTTCCAAGATAACCTTTTATGTTGCTGTGTGGTGTACTTAACAACTGAGACCTGTGGAGTGTGGATTGATGAATGATGTTCTGCTACATGGGAAACTGATCCTTGAGGTTCAGACATGTCAACTTTAAATTACATCTTAAGTTCTGGGTGAAATATGCACCCTTGTGACTATGGGTTCATTATCTCAGTGAAATGATGAATCTCTGTAGAAATGTCAAAAATTAAAAAAGGAAAAAAAAATGCAGTGAAGATACTCAGAAGATAATTAGTGTCTTTGACAAGTTGACAAGATTGGAAACTTCCTGTTCAGACTGTTAACGTCATTGGTAAATAAAGGCTCTTTTCCTACAGACAGATTTATTAGCGATGTTAGGCAAAGATCCAAACCGTGACATTAAATGAGGGTGGAGTAACAAAGCATTCTTGTACATTTTTAAATGAGCCATCTTTTGTGCTTTCCTTTTTGTGGAGTATACTTTCGTTCCCATTCTGAAATGCGTGAGACTGTCCTTGGCCTGCAATATTTCCTTTTGGCAAATCATGGGGCCAAAATCTTGTACAATGTTACAATCGCGAAAGATTTCTCAGCAGTTCTTGATAATATTAACTTGGCCAACTCTCTCAGCCATTCCAGTCTTGCGTCATTTTACTGTATTTCTCCTGTTCCTAATGTTGACTATTTCGTAAAGTATTCCCAGTTTCATATTAAAGCAAATGTAGGAATTGGGGAACAAAACAAACTTATAATAAGTAAAGAAGTTGACTATCATTGCAGTGTAAGAAGGAAGATGGGTTGTTATTATTGTACATGAAATTTGTGTGTCCTAACCTCCTGGATGTTGCCTCTATACACAAAACACATTTTCTTGCTCAGGAAACCTTCCTGAGGACATTCGACAATATTAAATTGCTTGGAAGTGCTTACATTTCATTACATATGTATTGCTGTAACCCTTAATGAACTATTGTTTAAAATGGAGATATTAGTAATTTTTGCTGCCTTAAACTTGATGCCTTCAGTTTTACTTGGCCCTAAGTTAAAATATTGTTTCAGAATACTGCAGATATACTGTAATTAGAAGTAGGGGTGTTGAGTGGTTTTGTGTGTGTGTGTGTGTGTGTGTGTGTGTGTGTGTGTGTGTGTGTGTGTGTGTGTGTGTGTGAGAGAGAGAGAGAGAGAGAGAGAGAGAGAGAGAGAGAGAGAGAGATTTGTGGGAAATATGTCTGTGACCAGTAAATTTCAGGAGTTGACAGGCTATATTTTCAATTGCAGTAAACAAAGTTTTTGTCCAGTAAGTTAATGGTGGGTGATAAAATGACATTACACTTAAATTTACTGACTTAATAACACCAGCAGGTAAATACCAACAGTACTGTAATGGGTGCTGGAATTATTAGTTGGTAATTCTTTCCCTAATTTATTTCAACTACATTAATTCCTTATCTTCACTTGCTGTTTTTGGGTCTGAAGCTGAAGGAATTTTTCTTGGCACTTATAGTGTTTTCAGTTACTCTAATTCTATTTCTATCTTCTGTGTAGCCAGTAAACTTACGTGATTATTCCACAGTTAATGTGTGTACATACTTAGTACTTCGCATAAAAGTTGGGAACATATAGTAGTTGGATTATAGGAACAAGGTAGCCGTTGTCACAGACATTGACAATTTGTTATTTGGCAGGTAGATGATCCGAAATCAGTAATTTTTCGCAGTGCGGCTATTTTTCCAGTGCGGTGGTAATACGTGTGTATTAGTCCCATACTTCGTACTGCCATTTTTGTCTTGTAACCAACTGTTTATATTTATTCCTTAAAGTCTTTGCCAGAAACCATTTCTGCAGAAAATCTATTGCTTTGTGTAAAATGAATAAAGTAAATACTTTGTGCATCAGTTAATATGGGATGTATGTTTAAGTGTTGGGTTTTGTTTTTGGATTTCCATTTCTGAATTACATGATTGTTTCAGATACTACTTAGAACATACTTTCAATATTAATGGCTTCACTGTTTGATTAAAACAGGATTTGTAATTCGATGTGCTGTCAGCTCCTTATTGCAATTCTCTTAAATGGAGTAAATGTGATTGAAAACAGCTTTCTGAAATAATGGCTGAACCTGTACTCTTAAAATGTTGTGTTGCACAGTACTTTGTGATTTTCGTTACGCATGGCTGAAGCGAGAAAAGGATTAATACTCTCAGCAGCTGTTATTCCGTGTACTTGATATTTTGCTGTGGTGTATAAATAGGTGCGTCATTGATGACTGAGGTATGTAATGTTTTAAGGAAATTAAGTGATTTCACCTCAGTAGATATCATTGGACAGTTAGTATTGACTCAGACTGGATATTCATTGCATCAGATTAAAGGTATTTTTATTCTCAATTTATTTTTGACTTTTTCATTCATATTTGGGACAAGAATGTGAGGTTCCCATTAAGAAGTTGTATCATGTTTGAATGTTCATGTAGGAATTGTGTAAAACTTCTGTGGTAGTTATATACTCTTTTAAATTGCTGTTCTTTTCATTTTTAACTTCTCCATGGAAAATGGATACAGGAATGTGCCTCCTACATGTGAAACAGCTGTTTCATGGTGAATTCATTATTGTGTGTGTGTGTGTGTGTGTGTGTGTGTGTGTGTGTGTGTGTGTGTGTGTGAGAGAGAGAGAGAGAGAGAGAGAGAGAGAGAGAGAGAGAGAGAGAGAGAACTTTTGAGTTGAAAGTTATGGATTTTTTATTTCCAAAAATGTTTCAAAACAGATTTGGAGCAAAAATTGTGGTGTAGGCTAAGTGGATTTGAACCGAAAATAGAAAATAAGCAGACTGAAAACCGTCTTATTGTCAGTATTTGGTGCATTTGAAAGTCAAGCATTGAATGAATAGTGGAACATAACATTGTGTATATAATTTTACTATATAATCCAGAAGCTTACTGAGTATGGTAAGACATTGTATGCAGTAGTCTGAATTGTTTTGACAAGATAAATAGTACACTCACAGTGGAAACCAAATGTCTAAACTGTGTAGATGGATTATTTCTCTATGTGCATGAATCACTTGGTCTGTTGTAAAGTTCTTTCTGTGATTTGAATCAGTTCACATAGACATATGGTGTACTGAACAGTACACGAAAACAGCTACCCTACAAATTTTAAACCAAAGTGTTTTGCAATAATATCTTAATACAGTGAAACCCAGTTTTACGTCACATTTCTACGCTTGCGCATTTTTGTGCAGTTCTTAATAAATTTTTAATGCAGCTTTTAAGGAGTTGTAATTACAAGTTATGAAAGTGCACTGTTACATGCATTCTTCTATCATATGCTACAAAATTTTTCCTAACATCTCACAGAATGTAGATCAAATAGTATGGTGTGAGGTAATGCAGCCTAGAAAGAGTTTTGAATCAATTGCTTCGACAATTAGAAGATACAACTCTGGCTTCTTGCTGGCGCACATTCCATGTGTAACTTCCTCAATGCTGTACACCACCTTTCAGCTTTATGAATTGCATTCTTATATAGTAGCATGGTATTGGAGTTGCATGTGCTAAAGTTGTTCTTTTCATATCTTTTAAATCTTGACTGGATCCCCTGTCCCTTTATTGGAGATACTTTAAAACCAAGCAAAGGCTGTCTCTTACGCTGGAATCTACTTCACATTCACCATTTACTTATGCTTGGCGCACCCTTAATTCATTTACTAAAAAAGTTAAAATTGTTACAATAATTCAAATTCATGGATTCACACAGTAGATAAAAATTGGTAAGGGAACCATCAGTTTGTAGATGACAGAAAAACAGAAGAAAGGTGTTACTAGCCTTCTTGGTATTGCTGCTGCCCCCCCCCCCCCCAATTTGCCCCTGCCCCACCCCCTCTTTTTTTTCAGTGTGTGTGTGTGTGTGTGTGTGTGTGTGTGTGTGTGTGTGTGTGTGTGTGTGTGTGTGTGTGTGTATTTTTTCTCACGTTTAGCTGTGCTATGTTAATGCCATTTTTAAAAACCGAACAAATTTGCAAGGAAGTTGATGTGACACCTTGTTATTTTAACAGATGCAGCAATGAAATGGGTGATTTGGCAGCTCTGTAAATAGCATGTTACATTAGGAATCAGGAAACAGGAATGGTGCCACCTAGTCAACAAACCTTTTGCTGTTGACCCTGATTACTCAAGATAGCATTGTGAACCAGTGAACGACACACTGCTGCCTTGATGGCATTTTACAAAAACCACAACAGCTATGTGACAGCACAGTGTATATTTTATGCTCATTACAATCTTGTGCTCCAGTCTTGTCTGCACTGCTATCAAAGTGTGGGTATAGAACTTTGAGGAAAATGGGAGATAGCGTGTGCAATACTGCCCTTACAAACTTCAGATAATGCAAAAACTGAATGCCAGTGACCTCCCAAAGAGACTACACTTCTGCAGAGAATTGTTGGAACGACCATCCCAATCCATTCCTCTCGGCATCCATTAACACATTCGACAATATCTTTCCAGGTCATCTCGTCTCAAAGAATGGGGACAATTCTTGGCCTCCAAGATCCCCTAACATTTGAGCATGTAATTTTGGGGTTGTTTGAAATCACAGATCTCCCATTGTGACCCACTGCACACAATTGAGGAACTGAAGTATCAAGTTTGGGAAGAATTTAATCAAATTCCAGTGCCAGTCCTGTAAAGTGTGATGATGTCTTAAGTTCCGTAAGACTTTGTGTGTGAAGGAAAAATTAAGCCATGTAAATGCCATTTTCAGGTGACGGACATTTTAAATTCAACGGTGGTTTCAAAACCACCCATTTCTTGCCACTCCAGTTGCTCACAGTTTGAAAGTTCTTAGGAAATTCCTAGGACATCACTTTGTAGGAATGAGTCTCCTTTTGTGTGGCCTGTTGTTGATGATACAGAAACAGTCAAATTTTCAAAATAGAAAGAAAAAAAATTACTGAACTCAACAGTTGGAATAATATTCCAATCAAATTGTTTTGTACTGAATGGAGTGTCTGAGTTTTGCCAACAGAATTTCTTGACGTAACATTGTAAATAATGCAGAAATGGTAAACAATCTTATTTTTGTTGCTTTTTTATTATAACTCAGCAGGTTTTTTCTCCCGTGAACTGCTGAGACTGGTGCTAGTTTAAAATTGCTGATTTTGGCTGTCTCAACAAAAATCTCTTTCTTACCCTATACAAAACTCTGTATTTTTTATGATCTTCAATAGTGTAGGCACCTCTTTAGTAATTCTGTTGCACCTTCTTAGTATTCTGCCTATAAAATGCCGTCATTGGTTTACCTTGCTCACAACATTATGTATGCGATTTTGCAATTTTTAAGTAGTTTGTGATTGTAAATCTTAGATATTTAATTGAATTGATAGCCTTTTGATCTGTTGTGATTTATCGTGTAACCGAAATTGCACAGAATCCTTTTATCGCTAATGCGGATCACATTACACTGCTGATCGAGTGAGTTGTGCAGTGGTTAGCACACTGGACTCTCATTCGGGAGGACGACAGTTCAATCTCGCGTCCGGCCATCCTGATTTAGGTTTTCCGTGATGTCCCTAAATCGCTCCAGGCAATTGCCGGGATGGTTCCTTTGAAAGGGCAGGGCCGACTTCCCTAATCCAATGAGATCGATGACCTCGTAGTTTTGTCTCTTCCTCCAAACAACCCCCAACATTACACTGCTCATTATTTAGGGTCTGTTGCCACTTTTTGCACCTTACAAATACCTCGTCTAAATCGTTTTCTAGTGTTTCTGATGACTTCTCTTGATGGTAAATGACATCATAATCTGTGGACAATCTAAGAGGACCACCCAAATTGTCTCCTAAATCGCCACTTGTTTTACTTGATTACTTTCCATCACTTACCACAAACTGTGACCTTTCTGACAGGAAACCATGAATCCAGTTGCACAGGTGAAATGATACTCCATAGGCACACAATTTGATGAGTAGTCTCTTGTAAGTATGTAAGCCTGTCGAAAATAAAGTAAGTGTTTTTCTTCTAGTTATTTTTGGTGCTTTTTCTTTTTTTAATATTTGTTACTGCAAAAAGGATGAAATCATTGTATGCTGTATTCAACTTAAGAGGAGGAATAATTCACTGAATTATGATCTTTAATACTAAATAAGAGTGTTATAATGGAAAAACTTTGATACAACTGAAAAACACTAACTTTCGGCTAGCTCTTGCCTCTCAGTGGTTTGTCAGAGTAAAAACCTAAATATTGAAATTTGTTGGAAATTTAATGTACTTTCACACTTGATAGTTTGAGTTACGAGCAAAAGACCATAAAAAATGAATCTTTTCTTCCAGGTGTCCCCCCCCCCCCCCCCCAATGTTGTCACAAAATTCTGTAGGCAAACCTCAGATTCAGCATCCCAAAAACACATATAGGATAGAATAAATCAGTACTACGTAACTTCCCACTAGGGGCCCATTTGAGCACAAATTGATCTTTTAGAAAGAGGATATTTCTGTTAAAGTTGACATGTTGGCATTCAGTGTATATAGAGTATTTCGTGTGTGTGTGTGTGTGTGTGTGTGTGTGTGTGTGTGTGTGTGTGTGTGTGTATGTGTGTGTGTAGATTCAAAAATAAGTTTAAAGTCATCTGTCAACTTCAGATCATTTAACAGTATAAGGTTATGTAACTTTTCATTATAGGTGTGTGGAAGTTCATCTTGGGAGTTAGTATTAGGACTCATTATTTTGACACGTCTAGACGACAGACGTAATGAAAGGTCTTCTTGTAGTTTATTTGGTTCCCCAACTGTATTCTGTGAAATGTGTGTTATTAGTCATTGTGGTATTAATAGAAAAAAGTGAAGTTGAAGTTGATTATTTAAGCCTAGGTTTTATACTCAAAAAATTTCAGTAGTGGCACTTTTAGCTTGTAAGACATAACATTGGTGAGAGAAAGATATCTTTGGTGTCTCAGAGTCTCAGCAATTCCATTACATTGCTAGACTTCCTCCCGTGACTGGAGAAACTAACTTAAGTCCTAGTTCAAGTGGCAGTGCTATTTACAGCAGTATTTCACATCTTTGCCTTTCTGTCTTTCATATACAGGATGGTCGGAAATTCCCGTTACAAACTTTTAGGACATGTAGAGGGTAGTGAGTACAGAATGTTTTGAATAGGAACGCATGTCCAGCATTGTATCGTTACCATTCTACGACAGTTTTCAATTCAGATGTGTACCTCGTCAATGTCTGCTTAGGGCAAGAGAGACTTCTTGGAGTTCCCTGTCCTGGTACGCAACAGAGTAGACACAATGACTTCTACTACGTCAAATGATCCGCAGATGTCTCTTATTGTCCGCTTTGCTGAGAGACCAAGTCAATACCTGTGCATCACCGATAGAGGAAACATGGTGCAGTACACATTCGCGGAATACACAGACATGCTTGTTGTGTATGGTGAAGCTGGAGGTAACGGAAGAGCTGCTTTCCAGCAGGGTGCTGTTCAGACAGATAATGTAGATAGTTGTGTGTGGATGATGGGCATGAAACCCTATCTCTAATGTGTCTGACATTTTCTCACTGTAAGCATATGGGAAGTTATTAGTCCAGTCCAGCACCTTTATGTTTGTGCATAACACCCATAGGTATCCTGTACCCTCAGCTAAGTAATAGTAACTGATAACTGCACAGGATAGTGTAGTTGAGTGCTTCCCTCCCTTCTAAAGGTGGTCTTACCCCAGATGTATTGGGAACATTTGGAACGCAATACGGTAAGATCTGCATGCTGGGTAGCCAACACCTGTCTGTCTCTCATAATTGGTATTTACTTTTTCTGAAATACATCTTCTTTGTCCTACGTTTTTTTTACCTGTATGTTCTGCAATCCAAATTATTAGTAGTGTTCAGTGATACATATTTATACACAGTGGTCACTGTTCGGATTAGTGCAAGATTATTGTTACCTTGTATTATAGAGGAAGAAAAGTTTTGACTGCTTGTTGGAGCCTTCTCTCCTCCTCACATTTGAGTTATCACTAATCTTTCTCAGAAAGCGTAAAATACGGGTTTCACTGTATTTTGTGATTTTGCCAAAGGCTCACACATTGTACTGCCAATCAAAACTTTCAAGGAAAATGTTCCAGTTTTTGGAGCAGGTCATTTTACTGTTGTATTTTTTACAAGGATAATTAAAAATCTTATTACTGGTGGATTCTCAAGAAATTTATTGTTAAAATTTATAATTTATTTTCTTATATATAAAATATATATTCTATTTCATTTCTTTAGAAACCAGGATGAATGCTATAATATTGGAACATCAACAAGAACTTTTAACTCATGTTCTCAGTACATAAAAGCTGCTGATTTGTATGTAGCCAGTTTTTAATATGATAAATGTCTTAACAGACTGAGGAATATTAATTTTGAAGATTTGGAAGATCTAGTCTCACTGACAGCCAGAAAGGTAATTGTAATGTCAGTTACACATAAGACCTTACCACGTATTGCGTATGACATTTCAAATTAAATAACCACCACATCAAAATATTTTAAGCAGTTGTGCTGACAATGTAGCTCTCCCCATGGCAGAATTTAAAGTTTGCTTTACAATAGTTGACAGTTCTAGGATGTTACCTGTATGAGGTACCTGTTAACTATTTTTTTCTAATTTTTTTACCCTAAATGGCTGATGTCCCCTGTTGTATGAAGACATACAGTTTGAAAAGTTTTTGACTTTTACATCTTAATAATAAAAAGAGAATGTAACCTTCAACCAAATATCACCTTACAAATTTTATAATTTTGTAGATAACGGAGAAATTTTATAATTTTGTAGATAATGGAGTGTTGGTATAATGTGATACAGCTACTTTGGAGACACCAGTTTTGTGTTGACAACGATGTGTGGCAAGAACAGTGGACAAGGACAATTTTACATGTGGCTAGTAATTTATGAACTACTTGCTTTTTAGGTGTAATTTTGTGCTTCAAAACAAATTAAGTTCTAATAACATCGAAAATGTAATATAGTTCATTGTGTACTATGCTTTGGTGAAAGGAAAGATAAACCATTAAATTTTGTTAACACAGCAAGAAGTGTCCTATTTCTTTTGTGGAGTTGTAGATACAAGTCTAATTTTGGTGAACTTTGATTTCTATTGGTTGTAGGCCTTCTGCCCAATGTCGAGCATGATTCCAGCAGCTGACAAGAAGTCCGTTACGCGTAACTACCTTGTCAATGACACGGTGTGCTGTGAGGTGCTGGAAGTGATGCCAGACACTGAGAAGCTTGTGGTTGGTATGAAGGGCTTTGCTCTTCCTCCTGATTCCGAGTATTCGTGTCGTCTTGGCTTAATCACCAGTGAAGATTTCCCAGAGATGTATAAGTAAGTAACCTTGAGCTGTAACTTCACAATTGCAGAGTTTTTGATATTTACGTAAATGTGTAGATCACTATTTTGAAATTGTCAAATGAGGATAATTTGTAGGAGAGGATTTAAAATTATCAAGGGATGTGGGTATGCATGAGCATGCATAGGAAAAATGAAATAACTGTATAAGTCTTCAAAAAATAATTTGAAAGTTTTTTCTTGCTTTCTTTATAGTTCCCTGATTTCACAAAAAGTGGGAATGGTGTTGAAAGAACGAACTTAAATATTTTTGCTTCAATAATCAATTTGAAGACTTTAATATTAATGTTTCTTTATTTGACATTACAGCATGTATAAACATACAAAGCAATCAAGTGAAATACCAGTAATGCATATGATTGCAAAAATCCAGCAACTATACTGTTTTGTTGGGAAAGCAAAAAGTGATGCACAAGCTTGTAGACCAGTCAGGAAAGACTTCATTTGGATATAGGGTTCCCTTTGCAGCATTGCACAACACAAGAATTACAACACCATCATGTCCTTTTGTGTATACCAGCCCAACTGACTAGGGAGATGTTATTAAGAAATCTGAGATGGATGTATGAATTGTGTGCTTTTAAAAAGTCACGTACAGTAACATAACAGCTTTATAGCCAACAGAATGGCAGGTGAGATCCAGGTATTTTGCTGGTTCATTGATTAGCGGTGTGGAGAATTTATAAATTTGTCAGTATGTACAGAAACTATAGTCTTTAAGTCCATGGATCAAAAACAATACCTTACATTTTTCAAACTAAGTTAGTATCAGGACAAAATGCAACAAAATGTCAATAGTCTTGGAAATTTTTAAAGAACATTTACACAGAAGTTACATATACTTAAATTATAACCGTGTAATTTTTTTCAAATTTGGAATAAATATTTTGATTCATGTAAGTGTATTTGATACAAATCAAATTTTATCTGAATTACGTTATGACATGCATAAGAGTTCTAACCTTAAAAGTCGACCTTTCATCAGTTTGATGACCGCACTTTCATCTAGGGTATTCTCCTGTTCTAATGACCATAAACAATTAACTAAATTAAGAGCTAATCCATCATTTACTGAATTGACTGAAATAAAATTTATAACATATTAGAAAAATGTAAATTTTGTAGTTTTGAGTATGTTGTGAGAGCTTAATTTCTGTAAATATGACATTTACCTATATGAATTGTGCAGTCACTGAACTCTTACAAAAACTATTCATTGCTTTCCACTTTCTTTGGATGACATGTATACGTTACTTTGAAGATGTCATTTCAAGATTAGTATTGGAAAGTAGGCAACTCTGCTGCTGAGTTTAATGTATAATATTTTTTGTTTCTCATAGGAAAACTCAAGACATGAAGGGAGAGTCCTACCAGAAAGTACTGGAGAAAACCTTAGGTTTCTACAACCCGAACAACATTAACTACTTGGCCAATTTACTTGGTCTTGGAAGCACCAATTATTCACACATGACTGGAATGCGGTAATTATCAATAGAATTAACGAAACATTGAAATATGTTTATAGAATCACACCTGGTAGATTAGTTTTGTTAGTATTTTAATTTGTAAATCGTCAGTTGAAGATGGATTTTCACTTGGTTGAGTTTTTAGAGTGCATACTGAAAGTGTGTCATTTGTTACGAAGAAACTTTTTTTATTAAGCTTATTTTGGTAGTGTCTATAAAGCTTTCCCATTAATGCCAGTTTGAGTTGAGACTGCAAATTTATTTATTTTATGTTCATCTTCACTTCCTGCTCATGCACGAACGTTAAACAGTGCCCAAGTGTTTTTCACAGTTTTGATTGTTGTTAGTCTGGTAATTTTACACAAATGTTTGTCAAGCTTATGGTAGTTGCTAAAATTCTTTTCTGATTTCATCTTGGTTGCAGGCCATTTGTATTGTCACTAATTATTCGTACGGTGCCCTCTGTTTTGTGTTTCTCTTATTTGCAATTATTTCAGTAAATCTCAATGTTCTTAAATGGTAATGCCTTTATGACGGCATGATGATATTCAGTTTTTATTGTGGTTGACCCAGTGTACTCCATAAGTAGTATTCTTAAAAGTAAATGTTTGGGTGGAGTAAGAATAGTAATAGGCTTAGCTTCTTTGTATTTATTATTTACATAAGTCTTTGCTCATTTCCTTCAGTAAGTACAACTCGTTGTGAGAAACTTTTGTACAATCCCAGTGTTTGGTTCTGATAACACTTCCAGACTGATAAGAGGGGAAGCGTCACTGCATATCTATTAAGAAGGTGTGATGGTTTGTGTGTGATTTTATACCCTAGCCTTTGGCAAAGAGCTGCAGTTGACTGAGTGGATTGTCTTGTAGAATACAAAACTTTCTTGCTATCATTCTTTGCCTATTGGGTTTTTATACAGCTTTGTCAGTAGGTATTCTTATCACGTGGCAAAAGCCATATCAATGTGTGCATGGTAACCAGCGGCATCTCCAAAATAACTATATAGAGGCTGCCACAATTTGTCGTGATGCTGAATCCATATAATTTTCTGAAGCATGATTACAAATATCTGAATATCAGAATTGATCTCTCGGTGTAACATGCATCCATGTTTTTCTTCACCTTACTTTCTGTTAAAGTTGTTTTGATGTTCCTAAATTTCTATTTCTCTCCACTACAAGTGCATGTGAAGATGTGTTGTCTTTGCTAAAAAGCTGGTCTCATGAAATTTTACTACAAATCTTTCCTGCTACAGATGACCTCTTTGCATTCTGTGCTGGGGCTCTTTTGTTATCGATATACTGCTCCCCAAATGCTGGGTCTTGCTGAGCTGCTATTCCGACCTGTATGAAACTGCCATCAGATGTTTTTGAAAACTATTAGGTGAAAAAAATTAATTTTACTCATCATACAGTCTACAGTCGATAAAGAACTGAATTTCTTTTCATTATTTGCCTTAGTTACTGTGCTACATCAAATTAAGTAAAACATTGCATGAAATTTTAGAGATTTTGCAGAGGTAAAACAATGTTGTGCAAACTCTGCTTATGGTTGATTTTTGCTCATATGTTTATACAGTGAATGAAATGTAGATAAGATTCCGAAATTTTATTTAAAGTGGAGAGTGGAAGGATATCTCATTTTGGGTTTTACATATGAAGGGTGCACGCGGACCTACGCCCATTCATGTCTTTGCGCATGACAAAAAATGGTCTTAACACTCAGCATAGTTCATAATCTATATCAGAAATCAGGTTTTCTGAAAACGATAGCGTACAGTGAGGTGCATATATTGTCAGAAAAATACTCTTGAATTCAGACATCCATAGCACTAGGAAAATGTAAGCAGCGTGTGTGTATGCATGTCCATAACACCTGGGGAACGGCGTTGCAGGACCTGCATACACAGCCACCACAGCGAAAGGGTGAAGTGCTGGTTACCTGAACAAAAGAGGAACTGTTATTTTATACTCCAGAATTAGCCACAGCAAAGCAAGGCTTTTTTTTTTGTGGAAACCATGGATAAAAGTAAATGACGCTAGCATTTCCTCCAAGAGAATGTCGTATCATCACACTTATGAAGAGAAGCAATAAAAATGTGTAACCACAGTTTTAATTTTATCAGAAAGGAAGAGGGACTTCGCACAAAAAGGAATTCTATGAGCTGGTTACTTTTAACCAAGAATGACATCCGTCACCTGTCAACAGTCATGTCCATTTGGCATCACCTGTCAACAGTCATGTCCATTTGGCATCACCTGTCAACAGTCATGTCCATTTGGCATCACCTGTCAACAGTCATGTCCATTTGGCATCACCTGTCAACAGTCATGTCCATTTGGCATCACCTGTCAACAGTCATGTCCATTTGGCATCACCTGTCAACAGTCATGTCCATTTGGCATCACCTGTCAACAGTCATGTCCATTTGGCATCACCTGTCAACAGTCATGTCCATTTGGCATCACCTGTCAACAGTCATGTCCATTTGGCATCACCTGTCAACAGTCATGTCCATTTGGCATCACCTGTCAACAGTCATGTCCATTTGGCATCACCTGTCAACAGTCATGTCCATTTGGCATCAAATGATGAATTTTGGTGCCCTTCGTACAACTTGTATTACTCCTACAAAGAGGAGACCACTTGAGATAGCTATATGCTTGCCAGTGTTTCATCTCTTGATTTCTTCTACAGATAGGAGTAAACTTTAGTGAATCATCTCAGTCTGGGATTTTAACTCAATTTACATTGTCCTCCTTTCAATTGTGAAAACACGATTAGCAATAAAGTAAGGTAGTTTTTAAAAATAAATGTTCATTATGCATTTTTCCTGTTTGCACATTTGGTCTGTTGCTGCTCTAATCAAGGGAGGATGAACATGTGAAATCTTTTGTAAGACTGGTCCAATTTTTGTGGTTACACATTTACTGAATACCACTACTCAAAAATTTCCTGTGTTTATTAATTTCTTTCCAGTTTATTTCCCAAATGTAGTATCAAATAAAAATCAGGTCTCTGGAGTTGCTCGACAATTCATCAGCTATATTTGTGGTTCATCTAAAATAGACAGTGTCTGAAATGTAGATGACCTCAGTGGTGTGTGAGTGCATACAACATTCTCACAGTTTTTAACTTAATATCAGTCCAGTGAAACATTAGGCATTCACCAGTAAAATTGTATGCTAAATTAGTTACTTTGAAGAAAAGGTGTCCTTGTGTCATCCATGTCTAATCAGACTTGAATTCCATTTTGAATCTTGTTTTTGGTGATTGAACTTTATCTTCATTTAAACCCTGGTTGGTAAAATTATTAATTTAATGCTGTCCTTTTTATGCCACTTCTTGTGCAAAGTGCATGTAAATTTTTATTTTGTATAAAGCATTTGAGAACAGTATTTCTTGGGCTACCATTGAATTCTTCTGTATCAGTTGACTATGTTTCCAGTGGATGTACTTAAGTGTATTCAGGCCCTGCAGTGATGCTGGTAGGTCTGTGAAATAATTTTATACTGTTTTTTAGCTTATTCAACAGAATAGAAGATATTTTGAAAGGTTGTCCAACTACAAATATTTAGGGACAGGGGAAAAAATGACATGTATCAACAATTCGAACTTAAGATTCCTTAATTGTCCCATTGCTAAACCACATTCTTGGTTGTTTGCAATGTCCCATTAAAAGAACACTTTCTCCTTCTGAAATTCATGACTAATGAATTTCTCTTTTTCTGTAGTTTGTCCAGTCGAAGTGCTGAATATTTGTTGCAGAGCATTGTGAGAAATGCTGCTGTGTTTGAATCCAGCTGCTCATTTCTTAAGTTATAGAAACCAGGGAGCATGCATCTTATTAATCTATTTAATATGAATTTGCATTGGTGATAAATTGTCAATAACAAAGAATTGTATAATGGCTTGGTATTCCAGTTTGATTGTTTCACTGGAATGCACAGTAAGACTTCTTTCAAAATTCACTTACATCACTGCATGTCAGATTGACAAGTGTCTTGATCCATCATGGGTCAACAAATTGACAAGTGTCTTTTGCATTATTACAAGACATAGTAACCTGGAACATAATAAATTTCATCAATTACAACATCTCTGTTTCAGACTGGCGACATATTTTCTCCTTCGTCTTGTATGACAGCTTGTACAATTTTGTAGATTTTTTTTCTTCATGTGCGTTGGAATTTGCATAACACATTTTGTTTTAGATGTGTGTGCTGGAAGTGAATGAACTGGTTACACTGGTACAGCTATTTCAACAGTAATACTAATAATTGTCAAAGTTTTACAGACTTGTGACATTCAATATATTAATTTATTTTATTGGGAGATCAGTTCAAGAACAAATTTGTGGTAAACTTTACGCAATACCTAAGTTTTAATATACTGAAGTCATGCAACCATGCTTTTATGTAAATGGTAATCCATTTTCAAAATGGATTATTCTAAAATGAATGATTTTAAAAATGACTTTGTTTTGCTGTTTTTGCAGTGGAAGATTCCCTGAACAAGAGTATGCATCTGAACTTCGTCAGATACAAGCGAGCAAGTGGGCTTTCAGGAGTGTAGCCGAAGGCATTGAGCATTTCAAGTCAGGAAGGCATTCTGAGGCATTTCAGTGTTTGAACAAAGCATTGAACATCGATCCTCGAAATGTTGAAGGATTGGTGGCACGTGGAGCATTGTAAGAACCATGAAATTTTTTCCACCCTCATCATTACTGCTATAACTCCATTAGTCATTCTCCTTAGCATTTTCAACCTATGTTACTGAATAATAAATTATTTTGAAAGTATTATTTACATTTTAATAAATGTAGCTAAAATATATTGAAAAGGAAATGGCAACAAAATTGTGACTGCTAAAGTGTGGAAATAGTCTTGTGCAAATCTGGAACATCTAAAGAGCAGGATACTTCATATTTATGCTTTAGAAAGTGAATTGAAAGGTGATATTTGTTGAAAAAACCATATATGTTGTAATTTTGTACAGTGGAAAATCCAGGATGGAATGAAACAATATAGTGAAAAGGAAAGTTGCTACTCACCATATAGCAGAGATGCTGAGTCGCGGATAGATACAACAAAACGACTGTCACAAATAATAGCTTTCGACCAGTAAGGTATTCATCAGAATTAGACGGCAAACACAAATATACGCACTCGATGAGATGAAACTCGTACACACGTGCCTCACGGTATTTTAAAAATTTGCAAGAGGAGGAGAAAAATCTTTAACCATGGTTTCATCAGCTGAGTAGTAGGCCCATATTGTCATCAAATAACTGCTTGTTTTCCAATGGTCCATTCACACTGTTATTGAGAAGATACAGATGAAAATGCAACATTAGCACACTGTATAAGCCAATGCTATCCCCAGTCATAGCTTTAATTAGTTACATTCTTGCATAAGCGCACGAGAGAGAGAGAGAGAGAGAGAGAGAGAGAGAGAGAGAGAGAGAGAGAGAGAGACTTTCCAAAACCATTTTTCCTGTATTTCCTAAGTAGTAGCACATACTTCGTCACATGTTACTTACTTGATATCTCTCATTAAGTGTATTTAATGTATATGCTGAGCTGTTGATCATTTACACATAGTAGAGTGTGATTACTAATAATTAATCTGTGCTTTCATCCTCTTGCAGATACGCAAATAGTGGCAGTTTCCAAAAAGCCATAGAAGATTTTGAAACAGCTCTAAAACTGAACCCCAACCACCAGAATGCTCGTAAATATGCTGGAGAAACATTGGTTGCTCTGGGGAGAAGGTGAGAACTACTGTTGTGTACATCTGTAACTATTAGGATTAGTTATAGAGGTAAACATATTATAAGAGAATACAGTTTTAAACTTTGTATTGTAAAATAGTAAATCTGCAAATTGAAGCAGAACAGTGGGGATAATGGGTGGGGACACAGAATTGTGTTTTAACTATTGAAAATATTGTACTTTCCAATTATTTTGTAGCATTTGAACAGATAAGTGTTCCGTTTCATGTTATTGAGGAGATATGCAGTGTAAGTGAGGTAAGAGTGTATTTATGAATGTGATAATTAATTCTTCATGCTGAAAGCTGTTTCACAGGACATTTCTTATTAGGTTTCCATTTTTTAGAATTCAATTTTTTGTGATCAGCATAGTATAATTTTAGTTACATTATTCAGAAGAAGATAACTGTAATGCCATATTGATAAAACTAAGTGGAGCATGTAGTGAGGCACACTTCATTGTTAGTATTGCAGAGTTTAATGATTTGGTGATTTAGTTCATTAGACAAGTCTTTGATGACATTTTCAGTGAAGTTCCCTGTAAGAAATTACAAGACTCACAAGAAGGCAGTCACTGAAGTTTTAACTCTACAATGCAATGATAATTTTATTTGTGATGTTGCTATTTATTCTTTCCCATAATTTCAGTTACGAAGATGAAAACAAATTTGACGAAGCCCTGAAAGCATACCAGAACTGCTTATCTCTCATACCATTTCATGAAGAAGCTCAAAATTCTATTGAATATTTGAAAAACAAGATTCTGAACAGCTCTAAATTATCAGATTCAGAAGTTACCATACCAGGCTTAAATTCTTCAAAATCTGCTGAAGTGAAAGAAACATTGAAGCAGCTACTGAAAAGCAATGAAGAGGAGGAGAAAAAGGAGAAAGAAAAATCGAAGTCCAAGAAGAAGAAAGAGAGGAAGTGAGTCATTATTTTCTTGTCTATAATGGAACCGTTAGTAGCAGAATAATTTTTTGGATAAAGTTCATTGCATTATTGTAAATTTTAACTGCTGGCCAAGTTCAGTTGTAACATACTTGGCATCTAATACAGTAATTACAGTTACTGTTATTTACATTGTAAGTAACCAGGTACATAGTAGCATGCAGTTTCTTTCATTGATGAAATAATGCAGCTTAAAGATGTTATCTAATTCTGCTTCTAGGTCTAGGAAACGGCGACACCGTTCTAGTTCATCAAGTAGTACTTCCAGTTCAGCAAGTTCTCGGAGTTCGTCGTCTTCCTCATCGTCGTCTTCAGATTCAAGCTCAGCTTCATCGAGATCTGGATCCCATTCACGTTCACGCTCACCTTCCAGGTCCCGAAAATCTTCAAAAAAGCACAGGAAAAGGTTTGTATGTATATTTGTAATTTGCGTGAGAAACTTTGTTAGTAATAAATGACTAACTTATTATGTTGATTACAGTTCCAAAAAGAAAGAAGACAAGAGGGAGAAATCACTTTCACCGTTAAGCAAAAGAATGGCTCTCATGGATCCTAACAGTGAAGTTGAAGGTACATTTTCAAGTCAAACATTTTGTTCTGGATTGAAAGAAACATACCATTTTGATAAAATTCTGATCTTCAGCATGAAGTCTATTAGTAAAGTTACGTAATTTTTTCAGGTCTTGGAGGTTTACTTGCGCAGAGGGTATCACATTACAATCCACCTGCTGTTCCATTTTCTTTTACTCGTAAGTATTTAAGTGTGTGTGTGTGTGTGTGTGTGTGTGTGTGTGTGTGTGTGTGTGTGTGTGTGTGTGAGAGAGAGAGAGAGAGAGAGAGAGAGAGAGAGAGAGAGAGAGAGAAAAGAGAGAATCAGTCAGTCAGTCACACTTACACATACGTTTTTTTAATATGTATGTGCATGTCAATGAAATTTTGTCACTGGGGTATCTTTCAAGCATTTTTTTAAGATTATTGCAGAATTCAAATGGCTGGAAGCCCACTACAGTTAATGTCTGTCATGGCCCGCTAAAGTGTTATCACATGGACTGCCACTTACAGGCGACACATGGCATATCACTTTCTAAGTGCTGTTATGGGGCCTACATACATTCAGTATTTATTGACAATGGTAGTTCGTCTTGTCTTTAAGATATTGAAGTTAAACTCACACATCCAATAATATTGTCAATTGGCAATGCGAGTTTACAAGGTTAAGATGTCAGACACCCAAAAGAAAGCATG
Source organism: Schistocerca gregaria (assembly GCF_023897955.1). Taxonomy (NCBI): domain Eukaryota; kingdom Metazoa; phylum Arthropoda; class Insecta; order Orthoptera; family Acrididae; genus Schistocerca; species Schistocerca gregaria. The sequence goes on from NC_064921.1 coordinate 931,736,344, forward strand.
TGCCACAGTTACTTTAGCTGTAGCTGGTAAACATTTAAAAAGAGGAAGCAAGTCCGAGAATGGTTGAAAAAAGAAGTGATTGTTGGTATGTCGATTTACTGGCTAAAATCGCATTAGAAACGAAAGATGTCATAAACAATTTTCCTATGAGTCTTACATCTTAAGACAATTATTATTTTGATACAGTGAAAAATAGAGTAGGAATGGTGAGGCAGCACTGTCAATGAGAGATTTCATGTAACTGAGATTTCTGAAGACTGTTAGGCCTTCTAAATTCTTGAAGTTTATTGTTGTAATATTAGCAAACACAATTACAAAATTGTTACTGAAACCCATGAAGGAATTATATCTGTCCTGCAGTGATTTATTCTGGTAATTAACTTACTTTTTTATATATAAAATGGGTCAAGGCTGACAGGTACTTTGCAATCTTTGCATATACAAGGTGCTATCCAAAATTTTCGGGACTGGTGCTGCCATATGTTAAATACCTTTGGAGCAGTGGTCACTATCACCCTCGAAGTAGTTCCCATCCGCATGTACACACCGGTCCCAGCACTTCTGCCACTGGTCAAACTTTTTCTGGAAGTCCTCTTCTTTGAGGGTGTTTATCACGGCCATCGATGCTTCTTGAGCCTTCTCTAGAATATTGAACCGATGGCCTGTCAACTTGTTTCAGTTTTGGGAATAGCGCAAAGTTGCAAGGTGCCATATCTGGCGAGTATGGTGGGTGAGGTACAACTGCCAATCCCCCCCCCCCCCCCCCCTGCTCCGAAAACGTCCTGGTGAGCAAGGACATGTGACAGAATGCGTTGGTGTGATGCAGCAGCCAGTTTCCTGGACGCCAACGTTCGGGCCATCAGCGGCGCACGTTCTCATGGAGCCGTAGTAAAACGTCACAGTAGTACTTGGAATTCACTGTTTGGTTGGGGGGGGGGGGGGCACAAATTCTTTGTGCACAGATCCTTTGGTATCAAAGAAGAGGATGATCATGCTCTTTACGTTGCTCTTCACCAGACTTTCTTTTTTTGTGTCTTGGAGAAATAGTCATAAACACATGAGTACAGCTCATGCTCTGTCTCCCAAACTCTTGTTGAATCATTGCAAGAGTCTCTGCAGTACTTTTCCCGAGATTCGCACAGAATTTGATACACATGCGCAGTTCTGTTTGTGGATCCATCTTAAAATTGCCACACACCAAACACAGAGTATCATGAAAATCACAGTGGACACGCAACATGTCCTCCCACCTGAATGCCACTCCGCACACTGACTCATCAGATATGCAGCTCTCGCCACCTAGCGGTGCAAAGATCTGCTACTCGTACTTTCCAGATGGCAGCACCAGTCATGAAAATTTTGGATTCCACCTTGTATATGGCGAGGCTTGCTAATTTCCAAATTAATAAAGAAAGTGTGCTACTGTATAGTCCTATTGAAACGGTTTTGTATTAAGACTGCTTGAATTGAATCTTAGACATTTTACACTCAAAAGACAACTAAAAACCAAACCATCAGTGCTTGACTTCATTATTATTATTTTGTCCTGAGGTGTGATGGGTTTTTTCGGGTCTTGAGGTTTGAGGAGAAAGTGAGATGCTCCTTGGCTAGCTGATTTGGATACATAACCACAGCCTTGTCATGTGCAATGTATCCAAGAAAACTGAGGTCAACAACTTGGTGGCAAAAACCATTGATTGTGTTTGCTTTGTTCATGGCGATTAAAGTTAGCCTGTATGAGCAAACTCCAAAAAGAAATGAGCACTAAATGCAAACTGTTTCTCACTGTTATTGAGTAGGTGAAACTATACTCAAATAGAAAGTAATGTCGTCGTCGTCCCCCCTCTCTCTCCCCCCCCCCTCCCTTCCTCCCTCCCCCCTCCATATTTTCACTGACTGCTAGCTGCAATCAGCTGCATTATTTGAAAGATGAAAGATATGATAGATACCAGTCACTACAGAGTCACTGTAACTTTCTGAAGTGGATGAGCAGCTGCTGGAAGCAGTAAGAAGTTCTGTAACAGGATCTGACTTTCATTATTCCACACTTCAAATCAGTTCAGTTGCTTATTAGTGGCAGTGATAAGATGGAAGTCTTATGATGCTATGTCCATATTTGGAAGTTGGAAATTGTGGCTTATAAAGGAAAGAGAGTTCTAATGATCCTACTCTTTTCAGTGTGTAATTCACAGTAACTTTGAGTTGTAATAACAAATGAACAAATGTCGTCTTTTCGAGAGGACAGTGTTGAAGTCTTACCCTGAATGGTATTGAGCATTGTTGAGAATAATTACTGATAGATTTTCTGAACTTGGTAACAACATGTATTTGAGCCAGTTTGAAAATGTTTCATTTCCTCCTGCTGTTCTGATGATTACTTCAATCTGAAAAGCAGTTGCCAGCCACGAATCAAGTCCTGGTAGATACTGGCATACCAAAGAATAATATACCATATTTGCCAGTGTTGTCACTCCAACCTTAATGTAACAGTAACCTGTGCTCACCCGTGTTTCATCATTTCAGACAATTTCATGTAGAAATCTGCATAACTATGCAGGAGGATCACTCTGCTCCATCAACATTTTATGGCCTGAAATATTTTTGTATTTAGAATCATATTCTGCAGACCCATTCCCAAGGCTTATTTGCTGCCTTCAAGATGTTCAGCCTCGTGAAATGTAGTTCAAAGCTTACCTGGTGTAGGCAGGCATCTGCTTTGACACTGAATTGCTTCTTGTGTGCGAGGATCAAGATTTGCAATTATGTGTTTCTCAATGCTTCTCTTCTTGCCTGGCATGTGAAGACGAGGGTTCTGCTTCACTTATTTCCTTCTCATTCTTTCCTTTACCAATACAAAGTACGGTCGATTCACTAACCTTAAAGCGTGGCTGCTTTTTGTGCGGCTATGTTTGAAGCAGATAGGAGAGGTCCTGATTTTCCGCCTGCCTCTCAAAGTATTTATGAACATTGCACACACATTGTCAAGATTGTCCTTCAACTGCTTTTCGTTGCATGGCTTTCTTTTCCGGTGTGTTTGCACTTTTGAATCCTGTGTCTGCCCCTTTTCTTTCATATTTCATTATGCATGACAACCACAACAAAAACAATATGTTGGCAGCTGTGTGTTGAGTGCTCTGATTGGAGGAAGGCAGCTTCATTGTGTGAAGTGTCAACTAACAAGTAATTTTAACCAGATTTTATTATTAAACCTTTCAGAGATCTTCTGCCATTGCAAAACAGTCCACTCATATCTGGACTTTCAGTAACCTAGTATTATAGATGTACTACTTTCTAGGACCAAGTTTTGGTGCTAACTAAGCAAACATGGCTAGAGTGCAGACACTATATCATTGTAGAACTAAGGTGTCTGAGGGGAGGTCAGCAGAGTGAGGAATCCTGCCCTCACAGGACTGGCAGCCTGTACCAGTTTTCTGTGCTGCTGCAAAAGCAGAACTGTCCTGATGGGTATAGGGATTGTCAGCATCTGCTGGTGTCATACACTCTTTGTCAGAGATGGGATTAGTCCCTTCACTTTGCTCAAAATATGTGAAGAAAAATTAATAACATAACACAGGCCAAAGTGGAGCATGCAAGGCATTCCTTAACAGCTACAGTGCAGTTGTTTGCTAAGGTTGCCTGTGTCATAAACATGGTGGTCAGGTCCGGCATCTACTCTCAACCACATTATTATTGCACTAGGCCATTGCTGAAAACAAGGGGTGATGTTTATAGTAAATAAATAGAGTTGGACCAATGCTTTCCGGTCAGTTTTGCATAAACTGTCAATCACAATTGTGTGTTGCTCGCAATAAGCCAGCCAAAGCTCTCTCTCACCAAGGTACAGTAATATTGTGGTAGACTAACACCAGTATGTTATGCAAACATAGTTCAAAACATGCCCCACCTAAAACTGCCATTTTCGGTGTCTGCATGATACTGCATTCATGCCAGATTAAACAGGTGTCTCACAAGTTCCTCTCAGCCGCTGCCTTTCTTTGAACCTCCTATAAGCCTCCTGATGGAGGTGGAGGTACCTCCCTTACAGATTTGACAGCTACAACTCATTAGTTAAGTATGCTGTCCTTGAACTTAACATCACTTTTATCTCTTACTCGATACCCACCTCTCCCCACCTGCCTACCTTAGAAGCACACTGGGTCTGGTTGACGTACTTCAGTATAAAGTTACCCCTCTAACTGAATTGAGGATTTCTGCATACGTTTGTAGCATCGTCCTGATGCATTCAGATGATGGTCAGTTACTTTCGTCATGGTTGTCTTCTTCAGTCTGAAAAAAACTAGCCATTAACTACACTTACAAAGGGTACTAGGAAAGTTTTGCAATACAATGCAACAAGAAGTTGCAGTAGGCTGATTATTGCTGTGTTCTGAGAATACTTTGTATTTGTATTCTAGCCGCTGTGCTGTCTGTGGGCATAGTCACTCACTAGCAAAGTTAGTTCTAAGTGCTTGCTATGACATTGTGGTCACGAAATGAGATTCGGGCAGTGTTACGTTACAACTTTGTATGTAAACATAGACAGATGCTTTGAAGAAATGACTTTTGCACTCCGTGATGTGTGTCCTCATTGTACAACTATATTGGGGTAGTACAGAGAATTCCAAAGAGAAAATTTCACTCTGGAGGACACTGAGGGGACAGGAAGGTCACGATCATCAGTCATGGAGGAAAAACGTTGATGCTGTGAGGAAAATGCCAGACGAAGACAAGGTGAATGACCTGTAAGCATATAAAGGATATCTTAGGGCTAAAAGCACTAGCGGTTCTTTCAACTTTGTATGATCATTTTAAAGTAAAGAAACTTTGCTGTTTCTGTGTGCCACATAGATTGACAGAACAGCAGCCGTCGTGTGACTTGGTGCTGAGAGATATTAGTGAAGTTTTCTAAGTGACAGTCTCAGTATACGATAGGTGATGAAACTTGGGTGTGCTATTATGACATGCTAAGACACAAAACAAAGTTTGGGTCTTTGAAGAAAACACACCCATAGCTGTCATAAAATTCTGACAAGTAAAGAAGAAAATGATAGTTGGCCCCCCCCCCCCCCCCCCCCCCCCCCGCCCCCCAAAGTAGAATTCTGGAGCATGCTGTTACGAATGATAAAGACAGTCACAGCTAAGTAATACACTGAGGAATGCCTATCCAAAGTTATCCAATCTCTGAAGAACCTGCAATCAAAGTCAAGAATGGTCACTAGGTTCCTCCATCATGACCGCTCACTGTCCCAAAGCATGCACTGTGTCCCGGGTACAGAACTGAAACTTCTTGAGCACCCTCCTTGCAATCTAGACTTTGCTCCTTGTGGCTTTGCACTGTTGCCGCATGTGAAAACAAAGCTGAAAGGAGTGCAGTTTACAAATGATGAGGACCACCCAAGGGCTTGGAACAACTGTGCCTCACTCCCTACAGAAACTTGGGAGAACTTGTTTAGGGGTTGGTTTCGAAGGATGGTGAGATGTATTCAGTGTGGTGGAAATTACTTTAAAATAAATTAAGTAAAGAAATCTGTTTTGCAATACTTTCCTAGAACCTTTGTACTGATTGAATAATAATGCTGTTCTTCATCCAGTTGAGTAATTATTGAATAATGTTCCAAACACAGAGAAGGTAGCTAACATGTTTTTTTTCCCTGAATAACAGCTCAGATATGGTTATGTAGACTTAGTAAAAACACAGTTTGCAATTCAAATGTTACATGAATGAATGGACACTGTTGGAGTTGAATAGATTGTATATAGTTAATGTGACGACATTTTCTCAAAATGTGTATTGTGCTTTGTTTAGTCAATTTAAGAACTTAGTTTTTACATGTAGCTATTCATTGTTAATTGCCGTAAAAATTCATTATTGTCACTTCAAGTTTCACAATTAATTATGAGCAACATAATATTTTATGAAGAAATAATTTATTTTCCAGGTATTGTCAGATATTGAGGTAGCTGCTTGTAAATTTTGCTCATAAGCATGATGGAAATGCATTTCTTGTGAACATATTTATGAAAACCTTTAAATCTAAGTGCGTAAGCTCTTCGATTATACACTTGTCTTTGACGCAAAAATTTTTATTATGTAACTTCTCATGACATACTTGGGTTACACCATCATGAGATGTTGTCAAAAGACAGTAGTGTAAGACAGTTTGGAGAAGCGTATACTACAGTAAATTGGCGGCAGCAGCAGCAAACATCGTATATCAAATTAAAGAAAATTAACACACTTTTAAAAGGTGCTAGGAGGTACACAAGGATATTTATTTGAATTACTAAGGATCAATGCGATACACAACCCAGTGACCAGTATAGCTTGTAATACCTGAAACTGTCATAACTTTTACATTATAAATTAGCCATGCCCAGGGGTGGCCAATGTGCGGGCTGTGCGCGCCCCTAAGTTAGTATGAATGCGACCCAAGAAGTGAACAGATCACATGCCAAGATAAAAAGAAAGAAAGAATCTTGCAATTGCAAGCATGTAGAATCGAAAGTCGAACAGCTTTCGCAAAACTGTTCAAACTCCTTGACTGTAACCATGCGAGAAGTTAACCTATGGGGCTATTTGAAGACAAGTGTACTATAGCCGATGAGAATCATTACAACAGTTAAAAGATCAAATTCAAAATGAAATTTCCAGAATTCCTGCAGCAATTATGAAAGGTGTGTTCAAAAACTTGGTGAAATGCCTTGAGTATTGCGTAGCTGCGAATTGATGTTATTTGTCTGACGTGTATCATAAGTAAACCGAATAAATGTAAAATGTTCAGCTTTGTTTTGCTATTAGTTTGAATGTTGTTCAAATTTGAAATTGTTGGAACATTGTGAAACACCCTGTATATTAGTTGTTTACTAATTTTGTTACAATGTGGTCCAGGTAAGATGAAATGTTGGTCACCCATGCTTTAGATGCTACAAGCATCATTGATTGCTAGGCTGCATGTGGCAGTGGTCCTTTGTAATTTCAAAAATGTCTTTGTTCCCCTACTACCATCTTTTAGGTGCATTAACTTCTGTAATTTGTATACTAAGCAAAAGTGCCGTTAATTAGTAGTTAAAATAAATGTCGTGTCTCAAGAAGGTCACATACTACATTCGAATTCGAACATTTTGAAATGTAACAGTTATGCACTTCCATTTCAAAAGTACTGTGCATGTGTGACCGTTATGGTGGCATGATCGAGTTGAAATTAATGTAATTTGTGAGCGAGACTTTAGGGTGAGATGGCCATTTACATGTTTACCGGTTTGTGTGGCTGTGTTTTGGGTAATTCAATTTTAAAACAAAAGCTGAAACCATGTCAGGTCGGATTACATGTAGTGACCAGCATTCATACATTCGAATTGGATACCTACATGGAAAGAACCCAACGGAAATTTACAGTGCTTTGAGAGTGGTGTGTGGGAATAGTGTCATTGATTGTAGCACAATATACTGTGGTCTGCTTCTTTCCATGGAGGTCGGGTTATCACTGAGGACAACCCAACAAGTGTAAGGCCATTATCTGCAACAGACTACAGCTCTTGGATTATTTCGAGTGACGATTGACAAAAACATGTGAGGAAGTTGCATATTAGGCCAGATTGTTTTGTCACTTCAGTTAACAGAATCGTAAATCAAAAGTTAAAGGTGAGTAAAGTTTTTGCCAGATGGGTTCCACGTCTTGTGGGTGATAAGCAGAAAGCAGGTCGCGAATGCACTTGAAACCTGGATCGAGATTTTGAGCCAGAGATGAAGTCAGTCATGATAATGGAAAAGTTCAGTCTCCACACCTAAAAAAATTCCTCCACCAACAATCAAAGGTGAAACTGATTATGATCTTTGTGTATGACATGAATGGTGTTATACCTACAAACTGAATGCCCAAGCGAACTAAAAAGTCTTTCTGCAAAATGTTTTGCGAGTGAAAATTCGTCAAAGAAGGCATTACGTGATTGCAGCTGGTGTCCTCATTTAGCGTGATAATGCAAGACTGCGTAATGCCCTACCAGTGAAAGAAATCTCGACAAACGTGGATGGGAAATACTTCCGTGCCCATCATATAGTCCTGATATGAGCCCACCAGACTTTGATTAGCCCACCAGACTTTGATTTGTTTCCCAATTTGAAGAAGGAACAATTCTGTGGAAAATGTTTGGATACAACATGATGATGGTGATGGTGATGGTGAAGCGATCCAAGTAATTAGATAGCTTGACAATGAGAGTGCCCTATCCAGAATACAGAAGTTGCCAAAATGTTGAGAAGCTGTCAAACAGAAATGGATGTTATAGGCCTGTAAAGGTATTTTGTAAAATAAATTATGTTTGTCAGTTCTGAGATGACACATGTTGCATATACTAGATGTCATAGGCACTAATGCCACTTATTGGTAAAAATTGTTTACCTTGTAATGTTTTGTATTGCGATATCCAGTTTTGGGCATTGACATTGTAATTGAATAAGTAGGAGTCACAAAAATACTGGGTGTCAATGCCATGAAGAAGTTAAATTGGATTTAATGTAATATATGCTTCTTAATTCGTAATACTGTCTTGCCACAAATATGGTGACGGGATAACGCAAACACGGCATGAGGAGTCAGGTAAAAAAAAAACATTTCGATGGACAAAACATGTATAATCACTAATGACAACATGGTCACAGATCCCATGGAAGGCTGCTAGTCTAAAATGATGAAACATATTGTCATGAAAAATGTGAGATACATTTAAAAATATTATCACACTTCGACTTACACAATGACACATTTTAACATATACATTAGCCCCTCCAACCATTCGCCATCTGCATATATGTTATCACAGCAACAGTTATCCAGTGATCTTTTCTGTCCATGTCTAAAAACTGTTATTTTTGCTCTTCAATGTTAGAGTAATTTTGTTTGTGAAAATGTCTTCAAGCAGTTGTTGATCCTTTTTAGGTGCATAAAATGTTTCCCAAAACTGGCATGTGTTAATGACTACATGTGTAGGTATTAGAAAACAATTTTTTCACGATTTCTGAATGTAATTTTGTAGAGATAAGTCCAACAATTGTGTTGTTGGTTTGAACAGTTCTTTTCCTTTGGTTTCATAAACAAGCTTATCACGACGGTCTTAGTGTAATTCTTTAGCGTGCAGATTTTCCACTGATAATCATTACTAAATGTAAATTATTCTACAGCATTTCAGGTTGTGCAAGATACCAGTATGCAAAAATCATATGAAAAAGATGATTATGAGCAGAGAGTTTGTAGATTTTTGGAACAGACTAAAGGAGACTCAGAATATGAAGAAAAGGTTCGAAAATTCTTGGAGGAATCTGCACGATGGTAAGTTGATGACTCGTCTTAATCTGTTGGTATGCCAGTTAGAAAATCATTAATGTTACTCTATATTGTATGGTTTTCTGTGGAAATTCGTCTTATTTCCTTATGCTACATAAGTGTTGTTCAAATCACAAGAGTAAGTAAATTAGAGAATTAATATTGAGGACAAGCAGCAGGGGTGGGGCTTCAGGTGTGTGAAGTTTTCCTTTTTTTCTTTTAAAGGAAACACAGAAGCAGCCAAAATCTGCTCAGGAGACTTTTCAATTTCATGATTCCCCCTCCCCAAATCGCCTTCTGGTGGCCTACTTTAGTTGGCTAACAAATTGCATACAGTGATTAAACGATGCTGTTTCTTGAAGGCTTTTCATTAGTCTTGAAATGTCTCATACTTTATTTACCGTCTCATGTAATAAGTTTCGTTTTACGTGAACCTTTTTGGTTTGACATAAAAAAGCCTTTGGGTTCCCATAATCCATTAGTAAAACTAAAGAAAATTGACTTGATTTCTTTGTGATGTGTTGAAAAGGGTAGTAGTACTCTATCTTTAAAAATGTATCTATAATAGAGAACTTGAATTACAGTTATATATTCTTATTAAGTATCTCTCTGACCACTAGTTCTACAGATATGTACCATCCAATTGATCATTTTCCATTATTTTCAGAATGAGAAAGTTTTATTCATTTTACTGAAAGTTGTCCTCAGTGGACTTCTGCCTTTCTAATATTTGTCGATTCAATTGTTTTCGATGTCACCTCACTTCTTAGTTAATATTTTGTAACTTAATCGGACTATCTTTTGGATGTGCTCTCTTTCATTGATTGTGTTCCAAAGTGTTATTTCAATCATCAGAATAAGCATTTTTCCATGCAACTTAATGCATCTGTCATGAAGTGAAACTATGAAAAACTTCATCTTAAATATTCATTGTAACATTGACTTTAAACACTGAAAATCGTGAGATCATCCATAAGTTCTAAAAGGATTCTGTTAAACTTTGTAACACGATAAATCAATCAAATCTAAAAGGCCGTAAATTCAACCAAATGGCTAGGAATTACAATTACGAAAAAATTGCAATGGGTTTGTTTAAAATAACTTTTCTGCTACCAATCACATTTTTTTCTATTCATATTTTACGCGACATATTTCGGGGAATGATTCCCATTTTCAAGTATGTTCTCTCTTTGTACTGTGCCATTTTTACACAGTGTTTCCGATCTGTGAGGTTCGGCTTTGTTGTGTTGATCTTATTGCAACATATTTGCATCTTTTTATATATTTCAGTAAAGTCAAATAAACAAAGTAGAACCTCACATATTGAAAACATTATTTAAACATGGAATAGTACAAAGGGAAAACGCACTTGGAATTGGAAATCATTTCCCAAAATGCGTCGTGTAAAACTTGGATAGAAGAAAATCGTGATTGGTAGCGGAAAAGTTACTTATAAACAAATCCATTGTTTTCAGTCTTTGAAGAATAAGAAGAAAAAAGTTTATAAGGGACTAATCAACTTGAGTTGTGAAGGTGAACCAAATGCTGCATTTTATTGGTACAACACTGGGAAGAAACAACAGATCTCCTAAAGAGGATTGCCTACAGTACATTTACCTGTCCTATTTTAAAGTACTGGTGTGCAATGTGGGATCCTTGCCAGATGCGATTGAGGGAGTACAGGAAGGTCCGCAGCTCGTGGTCGTGTGGTAGCGTTCTCGCTTCCCATGCCCGAGTTCGATTCCCGGCGGGTCAAGTATTTTCTCTGCCTCGTGATTACTGGGTGTTGTGTGATGTCCTTAGGTTGGTTAGGTTTAGGAAGTTCTAAGTTCTTGGGGATTGATGACCATAGATGTTAAGTTCCATAGTGCTCAGAGCCATTGAGAAAGTTCAAAGAAGGGCAGCGTTTAGTATTCTAGAGAAATAGGGGGGAGAGTGTGGCAGTATCTTCTCATGAAATTTGTCACCAACTTTTTCCTCCAAATGTTAAAATATTTTATTGAGGCTGAGGAGCTACATAGGGAGAAATGATCATCACAAGAAAATAATGGAAATAAGAGCTCACACACAAAAAGATAAAGATTTTTTCACATGCTCCTTGAGAGTGTAATAAATAGAGAATTATTTTCAATGTGGTTTGATGAATCTTCTGCCAGGCACTTCAGTGTGATTTGTTGAGTAGTCAGGTGTAGAACATGTAATTCAGATAATATAGTTATGGAATAAGTAAGTCTTGAAGTTTTGCAAAAAAGTTAATTTCTCAGTTGTTTCCCATGAAGTTCAAAGTTATGAAAAGAATTTTTTCAATTATTATAGTGTAAGATTGTTTCAGCTCTATTTCAGCAAAGAAACTTCAACACGTATTGTTCTGTAACATTTAAAACATGTTCGTCCACAATCCGTGGTAGTCCTTTTTATGGTTCCATTTAGGGGGGTCCTGCCCCTTTCCCCTTCTGTGTCTCTTGTCCTCGAGTCTCTCATTGGTTGCAGATTTTAGTGTGTATTCGGATGGTTGACTCTTTCCCTTTTTTTGTTCTCATGGTCAGTCAACCAGTCTCCGGCCCTCTTCTTTTCTTCCGTTTGTTTCTGTCCGGTGTTCGTCTGTACTCTTCTTGTCTCTAGTGTTCGCTGCCACATTGGTGTTCTTTCAGTGACTGGGGGGAGGGGCGTCTCCTCCCCTTTGGGGTTTTACCTGCTCCGTAAATTTTCGTCTCGCCTGTTTTTGGAATGGGGGACTGATGACCTTAGCTGTTTAGTCCCCCTTAATCATCCCAACAACAACCACCACCATCACAAATGAATCACAAGTATCCTGCAGTTAGTACAGGCAAACAATTGAGTTCATATACAGGGTTGTGAGAACTAATTTACTATTTCATAATTTCACATGCACAAGTTGTTATTAATTTGTATTGTGAAGATCAGAATTTCAAACCTCTTCATATAGTGTAACTATGATTAAAAGTTTATTACAAGAGTTACATGAAAATATTATTATACGTTTCATTTGTGCTTATCATATTATTTATCTTCATGAAATAATGAAACAGAAAAATGTAATGCATTTTCTTTCCCTTTGTTCTACTTTATTTTATATAAATTTATGTATCAGTTGCAAGGTAATTGCTTATGTTCATGGTGACCGTTTGTTTAAGGAAAAAGGAAAGGAAAGCTCAGGAGGAAAAATCAAAGAAGAAGAAAAAGAAGGAAAAGAAGTCCCGTGATAAGGAGAAGAGTAAGTATTAGAGCTGTTGTTTTATTTTCTTTAACTGACAATTATATAGAAAGTGTGTTCTCTCTCATGTGACAAGAATTCCTGGTAAACATGTCACAACAATGAAAATGTTTCAGAAGTTCGATAAAAGTTCGTGTGTATGTAAATATGAAACATAAGAGCAGCATAATCTGAGTCCAAAAGCTTATAGTATTGCCCTCCTCCACTGCACTGCAGACATATTGTTGATGCAGTTTTTGATTTCCTGTCCAGTTAATCCCAGACTGTGGCGCTGGCCATAGAGCCATAGATTGTGTGGTCAATGCCATGCTGAGATGATCACCTGTGAACATGGATCATAGTCTAGTGTGCATAGTGTTCCCTGCAGTCGTTGCAGACCTGTTTTTTGGATAGTCTAAGCCCAGTATTTCACTATCATATTTCTTCAACAAAGAAATATGTTCAAATATTCATCAAAGATCTGTAATGTGTCACCATAGAGGGTTATTACACTTGTCGTCATATTTTTTGTCAATGTTCAAGATGGCGGATGACAATCTGTTATGTGTTGCATTTGCTTGTACCACAATTGCATTGTGTGTGCTTTTGGAAGAGAGGCAGTGGAAAGAAAAAGAAACATACTTAGGTGAAGCCTTGGGTTTTATGGCGAGTTAATAAGTGTTCCCAAAAATATATTATTAGAGCTGCAAGTGGTGGACGTCAAGTTTTTTATGAATTACTTACAAGTGGCTTAGAGTGCATTACAGTAGTTTCTCAGTAAAGTGGCTTCTCATATTACAGAACAGAATACTCAGTTGACAAATGCTGTATGTGCAGAAGACAGGCTCACTATAATATGATTTCTTGATACATGAGAAAGCTACTCTAGCTTACAATACAGCACTCTAATTAAACACATCTCACATTAACCAAAATAATTCCAGAAACATGTGAAGCGATTTCTAAATTAGTAGAGGAGGAATATCTTAAGGTAAATACATGTTTTGTACACTATATGGACAATAAGAACTATTTTTATTTTTTAATAATTTAATTTATAGAATTAGTCTTACAACAACTGTAAAATTGATAAAAATTGCAAAACAGATGAAGTACTTTCAACTCGCGACACCCAGAGTTCAAAAGTAGACAAAGTAGAATTGAAAGCTAAGAAAATAAATTTCTTTTAGAGGTGTCTATGGCTGGTGTCTACTGTTGTGTGGAAGATACGGTCTCAGCTATTGTGCACATTGACCCAGAAATGTACTCTCATCATAGGAGAACTGAATATTTTGATACTGTCAGTAAAGCCGCATTAACACTTAAAAACTTTCTCTTTGCACCCCCCCCCCCCCCCCCCCCCCCGCCCCCCCCCCACACACACAGTGGAAGCATATTTGAAACTGTGTCATTGAAAATATAATCAGGCAGATAAAGGTGTAGTAGTCATTTGTGGACTAAAAACAAACTGCAGAAGGTGTGGTGGGAGTGACATGCTGCAAGATCTGAATTTGTCAGACAGAGTTGTTAAAAATATTTACATTACTTTGGAGTGTATAGCCTTACCAAATCATGTTCATTGTCAACATTTAACATCTCTTCTACAGTAATGTTGAAGTCAGTTCTAAGAAACATGTCGGGGAATCTGCAGTTTATCTCCCTTTTGTTAATAATATCTCAGTTCTCTTCTATAAATTTGTTTCCACCTCAAAGACAAAGTTCTACAATTACTCACTTGTTTTAGCAAAGAAATTGATTCCTTTTCTGTGTCACTGCTACTTGTGTAACTTGGAGTTCCTGTGGTTTGCACTTTGCTCTTTCCAGATTAACCTCTCTGCCTCGGTGTCATAAATCTGAATATCTATTGTCTTGTGCATTTCACTTCTGGGCAACACATTGATAATAATACTCCATTGTGCGAAGTACTCCACAACATAGGCAGCAGGACAGACAAAGAAACGCTTCCTGCAATCCGTACTAACACAGGCATGGTGGTAATTTTACTATGTTGTAACATGTTGCAAACATTAATCATCTGGTGCTAGCTCCAGACGATGTTGTGACCAATCTGTTAAACCTGTTTCAAACATGGTGCAAACTCTGCTTAAAATACAGATGCTAAATTGTTCTGCAGAATCAGATAATTATGTGTACTTAGTGTCCATCTTGATGATACATACTGTGTGTCACAAAAAAATTCTTTCCTTTTTGTGTGTAGAAATAATTCTAAAGAATATGTTTGCTCATAATTGGTTATTTCAGATAAGAAGAAGAAGAGGGAACGTGAAGAGCATGAGAAGAAGAAGAAACATAGGAGCAAACGCTCCGATAAATTTGACATAAAAGATTTCGAAGAACAGATGGAGTCAAAGAAGTTCAGAGATGCTATTAGGAAGGAGCTCACTGTTAAGGACGAAACACGAAAACGAAAAAGTATAGATGATGAAGAAGAATTCCTGTATGGATCAGGAAGTGACAAAAAGGATTTGAGGTTTGTTTGTTTTTTAAATTTTTTCTTTCTTGTGGTATTCAGGGGGCTATACTATTGCTCACAGTTGCCTTATAAAGTTCTTGAGATGTATTACAACCTAACTAGATGATTCTTTATCACTGCAAAAAAAGGTGAGCATGAAAGTATTAAAATAGTGATGAATTGTCAGCCGTCGCCTTTAAATTGAGGAATGAGTTTTTGTGAGGAAAAATGTTTTGTTTTTGCAGATTGCTTGGACTTGAAAACCTTCCTGATCTTGAAGACTTGGAATCAAAGTTAAGTGCTTATTATGCCAAGGTGGAGAAGGATACTGGGTTATCAAAAAGGTGAGAGAAAAAAATAATATAAACTTCTGTATTTTTAATTTTTAAAGTTAGGTAGTGTGAGGTTATTGAAGACGTTTTAATTTTGATCATTTCCGAATGTATTTAGATAGTGATGATGCTGCACTGGTCATTGTGACGTTTAATTTTGCCTTCTGGCCCAGCAAATTTTTATGGTAGTAGCTCTTAAATATTACATGTGTTTGTAGTGTTTCAGGTATTAGTTGTGGAACTGTCTACAATGGTTTTTGAGTTGAAAGAATTTATTGTTACAGTTAACAACAACATGGAAACAAATAAGCATATTGTATTGAAACTATGTATTCATAAATGTTGGCACTATTTCACAGAAACTTGGTTGTTGCATATTTGATGAAGTGAAATCCTGTTCTGGAGGAAATATTAAGAATTTATGTTCCTTGTATGCTGTACTCATCACATGTTCAGTTTATACCTCTGTGTGAATGTTGAAAAGTAGTCTAAATAAATGTGACAAGTGCACTTCTGGTGCAAGTGTGGCTCTACTTCTTTCATATATTTTAATTCTTTATGTTCTTATTTCTGCAGGAGTGAGGAGAAAGGTGAGAAAGAAAAGAAGAGACACTCCTCCAGCCCGGGCAAAAATAAACATGCATCACCAAAAGTTGTTTTTGTTCACAATGAAGAGGCAAAAGTAGAAGAAACATTAAGAGCAAGAGGTAAGACTTGATGTACATGTGTGAAATGTGTGTTCCTTTGTAATAAGAAGAAACAGTTTTAATCAAGTTGGCATTAGTAACATTAGAATACAAAACTTCGCAACATCAGTAGTAGGCGGACTGTTGTTGGTGTTACAAAGATCGGCCTCAGTTATTTTATACGCTGTAATCCTCAAAGCACATAATTAAAAAGGAAAAGGTAAATGATACGAAGAGATGAGGTGTTTCATGAGTGTTGGAGGATATGGGTTGATGAACTTACTATGTAAAACCTACTGTCAGTTTCTGTGAAGAGAGAGAACTGGCTACATAGCTGTACAGTCTCTTGTTTGCTGCTGTATTAATCTCTGTGCTACATTCCTGAAACTATAATTTTGTCAACAGTACATTTCTTCTTTACTTACTTCATACGTAAATATGCTATAAACTGTTACAGGCATTTAATTTCAAACGCTGGTTTGTTGTCTGCCTGGGTTGGAATACAAGCTGAGAACTAAAAACAGATCTTTATTTACAATTCGCGGGTGTCAAGTTACATGCTGCAATCAAGAAACAATCAAAAAGTTTCCATTTCAGGGCAATGCTGCAGTGTACATGCTTTGCCGGTATACAAGCACCAACATGTGAGCAATGAATTAGTGTGGCATATTCTCTCTCTCTCTCTCTCTCTCTCTCTCTCTCTCTCTCTCTCTCTCTCTCTCTCTCTCTCTCTCTCTCCCCGTGTGGGTGGGTGGGTGGGGGGGGGGGGGGGGACGCATACGCGCGTGCAGAAAATGTGGAAACATGAACTATGGTGTTGTTATTACCAAATGAGTTCAGACTGGACCAATGTGCTGTTAGGTTATTGGCTGTGAATGACTACGCCAGTGGGCGTGCTTTGGAGAAAGGAGAATGTGTTCGGGGGTAGCATGTCTGTCGAAAACAACCTTGGTGGAAGGTGCGCCAAGGGGTGCGTTCCTTCATGATAAATTTAGGTCCCATAATTGCAAGTGTAACGCAGAAGTTAACTGCGACTGAAGTTGGATACACTTCAGCAGTCACCCCAAGGTCCTGATCTCTCCCTATGTGATTACCACCCTTTGATCCGTAAAAAGGCCTTGAAGGGTTGACTATTCCTGTTGGATACGGATGTGCAACAGGCAGTTAAGGACTCCTTCGTGCAGCAGGACAGGGTGTTTTACCAAACAGGTATCTTCAACCCTGTGGATGATTGCCTCAGTGCTCATGGAGATATTGCTTCATTGATGTACCAGTTCTGCACTGTGCAGTTTTTGAATGGAAACTTTCTGATTGCCCCCATATACACTCCTGGAAATTGAAATAAGAACACCGTGAATTCATTGTCCCAGGAAGGGGAAAATTCATTGACACATTCCTGGGGTCAGATACATCACATGATCACACTGACAGAACCACAGGCACATAGACACAGGCAACAAACCATGCACAATGTCGGCACTAGTACAGTGTATATCCATCTTTCGCAGCAATGCAGGCTGCTATTCTCCCATGGAGACGATCGTAAAGATGCTGGATGTAGTCCTGTGGAACGGCTTGCCATGCCATTTCCACCTGGCGCCTCAGTTGGACCAGCGTTCGTGCTGGACGTGCAGACCGCGTGAGACGACGCTTCATTCAGTGCCAAACATGCTCAATGAGGGACAGATCCGGAGATCTTGCTGGCCAGGGTAGTTGACTTACACCTTCTAGAGCACGTTGGGTGGTACGGGATACATGCGGACGTGCATTGTCCTGTTGGAACAGCAAGTTCCCTTGCCGGTCTAGGAATGGTAGAACGATCGGTTCGATGACGGTTTGGATGTACCATGCACATTCAGAGTCCCCTCGACGATCACCAGAGGTGTACGGCCAGTGTAGGAGATCGCTCCCAACACCATGATGCCGGGTGTTGGCCCTGTGTGCCTCGGTCGTATGCAGTCCTGATTGTGGCACTCACCTGCACGGCGCCAAACACGCATACGACCATCATTGGCACCAAGGCAGAAGCGACTCTCATCGCTGAAGACGACACGTCTCCATTCATCCCTCCATTTACTCCTGTCGCGACACCACTGGAGGCGGGCTGCACGATGTTGGGGCGTGAGCGGAAGATGGCCTAACGGTGTGCGGGACCGTAGCCCAGCTTCATGGAGACGGTTGCGAATGGTCCTCGCCGATACGCCAGGAGCAACAGCGTCCCTAATTTGCTGGGAAGTGGCGGTGCGGTCCCCTACGGCACTGCGTAGGATCCTACGGTCTTGGCGTGCATCTGTGCATCGCTGCGGTCCGGTCCCAGGTCGACGGGCACGTGCACCTTCCGCCGACCACTGGCGACATCGATGTACTGTGGAGACCTCACGCCCCACGTGTTGAGCAATTCGGCGGTACGTCCACCTGGCCTCCCGCATGCCCACTATACGCCCTCGCTCAAAGTCTGTCAACAGCACATACGGTTCATGTCCACGCTGTCGCGGCATGCTACCAGTGTTAAAGACTGCGATGGAGCTCCGTATGCCACGGCAAACTGGCTGACACTGAGGGCGGCGGTGCACAAGTGCTGCGCAGCTAGCGCCATTCGACGGCCAACACCGCGGTTCCTGGTGTGTCCGCTGTGCCGTGCGTGTGATCATTGCTTGTACAGCCCTCTCGCAGTGTCCGGAGCAAGTATGGTGGGTCTGACACACTGGTGTCAATGTGTTCTTTTTTCCATTTCCAGGAGTGTATGTTGCTTTCAGAAGACCTTCACACTTCTGTTAGGATAACCTCATTCCCTGATTATAATGTTTTTGTTTGACCACAACATTCTGATATGTATGCATTCTTTCTTAATCCTTTCACTATGGAATTATGATATATCAATTTTATTAGTAGTGATCATATTTGTATACAAAATAATTCTTTTTGCTGCAGAAAAGAAAAAGATGGATATGTTTGCAGACTCACCTTCACCACCAGCAAATTCAAAGGAGAAAGCAACACCGGAGTCCGCTACAGTCATGCCTTCGAAATGGAAGATACAGATTGGCTCAACAAACACTAGGTATGTGGCCATGCGTACATGCATCATCAAAATTAATTATTGTGTGTCTTAAATGCTCAGTAGTAATATTGAAGACCTCATTGTAGCAAATTCTTCCTTGGAATTAATTGTGTCCTTGGCTGACCAACAGTAACTTAATCATGATGGTACATGTGATCCCATCATCGCTCCAGCAGACCATTTGGCTTCTTAGTTCAAACAAGCAGTAGTAAATTTTTCCTATTCTTGAAAAAAATCTCAAGTACTTCCATCTTAATCACAAATTGCATTAAAATCCAACTGAAAAGAAGACACTGTTGCAATTTCTATGGGAAGATGCGTGGTAGTGTTGATGGCTTCCCAATAAGAACTACAACTGGGAAAATTTTGACACAAAAGACACCTGATTTGCAGTTTTCGTGATGTCCCTGGGATCTCTCATATAATACATAACGACAATTTTCACACACTTATTATCTACTCAACATTGAATTCTTACAAACCTTCTAATAGTGTAAAGAATGGTTGTTTCTGGAAACTACACTACTTGTTGATTGACAAAATCAGCGAAACGTGATATGTAGGCCCTATGCTGATAAAAAGTTCATACTTGGTTAGATTTAGTGACATGATTTGCTAAACTGATGTCATATACATTGGCTAATATTGACTGCCTTTGTTCGGTGCTAACCTTAGCTAGGACATAATACATCTATTTCCACATCTGTTTGTCGCAAGCTACCAAATTACCAGGTGTCCCAGAGTAATGTTCCCCAATTCCATATATTACATGCAAGCTTAAAGATCATTGTGAAAGCTCTCTATACATTTTTATGTTCTCTAATTTTTATAATTCTCACATGATATGTGTTGTGGCAGAAATGACAGGTTTCTAGTTCATGATTTGCTTGAGCTGTATCTCTGTTCCTATTTAAGAGCTATATTTTGTGCATTGGCATTGTGTTCAGACTTATGAATTCTGATATATGTCTGCTCAAATTGCAACACTGTGCAAAGCTTCATAATATTATCTGCCGGATTAAATATCATGGCATCAAACTGCATAATTTACCCAGCAACTATCCTGTAGAGCTGTGCTATAATGAAATGAACCTGGTTTGTGATGGATGTGACTATTTCCTTGTTCCTCTTTCCAGTTGTGGTTAGTGTTTGTAGTACAGTGGAACAAGGGAGTTTTCACATCTCATTAGTCTCTTTGGCTTGTGTGAAATACTTTGTAGAAATTAAACTGGAACTGTGTGTTTGTGAAATTTCTTCAAAGTTTTTATTCCTACTTTTAATAGAAGTTACAATAAACGGCTTGTCCACACTTTAGTACATTCATGTGAGAGTTGCTGCAATTGAAATCATATGTATATGCTTTGTTGGTCAGTATTTTCAATTTACTGAATTTAATAAATGCTGTTAATTTTATAAGAATTGCAAGAATTTTTATGTTGTCTTTTGTATTACAGAATTAAGAAAAAGGACAAATCTCAAATTGAAAAGGAACCGTGGGATGAAATTGAAGAGAAGAGGTTCATTTTCTTGAAAGACAATGATAAAGAAGGTAGTGAAGATGAAGCTGAGGTGCGCAAGAAGAAACAACCGGAAGAAAAGTTTAGTGCCAGGAAATCCAGAGAAACAGCTGAAAAGATTGTACAAGAAAAACCTAAAAAAGAAAGTTCAGAGGAAGCAAGAGAAGATTCTATTACTAAAACGCAACAGTTTATGGATAAGTTTCAGAGTGGTTTTAGAATAAACTCATCTCGTTCCTCAGAAAAAAAATCAGATGAGCTCCCTCCCCTGCCACCTGGTATGCCCCCAAAGACATCATTCACCATATCAGGTAGAGGCAAGACAACACCAGTGTTAGCAAACTCCAGTTCACAAGCCAAGGGCCCAAGGACTGATAGTGATACAGATTCCAATGCTTCTGAGAAACGAAAGAAAAAGAAACCACCGCAGCAACAACCACAGCAACAGCAGCCTACTCCTACATCACAACAGACACCAACTGCAGCTTCATCTAGTGCAGGTCCTGGTAGAAGGCTTTCATCTGGTGAATCATCACGTAGCAGGTCTCGCTCTCGAACAAAGTACAGTCGTGCTTCTAGCAGTAATAGCTCACGGTCTCGCTCTCGTTCATATCCAAAGAATAGGAACAGGTCTAAATCTGCTTCCTATGATGGTAGACGATCACGCTCAGCATCATATGCTAGGTATGGTAGCCGTTCAAGATCCCGATCTTATTATCGTAGTTCAGCATCACGTTCAAGATCTCGTTCGTACCGTAGCCGCAGTCGATCATATGATCGCTATTCACGTAGCCGATCTCGGTCTGAGGATTACAGGAGGCGTAGCAGAAGTGAATCTGATGACCGTCGCAGGAGGCACGATTACCACATGAATAAATTTCAAGGTCGATATCCACGTAATCGTGGCACATATTACAGGCCTCGTTTCCAGAGCAATTACAAGAATGCACGTGGTGGAAGTAATTTTGCTAATCGTGGGAACAGGAATTTCCATCAAAAGTATGGACCCGGTCGAGGAAACAGGCCATTCAACAATCGAGGGAGAGGGAGAGGAAGGCCTAGGTTTTTTCACTATAAACCTAGTTCTGGTTATAGAGACTACCATAGCAGACGTTATGAGGGAAGACCTCGATCCAGAAGTAGTGATGGTAGGAGGAGCTACAGCCGTGAAGATGATGATCCAATGAAGAAGGTTGATGCAGCGAAAGAAAAGATAAATAAGTATATTGCAGAGGAAAATAAGAAAGATGATGCACAAGCAGCTTCCAGTAAATCTAGGGATGAACCATTAAGTGAAGGGGAAGCTGTTGACGATGATGATTATGGGTTGCCACCATTACCTCCAGGTGGCCCACCATCAAGAGAGTCAAGTTATGTTGACCGTAAATCTTACGAAGGTAAATGGGCTGAGAAAGACTCTGAAGAGAAGAGTTCAAGAAATAGGGGATCAGAGGGCCCAAGATTACCCCCAGAAAATAGCATTGAGGAAATGGACAAGTTTCTGAATAAAGTTAAAGGTCAGAAAAAAGATGACTCAAAGGAAAGAAGTAAATCATTTGGAAAATCGAGCAGTAACTGGTGATCTTCATCAGAATTGTGACTGTAAAATATTCCTTTGCCTTAACTTTCCATGTTATATTTGTGTGTGAGAAATTGCGTACATCTCAGTAAAAGTAATTGTAGTGTTGTGTGCATAGTGAACTGAATTATTTTTGTTCTGTCACTATTTTGACTTGTGCACTATTATCATGACACTGCTGATACACATTGTAAATATTTTGTAATCTTACGTTATTTAATATAATCTTCCAGTTCGTTGTGTGAGGTATGTATTGTTCCCTTCATTTATTTGAAAGCACAGCAGATGGGCAGAAGTACGATTTATGTAAAAGTGAGTCTCCAATTATAATTGATAGAACATTCCAACTTTTAAGAATAGTGCCTGTAAGACTGCTGAAACTGTGTGTAGCTTTTAAGCATTTCAGTAGTTGAATAGTAATTTCTTTGAATGTAATCAGTTTATCACTGCATAGTTTTATCAAAAACAGAAATGTGATGTTCTTGCAATACTAAATATTTCAGTTCATTACGAGGAAAATCAGGCTGTCATTCAGGCTGTACAAATATCATAACACCTCATTTGAACTTCATTTAGGATATTTGACACTTGACAGAAATGTGAGATACGAACTTCATTTTAAAATTTTGTAAATTGTCATCTTACTGTCTTGGATACAGTAATAAATTGTATCAAAATACATTGTATTTCATTCTTTGTATTTATTACAGCTACACAAATAAATGAATGAACCTGGCATTTTGTTGTAAATTCTGAGCTAATTTGATTAAGCATTTTTTATTCTATACAAACTGTAAATTGTTATGCAAAATTGGAAGTATTGTGGTAACCAATTATTTTCAGTTGTAGTACTTCATACATGCTAATGTGCAATTTTAAATTGCACTTTGGTGACATTACTTGCAAAATATGGAAGTATTTTCACTGGATGAACAAAGGAAACAAAAATGCAAATGACACTGATACTAGTGTCATTTAATGACAGTATATTAATGTGTTACAACACATCAGTGATGAGTTTGCACACATGCATATGCTTCGAACTATACATAAAGACCTTAAATTCTGTACTTAATAGGTTCATTTGGTGGTCATCTGTAGGTCCCAATAAGATCATAATCAACTGCTAACAGCTGTTAGATTTATTCAGGTGAGTTTTGCTGCATTACAGCAGCATCTTCAGGTGGCTGTAGATAGAAAGGGACATCTTTGCAATCTATCTATATAAAAAAAAAATTGAAGTCAGTAAAAATAAACTCAAATGAAAAGTACGTGCAGTAATGTCACATAGATTAACACACAGATGCCCCTGAAGTTTATAGTGACAGAATCCAGTGCCATGAACTAGTAACTGGCAAAACATTGGCCGAGTAGCGCAGGGAATGTCACAGAGGCAAAAAGCACAGTAGTACCATTAGAAATATGATTAAAATGTAATAAAAGATGTTTACAGGTCATGAAAATGAACAGGTAGTCATGAAAGTGATATAAAGAGGGTGTATATGACCTGGGAAAACCCCGAGAATTTTTTCATCTGGGAAAAATCCGGAAAATTTTTAGAATTGTGGGGATCTTTAATTGTTTTAGTTTTCAGTTAAATTTTTGTAACTTTGACTGGTAAGAACCAATACTCGGACGAGGGGTATTACTGTATCTCGCTATTGCAGAACAATACTGCAGCAATACATGAACGAGAGGAAAATAAAACTTAAGTTGCAAAGGATATGTGCCATATACAACAACAAAACACAGTGCTTATACAAGAACAGTATCAAAGGGTTCAGGAAGACTACGCAATGCTTCATAACTAGTGTTCTGATTGATATGCACTTAAAACCCACCAAATGTGCGGCAAAACTCCTTGAAATATGCAGTTAAAATATGCTCTTACTGCCAGTATATGCCTTTAAATATGCAGCTAAAATTCTTTACTTATGCATTTCTCTCTCTGTAATACATTCATCTTACTTGGGAAAATCAGTGAATTAACCATCAAATATTTTCAATAATGGCTATAATTCAAGGAATAAAATGGAATATAACTTAGGTATTTACATGTTAAGTTTGGTAAATTCTAAAAGTTAGTTTGTTTGAACTACCAACATTTTTTCCATATTCTCTACATGAAAGTTTTTCCTGTGGTCAGATAATATTTTCAGTCTTGAAAATGATTGTTCGTCACGTGATACTACAGGTAAAAATTTAAGAGCAGCAACAGCAGGCAACGTGAAATCATTTAGTTTCACTTCTTTGTACATAGGATGTCCTCGTCACCGGAAAATTTTTGTCGACTATGATGTGTACCATATACTGACCGCAAGAATCAAACGGTTTCTTCAACGGATGGTCAGACTGGAGAATCGCCACTGCCTTTCCTAATATTCTCCAGTGTCTGTAATAGAGAAGGTAAATTTAAAAAAATACACAAACATGTGGACACTATGTAGGAGACACACACACAAAAACAAACTTTATCCGTTTTAGCACCTACCTAAATTTTGACTATTTTCTTAGGTATATACATTGAACAAAATATAGTTATTTAATTTCCTCAAAAAATATTTAAAAATTAATTTACTTTCTTTTTTGCTTCCTTCATTTGTCTTTTCCTTTCTTGAAATACTTCACTCACTTTCAATTTTCAAACAGTTTAAATTTATTTTTCAAGTTTTTTTAAAATTAAACGACTATTATTTTGGCCTATGTATATACCAAATTATATCCATTGACTTCCACATACAGAGAATCCTAAAAATTTCTGAAAAGCCTTATCTTTTCATACAATGGGTTCACGTATTTCTTTTTGAGTGTCGACTCGTGAGGAATATCTTTTCCTGTGTGTGTTTTTTTTAAGAAGGTCCTTAATCCTTCATTCTCCAGCTTATTCAAAGGTTTTTTTTTTATTTATTAAAGCCTCTTCATTGGGCTCATTTTTGTCGTCCATGTGCTTCGGAAATGAGACAGTGGTTGCTGTGAAATTTTTAACCATCCCTCGGTTTCATTGTTCTGGTGCTGAGATGTCTTTTTAGCTGATCCAGTTGAAATTTTTCCCCAACCTTCCCCCCCCCCCCCAACCTTTTCTTTCCCAACCCTACCCCCCCCCCCCCAACATTTTCTTTCCCAACCCTACCCCCCCCCAACATTTTCTTTCCCAACCCTACCCCCCCCCCCAACATTTTCTTTCCCAACCCTACCCCCCCCCAACATTTTCTTTCCCAACCCTACCCCCCCAACCTTTTTCCCCCCCCAACCTTTTTCCCCCCCAACCTTTTTCCCCCCCAACCTTTTTCCCCCCCAACCTTTTTCCCCCCCAGCCTTTCCCCCCCCAACCTTTTCCCCCCAGCCTTTTCCCCCCCAACCTTTTCCCCCCCAACCCTTTTCCCCCTCATCCTTTTCCCCCCTCACCCTTTTTTCCCCAACCCTTTTTCTCCAACCCAGACCTAAAGTGTTGGAGAAGTGAGTAAATATCAATAAGTATGTACAGTTGTACAAAAATGTAAGAGTACATTGTGTACTTCCAAGATGGTCACTCAAAAAAGTGAATTAAAACTATACATAAGTTTCTAAAAATTGGAACTTCGATCCCCACAACATCTTTTTTTTTAATTTTTAGTTGCAAGAACGCCAGAGGTAATTCCTACACTCGTACATAGAAAAAACAAATTTACAAATGAACTTACAAATTGTTTTAATTTCTTGGAAAAATTAAACTTAACTCTCATTCACATAGTTGGCAGAATAAAATTTTTGCGTCTGTTGTGAAAGCACAATAGCTCCTGATGCATTGCCGTAAATTATTGGACTTTGGCATGGCCTACTGAAATTTGAAGAAGGTAGCAAAGAGTCTGTGTGAACAGCACGGAAACACTCTGAAATGCCACCAATAACTAGTAGGGCATTGTTGGTGCACTGCAGAGATTAGGTGAGCAACCTGAACACTCAGTAACTGTGGGCAACAAGTACCAAAGCACGATTCTACTCCGATAATCCATCTTTCAGCAATTAACCATCAAGTCTTTAGCATCTTTTTCCGAGAGACTACCTAAGTGGAAAAAGACCATGTCCCTCCATAAGCTACCCACATTTACTGGAAAGGCTTTTATTCTGATGGCTCGCCCTACATTACCTCATTTTGGAAATTTCTGTGGCTGGGTTCTAAATAGGCCACTGTCAAGAACCTTAGTTTGAAGTTACAAGCTTCTGAATATTTTCTGACTACTATTAACATTACAGGGTGTTACAAAAAGGTACAGCCAAACTTTCAGGAAACGTTCCTCACACACAAAGAAAGAATATTTGTTACGTGGCCATGTGTCCGGAAACACTTACTTTCCATGTTAGAGCTCATTTTATTACTTCTCTTCAAATCACATTAATCATGGAATGGAAACACACAGCAACAGAACGTACCAGTGTGACTTCAAACACTTAGTTACAGGAAATGTTCAAAATGTCCTCCGTTTGCGAGGAGGATACATGCATCCACCTTCCGTCGCATGGAATCCTTGATGCTCTGATGCAGCCCTGGAGAATGGCGTATTGTATCACAGCCATCCCCAAGACGAGCACGAAGAGTCTCTACATTTGGTACCGGGGTTGCATAGACAAGAGCTTTCAAATGCCCCCATAAATGAAAGTCGAGGGTTGAGGTCAGGAGAGCGTGGAGGCCATGGAATTGGTCGGCCTCTACCAATCCATCGGTCACCGAATCTGTTGTTGAGAAGCGTACGAACACTTCGACTGAAATGTGCAGGAACTCCATCGTTCATGAACCACATGTTGTGTCGTACTTGTAAAGGCACATGTTCTAGCAGCACAGGTAGAGTATCCCGTATGAAATCATGGTGGCGAATCGAGGAAGTATAGTACATACTGATGAAACTAAAATGAGCTCTAACGTGGAAATTAAGCGTTTCCGGACACATGTCCACATAATATCTTTTCTTTGTGTGTGAGGAATGTTTCCTGAAAGTTTGGCTGTACCTTTTTGTAACACCCTGTATATTTGGGACTTTGTTACTATCATTACAGTAAATCAACTTAATTAAAGATTATTTTTAAGTAATAAGTTTCTAGAGGTTTCAACTTCAAAATTAAAGGACTTAAGAGGACATAGGCCCTTTCTAACATCATGAACTCTCTTAGATTATTTGACATTGTTTCTTTGGACATCAGGGTAAGGTACACTGAATAACCAGAAACAGGTAATTTTAAGATAAATATATCCTTGTACTCATTGATTAAATCACTTAAGATATTCCTCATGAATGTAGTACCTGACAGCAACTGTTATGTGTTCCAAATAACACATTTTATTACTGTAAATCGTGAAAACACTGTTTGATTTCGTATTGGGGGGAGACTGTTACTCATTGCATATACTATCTTTGATACTGTAAAAGGGGAGAGAACAAAATATATCACTCCTTTCCATCGCCATCCTCATCCTCCACTTCGTAAGATGCATGTTTATCTCTTAAAGCTGTGTACTGGCTCTCAGGTGATTGATGAACTGCATATAGAATGGACAACTGCTTACATTGATGTATGGAAAGAGATCCCTTAAGTCATTTAATTTCTTTTCTGAAATTGGTATGACGGCATCAGAAATAGGTGCAAGTTTTGGCATAGATCTATCGTCTTGAATGTAACTGTGTTTGTGGGATACAGTTCCTGGCACACCTGAGTGACTTCAAACAATAGGATTCTCTTCTGTGTTTATTTTCTTGTGCAGATAATGACGTCTCATCAAGTCTTTAAAATTGTAGAAGTCCTTTTGTTCCAGCTCTGTTGCAGTTATGGGTGGCTTTTGGGGAACCATGTGCATTAATCTGGCCCAGTCTCGTGGCAGTTCTACTACAACAGTTGTTTTCTTTGTCGTCTTAATGGCTGTGTGAACAGCCAGATTCCAAGTTACATCAAGAAACTTGTGGTTGATTTCCAAACGTCTTCTCTGAATCATGAATTCGTCCACTATTCTCAGAAACATGATGACAATAAAAATATTTCTGTTTTGTCCGGTAGTCAAGTCGCTGTACAGGTGTACCTCAGTTTTGTCGGCCAGTTTCATCAAATAATAATATAGATGAGAAACTATTTCTTGGCCACTCTTCATGCCACTATTTCATTCCAAATGTAACATACAGGAGAACGTTCTTCTTGTCTCTTTGCATAGATGGTCAAGTTGGAAGTCCAAAGTTATCTTTTGTAAAATGCCACACCACAGTGTAGAAAAGGAGTGAGTAGACATTTCTGCAAATCAAAGGCCAGGGTTACTACATTGGAATTCTGCTCAGCTTTCTTTTTATCACTGTTTTCTGATCATAAGGAGCCTGGGCCAAATCCAAATGTTGCAGTCATTCCACTTCAACCTTACAACATTCAGCATCATCAGTGCAATTCTTGAGCAACAAGACTTATTTGCGCTTTTTGCACAGGTGTCAATCTTCAGTTGATTTAAACAGGTCACAAAAACTCTTCGATAACATGCTTCACTTCTTGGCTTCTTACATTTGATTTGGCAAAATTCTTGATATAGCTGGTACATTGCTGAAATTCTCAAGTATGGAGATAAATATGTTTTGGAAGAATGAGATCGAGAGTAATGGCTTTCGTAGGGAGGAAACACATTAATGTGTTCCTATATTAAATCGATGTCGTCAGATGGAACTTTAGGATGATTAGAATGTTTACCACGTCCATCTTCAGAACACACTCCTCCTTCAGAGCTCCGTCTTTTCTCCACGATTATTCTCTTCTTTTGTATTAAAGAAAATGTACTAAGGAACATATTCTGACATACTTATTAGATACAAAGGACTGTAAAGGAAGTACTTCTTGGAATATTTTCGCCTCCTCGCAGTTCCTTCAGGTTTGTTCCTTAAACGCTCCACATGTTTCTTTTCCTCAGACACATGATTAGGTATGAACTGATTTTGAGCTTCTGGGGACAATTTGCTATATTCTATGAACATCTCTCTCTCTCTCGTCATTTACTTTTCCTCCGAAATTTTTCCTGCACTTACACGATGATTTCAGAACTCAGCAGGTATAAATTTTCCTTTCGACGTCACATCTTCCTTTCCTGCAGTTTTCAATTCTTTCCTCCGATTTTTTTCCCACAATTTTTCATTTCGCTTTCTTTTCCTGAGTGAATCCCGTGGATCACATTTCTTCCTCCCCCTTCCGTTGAACTTTGTTGTTTCATTGCCAGGCTGCTGTTGAATTAGATCAGTTTCTTCAATCCTTGAAGATCTTTTAACTGCCTTTCGTACAGCCATATTCCCTCTGTCATTGCTTTCATCACTAGTTTCGCCACCATTTGGAACATATTCATCAGAATCTTCAAAAACATCTTCATCAGAACTTGAAATAATGACGAACATTCATTTCCTAATGTACTGGTACTGGGATGACCTTAAAGCAAATAAAAATGAAATAAATTTAATAGATGGTTAACAATATTTTAGATTGGCATTAAGTAGAGATACCAGCCAATTTATGGTCTTGTGCTGGAAAAAATAGGGTACGTGCACCTGATGCCAGCTTATTTTAGTAAACTTACTTCATGGCAAAGTGACGACTTCAGCAGTGATATTTCAGATGCAGTTTGTTGCTCAAGCTCTTCCTTATCGCCTCTAAGAAACATAATGTTTGTGCCCACCAAAATTTTCTAGACTCCTCACTAACAATGTGACGAATGGTTAGGGGAATCGTTACAGGAACAACTCTTATTATTGTGTATTCCCGCCAGATTTAAGTCCAATGTCACAGCACTGTTTCAATTGTTGAAACCATCTGTCAGCAAAGAAGGCCAATGTCGACATTAACCCATCTTACAACAAATGTCAAATAAGAGGGAGGGCCAATGTCGAGGTTGGCTCTTTTATGCTGACTGGAAACTTGATAAAATACTCTGGGACTTACATATTAAAACCCCTGTATCTCTCATCCTGTGTGGCTTAGACATTGGCCGTTTTAACATTATGAAGTGCACGTGAAACTACATGGCGTACACCAATGAAACGGGTTTTGACAATTATTGATATTGGCACTTTTAGAACCAAGCGACAGATATTGGCCTAATACTCTGGGACGTCCTTAGGTTGTCAGGGAACAAAATTAACCTCAAAATGACCTCTAAATGTCAAAAGTATGCATCTTTACGGCCATTTCCTGTAAATACAATAATATGCTCAAACGCCAAAAATATGCAAATATATGCATTTTAAGATTGAATTGAAAGTAGCCTAGTACCTCCTAAATATCATAATTCGTAAAGATACAATACCAAGTACCGTAAAAAATATGCAAAATCCGTGCTCTATTCATAACAACAAATTGCTCCGATGAGATTGACATCACAACTGCTTACATTAGATTCGTTTGAAGTTGCGAACCAGTTCATGCGCATGCGCAGTTGAGTCGCGTATGAGTAGTACCTTCTTCCGCTTCTGGCTACAGAAGTATGGCAGTTAAACGGAGTTTTCCTAACTGCAGGAGTTTCCCCCAGCATGCTGCATAAAACGCGTGCGAGACCCCGCTGCTCACTCGCACAATGCGACCATTTTCCTAGGGTGCAGACAGGCAACGCATCGGGCTCCGCCTGCGAGAAACGCTTGCGTGCTTCGGGAGGAGTCGGTCCTGCACGTCGCAGCGATTTACTTGGGCGGAGAAGCGGGGGGTAGTCGAACTGGGCAGCAGCGAGAAGACAGCTCCACTGTTTTTTTCGCGCGCACGGGCAACAACAGACAATTTTTAACAGAGTTGTTATAGAAACAAATCACCAGAAATGTCGGCTTACCAATTCCCTGCCTTAGAGGATGGGCAACTTATCAAACTGGTTTCCGAAAAGCAAATTTTGTTTAATATGGCCGACGCCGAGTGGAAAAATCAAATGAAAAAAATAATTTGGTCAGAAATCGGAGTTGAACAGGGCTGGAGGGATCGGTGGTACCGAAAGTATCCTCCGTCACACACCATTAGGTGGCTTGTGGAGTGTGATGTAGATGTATTTTACTATGTCCAATGTAATAAATTTTGCCACTCGGTTACAGGATTTACTTCTCAGTTTGTCCTCAATTAACGAAAGAAAACAATGAAACTGGATGAGTGTTAATCTGAAAAACGCCATAAACTTTTCCGCTTCGTCGAGCAAATGTTTTGTAACTAAAATTTTATATGCTCCTTCTCCTTCACGATGCAAGAACATTCGTCTCACTGTATTGCGCTTCCTGAGTACTCTTTCGAATAACATATACACTCCTCCTCCTCTTCCGTAACTTACATGTACTTTCAGAGTGCCAGTTTTTAGCTCGAGCACTCAGCTGTATGTTTGGGCTTCACTGTCTAGGACACAGAAAACGAAACTGCTTTCGTCTAGGAGAAACTATAGCACCCACCGACTTCCAACAAACTGTAAAAATTTTTTCAAACCTTTCCGAAACTTTTCCTCGTTTTCACTCCCCACAAAAAAGGTAACGGGAAAAAGTTTGTAGCTTACTACATTTTGGACGTTATATTTTAATTCATTACTTCACTATTACCGACTCTATTGGCAAGAACTTTTGCAGACGTTATCGACATATACTACTGAAGGCAACTATAAAGTTACGTTGTTATACGACTCGAGTAGCGCGAAAAATCAACTTTCCTTAAAATATTAAATATTTATCTCTTTCAATAGCACAAAATCTTCATTGAGTTAAAAAAAGATATCAGGAGGTAGATCTCGTATCACTCTATCAGGAGCAGTTGCCAAATGCTAAAAAAAAGTTTTAAGTTTTAGGTCCAGACGCGCACCGCGCCTATGAAAACGTTTCACAAAGCACCCTGCGCCCCGCATCGCACAGTGGGAGACGCTAGCGTATTCTGCAGCACGCTGCGACAAATTCCCGCAGTTAGGAAAACTTGGCTTTAGCTGTATTAGCAATAGCAGGAAGCAGCCAGATGTTACACGGAAAAATTTTACTGGCGCGCCTAAGCTGCCAGATTCAAGCATGCGCAACAGGCCCGGTTTTAGGAGCGGGGGACAAACCGGGGATTTCCTCCGGTTGGCTATTTGAAGGGGGGGGGGGGGGGGGGGGGATCAAATTCACACTCTTGAACAAAAAAACCTTGTTCCACGAAAGCGCCCAGCATCCAGCGCACGTTGGTCTATCGATTATTCGTATGATTTTGAAACGTATCGCTGTGTGTTTTTGAACGAATTCGAAGTTGACTTCTGAATGAATCATACGTTGATTTTTGAATGAGTGCTTAGTTTACGTAATGTCTCTGGCAGGGGAACCCCCCTACGCATCTAGAAATAAACTTTACTGCAGACAAAAGGGGACGGGGCTATTACCAGCTGAGCAGAATACAGCTGAACGTGTGAAAGCCAATCGCTGTTTATGCGGTTGACTGGGTTTGCGAATGATCAGCGTTGTTATAATTACCAGAGAGATCCATAGATTCAGACTACCAGAGCGGAAATAAACGACTACCAAGAATAACAGGTAAGAAAGATTACCTTTTATCTTCTCGGTGAATCAAAAAAAAAAAAAAAAATGAGATTTTTAAAGAAATTTTTTGGCCACTCCGCTACGCTAGTACAGGTCAGTTGTACAGTCCCCGGCTAGCAGCCCCCGAAGTTCTATTCCGGGAGCTGCGCGGAAAACACGTAATAACGCCAAACTGGAGAATAAACGTGGGGTAGCTCTACCGGTGATTGTGGCACGGTTAGTGAAGTTAACGGGAGAATAAGTATTGACACTGGCAGGAACAACTACAGAATTAGTGATAACAAGATTTTTTGTAAGAACGAGGAAGAAGAAGGAACGGGAACATCACACAAATTAATGCTTCAGAAGCTGGAGCGCATGAATGAAATGTGAAGCTGTTTCCTAACATAAAACTTTTTGCTTGTACTAGGCCTAACAGCCTCGTTTATATGGTGTGTGTTGCAATTGCTGCAATATTAGGCAGGCCTGTTTCGTTTTATCTAGCAAACAATAACAAAATACAAGTAACCAGATCGAGAAACCACACCAGTCTTGGGTACTGTTTGTATTAACAGCTTTTCCAGCATTGGACTACGACATTTCGTTTTTTCATGTAGCAAAACGTTTGACGAACTTCGATGAGGTAATAGATTCCTTCCCAGAAAGGAAAGAATACCATGTAAACCTGTAGCAAGATTAGAAAGAAAAAAAATGCTAGGGCATAAAGATTGAAGAAATGTGTACTGTCTTGCTTGTCTCTTGACTTTACTGGTTTTATGTATCCTACATTTAATTTTATGTCACTCAAAACAGCAAGTTATTAGCTAATAGGCAATAAAGAGTGCAAATTTTCTGAAGAGTTCTTGTTCTTCCAGTTACAATTAATCCTATCCAGTATTAATTATGAGTTTTGTTAAAGAGGGGGCAGGATGTCAAACTGGCTGAGTGGAAACAGGAGAGGCAACGCAGGGCATTTTAATTCCCACTGTCCTGAATATAGTTCGATGGCACCCATTGCAAAATATTACACATCTGAAGTCCATAGAGCGAAATACAGTGACATGCGACACAAGAACGCTGTGTGAAGAGGCGTGGACTACAGTTTGGCGTACTTAAGACTAAGTAACATGTCTTACATTTCCTCGAACACATATGTTTATTGTATCTGACTCTACAGAAAAATGTGCGCAGCAAAATGAACAAATTTTTGAAAAGTCGATTTTTTAAATTTTTGACTTCTTACCTCAAACGCTCGAGGGAGGGGGGACAGGGGGCGCCACTATCTCCCATTCGGAAACGTCGTAGATCCGGGCAGATACACAGAGCAGTCTGAGCTGTAATAGGGAGATGCGTAGTCTCCACGTGACACGTGTTCGCGTTTAGTGAATTTGCTGTTTCCTCTTTGTTTATTGCTCTCATGTCAAACGAAAACAAAACGGATTTCTGTGGCCAGGAGCTATCAAGTGAATTAAAATACATTCACTTAATTATGTGAGGCTAAAATATATGATTAATTTCAGATTTTATTTTATTCCACCCTTGTGATAGTCAAGCATTAATCACCTTGCAGAACAATGAAGTTATTTTTGTCGGTCTGCTAAAGAAACTTGGCTTGTATGAGGTGTGATTGAAAATTTTAAGAATGGGCTTGTAATTGTACAATGGTTATACTTACATGCTACTGTGATGCATCTCCTTCAAAATAGTCCCCTTCTGACTGAACACGGTGTTTCCACTTTTGGAAACATTCCTGGAAATTTCTTTCCCCGGAGTGTGTTAAGGACGCTCTCCGTATTTGCATGGGTGTCTTCAATCGAGTCAAATCGCTTCCCTTTCAGTGAAATTTTCAGTTTAGGAAACAGGTAGAATTCCGCAGGGGCCAAATCAGGGGAATATGGCGGTTGTGGAAATACAGGAATTGTTAATTTGTTTAAAATTTCAACGACGGAGAAGGCAAGGTGAGCCGGACCATTGTCACGGTGTAGCACCCAACTCCTGTCTTTCCACAATGCAGGCCTTTTCTTCTGCACCTTTACGCGCAAACGCTCAAGGACACATTTGTAGTATTCCTGGTTAATTGTCTGTCCTCCAGGGGTAAATTCACGATGTAGAATAAAAAAAATCACTAACATTGTCTTCACCTTCGACCGACTTTGCTGTGCTTTCTTCGGTCGTGGTGAACCTGGAGTCTTCCACTGCGAATACTGCACTTTGGTTTCAGGATCATATCCATATACCCACGATTCATCACCTGTAATTACCCTATTTAACAAATCTGGGTCATTTTTAGTCCGATTAACCAGTTCTTGGCACATTTCAAGTCGGTATTGTCTCTGGTCGCTTGACAACACTTTTGGAATGAATTTTTCAGACACTCGACACATGTTCAGATTACCAGTTAAAATTGACTGAACTGCATAGAAACTGAAATTCATCAGCAATCTCCCTAACTGTAAGTCTACGATCGGAGCACAGTAAGTCACGAACTTTCACAGCGTTTTCATTCGTTTTTGAGGTGGAAGGACGGCCAGAATGTGGTTCATCTTCCAATGATTCGAAGCTATTCTGAAATCTTTTGAACCAGGCAAAACCATTTGACTGGCTCATACAGTTATCTCCAAAAGCTGTTTTTAACAGTTCGTAAGTCTCAGAAGCTGATTTCCCGGTTTTAAAACAAAATGTTACACAAACTCACTGCTCCGTTTTTACGTCCACCTTCACGCAGACAGAATCTGGCAACAAGCCGTGATAGACGCAGCTTCCTATCAGAGGGCGTTAAAGGACAAGGCGATGACTCACTTTCCACCTGCCCGCCAAACCAGTAATCAGTAGCGGACCCATTCTTAAAACTTTCCCATCACACCCCGTGGCTAGTTTCAGCTGTTCGCTGCTTTTTAAGTGCATGTTTTCATCTGCTAGCACGTATGGCATTATGCCACAATAAAGAACCAAGCATGAGATAATACAGTATGTTACTCAGCATTAAACCATGTCAGTATCTACCGTAAAATTTTCCGGAGATAAAATAGTCCCCCAATCGGATCTCCGGGTGGGGATAGCAAAAGATAAAGACAACGCGAAGGAAAAGAACCCTAATTTTAACATAGCCACTTCAGTGTAGCAAGCTGGAAAATCTAAAACTTGAAATGGAACGTCTGGAAATCGATATCCTAGGCATATCTGAGATGAGACGGTCCCAATCATGTGATTTCTGGTCTGAAGAATACAGAGTCATTCACACTGGAACTGACCACGATAGACCAGGAACGGGAGGAGTTGGAATAATTTTGAGGAAAAACTATGGCTCACGAGTCAAGGGATATGTGCAATACAGCTCTCCAATAATAGTAGTCAAAGTTGAAACTAAACCAAAGGACACTGTGATAATACAAATATACATGCCAACATCCAAAGAACAAGATGCAGTCATTGACGAAATATACGAAGAAATAAGTAATGCAATGAGAAACGTTAAGGGAGATGGGAAACCTGATTGCCATGGGGGACTGGAATGCGATTGTGGGTGAAGAACCAGAGGAAGAAGTTGTTGGCAAATATGGACTTGGAAGAAGAAATGAAAGAGGAGATCAACTTATCGAGTTCTGCTCGAGGAACCAATTAGTTGTTGCAAACACACTTTTCCAACATCATAAACGAAGAAGATACACATGGAAGGCCCCTGGAGACCTGAGGAGACAACAGACTGATTACATTCTAGTGAAAGCACGTTTTAGGAACTAGATAAGAGATTGCAGGAGTTGTCCATCTGCAGACATAGGCAGTGATCATAACCTGGTCCTGATGAAGAGTTCACTGAGATTCAAACGTTTGAAGAAGAAGCCAGTAAAACGTAATGGGAACTAGAAAAACTGAAAACTGAGGGACTGGCAAAGCACCATGCTCATGAAACACATAACCTAGCTAAAAATTTTCAACATGGTGGAGTGAAAGAAGACTGGTATCAAATTAAATCTGGTGTATACAAAGCAGCAGAAAAGATAGCTGGAAGAACTGAACCCAAAAACAAGAGAAAATTGATTACAGCAGATATTATTGAGCCTGTAGAAAACAGGAAATTATACAAAAATGCAACTGATGAACAAGGGAAAGCTGAATGCAGAAGACTAAGAAATTTAGTTAATAGAGAAACTAGGAAAGCAAAAGAAAATTTTATTGAAGAAATGTGCAGAGAAGTGGAAGAAAATATGCAAAATGGAAGAACTGATTTAGCCTACAGAACAGCAAATCAGTTTTTTAACAAACGTGAAACAACACTCTCAGGCACAATAGAAAATAAAGAGGGGGAAATAATGTTTGGTAAATCATGGTGAAGAGATGAAAAGGTTACAAAGAGGAGTTGTATGCTGAAACACTTCTTTCGGAGGAAGTGATAGGAAGAGAAGAGCAAGCAGACGAAGATGACATTCTGCAAGAAGAATTTGACAGAGCTATAAAAGAACTATGGGACAACAAAGTAACAGGTATTGATGACATCGCTGCAGAACTAATAAAGAATGTTAGTGACAGCATGAAAATGATGCTGCTTAAACTTATTAGGTCCATCTATAACACTGGAGAGATACCGACAGTCTTCCAGAAATGTGTCATTGTTCCCATACCAAAGAATGAAGCAGCTACAAGATGCGAACAGTACCGAACTCTAAGCCTAATATCACATGCATCAAAATTTCTCATGAAAATAGTTCTGAAGAGAACTGAAGAGAAGGTGGAGGATATGCTGAGTGAAGATCAGTTTGGTTTCAGTAGGGGACTGGGAAGAAGAGAGGCGATTCTGGCACTGAGACTCGTCATCGAAAAGCAATTACAGGAAAATAAACCAACTTATATTGCCTTCGTAGACGTGGAAAAGACATCTGATAACGTTATCTGGCAAGAGATGTTCAGAGTGCTGAGGAAAAGTTGAATAAAGTACAAAGACATCCGTGTGATACTCAGTTTCTGTAAGAATGAGGTGGCAGTGATTAGGAACTGTCACCACGAACAAGAAGCATATATTAGAAAAGTGGTAAGACAAGGATGTGCTCTCCTTCCTCTTATATTCAATCCAGGAAGCTATAGACCAAGTTCGAGAAACTACTGAGGTGGGGATCAAAATTAATGGGTAGAAGATATACATGCTACGTTATGCAGATGATATTGCTATAGTCACGGAGACAAAAGAAGATCTAGAGGAAGTCCTCAGAACAATGGAAAAAATTTTATGCAATCAGTATGGAATGAGAATAAAAAAAGACTAAAGTGATGGTATACAGTACAGGAGCAGAATATGAACCTCTGAGAATGAGAATTGGAAGAGAGGCGCTGGAAGTGATAGAGGAATTTATTTACCTGCGAAGAAAAATCACACAACAGATGATAGAAGCTGGAAAGAAATTGCGACCAGAATACAAAAGGCCAAAATTGCATTTAATCGGAGAAGGAACTTACTCACCAGGAACATCAGTCTGAAAATAGGGAAACGTATCATGAAAGGTTTTGTATGGAGGGTGGCCTATACGGCTGTGAAACATGGACGATTGGAAGAGAAGAGAGAAGACGGCTAGAGGCCCTGGAGATGTGGTGCTATAGAAGGATGATGAAGATCAGCTGGAGAGACAAAGTAACAAATGAAGAGGTGCTTAGAAGAGTATAGGACACCAGATCTCTGTGGAGGCACATTCAAACAAGAAGAGACAAATTTGTAAGGCACATCCTGCGACACAACAACATCATTGGAACAATAGCAGAAGGAGCTATTGAGGGAAGGAATCGGCGGGGGCGACCAAGGATATCATACATGCAACAGATCATGAATGACATTGGATGTAAAACATACGTGGAAATGAAGAGGAAGGCAGACAGAAGAGAGGAATGGCGCTCTTGTGCAAACCAACCTCAGGGTTGAACACTACAAGAAGGAAGAAGACTCCAAGAAAATTTACATCCGAATCTGGACATACGAATGTGCACTTTAAGCTAAAATATACATTTTAGTATGGTTCCCGAAATTCCGATGCCCTTGGAGTATTCTCTAATGTCATGTTTCTTTTATGACATTATGTAAGATCTTTTTATGTTTTACACGTATGAACATACGGGCTTCCTGCGTCGTCATAGCTGCGCAAGCGCGGTGACGCCTGTTATCTGGCTCTCTCTGGAAACTGCTGAAACGAACCTATTTCCAACAAGTCGCGGGAAACTATTGCGAATGGTTGTTTGAAAAGCGTTACTTTCAAAGTAAATTTCATTTTACACAAGATGAACTATATGCGAGACTGCACAATGCATTTCTTACATCACAGAGCGTTTGACACTAATTTAAAAATCAACTCATTGAGGACGACCATTTAGAATAATTTTGAGCCCAGAAGATGAGACATTAACGTCGTTGTTAAAAATTTCACTGGCACATTTGTATGATGTATCTTAAAGTGTAACACTCGCAGATCAACATTACATGTGAAAGCTTAGCTTCTCTTTTATTTTTGGAAGAAATGCGAAAATTGCAAGTTTACATAAATCTTTCTTACACTGCAGAAAAAAAGATGTTGTTGTTGTGGTCTTCAGTCCTGAGACTGGTTTGATGCAGCTCTCCATGCTACTCTATCCTATGCAAGCTTCTTCATCTCCCAGTACTTACTGCAACCTTCATCTTTCTGAATCTGCTTAGTGTATTCATCTCTTGGTCTCCCTCTACGATTTTTACCCTCGACGCCGCCCTGCAATGTTAAAGTTGTGATCCCTTGATTTCTCAGAACATGTCGTACCAAACGGTCCCTCCTTCTTGTCAAGTTGTACCACAAACTCCTCTTCTTCCCAATTCTATTCAATACCTCCTCATTAGTTATGTGATCTGACCATCTAATCTTCATCATTCTTCTATAGCACCACATTTCGAAAGATTCTATTCTCTTCTTGTCCAAACAATTTATCGTCCATGTTTCACTTCCATACATGGCTACACTCCATACAAATACTTTCAGAAACGACTGCCTGACACTTAAATCTATACTCGATGTTAACAAATTTCTCATCTTCAGAAACACTTTCCTTGCCATTGCCAGTCTACATTTTATATCCTCTCTACTTCGACCATCATCAGTTATTTTGCTCTCCAAATAGCAAAACTCCTTTACTACTTTAATTGTCTCATTTCCTAATCTAATTCCCTCAGCATCACCCGACTTAATTCGACTACATTCCATTATCCTCGTTTTGCTT
Source organism: Schistocerca gregaria (assembly GCF_023897955.1). NCBI lineage: Eukaryota > Metazoa > Arthropoda > Insecta > Orthoptera > Acrididae > Schistocerca > Schistocerca gregaria. Next base: position 931,776,228 of record NC_064921.1, read on the forward strand.
TTATTGATGTTCATCTTATATCCTCCTTTCAAGACACTGTCCATTCCGTTCAACTGCTCTTCCAAATCCTTTGCTGTCTCTGACAGAATTACAATGTCATCTGCGAAGCTCAACGTTTTTATTTCTTCTCCATCGACTTTTTTACCTACTCTGAATTTTTATTTTGTTTCCTTTACTGCTTGCTCAATATACAGATTGAATAACATCGGGGACAGGCTACACCCCTGTCTCACTCCCTTCCCAACCGCTGCTTCCCTTTCATGCCCCTCGACTCTTATAACTGCCATCTGGTTTCTGTACAAATTGTAAATAGCCTTTCGCTCCCTGTATTTTACCCCTGCCACCTGCAGAATTTCAAAAGATTTCTCCAAGTCCACAAATGCTAGAAATGTAGGTTTGCCTTTCCTTAATCTACACTCCTGGAAATTGAAATAAGAACACCGTGAATTCATTGTCCCACAAAGCGGAAACTTTATTGACACATTCCTGGGGTCAGATACATCACATGATCACACTGACAGAACCACAGGCACATAGACACAGGCAACAGAGCATGCACAATGTCGGAACTAGTACAGTGTATATCCACCTTTCGCAGCAACGCAGGCTGCTATTCTCCCATGGAGACGATCGTAGAGATGCTGGATGTAGTCCTGTGGAACGGCTTGCCATGCCATTTCCACCTGGCGACTCAGTTGGACCAGCGTTCGTGCTGGACGTGCAGACCGCGTGAGACGACGCTTCATCCAGTCCCAAACATGCTCAATGGGGGACAGATCCGAAGATCTTGCTGGCCAGGGTAGTTGACTTACACCTTCTAGAGCACGTTGGGTGGCACGGGATACATGCGGACGTGCATTGTCCTGTTGGAACAGCAAGTTCCCTTGCCGGTCTAGGAATGGTAGAACGATGGGTTCGATGACGGTTTGGATGTACCGTGCACTATTCAGTTTCCCCTCGACGATCACCAGAGGTGTACGGCCAGTGTAGGAGATCGCTCCCCACACCATGATGCGGGGTGTTGGCCCTGTGTGCCTCGGTCGTATGCAGTCCTGATTGTGGCGCTCACCTGCACGGCGCCAAACACGCATACGACCATCATTGGCACCAAGGCAGAAGCGACTCTCATCGCTGAAGACGACACGTCTCCATTCGTCCCTCCTTTCACGCCTGTCGCGACACCACTGGAGGCGGGCTGCACGATGTTGGGGCGTGAGCGGAAGACGGCCTAACGGTGTGCGGGACCGTAGCCCAGCTTCATGGAGACGGTTGCGAATGGTCCTTGCCGATACCCCAGGAGCAACAGTGTCCCTAATTTGCTGGGAAGTGGCGGTGTGGTCCCCTACGGCACTGCGTAGGATCCTACGGTCTTGGCGTGCATCCGTGCGTCGCTGTGGTCCGATCCCAGGTCGACGGGCACGTGCACCTTCCGCCGACCACTGGCGACAACATCGGTGTACTGTGGAAACCTCACGCCCCACGTGTTGAGCAATTCGGCGGTACGTCCACCTGGCCTCCCGCATGCCCACTATACGCCCTCGCTCAAAGTCCGTCAACTGCACATACGGTTCACGTCCACGCTGTCGCGGCATGCTACCAGTGTTAAAGACTGCGATTGAGCTCCGTATGCCACGGCAAACTGGCTGACACTGAGGGCGGCGGTGCACAAATGCTGCGCAGCTAGCGCCATTCGACGGCCAACACCGCGGTTCCTGGTGTGTCCGCTGTGCCGTGCGTGTGATCATTGCTTGTACAGCCCTCTCGCAGTGTCCTGAGCAAGTATGGTGGGTCTGACACACCGGTGTCAATGTGTTCTTTTTTCCATTTCCAGGAGTGTATTTTTTAAGCTAAGTCGTATGGTCAGTATTGCCTCACGTGTTCCAACATTTCTGCGGAATCCAAGCTGATCTTCCCCGAGGTCGGCTTCTACCAGTTTTTCCATTCGTCTGTAAAGAATTCGTGTTAGTATTTTACAGCTGTGACTTATTAAACTGATAGTTCAGTAATTTTCACATCTGTCAACACCTGCTTTCTTTGGGACTGGAATTATTATATTGTTCTTAAAGTCTGAGTGTATTTCGCCTGTCTCATACATCTTGCTCACCAGATGGTAGAGTTTTGTCAGGACTGGCTCTCCCAAGGCCGTCAGTAGTTCCAATGGAATGTTGTCTACTCCCGGGGCCTTGTTTCGACTCAGGTCTTTCAGTGCTCTGTCAAACTCTTCACGCAGTATCTCCCATTTCATCTTCATCTACATCCTCTTCCATTTCCATAATATTGTCCTCAAGTACATCGCCCTCGTATAGACCTTCTATATACTCCTTCCACCTTTCTGCTTTCCCTTCTTTGCTTAGAACTGGGTGTCCATCTGAGCTCTTGATAGTCATACAAGTCGTTCTCTTTTCTCCAAAGGTCTCTTTAATTTTCCTGTTGGCAGTATCTATCTTACCCCTAATGAGATAAGCCTCTACATTCTTACATTTGTCCTCTAGCCACCCCTGCTTAGCCATTTTGCATTTCCTGTCGATCTCATTTTTGAGACATTTGTATTCCCTTTTGCCTGCTTCATTTACTGCGATTTTGTATTTTCTCCTTTCATCAATTACATTCAGTATTTCTTCTGTTACCCAAGGATTTCTGCTAGACCTCTTTTTACCTACTTGTTTCTCTGCTGACTTCACTACTTCATCCCTCAGAGCTACCCATTCTTCTACTACTGTATTTCTTTCTCCAATTCCTGTCAATTGTTCCCTTATGCTCTCCCTGAAACTCTGCACAACCTCTGGTTTAGTCTGTTTATCCAGGTCCCATCTCCTTAAACTCCTACCTTTTTGCAGTTTCTTCAGCTTTAATCTACCGTTCATAACCAATAGATTGTGGTCAGAGTCCACATCTGCCCCTGGAAATGTCTTACAATTTAAAACCTGGTTCCTAAATCTCTGTCTTACCATTATATAATCTTTCTGATACCTTCTTGTATCTCCAGGATTCTTCCATGTATACATCCTTCTTTTATGATTCTTGAGCGAAGTGTTAGCTATGATTAAGTTATGCTCTGTGCAAAATTCTACCAGACGCCTTCCTCTGTCACTTCTCTCCCCTAATCCATATTCACCCACTCCCATGACTATTAAATTTTCGTCTCTCTTCACTACCTGAATAATTTCTTTTATCTCATCATACATTTCTTCAATTTCTTCATCATCTGCAGAGCTAGTTGGCATATAAACTTGTACTACTGTAGTAGGTTTGGGCTTCGTGTCTATCTTGGCCACAATAATGCGTTCACTATGCTGTTTGTAGTAGCTTACCCGCATTCCTATTTTCCTATTCATTATTAAACCTACTCCTGCATTACCCCTATTTGATTTTGTATTTATAGCCCTGTATTCACCTGACCAAAAGTCTTGTTTCTCCTGCCGCCGAACTTCACTAATTCCCATTATATCTAACTTTAACCTATCCATTTTCCTTTCTAAATATTTCTAAGCTACCTGCCCGATTAAGGGATCTCACATTACACTCTCCGACCCGTAGAGCAACAGTTTTATTTCTCCTGATAACGACATCCTCCTGAGTAGTCTCCACCCGGAGATCCGAATGGGGGACTATTTTAACTCCGGAATATTTTACCCAAGAGGACGCCATCATCATTTAATCATACAGTAAAGCTGCATGCCCTCGGGAAAAATTACGGCTTTAGTTTCCCTTGATTTCAGCTGTTCGCAGTACCAGCACAGCAAGGCCATTTTCGTTAGTGTTGCAATGCCAGATCAGTCAATCATCCAGACTGTTGCCCCTGCAACTACTGAAAAGGCTGCTGCCTCTCTTCAGGAACCACACATTTGTCTGGCCTCTCAACAGGCCCTCCGTTGAGGTTGCACCTACGGTACGGCCATCTGTATCGCTGAGGCACGCAAGCCTCCAACCAACGGCAAGGTCCATGGTTCATGGGTGTAAGACTGCAGAAAAAAAAAAAATGATATCTTAAGAAATAGTCGTTCAATCAGGCAGATGAAACCTAAAAAATTGGCAGATTAAAAAAAAGAAATCAACAACAACTTGCCTTGTGATAAATATGTGTTCTACACTTAACCAAAACTACCAAGAGATAAGTAGATTTCTTTGTTTACTGCGTTAGAATATGTATTTTTCACATATCATTTAATTTTTGTGCAAGTTATGAATAATTATAAAAAAGTTGGAATGAAACGTGGGGCTACCCGAAAAAGAACGAGACGGCTGGGAACGAGTCAGGCTGGAACAATTCCTGGAATGAAGACTGACTGCAGCCGTTCCAGGAACAAGGACCGACTAAACCTGGAAAGAGCAGTGGCCACTACCGTTCCAGTAACGAGAACCGGCCACGACCAAAGTGAAAGTTGGTCGACTTTTCCGTAGAAATCTTTCCTCGGTACTTCTGATCACCTTGGCGAACCTTTCCTTTGGACTCATTCATTCACGAATGGCTCACCTAGTAGTTATACATGCTGTAGTGGCTAGGTGCTCTGTTGCTGTCTGCTGCCAAGATCGTATGCATGCATTGCCAGTTCAGCACAATCCCCTACTCAAAATGGCCATGCAGATAGTTCGGAGACTTCACCCAAACTGGTTTTTAACCCAACTGTCGCATGCTCAATGTAGGCTGTAAGGTTTCAGGAAAATCCAACACCTTCCATGAACACGCAGACATGATAGCAAATGCGGCAGTATGTCACATAGCTCCGAATTAATCCTGACATTAAATTAACCAAAGTAATATGATCAACGAGTGAGGAAATGGAATACCACAGACGAACACAAGAACGCCTAAATGCATGTCATACCTTCCCACCGTGAAACAGACGCAGTTCCGAGGAGACAAACCAGAACATAAGCCGAGAGCAGAGCTGTGTAAGCTAGAAGACCCTACGATAAGAGACACCCACATCGTCTGCCGACCGCCAAGACCACCCCCAGCCCATGTTAAAAGATAGAGCCCTCCAGAAGAACAGTATAGATCTTACGATAACACTAAAGGGCCACACCAGCTGCAAGTTTTAGCGTGAGACTATACGCGTCTCTGTTACGTTGCAAACATTAAAAACATTGGCCCACCATGAAAAGTATAACGTTTCTCATTGGATAGACAGAATTTTTGTGGGCGGAGCTTGAAGTTAACATTGCGATGCTGATTGGTCAGTTGAAAACACAGCCAGATATCTTTTCCTTAAACCAACTTCGGTAAATTGTAGTAAGGAGAGGTTAGGGAGAGTTGCTTCCGAGACAGCGAGGTGTGTGGATCTGCGCCTCCCGCCGCTCCCTGACGCTGTCTAACCACCGACGAGGTAATGAACGCACGCGATGCCGCATAAGAGTGCATAAGGCTTCACTCAGAACTGCAGAAGTCTCATCCCTTTTTACGTAATACTAGTGTCGATTAAAGCTCATGGTATTCACATTTGCTACTAGAAGTTAAAATCTGAAACGTGATGATTTTTCTGTTATATAATTATTGAGAAGCCCCATCAGCCACTGTAATTTACGACAAGTTAAATAAGTAATAAAAGATAATTGGGGGTCACTGTAGACCATTTTTGATAGTTTTCTCTTTTATGAAACTTAACTTAAACCTAGATTATAGATGTGATATGGCATAGGTCCCTTCGATCCATTGTAGAAGTTGGAAACCCGTTCAGGGAATATTCGTTCACATTTTTGTTGAACGCAGTTGGTTTTTATCATCCTGTATTAAAATATTTCCTTTTTATCAATTGTTCAATTTATAAACAATGTTTTGTGAGTAGAATAAAAATTCCAGTGGTAAACGTAACTGCTTTTTCGACGTTATATTACCAGCTAACTAAAAATAGGAAAATTTTGAACCTCTTCCACTAAATTTAGTTAGTATTAAGATTCTTTTACAGGGAGTGCAGTGGAGCTGACGCTGAAATCATTAAGTATTTGATTATATCATCGCTAGTCTCACTGAACTCTTCTGAACTCTACATGTCATGTGTGGTCTGGCGTCTCCTTACCAGCAGCAGGTCCCAGGTTCAAACTAGTCAGTTCCCTAAAAAACACGCTCAGAGCGTCGTTGCGCGAAAGTGGTAGGGAGACACGACTTAGAACCCAACAGACACCACGCAGAATGTTAGAAGCCCACTCAGTCAGCAACGACCAAAAAGGGTCGAATACGGGAAAAAATTGTGTAGTCAAATATTTTTGTACAATAGTAGGAGGGAGTGTCGTGAACAAGATACTAAAAACCCCTACCGGTGGGGTTTGAGTGTAGGGGTCGGGAGCGTTAGGGCTCACACACGCGTGATTTTCGCAAAGCTTCTGCGTAGCGCGGCAGCAGCGGCCAGAATTCAGTCTTCCATAGCGTAAACAGAAGGAGTCACGTGAAGTTGACTCCTGACTTTCGAGGAATGTACATTATTTTTTTCAGAGTTCTTGATAGTTAAGACATAGTTCTAGGGTTCTCCGTACAAAATTCAAATAGTTCTACAGTATTTCACGAACAGTACAATAATACTTGGGAAAATTTTAATCGTGTGAAAAACATTTAATTGCCAAATTTGCAAAAAATTATGATCACAATTCTGAATAGCTCCCCAACAGTTCTGCAGAACACTTTAATTACAATTTTCGGCAGATAATAGTTTATGAGATAACTGGAATAATGAGGAACCCATTTCGGCAGTCATGTGAAGTTGGCAACCGATTTTCGAGAAATATACATTTTTTTCAGAGTTCTTGGTAGATATCCTATAATTATAGAGTTCTCTGTACTAAATTTGATTAGTTCTGTAGAATATCGTGAAGAAAACAATAGTAATCGGGAAAGTCTCGATGTTGTAAAAAATTGGTTTTCAATTTGCGAAAATGAAATTATGATCACAATTCTGAATAGCTCCCCAAGGGATCTTCAGAAAACCTTAATTATAATTTTTGGGCAGATAATAGTTTATGAGATAACTACAACAACGAGGGACTCATTTCCACGACAGAAAATATACGAAATCGCACTAGAGCTCTGATGACAGTTCCGATCACGTTTCTCACTAACACATCTAGACTTTTATCGAAAAATGCAATTCCTTGTGAAGGTAAACGGTTTTTAATTACAATACTGTGGGACCCACTTCACTAACATAGAGCTTTCCGTTCGGAGGCTGAGTTTCGCTGCCATAGTTGCGACTGGTGCATGTAGGCTCAAGTCGGCACACATCTTGTCGACTGTCGCTATGTATCCGACTGCTGTCAACCCCAGCAGTCTAGCGTTAGTTGCCATTTTTTCGTCTACTTATTGCGTTATATTACAACAACTTAAATTTAATTTCGTATTCTTTGCTACAATTAAGTGCCGGATTTGAAGATAGCTGTCTTTGTTACTTCAGTGTCCGATGCATAATGGGATTTACCACCATTTAGCATTTTTTTTCTTTTTTTTTTCAGAGAGGAGTTCAGATGCGTCATACAATTCAAGAACCTTTCGTCCTTCGTACGTTCATTGCCAGGATTGGAAAACAGAGATAGGGGTTGGATCTTGTTTGATTAGAGAAAATAAAGAACAACAGATTCACACAGCTACATACATTAATTTAAGTCAGCTCAAAAGGCACACACTTGTTGGAGCACCAGTTATCAGCAGTCGGAAATCATCTCTTCACGTAGCGCTGATAGCTTCGAACTTAGAGTTGTCTGTTGTCTCTGCTCACTAGAATGAGTACTAGCCGATGCTTAATGGCCTAAAATAAAGGCTGTTTGTAGACTTAACTGATATTTTATACGACTTAATTAATGTATATAAGCGACATCTGTTGCAGCTCAGAAACCTTACATACCACTAATTTGACTCTTTCATTCGTGACGTTTTGCCTTCAATAAATGCCATGGATGAAAAGCCTTGTTTTCATCCGTATGTCGCCGCAAAAGGACAGGTTGATTCACGAAGATATGCAAAAGTTTGAATTGTTACTCTACAATTAAAACTAAAGAAAAAAGTTCGTATAAACATAGGTTCGCAAATCTTTAGTTACGAAGTTACGTCTAATAAAAGATTTTGCCTGAAATTTAGCAACCTCACTAATATGAAGCCATCGTCAAACTGAACGAGGTTAAAGTAAAGGACTATTTCCATTTATTTTGTTATCACTGCTCTGGTGAATCTAATAAAACATGTCCCAGACGTTTATCTGCAGTAGTTTTCCAGAACATCCCGAGAACAGTCTATTGGCACACAGTCAACATGGGTTTAGAAAACATCGTTCCTGTGGAACACAACTAGCTCCTTATTCACATGAAGTGCTGAGTGCTATTGACAAGGGATTTCAGATCGATTCCGTATTTCTGGATTTCCGGAACGCTTTTGACACTGCACTGTGGTTCAAATGGTTCAAATGGCTCTGAGCACTATGGGACTTAACATCTATGATCATCAGTCCCCTAGAACTTAGAACTACTTAAACCTAACTAACCTAAGGACATCACACAACACCCAGTCATCACGAGGCAGAGAAAATCCCTGGCCCCGCCGGGATCCGAACCCGCGAACCCGGGCGCGGGAAGCGAGAACACTATCGCACGACCACGAGATGCCACTGCACTGTGGCTCGTAGTGACATTGCGTGCTTATGGAATATCGTCTCAGGTATGTGACTGGACCTGTGATTTCCTGTAAGGGAGGGCACAGTTCGTAGTACACTCCTGGAAATTGAAATAAGAACACCGTCAATTCATTGTCCCAGGAAGGGGAAACTTTATTGACACATTCCTGGGGTCAGATACATCGCATGATCACACTGACAGAACCACAGGCACATAGACACAGGCAACAGAGCATGCACAATGTCGGAACTAGTACAGTGTATATCCACCTTTCGCAGCAACGCAGGCTGCTATTCTCCCATGGAGACGATCGTAGAGATGCTGGATGTAGTCCTGTGGAACGGCTTGCCATGCCATTTCCACCTGGCGCCTCAGTTGGACCAGCGTTCGTGCTGGACGTGCAGACCGCGCGAGACGACGCTTCATCCAGTCCCAAACATGCTCAATGGGGGACAGATCCGAAGATCTTGCTGGCCAGGGTAGTTGACTTACACCTTCTAGAGCACGTTGGGTGGCACGGGATACATGCGGACGTGCATTGTCCTGTTGGAACAGCAAGTTCCCTTGCCGGTCTAGGAATGGTAGAACGATGGGTTCGATGACGGTTTGGATGTACCGTGCACTATTCAGTTTCCCCTCGACGATCACCAGAGGTGTACGGCCAGTGTAGGAGATCGCTTCCCACACCATGATGCCGGGTGTTGGCCCTGTGTGTCTCGGTCCTATGCAGTTCTGATTGTGGCGCTCACCTGCACGGCGCCAAACACGCATACGACCATCATTGGCACCAAGGCAGAAGCGACTCTCATCGCTGAAGACGACACGTCTCCATTCGTCCCTCCATTCACGCCTGTCGCGACACCACTGGAGGCGGGCTGCACGATGTTGGGGCGTGAGCGGAAGACGGCCTAACGGTGTGCGGGACCGTAGCCCAGCTTCATGGAGACGGTTGCGAATGGTCCTCGCCGATACCCCAGGAGCAACAGTGTCCCTAATTTGCTGGGAAGTGGCGGTGAGGTCCCCTACGGCGCTGCGTAGGATCCTACGGTCTTGGCGTGCATCCGATCGTCGCTGCGGTCCGGTCCCAGATCGACGGGCACGTGCACCTTCCACCGACCACTGGCGACAACATCGATATACTGTGGAGACCTCACGCCCCACGTGTTGAGCAATTCGGCGGTACGTCCACCCGGCCTCCCGCATGCCCACTATACGCCCTCGCTCAAAGTCCGTCAACTGCACATACGGTTCACGTCCACGCTGTCGCGGCATGCTACCAGTGTTAAAGACTGCGATGGAGCTCCGTATGCCACGGCAAACTGGCTGACACTGAGGGCGGCGGTGCACAAATGCTGCGCAGCTAGCGCCATTCGACGGCCAACACCGCGGTTCCTGGTGTGTCCGCTGTGCCGTGCGTGTGATCATTGCTTGTACAGCCCTCTCGCAGTGTCCTGAGCAAGTATGGTGGGTCTGACACACCGGTGTCAATGTGTTCTTTTTTCCATTTCCAGGAGTGTAATTGACGGAAAGTCATCGAGTAAACCAGAAGTGATTTCAGGCGTTCTCCAAGGTAGTGTGATAGGTCCTTTGCTGTTCCTTATCTATGTAAACGATTTGGGAGACAATCTGAGCGGCCGTCTTCGGTTGTTTGCAGATGACGCTGTCGTTTATCGACTAGTAAAGGCATCAGAAGATCAAAACAAACGTCAAAACGATTTAGAAAAGGTATCTGAGTGGTGCGAAAAGTGGCAGTTGACTCTAAATAACGAAATGTGTGAGGTCATCCACATGAGTGCTAAAAGGAACTCGTTAAAATTCGGTTACACGATAAATCAGTCTAATCTAAAAGGTGTAAATTCAACTAAATACCTAGCTATTACAATTACGAACAACGTAAATTGGAAAGAACATATAGAAAATGTTGTGGGGAAGGCTACACAAAGACTGCGTTTTATTGGCAGGACACTTAGAAAATGTAACAGACCTAAGACTACCTACACTACCCTTGTCCGTCCTCTTTTAGAATACTGCTTTGCGGTGTGGGATTCTTGCCAGATGGGACCGACGGAGTACATCGAAAAAGTTCAAAGAAAGGCTGCACGTTTTGTATTATTGCGAAATATGGGAGAGAGTGTCACATAAATGATACAGGATTTGGGCTGGACATCATTAAAAGAAAGGCGTTTTTCGTTTCGACGGAATCTTTTCACGAAATTCCAATCACCAGCTTTCTCCTGCGAATGCGAAAATATTTTGTTGACACCGACCTACATAGGGAGGACCGATCACCACGATAATATAAGGGAAAACAGAGCTCGTACTGAAAGATATAGGTGTTCATTCTTCCCGCGCGCTATACAAGATTGGAATAATAGAGAATTGTGAAGGTGGTTCGATGAACCCTCTGCCAGACACTTAAATGTGATTTACAGAATATCCAGGTAGATGTAGATTATTATACAAGTAGATTTGTTTACTTTACATTATGAATGTCATTGTTGGCAACCATTAGTGAGTTGTTTCAGTCACTTCCTAAACTTGAAATGAATTAGATTTCTGTATTGTTCGGTGAAAGAACATAATAACAATGGTTTAACATGGATTCGCGTGTGCTATGGTATTAATATAATCAGATTATCTGGCACATTCATACAGTTTCAGTTAACGTTATTACCATCATTGTTTCAAAATTAAATTCTCTACAACTTCTGTTGAAAACTTTGTGCAGTTGCCTGGAATTTAAAAAACAAATTGGGCTATGTAGTTAATAAATTGAAAATTTTACTAAATTACGTCTTTGCTTCTTTGCATGCCTACGGCAGATACACGTCTGGTACATGTTTTATTAGATTCACCAGATCAATGACAACAAATTAAATGGAAATCGTACTTTACTTTAACCTCATACAGTTTTGCAATGGTTTCATATTAGCGAAATTGCTAAATTTCGGGCAAAATCTTTTATTAGCCGTAACTCCGTAACCAAACATTTACGTTTATATGAACCTTTTTCTTTCGTTTTACGTGTAGAATAACATTTTAAAATATTTGCGTATCTTCCTGAATCACCCTGTATAACTATGTACATATGTTCTTAACTCTAAGAAATGTTCACTTCGTAATGAATGCCTACTTAACTACACTCCTGGAAATTGAAATAAGAACACCGTAAATTCATTGTCCCAGGAAGGGGAAACTTTATTGACACATTCCTGGGGTCAGATACATCACATGATCACACTGACAGAACCACAGGCACATAGACACAGGCAACAGAGCATGCACAATGTCGGCACTAGTACAGTGTATATCCACCTTTCGCAGCAATGCAGGCTGCTATTCTCCCATGGAGACGATCGTGGAGATGCTGGATGTAGTCCTGTGGAACGGCTTGCCATGCCATTTCCACCTGGCGACTCAGTTGGACCAGCGTTCGTGCTGGACGTGCAGACCGCGTGAGACGACGCTTCATCCAGTCCCAAACATGCTCAATGGGGGACAGATCCGGAGATCTTGCTGGCCAGGGTAGTTGACTTACACCTTCTAGAGCACGTTGGGTGGCACGGGATACATGCGGACGTGCATTGTCCTGTTGGAACAGCAAGTTCCCTTGCCGGTCTAGGAATGGTAGAACGATGGGTTCGATGACGGTTTGGATGTACCGTGCACTATTCAGTGTCCCTCCGACGATCACCAGAGGTGTACGGCCAGTGTAGGAGATCGCTCCCCACACCATGATGCCGGGTGTTGGCCCTGTGTACCTCTGTCGTATGCAGTCCTGATTGTGGCGCTCACCTGCACGGCGCCAAACACGCATACGACCATCATTGGCACCAAGGCAGAAGCGACATTTCTAAAATCACAATACTCCTCAAAACTGATGCCGGTGTTGGAATGCTGTTATTGTTTATTTTCAATGTGGAATACTCTTTAAACAATTTAGACAATGTTGAACAAGTACTTTTTTTTACTTCTGATAGAGAAAGGAACCACATAATTACATGGTCACAGATGAAGCTAAACAAATCAGAAAATTTTTCTCACACCTGCTCCCTCCACTGGAGTGCCAGTTGCTGGAAGGAGCCATGCGCTGGACTCGTGGCACCTGCTAGGATCCATGATGCGGCAACGTCCGGGCTGCGCTGAGTACTCCCTTTCACGCTGGAAATACCTGAGCTTTCCCCTGCGCGATACCAGATACATGAGAACTTCGAAGGCAACTGTCTGACTGGGAATCGATCCAGAAATACTGCTGAAGTCAGTAAATTGATTGACTAATTAATTTCTACTTATGTGATCGTGATGTAAGGGAATAAGATGGATGTAGTAGCTCACCAGTCTCAGTCGCAGTCAGTTTCTGGAAGAAGACGAACCATGAAGCGGTACCAGCGGCCACTGTGGCCGAGCGCTATTAGGCGCTTCAGTTCGGAACCGCGCTGCTGCTACGGTCGCAGGTTCGAATCCTGCCTGGGACATGGATGTGCGTGATGTCCTTAGGATAGTTAGGTTTAAGTAGTCCTAAGTCTAGGGGACTGATCTACATCTACATCCATACTACGCAAGCCACCTGACGGTGTGTGGCGGAGGGTACCTTGAGTTACCTCTATTGGTTCTCCCTTCTATTCCAGTCTCGTATTGTTCGTGGAAAGAAAGATTGACGGTATGCCTCTGTGTGGGCTCTAATCTCTCTGATTTTATCCTCATGGTCTCTTCGCGAGATATACGTAGGAGGGAGCAATATACTGCTTGACTCCTCGGTGACGGTATGTTCTCGAAACTTCAACAAAAGCCCCTACCGAGCCACTGAGCGTCTCTCTTGCAGAGTCTTCCACTGGAGTTTATCTGTCTTCTCCGTAACGCTTTCGCGATTACTAAATGAGCCTGTAACGAAGCTCAATGCTCTCCGTTGGATCTTCTCTATCTCTTGAATCAACCCTATCTGGTACGGATCCCACACCGGTGAGCAGTATTCAAGCAGTGGGCGAATAAGTGTACTGTAACCTACTTCCTTTGTTTTGGGACTGCATTGCCTTAGGATTCTTCCAATGAATCTCAGTCTGGCATCTGCTTTACCGACGATTAATTTTATATGGTCATTCCATTTTAAATCACTGCTAATGCCTACTCCCAGATAATTTATGGAATTAACTGCTTCCAGTTGCTGACCTGCTGTATTGTAGCTAAATGATAAAGGATCTTACTTTCTATGTATTTGCAGAACATTACACTTGTCTACATTGAGATTCAATTGCCATTCCCTGCACCATGCGCAAGTTCGTTGCAGATGCTCCTGCATTTCAGTACAATTTTCCATTGTTACAACCTCTCGATATACTACAGCATCATCCGCAAAAAGCCTCAGTGAACTTCCGATGTTATCTACTAGGTCATTTATATATATTGTGAATAGCAACGGTCTTACGACACTCCCCTGAGGCATATCTGAAATCACTCTTACTTCGGAAGACTTCTCTGTATTGAGAATGACATGCTGCGTTCTGTTATCTAGGAACTCATCATTCCAATCACACAATTGGTCTGATAGTCCATATTCTCTTACTTTGTTCATTAAACGAGTGTGGGGAACTGTATCGAACGCCTTGAGGAAGTCAAGAAACACGGCATCTACCTGGGAACCCTACTGGACAAATAGCGCGAACTGAGTTTCACACGATCGTCTTTTTCGAAACCCATGCTGATTCTTACAGAGCCGGCCGAAGTGGCCGAGCGGTTTTAGGCGCTACAGTCTGGAACCGCGCGCCCGCTACGGTCACAGGTTCGATCCTGCCTCGGTCATGGATGTGTGCGATGTCCTTAGGTTAGTTAGATTTATGTAGTTCTAAGTTCTAGGGGACTGACAACCTCAGATGTTAAGTCTCATACTGCTCAGAGCCATTTGAACCATTTTTTGATTCCTACGGAGTAGATTTCTAGTATCCAGAAAAGTCATTACACTCGAACATAATACGTGTTCCAAAATTCTACAACTGATCGACGCTAGAGATATAGGCCTATAGTTCTGCACGTCTGTTCGACCTTCCTTCTTGTAAACAGGGATGACCTGTGCCCTTTTCCAATCCTTTGGAACGCTACGCACTTCTAGAGTCCTACGGTACACCGCAGCCAGAAGTGGGGAAAGTTTCTTCGCTTCCTCTGTGTAAAATCGAACTGGTATCCCATCAGGTCCAGCGGCCTTTCCTCTTTTGAGCGATTTTAATTGTTTCTCTATCTCTCTGTCGTCTATTTCGATATCTTCCATTTTGTCATCTGTGCGACAATCTAGAGGAGGAACTACAGTGCAGTCTTCCTCTGTGAAACAGCTTTGGAAAAAGACATTTAGTATTTCGCCCATTAGTCTGTAATCCTCTGTTTCAGTACCATGTTCATCGGATGACCTCAGATGTTAAGTCTCATAGCGCTCAGAGCCATTTGAACCATTTTTTGCGTTACCAGCAGCAGCTGAGAACCTTATCTGTCTCTGCGTCACATAATAAACACAAAAGTAAGTAGTCATTACATGTCATTGCTACTGTTACTGGATGCAGCGATTCCTCGTCCTCCTCTTCTTTGTCAAATTCCCTTTCTTTTTCAACTTCATGTCATGGTCTGTGACTGCTTATTGTTTCTTCTTCTCCTACTTCTTTGTTCTGATATGTTCAGACAGGCAGCGACATCCAGCTTGCCTGGGCCAGCGGCTGCTGCTATTGGTGATTCGGGATCGGCAGCTATCTCTGGCTTTTTGGGATCAGAAGCGGTAGCAGCACCACGGGATCCTATAGCGCACTTGAACAGCACATTGGAGCAGAACAGTGAGCTGCTATTATCCATCCCGCTCATTGATTTAGACACCCAGCAAGTCCCTGACTCCCAGAAGATTTGGGTGGGGGGCCTTGCACCACACAGTGCAGATCAGTGCTGGTTACTGACACAGTCCCAGAACATTCTGGAGTTTCTGCAAGGACAGAGTGTCGATCTGATGGAGTGCTGTACTTTACAAAGTGGATAAATAAAAAATATGCGCATATTAACGAAAAATTTGATAAAAAACTGAAAAACAAAGAGCCAGCACAGAAATGTCACTGAAATGAAGCACCACCAGTGAAGAAGTTAATCACGATTTAGGTCAGATAAACTGTTTTAACGAAAGACAGAGAACTTAGTTCCTCAGATGAATGATTAACGCAGGAAGATACAGCACTCCTCATCAATCCAGAAGTGGCTCATCGGGACCATCCGACCGCCGTGTCATCCTCAGATGAGGATGCGGATAGGAGGGGCGTGTGGGCAGCACTCCGCTCTCCCGATCGTTATGATGGTTTTCGTTGACCGGAGCCGCTACTATTCGGTCGAGTAGCTCTTCAATTGGCATCACGAGGCTGAGTGCACTCCAAAAAATGGCAACAGCGCATGGCGACCCATCCAAGTGCCGGTCACACCCAACTGTGCTCACCTTCGGTGAACTGACAGGAACCGGTGTATCAACTGCGGCAAGGCCGTTGCCCAGGGAGATACACTTAATTAAAAATAATGTACATGGTGCACAGTCCACAATTACTCAGCCAGGTGAGATGCATACCACCGCCAATATGGTAGAGCGTAAAAAGACAACACAGGTGAGTTTAGTCCGTTAACTAATCACTGAGCTTGTAATAAGGGGGCGGCACTCACTTTCCATCATCAATATTTTTGGAGGAAAGGTTGCTGAAACATCGGAAGTTTCAGCTGTTTTCGTTTGAAAAGAAGCCACCACACTCCCGTTATATTTACAAAAAGCAAAACAATGACTAACACCTGTGGTCTTTTAAACTGCCGTCTGTTTGAAATGCCCCCGGGATAACGTGCGTTTTACAAGTGTGAAGTATGCCCGTAACTGAAAATATAGAATAAATATATATCAAGAGTGTTTACATGTAACAAAAAGAGTCTTATCTGAAAATGTAATCGGAGATTATAGCGCTTACTAGCGCGCTTCGTACTATTTAGAACAAATGATAAACAGCCTTGTACACACGTCCATACTACACACACCAGCAGAAATTATGCTTGGAAAGAGAGGAACAAATGAGTGAACTGAGGAAAGAAGAATCCTGGGAAGAGAAAATGATAGCTACCCTAGTCTATCTAAAGCAACTGCACGCCTGTGAGAAGTCACATGTAATGAGGTGAAAGAAGTTATGGGATGGCAATATACACGTATATAGATAGCGCCAGTATTGCATACAAAGATATAAAAGGGAAGTGTATTGGTGGAGCTAGCATTTGTACTCAGGTGATTCTTGAAGAAAGGTTTCCGACGTGATGGCCACATGACGGGAACTAATACAATTTGAATGCGGAATGGTAGTTGGAACGAGATACATGGGATATTCTGTTTCGAAAATCGTTAGGGAATTCGATATTCTGAGATCCACAGTGCCAAGAGCGTGCCGAGAATACCAAATTTCAAGCATTACCTCTCACCACAGACCAAGCAATGGCCCACGGCCTTCACTTAACCACCGAGAGTAGCGCATTTGTATAGAGTTGTCAGTGTTAACAGACAAGCAACATTGAGTGATATAACCACGGAAATCATTGTGGGACGGACGATGAACGTATGCATTAGGACGGTGCGGCGAAATCTGGCGGTAACGGGTTATGACAGCAGACGAGCGACGCGAGTGCCTTTGCTAACAGCATGACATCGCATGCAGCACTTGTGGCCATATCGGTTGTACCCTAGACGACTCGAAAACCATGGCCTGCTCAGGTGAGTCCCGATTTCAGTTGGTAAGAGATGATGGTAGGGTTTGGTTGTGACGGAGACCCCACGAACGGATGACAATGCACCATGTCACTGGGCCACAAATGTTCGCGATTGGCTTGAAGAACACTCTTTACAGTTCTAGCGAATGATTTGGTCATCCAGATCGCCTGACATGAATCCCATCGATGATTTATGGGACATAATCTAGAGGTCAGTTCATCCACAAAATGATGCACCAGCAACACTTTCGCACTTATGGGCGGCTATAGATAATATTTTAATCCATTCAATGTAGTGTACATAATGTAGGCAATTTAGTTCTAGTCAGCTAACCTAACTGTACTAACTCGATGATTAATTTCTTTATATAAACAAGAGACAGTTTCAAACAAATTAGTGGAACCTAACAAAAAATGGAGGAGGTTGGTGTCACTTTTATAACTACTTTGTTCATATGTCCACCATGCAATAAAATTAAAAGATCACTCTTTCGAAACCCCGCAACTGCGTCCCATTGCGATGTATAAGTTTGAAATTTGGCTCAAAGGTAGGCACCTTCCTCTGTAGTTGTGCAAAAGTATGGCGCAAAGCGGAGTTACTGTCGGGCTCGGCGACGCTTCTAACAGCAAGATGTCGACGCATGTGTAAAAAAAGCCAGCACCCAGAAGTTCCTGTGACGTGTAAAGTGCGTTAATGCTGTAAAATTGGTACCGGTTTCACCTTAAATCTGCCTAACACCATTGTGGACGTGTCACACGATGGGAATGTCGTAAAGGACCTCTTACCCATATTTCACGCCTTCTTTTGACCCCTCTGCGATGGAGTTAAGAACCGCGACGCCGAGAGCAGAAAACACACGCTTCCTTATGAGTGGCCGAGGAAAATATTTGACTCATGCTGCTGCTCAGAATCGACACGAAAAATTCTCAAGGGGTGGCGTAAAGGGTGTCAATGAAACCATCCCTTTCCTTGGAACGCTTGTAAGTAGGATGTGATTCCCACACGTTTCGCGGTCGAAAACAACAGTCTAGAGTCCGTTGAGCAACAGCAAGACATTCTTGATAATGACAAATGATCTGTCTCCGATTCTTCGGCTGACGTTTGTTTAGTAATTTTTTTGGCATTTCGCCAGCACGAGTGGATGCCATCGTCAAAGCTTCACACCATTGCTGGTGGTGGACTGTAGATGAGGTCTCAGCCTTAGATTATATGTACCTGGAGCGTCAACGTCCAAGGCTTTTCTGTGATCGTTACCGTTCCGGTTCTCCCCTTTGTACCTACAATGGCCGTTCTCTGCATCACGGGAATCCAGGATACGTTCACCTCGAGGCTTTCTTCTTTCTGGTTGAAGCTATAGTCGTGTTTTGTATTTCTGTAGCTTCCCTGAACAAGCTGTGTAATAGCTCTCCTCTGCAGCAAGTAACTTCTTTGTCGGCGAATTCCACTATGTGATTGGTCTGACACAGCACGTGATCCACCGCGGCCGATTTCTCCACCTGCTCCAACCTGCAACGCCGCTTATGTTCGGTTATCCTGGTGTGGACTGATCGTCCAGCCGTTCCAACGCAGACTTTCCCACTTGTATGTGGCGTATGGTGTATTCCCGACATTTCAAGTTGGTCCCTTTTCTGCTTTGCCGATTCGAGACACTCTTTGATATTTCTTGTCGTTTTATAAATAGTCTTTCCGCCGCGTTTGCGCATTATACGGCCGATTCAGTTCGTTACTCTGGGAATGTATGGCAGAGAGGCCGTACCAGACATTTCTTTTTCCCGAGTGTCACTTCGCGCAGTTTTTAATTCTGTGACACTTCTTATGTAACTGGCAGAGTACCCATTGTTCTTCAGTACGTTTTCCAGGTGTTGCATATTGCGTCTGAAGTTCTGCGGCTCACATATTCACCTCTATCGCGTTATGAGCGTGCTCATCGTGCCTCTTTTCTAACTAGGGTGGTGATCTGATAGTTGCCGCAAGTAGCAGCCTTTGTATGTCGGTTTTAGATACATGGTGTGTCATAGGTTTTCACCATCCCTCGTGACCAGCATGTAGAGAAAGGGTAGCTGTTGGTCCTTTTCTACTTCGATGGTAAATTTTATGTTGACATTGAGACTGTTCAAGTGTCTTAG
Source organism: Schistocerca gregaria (assembly GCF_023897955.1). Lineage (NCBI taxonomy): Eukaryota > Metazoa > Arthropoda > Insecta > Orthoptera > Acrididae > Schistocerca > Schistocerca gregaria. The sequence goes on from NC_064921.1 coordinate 931,795,692, forward strand.
GAAGTCACGGAGCTGTTTCTCACCATTGCTTCACACAACGAAGCCGTCGTCGGGGTTTCTGTACCGTACTTAGATTTACAAGATGCCAAGTCCACAGTCTATGCTCCGAAAGGTTCCAGAAGAAGTTGACCACCGCTGGAATAAGTGGGCTACTCATGATGACGCCTTACACCTGTTCGTAGCCGTGTCATTGCACATGAAACAGCTCATGGTGAGACATGCATGAAAGACTTGGAGACATCTTGTAGGGAAATGGAAGCGATATAATCCAGAGAATTACTACCAGACGGCTTTCTCTTTCATTTCTCTCCCCCAATCCATATTCACCCACTATATTTCCTTCTCTGCCTTTTCCTACTCTCGAATTCCAATCACCCATGACTATTAAATTTTCGTCTCCCTTCACTACCTGAATAATTTCTTTTATCTCATCATACATTTCATCAATTTCTTCATCATCTGCAGAGCTAGTTATCATATAAACTTGTACTACTGCAGGAGGCATGGGCTTCGTGTCTATCTTGGCCACAATAATGCGTTCACTATGCTGTTGGTAGTAGCTTACCCGCATTCCTATTTTTTTATTCATTATTAAACCTACTCCTGCAATACCCCTATTTGATTTTGTATTTATAACCCTGTATTCAGCTGACAAAAAGTCTTGCTCCTCCTATCACCGAACTTCACTAATTCCCACTATATCTAACTTTAACCTATCCATTTCCCTTTTCAAATTTTCTAACCTACCTGCCCGATTAAGGGATCTGACATTCCACGCTCCGATCCGTAGAACGCCAGTTTTCTTTCTCCTGATAACGACGTCCTCTTGAGTAGTCCCCGCCCGGAGATCCGAATGGGGGACTATTTTACCTCCGGAATATTTTACCCAAGAGGACGCCATCATCATTTAATCATACAGTAAAGTTGCATGCCCTCGGGAAAAATTACGGCTGTAGTTTCCCCTTGCTTTGAGCCGTTCGCAGTACCAGCACAGCAAGGCTGTTTTGGTTAGTGTTGCAAGGCCAGATCAGTCAATCATTCAGACTGTTGCCCCTGCAACTACTGAAAAGGCTGCTGCCCCTCTTCAGGAACCACACGTTTGTCTGGCCTCTCAACAGGTACCCCTCTGTTGTGGTTGCACCTACGGTACAGCTGTCTGTATCGCTGAGGCACGCAAGCCTCCCCACCAACGGCAAGGTCCATGGTTCATGGGGGTAGGTATAAGTAGGGGGAAGCAATATATTCGATACCTCATCCAGAAACGCACCCTCTCGAAACCTGGCGTGCAAGCTACACCGCGATGCAGAGCGCCTCTATTGCAGAGTCTACCACTTGAGTTTGCTAAACATCTCCGTAACGCTATCTCGGTTACCAAATAACCCTGTGACGAAACGCGCCGCTCTTCTTTGGATCTTCTCTATCTCCTCCGTCAATCAGATCTGGTACGGATCCCACACTGATGAGCAATACTCAAGTATAGGTCGAACGAGTGTTTTGTAAGTCACCGCTTTTGTTGATGGACTACATTTTCTAAGGACTCTCCCAATGAATCTCAACCTGTTACCCGTCTTACCGACAATTAATTTTATATGATCATTCCACTTCAAATCGTTCCGCAGGAATACTCCCAGATATTTTACAGAAATAACTGTTACCAGTGTTTGTTCCGCTGTCATATAATCATACAATAAAGGATCCTTCTTTCTATGTATTCGCAATATATTACATTTGTCTATGTTAAGGGTCAGTTGCCACTCCCTGCACCAAGTGCTTATCCGCTGCACATCCTCCTGCATTTCGCTACAATTTTCTAATGCTGCAACTTCTCTGTATACTACAGCATCATCCGCGAAAAGCCGCATGGAACTTCCGACACTATCTACTAGGTCATTTATATATATTGCGAAAAACAATGGTCCCATAACACTCCCCTGTGGCACGCCAGAGGTTACTTTAACGTCTTTAGACGTCTCCCCATTGATAACAACATGCTGTGTTCTGTTTGCTAAAAACTCTTCAATCCAGCCACACAGCTGGTCTGATATTCCGTAGGCTCTTACTTTGTTTATCAGGCGACAGTGCGGAACTGTATCGAACGCCTTCCGGAAGTCAAGGAAAATAGCATCTACCTGGGAGCCTGTATCTAATATTTTCTGGGTCTCATGAACAAATAAAGCGAGTTGGGTCTCACACGATCGCTGTTTCCGGAATCCATGTTGATTCCTACAGAGTAGATTCTGGGTTTCCAAAATCGACATGATACTCGAGCAAAAACCGTGTTCCAAAATTGTACAACGGATCGACGTCAGAGATATAGGTCTATAGTTTTGCGCATCTGCTCGACGACCCTTCTTGAAGACTGGGACTACCTGTGCTCTTTTCCAATCGTTTGGAACCTTCCGTTCCTCTAGAGACTTGCGGTACACGGCTGTTAGAAGTTCTGTGACTAGTCCAATGTTTTTACCAAGGTTTTAGGGAGACGGTCTTAATTTGTTCACAGGGTGACTGGCTCGACCATATTTTACGTAAGTAGCCAGCCAGTGACAATTTCCTGTGGCAGCCTTGACTCTCTCGTTTTCATTACGTTTTATTTTCTTATACATCATTTTTCATATTTTCCCGCTTTCTTTGCGTGTATACTTCCATTTTACTAAATTTGTCCACATTCGTTTATTTTAACGTGTGTCAGGGCGCTGATGATCTCGACGCCGAGGGCCTGCAAACCCCAACACACACACACACACACACACGCTGCTTAGTCGGTAGCAAATGTGCTCTTGCAAAGTGTCATCGTGTTGCATGAATTCGCTCATGAAGGAGAGCGCGCTCCATTCTGTCATAGACAAGCTGTGCTTGGGCCATCTATGTCAAAAAAGAGGCGTCATTAAATTTTAGGCGTCCGGAGCGGGCACAAAATGTCGAAGGAGAAGAAGGGGCGACGTTTAAAGTTAGGCAGTTTGCAATTGGCACAGCTAGTTTCCACAACATGAAATGAACACTCCCATTGGTTTGAAAAATCCGCGACAAGAAGCATGAAAGGACACAGGTGTTGGAGGGGGGGGGGCAGTTTGCTATGAAAGACACAAGACCGAAAACTTCAGACTCTCTCCTCTGAACCTATGTCAAGTGTAGAACAGGGCACATCACGCTCTGTACGAAGCCAAAAGGGGAATTTTGTGTGAACACTGTGTTGACTTTGGCTGACATTCAGCTAGAAATTAGCTGAAGACTCGTTGAGCTGCGATAGTGGAGAAACGAAACAGCCATGTAGTTACTTGTCCTTGCGAGAATTGAGAGGGCATTGAAGTATACAAGCCGCACCATCTATGCATGTGTACATCGCCATGTTTTGCAGACTAGCGATGAGTGCATGTTTTCTCGCCGAACGAGAAACATAGGACAGTTTCTGCACATAAAATCGGTAAAGATTTTGATTAGCATTTTATAGGATTTCCTGAGGGCGGCAGCTCATCGCAGCTGAGGTAAATGCGCTAACAGAGGCGTAAACTTGTTGGTTCACCAGCTTGCGTCCACTGTGAACTCGAGCAACCTTGAGTAATCTTTTGCTCATCTTGTCACAAAAACTAACCATCCTCCGTAGACTGTTTGCCATCCTAAATAGTACCGAACTTAGAACTCGAATCGGATGATTTGTCGCAATATTGTCCACCTTCACGGTATAGTAGTCAGAATGAATAATAGAGAACCCTCTATTTAAATTTGATATTGTTGTGTTCAGGGTTACTTCTACTAAACAGGATGTAATGAGTTATATTGACAACTGTCCCGTATATGTCATGTCGCAGTGTATGTAAATTCGTGTACTTCTTTGACAATAATTCTGAAATTAAACCAATTTTACAGTTAAACACCAATGTCCTCTGTCCTAGAATAACGGTCCGCTCTTAATCTCAGTCACTGATTCTAGCGACGCTAACGCACTCACACGGTGTTTTTACTGATGTCTGACGACCGTGAAAAGAAGTGAAGTGTCAGATAATGTTGACCCTGCTAGGATGGCAATTGGTCCGCCAGGATGACAATTAGTCAAATTAGAAAGAGTAATGAAAATTTGATATTAAGAAAAATAATTTTTTCTTTTTGAAAAACAAAAAGTGACAACGTTACTTAACGTATGTATCTGCTTAGTGCTCAGATTGCTGTAAATGTGTGATCCAAAGAGTAGAAAAGGTTGTATTGACGAGCAAAGAAAAATTTTTGTGTTTTGTGTAAATTGTAGTTTGTGCATGAACTGTCTGGTGCGCTCGAAGTTATTCTCGGCGTTTTTGAGTTAGTTTGAATACCCACTAACAGACAACAGCGTTGATAATGATGCGTTAAGACATAAGAGACTTTCTATGATATTTTGGAGACGTGTCAGGTCATGTAACTTCATGTTGACTAGAGCTCAGGCTCCCGCAAATCGTGGAAGACAGAGGTTAGTTAGAAGGTCTGAGATGGCGGAAGGACGTAGATCGTCGCATATAGGGCGAACTGAAGAGCTTAGTAGGACATAAATTGAAGTACAACAAATTGTATCGAATGCGTGTCACGAAACCAAACGAAGTGACAATGCAGAGGGAATGGTGACAGTTTCGCGTTCGGTATCTCAGGTTGAGACGGCACAAAACCGAACAGATGACGGATCCAGTGGTTCAGAACCAGAATCAGAGGACGTGCGACTACCGTACGTTGAACCAAATGTTGTAATTCTGAATCAAACGGGACAGTTCCCTACGGAGAGAATAAGTGTAAGTGCGTCAGCACAATGCACAGAAGTCAGTGACAAGTCACATGAAAGACGCGAAAGGCAAAATTTACACCAAATGGTGACAAATGACGATGGCGAAGAGTCTGAAAGTATATTCGCAATGTTGAATCAACTCAGTATTGTCAAGCAAACTAATGCAGGGTTAGCAGACTTAAAAACAGAAACAAATGCGGGGTTAGCGGTCACAAATGCTGCTTTAAATGGTTTCAAATTTGAAACCAATGCTGGATTCGAAAAAATCCGCAAAGCCAGCAGAAATTTCGAACGGAATTTAATGAACAGTTTATTGAAATCCGGAAAAAGGCGAGAGACTCGCGCGAACTAATTCAATCGCTAATGGCTGATCAGAAAAAGATGCGTAGCGATAGTGACCAAGTGCAGGATGCAGTGTTTTATATCAACCAAAGAATTGATAATTTAGGACGTAAGGCGTCTGGTAAGGCGCAAAAGATCGTGGAAGAACTCAATGTCAGAAAACGTGTCACGCGAGCTGCCTTAAAAAGATTCAATACACATACTGTAAACATCGTCTCGAAAAATAAGCAGCAGCGTGAACAGCTTCGTACAGAACTGAAGCAGTGTATTGAGAACCGTACAGAAAGCAGTAGTGAGGCGACGGAATCGGTAGAATCACCTGACATAGTGGTGGAAAAAAATCCAGAGGTAACCAAGTCCGTTATGCAAGCTTTCGTGTCAGTTGCGGAAACACAAAAATGGCTCAAATGGTTCAAATGGCTCTGAGCACTATGGGACTTAACAGCTGAGGTCATCAGTCCCCTAGACTTAGAACTACTTAAACCTAACTAACCTAAGGACACCATACACATTCATGCCCAAGGCAGGATTCGAACCTGCGACCGTAGCAGCAGCGCGGCTACAGAGTGAAGCACCTAGAACCGCTCGGCCACAACGGCCGGCACACACGAAAAGGTCTTTTGGGAAGAGTAATAATCACCCATAGGATGATAATAATACCTTTGGTTTTGGCAACTCAACAGAGGTGAAACAATAATTGTTTTTGGTGAGCTGTAGAATTACAATGGTGGCTTTGGTTCCAGAAATATTGGCGCTAACTACAATTCGTGATATGATCACCATGCAAACGAAGCAGGAAGGTATAGAGGTTTTTCACCACAAAACCCAAATTATTTGGGTGGAAAACAGGAATGCCTAGAACGCAGATAGGTTGGGAGAATCAGACTGCAGCAGGACAACAAGCGCGGAATGAACCGGTACAGAAAGTCAAGGTGAGGCCACCAAACCCTGATAAAAAAGAGAATGGACGAGATGAACGGTACGAAGACCAGTCACAAGAGATTCAATCGACAAATGAAGCTGATTTTATAATTAAATGTGTAAATAGACTTAGCCTTGATCATGAAGATACTGAAGGAGGTTTAGGGGGTGATCAGATACAAATACCAGCATACTGGGAGACAATTGACTGGGAATCGTCCGATGAAGAGGAACAAGAGTTGTCAACAGTTATTGTATGCAGCTATGCAAAAACATATGATGACCAAATTGTGGAGGATGTAGTTCATTTATATGAAACCGAGAGAGAAATGGTATGCCAAGAGGATAATGCACAATTGGCCACACCAAATTGATACCCAAGTCAGATGATATATACAGGACAGGGACTTATAAAGATACCATAAAGGCGTTTGATAAAGAATATGGGCAAATAACTTCATCCCAGAACGTTCAGGTGACAGATATTAAGAGCAATGAGAAGAATAAGGTGACTGAAGAAACCAATGGGAAATGCAGGCCCATCACATTAACATGTTAACATATGACTCGATAGAGGAGGGGCCAATGAATCAAAATGAAACTAAAGATCCTCATGAGGTGCAACCGATCGCTTGAGTTGATGTAGGGGGCAGGCTTGTAGATGCCATCCTTGATATGGGAAGTGAAATGTCGGCTATTTCGGAAGAACATTTTGAGAAATGTAACGCTGAACACGCTCTACTAATGTTGCGGACGAAACGTGTTAAAGGACCGATTACGAGTTCGTCGACGGGAATTACTAGACAAACGCGTATAACATTTTCCTGTCAGGGGCATGAAATAGAAGCGAACATGGTAATTGTGCCGAAACTATTAGCGCTCATAATCATTGGAGCCGATTTCATGTGTCAAACTCGTGTCACACTCAATGTGGACGAAAGGTATATGATGCTCGGGAAGGTACGTCTTACTTTGGAAAAAAAAAACAACTCAAACATGAAGAGATGCCAGGTGCTTACAAACAATTGACCATGCAATTGGATCTGTATCAATCGGAGGAGGGACATCCACGGTATAGGTGGGCGAAAGAAACGATACCTGCACATGACGAAGTAATGGTGGAAATTCACCAAGAAATAGATAATAAGTCGCTACAAGTAAGGGATATTTCAGCTACATACAAAGCCGAATTAGAATAAGTATTACAGCAAAATGCCGAGGTGTTTTAACAAAAACCTAGTGCCATTAAAAATTTTCAATACGAATTCAGTGTTAGAGATCACAAGCCACTGTGTTACCGAATTGCACAAGATGCTAGATGACATTATTGAAACTTCAACCTCAACATACAACAGTCCATTGAAACTTGTGGATAAGAAGGATGGAAGTACTAGTTTGGTCACTGATGCACGCCAGATAAATTCCATTATCGTTCCTGAGACCAATCGCCCAGAAAAAATTGGAAGAACTTTTACGAAAGTACTTTGGGGTCAAGATTTTCTCCTCTCTTGAAGTGGGGACTAGTTTGTGGCAAATAGAACTAACAACCGAATGTAGGAATTATACGGCTTTTATCGCATTTGGGCGAAGTTGTCAGTTATACTAAAGCTTTCACTACGGTATTTTATAAATATGGGTGGATATGATTATGGAATTATGGTAATTTATGCTTCGGCTACCGTAAATTGTAATGGATGTAAAATAAGCTTAAGTATATTCATATATTTGTAATAATTCAGTAATTGAATAAATATTTCAAACTAATTACGTCTCGAAATAGCAGACTGATGAAATCTCAAGTCTTTTATAGTAATTTTGTGATTCCTATGCGGAATTTCTTCAACTTAATGTATCCCAATTATTCTTGATTTTTTATTTTTAAATATGAGCATAAGACTGGTTATTTTTATTACTTAAATATCACACACAACTATTCGTATATGGATCAATTAGAGGTATCACTTCTTATCATTAACTAAAAGTAAATGAATTAAGTATTTCACACACGCCACTTTTTAGTTTTTAGAGCAAAAATTATTTTTATAAGAAAATGCACAAAATACTATCGAATACATAAGATGATACTTCACTTCTTAGTTTATTCTACTCTTTTTACCTTTTACTGCGTGAAGTGAAGGTCAGTAGATTTGTAACGTGCTGATAAGCGTATAATTTGTGTTTTTGTAATCTCAAGGAAATTTCTAACTAGCTTCTCACCTCGCGAGAGATTCAGAATGATTTAATTTAACCTCTTGAGTTTCGCGTTGGCTTCGTAAGAAAAAATGTAGTAAAAAACCTATAACATTTATAAATTGAAAATTTATGATTGCTACCACGAAATGAACATAGAAATGTTAAATTAAACAGTTATTATTTAACAAGCATTCTAATTCTGTCAGACAGCAAGGGACTTAAAAGAGCAGTTGAACGGAATGGACAGTGTCTTGAAAGGAGGATATAAGATGAACATCAACAAAAGCAAAACGAGGATAATGGAATGTAGTCGAATTAAGTCGGGTGATGCTGAGGGAATTAGATTAGGAAATGAGACACTTAAAGTAGTAAACAAGTTTTGCTATTTGGGGAGCAAAACAACTGATGATGGTCGAAGTAGACACGATAAAAAATGTAGACTGACAATGGTAAGGAAAGCGTTTCTGAAGATGAGAAATTTGTTAACATCGAGTATAGATTTAAGGGTTAGGAAATCATTTCTGAAAGTATGGAGTGTAGCCATGTATGGAAGTGGAACATGGACGATAAATAGTTTAGACAAGAAGAGAATAGAATCTTTCGAAATGTGGTGCTACAGAAGAATGCTGAAGATTAGATGGGTAGATCACATAACTAATGAGGAGGTATTGAATAGAATTTGGAAGAAGAGAAGTTTGGGTCAAAACTTGACTAGAAGGAGGGATTGGTTGGTAGGACATGTTCTGAGGCATCAAGGGATCACCAATTTAGTATTGGAGGGCAGCGTGGAGGATAAAAATCGTAGAGGGAGACCAAGAGATGACTACACTAAGCAGATTCAGAAGGATGTAGGTTGCAGTAGATACTGGGAGATGAAGAAGCTTGCACAGCATAGAGTAGCGTGGAGAGCTGCATCAAACCAGTCTCAGGACTGAAGACCACAACAACAACAACAAGTTTTTTGTACTGAAATCTACCATTTTGTGAATAATTCTCGCAGTTTTGAACATAACAAAGAATTGTGCCGTATTTCGGCGAAATACTTGGAAATTACAATAATTTTAGCTCAACTCTGGAGTGAAAGAATAAAGTATTCATAACAAGATCCGGTCAGTAGTCGCAATTGGCGATAATAATGTAATGATTAAATAAAGTCCTAACAGGAATATAAGTTTAGTTCATTTGAACAAAAATGGAAGGAAATAGGAACCTGATGGCGTAAGATGCTGTCGGAAAGGCGCACGAGTAAAGAAGAAGAAGAGGTAGAATAGACGGGCGCGCGTTCTTATATAGAACAAAACACAGATAATAATGATATGTCGCTCACATTACTCTGAGCGCACATATTCTCTGACTTCAAGCACAGTTCATTGACTTAGTGCTTAAATTATATCGTTAAATCTCAATATTTCCTCAGAAAAAGAAAATAGTATGTTATTACGTCGCAGGCAGGGCACAATATTACATCGCACCCCGAACGTAAATTTAAAAACTATTTACAATGTTTTGAAATTTCTGTGTATTTTTGTTAATAATAGATTCTCTGATTAGTTATTGACAGGTCTCAGATACTTCAATTCATCACAATTATATACAGGTATCAGATACTTCAATTCATAATAGGGTTTACATTCCCTTTACAATGTCCACTGTTTAGCCTCCACTGGCTTCCTATCACTATCATATTTCGATTACGGTTTTGTTAAATTTCGATGGGCTCACCCATTCAGCAGTGGAGGGTCCGGGAAAAACAAAACAATAAAAAAAAAAAAAAAGAAATACCCCCGTGAGCCGAGGGTTGCACATGTCTACTAGCTATGTTACTATCAGATCTTTATGATATTTACAAGTAGTAGTTAGACATTGCATTACTACCGAGGTTTCCAATAAATATTTTTTTTACAATGAGATTCACTAACTTTTAGTTTGCACTATTTCGAAGTTATGCTTTTATAGAATATTACCAGGTAGTAAATATTTAAAGGCAATTCATTGAATTAGTGTTCGAATATGCTGATATCTTATGAATCCTTAAATATTCCAACTTAAATCTCAATTAATTACATTATCACAGAATAATAAATATACTTTTGCTATTAAGGTCATGTTAGTACGGAAAAGGATATTCTTCTGGATTATGATTACTCAATACATCATACATTGTAAAAGGAAAGATCTTAAATATTTCACAATACAGTTGTGTTAAATTTTGTGTTACTGTGAATTAACAAGGTTTGAATAACGGTATACTTTAAAACTTTACTGTGTGTGTAATGTATTATTGTAGGTATTTTATTTTTCATAACAGCTTTCTATTTAAATCTTCATATGGTGGAACGATGAATGACTTGATTGAAGCGTTGGTTGAGGTGATGAAAAAAAAAATTTCGTCGCAATGGAATGGCGGCCGGCGGCGACTGTCAAGTACAGTTCTCGTCCCCCCATATGTAAGTATTAGGTTCGGATGGACCTGCTATGGTTCACCGATGGCTGCTGGCTGCGACTTTCATCCTTCCTTCCCCTCGGACAGGAGCACTTGCATTTTCTGGATCGCGGCCCGTTAGGGATGGACGGCAGCTCAGTGTAGCTGGTCTTGAAAAAACCCAAATACATGTTGTAATAGCTGTTTTTGTAGATGCTAGCTTATCCCTGTAAGGTAAGTTGTTTTATTAGGCTGGTGCCGAGTCCTGAATCTTGCCGTTCTTCCATATATTTCACAGAACGTGGGCGTGCGAAGTCTCTCTACAGGAGGTTCGGCAAACATTAGCTGGCTTCGCACAGCGCTGCGTAAACTTTTTCAACAATGGTTCAGACGACGCTAGCGGCGGCTGGCGAGGAAGTGTTCAAGCCAATGCAAGAACATTGACTCAATGTTCCGACAACACACACGAAACGTAGTCTTTAACAAGCCCAGCAGATTTTCAGTTCCCGGGCGGATTCTGTCCTATCGATCACACTTGTTTTCGGTTTTGGTCACAGTAAAGCACAAAATTCAGATATCACTTTCTGTCTGGTTGCAGTTTATGGCCACTGAATGAAGCACTTCACACAGTTCGTACGCAGTGATGTATGGGAAAATGTCACCAATTGTCATATCTTGGATAAAAATCGCCACACAAAACCTGACGTGGTATCACTGTTCACTAAATAGGATTATTCTACACAAAATTCATTGTGACAACCATTGCTTTTAATATATGTTCCAGCAGATCACAACACTGTTCAGTGAAAAATACGATGACGCTCTATTTTAAAAGTCTCAATTGACGTATTCACTGCGGGCAAGTTTTATAGTCACAATATCTAAGTTTTCTTTGAAACACAGTTCTGTGAGACTTCACCACTGTGTACATTTATTTATACTCCCGATGGAGCTTCATATACTGAATTTCACATTAATGCTCACTGATCAGAAGATCATCATTACTGTCCACAAAGAATTACAATGAAATTACAAGTATAAACTACTCAAAGTTCAGTTACTCGTAAACATTTACATATTCACAGGAAAGAAAGCATAACTTCCTTTCTCACTGATATGGTACTCGTTGCTCAGGCAAATACAGAAAATCTCGCGATTTTATGTCATACTTACGAAATTAAAATTGTAACGAAAATTAGCCAAAAGGCTACCACGTATACCTCAGAAGGATGTATAATCTAGTGGTTTCCCTAGAGACTGTCTGTCCTAGTGTTTTGTATACATACATTGCATATAATATGTTAGCACAAAAATCTAAATTATTTCATAAATAGCTGGAAAAATTAAATTTACCATTCATCAAGCGATTCAAAGATTGAGTTTACTCATTGACTTTGTAAAGAAAATTCAAAAGGTTTCTTTACCTTTATTTCTGACATGACTAGTTGTTCATATCCATCAAAGTAATAAATAACGATTTAAAAAGTTCTTTTTGAAAAATTATCTGTGATTATTGAATGAAGTCTATTACTTAACTAATTCAAAACTTACAAGCTAAATACTGAAAGAAAGAGATTCACATTAGTTATACATATATCATACAATCTATATACAAGTCGCATACAAGGTAAGGTTGTTTACATACGAATACTTGTACACATTAAGTAAAGGTCATTACTTCAAGTGGGTAAGTATTACTTTGTCTACTAATGTTTGATCATTCATAATACTTTTTTAAACCTATCTGGTTGTACAGTCCCTGGACTTTGTCACTGAACGGTATTTTCAATAAATAGCTTCCTTCATGAGGAATTTCTGCTATTATAAAAGGTCCAATGTGTAGTCTCTGTCATTTTTTATTCTGTTACTTACGGAGTGAAGATTTAAGATGATTCTTAACTAGAACTTTCTCACCAATTTGGAATTCTGTAACATTGAGCACACACGAATCGTGATATTTCTTACGTTGTATGGCATGTTTTCGTACGTTTTTCAAAGCTGAACTTATTTCATCCTTCCTGAGATTGGGTGGTGAATTACTGGTAAAGGTTTTAGCCAGCTCTCGTCGGGAGGTTCAATAAACATTAATTCACGTGGCGTAAAATGTGTCGACAAGTGTGGTATGTGATTATATATTTGCTGAAATAGTTTTACGTAATCTATCCATTTTGATTGTTGTTGGGGGATGTAGGTTCTTATATATCTGTTAAATTCTCGGAAAATTCTTCCCAACGGGTTGGATTGTGGGTGGAAAAATGATATAAGGGTATGGTTAATCCCGTCTTCCTGTAAGAAGTTTTTCCAGTAGAACGAGGTAAAATATGTGGCATTATGTGTTGCGTTTGTCAGCATTGGGAATGTAATCATTTGATATTTTTATGCTGATTGTCTTCGAGGTTGAAGTTTGAACAGGATATAGTTTTAAATATTTCGAAAAAATATCACATAAAGCAATAAGATATTTAACGGCTCCTCTACTGGTAGGTAAAGGGCCTATAACGTCCAGTGAGACAGTCTGCAATGGTTTAGTTGGCAGGATGGGTTGCAATAACATATGATTGCTAATATTGCTTGGTTTGCACTTTTGACACGTTGTACACTTTTTTTGAAAACATCCAATACAACACGATGTAAACTTGGGTGTAACAGTATATTTGAAGTTTTCTGGCACACTTATCGGCTCCATAATTTCCCCAGATGCCGTGAGTATACCAAATTAGATCTACAAATGACTGTCAGATTCACAAATACGCCAGTTATTAGAATTTTCATCATTGCGGTGATAAAGTAAGTAATTTTTTACACAGAAGTGTTTATTAAAACCATTATTTGGAATTTGTTGAAAAGCTCACAGTATGTCTCCCCACTGTGGTCGGAATCTTGTAATGTTTTTATATTTTTACAGAGATGGAGAAACCAGCTGCGATAGTCTTTCACGTCTGGTTTTAAGATTCTAAATTGCTCAGCTTTTTCAATCCAGTTGGAAAATTCAGTGAGGTCTTGTGGGAGTCTTGACAAAGCATCTGCAATCACGTTTTTCTTGCTTTTAACATGCATTATTTCCAGACGATACTCTTGTAAAACTAGCGCCCACAGGGCTAGTCGGGCGTGTAACAATTTACATGACAGCAAAATGCTAAGAGCCTGATGTTCGCAATGTATTCGTATACATTTCCCATACACGTAGTACTGAAACTTCTTTAAGGCCTATACAGCAGGAGTCTCAAGTTCAGTTACCATGTATGCCCTTTCGCAAGCTACAAAGCTCTGTTCGCAAATCCAATTATTTTTATATCGGTCTTTTCTTTGGTATTAACGGTTTGGAATAGACACGCCCCCAAAGCGCAAAAAGAAGCATCAGTTGCAATTCAAAAATCCTGAAGCATGTCTGGATGATACAATAACTTTCCATTTTCAAGTGCTGTTCTTATCTTGTCGAATGCAGTTTGACACTGATGATTCCAGACCTAAGAATTATTCTTCCATAGAAGTGATAAAAGTTTTTCTTCATTCAATAATTGATTGGGTACGAAACGTCGGAAAAACGAAGCAGCTCTGAGAAAAGACCTTAGCTGTTATTTGGTTGTTGGTACAGCGAAGTGTTCAATAGCGTCCAGTTTTCCTGGCTCAGGCATGACTCCTTCGGGTGAGATATTGCGCCCGAAAAATTTTATCTCCGACCTCCCAAATTTGGATTTGGCTAGGTTGACAGTTATTCTTGCTTCGTTGAATTTTCTGAAAATTGACTGCCGCATCTTAGTGTTCATCCCACGTAGCAGTGGCTATTAACAAATCGTCTACGTATTCCGTGACTTTGCCGAGTAGCACGGGGCCCAGAACCTTGCATAACGCTGCGATGAAAACTCCCGCGCTGACATTCAAGCCAAAGGGTAGCACGCGGAATTGGCAACTGCGTCCGGCAAAAATGAATGCAGTGTATTTTCTTGACATTTCGCTTAATAGAATTTGCCAGTACAATGATCGAAGATCAAGGCTCGAGAGGAAACGAGCGCCATGAAAACGTCGTAAAAGTTCTTCTAAATTTTCCTGTCTTGTTTGGACTGGTATGATAATTTTGTTTATGTTTCGTGTATCAAGAACTAACCCTATCTTGCCTTGCCCCCCCCCCCCTCCCTCCCGGTTTGGATACCGCTAAAAGGGAACTAGAATACGGGGAGTCCGATGGTTCGATTATTCCCCAGTCTAACATCTGACGTATTTCCATCTTTACAGCCACCTTTTTACTCCACAGCACGGCATATGATGTCCTACAATTAATGTGGGCAACCTCCATGTTATACACTAAGTACTTGATGATGCCAAGTTTATTAGCGAATATAGGCATATAATCTGCAATGACATTTCCGAGGTTTTCCTTCTGTGTTTGGTTCAGATAGGTCGGCCCTGAGGCTTTTGCTACAGTTGTTGCTGAATTGCTAAGTACTGCTGCGTTGTTAACTTCCGTGCGCAGAAATTCTGATGTCTCGCAATTCTCAGAAATGTGGAGTATTCTTGGGCCTACCAATTTAACAATAACATTAAGACAGTATCTGTTTTGTGCATTTGGAGTCCTAATTAACCGTAGTGCAATTCTTTTACCTTTGTTTGTAACCACTCATTTTCCCGCAGGTAGATCAGTCTTTGCATTTCTACCGCGTAGAAAATTCCATCCCAGGATGCAAGGAACCGATAAATTTTTAATTAGTAGGAAGTGGCACTTAAGTTGCTCGTCTTCTACATAGAGATCGGCCTGCACCTGTTGCTTGACTATCTGTGTGGCAACGCCTAATGCGCCAGAAACTAGGCAATTTTGCACAAACGTTATAGGTAATCACTTTATACGATTAATTTGGTAGAACAAGGTCTCATTCGTGAGACTTGTAGTGGCACCAGTATCAATGATTGGTTACACATTAATACCATTGACAGTGACCATAGTTGCAGCTTGTACTATGTATTCATCGTCATGTTTACAGACATTAGCTTCTTCTAATAATTCGTCCCTGATGTCGGCACCGTAGTTGTAAGGTAGTGCTTTCAGGTTAATTGGGGGGTTACCTACACTTATAGATCCGACCGTGCTCGCAGGGCCGTTCAGAACGGTCGCCTCTAGTTTGACTGAGGCTGTTGGCCGGATTCTTATGCGACTTCGCATACTCGCCCCGCAGTAGAACGACTACTATCAACATGATTTTGACTGTTCGTGTTTGCAATGACGCGCACAGCTTGAATTATATTCGACGTCTGGTTACCGAACCATAAAATTGGTTGCTGGTTTGACCATTGATTGCCGTTATTACTATTCGGGTATTGGTTCTTGTTCCATTCATTTGTGTTTGACTGAGTCGGAGGACCCTTGTTGTTACTCCATTGATTTCCATTCCGCTTTTTCCTCTGTGTTTTCTTATCGTGGTTTGTGTCATGGTAACTATTTCCATTTCCAAACTTGCGTTTACGATTCTTGCCGTTTTCCGAGTTACTGTTGCCATATTTCCATTTATTTGTATTCTCGTCATTCGAAATATGGTTCGGATAATTATTGTAAGCAGGCACATTCGTTTCGTCGTATTGACCTTTCCTGTGCTGATTACGTTTACTCTGTTCATTACTACTATAATTATCAACGCTGTGAAAACTGTTGCAGTTATTCATGAATGCTTGGTAGGACTTTGCGTCTTCTTGGATTAGGTCTAAGGACTACATCACCGAAAGGAAATGCCTCAGATCTTCATCTTGTACATTTATTAACTTATCCCTAAGGTTGATCGGTTATTTTGTCTTTAATATGCGTAGTACTTCTTTGTGTGATGTAGGCTGAGACCAGTATCTCGTTTTCGCAATATATCGTTCAAAATACGTGCGCAAACTTCCTTTTTCCGGATTGTACATTTCCGGAGTATAAACTTCCTTTCGCAAACATTCTTAGATTCATGTGGACCAATATTTTGCGAGGAAAGCTTTCTCGAATTCAGCGAGCGTACTGCATTGTTCAGCGGTTTCGCTGGTCCACATGCCATGTCACCGGTGGCTGATGTGTGACATCACGAATTGAATTTTTTGATATTTAGACCAGTAACTGGGTAAGGTATTCCTGAATGCGCGTATAAAAATGATTGGATGAATGGACTTCTTGTCCTCGTCAACTGTTTGAAATTGAATAGACTTCGCTCAATCTTCCCTGAATTCATAATACGTTCGTCTTCGTAATTACATTTTGCTGACGACAAGTAGGGTGTTTGGAATATTCATTGATTCCCGAATGTCTTTTTTCTTACATTGTCGTCGTTCGGCCGTTGCATAGGAAAATTAATTTCAGTTCTGCTGTCCGTCGAAACAGCTTTCTCCAAATTTCGGACGCGAGCCTTCATCTCCCGTCTCCACATAGGCATTTCTTCGTTTGGTTCTTTTTGTTCGTCTCGCATTCTGCGCGGCGTCTGAATTCGGTTGTAAGGCAGAACATATATCTTGCTGTATGGTGTGGCAGGTGGCAGTTGACGCTAAATAACGACACGCGCTGCACAGCGTTGTCGACGGAAAAATTAATTTTTGCGTCAAGTTCCGTCTCTTTAACGATTATCCAATTGGATATTTCAATATTTACTTATCTTTTGTGAGATTCTAGCTGTTCGTTTAAAATCTTTCGGTTATTTATTTTGAGATCTGTAACGGCAGATGTTAAGTCTTCCACATCCGACTTTATTGCGGAATGCGAAGTTTTTAGATTTTCAGCATCACTGTCCAGTTTATTGACTTGGATCAAAATTGGTGCATAAGCTTGCTTCATATTCATTAACTCGCACCCGATGTTGCCTAGTTCGGTTTTTTTTTCATTTTTAGTTATTTATCTCTTTGTTCCTGTTTCTTTTTGCGTAAAGCAAATCATCGAGTAAAACTGAAGTGATATCAGGTGTTCCCCAGGGAAGCGTTCCGGGATCTCTGCTGTTCCTGATCTATATAAATGACCTGGGTGACAGTCTGAGCAGTTCTCTTAGATTGTTCGCAGATGATGCTGTAATTTACCGTCTAGTAAGGTCATCCGAAGACCAGTATCAGTTGCAAAGCGATTTAGAAAAGATTTCTGTATGGTGTGGCAGGTGGCAGTTGACGCTAAATAACGAAAAGTGTGAGGTGATCCACATGAGTTCCAATAGAAATCCGTTGGAATTCGATTACTCGATAAATAGTACAATTCTCAAGGCTGTCAATTCAACTAAGTACCTGGGTGTTAAAATTACGAACAACTTCAGTTGGAAAGACCACATAGATAATACTGTGGGGAAGGCGAGCCAAAGGCTGCAACAAGTCCACTAAAGAGACAGCTTACACTACACTCGTTCGTCCTCTGTTAGAATATTGCTGCGCGGTGTGGGATCCTTACCAGGTGGGATTGACGGAGGACATCGAAAGGATGAAAAAAGGGCATCTCGTTTTGTATTATCACTTAATAGGGGAGAGAGTGTGGCAGATATGATACGTGAGTTGGGATGGAAGTCATTAAAGCAAAGACGTTTTTCGTCGCGGCGAGATCTATTTACGAAATTTCAGTCACCAACTTTCTCTTCCGAATGCGAAAATATTTTGTTGAGCCCAACCTACATAGGTAGGAATGATCATCAAAATAAAATAAGAGAAATCAGAGCTCGAACAGAAAGGTTTAGGTGTTCGTTTTTCCCGCGCGCTGTTCGGGATTGGAATGGTAGAGTGATAGTATGATTGTGGTTCGATGAATCCTCTGCCAAGCACTTAAATGTGAATTGCAGAGTAATCATGTAGATGTAAATGTAGAAGCTTCGCTTTCTGATTTCCGCTGAGGGCGTTCGCGATCGCGTAATTCCAAATTTTTCAGGAAAGCAGTAAGCGGGTGAAGCTCAGTACTGTCTTCCGTCGTTTCATTAGGTTGATCCGTATCCGCTGCAGTTTCATTAACTGCAGTGGTCGGACGACCATTTTCGTTGTTTTGTATGATCACTGAATTCGCGGCGGACATGTTCAAGTCATGGGTTTGATTTTGTAGCTAATTTGCGGTGAAATCTATGAGTGATTCATTTAGATTTACCGCTTCATTTTCGAAATCTGATGGTGAAGCCATGGCTTCAATTGGTAAATTCTCTTTTTCACCGACTTTGTCCATAATATGAAATTTTTAAAAATCGGGGAAAAATTCGTCACACGAATGTTAATATTTAACACTAACATACATTATATAAATAACAGTAAAAAATGTTAATACAATAAATAATTTTCCTGACTACGATGCTCTCTTATCATTGAGCGGCCAAAATCTGCCATTTTATGTTCTCTATCTTCACAAACAAAACAATCTTACGTCGATTTGGATTTTTTTAACACGCCCTTCCAAACTCACTGAGCTAAACTACAACAAACTACGATTTTACTTTCTGTAGAGAATCAAAGGAAAAGAATGCTGTAGAAAATGCTTCATTTGAATGAGTTTTTACCTTAAAGATGTACAATTTGTTGTAAACAGGATTGGTTGACTATTTCCACGTCGTGGTACAGTACATTGAATGGATATATGAAATAGAAATACAAATTTTATATTAGAGATTGCAATTCAAATTTTTACATACATTTATTTTGAGGTAGCCCCACGTTGGACCCCAAATATACTGAAGCTTTAACTACGGTATTTTATAAATATGGGTGGATGTGATTACGGAATTATGGAAATTTACGCTTGGACTAGCATAAATTGTAATGGATGTAAAATAAGCTGAAGTATATTCATATATTTGTAATAATTTATTAACTGAATAAATATTCAAACTAATTACGTCTCGAAATAGCAGATTGACGAAATCTCAAGTTATTATCGTAATTCGGAAAAATTAGCATTTTTTGATTACCAAGGGGAATTTCTTCAACTTAATGTATCCCAATTACTCTTGAATTTTTATTTTTAAATATGAGCATGAGACTCGTTATTTTCATTACTTAAACATCACACAAATATTAGTATGTGGATTAATTAGAGGTATCAATTATTATAATTAACTAAAAGTAAATGAATTAAGTATTTCACACACGCCACTTTTTAGCTTTTAGAACAAAAATTATTTTTATCGGAAAGTGCAAGCAATACTATCGAATGCATAAGATGATCACTTCACTTCTTAGTTTATACTACTCTTTTTTACCTTTTATCGAGTGAAGTGAAGGTTAGTAGAATTGTAGCGAGCTGATAAGCGTTTAATTTGTGCTTTTGTAATCTCAATGAAGTTTCTAACTAGCTTCTCGCCTCGGGAGAGTGTTAGAATGATTTAATTTAATCTTGTGAGTATCGCGTTGGCATCGTAAGAAAAAATGTAGTAAAAAAGATCTATAGCATTTATAAATTGGGAATTTGTAATTGCTACTACAAAATGAAAATAGAAATGTTAAATTAAACAATTATTATTTAACAAAAAAAGTTTTTTGTACTGAAATCTAACATCTTATGAATAATTCTCGCAGTTTTGAACGTTAGAAAGAATTGTGCCGTTTTTCGGCGAAATACCTGGAAATTACAATAATCTTAGCTCAACTCTGGAGCGAGAGAATAAAGTATTCATAATAAGATCCTGTCAGTAGTCGCAACTGGCGATAATAATGAAATGACTAAATAAATTCCTAACAGGAATACAAGTTTAGTTCATTTGAACAAAACTGGAATAAAATAGGAGCCTGATAGGACTTTTTTATGCTGTTGGAAAGACGCCCAATCAAAGAATAAGAAGAATAAGAAAAAACGGGCGCGCATTTTTATATAGAACAGAACATAGGTAATAATGATACGCCGCTTACATTATTCTGGGCTTACATATACGCTGACTTCCAGCGCATTTAATTGACTTAGTGCATAAATAATATTGTTAAATCTTAATACTTCGACAGAAAAAGGAAATAGTATGTTATTACGTAGCGGGCAGAGCACAATTTTATACAGTTCAAAAGGCTCCCTTTCGGGCTGAACATATCCTCTGCTGCCTTTATAAGACGTTTAGGAACTGTATTGGATAAAGGGGTCCAACAGTGTCTCACCTGTTATGTTGATGACATATTAGTAGCCGGACCATCACAGAAACTTCATAATAAGGTGATCAATAAATTGCTAAGGACATTAAAAGAGTATGGAATAACTGTAAACGTAATTAGGTCTAATTTTGGGAATAAAAAGGTTGAGTTTTTAGACCATATTATTACTGAACAGGTAATTGAACCTAACCCTAGCGAACTGAAAGCAATACACAATATTGACACACCATACAATAGAAAGACGTTGCGTGGCTTCTTGGGACTCATTAACAAAAGGTTCATTTGGATAGAATCCCTTGCTACCCCACGTTTATGTGAGTTAACTAGTAAAAAGAGGCCCTAGGTGTGGGATGTCCAAGCAGAACAGGAGTTCCATTAACTAAAAAAGTCACTGGTAAAGGCCCAAGAAGACGGACAGTGGATAAGAAAGGCGACAGCTTTCGCTAGTCGAGTACTCGCTAAATGTGAAAAAAAATACTCGATCACAGAGTTAGAAGCCTTGGCAGTAGTATGGGGGTTCGTAGATTCAATACTTCCTGTTTCGGCGAAAAACTAATGTGTTTAATGACCATAAGGCAAAAACATTTATGTTAAATGCAAAACTATTGCCAGGAAGATTAGGTCGGTGGATGTTAACGTTGCAGGAATATGATTTTCGAATCACCTATGTGCATGGACCATCAAACATCATAGCCGATATCTTCTCCAGCTTGCCAGAAGGAGTTAACGAAAGCAGAGCGAGTAATACAATAAAAGAGCAAGTAGCCATGTATCAGCTGAAAAATGTGCCATTTGAGAACTACATAACCAATACATTAAAACAGTTAGGTAGGGACCAAGATAAAGATCCAGATCTCAGCACGTTTAAAGGTAAGTGGAAAAATTGTGAATTACGCGCCATTCGACAATTCTGTCTCATAAAGGACAATGTCTTATGCTACTGACGTAATACAGATACAAGTTTATGGGTTGCATGTATATAACCGGATCAGATAAATAAGTATATTTTGTATACTCATTTGAGTAACAGTCATTTTGGTCCTAAGAAATGTTTTTTTTTTTAACTAAATATATCTTGTTGTTCTTGTTGTTGTTGTTGTTGTAGTGGTCTTCAGTCCAGAGACTGGTTTGATGCAGCTCTGCATACTACTCTATCCTGTACAAGCTTCTTCATCTCCCAGTACTGGAGAGACAAAGTAACAAATGAAGAGGTGCTTAGAAGAGTACAGGACACCAGATCTCTGTGGAGGCACATTCAAACAAGAAGAGACAAACTTGTAAGACACATCCTGCGACACAACAACATCATTGGAACAATAGCAGAAGGAGCTATTGAGGGAAGGAATCGGCGGGGGCGACCAAGGATATCATACATGCAACAGATCATGAATGACATTGGATGTAAAACATACGTGGAAATGAAGAGGAAGGCAGACAGAAGAGAGGAATGGCGCTCTTGTGCAAACCAACCTCAGGGTTGAACACTACAAGAAGGAAGAAGACTCCAAGAAAATTTACATCCGAATCTGGACATACGAATGTGCACTTTAAGCCAAATTATACATTTTAGTATAGTTCCCGAAATTCCGATGCCCTTGGAGTATTCTCTAATGTCATGTTTCTTTTATGACATCATGTAAGATCTTTTTATGTTTTACACGTATGAACATACGGGCTTCCTGCGTCGTCATAGCTGCGCAAGCGCGGTGACGCCTGTTATCTGGCTCTCTCTAGAAACTGCTGAAACGAACCTATTTCCAACAAGTCGCGGGAAACTATTGCTAAAGGTTGTTTGAAAAGCGTTACTTTCAAAGTAAATTTCATTTTACACAAGATGAATTATGTGCGAGACTGCACGATGCATTTCTTACATCACAGAGCGTTTGACACTAATTTAAAAATCAACTCATTGAGGACGACCATTTAGAATAATTTTGAGCCCAGAAGATGAGACATTAACGTCGTTGTTAAAAATTTCACTGGCACATTTGTATGATGTATCTTAAAGTGTAACACTCGCAGATCAACATTACATGTGAAAGCTTAGCTTCTCTTTTATTTTTGGAAGAAATGCGAAAATTGCAAGTTTACATAAATCTTTCTTACACTGCAGAAAAAAAGATGTTGTTGTTGTGGTCTTCAGTCCTGAGACTGGTTTGATGCAGCTCTCCATGCTACTCTATCCTGTGCAAGCTTCTTCATCTCCCAGTACTTACTGCAACCTTCATCCTTCTGAATCTGCTTAGTGTATTCATCTCTTGGTCTCCCTCTACGATTTTTACCCTCGACGCCGCCCTCCAATGTTGAAGTTGTGATCCCTTGATTTCTCAGAACATGTCGTACCAAACGGTCCCTCCTTCTTGTCAAGTTGTACCACAAACTCCTCTTCTTCCCAATTCTATTCAATACCTCCTCATTAGTTATGTGATCTAACCATCTAATCTTCATCATTCTTCTATAGCACCACATTTCGAAAGCTTCTATTCTCTTCTTGTCCAAACTATTTATCATCCATGTTTCACTTCCATACATGGCTACACTCCATACAAATACTTTCAGAAACGACTTCCTGACACTTAAATCTAAACTCGATGTTAACAAATTTCTCTTCTTCAGAAACGCTTTCCTTGCCATTCCCAGTCTACATTTTATGTCTTCTCTACATCGACCATCATCAGTTAGATTGCTCCCCAAATAGCAAAACTCCTTTACTACTTTAAGTGTCTCATTCCCTAATCTAATTCCCTCAGCATCACCCGAATTAATTCGACTACATTCCATTATCCTCGTTTTGCTTTTGTTGATGTCCATCTTATATCCTCGTTTCAAGACACTGTCCATTTCGTTCAGCTGCTCTTCCAAGTACTTTGCTGCCTCTGACAGAATTAGAATGTCATCGGCGAACCTCAAAGTTTTTATTTCTTCTCCATGGATTTTAATTCCTAATCCGATTTCATGGTGTGGTTTCCTGTAGTCATGTCCTAGTTCATGAACCACGGGAAACGTATGAGTGGCCAAGTAAGTGGTCCCGACAGTCGGGATACCAGTTACTTTGGAATAAGGCTGGGCATCTCGGACATATTCTGAGTCGTGGTCACCTTTGTGCTCATACGGCAAAGACTACCAAATCCACCGGTTAGTCCCTCAACCGTTAGGGGTAAAACTCAATGGGACTCGGGGCAAGTAAGGCTAGCAACCTGTTTCCCCGATACTTTAAATATGATGCTGGCAACAATCAGAGCAAAATGTCTCGGACCTTTGGAGGTGACGGAGTCCCACCTCTAACTGACAAACCAGGGACTCCTAAGACACGACTTGGCAAGCAAATGGTAATGAGATGGGGAGCTATTAACATCAGTGGGGGCTACCATGGGAAAAAGGTAGAGCTGGCTGAGGCTGCAAGTAAGATGGGGTTGGACGTTTTAGCTGTTAGTGACAATCGGGTAAGGGGTGAGAAAGAAGAGGAAGTGGGAGAATACAAGGTTTACCTGTCAGGAGTTAAAGCAGGAATAGCACAATGGGATGTAGGGCTTTACATCAGGAAAGAAATGGAACCCAGCGTAGATGCAATAAGGTACGTAAACGAACGACTGATGTGGACAGATTTGACAGTGTCTAGCAAGAAAATTAGGATTGTGTCAGTATATTCGCATTGTGAAGGGACAGATCAAGATAAGATGGATAGTTTTTATGAGGCACTCAGTGATGTAGTTGTTAGAGTAAAGGACAAGGACAGTGTTCTGATCATGGGTGATTTTAATGCCATATTGGAAATCGAACAGAAGGGTATGAAAAGGTTATGGGTAAATTTGGAGAGGATATAGAGGTCAAACTCTTGGATTTCTGTGCCAGTATGGGCTTAGTAATCACAAACTCCTTTTTAGACATAAGAACATTCACATGTAGACTTGGGAAGGCAGGGGAACCAGATCTGTCATTGAGTATATAATAACAGATCAGGAACTCAGGAAGGCTGTGAGGGACACACGTGTATTCAGGGGATTCTTTGATGACACTGATCATTATTTAATCTGCAGTGAGATTGGGATTGTGAGGCCGAAAGTGCAAGAGGTCAGGTCCCTATGTAGGAGGATAAGAGTGGAGAAACTTCAGGATAAGGAAATCAGACACAAGTACATAACAGCGATATCAGAATGTAGTCAATTACAGTCATTGGAAAACGAATGGACAAGGTATAGGGACATAGTACTAGAAGTGGCTAAAGAATGTCTTGGAACAGTAGTGTGTAAAAGTAGGATGAAGCAAACAGCTTGGTGGAATGACACAGTCAAGGTAGCCTGTAAAAGGAAAAAGAAGGCGTATCAAAAATGGCTGCATACTAGAACTCAGGTAGACAGAGAAAGTTATGTTGAAGAAAGAAACAAAGCCAAACAGATAATTGCAGCATCCAAGAAGAAATCTTGGGAAGACTTTGGAAACAGGTTGGACACTATGGGTCAAGCTGCTGGAAAACCATTCTTGAATGTAATTAGCAGTCTTCGAAAGGGAGGTAAGAAGGAAATGACAAATATTTTGGACAGGTCAGGAAAACTGCCGGTGAATCCTGTGGATGCCTTGGGCAGAGGGGGGGAATATTTTGAAGAGTTGCTCAATGTAGATGAAAATACGATCAGTAATGTTTCAGATTTCGAGGTAGAATGGGATAGGAATGATGATGGAAATAGGATCATATTTGAGGAAGTGGAGAAAATGGTCAATAGATTGCAGTGCAATAAAGCAGCTGGGGTGGATGAAATTAAGTCGGAACTAATCAAATGCATTGGAATGTCGGGTCTTAAATGGCTACACAGGATAATTGAAATGGCCTGGGAGTCGGGACAGGTTCCATCAGACCGGAAAAAATCAGTAATCACACTAATTTTTAAATATGGAAATAGAAAAGATTGTAACAACTACAGAGGTATCTCCTTAATCAGCGTTGTGGGTAAAATCTTCTCAGGTATTGTTGAAAGGAAAGTGCGAGTATTAGTCGAGGACTAATTAGATGAAAATCAGTGTGGGGTTAGATCTTTAGCTTGTGGCAGGTAAAGGAGAAGTGTTATGAGTGGAACAGTGAATTGTATCTATGCTTTACAGATCCAGAAAAAGGCATATGACTGGGTTCCTAGGAGGAAGTTATTGTCTGTTCTACGAGATTATGGAATAGGAGGCAAACTTTTGCAAGCAATTAAAGGTCTTTACATCGATAGTCAGGCAGCAGTTAGAGTTGACGGTAAATTGAGTTCATGGTTCAGAGTTGTTTCTGGGGTAAGACAAGGCTGCAACTTGTCTCCACTGTTGTTCATATTATTTATGGATCATATGTTGAAAACAATAGACTGGCTGGCTGATATTAAGATATGTGAACACAAAATAAGCAGTCTTGCATATGCGGATGACTTAGTTGTGATGGCAAATTCGATTGAAAGTTTGCAAAGTAATATTTCAGAGCTAGATCAGAAATGTAAGGGCTATGGTATGAAGATTAGCATCTCCAAAACGAAAGTAATGTCAGTGGGAAAGAAATATAAACGGATTGAGTGCCAAATAGGAGGAACAAAGTTAGAACAGGTCGACAGTTTCAAGTACTTAGGATGCTTATTCTCACAGGATGGCAACATAGTGAAAGAACTGGAAGCGAGGTGTAGCAAAGTTAATGCAGAAAGCGCTCAGCTACGATCTACTCTCTTCTTCAAGGAGGAAGTCAGTACGAAGACTAAGTTATCTGTGCACCGTTCAATCTTTCGACCAACTTTGTTGTATGGGAGCAAAAGCTGGTTGGATTCAGCTTACCTTATCAACAAGGTTGAGGTTACGGATATGAAAGTAGCTAGGATGATTGCAGGTACTAGTAGATGGGAACAATGGCAGGAGGGTGTCCACAATGAGGAAATCAAAGAAAAACTGGGAATGAACTCTACAGATGTAGCAGTCAGGGCGATGATGATGATAATGATCCGATTTTTCTTTTGTTTCCTTTACTGCTTGCTCAATAAACAGATAGAATAACATCGGGGATAGGCTACAACCCTGTCTCACTCCCTTCCCAACTACTGCTTCCCTTTCATGCCCCTCGACTCTTATAACTGCCATCTGGTTTCTGTACAAATTGTAAATAGTGTTTCGCTCCCTGTATTTTACCCCTGCCACCTGCAGAATTTCAAAGAGAGTATTCCAGTCAACATTTTCAAAAGCTTTCTCTAAGTCTACAAATGCCTTTCCTTATTCTTTCTTCTTAGATACTTCGCAAGGTCAGTATTGCCTCACGTGTTCTAATATTTCTACGGAATCCAAACTGATCTTCCACGTGGTCGGCTTCTACCAGTTTCTCCATTCGTCTATAAAGAATTCGTGTTAGTATTTTGCAGCTGTGACTTATTAAACTGATAGTACGGTAATTTTCACATCTGTCAACACAAGCTTTCTTTGGGATTGGAATTATTATGTTCTTCTTGAAGTCTGAGGGTATTTGATCTGTCTCATACATCTTGCTCACCAGATGGTAGAGTTTTGTCAGGGCTGGCTCTCCCAAGGCCGTCAGTAGTTCTAATGGAATGTTGTCTACTCCGGGGGCCTTGTTTCGACTTAGGTCTTTCAGTGCTCTGCCAAACTCTTCAAGCAGTTTTATATCTCCCATTTCATCTTCATCTACAGCCTCTTCTATTTCCATAATATTGTCCTCAAGTACATCGCCTTTGTATAGACCCTCTATATACTCCTTCCACCTTTCTGCTTTCCCTTCTTTGCTTAGAACTGGTTTTCCATCTGAGCTCTTGATATTCACACAAGTGGTTATCTTCTCTGCAAATGTCTCTTTAATTTTCCTGTATGCAGTATCTATCTTACCCCTAGTGAGAGAAGCCTCTAAATCGTTACATTTGTCCTCTAGCCATCCCTGCTTAGCCATTTTGCACTTCCTGTCGATCTCATTTTTGAGACATTTGTATTCCTTTATACCTGCTTCATTTACTGCATTTTTATATTTTCTCCTTTTATCAATTAAATTCAATATTTCTTCTGTTACCCAAGGATTTCTACTAGCCCTCGTCTTTTTAATTACTTGATCCTCTGCTGCCTTCACTACTTCATCCCTCAAAGCTACCCATCCTTCTTCTACTGTACTTCTTTCCCCCATTCCTGCCAATTCTTCCCTTATGCTCTTCCTGAAACTCTGAACAACCTCTGGTTTAGTCAGTTTATCCAGGTCTAATCTCCTTAAATTCCCTCCTTTTTGCAGTTTCTTCAGTTTTAATCTACAGTTCATAACCAATAGATTGTGGTCAGAGTCCACATCTCCCCCTGGAAATGTCTTACAATTTAAAACCTGGTTCCTAAATTTCTGTCTTACCATTATATAATCTATGTGATACCTGCTAGTATCTGCAGGATTCTTCCATGTATAAAACCTTCTTTTATGATTATTGACCAACTGTTAGCTAAGATTAAGTGATGCTCTGGAAAATTCTACCAGGCGGCTTCCTCTTCCATTTCTTACCCCCAATCCATATTCACCTGCTATGTTTCCATCACTTCCTTTTCCTACTCTCGAATTCCAGTCACCCATGACTATTAAATTTTTGTCTCTCTTCACTACCTGAATAATCTCTTTTGTCTCATCATACATTTCATCAATTTCTTCATCATCTGCAGAGCTAGTTGGCAATAAACATGTACTACTGTGGTAGGCGTGGGCTTCGTGTCTATCTTGGCCACAATAATGCGTTCACTATGCTGTTTGTAGTATCTTAGCGGCACTCCTATTTTTTTATTCGTTATTAAACCTACTCCTGCATTACCCCTATTTGATTTTGTATTTATAACCCTGCATTCACCTGACCGAAAGTCTTGTTCCTCCTGCCACCGAACTTCACTAATTCCCACTATATCTTAATTTCACCTATACATTTCCCTTTTTAAATTTCTAACCTACCTGCCCGATTAAGGGATCTGACAGTCCGCCCTCCGATCCGTAGAACGCCAGTTTTCTTTCTCCTGATAACGACGTCCTCTTGAGTAGTCCCCGCCCGGAGATCAGAATGTGGCGCTGTTTTACATCTGGAATATTTTACCCAAGAGGACGCCTTATCATTTAACCATACAGTAAAGCTGCATGCCTCTGGGGAAAATCATGGCTGTAGTTTCCCCTTGCTTTCAGCCGTTCGCAGTACCAGCACAGCAAGGCCGTTTTGGTTAGTGTTACAAGGCCAAATCAGTCAATCATCCAGACTGTTGCATTTCCAACTACTGAAAAGGCTGCTGCCCCTCTTCAGGAACCACACGTTTGTCTGGCCTCTCCAACAGGTAACCCTCTATTGTGGTTGCACCTACGGTACAGCTGTCTGTATCGCTGAGGCACGCAAGCCTTTCCACCTATGGCAAGGTCCATGGTTAATGGGGGGAGGACAGATGTCTTATCACTTCGCAAATATGGAGCGAAGAATCAGACAGGTTCTTGCTAAATGTAAGAAATGCCAGATAACTAAACATGCAACTTTTCAAACGAGATCACCAATGTTCCCTGTCGTTGCAGAGAAACTGAGACACATGGCAGCAACAGATCTCATGGGTCCATTACATCGTACACAGAGAGGTCATGTATTCATTTTCGTGGTCCTAGAATTAACATTTAAATACGTGACGTTTTCTCCCTAGAAGAAAGCAACTGGGAGCTGTATAAGCAAAGCGCTGACACAAGATTTCCATCGACAGTTTAGTTGTGACGATGAAATGCTGTCAGAAAATGGACCACAATATCGTTCAGCACAATGGCGAAAGACTCTGTTACGGCATAAAATCAAACCTATTTATATTTCCAAATATATGCCAAGAGCTAACCCAGCTGACCAAACGATGAAGGATTTGGGAACCCTATGGCATTTGTTTTGTAGCAAAGCAGTATGATATGTGGGATAGACATTTGTCTGACTACCAGGATGTGGTAAACGAAATGTCACGTACCAGTACGTTATTACCTCCAATAACTGTTCTGAAAAATAAGCCGGCACCAGATAAAATCTGGGAAATAAATTCCCACCAGTAGTCAGAGCACACCTTCAAAATCTAGTAAAATTAGCACTGAGCAATTTGAAGACTGCAGCGTTAAAGAGAAAGAAGCGGGGGACAAAACGACAACCTCACGAGTATTTTCACTAGGACAAAAGGTACTTGTGAAAGTCCAGCATCTCTCTTGCAAGAAAAAACATCAAAGTCAGAAATTCTTTTCAATGTATAAAGAAAGAAGTAAGTAAAGTGGTTCATGATAATGCAGTCGAATTGATTAACCCAAAAACAGGAAAAACATTGGGTTTGCACCACGTGAGTCACTTGAAATTGTATAAAGGGTAAAATAGTAAACATTAATTCCACAAGAAAATTTAGATGTATCGAATATCCAGATTTCAATAAGAGCAAAATCTAGATGTCGAAGAATAGTGAAGCTAACAAAACGCAAACAATTTTTTTATTAATTTTTACTTATCTCATTAAAATAAATATAATTACTTTCTCAGCAGATCAAAAGGATAGTTGTGAAGGAAGAACAATAAAATAAGAACTAAAGTAACTCTTCATCAGAGGAATTGTGTTATGGGGAGTAGGAGAAATACAGAAATCAGCATATGGATATTTCGACGAAATAGTAGTAGATTCTCTCTTAAAATGTAAAGTAGAAAGAAGTTGATTTTTGTGGACGAAAGGAAGCCAAAAAATTAGGTCATTCTGTCATGGATGGGGAACATTTAGTTGAGGAGATATTTTGGGGGAAAATGAGAAGCATTTATGATTTATGGAAGGTACCACAAGTTGATAATAAATGGAGATATGAGGAAAATAGATACAGAAGATGGTTAGGAGATAAGAATTAAGAGAGAGAATTAAATTATTAAGGAAAGCGAGAAACATGTTATTTCTTGGAACGATGTAGACAGAGCGATGTGAGTTTAGCACTGGCATGATTTCGATAAGGAAGAGTAAGATAGGGCGAGAAAGGAATATAAAAGTTTACTATTTAGAAGGAGATAGGAATAACTACAACTAAGAAAAGTACAAGCTCTAAAATCGTGGAATTGGACAGTGGAGAAAGTTTTAAAAGGACACAAGAAACAGAGAGATATTGTATTCTGAAGTTCTGTTATAGCTTATGCCGAAAAGAAGAGATTGCAGAGAAAAAGACGCTGGAGTAGGAGTCAAGGTGCGGAATTTTTCTTATAATATGATGTACCTGTAGTTAGAACAAAAGTAAAAGGAGTTACTAACTCACAAACCTTCATCACCATCAATTTTCCTCTTACTATCCATCGTGATGAAGATGAGGAAACTATTATCTTTATACTAATAGGAAGAAAAGGGAAAAGAAAATGTACATATAGAACGGGGATGGATTTTGATCTCTTAAAATAGATGTAAGGTCATGAAGAGTATAATAAGGAGAATCTTATGTATAGTTTAAATATGGAATATTGTAAAGTCTCTTAGTAATATAGTGTTTGTAAAGAAAAGAAAATTCGATGCAGAAGATTAGGAAGAAAGAAGAGCCTGGGCCAGAAGTGATCAAGAAACCTTTCTAAATCCCTTCCCATACAAGACCATTATTGCGTCTACCTACCAACAAAGAATCCAGTTTTAACTATTCCAGCAATACAGATGTCCAACATTAGTTATGGCAAGATGAAACACTTTCAAATGTCACACCGAGAGATGGGAAATGACTATCCGTATAGAAAACAGGAGGCAGATTAACCAACTATGGATTGGCATAAAGGTTCGAGGATTGACGAAGAATATAGGCTTTCCTGATGCTAATAATAGATCTATAATATAATTTCGCCATGGGTACATGTGGAATGGTACAAAGGCAACCATGTATTCACAATACACTCAAACCTTTTGCAATCTTTCTCCCTGCCGACCGCTATTCCATGCTCAGAGAACACACATCGAGGCACATGAAAATAAGGATGACGACTTCAATGAACTGTGTTGAATATATATATATATATATATATATATATATATATATATATATATATATATATATATATATATATACTGTCTGAGACAGACTAGTATCAGATAAAAATGAAAAAAATTACAAACACACAAGTTTGTTATTGTTTAAAAATATTACATTTTTGAATAATCTTGACAGATACATAATATTTTCTTGTATTTCAAATTTCTACAATACATCTAAAGTGAGAAAGATTTTTGGGGAATATAAATATGTTTGTGTATGGGATTGTGCTTGTAAGGTTATGAGAAGGGTGCTGTTAATTGTGAGATAAATTAAGAAATTATTGTAAGAGATGAAACTTTTTTGAATTTTAATTGGCATAGAAGTTAACCTAAGGTTGAGAATAAAACATAAGTATTGAAAAAGGGGAGGATAATTTTAAACGAAAGTTTCGTCAACATTAATACATCTCCATCATCATTTAACATAAGTCTTGATGTCAAAAAAATAATCAGTGTCAAATTTAAAAATTATGAGTGTTACAAATTTATAGAGAATCTCTAGTTTGGCTATATTTAAAATTAAAATATAGACAACCATGAAATAGAAAGAAAAGGCTTCATATTATTTAAATAATTGTATTAAACCATAAAACTGGGAAAAACAAGTTAAATTATGGAAAAACATTACTTCAATGCTCAAATCAGTAGCATATAGTAAATCAATAGCGGTGAAAAAATAACAAAAAAGAGACTGAAAGAGCAACTGTTTGATTATGCCATATTACATATTAAAGTAGAGAGTTGGTCAATATAAATATATAACAATTGCTACATTCAGCAGTTGAGAACAATTTTGCACTGACTTCAGTCAGTTTCTCAACCATTGATTGATCCAGTGGAAAATTGAACTTGGAAAGAGGAGCATATGTAAGATGGCAGATTGAATGAATGTCAATTTTGCACCTTACATGAGAGATTTTATACATCGTAACAAGGAGATGAATATATTACCTAACATACTCGGCAATAGTGAGCAGATTTGCCTATCAAAATGTACAGTTTGTAATGTAAAGGGATGACACTGAACCCAAATGCTGCGTGTCAATCAGCAAAAGGTGAAAAAAGCTGCTGGAGGAAACGTTTTAGTTTGGGGGCAGACGCGAGTGCGCATTACATTCCAAGTACAACAGAACACTTCTAAAAAGGAGCTGGTGACCATCAGCGAGAGGGACAACGAACGCACCACACGATATAGTGAGGGGAGCAGGTAGTGGCGCAGCACTGCTTGCTGCGTTAAAATTCTTTAGAAAATTGCGTTGGGGTGTTTCCAGATGGATACAAACAGACCAACAAAACAGTTGTTCACGTCAAAGACCCGTGATACGCTTGTGATGCACGCTTGTAACTTTTAGACGTCAGGAACGGGCACAAAATGTCCGATTGGCTGAAGTAAACTCGGAAGAAGAAAAAAGGGTGATGTTGCAATGCAGTTTAAAGTTAGGCCCTTTGCAATTGGCAGAGGTAGTTTCCACAAGATGGAAGGAACCCTCCCATTGGTTTGAAAAAGCCGTGACAAGGAGCATGAAAGGACACAGTTGGGGGGGGGGGGGGGGGGGGCAGTTTACTATGAAAGACACAAGACCGAAAACTTTGGGGACTCTCCTCTGAACCAGCGCCAAGTGTAGAACAGGGTGCATCACGCTCTGTACGAAGACAAAAGACGAATTTTGTGTGAACACTGCGTTCACTTTGGCTGACATTCAGCTAGAAATTAGCTGATGTGTCGTTGAGCTGCGATGGTGGAGAAACGAAACAGCCATGTAGTTAATTGTTCTTGCGAGAAATGAGAGAGCATTGAAGTATACAAGATGCACCATCTATGCACGTATATATCGCAATGTTTTCCAGACTGGGGATGAGTGCATGTTTTCTCGCCTAACTAGAAACATAGGTCAGTTAATGCTGACATAATCACTAAAGATTTTTATTAGCTTTTTATAGGTTTTCCCGAGGGCGAGAGCAGCCATACAGCCGACAGCTCATCGCAGCTAAGGTAAATGCCGCTAGCAGAGGCGTGAACTTGTTGGTTCACCAACTTTCGTGCACTGTGGACTCGAGCAATGTTGAGTAATATTTTGATCATCTTCTCACGAATCTAACCATCCTCCGTAGACTTGATTTTCATCCTAAAAAGTACTGAACTTAGAACCGGAATCGGATGATTTGTCGTAATATTGGTCAACTTCACGGTATACTTGTTAGAACAATCTTGAAGAGAACATTCTGTTTAACTTTGATACTGTTGTGTTCAGGGTTACTTCTACTAAACAGGACGTAATGCGTTATACTGACAACTTCCCTGTAAATGTCATGTCACAATCTATGTAAATTGGTGTACTTATTTGACAATAATTCTGAAATTAAACCAATTTTACAGCTTAACACCAGTGTGCTCTGTCCTAGAAGAACGGTCCACACCTAACCCCAGTCACTGATCCTAGCGACGCTAACGCACTCACAGGATGTTTTTACTGATGTCTGACGAACGTGAAAAGAAGTGAAGTGTCAGACATTTTTGATCTTCTTACGTTATTTTGAAATTAGGTCGTGATCCAAATCTAGTCATCAAGTAAATAAAAAAAGTAAAATTTGCAACTTTGTGCAGGTTTTTCGTTAGATTGATCGACGGTAGTTGCTGATTCACAGCTACTCCAGTACGCTTGTAGTTCGTAAATCTTTGATACTGCTGACATCTTCCTAACGCTGTGACCCTTCTCTAAGGACGCAGTGTCTGGCAACCTGACTGAACGTGCTCTCACCCCTCTGGAGTGCAGTGCCACCACAATTGTTGCTGTTGCGTTGTGGGTGGAATCACTAGGAACCGTTCAGAACCATTCGACGAAATCTGAACGCGATCTGAAGCAGCAAAGGATGCTTATGGTTTTTCAATGATCCTGTCTCTCGCCCTCCTATGGCGACATTGATACATGCACGAATAAAAGTGCAAAGAGCCACTCAAAGAGCCACTCAAAGACCTCCGCCGTCCCTACATTTACTGAGGATTTTAAAAATGTGACTGTAAGGAGATCCTATGAGATATTCGTAACCGCTGGCAGACAGGCAACTGGTATTGGAGCAGTGTCAAGCGATTGCATACCTGCAGGCGCCATTGGCTTCTGTGGTGGTTTTCTCTGTTGAGGAACATTTTTAAAACTCTCAATAAGCGTCAACAGGTGTCACCGAGGGTTTCGTCAAACTGGAGGGGTCTTAGACGGACGCTTTGCCTTTGCATCAGGAAGGTGGTAGCATTGTCAAAGATTGTCAAGAACGTCTTCCTGTTGCTCGTAGCAGTGCAAACTGTCGTTTTTGACCGCGAAATGTGTAGAATCAACGTCTGAAGTAAAGGGATGGTTTCATTGATTCTCTTCATGACATCTCCTGAGGCCCTTCTGTGTCGATTATGAGCGGCAGTGTGTCTGAAATACTTTCCTCGGTCGCTCATTAGAAAACCGCATGATTTCAACTCCGGGTGTTGCAGTTCTGACTTCCATCGAAGAGGCGTCAAAGGAAGGGGTGAAATGTGGATAAGAGGGTCTCTGAGGACTTTCCCATCGTGTACACGACCACAATGGTTTAGGTAGGGCTGTGATGAAAGTTGATACCAATGTTACATCATTAATCCACCTAACACGTCACATTAACTTCTGAGCTCTGGATTTTTTTTCGCATGTGTCGACACCTTCCTGTTTGAAGTGTCGTAGAGCCAGACGGTGACGTCGCAGGGTGCCAGGTTTTTGCACTGTTACAGGTGCTACAGGTGGTAGGAACCATTGAGACAAATTTCAATCTTATGCGTCTCAATGGGAGACAATTACAGCGTTTCGAAACAGTGATCCTTTAACTCTGTTGTTCAATGTACATTCAGACAAGTAAAAATAAGAAATATTTTAACTTCAGTATAGGTATTGCACGCAGACTGTGCTGGGAAGTATTCCTCAGAGCATTTGAAGGTAAAGTGTATATAATATACCAGTGAAGCAGTGAAGTGTGAACACTCATAACGTGGTGATATGTGGACAGCACATGAGTTTCTATGTAGCATAAGAGAATAATAAACTGTGTTACACGGTCTCCCCAACGAAACAGATAGTGTTAGAAGTAAGAACCGCTCAATTCTGGTATTGTGACAGTTCACCACTTTACTTCTTTTATAAATATGTATGGTAATTCTTCGTGTTGCCAGTAGGCGATTCAAAGTGTGTTGCAAGTAGGTGATTCAAAGTGTTAGAGAACTACCTTTATATGGAACATTCTAACATTCTGAGTGGTGTCTGTTTGTTCTGTATCGTGTCTCCCTACCACTGTCGCGCAACGACGCTCTGAGCGCGTTTTTTAGGGAATTGACAAGTTTGAACCTGGGACCTGTTGCTGGTAAGGAGACGCCAGACCACACATGACATGTAGAGTTCAGAAGAGTTCAGTGAGACTAGCGATGATATAACCAAATACTTAATGATTTCAGCGTCAGCTCCACTGCACTCCCTGTAAAAGAATCTTAATACTAACTAAATTTAGTGGAAGGGGTTCAAGGCTTTCCTATTTTTAGTTAGCTGGTAAAATAATGTCGAAAAAGCAGTTCGTTTACCATTGGAAATTTTATTCTACTCACAAAACATTGTTTATAAATTGCACTATTGATAAAAGGAAATGTTTTAATACAGGATGATAAAAACCAACTGCGTTCAACAAAAATGTGAACGAATATTCCCTGAACGGGTTTCCAAGTTCTACAATGGATCGAAGGATGACGTATGCCATATCACATCTACAATCTAGGTTTAAATTAAGTTTCACAAGAAAGAAAACTGTCAAAATGGTCTACAGTGACCCTCAGTTATCTTTAATTACTTATCTTATTTGTCGTAAATTACAGTGGCTGATGTGGCTTCTCAATAACTATACAACAGAAAAATCATCGCTTTTCAGATTTTTACTTCAAGTGGGTAATGCGAACACCATGAGCTTTAATTGACGATCGACACTAGTATTACGCAAAAAGGGGGGTGTAACAGATGAGACTTCTACAGTTCTGAGTGAAGCTTGATGTGCTGTTATGCAGCATCGCGTGGATTCATTACCTTGTGGGTGTTCGTCAGGGGGCGACGGGACAGCACAGCTCCGCTCACCTCGCTGTCTCGGAAGCAACTCTCTCCTTACTTCTAATTACTACAATTTTCCGAAGTTGGTTTAAAAAGAATTATCTGGCTGTGTTTTCATCTGACCAATCAGGGTCTCAATGTTAACCTTAAGCTCCGCCTACAAAAATTCTGTCTATCCAATGAGAAACATTATGCTTTTCGTGGTGGGGCAATCTTTTTAAAGTTTGCAACGTAACAGAGACACGAAAAAGTCTCACGCTAAAACTTGCATGATGTTGTGGTCCTTTTAGTGTTATCGTCAGATCTATACTGTTCTTCTGGAGGGCTCTATCTTTTAACATGGGCTGGGGGGTGGTCCTGACGCAACAGAGATGCGAAGATGTCTCACGCTAAAACTTGCGGCTGGGGTAGTCCTTTTCGTGTTATCGTAAGATCTGTACTGTTTTTCTGGAGGGCTGTAGCATTTAACATGGGCTGGGGGTTGGTCCTAGCGGTTAGATGGCGACGTGGGTGTCTGTCCCTTATTGTAACGCCTTCCAGTTTAACATGGTTCTGCTCTCGGCTTCTGTTCTCGTTTCTCCCCGCAGAACTGCGTCTGTCTCACGGTGGGAAGGTATGACATGCATTTAGGCATTCTTGTGTTAGTCTATGGTACTCCATTTGCTCACTCGTTACTCATATTACTTTGGTTAATTTAATGTCACCATTTATTCGGAGGTATGTGACATACTACTGGATTTGCTTATTATGTCAGGGTTTTCATGGAAGGTGTTGGATTTGCCTGACACCTTACATATCACCACCCTTCGAACTTAATTTTTTTACTGAAGTAAGGCAATGTTTGAATCATTGTCCAAGCCAGTCAAAAATTATTCCGTTATCTAAATTTTGTTGCCTACTATTCAACCATGTTTTTCTGTTCTATGATAGTTTGTATTACTAATTTATATTTTCATTATCTTCCACATTATTATCAAAAATATGTTTATATTGACAAGGGAAGAATATTTTTATTCTGTTATAATTATTATTTTTTAATAATTTTCTTTCTTTATTTAATTGTGAAGTTTTTTTAAGAAGTTTGTTATCGAAAGTGAGTAGTCTTTCACATCGATTTTCTTAGAAATATAGTTTTTATAAATGTAGTAATTAAGTAAAATCTATTCGTAACACATTTTCTAAATATCATGTACAAGTAAAATGTTTTTGTTTCTAGACACTCATTTCAACAGTGTTACACTAACAAATAAGAATTATTTCCTAGAATTGCTTTGACAAAGAAATATGCATACACAAGTATTGAGATATCATCTTAACAAATGGTACAAATGTTAAAAAATAGGGAAAAATATCCAACAAGATAATTTTTTATTCTTTGTTTCTATAGGGAGAAAATAAGTAAAATATAGTTATTCTTTTATTTTTATGAGGAGAAAATAAGTGGCATATAGTTTTAGTGTTTATTATGCCTTACTTTTGTTCTTTATATACTGTCCATTTCAGAACTAATGACTTATTTTTATCGACAGTCTATTTTTTTCTTAAGTCCATAGTCAATGACTGTTATTTTGATGTTTATTAACTGTCTGGTGTGCTTAACTTATTTAGTTTTTCACACGTTTCTTTTGCACAATTCCTACATCACATAATTTGATTTCACACATTCGCACAATCCTATGAATGTTTAAGCATGAGGTTGGCGAATGTTTTTGCACGGAGGTGATGGACTTGAGCAAGATGGATGTGGGCAAGTATTTGATGTACAGCTTCATTCGTTGTTCCTTGTTGGCTTTGCAACTGTGTGTTGCTGTTGTGAAGGTCCCATAATGGAATGGAGCTGTGAGTGCAGAATTTCGTGGTTTACTGGCTTTGTATGCGTGAAATTCATCGTTATGTGCCGCTGAAAGCGGTCGTTTTTCGTTGTAATACTTCGCAAACGTATAGGACAGGCATTTGAGAAGGTATGTCGTCTATTCTTCACCCATCTTCTTTCTTGGTCTCAATCTTGCGAATCATCAACTTCTGTTCTTCCTGCTTTTTCTCTGCTTCTTACTTGCTTTTTGGTTCTTCTCTGGGCAGGATATGGAAATATTTATTGATAACTAGTTGCTTTGAAGTTCTCCTCTTAGTAACAGTTTGATAAATTATTTGGGTGTGTCATTTTTACTTTGTAGAAGTTTTCTTCAGTTCCGTGCAACAGCGTGCTCTTTAATAGCAGTAGTGTGACTTTTACACATATTTTTTTTGCAAGT
This sequence comes from Schistocerca gregaria, assembly GCF_023897955.1. Taxonomy (NCBI): domain Eukaryota; kingdom Metazoa; phylum Arthropoda; class Insecta; order Orthoptera; family Acrididae; genus Schistocerca; species Schistocerca gregaria. The sequence continues at coordinate 931,834,713 of NC_064921.1, forward strand.
GGTGGCTTGCCCAAGCGGTCTTCTCGTTGGGCTGTTTTTTGCTCGCTCCGCTGAGTGGGGGCATTCCGAGATCCTTCTGGCGTTCGGTGTCCTGTCGTATCTCTGCAGGGTTCTGCCACTGTGTGGTTCCATGCTCTGTCCCAGCAGGGTTCCGCCACCCTGTGGTTCAGCTTGGTAGCAGATTTATTTACTGCCCACTTCAGCTACAAGGGCCTTCTGTTGGTCTCGCTGTCCTTTCCCTTGTCTCGACGCTTCTGCCTTGTAGGAATCGTGTCTTGCTAATTATGTGCTTCCCTTTCTTGATACTTCTCGTGTTGCAACTTGTGGGTCGTTGCATCTCGTCCTTGCAAAGGTTCTTACAAAAAGTTTTACTTATAATCATCTAACATTGTTTTATGACTTCTAAAAAGCTTAACAAATTTCAGCGCCCTTTCCATGTTACAATTCTAAGATATTTTGAGTCTTAACGTCTACAAGAATCCTCAAATTCGTTTTCAATTTTTGTGTAGTGTCATGGTGTAGAGCATTTTAGTATGTCATGCTGTTAGACTATCTACACTTTATCCCTTCACTTTAATCTATGGTACTATTGGTGTTATTTTTGTTTTTGTTTTTATTGAAACTACTTTCTTTTTCCCACCTTCCTCTCTCTTCATTCTTCTTTCTCCTTATGGTCTTATCTGCAACATAATCTTGAAATATTGTGCTGATTATTTACCAGTAATAAAATTAATCTTCAAAATTTTTGATATGGCTCACATGGTGAAGTCCTAAGGTTTTGCCTGTTTTTGGGTTCATTAGTTCCACAGCATTATCATGAGCAATTCGGCTAATTATGACAGGTCCTTTGCATGCAGCGTAAAACTTATGTATTTTGTGCTTCTGTTTGCTGGAGAGATGGTTGTTTTTACAAATACTTTCTGGCCCACTGAGAATATTCTTTTAATTGCTGTTCTATCTCCTCTATCTTTTCTTTTAATGACTGCCTTTCTGAAGTTGGAGAGTGCTGTTGCTATGACTTGTTTGTGCTGTCTATGTGGTACAACAGAATATCTAACATTTTCTCTGGTTATGTTTGGGGGTTCAAAATTTTTAAGTACAGTAACTGGAGGTGGTAGTGTAGTGCTATGTGGTATTTCATTTATTATTTCTTGAAAATCTTTAAGGTATATATCCCAAGTGTTGTGTCTTTTGCCTACATATAATCTGCATAGAGTGCCAATGTCCTTCATAGATCGTTCTGCTGGATTTACGCTAGGTTTGTACTTAGATATGTAGATGGGTTTTATTTTGTGTTGTTTTAATGTGTTCTGACATTGCACTGATTTGTATTGTGGGCCATTATCCGAAATTATTCGTTCCACTCGACCTACTTGTCTGAGAAAATCTTGTCTAAATGCTTTACTTATAGTAAGACCTGTTGCCCGTTTTAATGGTGTGAAGGTAACATATTTATAAGTAAGTTCCAAAACGACAAATATGAAAATATAACAATTTTTTGGGTGTGGGAGGGGCCCCATCAAATCTGTTGCAGCTATTTGTTTTAATCTTCTAGGGATTATTGGAAACATGGGTGGCTTGGTTTGGAAAGTGACGTGTTTAGCCCTCATTCATTTTTTGCATTTGACTAATACTGTTCTAATTCGTCTTTCTATATTAGGAAAATGGCTTGTTTGTTTTATTTTTAAAAAGCATTTCTTTGATCCAAATTGGCCATTACTTAAATGTGTATACCATATGTACTTGTTAATTAGTTCGTCTGGGATATAAATTAACCATTCATTCGTAGCAACATTTCGTCTAAAAAATAAAACATTGTTTTTTACGAGATAGTGCTGTCGAATGTCTGGAAAGTCCTTACTTCTCCACTTGTATTTGATTCCTAGTATTTCGGGATCCTTGTTCTGTTCTTTGCCTATGTTTTTCAATGCTGTCGTAATGTAGTTTTCGAAAGGTACTTGATTCATATAGTACATTGTAAACTGGTCTTCTGCTGCTTCCAAATCTATGTTATTGGATGCACCTTGTGGACATCGCGATAAATCATTTGCTAATACATTCGCTGGTCCTGGTATGTGTGTAATAGGGAAGTCAAATTCTTGTAGTATTAACATCCATCCGGCTAACCTCCCATGAGTTAGTCTGCCAGATAGCAGAAATTCTAATGCTTTGTGGTCAGTGTATACTTTTGTTTTTCTTCCGAATAGGAAGTATCGAAAACGTTGGAAGCCCCATAGAATGGCCAATGCTTCCAGCTCCGTGACTGAATAGTTTTTCTCGCTTTTTGTGAGTACCCGACTGGCAAATGTAATTGTTCTGTATAATCTTAGCCCTGCCTATTCGTATTCTTGGAATGAAACAACTCCTAAACCTGTTTTCGCGCTATCAGTGGCCATACAAAAATTCTGTGTTAGATCAGGATGTGCTAAAATCAGTGCTGTTGTTAGTGCGTTTTTCACTTTTAAAAATTCTTCATTGGCTTGTTGATCCCATACCCATGGCGTGTTTTTTTTCAGTCAATGCACATAGGCGTGGTGTTGCGAGAGAGTCGATCCAAATAAATTTTTTATAGAATCCGGTGAGACCTAGAAATCCTCTAAGAGTTTTCTTATTATATGGAGTACAGAATTCGTTGATTGACGTTAGTTTTTCTGGGTCGGGAATTACCCCTTTCTCGTAAATTATGTGTCCTAGAAATTTGACCTCTCGCCTTCCAAATTTGGATTTTGTTATATTTACTGTGACCCCATACTCTTTCATGATCTGCAAAAACTGATTTAATGTGTCATTGTGATGTTCCCAAGAGTGTTATGCTATAATCACATCATCAACATAACAAGTAATTTTTTGTAAAATTTCAGGACTGAGTATAGTATTAAATCCCCTAATAAACGCTGCTGATGATATGTTTAAACCAAATGGCAATCGTATATATACCGAATACGATAAATGCTGTTAATTTTCTACATTCTGGGGCCAATTCTATTTGCCAGGAACTACTTCGTAAATCAATTGATGAAAATATCTCAGCACCGTGGAAGTTTTGTATCAATTCCTCTAATTTTTCTGGGCGATCTGTCTCAGTGATTATGATTGTGTTGATCTGTATGGAATCAACCACTAACCTGATGCTCCCATCTCGTTTTTGTACAATATGGAGCGGGCTGTTATATGTGGAGGCAGCTGGTTCAATAATATCGTCATCTAAAATTTTAGATATCTCCATGAATACTTTATTCCTGTAGCTTAATGGGATTGTATAGGGTGGCACTCTAAGTGGTTTGTGCTGTTTTACTTCAAACTTGACTGAAAATGTTTAATACTGCCAGTCTTAGGTAAAAATACCTCTGCTTTATCTCGTAAAATACCCTCTAATTCTCTTTTACTGTGTTCCGAAATACCTTGAACTTCTTGCAATTTTTCGTCGATTTCTTTATGGACTTCTGACATGAGTTGAGGCAATTCCCCCTTTTGTGCATTCCATTCTAATTCTTCATCCTATTTATCTCGCATCATTCTTAATTGTTTGTTTATAAATGGTATTTCTTCTAATTTTAGCTTTTGCTCAAAGAGAAGTGTGACATTCCCGAATGTTACGCTACCTTTCCTCATATCTATTATCGCTCGTCTCTCATTTAAAAAATCTGCACCTATAATCAAATCTACAGTTAGTTTAGGTATAATCACGAAGTTGGCTTCGATCTTTTGACCTTGACACGAAAGAGTTAACCTTGTTTGTCTCGTAACTTCCGCAGCATTGTTTCTAATAGGAACTCTTATTTAATCTTACGTGTTTTCAGAACTGGCAATTGCTCATTGGCATTACACTGCATGAATAAATTTTCTGAGATCGCAGTCAGTTCACTTCCGCTATCAATTACAATATTGACTGGGATATGCTTTACCATGGCCTTCACAATTGGTTGAATTTGAAAGGGTTGGTTCTGTTCTTCTTCTTCTTGCATCAACGAATCCTCCAGTGAATCATACATGAGTCTTTTTAGGAATTTCCCTTGTGAATTCGAACTTTCTGTAGAAAAAGCTTCGACTGCTACCTCTCTCTCTTTTATTTCCTCTTCTCTATTTCTTCCTTCATTTACGCTTTCTTCAACATCCTCTACTTTTTCATCATCCTCGTCTATCTTCTACTTCTTCGTCTCTACTTCCACATAATCCCATTTAAATGCTCTAATTATCGCTTCATAACTTCCTTCATTATATACGTTGGGTTGGGTGCCCACTCGTAACTTATTTTCAACTTCTGTCGACTGCGCATTAACCTCATTGAATTCGCTTTCCCTGGTTTCCGTCTCAAATAGCTCTGCAATACTCATTACTTCGTCCTTTCCACCTACATTTGTTGTGCATGCCTCTGGTAATTCATCTTCCTCGTCAGTATTCTCCCAATTAATTTTGTCCCAACACGATATTGTTATTTTCTTGTCTTTGATTTCACCTGGTCGCTGCGAATTTGTTTCTTCCTTCTTCTCTTTTCGTGATAAGATTTTTACTTCTCTGTTCAAGGTGCTGCAATTGTCCTGGGTCGGTGCGTCATTCTCTTTGGCAATGGCGCTTAGCTGTCAATTCGAACGTTTATCGGGGTTTGGTGGTCTTACCTCCACCTCTTCTATCTGTATTCTCTTTTCTTGTTCAGCTTGTTGATAGTGGTTTCTTTGTTGATAATTTGTCGGTCTATTGGTTCTCCAGTACCCGTTCCGGTTGTCGTTATTTCCTCTGTAATAGTTGTTGCCGTTCCTGGGTGAATTATAGTTATTGCCATATTCTCTTCTAAATCCATAACCGGTTCTTTGCTGAAATCTATTGTCGTTTCTTGGTGCGAAGTTATCACATGGTTCGTAATTATTGTTTCTTCGTACTGTGTCTTGTGGATTCCACTGCTTTTTGCTTTCGTTTTCACGTGCGTTTCGTCTTTTTCTTGCGTCATCTTCCAAAAATATGAACTCTAGTTCCCTTAGAATACCTTTAAATGCTTCGACGTCATTGCCTCCACGACCTACTAATGATTGCTAGTATTTAATTCGTAGCTTCATCGCGCATAATTTAATCAACTCTCCGTCAATGTATGGTACATCTAAGCATTGATTTTTCTTTGCCATTAATTCGAAAAATTTCACTGGACTCTTCTCTCCTGAATTTTCAAAATATGGGTTCTGTAATAATTCGTACTTCACTCTGTTCTGTGCTTCACTGGACCAATATCGTGAGAGAAACTTCTCTTTGAAATCTTCGTACGATCGGCATGTCGCTGCAACATTCTGCATGGTTTCTGCGACTGTTCCTGACATGTGTGCACATATAAAGTCTAATTTGTGTGCTAGCGTCCAGTGTTCTGGTAATCCTACTCGGAATTGGTCAATAAACGTTCGTGGATGTAATGAGTTTCCTTCTCGAAAGTACTGAAATTTTCTGACTGTGAGGAAATGATCGTTGTCGTACTTCGTCATAGTTCCATATGAAATTCGCGATTCTTCGCCACTTTTGTTTCTGATCATTTCTCCCGTCGTTCTTTCCGGTTGTGGTAGATCCATTGGATATTGTCCACTGTAACTTTCGACTACCCTTGCGTAGTATCGTTGGAGTGGTACGCAATAATTTTCTTCCATCGGTTGTGAACGTGTAGCTGAATGCATTGCACTGTATTCTTTGCGACCTGGCTTTCCATTGTCAGGTATTGGTTCGGTATCTTGTCTGGCTAACCTTGCTGCTTCAATTCACGATCCAAACTGTCTTGAAACATACATTTGTGGTTCTGCATGCGTTTGTGGTGCCGTTTGTTCATCAAGAATTTCGAAACGTGTTTGTTGCTGTGCAGGCAGTCTGATTTCACGTATGTAACTTTCCGCCTGCGATTGGAATCGCAAATGCGTAATATCTTCGTTAATTGCTTGTTTTCCGGTGCTGTTACAGATACGGATGTGGTTGCAGACTCAGTGCTTGTTCGATCCTGTTCACTACGCTCTTCAATGGTTTGCAGCAACTCTGTTCGCAATTTCTGAAATTGTCGCTTCGTTTGCGCTTCTATTTTGACCATGCGATTATTTTATCTTTTCAGCGCTGCTTTTGTGATACGTTTGTGTAACACACTGTTTTCAACAATTTCACGCGCTGCACCTGCTGCTTGTCTAGTAATTACGTTTACCTGTTTCTCTAGTTTCTTGATTTCTCCGTGGGTGTTATTACTTAATGTTTTGATCTCGTCCTGAGTGTCATTACGCAATGTTTGTACGTCCTCTTGTACCTTGTCAATGTCTGTTCTCAATTGATTGTGACCTGTTATTAAGTTTCCTATCATTTCTCGAGATTCTTTTGCCTCGTCTTCAATATGACTTAGGTGTAACTGAATTTTTTGTTTTCTTCTTTAATCTCACGCATTTGTCTCGTGGTTTCTGCATTCTGAATTTGAATTTAGTTCGCTATGTCTTTATTTTGCCTTGTCATGGTTTCCGTAATTTGTTGTAATATTTCTGCCAGATTGGTGGGTCCTATTGCGTTTTCTTCCGACGTGCTACGCTCTGTGTTTTCGCCCAAGTGATGGTTCGCAACCGATTGCATTGAACTGTGCTTTGACACGTTTCTACTCGCGTTCCTTGTACTCTGTAGTGAGGGAGCTCTGATTACTTGTACTATGGGTTCTACGTATTCAAGACGCAAGTTAGAATCCTCATCGACTGTCTCTCTACTTTCCTGCTCCTCTGCCGTATGCTGACTTATGTTTTCTATGCCTTGACGTACATTATCCTCGTTGTGGTGCGTTATATGTCATATTTATCGCGATACTGCATCGTCTGTTGTACTGTCCTCTATTCTCTGTCCATTTTCATGCTGGGTCTCTACCTCAATTCGGTCAAGGTCTCGATTTGCCATTGCTAATCTTTCCGAATCCCTTATTTTCTGTTTTAAAAGTAATTCACGCGCCCTACTTCGCGTCAACATACGATCTCAAGCGTTTCATAAACTTTTTGTTCACACGACTTGACACTTATTATACCCAAGAATGACAATCCATTCACTTACTTGTTGGGTCAGAACCAACTTGTCAACGAGGTCTCAGCCACCTGTGCCCTTGCATTGAGCATCGCAATGTTAACTTCAAGCTCCGCCTACAAAAATTCTGTCTATCCAATGAGAAACGTTATACTTTTCATGGTGGGGCAATGTTTTTAATGTTTGCAACATAACAGAGACGCGAAAAAGTCTCACGCTAAAACTCGCAGCTGGTGTAGTCCTTTTAGTGTTATCATAAGATCTATACTGTTCTTCTGGAGGGTTCTATCTTTTAACATGGGCTGGGGGGTGGTCCTGACGTAACAGAGACGCGAAAATGTCTCACGCTAAAACTTGCGGCTGGGGTAGCCCTTTTCGTGTTATCGTAAGATCTATACTGTTCTTCTGGAGGGCTCTAGCTTTTAACATGGGCGTGGGGGTGGTCCTTGACGTAACAGAGACCGGAAAAAAGTCTCACGCTAAAACTTGGAGCTGGCGTTGTCCTAGTGGTTAGCTGGCGACGTGGGTATTCGTCCTTTATCGTAGGGCCTTCCACCTTAACACGGTTCTGCTCTCGGCTTCTGTTCTCGTTTCTCCCCTCGGAACTGCGTCTGTCTCACGGTGGGAAGGTATGACGTGCATTTAGGCATTCTTGTGTTAGTCTGTGGTATTCTATTTGCTCACTCGTTACTCGTATTACTTTGGTTAATTTAATGTCACGATTTATTCGGAGCTATGTGACATACTATTGGTTTTGCTTATCATGTCAGGTTTTTCATGGATGGTGTTGGAGTTGCCTGACACCTTACAACATGAATCATTTACTTTGTAACTGATAAACAAATGACAGAGTCATACTGAGTACAGGAATTCATTGAATGTGTGGGTACATCTTCTTTCGTATACGTTATGAATTTTTCATCTCGCAATTCGTTAGTACTAGGACTCGTCCGAATTTATTACTGTCGAGATGAAAACAATGATGTCCTAAGTATTGATGCATGTATTCCTGACGTTCAGGACAGTAATCGAATCTGTAATTATCAAGCGAATGGTCACATAGATAAGATAAATGGGCCATACGGATCAAAAAATATAAAAAATATGTTTTGTTTACAAAGAATCTCGTAAATAATTTAATATGTTTTCATTAAACGATCCTTGGATGCATAAGAGACGATGTTCGTCCCCATATGAAATGAAAATTCAAAACTGATATACCACGCGAAATAACTGTAACGTGGACACAGTGCCTGCGCTTACTGAACTAGACGTTGGAGGTCTTATAGCGAATGATATTAACAAGACGACGTGATCGGCAAACTTCGAACATACACTATGTGATCAAAAGTATGCGGACACCCCCATGTTAGGTGTATTGTGCTGCCACCTTCTGCCAGATACTCCGTATCAGCGACCTCAGTAGTCATTATACACCGTGAGCAGAATGAGGTTCTCCGCGGAACTCACGCACTCGAAGGCGGTCAGGTGATTGGGTATCACTTGTATCATACGTCTGTACCAGATATTTCCACACTCCTAAACATCCCCAGGTCCACTGTTTCCAGTGTGATAGTGAAGTGGAAGCGTGAAGAGACACGTATAGCACAAAAGTGTACAGGCCGTCTACGTCTGTTGACTGACAGAGACCTCCGACAGCTAAAGAGGGTCGTAATATGTAATAGGTAGACGTCTACTCTGACCATCACACAGGAATTCCAAACTGCATGAGGTTAAAAAAAAAATGGTTCAAATGGCTCTGAGCACTATGGGACTTAACGTCGGAGGTCATCAGTCCCCTAGAACTTAGAACTACTTAAACCTAACTAACCTAAGGACATCACACACATCCATGCCCGAGGCAGGATTCGAACCTGCGACCGAAGCGCTCGGCTACCACGGCCGGCAACTGCATGAGGTTCCACTGCAAGCACTATGACAATTAGGCGGAAGGTTACACAATGTGGCTATCTGATGGCAGGGTGTGGGTATGGCGAATACCCGGTGAACGTCATCTGCCAGCGCATGGAGTGTCAACAGTAAAATTCGGAGGCGGTAGTGTTATGGAGCGGTCGTGTTTTTCATGGGAGGAGCTTGCACCCCATGTTGCTTTGCGTGGCACTGTCACAGCACAGTCCTACATTGATTTTTTAAGCACCTTCTTGCTTCCCACTGTTGAAGAGCAATTCGGAATTGGCGATTGCATCTTCCAACACGATCGATCACCTGTTCATAATGCACGGCCTGTGGCGGTGTGGTTACACGACAATAGCATCCTTGTAATGGACTGGACTGCACAGATCCCTGACCTGAATCCTATACAACACCTTTGAGATGTTTTGAGGGCCGACTTCGTGCCAGACCTCACCGACCGACATCGATACCTCTCCTCAGTGCAGCTCTTCGTGAAGAATGGGCTGCCATTCCCCAAGAAACCTTCCAGCACCTGACTGAACGTATGCCTGCGAGAGTGGAAGCTGTCATCAAGACTAAGGGTAGGCAAGCACCATACTGAATTCCAGCATTACCGATGGAGGGCACCACACACTTGTAAGTTAGTATCAGCCAGGTTTCCGGATACTTTTGATCGCGTAGTGTAGAGAAGTGGACACTGAAGTACCCATTTACTTTACTCAGTCTCGGCGTGCAGTGTATTCGTGTGATTATTCTAATGGATGTCTCTGGTTTGGATGAACTCTGCATACGCCACGATTTACAAGAACCAGTACACATGAGGTCACGACTAACGCAGTAACCGAAATCAGTGATCGCTCCCGCGTCGCCTGACAATACCGGCTGCATCACACGTAAGTGTCGTCTCCTGAAAACTGTATGCATGTGTTTCGCAACGTTTCAAAAAGAGTGAGGACACAATTAATGACAGACGCTTCAGCTTCACGTTTAATGAACATTACGATTCACGAAGACATGCGTATGTGATAGCCCATAGACAGCGAAAAGACAGCGACATTGTCGTATTACATCCGTAAGTTGGTATTCAAGTAGCAGGCTTCCATTCGCTGAATAACCTCTCGTTCCATCAGCTCCTTCGTCTGCGCTGCACACCGTCATCCGTAAACTAGAATTCAGGGCCTAAAAAGACGCACATGAGGAAGGAGTACAGAATCAGAGGCTGAGACGGTTCTGGGACCGTGTGGGCTGCAGATTCCTTAGGGTGGTGGGGTTTCGGGTTCCGCTGGAGAGGTTAGGAGTCCACTACACGCAGCAAGCGGCTCCACGGGGAGCAGGGGTTGTGTGGCGTGGACTGAGCGGTTCTTTAGGTTAGATGGCCTCGGGCAAGTACAGAAAGGGCAACAGCCTCAAAGGGTGCGGGGCAAAGTCAGGACATACGGGGACCAAGCAGCAATCGGTATTGTAATTGTAAACTGTCGAAGCTGCATCGGTAAAGTACCGTAACTTCAAGCGCTGATAGAAAGCACCGAAGCTGAAATCGTTATAGGCACAGAAAGCTGGCTGAAGTCAGAAATAAATTCTGCCGAAATTTTTACAAAGACACAGATTGTGTTTAGAAAGGATAGATTGCATGCAACCGGTGGTGGCGTGTTTGTCGCTGTTAGTAGTAGTTTATCCTCTAGTGAAGTTGAAGTGGATAGTTCCTGTGAAATATTATGGGTGGAGGTTACACTCAACAACCAAGCTAGGTTGATAATTGGCTCCTTTTACTGACCTCCCGATTCAGCAGCAATAGTGGCAGAAAAACTGAGAGAAAATTTGGAATACATTGCACATAAATTTTCTCAGCATATTTAGTCTTAGGTGGAGATTTCAATTTACCAGATATCGACTGGGACACTCAGATGTTTAGGACAGGTGGTAGGGACAGAGCATCGAGTGACATTATACTGAGTGCACAATCCTCGAGCAATTAAACAGAGAACAGACTCGTGGAGATAACATCTTGGACCTACTGATAACAAACAGACCTGAGCTTTTCGACTCTGTATGTGCAGAACACGGAATCACTGATCATAAAGCCGTTGCAGCATCCCTGAATATGGAAGTTAATAGGAATATAAAAAAAGGGAGGAAGGTTTATCTGTTTAGCAAGAGTAATAGAAGGCAGATTTCAAACTACCTAACAGATAAAAACGAAAATTTCTGTTCCGACACTGACAATGTTGAGTGTTTATGGAAAAAGTTTAAGGCAATTGTAAAATGCGTTTTAGACAGGTACTTGCCGAGTGAAACTGTGAGGGAAGGGGAAAACCCACCGTGGTTCAACAACAAAGTTAGGAAACTACTGCGAAAGCAAAGAGAGCTTCACTGCAAGTTTAAACACAGCCAAAACCTCTCAGACAAACAGAAGCTAAACGATGTCAAAGTTAGCGTAAGGAGGGCTATGCGTGAAGCGTTCAGTGAAATCGAAAGTAAAATTCTATGTACCGACTTGACAGACAGTCCTAGGAAGTTCTGGTCTTACGTTAAATCAGTAAGTGGCTCGAAACAGCATATCCAGACACTCCGGGATGAAAATGGCATTGAAACAGCGGCTGACACGCGTAAAGCTGAAATACTAAACACCTTTTTCCAAAGCTGTTTCACAGAGGAAGACCGCACTGCAGTTCTTTCTCTCAATCCTCGCACGAACGAAGAAATATCTAACATCGAAATAAGTGTCCAAGGAATAGAAAAGCAACTGGAATCACTCAACAGAGGAAAGTCCACTGGACCTGACGGGATACCAATTCGTTTCTACACAGAGTACGCGAAAGAACTTGCCCCCTTCTAACAGCCGTGTACCGCAAGTCTCTAGAGGAACGGAAGGTTCCAAATGATTGGAAAAGAGCACAGGTAGTCCCAGTCTTCAAGAAGGGTCGTCGAGCAGATGCGCAAAACTACAGACCTATATCTTTGACTTCGATCCGTTGCACAAGTTTAGAACACGTTTTTTGATCGAGTATCATGTCGTTTTTGGTAACCCAGAATCTACTCTGTAGGAATCAACATGGATACCGGAAACAGTGATCGTGTGAGACCCAACTCGCTTTATTTGTTCATGAGACCCAGAAAATATTAGATACAGGTTCCCAGGTAGATGCTATTTTCCTTGACTTCCGGAAGGCGTTCGATACAGTTCCGCACTGTCGCCTGATAAACAAAGTAAGAGCCTACGGAATATCAGACCAGCTGTGTGGCTGGATTGAAGAGTTTTTAGCAAACAGAACACAGCATGTTGTTATCAATGGGGAGACGTCTACAGACGTTAAAGTAACCTCTGGTGTGCCACAGGGGAGTGTTATGGGACCATTGATTTTCACAATATATATAAATGACCTAGTAGATAGCGTCGGAAGTTCCATGTGGCTTTTCGCGGACGATGCTGTAGTATACAGAGAAGTTGCAGCATTAGAAAATTGTAGCGAAATGCAAGAAGATCTGCAGCGGATAGGCACTTGGTGCAGGGAGTGGCAACTGACCTTTAACATAGACAAATGTAATGTATTGCGAATACATAGAAAGAAGGATCGTTTATTGTATGATTATACGATAGCGGAACAAACACTGGTAGCAGTTACTTCTGTAAAATATCTGGGAGTATGCGTGCGGAACGATTTGAAGTGGAATGATCATATAAAATTAATTGTCGGTAAGGTGGGTACCAGGTTGAGATTCATTGGGAGAGTCCTTAGAAAATGTAGTCCATCAGCAAAGGAGGTGGCTTACAAAACACTCGTTCGACCTATACTTGAGTATTGCTCATCAGTGTGGGATCCGTACCAGATCTGATTGACGGAGGAGATAGAGAAGATCCAAAGAAGAGCGGCGCGTTTCTTTACAGGGTTATTTGGTAACCATGATAGCGTTACGCAGATGTTTAGCAAACTCAAGTGGCAGACTCTGCAAGAGAGGCGCTCTGCATTGCGGTGTAGCTAGCTCGCCAGGTTTCGAGAGGGTGCGTTTCTGGATGAGGTATCGAATATATTGCTTCCCCCTGCTTATACCTCCCGAGGACATCACGAATGTAAAATTAGAGAGATTAGAGCGCGCACGGAGGCTTTCAGACAGTTGTTCTTCCCACGACTGGAACAGAAAAGGGAGGTAATGACAGTGCACGTAAAGTGTCCTGCGCCACACACCGTTGGGTGGCTTGCGGAGTATAAATGTAGATGTAGATGTACTGTTGACCAATGAATGTGCCGCGTTACACCACGCAACATCACGGCTCCACACACTGTAAGGCCTGGACCACCAAAACGATCATGTTCACTAATCGCCGTGGGTGAATTATGTGTTCCCACCTCTCCCCGTATGCGGGCACGTCCAGAGTCACTGTTCAGACTGGATTTGCTCTCAGATGACAAGAGTACGCCACCCCACTCCTTGTTGGTCCGGTGCCTATGCCCTTGGCAGCATCAGAGATGGTGCCGCAGATGTGCTGGCATCAACAGAATACAAAGCACTGTTCACTTAAAAATGATTGTGGACTCATGTAGTTGCAGTGCCACTGCTGATCGTTAAATAGCTCCTGTTGTTTGATTTGGCCCCTTCTTGCCTGCTACACAATGTTGCAGCTATTTGCTGCTGTAGTCGACAATTGTTGATCACCTCCTGTTCTTCAGGCAACGCTGCCTGCGGTTCGGAACAATGCTATGAGCAATACTAAACTCCTGGGCTACACTCGTCATACTCTGTCCTTCTTACAGTTTCCATATGATTGTTTCGCTTGCGAAGTCATCTAGGCTCGCTGTTTGACACATACCGTTTTTCACGTTTCTTCAACAGCCTCGCCTTTCGGCAGTAGCACCAGTTTCCGCTCTAGTTACGCTGGTGTCACACCTTGTGACGTGGGGCCCGCGGGAAATACGAGCCCTGCAACGAAATTGTGACGTCACACTAGTTGCCTTTCACGATATACGTTATGAGCGCTCGGCTGCTTCTGGGCCAGACATGAAAGATGTGTCTCAGTGGAAGGATACCCACTGAAGTCCTTGACTTTGCCATTTGTTATAGAAGGCATTAAATGTATTTTAACGCGCAGCTACGAGATATTAAACTCATCAAGAGTAACTCGCTCCCCGCCACAGGTGGTCGCTGCCACTCATAACTGTAGTGTACTGTAGTGTCACGTGCTGTGACTAACTCCATAGTGCCATTATATCTAACTGGCCCCGATGGACTTCCAGCTTCCTGTGGGCTGCTGGGGACCTCTGGCAACACGCTCTTACACTAATTTATACCGAATTATTAATATATTATGTTACAGTATGATCCAATATCCTTCACCTGTAGGAATGACCAAATTTTAATCGACATATTGCACAGGCATGCAGACCATAGGCTACGAGTTTGGTGGCGTTCGGGTACTTTCCTTTTCTGTCAGTGTGAATCCTGAATTCGGCGCATGCGCAGTGTGGCTGATTTCATCAGAGCTTCGCTGGTAGTGCTTGGCAAAAGAGGCAGGTAGCAGCGGTCGATCCGGAGCTAGTCTAGCGTTAAACGACACGGAGAAGGCTCTGAAAGGTCCAGGATACGTCCCAGCTGACGCGGAGCTCCGCCGATTCCTTCCCGCCCGCGGGGAACGCTTCTCCGTACCAAATATAATTTTTCGCATTCTATTCGGCCGAATGTCTTTTTTCCTGCCTACGCATTCAAAAGGGCGTCCCCGCTCCTCCTTAGGGCTCGCCCTGTTCCCTGCGCGAGGCCGCGGATCCGAGAACGCTTCAGGTCGGCTGGATAATGAAAATAACTGCCATTAGAGAGCCCCAGAAATGAATGGAAGAGAACGCCAGCAAGTGAATTCGCGTGAAAGGAACGATATAGTGGCTCGTTTGATATGGAAATTAGTGGTCTGCCGCGGGCGGCCGCGCCGCATACCTAATCCTAGTCGCCCTCACTCCCTCCCCCCTTCCCCCCTCTCTCCTATTCGTCTTTCCTCGCTTCCTTCCTCCCGAGCGGCCCTTCCCCTGCTCCCTGCGACTCGGCGACCTCTTCGCGCATATCCGCGCCGATCGCGCGAGCGATCGAAAGTCGCGCAGGGCCGGAGCGCCGGCGGTTCCTTTTGTTTGCCCCGCGACCAGATGGGAATTCTTCCCGTGGCGCGCGCTCGCTCTGGCGGGCCAGCTCGCAATTACAGCCACGCTAATTAACGGAGCCCACTCTGGGCCAGCCGCCTCACTCGGAAGCGGATGACCAGGGGCCGCGCGCCGGCGACCCCTGTGGCCGGACTAAGTTTCTTCGCTGCTTTTATTGCGAGCCGTCCTTCCTTTTTTTTAAGAAAAAAAATATTAAATCGGAGGAGCGAACTGAAAGGACGGCTGCAGTGCTAGCAGGCGAGGAGGGTGCCCGCAAGCATCTGAGTTACGCTCGGCAGACTCTGTAAGAGGTACTTCTCGCCTTTTGTTCCGCTTCCTTTCTCCTTGGGGACGATTCCAGATCTCCGTAGCCCGTCGGTCAGCTGGGCGCGGCTTTAAGTGAAGCGAGGTTGATCCCTCATTTTTGTTGTTCGCTCTCTTGTTAACATGCCACATTATAAGACTCGTATGAGTTATATCTTCATCTACAGAATGATTAAAAAAATTACCAACTGACATGGCACATCGTGCGTACTACAAGGATCAAAATTCTTATAGGAACTGGGGTTCAGAAAGGTCATTCGGGACTAGTAAATAGCATTGCAGTTATTTAATCATGTGCTACAAATGGACACCAACTATAGGTGATGATCAAAGTTTTGTCCTGATGCATAGAGAGAAACCTGACATCGCAGGCCGGGGTGACCGAGCGGTTCTAGGCGCTACAGTCTGGAACCGTGCGACCGCTACGGTCGCAGGTTCGAATCCTGCCTCGGGTATGGATGTGTGTGATGTCCTTAGGTTAGTTAGGTTTAAGTAGTTCTAAGTTCTAGGGGACTGATGACCTCAGAAGTTGAGTCCCATAGTACTCAGAGTCATTTGAACCAAACCTGACATCAGCGCTGCAGTGAACGGCGAACCCTCTCAAAGATACCTGGTGTATCTCGAAGGCATCCTGCTACCGCAACAATCGTGCCCACTAGGTTCTTCAGCTGTGTAACAGGTGTTTCATACACGAGGCCATTCGGATAGCCCCATAGGATAAAGTCGATTGGGGACAGACCGGCTAATCATAACGCCCATGCAACTGGCCTACTGCGACCAATCCACTGGCCTGGAAATGTTGCCTGCAGTTGTGCCCTCACTTGTCTGCTGAAATGGGCGAGGGCTCTTCCGTGCTGAAATCGAATGCTGTGACGAATAGACTTGGGTACATCACTCAGCATGTCCGGCAGATCTTCTCGCAGGAATACGAGATATACGCGAGCATCAAGTCGGTCCGGGAGAATGTACGGCCCAATTAACCGATCTCTTGCCATGCCAGTCCACATGTAAGGTGTAAATTTGCATTATGAGGCAGTGTAGCAGTGGTTTCACATCCTCCCACGTATGCAGGCTGCGAACGTTCACCACACCCTCGAATGAGGACTCAGCCTCGTGGGTGAAGAGGACACTCGCCTTGAAGCTTCTGTCTGCAGCGGATTCCTGCAGAAGGCACGGCGTAAATCCCATGCGCTTGTTGTAGTGCCCCGGTTCCAACGCCTGGATGTGATGGAAATGAAACAGATGAAGTTCTTCGTCGTGTACATTGCGGGTTGGGAGATCTCAGTGGCACGGGACACACCTCGTATACTACACATGGAGCTTTCTATCGTGATATATCGCACGATTCAGTCTCACAGTTCCTCGTCCAATGCAGTTAGCTGCGCCATAAATCAAATGCATCTCAGCTATTTCGCGGGACATATTACTCGCAACGCCTCCACGGTGTGAATTTCGTCGGTCTCCGTGCACTCCGCCCGAGTCCGTGTAGCAACGACTTCTCGTGGCCGTAGCCTACCCTAATGGCATTTGCGATTCCTCATTCTTATGTGATTACGCATCCTTGTTGTATACCCGATATGCCATGTCAGTTTGTAAACTATTTTTTGAAACCACCCTCTATACTCGGTTAACCACCTAACTGCGTGTGGTGAAGGTTACTTCTGGTTCCAGTATCTTACCCCTTCTTCCCTGATCCATTCACGAAATGTTCGTGGAAAGAACAACGGTCGGCAAACGCCTGTATGAGTTCTAAATTCTCTAATTTTTTCGTCGTAGAGATGGTAATGGAGCTGCGCAGCACACCTCGTTTGTAGCGAAGTATTGTAGATTACGATGCTACACAGGTGAAAATAACACCCTCGTGATACACTATTGATGCAACACCTATTATTTCCTGTTATCACTCAAAAAATAAAATGAAAGATATGATTTGTAAATGTTGTCATTATTTGTAACTACATTGCAGCGCCAAAGAAACTGGTATACGCATGCGTATTCAAAAACAGAGATATGTAAACAGGCACAATACGACGCTGCGGTCGGCAACGCCTAAATAAGACAAGTGTCTGACTCAGTTGTTAGATCGGTTACTGCTGCTACAATGGCAGGTTATCAAGATTTAAGCGAGTTTGAATGTGGTGTTATAGTTGACGCGCGGGCTACGGGACACAGCATCTCCGAGGTAGAGATGAAGTGGTGAATTTTCCGTACGACCATTTCAAGGGTGTACAGTGAATATCAGGAATCCGATAAAACATCAGATCTCCGACGTCGCAGCGGCTGGAAGAAGATCCTGCAAGAATGGGATCAACGACGACTGAAGAGAATCGTTCAACCTGACAGAAGTGCAAGCCTTCCGCAAATTACTGCAGATTTCAGTGCTGGACCACCAGCAAGTGTCATTGTGTGAACCATTCAACGAAACATCATCGATAAGGGCTTTCGGAGCCTAAGACCCACTCGTGTACCCTTGATGATTGCACGACACAAAGCTTTACACCTGATCACCTCCATCCATTCATGTCTATTATGCATTACGACAGACTTGGGTAATTCCAGCATGATAATGCGACACCCCAAACGTCGAAAATTACTACAGAGTGTGTAAGGAGTGTGTCAGAACTCTCCATTACATTGAAAATACTATCCAACTTAACGCTATTCTTTGCATTGTGTAAGCACTCAGAAATCGATAGTAACAATCTGAGGGCGAAACATCGGCGCGCGATTCTAAGCATTGTTGTGAGACGAGGTTTGTCTGCGAGAGCGGAAGAGAAGTGTCGGTCGAGAGCTCAGAGACAGAAGACGTGTCACACTGCCCTCACGTCAGTGACGGCAGATCTTACCACACACAAGGCCTGATTTCATTTATATAACCACGAGAGATTTGGATGGCTTAACTACGCTTGAAGATGGAATTCAAGGCAAAATTAGGAGGCACAGCGCAAAAGCAATTGCAGTGTTAGGCTCGTGAATGTTAGTCCGAGTTTGAAATAATCCCATGTTCTGCTTTAGTGAAAGAAGCCTCCTTATTCTATAAATAATAATAATTATTCTCTGCATCTCAATAATATGCTGAGGTTTCTAAATGGTCATGTAACTCTGAAATTGAAATATTTTGTTAATCTGGCACTCAGCCATTATTGACACATATGTCTTTTGTCATTGTCATTATTAATACTTGTTCATGATTCTCAAGTTTTAAATAGACTTAATTAATGAAATCCCTTTTCAGAAGTTATTCAGTAGTTAATGGGACTCAAGCAAACTCATTTTTATTAAATTCATTCTTAATAACAATAAGGTTTAGCCGCTACTGCTGCATGCTGCTGTGCATTGCTATAAATCACATGGGAAAAGACAATTATCTAAAGAGGTGAGTGTGAAACTTAGGGCCATAACAGAGACACTGACACACCACGTGTCATGTACTCTAGTCCAGTAAAATCCGTTGCACAAGTCAGATTCTGTATCACTTGTAAATTCTTGTTCAAAAACGCAGTCTGATTGCTTATCCAAATGTTAGTTTTAAGTTTTTCATGTAACGACCTGTTGAGGGTTTAAATGACAGTGAAACTGACTCTCATACAACATGCAAACAGTAATATGTGGGCTATATTCCTATTACTGATAGCTCATGTTGGTTATCAAGTCCAGTTTCACAGACGAACATACACAGTATTGGCTGTAGCTACATTACATATTTGTTGCATATACATTACATATGGCGACCCTGCCAGGATAAACTGCCACGGTTGAAGTACATGTCATATGGAAAAAAATGATGTTCATAACTCTTAGTTCTCTACAATGAGTCATGAAATGTCATACAAGCGAAACCGACAGTCAGAGAACACACACACAGTGTTATGCATGTTAGATTCCGATTACTGATAGCTCAGGTTGCTTATAGATTCCAGTTTCACAGACGAACATAGGCAATATTGGCTGTAGCTATGTTACAATTTGTTGCATATACGTTACAAGTGTCTCCAGGAGTTTCAACACTTTCTCTGGCCACCAGACTCTCCAGACATGAACATTATTGAACATCTCTGGGATGCATTGCGACGTGCTGTTCAGAAGAGACCTCCACCCATCGTACTTTTATGGATTTTTGGATAACTGTGCAGGAATCGCGGTAATTCCCTCTAGCACTATTTCAGACATTAGTCGAGTCCATGCCACGTCGTGTTGCGGCACTTCAGCGTGCTCGTGGAGCCCTACACGATATTTCGCAGGTTTATCAGTTTCTTTATCTCTTCAGCGTATATGATTTATTCTTTTAACGTTTAACATGAAATAGGAAACTGTATTAGACTCTTTGGATGTGAAGATCGATATACATGATATTTTCAATAGGAATCGATCGGCTTCGATTCAGATGTGCAACGCGTCCACATCTGTAGAGGGAAAGAGAAAAGTCTCAAAGTTACTTGTCCCGGTATGCAATAGGGTAGCCAGGATGACGTGTACTACGTCAGACGATCACCTGATGTGTCCTATCGCCTTGCTGCGAGACTCCTGCAGAGCCGAAGGAAGATCTGCTGGTTCTGGTTCTGGTCGCTACACCAGACACTGAAGAGACGCCAAGTGGGAAGGAGAGTGTGTACTAGAACATGCTTCATAGGTACAGTATCTGTAACAATGGTGGTGGTCGCCACATCGAGCCGCTGTTGTAACGTATCGTGCGTGCAGTATGATGGGTTCTTTTTTGTTTTGGAATAACGTAAAGATATAAAGTTTAAGTGTTAAAATGGACAAATGTGCTGAACTGATAAATGGATGTTTTATTGTGTTTCCTTTAGAACTGTTATGTAGTACTGCAACAGTCTTAATTCAGTTCCTCAAGGAGAAATGGATGAGTTAAACGTCTGAACTGAAACCGTCGTAGAACGGAAACGATACGTTCCCGAACATGGGTTCCTGTTCAAAATATTATGTTGTCACTCCCATCTACAAGTCGTAGAAGTTTCGAATGAAGCAACAGGTTTACTGTGACCAGTCATTGTTTATCTCCACGACGCCCTTCAAAGTTTTCTATTATTACGCAAAAAGCAGAATTGTAATTAAATGCCTACATTCGGTATGTTCTTTGGTTCTGCTGTTGTTGATGCCATCTGAGTGAGGAGGTTTTTAAGACATGTGGGTGGATGTATTGTGTTGCCCGACTCTTCTTAGAATATACGACCACGAAATTTCAACAACAAACCTCTCCGTGATGCACAACTCCTCTCTTGCAGTGTGTGCCATTCGAGTTTGTTGAATGTCTCCGTAAGGCTCTCCAGCGTACTAACGATCCCGTAAGGAAACGTTGGACCTTCTCTCTCTTTCCTATTTATCAAACCTGGTAATGGTTCTAGAATGATGCGCAATAGAAAAGAATCATGTAATTACGTAACACTGTCAGGAGAGCTATCGCTATATCACTGTAAAAAAACCTTCCGAAGTATATTTTATTGCCCAGATCGCAGTTGACACATAATGTGATTACTAGTTTCATCAAAGATATATTGTTATCTTCATATCGGTAAGGTTTATAATTATCATACGTGATTTCGAAAAAATAAACATTAATTCAGTCTTACATACCATCTTATTCATGAACTACAAACCCATTGCATGTGGCACGTTCCCATCTGGCCATTGAAAGCACGAAGCTAAACTCTGAAATTAAAAATATTTCATAAAAGAAAGTGCTAAAATATTTATGTTGACTCCAACGTCATAAACTAAAGTGATGTTTGCCTCTCAGAAAAGACACTCCCAGGAAACACTAACAAGGTAAACTCCCCATCGTAACCCCCTCAGATTTAGGGTTAAAACAGTCCAGTGGACAGCCCGTCACAAACTGAACACAGATCAAGCACGAAACCAGGGAGGTGTACTGAACTATGAAAAAAAGAAGCAAAATAGAAACAATGAACAGTACAAGCTGAAGATGCGCAACATAAAGCGAGTTTCAATAACTCCGCCGTCGTTTTTGCGTGGTTACGGTGTTGGACTATAAAGCGGGAGATCTGAGTTCAAATTTCCCATGTGCCTTTTTTTCACAAAACTATTAACTCTCTGTCCGGTCATTGCCGTGTCTGTTCTCTTTCTGTAGTCTTGGCAATTGTCATACTACATATTGTTTATGGAGTATGAGTCATGTGGTATGAATATCCTTAACCATCGCAAGTAAATGTGATGGATAGTGAGAGCAGGAGGCGAGATGCTGCGCAGACCTTTCACAGAAATGAAAACAACAAATAAACGGATATGAATTATCTTACAAGAAAGGAATTGAGAGACAAAATTCCCAAAGCGGGACGCAAGAGTCATAACATGTGGTACTTGTGTAGAACAAATGGGAGGTACCCAAGTCTGGAGGTCTCTTCCTTACACCTCGCAGTTGCAAACGGACGTTACTCCATGACACAGACACAAATTTGAGTACAGCGAACAGACACGTCAGTGGCCGGACGGGATTTTCATAATTTTGTGAGAAAGAATATGGGACACGAAGGAGATTTAAACAAGGATCTCCCCCTTTGCAGTCGGACACCGTGACCACGGTACCATCACGCCATGACTATTCAGATTCGCTTGATGCTGTACATCTTGAGCTGGGGCTGTTCACTGTTTCTATTTTACGTCTTATTTCACAGTTCAGTACACCTTCTACCTGTTTTCATGCTTGACCCGTGTTCAGTCTTAATGGGCCATCCGCTGGACCATCTTATCACTAAATCGGGTGGTGGGGGGTGGGGGGGGGGGGGAGTGTTGCGATGGGGAGTTTCCCTTGTATGTACACTAAAATAAAATAAAAGCTACACCAGTATCAGCAAGGCACAGAGGTGTCAAATTCAACAAAGAGAGCGTACACACTGCTGCCAGATGTGAGTATTTTGATAATGGACCCCGTACTACCGAAAACTTGTCAAACGAACTACAGTATACTTCAGAGCCGCAGCAGGTGGCAGCAGTCTCTTCAAAAGACAATTATAATGTAGGAGCAACGTTAAGCTACATACAAAGTATATCAATTTGTTTGCATCAACATCTAGCTTACAACAATTATTACAACATTATGACCATGCAGTGATTATTGTTTTCATACTTATCGAAAAATATTTAGAGAAAATAATTGTGCGTGTGTGTCTCTCTTTACTGACGAAGGCTGTGGCCGAAAGCTACATGCGAGTGTCTTTTAATCGTGCCTGTCTGCAACTTGAGGTGTCTTCTTTACGTAAGTAATAATCTATCTTCTCCTAGGTTGTTAATTTTCAGTTTTGTTACGTTTGAAAAGATGTGCCATCATCAAGGAGTAATACAATTTGAAGATTATATGTAATCAACTTGGGAGGAGTTCTTGTGACTCTGGTCCAATGGGAGTCAAACGCATCGTTGACTGTCACCTGCAACCATAATACATTGCATTCAGCAAGAGAATCCAACTAGCCTCTTTCACCCCAACTCCAGCACGTAGCCTACAAGAGGTGCCCCTGTTAAGCCAAGCAACTCAGTGGAAGGTTGGGTAACCAATCCCAGCGGGAAGCTGGGCCAGCGAGCCGATCAGTGCTGGGGGCTCCAAGGCTCGCAACCTTGGCAGGATCTTGGTAGGTGCGAAACATCGTCGACACCCCAAAAACAGTTTTTCAACTGACAAGAGCATGGAGGGTAGCTCAGCAAATGCTACTACCCCAGGTGGTACCCAAATCACCGTCGTCTTGGGCGACGCATGCAGGCCTTCGGTGTCTGGGGAGCCTGCGCCAACATGCTTGGAGGTATCGGAGACTCTTGCAAAGATAAGCACAAACGCTCAAATTACTTTGCCACCTATAATGCCAACTCACTTCTGAAGGCTGGTAAATTAAAACAACTGACAGATACCCTGCAGCAACATAAGATACTAATTGCAGCGATTCAAGAAACAAAATTCATAGATGAACCTACCTTTGAATCAGAGGGCTACAGAATATTTAAAGGTAAAACTGGCAAATGCGTTGTAGAAACTATTCCTGAGCTTGGCACGGGATTTATAGTCAAAAAGAAAATTCTAGATTCCATCATAGACTTTAGCTCACCAAATAGCCGAGTATCTATCATTTCTTTCCGAAGCACAAATGAAGTTTACAGCATTGTGAATGTTCATGCACCTACCAACCAGGCAAACAAGAGAGATCCGAAAGGAACAGATGAATTTTGGGAAGAACTAGAAGACCTAGATCCCAGAAAAACACATCATCATCCTGGTCGGAGACTTCAATGTGCATCTTGGCAAGCAGAGAAAATTCCAAGACGTTGTTGGAAATTACCCAGCACATAAAACAACCAACTGCAATGGAGTGAGACTCGTGCAATTGTGTAAAGCTTTTAACCTAGTCATGAAATTGACAAAAAAAAAAAACAGAAAACTTGGTCATGCCCAAAACCGAACCTTGGTGCATATCAAATTGATCACGTTGCCATCACCCGAGAAGCACAAAGCGAGCTCCAGAATGTGAAAATTCTGAGGGATGCCGATCTGGATTCAGATCACTATCTTTCAAAGATTAAAATTAAGTTAACTCCAAGAAATTCTAGAAAAACACAGGCAAAGAAGATAGTCAGATTTTACCCGTAGATGCTGATGTACAACCGAGAATTCACTCGTGAACTTGAATCCTTAGGTACAGAGTGCTGGGAAGAATTGCAACAAGCGCTGGTCAGAACAGCAAAGGAAACTGTTCCGCTTCTGAAACCGAAGAAGCGTGCTTGGTGGAACAGTGATTGTGAGGCAGCAGTGAAGCAAAGACAGCATGCGTGGCACATATGGAATGCCAAGAAAAATGAAGCTAACAAAACTATCTTCCTGGATGCTAGAACCACGCTCAAAGACCATATGGGGAGTGAAGCGTACATTTGAGAAAATGCAGGTTGCACAAATTGAACAAGACGTCCAGAAGACTTCTATAGAACTTTCAAGGCCAATCTCACTAAGTGCAATCCCCCTAGCCTACACTTCAAAGATCCAAGCGGGAAGCTAGCTCACAATGTTAAAGACAACTGCTAGATATTAGAGAAATTACTTTACAGCTATTCTGAATCGTGAACCTACAAACTCCACATTTCCCTTTACCGACTATGTAGAAGCACACCCAAATTCATCACCACCCACGAAAGAGGAAATCAAGCTAATTATTCACTCGCTTAAAAACAACAAAGCACCAGTGGAAGATTCTATAATTGCTGATCTTAGGAAGTATACAGGGGATAAGGCAGTAGATAAACTAACAGAAATTATCATACGTACCTGAAGCTCAGGAATAAAAAATTTTGTTCTGACCTTTGTGGATTTCATAAAGGCATACGATTCGATTCATCCTAAAATCCTGGTCAGAATTCTAGAAGAACTTGGTCTCGACAAGAAGACCAAAGCGATAATCCAGCAAACACTAACCAGCACATTCTCAAAAGTGAAATTTAGAGGAGAAAGTTCAGAAGCTTTTGAAATAAAAGCCTGGAGTGAGGCAAGGAGATGGGATCTTACCTCTGCTCTTCAACTATACCCTCGAGAAGGTTATTCGTGAGAGGCGCAAAGAATTGGAAAACCAAGGAATTAAAAATGGTGTCAGGCTGGGTTACAAGAAAAAAAATCTTGAAATCGATTGCCTCACTTTTGCAAATGATCTTGCAATTTTTTTCTGATTCCATGGAAACAGCTGAGACACAGATTAATGAGATAACGTACAAGCACAGAAAACTAGCCTCCAAATTTTATTTGAGAAAACCGAGTTTATAACGAACATAAATTCACCACCAAAGGAGCTTGTAGTGGGTCAAGGCAAAATTAAGCGAGTTGAAAAGTTTAAATATCTCCGAGAATGGATTACAGCCACCTTAACTTCATATTATACATGAACAAAATGGAAATGGCATTCCATTTAACCAAAAACATCTACAACAAAAGATCCGTATATTTCAATGCAAAGCAAAGGCAGTGTTATCCGTCCGGAAGTCTTGTACGCTTCGAATGCCTAGTAATGAACAAAAAAGGCCTAATCGAAAAACTGGAGGCCAAGGAAAGGAAGATTTTGAGAATGATCTTAGGTCCCATCAATGAGAATGGGGACTGTAGAAGAAGTCATAATAATGATCTGTATTCCCACATACAGAAGATAACCGATACCATCCGGAAAAGAAGAATTATGTTTTATGGACATATGACCCGAAGGAGCCCTGGAAGACTCACCAATGATCACCAACTTTCAGGAGAAGAAAACAAAATGGACCTGGTTCACAGAGGTGGAGAAAGATCTTAAAGAAGTGGGAATCACCCATGATGACATCTTGCAGCGTGTTCAACTCAAGGAGAAACATACGACGGGGCAGGGTTTCCAAGAAAAGCCAAAACTAAAAACAGGAAACGCTTGGACCCAGGAGAGGAAGGAGCAACACCTCGAACGGATGCGGGAGCACTGGGCAAACATCAGAACACGTAAAGCAAGACAGTTGAAATAACTTGGTCCAAAGATGGCCTATACGAAATGAATGAATGATTACATATAATACAAAAACAAAGCTTGTTACGATAAATGACATTATAAATTACAAAATCTTTGAGACAATAGCAGAACTGTATGAGGAGTATAACCGTGTATATTACAGTATTGGCAATATGGCTAGAGCCATGATTATAAGTGGTCAAACATTTTATACCAGATGCAACAAGATGGTAACAGTTACGAGAAACCAACGATAGACAATTTTGAAAGACTTTATTAAGGCTGTTATCATAATTATAACGTTAGCTGTGGTAAATCAGGCTATGTCTCATAAAAGTCTTAACTGGGCTATGTTCATGTGCGAATTTACATGAAGTGGTGAGTATAAAATGGTTATTACACTTCGTAAAACTGAGTTAAAATTTGTCAATGTTGTTTACATAAGAGGCAGAAAATTGACTAAAAAGTAAAACAAGGGAGCGAAGAACATAACCAAAGCAATAATAAAACATGACGTGCAACGCAAAAATCTAGAGAAAGTCAGTCTACAAAATAGGTATACGAGTAAGAGAAAATAAAATAAACGTGTAAGGCATAACGACTTGATAAGCATTCCAAAGCCTAGGTCAAAGATCGATGGAAGTAAGGGTAAGGTGTAAGCTACTAATGTGCATAATAATATGAACACAGCAAGTCTTGCAATGACTTGTATAAAAGATACACGTAACACAAGTATGGCGTGAATATAAAAGTTATAACAACATAAAATAGGTGCAACCTACAGTATTGTATAGAATAGTGTGATATGTAATCCATGGTATGGGTCGTACAGACCTCCTGGTGTTGTCTACCATTGGTTAGTTGTCACTATTACTACTCTGCTGCGTCTGGTGTAAAATGTTTGATCACTGATAATCATGGCTCTGTGCATATTGTCAATACTGTAAATGCTCGTTTATCTTCCTGATGCTTTTCTTGTATCAGCTCGAAGATTTTGAAATGTGTGACGTCTTCCAAACGCTGTGTACACGTGCTGAACGAGAATGCAGGTCATGCCAACACGATTTAGTAACATATCCATTCTGAATAAGGGAAGGGAAATCTGAAACCCGATTTATTAATTCTCGAAGCCTCTGTCATACTACTGTTCCACCATTAATTGGTCACTAGTCAGGTAGTTAATATTCCATGGATCGCTCTGCACGATAAATCTTAATGATATGAACTAGTCATTTCACTTTCACATCGCAAATTAAATCGTAAATACAACTACATGCTGAACATTTGTAATTATTTTTAAATATATAGATGTGAGTTAGAAATTCCTACCCACCAACTTCCGCACTTTACAATAATAGAAATTCGTCTACAGAATAGAAAGATTTGGCAATCAGAAACTTTTCAATTTGTTTTCAAATTTTACTTTGCCGTCTGTCAGACATTTTATATCTCTGTGGAAGTGATCAAAAATTTTAGTTTGCAGGCTTGTGCATCCCTTTCTGTGGTAAAGACAGCCTTAATGTGTAGTAACGATGTCTTTTTCCAAGTAGTATTGTCATTATGTATATCATTGTTCCTTTACAACAATAATAAAGCTTGTTACAATAAATGACATCATAAATTACTAAATTGCCCATTTTGTGGTAAAGACAGCCTACATGTGGAGTAGTGATGTCTTTTTCCATCTAGTATTGTCAACAAGTACATCGTTTCTCCTTTAGAACTGCAGTGGATTATTTATAACAAACTTCATGAAGGAATAAATACAACCGGCTGCTTTGGTCTAGCGGTTCTAGGCGCTCAGTCCGGAACCGCGCGACCGCTACGGTCGTAGGTTCGAATCCTGCCTCGGGCATAGATGTTTGTGATGTCCTTAGGTTAGTTATGTTTAAGTAGTTCTAAGTTCTAGGGGACTGATGACCACAGATGTTAAGTCCTTTAGTGCTCAGAGCCATTTGAACCATTTGAATAAATATGATGTGAAGCAGTAGTTATAAAGTCCAACTCCTTAAGCAGATGTGTAGAAGATGATCTTGGGTGATCACCACACATTATTATTACAGCAGGTTTCTGTGCAATGGAGTCTTTCTCTCTTAAAGATATATGTGTTCAGTAAACTAGATGAAAAGTCAGTGGTTTCATATCTCAATGAGGAACCTGAAACTTTCAGCAAAGAGCTGGAGCATATAGAGAAATTATGGGTCAAGTTTTAAAGAGTAATTGACCATGCACTAGACAGATATGTACCCTGTAGAACAGTTTAGAATCGGTGGGAACCACCACGGTGCACAGCCACTGTAAAGGAACTTCTAAAGAAAAAAAGATTACTGAATAGTAGGTGTGAAAGCATAAAGCTGTAGGTAAAGGGATGCTGAATGAAACGCGTTTGGCTGTCAAGAGAGAAGTGCGTGAAGCCTTAAATGACTACCGTAGCAGAATAATGTCAAATGATCTTCCGCAAAATCCAAAGAAGGCAGTTAATGGCACCAAAGTTAGTGTCCAAACACTAGCAAATGAGACAGAAACTAAAATTGAGGATAGAAAAGCAAAACCTTAAATGTTTTACTCTGTTTCCAAATGTTCCTTTACAAAAGAAAACCCATAAGAATTGCCCCAATTTAATCCTCGTAGGACTGAAAAGACGAATGAAATAAAAAAAATGTTCAAATGTGTGTGAAATCTTATGGGACTTAACTGCTAAGGTCATCAGTTCCTAAGCTTACACACTACTTAACCTAAGTTATCCTTATGAAAAACACACCCACCCATGCCCGAGGGAGGACTCGAACCTCCGCCGGGACCAGCCGCACAGTCCATGACTGCAGCGCCCCAGACCGCTCGGCTAATCCCGCGCAGCCAAGAATGAAATCAGTATTAGTGTCAGCGGTGTTGAGAAACATCTGAAATCGTTAATACCGAACAAAGGTCCAGGGCCCGATGGAATCCCTATCAGATTCTAACCCTGCGGCTGAGTTAGCTCCGCTTCTAACTATTATCTATCGTAGATCCCTTGAACAAAAAACCATGCCCAGTTCTCGGAAAAAAGCACAGGTCACACCCACCTAGGAGAATGACCTTGACGTCGATTTGTTGTAGAATCTTAGAACATATGCTGAGCTCAAATATAATAAGGTATCTCGAACAAAATGGCTTCTTCCATGCCATCCAGCATGGATTCCGAAAACATTGATCATGTGAAGCCCAACTCATACTTTTTTCACATGACATGCTGAAAGCTTTGGATCATGGCAGTCAGGTAGATGTAGTATTTTTTGATTTCGGCAAAGTATGTGACTCAGTACCACACCTACGCTTAATGTGAAAGGCACGATCATGCAGGGCCGGATTGAGGACTTTGTGGTAGGGAGCCACACACTATTTTATCTTGAATGGAGAGTCGTCGTCAGATGTAGAAGTATCTTCGAGTGTGCCACAGGGAAGTGTGCTGGGACCGTTGCTTTTATGTTGTATATTAACGACATCGCTGACACTATTAATAGTAACCTCAGACCTTTTGCAGATGATGGAGTTATCTATATAAATATTCGGTCAGATTATGATAAGATTTCAAAGTGGTGCAAAGATTGGTATCTTGTTTTAAATGGTCATAAATGAAAAAGGGTACATTTCACAAAACGAAGGAACACGTCGTATCCTATGACTGTAATATCAATGAATCGCAGCTGGAGTTGGCCAACTCATGCAAATACAAGCATGGCTGTAGTACTTAGCGGGGATATGAAATGGAAATATCACAGAGGATCAGTCGTGAGTAAATCAGATGGCAGACTTCGTATTATTGGTAGAATGCTGGGGAAATGCAATCACTCGACAAAGGAGGTTGCTTACAGATCACTTGTGCGACCAGTTCTAGAATATTGCTCAAGTGTGTGGGACCCGTACCAAATAGGACTAACTGGGGGTATTGAACGTATACAGTGAAGGCAGCACGAATTGTCATAGATTTATTTCATCCGTGGTAGATGGTTACAGAGATACTGAAGAAACTGAACTCGGAGACTCTTGGAGATAGATGTAAATTATCCCGAGAAAGGCTATTGACAAAATTTCAAGAATCAGCTTTAAATGATGACTCTAGGAATATACTACAGCCACCTCCGTATCGCTCACATAGGGATTGTGAGAACATCTAAACATTCATGGTGGTGTCGGTTTGTTCCATATCGTGTCTCCCTACCACTTTCGCGCAAAGACCCTCTGAGCGTGTTTTTGAAGGAATTAACTAGTTTGAACCTGGGACCTGTTGCTGGTAAGGAGACGCCACACCACATATGACATGTAGAGTTCAGAAGAGTTCATTGAGACTAGCGATGATATAACCAAATACTTAATGATCTCAGCGTCAACTCCACTGCACTCCCTGTAAAAGAATCTTAATACTAACTAATTTAGTGGAAGGGGTTCAAGGCTTTCCTATTTTTAGTTAGCTGGTAAAATAACGTCGAAAAAGCAGTTAAGTTTACCTGTGGAAATTTTATTCTACTCGCAAAACATTGTTTATAAATTGCACTATTGATAAAAGGAGATGTTTTAATACAGGATGGTAAAAACCAACTGCGTTCAACAAAAATGTGAACGAATATTCCCTGAATGGGTTTCCAAGTTCTACAATCGATCGAAGGAAGACCTTTGCCATATCACATCTATAATCTAGGTTTAATTTAAGTTTCACAAAAGAGAAAACTATCAAAATGTTCTACAGTGACCCTCAATTATCTTTAATTACTTATCTAACTTGTCGTAAATTACAGTGGCTGATGTGGCTTCTCAATAACTATATAAAAGAACATCGCGTTTCAGATCTGTTCTTCAAGTGGCAAATGTGAACATCATGAGTTTTAATTAACGATCGACACTAGTATTACGCAAAAAAGGGGGTGAACAGATGAGACTTCTGCAGTTCTGAGTGAAGCCTTATGCGCTCAAAAATGCGGCATCGCTTGCGTTCATTACCTTGTCGGTGTTTAGGCAGCGTCAGGGCAGCGGCGGGCAGCACAGCTCCGCTCACCTCGTCATCTCGGAAGCAACTCCTCTCTAACTTCTCCTTACTACAATTTACCGAAGTTGGTTTAAAAAAACTATGTGGCTGTGTTTTCATCTGACCAATCAGGGTCTCAATGTTAACCTTAATCTCCGCCTACAAAAATTCTGTCCATCCAATGAGGAATGTTATACTTTTCGTGGTGGGGCAATGTTTTAAAAAGTTTGCAACGTAACAGAGACGCGAAAATGTCTCACGCTAAAACCTGCAGCTGGTGTGGTCCTTTTAGCGTTATCGTAAGATTTATACTGTTCTTCTGGAGGGCTCTATCTTTTAACATGGGCTGGCGGGTGGTCCTAATGTAACAGATACGCGAAGAAGTCTCACGCTAAAACCTGCGGGTGGTAGTGGCCCTTTTTGTGTTATCGTAAGATCTGTACTGTTTTTCTGGAGGGCTCTAGCTTTTAACATGGGCTGGGTGGTGGACCTTGACGTAACAGAGATGCGAAAAAGTCTCACGCTAAAACGTGCGGGTGGTAGTCTTAGAGGTAGGCTGGCGACGTGGGTGTCGAGTCCGTCCCTTATCGTAGGGCCTTCTAGCTTAACACAGTTCTGTTCTCGGCTTCTGTTCTCGTTTCTCCCCTCGGAACTGAGTCGGTCTCACGGTGGGAAGGTACGACATGCATTTAGGCATTCTTGTGTTAGTCTGTGGTATTCCATTTGCTCACTCGTTACTCGTATTACTTTGGTTAATTTAATGTCACGATTTATTCGGAGCTATGTGACATACTACTGGATTTGCTTATTATGTCAGGGTTTTCATGGAAGGTGTTGGATTTGCCTGACACCTTTCAAACAAGATTAGAATATTTACGGCACCCACAGACGCATTCTGACGATCATTCTCCCCATGCTTCATATGTGAATGGAACGGGAAGAAGCCCTAATAAATGGTACAATGGGACATACCATCTGCCATGCACGTCACGGTGGTTTGCAGAGTGTAGATGAAGATATAGAGCATATGTAAATGTTAATATGAGTTACCCCAGAACATTAATCCATATGAAATTATTGGATGAAAATATGCAAAATACGTTATTTACTGATTTATCTCTTTCCAAGATTTGCAAGGATTCTAAGTGTAAATGTTGCTGAACCAAGTTGTTTTAGGAGTCGCAAGATGTGCTATATGTAATTTAAACTCTCATGAATATGGACATCCAATAATTTCGAAACTTCCAACTTATTTCTTATTTCCTCACTTTTTTATACTCATCATTGGTGTAGTATCCCTAGATGTGCAGAACTGAATCTGTTGTATGGCATTAAAATTGAAGGTGTGACCATTTGCAGAAAACCAATCAATGCTATTTTTAAGAACAGTGTTTACCATTTCTTCTGCTTCTGTGTGCGTGTTTGGATTGACTGCAATACTAATCTCATCGCGACCGCTGTGAGCGAGCGGTTCTAGGCGCTTCAGTCCGGAACCGCGCTGCTGGTACGGTCGCTGGTTCGAATCCTGCCTCGGGCATGGATATGTGTAATGTCCTTAGATTAGTTAATTTTAAGTAGTTCTAAGTCAAGGGGACTGATGACCTCAGATGTTAAGTCCCATAGTGCTTAGAGCCATAACTAGCCTCATCTGCAAAAAGAACTAGTTCTGCATTAGTGCATTAGACGGAAGTTCATTTACGTGTATGAGTAACAACAGTGGACCTAATATTGTGCCTTGGGGAATCCTGTACGTGGTTTCTCCCCAGTCAGAATAGTGCCTCCGGGTTATATTGGTTGCATTACTAAGTATGACTTTCTGCATTCATATCTGACATGATTCATTGGCTGGCTGTAGCATTAATCCCACTAAACTTCAATTTATCTGGGGGAATATTGTGTGCCGCACAGTGAAATGCCTTAAATAGGTTGCAGAAAACAGCAACAGGATCTATTTTATTATTTAATGCTTGTAAAATGTGGTGAGTGAATATGTAAATAGTACTGTCAGTACAGCAACTCTTCCGAAGTGGAAACGATGATTTGCTAAGGATATTATTGTTGTTGAGGTGATACACTATTCTAGAATACAGTTTTGGGAAATGATGTCAGTAATGAAACTAGTCGGTAGCTATTGACATCTCTCCTATCAGCGTCCTTAAATAGGGGTTTGACAACGACATATTTCAGTCTCTGTTGCCTTTGGCATGAAGAATGTAGCCTTTTTGTGCAAAAGCTTGGCGTCAGGCCCAAACTCAACGATACCCTGGCGCTCTTCGACAAGAGTAAGATTTCCAGAGTATCCATAAAGAGGAAGACTGAGTAGGGAGCTACTTTGACATGGTACTAAAAGGTATAAACATAAATTTTACTGGCATCAATGTTTTACAACTTAAACTGTTAGTAATTTAAAGCATGAGAAGTTTTACGAATGCTCTTCTCACAAAAGATGTATAGCCATCGGTGAAAACAACTGAATAAACCGGCTTCATGGTCACAGCGATCTGGGCGACCGGTGTCAGAAGTCAAGGATCTGCAAATCACAATTAACGGAGATCAAGATTTAACTTCCCTTCGATAAAGAATTTATAGTCGGGGTACTAATTCGGAATGGGGAAGGATAAGGAAAAAATCGGCTGTGCCGTTTTCGAAGGAACAATTCCGGCATTCGTCTTAATCGATTTCAAGACATCACCAGAAACTCAAATACGCGTGGGTGGATGGCGCTTTTAGGCTGGCAGTCTCCTGAGCCCATTCAGACGCCGAATCGAAGACATCTGTCATTTTCGTCATTAGCACCTCACTGATGTGTATTACGCGTATTTGTTCAGGCATTACAACTACATCGTTCGTCCAAGAAGCTCCGAAACTGACTTCATTCCTGGCGTACAATCGACGTCAGCGCACTAATAACGGCGGCAGCTTGAAATCTACTGCTGCGCGGGGTAGCCGCAGAGTCTCGGGCGCCTTGCCACGGCTCACGCGGCTCCCTCCGTCGGAGGTTCGAGTCCTCTCTGTGAGTGTGAGTGTATTGCCCTTAAAGCAAGTTTAAGATTAAGTAGCATTAAAACCTAGGGACCGATGACCTCAATTGTTTGGTCCCATAAGGACTTACCACAAATTTCCAAGAAAACTGAACCTACAAATGTACCCAACAGTTGCGCATTCGACCAGTTGTGAACACGCCGTGTTAAGTTGAGGATGTCCGGCCTTAGTGAGTCAACGCTGTTGTTTCGTAAGCAAAGGAGCGACATCTGCTTTCGAGAAATACTCCAGAATTTTTTGTAGAAAAGAAAAGTGTGCACAGAGTTTGTCCTGTACACTTGCCTCACAACCAATAGAGAAACTAAGACGCGTCGACGCCTGACGCGACTTTATTGAAATGGGGAAACTCGGACTGTTCTTTTCTTGAAAAAATCCTCACGGATGACGAGACATTGTGTTATTAATTCGAACTTACCACAAAGTTCAGAAATTATCATGAAACATAACCGACAGTCAGGTCAATCTGATGCACGAATGGATCAAAATCTGAACGAGGTATTTTTCTGGTTGTTTCACATAGCTGTATGAGCATTCCGTGCGTCGTACGTAAGTGGGGGAAGACTATATAGAAAACATGACGCATTAAAACCAACATTTTAACTTTTGTCCATTTTTTATTAACCCAGTTTCAAAACTTTCTGGAGCGACGGGGTATACTGGGACCGATGTATAACGTTGCTCTGGTGTCGTGGATGATGGAGCCTGAAAAAATTGGGTACGACCTGGCGTGGCCTCCTTCCCTCAAACATCACATTAGAGATCCGTATTATCAACAATGCCTCAGTCCCTAAGACACCCCAGAAAGATGTGTTGGTTGACACAGGACAGTTGTTCAACTGCTGAAATGAGTTTTTCTTTAAGGAATTTGAGTTTTAAGCTGTGTGGCGTGAATGTAGACTCAAATATGTACTGCACATCAAGAAAAACATAAGTAATTGTTGGATCATGAAACAAAATGTGACATATTTTCCACGTGCCAAGGAAATAAAATATCAGTAAACACCATTTTCTCATTAGGAATGGTGCTGTATACAAGAAAATTGAAGAGATATATGAAAAAGACTTTTAAAAAAGAAAAGAGCAGACGAATTGCTCCTTATCAACGAGAATTACTATTCTGAGCAGTAGTCGGTAGAAGATATATTACGAATGAATGACGAGTATTCATGATGGATACTATTATGATTGTGATTATTATTATATTCCTTCTGCGTCACATTTCGTCTGCCTAAAACAACTACACGATGAAGAACCTCTTGTGCTCAGTAAGATAAAATGAGGTTAGCATTTTGCATCACATACAATATCCCAATAAAATGCTTTCCGTTCTGAATGTATATTTCGTTTTTTACCGATCTCTACTTAGCGTAACTTTGTGCACTTGATCTCCAAAAAAATGATTATATCCCTTACGACTGAATGTCAGAGGAATAGTATGTAACTACCAGATACTAGCTGTTGCACTGTGTGATCTCTTGCTAGTATCTTTTTATTTTCATCCCACTTCAACAATGAGTCAATGCTAATCTCATTTTTATTACCAAAATGAGATTTTCACTCTGCAGCGGAGTGTGCGCTGATATGAAACCTCCTGGCAGATTAAAACTGTGTGCCCGACCGAGACTCGAACTCGGGACCTTTGCCTTTCGCGGGCAAGTGCTCTACCAGCAGAGTGAAAATCTCATTCTGGAAACATCCCCTAGGCTGTGGCTAAGCCATGTCTCCGCAATATCCTTTCTTTCAGGAGTGTTAGTTCTGCAAGGTTCGCAGGAGAGCTTCTGTAAAGTTTGGAAGGTAGTAGAGGGATACTGGCAGAAGTAAAGCTGTGAGTACCGGGCCTGAGTCGTGCTTCGGTAGCTCAGATGGCAGCCGGCACGGTAGCTTAGCGTGTTCGGTCAGAGGGTTACGTGCCCTCTGTAATAAAAAAACTGAGTCAATCGATCAACAACGAACATAAATGTATGTCTTACGACGTCCGCCCCGAGCAGATGCAACGAATACATGCGAACAAAATGATATTAAAAAAAAAAAAGTTGGTGCAATGGGTACAGTTTTATGCCGGCACGGTAGCTCAGCGTGTTCGGTCAGAGGGTTAGCTGCTCTCTGTAATAAAAAAACTGAGTGAATGGATCAATAACGAACTTCGAAGGGCGTCTGAGGACGTCCGCCAAGAACAATTGTAAAGACATATAACGAAAAAAAAAAAAAAAAAATGGTAGAGCACTTGCCCGCGAAAGGCAAAGGTCCCGAGTTCGAGTCTCGGTCGGGCACACAGTTTTAATCATTTTTATTAGTTTATACCACCTTTGTAACTATCCTCCACATCGAGTCTTCCACGTAAATGAAATGCTTAACAAATCTTGGTTCAAATTGGACATTAAATATACAGGAGGAAGGAACTAATATAAGGTATCCCAAATATACTGAAGAGCCAAAGAAACTGGTACACCTGCCTAATATCATGTAGAGCCCCCGCGAGTACGCAGGAGTGCCGCAACACTACTTGGCATAGAGTCGACTAATGTCTGAAGTAGTGCTGGAGGGAATTGACACCTCTCTTCTGAACAGCACGTAGCAAGTCTTCCCAGATATGCTCAATAGCATTCAGGCCTTGGGAATTTTGTGGGCAGCGGAAATGTTTAAACTCCGAGTGTTCCTGGAGCCTCTCTGTAGCAATTCTGGGTATGTGGGTTGTCGCATCGTCCTGCTGGATTTCTCCAAGTTTGGCGGAATGCTCAATGGACATAAATGGATGCAGGTGATCAGACAAGATGCTTACGTACGTGTCAGAGTCGTATCTAGACGTATCAGGGGCCCCATATCACTCCAACTTCAAATGCGCCACATCATTACAGAGCCTCGACCACCTTGAACAGTCCCCTACTGACATACAGGGCCCATGGATATTCGAGGTTATCTCCATACCCATACACTTCAAACCAGTCGATACAATTTGAAACGAGACTCGTCCGACAAAGCAACATCTTCGTCATCAGCATTCCAATGTCGGTGTTAACGGGCCCAGCGAGGTGTAAAGCTTTGTGTCGTGCAGTCATCAAGGGTACACGAGTGGACCTTCAGCTCCGAAAGCCCTTATCGATTATGTTTCTTTGAATGATCACACACTGCCGATGGTCCAGCATTGAAATCTGCAGTATTTTGCGGAAGGGTTGCACTTCTGTCAAGTTGAACGATTGTCTTCAGTCGCCGTTGGTCCCGTTCTTGCAGGATCTTTTTCCAGCCGCTGCGATGTCGGAGATGTGATGTATTACCGGATTCCTGATATTCGCGGTACACTCGGAGAATCCGTATTTCATCGGTACCTCGGAGATGCTGTGTCCCACCGCTCGTGTGCCGACTATAACACCACGTTCACACTCACTTAAATCTTGATAACCTGCCATTGCAGCAGCAGTAACCGGTCTAACAACTGCGCCAGACACTTGCCTTATATAGGTGTTGCCGACCGCAGCGCCGTATTCTGCCAGTTTACATATCTCTGTTTTGAGTACGCATGCCTGTAACAGTTTCTTAGGCCCCTCCGTGTATATTCAGAAAGAACGATTATATCGAGGAGCGGTTTTCGATAAGTTGTAGCGGATAACGTGGTGAATGTTCCGACGGACACAATTTTAACGACTGTATCTGCCGAATTAGGGTGGGAACTTTTTTTAAGATGTAACTACATAATTTTTTGTGAGCCGACGGAAAGATCCTTCGTAGAGGAATACAGCGAGATAACATGTATGGAGGTTAACGACATTAACAGCTCCGCAGACAGCTGCCCCAGCGTCCGAAGAGATCCCAGAAACGTCCGTCCTATTGTTGCAAATATAACTCATGTGCTCTTAGTGTATTTCTTTTTATTACGGCTGGCATATCAACTGCTCAAAATGTTGACTTTGAGGACTGATTCATGAGTTAAAACGATTCCCGACGGCTAATAATGCAAAATTTCATCTGGACTTACCGCAGCACAGGCTCGTGTTATGCAAGTCTCACGCCTTCAGCAGCCGTCGACGCTCCTTGTACTTTTGGCCGCAGATAAACGTCAGTAGATGTTAGGTCTGGTCAACGAATGATCCACGGCTGCTAAACTGTTTAGGAGGTCTGTAATTATATGTGCAGAATGGATGGCACTTCCGTCATGTAAGGTGGACTACCTTACGTCTAATGCAATGTCTTGCTGTAACTGTTACAGCATATCTGTGTGAACTGTAGATACTTTTGGCTATTTACAGTCCCATAAATAAATCGGGGTCGAATGATACGACGCATCAGACATTAACAGATCAAGCACGCTGTTTGTTCCCTTCTTTCAGCCAGCGTGAGTTTTCTGTCGACCACTAGTGCACTTTGCGAAAATTGATTTGCTCCTTGTTATAAACGAACCTTTATTCAGAAACAAAATCTTGCACTGAAACGCAGTACCTTTGCAGTTTCGTAGACACTATTCGGAGAACTGTAACAGACTTCAAAGGCAATGCCTTGAAGCCGTTGATGTATAAAAATATGGAAAGGGAAAATAAGTTAGAATGTAATATTCCCTCTAATAATTCGCTGGCTGATTCCACTCGAATCTTCAAGCTGCCACGTGGTGACGTGTGGATTGTGTATTACAACTATTGAAATTTTAGATGCACTTCGCTCATCGGTTGCAGTTGTTTTACGTTGTCGCTGCTAGGGATCTTCTTTCTATTTTATATAAATCGTGGGCTGAACCTCCAGGTTAACGAATTGAATCCTGACAGGCATCGATTAAATATGCAACGGTATGCAAGGGTACCCTCCAAAGTAATGAATGGGGAAACTTGTGGCTATTAAATGAGACACATGTTACAATTACTTTGATTTATACAATAAAATTGGCGTTAAACAAATGGAAACCTGTGGCAACATTAATCTTCTTACTACGAAATCACAAGTTAACAAATGATAACTCGTGGCAGTATTAATCTAATAAAAATCATGACATATCAGACATAGGGGGTCAAGAGGAAATATTTTAATAATTACACAAGTATTTTGATTACAACTGCAAAGAGTCCAGCGATTATCGTAATGTTAAATGAAAACAGATGCTATTCCGGGAGAGAATGCGTCACACATGGGTCGGTGTTGACAGCAGCTGTTCACGGCGTCAAAATGCAAAGAAGACGTAGCAAACAAATTTGCCTTTACTGCTAAATATTCCGTACACACATTTTTAAACACGTCTAACAGGGTATGGTGCTTTTGGTAGCCAGTCTACAGTCTAGTTAAGTACGGAGGGAAATGTACGAT
This sequence comes from Schistocerca gregaria, assembly GCF_023897955.1. Classification (NCBI taxonomy): domain Eukaryota; kingdom Metazoa; phylum Arthropoda; class Insecta; order Orthoptera; family Acrididae; genus Schistocerca; species Schistocerca gregaria. The sequence goes on from NC_064921.1 coordinate 931,873,868, forward strand.
ACGGAACTTGGACATCTCAGGATTCACGGGGATATACAACCCGGTTATCTGGTAAATAGAGCGAGTATGCAAATAGGATATGTTTTCGTGTTTCTTCCACAGATAGTCCTCGGCTGTCGATACTTATAACAGTAGAAGAAAACATGACCATTACTTATTATTAAAGCCGTCAGCGGCACAGAAAGCAGATAAGCATGCATCAAAAAAATCTCATCATTTGCCCAACAACATAAAATGTCTGACAGGTAGTAAATTATCCATTGAAGCCTTCCCTCCGAGTTATCTTTGAACGTCACACAGTGGGCCAGAATTCTGAAAACATACCCAAAATTACAAAATCTGCTCGAATGTACCCACAAATTGGTTTATACCCATTTGTAGCCATATTGGACGAGATTTTGTATCAAAAATGAAAAATTCAATATGGCGGATCGAATATGGAGAAAAGAATCGGTTAACTTTTATGATTTTTGTGGTAAACGTTGTTGTAAAACTGCGTCTATTACTTTCTTTATTACAAAAAATGTACATTAGTAACAAAAAATGAAAGTTTTGTAAGGGTTCTTGATTCTCTTGTTCTTCATCTTCAATTCCTTCCTCATCATCATTTTCTTCTCCTCCTTTCTCAACGACATAACCGTCCTCTTCATCATCCTCAGCATCTGACTCCTCGTAATGGTCTACAGCCAGTGCCAAGAGGGCAAGAGCTCTGACGACAAAGTTTTCCGCTAAGAAGAAATACGCATTAGTACAATGTAATTTAACAAAATTAAATTTATCAAAGAAATACTTACAGATATGAAATAATATAACCTATATAAATAAAAATCAGTTGCCGTTTGTAAGAAAGATCGTCATCTGAGAACGGCTTCACCGATTTGATTGAGCTCTTTTTTATTGTGTTCGTTGTGGTTAGGGCAAGGTTTGTATGAAAGACAATTTTTGAAAAATCCAACACAGAAGTCGAAAATTAACATCATTTATCGTTTGTATGAAATATCACCAATAAGGACAGCTCGACATATCTGCATGATTTTTGTCTTTATTGTGTTCGCAATTGTCAGGACAATTTTTGGAAAACCCAATTGTGAAAAATTATCACTTGAGAACGGCTCTACCGATCCGGTCTTTATTTGTGTTCGTAGTGGTGGATGGTAATGGTATTTTTGGTATGAAAAAGAAAAGAAAAAATGCTTTCAATTTGGCAGTCCCGTTGACACACGTTTTTATAACCAAAAAAAAAGTTTGATATATAATATGTTCGTACAAAGAGGAAAAGTTGTTATTGAAAATGTCGAAAAGTTCTTGACTAATTTACTACAATTTTTTACATAACGCTCTAATGAACTTTCGGACGGGTACGGGCTACATATTTTTGTAATGTATATAGAGGGGAAGCGTAGTAACAACAAATCTCGAAAAGTTCTAGGCCCTGGTTTACTTCCGATTTTTATAAAATACTATAACTAACATTGCAAAGATACAGATAGACTGGATATTTTTGTAATATGCGTAACACATGTATGTAATATATAAAGGGGAAACGTCGTTAGCAAAAATCTCGAAAAGATCTTGACGGATTTACTTTAAAATACAGACAGAAATGGACATAGGGAAGGGAGGAGGAGATGGAGTGAGAGAGAGCAGGAGGAGGTTCTTCACAGAGAAATGGGGGAGGAGGAGATATACAGATGGAGAGGGGGTGGGTGAAAAGATGGACTCAGAGAGGAGGGGGCAAGGAATTTAGGATGTATACGCAATTCTCATACATATTTAGCAATTGGGAACCTTTGGCGGGTTCGCTAGTTATTTTATAAAGAGCACTTTTTATATTTATAATATATTTTTATATGTATTAATTGTATTTATAGTTTGTAATAAATTATTAGCAATGTTACATAAGTAAAATTTGTATGTATTTAAATCGTATTTAAGTAAAACTTTCAAATCACTTTTTCTTTGTGTAAATGGCGGCAGTTTGCAACTGTCGCTTAAAACATGGCTCAAGGCTGAAATTGCAGCGAGTAGCTGCAGTTTAAGCGAAAGTAATAATATATACTTAAGGATGGAATGAAGAAGACCCTGCGACTTTAAGCAGCCGCCTGACTCTAATAGCGCCATTGTGACAATGTAGTGTTCTCCTTGTGTTTGGCGGCGAAGAGTGATATTTTGTTCTGTCTTCGATTAACCTGAGGCACTGCTGAAGAAGATGCAGTGGGGAGACTGTAACTGAGGAGATCCCAGGTTGAATTTGCTGTCATCTGAAGCAGACTAGCTGCATCTGCCACCGCAACGCTAGCTGTAGCTTCCTTCGTTCACCGCATTGCGAGTGGAACTCCGAAGAAGAGTTAAGCCGGTGAGAAAATATTTTGAAGCGAGCATTCTGAACTTTCTGATTACCACCGTCATTCGTGGTTGTTTAAACTGGTTGGTTCTGTACCTGTTAATTACAGGACTGTTTGCCTTTGTTGTTGTTTACAGCCCCGTAGCTTCCCTGTCAAGATAGTCAAAATAAAGGTTTTATGCATTAAATTATCAGTAGTTTGAGGGATAGCCTTCAAAATTTCATTGTTTATTGTTATTTGGTTTCAGGAGCTGTTTTTATATAGGGTTACTGGTGGTAACTGTACGAATTTATGTGTTTTTTTCTGAAGGATGTTGGAAGCTTCTTATTGTCTATCTTGCGTGTTCCTTTTATTGGGTTTTCTTTATCTGTTTGTATTTTTTGTAGAAGTTTTCGAATGCTGTAGCAAAGCTTGCACAGCCAGTTTTATGTGCTCAAGACTCGATGACCGAGGCCATCTGTTCACAGTATATTGCGCTTTGTCATATCGTGCCAAATTCTGTCCAATTGGCACTTTAAATCATTAAAATCCCGATATTGTCGGTGCGCGCTGCGCATAGTGGTCCTAACGTTCTCAACTGGGCGAGAGACCTGACGGCACTGCTGGCTAAGGTAGGGTTTGGCAGTCACGAATACAAGAAGTAGAACGTTTCTCTTCTGCAGGCAGATATTATCTTCCTGAGATGTAAGCCCATGAAGGGCAACAAAACGGAGCTTAGAATATCGCCGACGTAATGCTGTGCTGTAAGAGTGCCCTCGATGACAACCAAAGAAGTGCTGCTATGAAAAGAAATCGTACCCCAGACCATCATTCCTTGTAGTCCGAACCTATGGCGGGCGACAGTTTGGTATCCCACCGCTGTCCAGGGCGTCTCGAGTCATATCTTCGGCCTGAGTGGAATAGAATAGTGTTCAGTGAAGAGCCTCGCTTCGAACTGAGCGCCGATGACCACAAAGACGTGTCTGGAGAAGCCTCGTGCATTGCTGGGATATACAGTAGACTCAAACGTCGCCCGCCATACGGCCCAAAAGCCAGGAGTGCTGGTCAGCGGTGCCATTTCTTTTCATAGCAAGACCTCTTTGGTTGTCGTCCGTTGCTTCCTTACAACACAGAGGTACGTCTACTATGTTCTACGCCCCGTTTTGTTGCCCTTGATGGCAAGCTATCCTGGGATTACATTTCAGCAAGACAATTCCTGCCGGCACACTGCGAGCGTTTCTACTTCTTGTCTTCGCGCTTACCAAACCTTATTTTAGCCAGGAAGGTATCCGGATCTCTCCCCTGTTGAGAATTTTGGAACACTGCTGGACCTTCTAAACAGCACTGTATTTCGACGATGTAACGCGCCAATTGGACAAAATTTGGCACGATATCCCCCAGGAGGACGTCCAGCAACAGTGTCAGTGCAAAGAGGAATAATTGCTTGCATTAGGGCTCAATTTGCGAAGCTCTTCCTCTTGAATAAATAATACACTTTTCCTGACATTGTAGTAACTTGTTTTTGCCTGTACATGTACATCATATCTACCGATTTTCTTCCCAGTCGAGTAATTCCTTTGTCGTGGGTCGTGTCTTCTTATCTTAGAGCGTATGTTTATTAGTTTAAAAGTTACATCAGTGTGCCATTTGGGAAATTGTAAAGGCCAGCACGTGGTCGTCCACTGAAACTAATCATGTATACGCATCCTACAAACTGATTCATTTGACATAATTTGGATTAAAAAAAATCGTTCACGTGATCTATGGAACTTATACAAGGGTCACTCCAAAAGAAATGCACACTATTTTTTTTTAAATCTATCTTTTATTCTACACATCTGAAAGTTTTAAGTGTGTAAATACAGCCTTTAGGAACAATATTTTCATTTCTACCCATAATTTCCATCCCTCTTAACTGCCTTCGGTCATCTTGGAACCAGCGCCTGTATAGCCGCACGGTAAAATTCTGGACCAACCTGTTGGAGCCACTGTTTGGCAGAGTGCAAACCTTCAAGGTCTTCAAACCTTGTTCCACGAAGAGGCTCTTCCAGTTTCCCAAAGAGATGTTAGTCACATGGAGCCAGGTCAGGACCGTAAGGCGGGTGTTTCAGTGTTGTCCATCCGAGTTTTGTGATCGCTTCCATGGTTTTTTGACTGACATGTGCCCGTGAATTGTCGTGCAACAGCAAAACATCCTGCTTTCGCCGATGTGGTCGAACACGACTCAGTCGAGCTTGAAGTGTCTTCAGTGTCGTCACATATGCATCAGAATTTATGGTGGTTCCACTTGGCACGATGTCCACAAGTAAGAGTCCTCCGGAATAGAAAAACACCACAGCCATACATTTTACAGCAGAAGGTGTGGTTTTGAATTGTTTTTTCTTAGGTGAATTTGCATGATGCCACTCCATTGATTGCCTCTTCGTCTCTGGTGAAAAATGATGGAGCCATGTTTCATCACCTGTCACAATTCTTCCAAGAAATTCATCTCCACCAATCTCGTACTGTTCCAAAAGATCGCTCCATACCGTTTTTCTTGTTTCTTTGTGAGTCACTGTCAACATCCTGGGAACCCACCTGGCACAAACCTTTTTTAACGCCAACACTTTCAGTACTCTGCAAACACTTCCTTCCCCTATCCCAACGTAGCGCGACAATTCGTTCACTGTGATGCGTCTGTCAGCAGTCATCAATTCGTTAACTCTCTGCACATTGTCTGGAGTGTGTGCAGTACGAGGCCTGCCGCTGCGAGGAAAATCTTCAATATTGTCGTGCCCGCTTTCATCACGTAACCTGCTTGCCCACCGACTAACTGTATTGCGATCGACAGCAGCATCTCCATACACCTTTTTCAACCTCTTGTGGATGTTTTCCACTGTCTCGTTTCCACAGCACAGGAATTCTATGACAGCACGTCAAGTGTAGCAGCCATCTTGAAGACATGCTGTGACGCCACTCACGGGAACAGGTTGAACTAAGTTTGAAAACAAGCGAGAAGGATGTATCTACACACTGTAAAACTTTCACACATGCAGAATGAAAACTGCACTTTTACAAAAATAGTGTGCATTTCTTTTGGAGTGACTCTCGTACATAAATAATTTGGCGGACACGATGGGCAGCAGTCTGCGCTTGTTTGCTGATGATGCCGTGGTGTACGGTAAGATGTCGAAGGTGAGTGACTGTAAGAAGCTATGATTTAGACAAAATTTCCATTTGGTGTGATGAATGGCAGCCAGCAGTAAATGTGGAAAAAAGGAAGTTAATGCAGATGAAAAGCAAAAGCAAAACTATTATGTTCGGATACAGTATTGCTAGTGTCCTACTTGACATAGTCAAGTCATTTAAATATCCGGGCGTAACGATGCAAAGCGATATGAGGTGAAACGAGGATGTGAAAACTGTGGTAGGGAAGGCAAATGGACGACTTCGGCTTACTGGGAGAATTTTAGCAAAGAGTGGTTCACTGTAAAGGAGACTACACATAGGACGGTGGTGCAACCTGGTCTTTGTATTGCTCGAGTGTTTGGGATCCGTATCACGTCGGATTGAAGAAAGACATCGATGAAATTCAGAGGAGAGCTGCTAGGTTCGAACAAAACGTCAAGTGTAACAGCCATATTGAAGACATGCCTTGGCGCCACTCACTGGAACAGGTTGAACTAAGTTTGAAAACAAGCGGGAAGGATGTATCTCCACACCACAGTCTAACATAACAGTCGCGACACTTCGCCTCTATTTTGTTGCCTACCACGCCATCTTAAACTGTCAGTTCGGCGCGATCCTGAAAGCGAATAGTGGTTGTTTCTTTTGATTTCTACAATGGTTTTCACTAGCGGGAGCGTTTGTAGCGCAATAAATTGCAGCAACAACAGGAAGAAGACACCACAACTGTCTTTTTTTAGGTTTCCTAAGGATCCTGAGAGGTATATACCATCATGTTACTAAACTGTATCGTCAGGATTCACTTGCAAACTACATGTGTGTTAATGATTAATGTTTCATTTTAGGAGCAGAACATGGCAAGTTAATAACAGAGGAGAAGACCTTATGAAAAAAGACCCAGTTTACCTGTATAACAACAGTAGGTTTTGTTCGCTACATTTCGAACAAAACAAGTTCATGAACGCAGACAATAATAAACTCGTGTGGAATGCAGTACCCACACTGTTTGACATCCCAAATAAGCCACCTCAACTGACGATGAAGAGGAAACTGCCACAAAGATTGGACAATCCATATAAAGCTGTAAAACAGTCCTATGACACAGAAGCAGCCAGTTCAATCTCCATGTGTCAGTGCCAGATTCGTGTGAATCGTCAACACAGACCTGCTTTGGCGATGAAGTAGTTAGATTAAGTGCAGTTATTCGTGTCTTACAAAAGCGTAATGTTTGGTGTGTATTTCATTCACGCCTGTTGTTAGTCACTTAATTTTCCTTGTTTCCTTCGTGTGATGACATTATATGGTAGCACTTCGTTCACTGACAGATTGTTTGAAAATTATTCATATATTTGGTTTTGCTTGAAATGTAATGTAATCAGCTCATTATAATGTTTTCAACATATTTCTCCCACTATTTGGCCACTTAGAATAATATAAAGACGAAGGTCGTTCTTGTGGCAGAAGGCGACGACAATGATAAACACAGTAGTCCTACAGAACGATAAATTAAGCTGTCGATCGCTTTTGCACGTAGAGGTACATGTCTGTACTTCTTACGTGTGGATATGTGTGTTTATATTCTTTTGAAATCAACGTGGTAAGCTGCAGTTTTATCTAACGTCACAAGTGTTTCTTCACAAATGTGTTGTAGCTTGTCGCTCGATTCACCGTTCTTGTCCATACTTGCGCTTATTTTAGAATCATTTTAGATACATATATGCCTTCTGATACTACACAAACCCTTGGAGGCAAGAAAATAAGTCAAATATTCGCAAATTACGTAGGAAAAGGATGCAAAACAAAGATTATGCTTACGATGCGTCTGACGTTCACCTTATCGCCGCTTGGAGCGCTAGTGTCGCTCCATGTTTCAAACGGTAACAATTTTTACAGCAGTCAGTGCCGCGACTGTTAATGTTAGACTGTGCTACACACTGCAAAACTTCCCACATGCAGAATGAAAACTGTATTTTTACAAAAATTGCGTGCATTTTTTTTGGAGTGACCCGCGTAACTAACTTATACGCCTTTGGTTTCAAGAATAGCTATCCTCCAAACTATGCAGTGCAATGGTTTTGAAGCCACCAGAACTCGGATACACGTCGGTTTGATCCCGAAGGAACACGCAGGTGCTGATTGGAGAAGGGAGATGCCAGCCACGCCCCCTCGGCTGGAGGGAGGACAGAAGTGAGGTGAGGCGGGTGGAGGGTGGGGGGGAGGTGTCCGCCAAGTTGGCTCAAGTTGCGGCCGGGGTAGGGGCGGCCGTGGAGGGCGCCCGCCAAGAACAGAAGGATTACCGCCGGCCGCGCCCGGGCCGTTCTAATTAAACGGCCACCAGCCGGCAGCCAGCCAGCGCCGCTATAAAATGTTAATGAACACAGTTTAAGCGGCGCCGCGGTTATAACGCCTAAGACGTCGCCGTCGCCGGCGGCCCCGCCACCCCGGCCATTATTAACGCGGGCTCCTCCTCCGAGGCGCAGTTTTGGGCGAGTTGCCTCATATAGAAGCCCGCCGGGTCGTCTTAATTAAAGCGACGGACCGCAGCGACGCCCAAGTCCCTACACTCTGCTTAAACGGCGGCCCCCTGGAAGAAAGGCGGCCAGTACCCCGCGCAGCGGCCCCGTCTTCCACAACCTGCCGCCTGCCGACACTTGGCACGCCCTCACTGTTTATACGCCCCGATAAATTAACAGAGTAACACAAACTGAAAAGCGCTATATAACCTCGTAGTCTCGGACTACCTCATCGAGTAGAAACGCCTAACAAGGTGGGATTATTTGCAATGCGTCATCAGTAACGACGTTCCCTTCGAAACCCTAGCTCCTGCTAAACGCCAGTGTGTACTGATGGCTGATGCTTGCAACGACGAATTCCAAAGTCGTTTGCTGGCCATCTAAAATGCAACACCTCGATGGACCGGTGATATCACAGCCGAATTGATTTGGGAGATAACACTTTAGACCACATGACTGAAAATAACAGCCACATGCGATATGAGGAAGATGATGAAATCAGTACCGACTGTTGCCCTCATTGCTGGCTGTAACGGCTGCTACATGCCTCGGCATAGTGAGGCGTAGCGCCGTATAACGATCCTGCCTTGGAGGCGGTTAAGTGGGAGATGTGTCTCACAGCTGGAGAGTGACAGGTGGTGACGCGAGACTGGACGCGCACGTAGTTTACGTATCAGCCGATAGAGGACAGTATTGGATAGGGGGACTGTGATTTTAGTTTCGATGTTGCCCACCAGAGTGCACTGAAGTAATAGAATGTTTTTCATAAACTGTTCTAGTATTTTCATAAAGTGTTGTTATGTCTTTTTGTGTATGTAAAATGTTATAAATGTGTTTTATCAGTATGAATGATGCGTGAGTGTGGTTTAAGGTTAATATGAAGATAATTGTTTAACGAGTTGTGTAGTAGGATTTAGTGTGGGAACATTTCGAAGAAGTATGGATATGGACAAAGTGGATTTTTGTAGAATAGATTTGTAAATTTAGTTTATGGTAAAGGGAAAGTTAATTCAGGTATAAATAACAATAGTAAATAACTTATGCATAAACAAAACTTCAGCATATTATATAATTACGTCGGTAAAAAGTGCAGGCGTTAGGGTTACTATTTTGCGATTGGCTATTGATGAAAAGCGCGGACTGACGCGGGATAATGTTGTTTTGCTATTGGCTGTTCAGTAAACTGACCAATAGTAAAGCAATATTCTTCGCGCGTCTTTCTCTGCTGGTGGAGAAGACTTAGACTATTCTAAAGAAGAGTGGGAGCATAGCCATGAAAGAGATCGAACGTGTGCAGTAGTAGTTTCGATGGAAATGATAAGCTGCCGGATCTAGCAGCGTTTCATACATCAAAAGTGTTGGAAAGTGACGACATAATTATTCCGATTGGCCTGTAGAAATATCGGAAATTTTAGGTGAATTTTGTGACGAGAAAAGACTTATATTCCGCGTGGGGGGAAGGGTTAATGCAGAGCGGAAGGGGTATGTGATGACAGCACATTTTATAGTTCGTTTCTAAAATATTTTTTTCTGAGGGCTGCTTAAATTTGGCCGAGACGAATGCGACAAGCATCCCCCGCCCCCATTAGTCCGAAAACTGTTTACGCTCTTGTAATACTATAGTTACTATCAAATCTTAAAATATGCACGCATTCATGCACTATCGAATAACGAAACATGCACAACTAAATGAAAAACATGCAAATAACAGAATTACATCTTTTGTTGTGATCCATTTTAATTTATTTGAAAGCAATGTGCGTCAACAAGTTTTTCCAAATTCCGCACCGACCAGGGTAGCTCAGCGCGTCAAGGCGCTGAGCTATCAAATCCATGGATTCAGGTGTCGAGGTGGTTCGGATGCAACCACCTGCAACCTTGAAAATATTTTTCTGTGATTTTCCATTTTCAGTTTAGACATCTGTTGGGGTTAGTGACTAACTACAGGCCACAATCAATTTCTTTCTTTCCTGGAAAGTGTGAATTTGTGGTAAGAGCTTATGGGACCAAACTGCTGAGGTCATCGGTCCCTTAGCTTACACACTACTTAACCTAACTTAAACTAACTTACGCTAAAGACGACACACACAACCATGCCCGAGAGAGGACTCGAACCTCCAACGGGGGGAGCCGCGCGGACCGTGACAAGAAGCCTCAGACCACCCTTTCTTTCCTGACAGATTCCAATTCCCTTCCTTGCTTGAATTTAAAGAGTTGCATCGAAGGGGAGCCGAACGTCTCTTCGGGGACTCTTGGCACTGAAAGTCGAATTTACATTGGAAAGCGGCTAGCAATCGTCATTTTGTACTATGTATCTATGCATAAAGATGCCTCACTAATGGAACGGCGATATATCAGAGTTTTACTACAAGAATGATGTTCTACTCTGAAATGTCTTATCCACAATATTCTTGGAAATGTGAGTCCAGTTGTCACAACTCTAACATATTTGAAAATAAACGTCACATAATCGACAAGGTGCGTTGTACATCATAGAGGAGTTCATCAGCATTAAAGATTGTATAACCACATTATCATGGATAAATACAAACTGATTTATGACATCCCATATATTAGAAACTAGTTGAAATTAACACGTGAATCAACGTTAACATCCCAAAATTGTAGCTCACCGTATCTGCGTACTCCATTTTATTTTGTAAACAAATTTGGTTGCTGACTATTGAAATAATAGTTTAAAAGAAATTCTTGATCAGTCAAGGAAATTGAAGCATCTTAATTAAACGAAAGATTTTTAATAAAATTTTAGTTTTAACTGACGAATTTGGGATGCTTTTATGTGCAGAAGAAATTCTGACTTGATTTCAGATAAGTTGTAAATTTAAATAGAAAATTGTAGCAGGGAAAATATGGCTATTGTCAAAAGAAATTTGATCCCATTTAATGTTATAAATTATTCAGCCCAGCATTAAGATACTTCTGCTCTGTGATAGTGAAACTCATATTAGAGGACTGAGCTGTGTTTTGTGAGCAAAGAAAGAATACATTATATTCAAATTTTAATTCATTTGACAATAGAGTGAAGTTAGCATATTGCCAAAGAAAGAAAAATTTAATTGCACATTGGAATATATATATATATATATATATATATATATATATATATATATATATATATATATATTGCGAGAATATATGTTATTATGTAACGCTTTTTTAAGAAAAGCTTTTCTATTACTAGAGGAAGTACAGTTTGTATAAATGCCTCCACCGGCCGCGGTGGTCTCGCGGTTAAGGCGCTCAGTTCGGAACCGCGTGACTGCTACAGTCGCAGGTTCGAATCCTGCCTCGGGCATGGATGTGTGTGATGTCCTTAGGTTAGTTAGGTTTAAGTAGTTCTAAGTTCTAGGGGACTGATGACCACAGATGTTAAGTCCCATAGTGCTCAGAGCCATTTGAACCATTTTTTTTAATGCCTCTCAAAGGCAATTATACACATAAAATTAAAAGATTAATAAATGAAGTTTCAGAAAGAATGAAAACATTAGCCTCTTTAAGATCCTTTTTAACAAACCGGACCCCCCTTTTGATAAAATCCTGGCTATGTCCTTGGCACGGTGCAACGTTCCTTCGGATATGCATGCATGTCCAAAGAAACGTTGCACCGTACTTCTTAATAACACAGGCACTACCATTTCGCTTTTATTCGCCAATATCAGATCCTCGACTCTCAATAAACATGTCTTTCCTGGACGGGAGTATACGCAACGTTGGAGAGCATGTTGTGATAAATGGATGACGACATGTGGAAGTTTGTGTCAGGCCATGATTCGTGAACGCAGGGTCCAAGCGGTTAAGATGACAGCTCGCGTAAAGCGGGAAGCGGGGTTCGAGTCCCTGTCTGGCCCGAATGTTCACTGTCGTCATTCCAACATACAGCTAATGGTGGCTCATATTCGCAATTGCGTATACATTTCCTGGACTACAGAAAGTTTTTCCCTACATGTTTTGTCTAACGGAAGAACAGCGGCTACCATGAGAAATACGCGAAGAGTTGCCACAGGTCATGGGAAGGCACTAGATGTGATGTTGACAGCAAGCTTTCAAAACTGTAGTAACACCAGGCGGTATGGAATTTACGAAGTGTTCGAATCGTTCTAGAGAGATACTGATCCATGCATAATACAGTGCTACCCACCATTTTTCTTACATAGGGGTATGTGTTGGTGTTAATCGAACGTACACAGCTATCAGAAGCATCCCGCAAATACCCGATTGGTTTATGATTTGCTGATCTCTGTGTCCAGCACAAGTTCGTGAATACAGCAACGTTTTCATCGAGCGACCCACGTGCGTCTGCAGATCAGTGACCTGTCGTATTGTCCTGTTGAAATGTGGCATGTCTTTTAGGGTACTTTAATGGCAGAAAGGGGTACATATGGCCTGCAAGAGAGTCGTTGCTTCCTGTGGGCGCCAATGGAGAATTAGTCCATAGACCAGTGGCGATATTCAAAGGACGGACTCATGTCAGTCATCAAACTTCGTGTCCAGGGCTCTGCAAGGGATCACTGGTTGGTCATCAGTGTCTGCGATGTTGAAGATCCACTGTCGGCGCTGTCGACATGGAAAACCCGAATTACTACGTAAACTCCAGTCAGCATACTCGTGCTGCTTGAGCTAATTAAAACCCCACTTCGAAGTCTATTAGCTCGCGACTTGCTGCCATTTTCACTGTCTGTAACAGACTGCTTGGATATCGTGTTTCCACTCTCGCTGTATGCCGCATCCAGCTGCAACATTCAGCTGTCATACGTCGCAAATTTTTAAATGGGACGAACTTTTGGCTACTCTGTTTAATTAATAATGGATTATCTACGTATCCACACCTCATTCCATCACAAACAAGGGAAATTCTGCACTCTCTATAACTGTTCTGTACAAATATCTTTATTCGTTCATCATTCATCATTTTCTGTTGGTCCATTCGAGAAGGTGGCTCCTGAAACACAAATGTTGCGTGTTAAACGGCACTTTCAACTTTTGCAGCAGTTTTCCTTTCTTTAACTCGTGATCTGGTCTTTGCAAACTTTCGCAAAGACGTTCAGTAACCAGTACCGATGTGTTTGACTATGTACAGGGTGTTTCAAAAATGACCGGTATATTTGAAACGGCAATAAAAACTAAACGAGCAGCGATAGAAATTCACCGTTTGTTGCAATATGCTTGCGACAACAGTACATTTTCAGGCGGACAAACTTCCGAAATTACAGTAGTTACAATTTTCAACAACAGATGGCGCTGCAAGTGATGTGAAAGATATAGAAGACAACGCAGTCTGTGGGTGCGCCATTCTGTACGTCGTCTTTCTGCTGTAAGCGTGTGCTGTTCACAACGTGCAAGTGTGCTGTGGACAACATGGTTTATTCCTTAGAGCAGAGGATTTTTCTGGTGTTGGAATTCCACCGCCTAGAACACAGTGTTGTTGCAACAAGACGAAGTTTTCAACGGAGGTTTAATGTAACCAAAGGACCGAAAAGCGATACAATAAAGGATCTGTTTGAAAAATTTCAACGGACTGGCAAGGTGACGGATGAACGTGCTGGAAAGGTAGGGCGACCGCGTGCGGCAACCACATACGGCAGCGCGCAGCTAGTGCAGCAGGTGATCCGACAGCGGCCTCGGGTTTCCGTTCGCCGTGTTGCAGCTGCGGTCCAAATGACGCCAACGTCCACGTATCGTCTCATGCGCCAGAGTTTACACCTCTATCCATACAAAATTCAAACGCGGCAATCCCTCAGCGCCGCTACCATTGCTGCACGAGAGACATTCGCTAACGATATAGTGCACAGGATTGATGACGGCGATATGCATGTGGGCAGCATTCGGTTTACTAACGAAGCTTATTTTTACCTGGACGGCTTCGTCAATAAACAGAACTGGCGCATATGGGGAACCGAAAAGCCCCATGTTGCAGTCCCATCGTCCCTGCATCCTCAAAAAGTACTGGTCTGGACCGCCATTTCTTCCAAAGGAATCATTGGCCCATTTTTCAGATCCGAAACGATTACTGCATCACGCTATCTGGAAATTCTTCGTGAATTTGTGGCGGTACAAACTGCCTTAGACGACACTGCGAACACCTCGTGGTTTATGCAAGATGGTGCCCGGCCACATCGCACGGCCGACGTCTTTAATTTCCTGAATGAATATTTCGATGATCGTGTGATTGCTTTGGGCTATCCGAAACATACAGGAGGCGGCGTGGATTGGCCTCCCTATTCGCCAGACATGAACCCCTGCGACTTCTTTCTGTGGGGACACTTGAAAGACCAGGTGTACCGCTAGAATCCAGAAACAATTGAACAGCTGAAGCAGTACATCTCACCTGCATGTGAAGCCATTCCGCCAGACACGTTGTCAAAGGTTTCGGGTAATTTCATTCAGACACTACGCCATATTATTGCTACGCATGGTGGATATGTGGAAAATATCGTACTATAGAATTTCCCAGACCGCAGCGCCATCCGTTGTTGACAACTGTAACTACTGTAATTTCGAAAGTTTGTCTGCCTGAAAATGTACTGTTGTCCCAAGCATATTGCAATAAACGGTATATTTCTATCGCTATTCGTTTAGTTTTTATTGCCGTTTCAAATATACCGGTCATTTTTGAAACACCCTGTATAAAGCTGACTACGAGACTAAAATTCAGTTGATTCTCGAGGAGGACACCTACCGGAAACCGCCACGGACCCGAAGTCAAGATTAACGAGGAAGACATTAAAGTTCCTAAAATAGTCATCACTGGGAGAGGCCGTTGTTAAGAACCTTCTCTCTTACGTGCCTGGGCCACCTACGCCTCATGGGCTACCAAAGATCCACAAAAGGGATTCTTCTCTTCGCCCCATTGTGAACACCACTGGGTAACAAATTTATAGACTGGCAAAACACTTGGACAGCTTTCTTGCACCACATGTGGGCCGCTGTGTGTATCACATCAAGAACACCGATGATTTTATCAACCGACTTAAACATCTGCATCTTGGGCAATGTGATACAACATTCAGCTTTGATGTGGTCTCCTTATTTACGTGTGTTCCTGTCATAGACTGTGTATATCTCTTCTCCCAGATATTTTGGTAGTACAGTTGTGGGATTGTTCAAGCACACGTTGACATTTTCGTATTTCCTGTATGGCGGCCAGTATTTCGACTACCTGGACGACGTGGCAATGGGAAGTCCGTTAGCTCCATTCATAGCCAACCTTTTCATGGAGAAATTTGAAAACATTGCTTTGGACACGGCTCCAGCTAAACTAAGTGACTTTTATCGTTACATGGACGACACTTACATACCTGGCCCCAAGGACGTGAAAAACTGGGAGGACGCTTACAACACCTGAGCAGCATTCACGACAACATTAAGTTTACGATGGAAGTAAATGGTGCATTGCCCGTCACTGACGTCCTTGTACGCCGGAAAACCAAGGGGCACCTCAGCCACAGTGTCCACAGGAAGCCTAAAAACACGGATAGTTATCTGCACGCTCTGAGCTACCACCATCCGGCACAAAAACGGGCGTTTTGAACATCCACGTCCATCGTGCTAAAGTGGCCTCAGACGCTGAAAATCTGCTACGAGAACTAAGCTACTTCCTAAAAGTCTTCCGGAAAAATGGCTAAAATCACCGCCAGGTGTCAAAGGCTATTTCTGGCGAGACGCGTAGGAGAAATATCACCGAAAAAGAGGGCAGGAAACTTGCGTTTTTGTCTCTCTATGGCACAGTGTCGAGAAAGACAGTTCCTAAAGAGACACAACATTTCATCAGTATTCAGGCCCCCAGCAAAAGTACGACAGCTTCTGAGGCCTGTGAAGGACTATCTAGGGCTCAGAACCCCTGGAGTGTACAAGATAGCACGTCGGTGTGGCTGCCACTATTACGTCGGGCAGCACTATTTAGCAACACCCGAAGTAACGGAAACGAACGTGAGCGGTGCTTAAGCCAACACTATCCTGAAAAATCACCAGTGGTGGAATGCGCTTTAGGAAATCAACACCGAGTATTTGAGGGGACGAAGGGATTTTGGAATAGCGTTTTAAAAGACACCACGGAAATAAAAACATCTGAAAAAACCGTTAGTAAGAACGGCGGTTTGCAGCTCAGCGCCGGCCAGAGTGGCCGAGCGGTTCTAGGCGCTACAGTCTTGAAGCGCGCGTCGGCTACGGTCGCAGGTTCGAATCCTGCATCGGACTTGGATGTGTGTGATATCCTTAGGTTAGTTAGGTTTAAGGAGTTCTAAGTTCTTGGGGACTGATGACCTCAGAAATTAAGTCCAATAGTGCTCAGAGCCATTTGAACCATTTTTGCAGCTCAGCAGAATCTGGGACCCGACTTTCACGAGGATGAAGCGGGCGCGACGGATGCTCGAGGAAAACATCACCATATTTTCCGTGGAAGAGACTCCAGTGACGTCACAGCCAACACCTATATAAAGGAGAGACCATGGCGACACGGCAGTCATTTACCACTGGCTGAGGAGAGATCGGTAGAAAGCTCGTGAGATTTTAACCACCTGACGCAGATAGAAGCGCGAGAAGATTTTATCAGTTAATATCTCGGCGAGACCACGCATTCATAGATTATCGATATGCAGTGTAGACTCCTTGAGAAGTGCCTCTCTGAACCACGGTAGGGTAGGGTGCTTCCCGTTGGTGGGGCCCTCATGCTTCCAGCCAATAGGAGAGCTGGCAGGTAGCTTGGGCCACTCTTCCGAGTATGTTGAAAACACTTTTGTTCCGGGGCGTCGAACGATGAGTGGTGACAATTAAGAGTCAACGGCAGGAGATCGGAGATTTGGTGGAACTGTTTCAGTTATTTGCAGCATTTGCTAACAATCAAGGTTTCAGTGACTTCATCCTTCAGTTATTCATACCACACAGTTTATTTTGCATATTAAACTTGTGATTAATTAGAAGCTTAACTGATATTTATGTACGAGATATTACACAAGTTCAGGATCTTTGTACATTGCGTAAGTTGGAAGCTAGTTACTGAGTTGTGTTACAGTCTTTCGATTCGAAGTATTATGCACTCAATTCCGTCATTCTCTCCTGCACTTTAGATTGTTCTATGCTGTGGCGGAAATCATGATTGCAAAACTTGAATGTTTGTGATTTCTCAAAGTTTCGACTTTTGTCTTGCATTATAGTGACTCCCACGTGGCCTAGATACACTATTTTTTGATTTAAAGGCTATATAGATATACTCATTTCTGCTTTCCTATTTCATTTACTGTACATTTATACATACATATGGTGGATTCCTTGTCTGACACCACGTTATTTACAGTTGTTGATAGCTTTCCGCTGTTGCCTATTCTATGGTAACAAATAGTGCAGATAATGCAATAACTTAGT
Organism: Schistocerca gregaria; assembly: GCF_023897955.1. Taxonomy (NCBI): domain Eukaryota; kingdom Metazoa; phylum Arthropoda; class Insecta; order Orthoptera; family Acrididae; genus Schistocerca; species Schistocerca gregaria. Next base: position 931,891,248 of record NC_064921.1, read on the forward strand.
TTACTATTTTTTACTTGAATGCATGTCTGACTAGCACTCACGATGTGTGCTCATAGTGCAAATACCGTTATATTTTCCACGTAAAGATTATAAATTTAAACTCCTATTTTACACCTGCACTAATTTATTCTTCAATAACGTTACTGTAGACTATCCGTGCCACTATTACGCCCTCGTTTGCATCATTCTTTATGCTCCATTTAATTTATGATGTTTCTATTATCCATTTTCAGTGGCATGGTAATTATTGTAACATTCACTAATTGTTCAAATTTCAAGGATGTAACAGGTTAACGATCTTATGAATGTTATAAATTATACACAATTCTTCCGAGTCAAAATTTTCATAGCTGACCAGTACTTCTATATCTTTGACTGGTGGTCGGAACTTTTCAGTGTATACACCATTTACCTGATTATTGGTGGCGTCCCTTCCAAGCGGTCTCTGTTTTCCATGCGTTTTATGTAAATCCCTACAGACTTACAGTGGTCTCGTTATATCTTAGTGCATTGTCACTGGTATAGTGACTACTGTTCCAATTTATGTAATGTAACTGTTATATCCACTGTATGCGCTAATATTAAGACAAGTGTTTTGTTCCGAGGCAGTGTTTTAATAACAGGGTCATTGCTTCTTTATCTTTGACTTTTAATCCGAACATACTGATGTTTATACCGTTACATCGGTTACTGGTGACATCCTTTCCGAGACATTTACATATGTAATTCTACAGGCTTCTGTGGCCGTTGTCACTGAAGTTAAAAACTTCTGGGTTATTAGGCCACGTCATGTTTCTACTAAAATGATCGACGTTTCGGCGCCTCTGCTGGGATCTTCCTCAGGATCTTATGGTGTCCACTACTGCTAGAACACTCTAGCAGTAGTGAACACCGTAAGATCCCAAGGAAGATCCTAGCAGAGGGGTCGAAACGTCGATCATTTTAGTAGAAACATGACGCCGCCTAACAACCCAGAAGATTTTAACTTCACATTTGCATATGTTAGGCGCAAGTCCTTGCAGAGGACATCTTGTGTCTAAATCCAACACAGTGAAGTGACAGATGTTATGAGATGTCTCTTAATATCCTGTCGGTCCTCCTCTTGCCCTGCGTAGTGCAGTATCTCGCCATGGCGAGGCCTCAACAAGGCGTTGGAAGTCCCAGCAGAAATATTGAGCCCCACTGCTTCTGTATCCGTCTGTTATTGCGAAAGTGTTGCCAATGCAGCATTCTGTGCACTAACTGACCTCTCGATTATGTCCCATAAATTTTCGATGGGATTCATGTCGGGCGATATGAGTGGCAAAATCATTAGCTCGGATTGCCCAGACTGTTATTCAAAACAACCGCAAACAATCATAGCCCGGTGACAGGGCGCTCTGTTGTCCGTAACATTTCCTACGCTGTTAAGGACCACGAAGTACATGAATGGCTGCAAATGGTCCCCAAGTAGCCGAATGTAAATATTTCAAGTCAATTATCGTCTCAATTGGAACAGAGGTCCCAGTCCTTTCCACGTAAATGCAGCCCATACCTTTATGGAGCCACCACCAGCTTTTCAGTATCTTGTTGACAATTGTGTCCCATACTTCGTGAGGTCTGCGCCACAGTCAAACCCTACCGTCAGCCTTACCAGCTGAAATCGGGATTCATCTGACCAGGCCACATTTTTCCAGTCGTCTAGGGTAGAATCCTGGAGAGGCGTTGCACGCGATGTCGTGCTTCTCGTATTAGCAAAGGCACTCGCGTAGTTCGCCTACTGCCATAGTGCATTAACGCCAAATTTCGTCGCGCTGTCTTAAGGGATACCTTTGTCGTACCTCCCACAGTGATTTCTGCGGCTATTTCACGCAGTGTTACTTGTCGGTCGTCAAGTGAAGGCCGACGGCCACTGCGTTGTTCTGAGTGAGAGGTAATGCCTGAAATTTGGTGTTCTCCGCAGCCACTGTGGCTCTTGGAATACTGATTTCGGAAATGGAATGTTCCATGCAGCTAGCTCCAATACACCATTCCGCGGCTAGTCTTTTAATTCCCGATGTGCGGCCTAATCTCGTCGGAAATATTTTCACGTGAATCACCTAAGTACAAATGACATCTCCGGCAGTGTACTGCCCTTTTACAAATTGAAGCGCCAAGGAAACTGGTATAGGCATGTGTATTCAAATACAGAGGTATGAAAACAGGCAAAATACGGCGCTGTGATCGGCAACCCCTGTATAAGACAACAAGTATTTGCCACAGTTGTTAGATCGGTTACCGCTGCTACAATGGCAGGTTATCAATATTTAAGTGGGTTTGGACGTGGTGTTATAGGCGGCGCACGAGCGAGGCGACGCAGCCTCTCGGAGACAGTGATGAAGTGGGGATTTCCCCGTAAGACCATTTCACGAGTGTATCGTGAATATCAGAAATCCGGCAAAACATCAAATCTCCGACATCGCTGCTGCTGGAAAAAAGATCCTGCAAGAAAGGAACCAACGGCGACTGAAGAGAATCGTTCATTACGATGTAAGTGCAGCCCTTCCGCAATTTGCTGCAGATTTCTAATCTGGGTCTTCAACAACTGTCAGCGTGCGAACCATTCAACGAAACAATCGATAAGGGCTTTCGGAGCCGAAGACCCATGACTGCACGACACAAAGCTTTAGCCTCGCCTGGGCCCGTCAACACCGATATTGGACTGTTGTTGACTGGAAACACGTTGCCTAGGCGGACTAGTCTCGTTTCAAATTCTATCGAGCGGATGGACGAGTACGGTTGTGGGGACAACCTTATGAATCCATGGGGCCTGCATGTCAGCAGAGGACTGTTCAAGCTGGTGGAGGCTCTGTAACGGTGTAGGGCGTGTGCATTTGGGGTGATACAGGACCTATGATACGTCTAGATACGACTCTGTCAGGTGACACGTACGTAGGCACCATGTTTGATCACCCGCATCCACTCATGTCTGTTGTGCTTCCCAACGGACTTGGGAAATTCAAGCAGGACATTATGACTCCCCACACCTCCAGAATTGGTATAGAGTTGCTCCAGGAACACTATTCTGGAGTTAAACACTTCCGCTGGCCACCAAACTCTCCAGACATGAGCATTATTGAGCATATCTGGGACGCCTAGGAACGTGCTGTTCAGAAGAGATCTCCGCCCTTCGTACTCTTACGAATTAATGGAGATCCTTGCAGGATTCATAGTGTAAATTCCCCCCAGCACTACTTCAGACATTAGTCGAGTCTATGCCACATCGTGTTACTTGACTTGTGCGTGTTCGCATGGGCCCTACACGATATTAGGCAGGTGTACCAGTTTCTTTGGCTCATCAGTGTACCTTGTGCCCTGATACTAGCGGCTTCTGTATATGTGCGTATCGCTATCGACTGACTTTTATCACCTCAGTGTTTATCTACGAATTTTAACTGGTACTTCGTTTAGGAGAGCCGGTACCACCTCAGTAAGCAGTTGTGCGTAATTTTTAGCCATTAAAGTTTCACCAATGAGGTAACGACCAATCACGCAGTTTCCAATAAAACCACAAGAATCATTCAAACCCTTCTACGTCCGCCGGCCATAGTGGCCAAGCTGTTCTAAGCGCTACTGTCTGGAACCGCGCGACCGCTACGATCGCGGGTTCGAATCCTGCCTCGGGCCTTAATGTTTGTGATGTCCTTAGGTTAGTTAGGTTTAAATAGTTCTATGTTCTAGGGGACTGGTGACCTCAGAAGTTAAGTCCCATAGTGCTCAGAGCTATTTGAAACTTCTACGTCTGATGCTCATCTTGCCTCAGCCAAAGCGGTTACTCATCTGCCGAATAATACAAATTTCCTTTCTGATTTGTAAAGGCAGTTTTATCAGTAGAGAGACTTCTTCGAAGAGAGCAACTGTTGTCCTAATGTCGTATCAGAACCGAACGAAAGAATTCCACCTGCTTCTGCAATTTCGATTTGCTGGTGTAGTGACACGTGATAGTGATGGAAGCTGTTCACGAGTAAAATACGAACAACGCCGGTCTGACGTATTCCTGGGGCACTCGCTGTTTCATTGGGGTTGACAGGTGGATTATGACCAACAGTTGCCACAATATCCATTTCGTTCGCCCTGCTCGCTGCAGGCTTTCTCATTACGCTCTGCGCAGTGTTCCAGTGTCCTTCAAACAATACTTTTTTCACTTTCACCGAACGGCAGTCTTGTTAGACACCGTCATCGAAATCCTTCAACTCCAGTATTTTTCTCGGGGTCCTTCTGAATTTTCCATGAAGAAATGGCACATCAGGTTACTTTTGGTTTGTGAAAGGCATTTAGTTTCCGAATGTAACCAGCACTCGATGCATATGAAACAGGATGAAAGCTGCATTTCCACTCTGCCCTTTTTACATTGAGGTGATAAAAGTAATGGGGTAGGTGTTGCACGTGACAGATGGCGGTAGTATGGCGTACACTAGGTTTAAAAGGGCAGTGCATTTGCGGAACTGTCGCTTGCACTCAGGTGATTCAGGTGAAAAGGCTTCCAACGTGTTTCTGGCCGCACGACGGAATTAACAGACCTTGGATGTGAAATGGTAGTTGGACTAGACGCATGAGACATTCCATTTCGATATTCTTTGTGGAATACATTATTCGGACATCGACAATGTCAAGAGTGTTCCGAGGATACCGAATTTCAGGCGTTACCACAGCGTAGTGGTCGACGGCTTTCACTTAACGACCGACAGAGAGAGAGAGAGAGAGAGAGAGAGAGAGAGAGAGAGAGAGAGAGAGAGAGGGAGAGAGGATTAGGTTTAATATCAACGTCGACACCGATGTCATAAGAGACAGAGACCAAGTCCGGACTATTTCAAGGAGGGAGAAGGAAATCAGTCGCGCCCTTTTATAGGAACTATCCTATTATTTGCCTAAGCGATTTAGAGAAATCATCGGAAACCTAAATCTGAACGGCCGAATGCCGGTTTGAACTGTCGTCCTCCCGAATACGAGTCCATTGTGCTAACCACTGCGCCACTTCGCTCGAAACCTAAAGACCGAGAGCAGCAGCATCTGTGTAGTGTTGTCAGTGCTGACAGACAAGCAACGCTGCGTGAAATAACTGCCGAAATCAATATGTGACACTACAAACGAACCCGAGAGGACAGAGGGGCGAGTGTCTTTCCTAACAGCACGACGTCAACAAAATGTTCAAATGTGTATGAAATCTTACTGCTAAGGTCATCAGTCCCTAAGCTTACACACTATTTAACCTAAATTATTCTAAGGACAAACACACATACTCATTCCCGAGGGAGGATTCGAACCTCCACCGGGACCAGCCGCAAGGTCCACGACTGCAGCGCCTTAGACCGCACGACGTCACGTGCAACTCATCCCCTGGGATTGTGACCATATCTATTGGATCCTAGAGGACTGGCAAACTGTGACCTGTGGAGATGAGTTCCGATTACAGTTGTAAGAACTGATGGTAGGTCTCGAGCGTGGCGCAGACATCACGAAACCATGGAACCAAGTTGTCAACAAGGCACTGTGCAAGCTGGTGCTGGCTCCGTAATTGCGTTGTCTGTATTTAATTGAACTGATTGGGTCCTCTGGTACAACTGAGCCCATCATCGACTGGAAATGATAATGTTCGGCTTCTTGGAGACCATTTGCAGCCATTCATAGACCTTATATTCCCAAACAGCGGTGGAGTTGTTAAGGATGAGAGTGCGCCATGTCGCCGGCTGGTTGGTTTGAGTAACATTCTGGACAATTCGAGGAGGAGGAGGATCTTAGTGTTTAACGTCCCGTCGACAACGAGGTCATTAGAGACGGAGCGCAAGCTCGGGTGAGGGAAGGATGGGGAAGGAAATCGGCCGTGCCCTTTCAAAGGAACCATCCCGGCATTTGCCTGAAGCGATTTAGGGACATCACGGAAAACCTAAATCAGGACGGCCGGAGACGGGATTGAACCGTCGTCCTCCCGAATGCGAGGACAATTCGAGCGAATGGTTTGGACTCCCATATTGCCCGACGTGAATCCCATCAACATTTAAGGGACTTAATGGAGAAGTCAGTTCGTGAATAAAATCCTGCTCTGGTAACACTGTCGGAATTGTAGATGGCTATAGACGTAGCATGGTTCAATATTTCTGCAGGGGACTTCCAAGGAGTTGTTGAGTCGATGCCACCTGTATAATGGAATAACAATGAAAATTTGTGCCGGACCGAGAAGTGAGCCTGTATTTCCCGCTTACTGCTCGGGATAAGCGGAAAATACGGATTCGGGTCACGGTCCGCCACAAATTTTCATTACCGTCATTTCATTATACAGCTGATGGTTGTCATTCGCAACCGCGATTCCATTTCCTATATTTCTTAACGGCTGTAGTCGCCGCAGTGCCTGATTGTTCGGACATGCAAGCATTGTAACATTTCTGGCTTTGCAGTCATCACATTCAGGTACAAGAAGCTCTTCTTGGAGCAGTAGGGAAAGCAGCAGTGGCAAGATGACGTGATGTGGTGTGAGGTACGGTTGATAGATGGTTTGTTCGGTAGGCGTATAGTGAGGAAGACCGCCTGAATTGTGGTCCTCCTCCGCTATTGGCTGCTGCGTTCGAAAGCTGCGCGCCAAAATGACAATCTTCTGTTGTTAATATTAGACAAGCTAAACAGTGTATTTACTTGAATTTCAAATTAAACATCTCTCAGTAGCGTGCTATCATTCCATTATTTTACAAGTATTAATAACCAGCAGAATAATAAACAACTGTTAAACGAAAAGGCAGACGAAGCACTTCGGTGATCTTCGGATCGCGCCTAACATGGATGGCGGGCGAAGTGGTTCGGCTGTAAGATGAGAGCTTATTCGGCAGAGGACTGGTATGTTATCTGCCGCGGTCCGTGTCATAAATAATCCATGTTGTAAAAATATAGTTGGTTCAGCAGTCTTGGATATGTTGTCCGCCGCGGTATCACTTAAAATTTAATTTGCAGTGCCTACTTTGTGAATATAGCAGGTTGGGAAGCCTCAGAGGACAGAAATGCTGTCTGCCGCGGTCTGTGTTAGTTAACACTTTATTAGCAATGTATGGCTATTTGGACATATAGTTGAGACCAATGTGACAACAGTTATGGAAATAAGCAACTTCTTCATTAGTTTTGAAGAATGGAGATTAATTGTGAATCTAAAGTGGAAAGTATTTGTGCAGTTTCTCATGATCTGCTAACAAAAAGCGAGTGGCATCACGTATAAACAAACTGATTGGAAATTTAATTATTTCTAAAATAACAGTTCCTCGCTAAGGGTTTCTTACAGCCTCAAGATTACAGATTCAGACGTACGTGCTGTTTTCTACGCAGGGGACAACAACTACAGAAGACTACAGGATGGTGAACATTATTCAGAACATGCATTTCACTTAGGGCGGTGAAAACAAATAGGCATCTCGCGTGTACTGCAGTTGAAACATCTTTATATAAATGAGTGTGACTCTACTTTAATTGCTGAATGACTAAGACCCACAATATCCTAACGCAACACAATCTGACTCCTAAAAAAGAAAAAGAGGGTAACCTGAAGTCAAATAATTAATTCAAAAGTATGGCTCCGACTAAAAAGAAATCTGAACAATAACCTATACATTTCATTAAGCACTTATCTCACAAAAATCTTCATTACGCGAACTACTGCAATTCAGCGAGCTTCAGTACTGCCAGATAAATAAAAGATTCTAACTACTAAAGCCACTAACTACTAATAGGGATATGGTTAGCAAAGGAAAGATTTTGTTGCAAACCAAATAATGTATTTTTTTTTACCTTAATTATGTGACATCCAGTTCAGACACGAATATAAATCGTCATTTACATCCAGTACAAAGATATATAATCATGAATAATTTTCAGTCTCCAAGTTGGATACTTCCAGATCGTTTTTTATAGTTTTTTTTTTTTTTAGTCATCAGTCTACTGACTGGTTTCATGCGGCCCGCAACGAATTCCTTTCCTGTGCTGACCTCTTCATCTCAGAGTAGCACTTCCAACCTACGTCCTCAATTATTTGCTGGATGTATTCCAATCTCTGTCTTCCTCTACAGTTTTTGCCCTCTACAGCTCCCTCTATTACCATGGAAGTCATTCCCTCATGTCTTAGCAGATGTCCTATCATCCTGTCCCTTCTCCTTATCAGTGTTTTCCACATATTCCTTTCCTCTTCGATTCTGCGTAGAACTTCCTCATTCCTTACCTTACCAGTCCACCTAATTTTCAACATTCGTCTATAGCACCACATCTCAAATGCTTCGATTCTCTTCTGTTCCGGTTTTCCCACAGTCCATGTTTCACTACCATACAATGCTGTACTCCAGACGTACATCCTCAGAAATTTCTTCCTCAAATTAAGGCCGGTATTTGATATTAGTAGACTTCTCTTGGCCAGAAATGCCTTTTTTTGCTATAGCGAGTCTGCTTTTGATGTCCTCCTTGCTCCGTCCGTCATTGGTTATTTTACTGCCTAGGTAGCAGAATTCCTTAACTTCATTGACTTCGTGGCCATCAATCCTGATGTTAAGTTTCTCGCTGTTCTCATTTCTACTACTTCTCATTACCTTCGTCTTTCTCCGATTTACTCTCAAACCATATTGTGTACTCATTAGACTGTTCATTCCGTTCAGCAGATCATTTAATTCTTGTTCACTTTCACTCAGGATAGCAATGTCATCAGCGAATCGTATCATTGATATCCTTTCACCTTGTATTTTAATTCCACTCCTGAACCTTTCTTTTATTTCCATCATTCTTCCTCGATGTACAGATTGAAGAGTAGGGGCGAAAGGCTACCTTCTTCATACGAGCACTTCGTACTTGATCGTCCACTCTTATTATGCCCTCTTGGTTGTTGTACATATTGTATATGACCCGTCTCTCCCTATAGCTTACTCCTACTTTTTTCAGTATCTCGAACAGCTTGCAACATTTTATATTGTCGAACGCTTTTTCCAGGTCGACAAATACTATGAAGGTGTCTTGATTTTTCTTTAGCCTTGCTTCCATTATTAGCCGTAACGTCAGAATTGCCTCTCTCGTGCCTTTACTTTTCCTAAAGCCAAACTGATCGTCACCTAGCGCATTCTCAATTTTCTTTTCCATTCTTCTGTATATTATTCTTGTAAGCAGCTTCGATGCATGAGCTGTTAAGCTTATTGTGCGATAATTCTCGCACTTGTCAGCCCTTGTCGTTTTCGGAATTGTGTGGATGATGCTTTTCCGAAAGTCAGATGGTATGTCGCCAGACTCATATATTCTACACACCAACGTGAATAGTCGTTTTGATGCCACTTCCCCTAATGATTTTAGAAATTCTGATGGAATGTTATCTATCCCTTCTGCCTTATTTGACCGTAAGTCCTCCAAAGCTCTTTTAAATTCCGATTCTAATACTGGATCCCCTATCTCTTCTAAATAGACTCCTGTTTCTTCTTCTATCACATCAGACAAATCTTCACCCTCATAGAGGCTTTCAATGTATTCTTTCCACCTATCTGCTCTCTCCTCTGCATTAACAGTGGAATTCCCGTTGCACTCTTAATGTTACCACCGTTGCTTTTAATGTCACCAAAGGTTGTTTTGACTTTCCTGTATGCTGAGTCTGTCCTTCCGACAATCATATCTTTCTCGATGTCTTCACATTTTTCCTGCAGCCATTTCGACTTAGCTTCCCTGCACTTCCTATTTATTTCAATCTTCAGCGACTTGTATTTCTGTATTCCTGATTCTCCCAGAACATGTTTGTACTTCCTCCTTTCATCAATCAACTGAAGTATTTCCTCTGTTACAAATTGTTTCTTGGCAGCTACCTTCTTTGTACCTATGTTTTCCTTCCCAACTTCTGTGATGGCCCTTTTTAGAGACGTCCATTCCACTTCAACTGTACTGCCTACTGCGCTATTCCTTATTGCTGTATCTATAGAGTTAGAGAACTTCAAACGTATCTCGTCATTCCTTAGAACTTCCGTATCCCACTTCTTTGCGTACTGATTCTTCCTGACTAATGTCTTGAACTTCAGCCTACTCTTCATCACTACTATATTGTGTTCTGAGTCTATATCTGCTCCTGGGTACGCCTTACAATCCAGTATCTGATTTCGGAATCTCTGTCTGACTATGATGTAATCTAATTGAAATCTTCCTGTATCTCCCGGCCTTTTCCAAGTATACCTCCTCCTCTTGTGACTCTTGAACAGGGTATTCGCTATTACTAGCTGAAACTTGTTACAGAACTCAATTAGTCTTTCTCCTCTTTCATTCCTTGTCCCAAGCCCATATTCTCCTGTAACCTTTTCTTCTACTCCTCCCCCTACAACTGCATTCCAGTCGCCCATGACTATTAGATTTTCGTCCCCCTTTACATACTGCATTCCCCTTTCAATATCCTCATACACTTTCTCTATATGTTCATCTTCAGCTTCCGCCGTCGGCATGTATACCTGGACTATCGTTGGCGGTGTTGGTCTGCTGTCGATTCTGATTAGAACAACCCGGTCACTGAACTGTTCACAGTAACAGACCCTCTACCCTACCTTCCTATTCATAACGAATCCTACACCTGTTATACCATTTTCTGCTGCTGATGATATTACCCGATACTCATCTGACCAGAAATCCTTGTCTTCCTTCCACTTCACTTCACTGACCCCTACTATATCTAGATTGAGCATTTCCATTTCCCTTTTCAGATTTTCTAGTTTCCCTACCACGTTCAAGCTTCTGACATTCCACGCCCCGACTCGTAGAACGTTATCCTTTCGTTGATTATTCAATCTTTTTCTCATGGTAACCTCCCCGTTGGCAGTCCCCTCCCGGAGATCCGAATGGGGGACTATTCCGGAATTTTTTGCCAATGGAGAGATCATCATGACACTTCTTCAACTACAGGTCACATGTCCTGTGGATACACATTACGTGTCTTTAATACAGTGGTTTCCATTGCCTTCTGCGTCCTCATGTCGTTGATCACTGCTGATTCTTCCGCCTTTAGGGCAATTTCCCACCCCTAGGACAAGAGAGTGCCCTTAACCTCTATCCGCTCCTCCGCCCTCTTTGACAAGGCCGTTGGCAGAATGAGGCTGACTTCTTATGCCGGAAGTCTTCAGCCGCCAATGCTGATTATTCATCAAAATTTAGGCAGTGGCGGGGATCGAACTCCTGACCGAAGACGTTTTGATTATGAATCAAAGACGCTACCCTTCTTTTTTTTTTAGTCTGATTTTGCTCGTTATAGGTCGTTGCAATTCTTCGTGGCGGACGTATCCTGACGCCCATTGAAGTTAGTTATTGATCCATTTACTGAGTTTTTTTATTACAGAGGGCAGCTAACCCTCTGACCGAACACGCTGAGCTACCGTGCCGGCGACCCCTAGACCACTGGTACTTATTCCAGATAGTTAGCCTACGCTAACACTTCAGACCTCTACCCTCCATCAATCCTAACTTCTCACATTTAACATTCATCACTGCTGGCTGTTCACCTCGAACTGTCCAACAGTACTTCCATCACTGCTGGCGACTAATTTCCAACTGCCTAACACTTCCGGCGATTAACCTCCAAAAACGAGTCCAACCAGCCACAGAGTCTCTTTATTTGTAAATTTAAAGCGGAAATTATTTGTACAGTTTCTCACGTTCTGCTAACAAAAAGCGAGTGGCATCACGTATAAACAAACTGATTGGAAATTTAATCATTTCTAAAATAACAGTTCCTCGCTAAGGGTTTCTTACAGCCTCAAAATTACGGATTCAGACGTAAGTGCTGTTTTCTACGCAGGGGACAACAACTACAGAAGACTTCAGGTTGGTGAACACTTATTATAACTTATGCATTCCACTCAGGGCGGTGGAAGCAAATAGGCACCTCACGTGTACTTCAGTCTTAGTACGAATGAAATCAGTGACACGTCATCTGTGGTAACACAGAGGTGGTATGAAAGAGAGAAATATTTTTGAGGGAAGAGGTTTGTAATATGCAAGTGTAAATATCACCCTATCTCTCCCTTTCGCTCTCTTTCTTTTTCAACTTGCCGTAGCATATCCGAAGGAACATAGCATCGTAATTCGGAGTAACACAGGCACTCCATACCGTAGTTATCTGCCAACACCAGGCAATCGACTTTCAAGTAAAATGCTTCCCCTGTACGGGAATATACGTAATGATGTAAGAGTACAAGTTGTTTGGAAATTTGTGGTAAGTTGGTATGGGACCAAACTGCTCAGGTCATCGGTCCCTAGTCTTACACACTACTTAATCTAACTTAAACTAAGTTACGCTAAGGACAGAAAACACACCCATGCCCGAGGTAGGACTCGAACCTCCCACGGGGGAGCTGCGTGGACGGTTGCAACGTGCCCTAGGCCGCGCAGCTACCCTGCGTGGCGTACAGGTTGGAGACACATAGTTCACGAGCTATGGATGTTTGGGTCTGGCCGTGATTAGTGCCCGGATAGCCAACGGTAAGGCGACCGCTTTCGAAAAGCTGGAAATCCGGTTTCGAGTCCAGGTCTGGCACAAACGTCCATTGCGTTATTCCATTATACAAGTGATGATTTTCAATATTCGCAATTGCAAAAACGTTTCTTGTATCCTGGACTATGTTTCCAATGGTTTCTCGACATTCCTGCTGATACAGCGTACGGCGCAGTACGTTAGGTTGAGAGACAGGCATGTGATCCAGACCGTGGTTGGTGCAGCGGCCAACATGAGTGTGGTTTTTAGGAGGTCACCGACGCTGGTTCAGCCAGTTGCTGGGCGGGTCCCCAACCTCTCACTCAGAGAAAACGATACAGAAACAGTTAAAATACTATCACACAGAGGCAGAGAGATGGCACACATGACCTACTGGAGATGATCAACGTTAAGAAAAAGAAAAAAAATTGTTTCTTGAAATTTTTGTTTCCTTTGTTTGGGCATGAAGAGGGCTACAGAATATCCCTGCCCCCATCTCGTTCAATTGAAACGATATTTCTTGACTAAAAAAAGCGCTGTAAAACAGGCTAAAGAAGATTTCAAAGTCGTGTTCACCGCGAAGTCATTAGTGACCGAGCGCAATCTTGGCTTCGAGAAAGATGGGAGTTGAGTTGCGCACCCTTTCAGTGGATTAGTTCTGGTATTTGTCTTAAATAATTCGCAGAAATCATGGAAAATCTAAATGTGGATCGTAGGACGGGGATTTGGACTCCTGTCCGCTGTCCTCAGGAGTCAGCGTACGACTACGCCACGTCGCTCCTTGGTAAGGGTGTTGATGGGTCGCTGTGCACTAAGACAAAAAAGGCAACTTTCGTTAAGGCCAAGCTGGAAATGTCAATTGCTATTACTGTCGTACACAGAAATAAAAGTTAATTGTTCTTTCTGTGTTTGTCCTCTATGCACTCCTGAAACAATCACCCAGTTGGGATGGAACTTTGGAGACTTGTTCTCCATGTGCCCTCGAAGGTTACTACCCTCCCCCCCCCCCCCCCGCCCCTTGCCCCGCCACACCCAAAAAAGAAAAAAAGGAGTATGGCACATAGTTTGGGGGAAATGACATCATAAACAATGAGATGTCACAGTGTGAAAATAGCCAGATTTATGCATCTAGTATTTCAGAAATGAGAGCACTTAGCAACTGGCAAAACATAATTTACAGTTTCAAGCCTTTACGGAAATTATTCTCACTGACCCCCATCCCCCCCCCCCCGTCCCCACCCCCAAGATGACGAAAGGAGAAAAATTTATCGAATACTAGATTTTCGCTGTACACGCCGTAAACTGCTGCATCACGCATGACGTTTTAATGTATTAGTTCGTTACTATTAACTCTATTCGCAACATATTTTGCACACTGTAACCATATCATATATTCTTTCTTTCTTTTGCTTGTGCCTTTTTCCCGTAAAGACTCAGGGTCGGCATGGTTAATCGGATTTGGAAAGGTTAATTTAAGGGGTGGCAGGATGCCCTTCCTGCCGCCACCCCGTACCCCCCCCCCCCCCCCCCCCCCCAGGACGGAATTAGTGTACCCCTGCTGTCTCTGACTAGTGTAATCCGTGGAATAGTGCTAATGGGTTCAGATGTCTGTGTGCCGTGTAACTGAGGCGAGACGTGGGGACCAGCCCGGTATTCACCTAGTGCGATGTGGAAAACAGCTTAAAAACCACATCCAGACTGGCCGGCACACCGGCCTCCGTCGTAAAGCCGCCGGGCGGCTTCGATCCGGGGCCGGCGCGCCTACCCGAGTCCAGGCTAACCTGGCGGGTAGTATCCAAATCATATATATATCTCAATAAATATATAGGCAAATTTTTGTCACTGTAGGACACACAGTTCAGGAAATATGTAATAAACTTCGAGCTACGTCAGAAACTGCCGCGTCAGGCATCACGTTTAGTTCTATTACTTCTGTACTAGTAAAACTAATCGCAACACATTTCGCAAAGGTATTACAAGAAAAAGTATCTAAAAACACGGGCGTATTCCAGTGCGCCGTTGTGCCAAAATCTCAGACGAATCCGTGGCATTGCAACGCATGCCATTTACTGCTACTTATTAATACGATGGCAGAACTTATAACGCTGGATGACTGACGAAGTATCACGCTCTGTGCAGTGTGTGCACGGATGCGGTAGCTGACGGTTAGAGGACAATTTTTTTCAATCATTAGTAGCAGAAAACAGTTCATAGAAACTCCGAAGAAGCAGGCGCTAATTCGCTTTACCCCTGGCCGGCAAATATTACCATACCACAAGTTTCAGATAACAGAAAAGGGATTCAAATGGTTCAAATGGCTCTGAGCACAATGGGACTTAACATCTGAGGTCATCAGTCCTCTAGGACTACTTAAACCTAACTAATCTAAGGACATCACACACATCCATGCCCGAGGTAGGATTCGAACCAGCGACCGTTGCGGTCGAGCGATTCAAAACTGAAGTGCCTAGAACAGCTCGGCCACACCGGCCGGCGAAAAGGGATTAATATACGGGTTAATTAATCTCATAAAACCAATGATTATGTGGAACAAATCTCACCAACTTTTGTTGTAGTAGTCTTTAATCAACGTCAGACACTATCAGGCCAATATTAATTGTCTACTTACATCGAGTAAGGTTGGAAAAAATGGCTGATTATGACTCTAATCATGTGAAACGTCTGCATCTATCGAAAGGTAAGGTCAATGTGAGTCTTTGACAGTCTCAGTTTTGGTAAGAAACTGCGGAACACTTGAAGTTTTGCAGAGACAACAATACGCGCACAGCGCTTCTACTGCAACTATACATACAACGGCTACTGTGGCTTGCAAAAAAAGCAATAGTCTTTTGAGACTTTACAGCCGAGCGTTGAACAGCATGAAAATTGAAGCAGCGCTGACCGAAACTGCTCTCTTTGCTTCTCTCGCTGTCGGTATGAATCAAACGCACTGAAGTGCGGGTGTCAGCCCGTACACACGGACAGCGTAGAGCGTGTGGAACGTTCTCAGCCGCCGAAGGTGGTGCAGTCGGAGCCGGGAGGTTCCGTCGGCGAGCACGTACGTCGTCGGTTCCGCAGAGCGGAGGAACGCGGGAAGCGGCCGTGGGTTCCATTAATCCGGCGGCTCGCGGGGAAAAGCCTTCCGCAGCGCCGTGATGAAGTCACATCCCATTCAAAGGGAACCTCCCCGCGGCGGCCCGCCTCCCTATTGAACACTGCCATAATTACAAATTGGTCTCTTTTCAGGAGCCCCAAATGGACACGTAATGAAGCTTCTCGGGTAATTCATATCCGCGGCGGCTGCTGCGGTCGCGAGCAGCGCCGGCGGTCTTGACACGTCGGTCACGTCACGTCGGTTACCGCGGCTACCGTCTTTTGTTGCTCCGGGCTGGCGAGCGGTCCGTGACGTAGCGTAGCGACAGCCGACGTGCCGGCACACGGCTCAGCCGGGGACACGGCGGTAGGCAGTGGGCACCGACTGCCGCTTAGGCATTCACGATTACGTTTTCGACGACTCACAAGGGAATAGCGGGAATGACCGTGTGTTGCTAGTTCCGAGTCACGGTAGACCCAGTTCAGCCATGGTGCTCTGTCTGACGGAATGGACAATGTTTTCTCTGTTACGGGGTTTCATTTCACGTGGTACCCTTCGACTCATATACTTCCACGGTGGTATCGACATGTTCGTTTTGTGCTTTATCTAGCTGTATTGAAAATGGTTCAAATGGCTCTGAGCACAATGGGACTTAATTTCAGAGGTCATCAGTCCCCTAGAACTTAGAACTACTTAAACCTAACCAACCTAAGGAAATTTCACACATCCATGCCCAAGGCAGGATTCGAACCTGCGACCGTAGTGGTGGTGCGATTCCAGACTGTAGCGCCTAGAACCGCTCGGCCACACCGGTCGGCCGCTGTATTGATTCAGTTCGCTTATTTATATTTTCTAGTAACAAGTTTTATAACGTCAAATGTGTGTGGTTCTGTTCTATGCAAGTAAGTTGTGGCAATAACTGTATTTTTCTAACAAGAGAGATTATTTTTATTTTTTAACATGTATATGTATTTGGAACACTTACAACAGTTTTATTAAAAATCAAAATGTTCTCGTAATTCAATTATGTCAAAATAAATATCTATCTATTTACTATCACAATGTGACCAAAAGTATCCGGACACTCCCAAAAATATGAGTTTTTCATATTAAATGCATTGCGCTGCCACATATTGCCAGGTACACCATATCAGCGACCTTAGTAGTCATTAGACATCGTGCGAGAGCAGAATGGTGCGCTCTGCGGAACTCACGGTCTTCTGACGTGGTCAGGTGATTGGGTGTCACTTGTGTCATATGTCTGTACGCGAGGTTTCCACACTCAAACATCCCTGGGTCCACTGTTTCCGATGTGATAGTGAAGTGGAAAAGTGAAGGGACACGTATAGCACAAATGCGTACCGGCCGACCTCGTCTGTTGACTGACACAGACCGCCGACAGTTGAAGAGGGTCGTAATGTGTGAGAGGCAGACATCTATCCAGACCATCACACAGGAATTACAAGCTGCATCACGATCCTATGCAAGTACTACGACAGTTAGGTGGGAGGTGAGAAAACTTGGATTTTATGGTCGAGCGGCTGCTCATAAGACACACATCACGCCCATAAAATCCAAACGACGCCTCGCTTGGTGTAAGGAGGGTAAAACATTGGACGATTGAACAGTGGTGGTGGTGGTGATTGTTGGGATGTTTAAGGGGGACTAAACAGCTACGGTCATCAGTCCGCCGATTGAACAATGGAAAAACGTTGTGTGGAATGACGAATCACGGAACACAATGTGGTGCTCAGATGGAAGGGTGTGGGTATGGCGAATGCACGCTGAACGCCATCTGCCAGTGTGTGTAGGGCCAACAGTAAAATTCGGAGGCGGCGATGTTCTGGTGTGGTCGTGTTTTTGTTCTTTTGCGCGGCACTATCACAGCACAGGCGTACATTGATGTTTTAAGCACCTTCTTGCTTCCCACTGTTGAAGAGCAATTCGGGGATGGAGACTGCATCTTTCAACAGGATCGATCACCTGTTCACAATGCACGGCCTTTAGCGGAGTGCTTACACGACAGTAACATCCCTGTAATGGACTGGCCTGCAGAGAGTCCTTACCTGAATCCTACAGAACATCTTTGGGATGTTTTTGGAACGCCGACTTCGTGCCAGACCCCACCGACCGACATCGATACCTCTCCTCAGTGCAGCACTCCGTGAAGAATGGGCTGGCATTCCTCAAGAAACCTTGCAGCACCTGACTGAATGTATGCTTGCGATATTGGAAGCTGCCATCAGGGCTAACGGTGAGCCAACGCCATACTGAATTCCAGCATTACCGATGGAGGGCACCACGAACTTTTAAGTCATTTTCAGCCAGGTGTCCTGATACTTTTTATCACATAGTGTATCTAAGATTTTACATCATGTTTGTCGACCACATGTCTTTCGTACAATTCAAGTAGTGTAGTAGATTGGGTAGGAGCCAGTTTGGAAGATGGAGTTTAGGTGGGAAGAAATGTACAGTGAAGCTCAGAAATAAATGGTATACGTACAGATGATTTAATCAGAAGTTGTGCTTATTGTTAAAATCAGAACTCAACGGGACGTACGCAGATTTAACAGAAAGGCTGAGATACTCGACGAAATCGTCCAACAACTGGCTACAATGATATTAAGTCATCAGCAAGGCGAAGCAAATAAGTGAAAATTTAGTTGTAATGTTTGATCTCAATAATACTTTAAATGTGTATAATATGCATCATAATGGAAGTAAATGCTTTTTTTCAGCCATCAGTGTCCTGACTTGTTTGATGCGGCCTGGCACGAATCCCTCTCCTGTGTCAACCTCTTCATCTCAGAGTAGTTCTTGCATCAAACATCTTCAATTATTTGTTGGATGTATTCAAGTCCCTGTCTTCCTCTACAGTTTTTACCCTCTACAGCTCCCTCTTGTACCACGGAAATTATTTCCTGATATTTTAACGGATGTCCTATCATCCTGCCCGTTCTTCTCGTCAGTGTTTTTCACATGTTCCCTTCTTCGCCGGTTCTGTGGAGAGCCTCCTCATACCTCACGCCATCAGTCCACCTGATTTCCAACATCATTCTGTAGCACCGCATCTCAAACGTCTCTACTCTCTTCTGCTCCGGTGTTCCCATAGACCATATCTCACCACCATACAAGGAGGAGGAGGAGGTTACAACATAATGTCCCGTCGACAACGAAGTCATTAGAGACGGAGCACAAGCTCGGATTAAGGGATGGGGAAGGAAATCGGCCGTGCCCTTTCCAATGAAGTATTCCAGAATTTTCTTAAAGCGATTTAGGAAATCAAGATGGCCGGGCGCCGGTTTGAACCGTGGTTCTCCCAAATGCGGGCCCAGTGTGGTAACCACTAAGCCACGTCGCTCGGAACCACCACACGGATCCGATATTTGATGCTAATAGACTCCTTTTTACGAAGAATTGTCTCTTTGATAGTTTACTTCTTATATACTCCTCGCTTCGGCTGTCATAAGTTATTTTGCATATATGGCAGAATTTCTTAACTTCGTCTACTTAGTGGTCGGAAATTTTATGTTAAATTTGTCACGAATTCCATTTCTGCTATTCCTCATTACTTCCATCATTCGTCAGTTTACTCTCGATGCATAGTGTATGTTTAGTAGAGTGTTCGCTCCATTCAACAAGTTTTTCAGTTCTTCCTCAGTTTCACTGATGATAACAATGTCATCTGAGTATCTTATCATTGATTGCAATTCTTCATGAATTTTAATCCCACACGCAATTGTTTCTTTTATTTCCGTCATTGCTTCTTCGGTGTGTAGACAGAACAGTAGGTACAAAAGACACCATCTCTTTTATCTAATCTGAGCACTTGGCTTTCGATACTTCATTTTCACTGTTCGCTTTTGGTCATTGCACATATTAACTGTCTTTCCCTACAGCTAACACCTATTTTTCTGAGAATTCCGAACATTTTCCAACATTTTACATTGTCGAACGCTTTTTCTAGGACGACAGATCCAGCATAAAGTCCTGATTTTTCTTAAATACTGCTTCCATTACGAAGAGCAAATTGAAAACTGCCTCTCTCTCGTGTATTTATCTTTCTTAAAGCCACACTGATCGCCATGTAACAAAATGGTTCAAATGGCTCTGAGCACTATGGGACTTGACAGCTGAGGTCATTAGTCCCCTAGAACTTAGAACTACTTAAACCTAACTAACCTAAGGACATCACACACCTCCATGCTCGAGGCTGGATTCGAACCTGCGACCGGAGCGGTCGCGCGGTTCCGGACTGAAGCGCCATGTAACAGATTCTCTGTTTTCTTTCACATTCTTCTTTGCATTATTCTTGTCAGAACTATGGACGCATGAGATGAGAAACTGACTGAGTGATATTTCTCGCACATTCTGTCTTTTTCGATAGTGTGATTGCATTTCTCCAGAGTGACGGATTCTTCAAACCACCTGTAAAAGCAGTTTAATTGCAACTTCCCCCAATGATTTTAAAACATTCCGAAGGAACGTAATCTATGCCTTCCGGGTTCCAAAGCTTTTGAAAAGTCTGACTGTGATAGTGGACTCTCTATGACACCTATGTATACTCCCATTTCATCTATGACGTCATCAGACAGTTCCTCACCCTTGTAGAGACTTTCAATGTATTCTCTCTGCCTAAGGGCTCTCTCTTGGGCGCCCGTATCTCGTGGTCGTGCGGTAGCGTTCTCGCTTCGCACGCCCGGGTTCCTCGGTTCGATTCCCCGCGGGGTCAGGGATTTTCTCTGCCTCGTGATGGCTGGGTGTTGTGTGATGTCCTTAGGTTGGTTAGGTTTAAGTAGTTCTAAGTTCTAGGGGACTGATGACCATAGACGTTAAGTCCCATAGTGCTCAGAGCCATTTTTGGATGTCTCTTCCGCGTTTAGCAGCAGCCTACAGTTCCCCTTGCACTCTTAACGTCGGCGGCTTTTCTTTTACTCTCTGCGTACGTTCTCTTCACTTTTCAATTTCGTTTCTGTTTTGAGTGACTTTTCTTTTTAGATTTATACGCATTTTTTCTGCAGTCATTTCGTCTTGACGTCCCTGTATTTTCTGATTATTTCGTTAGTAAATTATTTCTATTCTGTATCCCCGTCTTTCCTTGACCTGAAGCGCGCGATCAAGTCCAGACGCCCGGGAAAGGTAAAGGAGAATAATGCCCGCCCACGTTTCGCCTAAGTAGTTTCGACTACGCTGCAGACGTTTCGGCGGGAAGTCCTTACACATCATCCATACAGCTCCGATCTGTCCCCATGCGATTGCCATGTTTTTGGGACCCTGCAGGAAGAACTCGTTGCCGTCGACTTTCTTCGGATGAAGAGATACACGACTGGTTACACCCATGGTTCCGTAAGCAACCGGAAACATTTTTCCCTGAAGGCATTGACCGACTTGTGTCACAGTGGGATGAATGTATTAACAGTTACGGCGATTAATTTTAAAATAGTAAACAGTTTATTTCCTTATTTCCATCTGTCTCATTTTCATTTGACTACCCGTTATATAGCTTAGACTATTTACGAGTGTTATAAAGTATTCGATGGACAGAATAAAGATGAAGTGCCTCCGTGCTCTGATCTCAATTCGAACACGATACCAGATTTACACTGAAGCGCCAAAGAAGCTGGTATAGGCATTCGTGTTCAAATACAGAGATATGTATACGAGCAAAATACGGCGCTGCGGTCGCCAAAGCCTATATAAGACAATAAGTGTCTGGCGCAGCTGTTAGATCGGTTACTGCTGCTGCAATGGCAGGTTATCAAGATTTAAGTGAGTCTGAACGTGGTGTTATAGTCGGCACACGAGTTATGGGACACACATCTCCGAGGTAACAATGAAGTGTCGCCCTAACCGCCGTCTGCTTCACGTCTGCTGTGCAGCGAGCTACCTTAATTTAAGTATTATCTGTATTTTTCTTACTTGTCACTTCTTCTTCTGCGTGTTTTTGCTTTTAGGAAGCTTTAATAGTAGAGTGCTATTAAGTGTTCCATAGATCTCGTGTGTGTTTCGAATACAGTCAGAGAGTCCCTTTAGTCAGCCATAGTGCTCGTAGTGCTAGTGTTTGTTTTCAATACCGTCCAGAGACAGGTAGTGCTATTTTCCTTGTTTCTACAAGAAGTGGTTAGCAATCACAGTTTAGTCAATAATCAACCGCCTTTAGTGAATTAGCAGTCTAGTTAAAAGCTGATTAACACTCTATAGTAAATTGATTTCTTAGGATGGCTAGGATGTGTGGCTGCTGTGTACGGACGCAGGAGGAGCTGGCCACTCTTCGCGAACAGCTGAGCGTGTTGATGGCCGCGGTCAGCCGTCTTCAGGCTGCTGCCTCGGAGTGTAGCGGCAGTGGGGAGTCTGGTGCGTCGCATGGTGCACCCCAGGTGTTAGATGCTTCACCCACTGTCCCTGCTGTCGAGACATCTTCGTGGGTACCGGGCGCGGTTGGGCCACCCTCTCCCCAAGGGGAGTGGCGGGTTCAGCGGCGTTCGCGGCGCACGAGGCGGAGGGTCAATGTGGAGGCTGGCCGTGTGGCATCGCCCGCTCTGCCTGTGAGTGGACATGTGGCTGCTCCTTCAGCAAGGTCCGAGCAGGCACACGGGGGGAGGGGTTTATTAGTTATTGGGAGCTCCAACGTTAGGCGGGTGATGGAGCCCCTTAGGGAAATAGCGGAAAGGTCGGGGAAGAAGGCCAGTGTTCACTCTGTCTGCTTGCCGGGGGGTCTCATCCGAGATGTGGAGGAGGCCCTACCGGCGGCGATAGAGAGCACTGGGTGCACCCGACTGCAAATTGTTGCTCATGTCGGCACCAATGACTCTTGCCGTCTGGGTTCAGAGGTCATCCTCAGTTCGTACAGGCGGTTGGCGGAGTTGGTGAAGGTGGAAAGCCTCGCTCGCGGGGTGGAATCAGAGCTAACTATTTGTAGTATCGTTCCGAGAACCGATCGCGGTCCTCTGGTTTGGAGCCGAGTGGAAGGCTTAAACCAGAGGCTCAGACGATTCTGCGGAGAGCTGGGGTGCAAATTTCTCGACCTCCGCTATCGGGTGGAGAAATGTAGGGTCCCCCTGAATAGATCAGGCGTGCACTACACGCCGGAAGCGGCTACGAGGGTAGCGGAGTACGTGTGGAGTGCACATGGGGTTTTTTTAGGTTAGAGAATTCCCTCCCTAGGCCCGACAAGACGCCTCCTGAGACGCGGCAAGGCAGGAGTAGGCAAAATGCAACAAGGAATAACAATATTAATGTGCTAATAGTAAACTGCAGAAGCGTCTATAGAAAGGTCCCAGAACTGCTCTCATTAATAAATGGTCACAACGCCCATATAGTACTAGGAACAGAAAGTTGGCTGAAACCAGACGTAAACAGTAATGAAATCCTAAACTCTGATTGGAATGTATACCGCAGAGATAGGCTGGACAGTGAAGGGGGAGGCGTGTTTATAGCGATAAGAAGTGCAATAGTATCGAAGGAAATTGACGGAGATTCGAATTGTGAAATGATTTGGGTGAAGGTCACGGTTAAAGCAGGCTCAGACATGGTAATTGGATGTCTCTATAGGCCCCCGGGCTCAGCAGCTGTTGTGGCTCAGCACCTGAAGAATAATTTGGAAAATATTTCGAGTAGATTTCCCCACCATGTTATAGTTCTGGGTGGAGATTTTAATTTGCCGGATATAGACTGGGAGACTCAAACGTTCATAACGGGTGGCAGGGACAAAGAATCCAGTGAAATATTTTTAAGTGCTTTATCTGAAAACTACCTTGAGCAGTTAAACAGAAAACCGACTCGTGGCGATAATATATTAGACCTTCTGGTGACAAACAGACCCGAACTATTTGAATCAGTTAATGCAGAACAGGGAATCAGCGATCATAAAGCGGTTACTGCGTCGATGATTTCAGCCGTAAATAGAAATATTAAAAAAGGTAGGAAGATTTTTCTGTTTAGCAAAAGTGACAAAAAGCAGATTACAGAGTACCTGACGGCTCAACACAAAAGTTTTGTCTCAAGTGCAGATAGTGTTGAGGATCAGTGGACAAAGTTCAAAACCATGGTACAATATGCGTTAGATGAGTATGTGCCAAGCAAGATCGTAAGAGATGGAAAAGAGCCACCGTGGTACAACAACCGAGTTAGAAAACTGCTGCGGAAGCAAAGGGAACTTCACAGCAAACATAAACATAGCCAAAGCCTTGCAGACAAACAAAAATTACGCGAAGCGAAATGTAGTGTGAGGAGGGCTATGCGAGAGGCTTTCAATGAATTCGAAAGTAACGTTCTATGTACTGACTTGGCAGAAAATCCTAAGAAATTTTGGTCCTATGTCAAAGCGGTAGGTGGATCAAAACAAAATGTCCAGACACTCTGTGACCAAAATGGTACTGAAACAGAGGATGACAGACTAAAGGCCAAATTACTAAATGTCTTCTTCCAAAGCTGTTTCACAGAGGAAGACTGCACTGTGCTTCCTTCTCTAGATTGTCGCACAGTTGACAAAATGGTAGATATCGAAGTAGACGACAGAGGGATAGAGAAACAATTAAAATCGCTCAAAAGAGGAGAGGCCGCTGGTCCTGATGGGATACCAGTTCGATTTTACACAGAGTACGCGAAGGAACTTGCCCCCCTTCTTGCAGCGGTGTACCGTAGGTCTCTAGAAGAGCGAAGCGTTCCAAAGGATTGGAAAAGGGCACAGGTCATCCCCGTTCTCAAGAAGGGACGTCGAACAGATGTGCAGAACTATAGACCTATATCTCTAACGTCGATCAGTTGTAGAATTTTGGAACACGTATTATGTTAGAGTATAATGTCTTTTCTGGAGACTAGAAATCTACTCTGTAGGAATCAGCATGGGTTTCGAAAAAGACGATCGTGTGAAACCCAGCTCGCGCTATTCGTCCACGAGACTCAGAGGGCCTTAGACACGGGTTCACAGGTAGATGCCGTGTTTCTTGACTTCCGCAAGGCGTTTGACACAGTTCCCCATAGTCGTTTAATGAACAAAGTAAGAGCTTACGGACTATCAGATCAATTGTGTGATTGGATTGAGGAGTTCCTAGATAACAGAACGCAGCACGTCATTCTCAATGGAGAGAAGTCTTCCGAAGTAAGAGTGATTTCAGGTGTGCCGCAGGGGAGTGTCATAGGACCGTTGCTATTCACAATATACATAAATGACCTGGTGGATGACATCGGAAGTTCACTGAGGCTTTTTGCAGATGATGCTGTGGTGTATCGAGAGGTTGCAACAATGGAAAATTGTACTGAAATGCAGGAGGATTTGCAGCGAATTGACGCATGGTGCACGGAATGGCAATTGAATCTCAATGTAGCGAAGTGTAATGTGATGCGAATACATAGAAAGATAGGTCCCTTATCATTTAGCTACAAAATAGCAGGTCAGCAACTGGAAGCAGTTAATTCCATAAATTATCTGGGAGTACGCATTAGGAGTGATTTAAAATGGAATGATCATATAAAGTTGATCGTCGGTAAAGCAGATGCCAGACTGAGATTCATTGGAAGAATCCTAAGGAAATGCAATCCGACAACAAAGGAAGTAGGTTACAGTACGCTTGTTCGCCCAATGCTTGAATACTGCTCAGCAGTGTGGGATCCGCACCAGGTAGGGTTGATAGAAGAGATAGAGAAGATCCAACGGAGAGCAGCGCGCTTCGTTACAGGATCATTTAGTAATTGCGAAAGCGTTACGGAGATGATAGATAAACTCCAGTGGAAGACTCTGCAGGAGAGACGCTCAGTAGCTCGGTACGGGCTTTTGTTGAAGTTTCGAGAACATACCTTCACCGAAGAGTCAAGCAGTATATTGCTCCCTCCTACGTATATCTCGCGAAGAGACCATGAGGATAAAATCAGAGAGATTAGAGCCCACACAGAAGCATACCGACAATCCTTCTTTCCACGTACAATACGAGACTGGAATAGAAGGGAGAACCGATAGAGGTACTCAGGGTACCCTCCGCCACACACCGTCAGGTGGCTTGCGGAGTACGGATGTAGATGTAGATGTAGATGTAGAAGTGGAGATTTTCCCGTACGACCTTTCCACGAGTGTACCGTGAATATCGGGAATCCGACATAGCTGCGGCCGGAAATAGATCCTGCAAGAACGGGACCAACGACGACTGAAGAGAAGCGTTCAACGTCAACAAAGTGCAACCCTTCGACAAATTGCTGCAGATTTCAATGCTGGGACATCAGCAAGTATCAGCTTGCGAACCATTCAACGAAACATCATGGAGGTGGGCTTCCGCGCATAAGGCCCACTCTTGATGACTGCACGACACTAAGTTGTAGCCTCGCCTGGGCACGTCAATACCGGCATTGGACTGCCGATGACCGGAAACATGTGCCTAGGCGGTCGCGTCTTGTTTCAAATTGTATCGAGCTGATGAACGTGTACGGGTATGAAGACAACCTCATGAATCCATGAAGCCTGCATGTCACCAGGGGACTGTTCAAGGCCGTCCGGGGTGGCCGTGAGGTTCCAGGCGCTACAGTCTGGAACCGAGCGACAGCTACGGTTGCAGGTTCCAATCCTGCCTCGGGCATGGATGTGTGTAATGTCCTTAGGTTAGTTAGGTTTAATTAGTTCTAAGTTCTAGGCGACTGATGACCTCAGAAGTTGTCACATAGTGCTCAGAGCCATTTGAACCATTTTTGACTGTTCAAGTTGGTGGAGGCTCTGTAATGGGGTGGGGCGTGTGCAGTTGGAGTGATATGGGACCCATGATACCTCTAGATACGACTCTGACAGGTGAAACTTACGTAAGCATCCTTTATGATCACCTGCATCCATTCACGTCCATTGTACATTTAAACGTACTGCGGCAATTCCAGCAGGTCAATGCGAAACCTGGCCTGTCCAGAATTGCTACAGAGTTGCTCCAGGAACACTCTTCTGTGTTTAAACACTTCCGCTCGACAGCAAACTCCTCAAACATAAACATTACAGAGCTTACCTGGGACGCCCTGCAACGTGGAGTTTAGAATAGATCTCCACCCACTCGTACTCTTACGGGTTTATGGACAGCCCTGCAGGATTCATGATGTCAGTTCCTTCTAGCACAACTTCAGGCATTAGTCGAGTCCACGCCACGTCGTGTTGCGGCACATCTGCGTGCTCCCGGTGGCCCTACACGATATGAGGCAGGTGTACCAGTTTCTTTGGCTCTTCAGTGCATGAACATTCATTACCTACACCGATGAGCCAAAACATTTTGACCACTGCCAATCTAGAGACTAAAAGTCGATTGGTGAGGTTGTAGGCACGTATATAATCCGATCAGGGACGAATGGGTATCATTCTAGCCGTGACAAGGATGGCAAATGCGGAAATTCACTGGCATAAACGACTTTCGCGAAGTGGTTATGGCCTGGTAGCTTGCAAAGAGCATCTGGGAAATGGCGAAACTGGTCTGCTGTTAATTTGCTAATATCGTGAGCATCTATGGAAAGTGGCTGAATGATGGAGAAACTATGAGTATGCGACAAGTAAGTTAATGCGGATGGGTGGGAAGAAGAAACCAGTAATGTTCGGATACAGTAATTAGTAGTGTCCTGCTTGACATAGTCAAGTAATTTAAATAACTGCGAATAACGTTGCAAAGCGATATGGTATGGAAGGAACATGTGAGAACTGTGCTAGGGAAGGCGAATGATCGATTTCGGTTTACGGGATATTTTTAGGAAAGTGTCGTTCACATGTAACAGAGGCCGCATATAGGACGCTGGTGCGATCTATTCTTGAGAACTTCTCGAGTGTTCGGGATCCGTACTATGTCGGATTGAAGGAAGACATCAAAGAAACTCAGAGGCGGGCTGCTAGATTTGTTAGGATAGGGAATTCCTGGAGGGAAGGCGGCGTTCTTTTCGAGGAACACTATTGAGAAAATTTAGAGAAACGGCATTTGAAGCTCACTGCCTAATGATTCTACCGCCGCCAACACACACTGCGCGGAAGGACCGCCACGATAAGATACGAGAAATTAGAGCTCATACGAAGGCATACAGACAGTCGTTTTCCCTCACTCTATTGGCGAGTGGAACAGGGAAAGGAATGACTGGTAATTCTACATGGTACCCTCAGTCACGGACCGTATTGTGTCTTGCG
This sequence comes from Schistocerca gregaria, assembly GCF_023897955.1. Classification (NCBI taxonomy): domain Eukaryota; kingdom Metazoa; phylum Arthropoda; class Insecta; order Orthoptera; family Acrididae; genus Schistocerca; species Schistocerca gregaria. The sequence continues at coordinate 931,918,929 of NC_064921.1, forward strand.
GAGTATCTGTGTATATGTAGATGTAGATGCAGGTGTTGGACGTCTACCCTTCATCACACAACGTGTAGACTGGAGGCTTGGCTGCTCTGTAAAGCAGGATAGCCGGCGATCAACGGCAGATCTGACGAAAGAATATAATGCTGCTGCAGGTCCAAGTGTTTCGGAGCACACTGCTCACAGGACACATTTGATCGTGGAGCGCCATCGAAACTGGACCGCGAATCAATGGAAACGAGTCGCTTGGTCTGCTGAGTCACGTTTCTCGCTACACCATATCGATGGTACGCCAGCGACGCGAAACATGCATTGCACCACACATGCAGGCTGGGTGGGGGCAGTTGTTATTATGCTGGAGATTCACCTGGTCTCCCAGGGGACCTATAGTAGTAATCGAAGGTACCATCACAGCTGTAAACTACGTGCACATTATCGGGAATCACCTGTTTTATGCTTGATGTCATGCCCGGCGGCAATGGCACGTCCTTGTTTCAGCAGGATAACTGCCGCGTAACAAGTACTGAATCGTGCTTCATTGGTTTGAGGGACGAGGTATTGAACTCATGTTGACATTTTGTCCACCAGATTCGCCGGATCTGAACCCGATGGAACTCATGTGGGACGCTATTAGGGGCCAGCTTCGAGCCCACTGACCACCTGCCCGTAATTTATGGGAACCGCGTGGCTTGTGTGTATATTTCTGGGGCCACACACGTCCAGGAAGATACCAAGGATTTACCAAGTCCATATTACGCAAAATCGCTGCTTTAGTGCCTTCCAAAGGTAGACCAACATTCTGTTAAGCTGGTAAACCTAGGTACTAGCACTACAGGTAGCAATAAGTAAATGAATTTACTGCTATTATTCTGCGAGATGTGTCTAAGATGTTTGATGAATAGTTCAGAGAACAAAGGGAACGTAAGGAATATACGAAATACTCGTAGTGTCCTGCAAAGTTATCTTCATTGGCCACAAAGCACTTTTGACTACATTTATAAAATGCGTTAAACTATCAAAAAAGGCTTCTCGAACGAATCGTTGACGTCTTACGCGTTTGAGTGTCCTGTACGTCCATAAAATGTGTGCTTGTCAAGATTGACTTGAATTCTGTGTGTAGAAGGGGGTGGTGTGATGGGTTCGAAATGTAAGCATACAGGCACTGGTTCCGAACAGTATGTAGGACATCTGAGAATAATTGCGCGTAGCCTAGTCAAGTCTGGAAATGTCTGGGCAGAGCTGTCATGTCGCAGATATTGCTTTACATTCCCGTACAATTCTGTTTCAGAACTTTGATACACTGCAGGAGTCTTCGCAAAAGAGACTCCTAGAATTTGAAGTAGATAGTTTTAAGTCCAGTAGTAATTTACGGTGAATCATGACGCTGCATCATTGTCTCGAGATTGTTTTACGGAAATGACTCTTCCTTTGCCATGGGGAAGCCGATGAACACTATTCCTTAGACTGTCGCAGATTGAAATGGTAGCACCAGCTCTCATCTTCTGCAATGGCAGTTTGCAGGCAAGACCCTCGAGCGTGATGTAAATTATGGTGTCAACACTACCTTTAACAATCCGCAATTGCTCCAATGTCGGTCATAATACTTCGCCGACTCTCTGCCAGTGTCTGCAGCACTTGTTCAGTGTTTTATTTAGCGAAGCTCATGCATCCAAGTTGCTCGCCAGAGTAGTAAACAGGAGAATGTAAAATGTAAAAAAAAGTGTATGTCAAAGTAAGTGGTGCAAGATGTATGAAATCGTCAGAAAAAATACGGATAATATAGAATAACGACAGTAACCAAGGACAGCGTTAAGAAATGGAGCGCTCATTTGAAAAAAGAAAGAAAGAAAGAAAGGCGTCAGATATGGATGCAGTCTGTCACCTAAACTGCACAACCTCTACATAGGAAAATCAATTATGGAAATAAAGTTTCAAGATTGGGATTAAAATTCAGCTGAAAGTACTGACCAGCAGCAGAAATGAATTACTGAAGAAATGTTGAACGCATGATGGTGCAAACCAGGAGAACATAAGAAGCAGCCTCGACGAGCAAAATATTTCAATCAGTACACCCATATTCCCCTTCTTCTTAAGAACATGGTTTCTACACTACACTTAAACATGTAAATGAATCGTCTCGTTGATAGTAACTAGCACTCTAGGTTTGCCGCTAACAATAGCGGTGCTTAGCGCCCGTGTACGACTTCCCGGCATAACATGCAACGTTGCGTGTTGCATAATCATCAGGCGTTCAGGGGGGGTAGCTTTCTTCGGCGCAAGCACTGAGACTGTTTTCCTTTACCTCCATGATCTTTGTACATGTGTAATGTTGAGTCATGGAAAGAACGAGTAATTTTCAAACGAATCATAATCAAGTACGAATAAATGCAGTGGACCTCACGACGTAATTTTTAAATTATCCCTGCAAAGAATACTTACTGGCTGCACATATTTCTAATTTATCGCTTTAGGTGTAGCTGCCTGTACTTATGCAAATTTTACGTGGCCATGCTAACATTCATTATTTTTAAATTAGACTTTTAATATGTTCAATCTCCACAAAAGCGTGAATATGGCAAGTAGAGCATATTCCAGTCTCTGACAGCCCTACGAAGAGAGATACAACCGGAGAGAAACAAAGTGCGCAGTTTCGCAGCCATGACACCCTCTGGGAAAGCCAAGGTTAGCATATGCCCTGAAACCGTGCCATAAACTTCTCCTTATCATACCATAGTCGTCGTGAATAATGACGGACGTCAAAGCATTATGAGTAGCTGCTTCGTAGAGTGTTGGTCCACATTTGGAACACAGCGATACTACGTGGCGTGGATTTGACAAGACCTTGCTACGCTTCCGAAGGCAACAAAGTAAGCAAAGCTTTACGTTCTGGACCAGACGGACCAATCGGAACCGATCGACCACCGTGTCAACCCCTGCCAATGGCGTCATTCGGAAGCGCTGTAGAGGGTTACGGGGACAGTAGTCCGCTCTCCAGTATGTTGTAGGCTTTCCTGAACTTCGTGCCGCTACTTCGCACTGAAGCAGCTGCTCAATTAGCGTCACAAGGAAAAAGTCCTTGTCAGTACGTGGAATCGAATCCGGGTCCTCGACATAACAGCCGGACACGCTGACCGCTGGGCTACGGAGGAGGGTTCGGAAGATATTCGACACCAAATGCCTGCATATAAGTCACGCCTTTTCCATACGTTTCAGGGCGGTGCTTCCTGGGCGCCGAGGCACCGATAACGTCCCAGATGTATTCCGTTGCTTTCAAATCAGGCGAATTTAGTGGAAAAGCCATCATAGTGGGTTCGTGGGTTCACTATTATCATCCTCAAGCCACTGAGTCACGATTATGGTCTTATGACAGGAACACTTATGTTGGGAGATGCCGTCGCCGTAATGTTCAAGTGGTCCACAGCTGTTATGGTGCCTTCGATTACTGCCACAGGTCCAATGGAAGCCTATATGACTGTTCCGCTTGGTATGACACTGCCTCTGCTTGCTTGCATGTGCGGCGTAGTGCATGCTTCGAGCAGTCCTTCACCTGCATAACGGAGTATCGGACACCTCTATCGACCTGGTATGAAACGAAATGTGACTCATCCGACACGCGACAAGTTTCCATTGATTCAAGGACCAATCTCGACGATTCTGTGCCCACTGTGGTCATAACTGACGACGTCGTTTGGTTGTCTGCTTTGGAGTCTCATGTCCAACAAGAAGCGCTGAACAATATGCTCCAGCCGGCCGCGGTGGTCTCGCGGTTCTAGGCGCCCAGTCCGGAACCGTGCGACTGCTACGGTCGCAGGTTCGAATCCTGCCTCGGGCATTGATGTGTGTGATGTCGTTAGGTTGGTTAGGTTCAAGTAGTTCCAAGTTCTAGGGGACTGATGACCACAGCAGTTGAGTCCCATAGTGCTCAGAGCCATTTGAACCATTTGAACAATATGCTCCGTAACACTTGTTCTGCATCAGTATTACACTTTGTTCTCAGATCTGGCACACATGGATACCTATTCAGTTTTACAAAATAGGCAAGCCTCCAGCCTCCACGTCTTCTCGTGGTTTCCCCATACTTCAACCATTTTGCATAGAGGCTCGCACCGGTAATATGCGAACATCCCACAAGCCACGCCGTTTTCGAGACATTTGTCACTTGAACGATTCACAATTGTTGTCTACTTGGCTTATACACTTTTCCTACCGCGTCATGTTCCTGCAACGTCACCAATCGGATTCAGTCTCATGGTGGGCGGTGATCGTTATCTCTTGTCTCGTCGGTGCTTGCTCTGAAACAGTTGAATAGCTTCGCTCCGCGAGTGGGCAAGAGTAATCCGTAGGAGTAATCTTCACGTAGTGTACTGTCGCGTGGAAGAAGATATAAGAGCTGTGTAAGAAAGGTAATAAGTCTGAGAATACTGACAGGGATCTGGCAGCGCTGTGTAGTTCTACTTGTGTGTACCAGTATGTCAATGCCTTTCAGATGCTCACTCCGAGTTTGAGCTCCCTATAACCATCAAGTGTTTTTGAGAACGCCATCAGTGAAGGTGTCTTTTTGTTCTGTGCTACGAAGATGGAACAGCGGAAATTTTCAATCTCAAAAGGCATTCCTGTTGTTCCACAGTCTCTAATGAGTTGATCTGAGTCCTTGTGTCTTTTTTCTTTTGCAAAATTTAAAAATGTCTTAGAAGAACATCATTGGGACTTTGGAGAACATTCAAAAAGAATGTGACCGACATGTTAGAGGCCCTGCCAGTTGAAGCCTTTTAGCGCTGTCACCAAGACTGGGAACAATGACATCGCCGGTATATAGCTGCCGGACAGAACTATTTTGAAGGGGACAATAATCTTGTTTGGAAAAACTTTGACAGATAAAAAACCAGTCTCATTACATTTTTCACACGCCTCGTTCGCAAATGTCGATCTTAATAATTTCTGAAGTGACAGGTTTTAGGTACCTCTCAACAATACGGACTGTGCACTGCAGTACCGCTCTACACCTGTCGAGGCGTGTGGATTGAACTGAACACACACACACACACACACACACACACACACACACACACACACACACACGAACACACACACGAACACACACACACACACACACACACACACACACACACACACACACACACACACTTACACACGTCAAGAAAAGTTTTGTATCGCCCTTTATTCGAAATTGGTGGTACAGAAAACAAAAAATTTCTCTGAGGTGTGCTCATTTGCAATGGATTCAGATCACCAAATCGAAAATACAAATATTTGTGTAAGAAAAAATACGTCAGTTTCCCAAGGGGCATTCTTGAGGGCGCTCTTGAGGAACTCCCCGTTGTTCGGATCCAGGCTTGAGCCTGTCGTGCCATACCAGCGATGAGAACATCAAGCCAGTCCTGGTCCTAGTTGTCCCACGCTTCAATGACGAGTTTGCAAAATCGTGCAAAGTACCACGTGTTGTGGAAGTCGGTAAATTGCTCGTCTCAGTCGTTCCCACACGTGTACGATTGGTTTTATGTCCGAGGAACACACAAGCCACTCCATTCTGATAATCCTAGGATGCTGAAGGAACGTTTTGACGAAAACAGTGAGTTATCATCCACTAAGATGAAATTGTCACCAAAATATTGGCGATATGATCCCACTATTGGGTGCAGAATCTCTTCCCTACTGCATAGAGCAATGAGATTGCTCTAGACCAGGGATCCCCAAACTATTTTGGACAAGTGACCCCTTTTCCAAAATGAACTGTTACCTCAGCCCCCATGGTCGAATTACCTACTTTTAAGATTACCCCCCTTATTCATAAAGGTCTGAAAACAGCCGCAACAGAGTGTTATTTTATTCTGACTTAGGTCAATAGAAGAAGACATGTTTGGACTTGGTTAAATCGCGTAAGCGTCAAATAGAGAGCAAGCCAAAACGCGCCTGAAAGACGTAGGCTCGAGCTCATTATCTTGCACAAACTTGTCCACACAGACTTGCTGAGTTTTTCATCTTGTACGAACTTGAGACTTTACATTACTACAACAATGCTATTACCTACAAAAATATTAATTATTCTTAGTACACGTAACACAACATAAACAATACAGTACCTACCTATCTTGAAAGTTTTAAATAAGAACTTGTGTTAATTCAATAGGGGTCGATTTTTAGAAAAACCGTGGCAAGGCGCCTAAGACTGCGCGGCTGTCCGTGTTTGCGACAGTCAGTTGTCAGGTGGAGATAGCCAGAGAAGCCGAAAGTCGGTTCGTAACGAAATAAATATAATTTTGTAGAACATTAGGAAGGGTTTTTATTTTTAATGTTATTATCAAGCTCTGCCAAGCACCGAAGGAAAAGTCAGTTAATGATACAATTATTTTATAAAGATACTTTTTATATTTTTAATACATTAAAATATATTTTTATATTTAGTAATTACATTTTTATTTTGCAATAGCTTACTAGCAATGTTATAGAAATAACAACTGTGTAATTATGTGCGCATATCTTTTTTATTCGTATTTTAGTAAAATTTTCAATTCCGTTTTCTCAATAAGTAACGGCATTTGACAAGTGTCACTTAAAAGTGGCCCAAAAGCGGATTTGTGGGTACTAGCTGGATTTTAAGGTTGATTCGGGGAGATAATAGTGCATAATTAAGGACGGAATGGAAAAGAATGCGGTATGTCGAGGAATCTAAAACTTATCTCTTTTTTCGCTCACGTTTTATGATTTTTTCTTGCATTCTAGTAAAAATGAAATGATCGTACGGCATTGTTGGCTGGGAGACCTCGTGTGGGTTGTTCGGCCGTCGAAAGTGCAAGTCCAAAAAGCTGACGCCACTGCAGCGACTTGCGAGTCAACGATGATGAAATGATGATGAAAGACACACAACACCCAGTAATCTCGAGACAGAGAAAACCCCTGACCCGGCCAGGAATCGAACCCGGGACCCCATGCGCGGGAAGGGAGAACGCTACCGCAAGACTACGAGCTGCGGACAGCATTCTCGTAATAAGGTAATTAACAAAAGTAATTGTTAACTAATGATTAAATAACGAAATTAGTGTTCGTAATAACGTACATGTCATCTGGAATGTCCTCCACTTAAAAAATATCGGTTTCCTTTCTCTGAACATAAATATTTCGTCCGAACGAAACTCAACCTTCGGAAGAAACAGCTGGGCGCTTCTAAGACCGAGATTCAATAGTCGCAACATTATTCTAGCTGGCCTAGTAAACGAAACATCTTAACTTCAAACATTTTTTTAAATTTATGGCCGCTTTTTCGGGATTCTGAACCAATGTGTGACGACGGAGCGTGTACCGTTGTGGCCTTAGCGTCACTATCGTCACGCAGATAGATCACTGCATGCAGCGACGCAAGTCTGAATCTCATTCTTTGCAAGCATTTTTCAAACAGCGTACTAACGATGTTGGGGAAATTGTAGAAATGTCTCAGCGTTTAAAACTGTGTCGCCGTGGTTGTCACTGTAAGTGCTATAAAACTCCCGAGTTTATCGGGCGAGCGCTAAGAGAGGAAGCAGCGGAGTGACTTGGGGCGCTGTACCTGCCAGGGCCGGGTGTCTTCTTTTCACGTCGCCCCTCCCCAACCCCCCCCCTCCCCCTCCTCCTGCTGCGCGCCATTTTTTTCCCTTTTAGCCGGCACTCTGGAGCTGGAGAGTCTGGAATTGGCCACCGTTCCCGGCCGGAAATGAGCATTTAACACGGTAATGCAGAGTGGCGCGCTGTGGCCCCGCCAGGAGGGAGAGGGGCTGGTGCTATCTGCCTCAGGAGATAGTCGCCGCTACATAAATCCAGCGGGCTGGCCGATAAAAGAAGCAGATACCGACCCCCTCCCCGTGCTTGATGAGCAACTCCAGCACTCGGCGTTCAGACGGGCCAACATCGCGGCGCGGCGCAGCTTCCGAGCCACTGGGCTCGCCACCTCAAGATGTGAGCCGAGCAAGTCACAGAGGCTCGTCTCCCACACCACACCCGCGACGAGAACTGCACGTCTGTGGTGGGATCGTCATCGATATTGTTGCTTCATGGCGTCATAAGAAGGAAAACATGGTCATTAAGCATGGACCAACAGATGTCTCTGCGCTTAGACTATCGTTAGAGAAGCTACATAGAGGAAGAATGGGGCCAGTGTTCAGGCTGCCGCCATGTTTCTTACAGAATGTGAGCTGCATGTCCGAGGGGCACTTCCTGTTGAAAAAAATGGAGAATTTGTTGTGGGACATCATGGAATAGTCCCGCTTCGGCCCCTATACTTTCATGAAGTTCCGATTGGTGGCGACGCTGTAGGTAGCCTCCAGAATGACGTCTGTTATAGAGGGGCGTTCATACAGAGAGCTATCAATGAGTTTCTTTTCGCGGAAAACCAGAGCATCGCACACTACTGGCCATTAAAATGGCTACACCAAGAAGAAATGCAGATGATAAACGGGTATTCATTGGAAAAATATATTATACTAGAACTCACATGTGATTACATTTTCACGCAATTTGGGTGCATAGATCCTGAGAAATCAGTACGTAGAACAACCACCTCTGGCCGTAATAACGACCTTGATAAGCCTGGGCATTGAGTCAAACAGAGCTTGGATGGCGTGTACAGGTACAGCTGCGCATGCAGCTTCAACACGATACCACAGTTCATCAAGAGTAGTGACTGGCGTATTGTGACGAGCCAGTTGCTCGGCCACCATAGACCAGACGTTTTCAATTGATGAGCGATCTGGAGAATGTGCTGGCCAGGGCAGCAGTCGAACATTTTCTGTACCCAGAAAGGCTCGTACAGGACCTGCAACATGCGGCTTGCATTATCCTGCTGAAATGTAGGGTTTCACAGGGATCGAATGAAGGGTAGAACCACGGATGGTAACACATCTGAAATGTAACGTCCGCTGTTCAAAGTGGAATCAATGCGAACAAGAGGTGACCGAGACGCGTAACCAATGGCACCCCATACCATCACGCCGGGTGATACGCCAGTATGGCGATGACGAATACACACTTCCAATGTGCGTTCACCGCGATGTCGCTAAACACGGATTCGACCATCATGATGCTGAAACAGAACCTGGATTCATCCGAAAAAATCACTTTTTGCCATTGGTGCACCCAGGTTCGTCGTTGAGTACACCATCGCAGGCGCTACTGTCTGTGATGCAGCGTCAAGGGTAACCGCAGCCACGGTCTCCAAGCTGATAGTCCATGCTGTTCCAAACGTAGTCGAACAGTTCGTGCAGATGGTTGTTGTCTTGCAAACGACCCCATGTGTTGATTCAGGGATCGAGACGTGGCTGCACGGTCCGTTACAGCCATGCGGATAAGATGCCTGTCATCTCGAGTGCTAGAGAAACGAGGCCGTTGGGATCCAGTACGGCGTTCCGTATTACCCTCCTGAACCAATTTATTCCATATTGTGCTAACAGTCACTGGATCTCGACCAACGCGAGCACCAATGGCGCGATACGATAAACCGCAATCGCGATGAGCTACAATCCGACCTTTATCAAAGTCGGAAACGTGATGGTACGCATTTCTCCTCCTCACACGAGGCATCTCAACAACGTTTCACCAGGCGACGCCGGTCAACCGCTGTTTTTGTATGAGAAATGGTTGGAAACTTTCCTCATGTCAGCACGTTGTAGGTGTGACCACCGGCGCCAACCTTGTGTGAATGCTCTGAAAAGCTAATCATTTGCATATCACAGCATCTTCTTCCTGTCGGTTAAATTTCGCGTCTGTAGGACGTCATTTTCGTGGTGTAGCAATTTCAATGGCCAGTAGTGTAGTTATTCACAGGAGCGTGCAGAATCTCTACGAAGACTTTGCAGTGAACAAAAGCAAGATGAGTCGTTGTGCGAGGTGTCTGTCAGCATCGCATCAAGGTCGCGCAAATCTGTCTCGTCTCCCACGTGTCGGCCGGCCGCACACAGTTGTGACTCCTGCAATGTTGGAACGTGCGAACAGTCTCATTCGAGGTGACCGACGGATCGCAATCAAACACCTCCCTGCTCAACTGGTCGTCTTTATTGGTACTGCTGACACACTCGCCCACCAGTTGGGCTATTCAAAGGCGTGTGACCGTTGAGTTCATCGCCGCCTAACGGAAGAACATCCGTGCGGAACTGCTTGTGCGTTACGAGGCTGCTCGTGACAATTTTGTGTCGGACATCATCACAGGCCATGAAACATGGCTTCACCACTTCGAACTGAAAAAAAATGGTAATCCATGGGGCGTTGCGAGGCTGATCGTGACAATTTTATGTCGGACATCATCACAGGCGATGAAACATGGGTTCACCACTTCGAACTGGAAACAAAATGGTTATCCATGGAGTAGCACCACACCAACTCTCCTCCGAAGGAAAAGTTCAAAGCCACACCCTTAGCCAGTAGTCATGGAAACGGCCTTTTGGGACTCTGAAGATGTTATTCTATTTGATGTCCTCCTACATGACGCAACGATCGACTCTGAAGTTTTGTATAGTACCCTCAGGAAACTGAAGAAAAACTTCAGTGTTTGTCGCCACAAAAACGCAAATGAACTTCCATTCTCCACGACAACGCAAGGCCTCACACAAGTCTACCCATCCGAGAGAGGCTCTCAAAACTTCATGGGACTGTTCTTCCTCATCCACTGCATAGCCCGGATCTCGCACCTTCCTACTTCGGCCAAATGAAGGAGGCACTCTGCTGGAAGCAGTACGTGGGTAATTAGGAGGTTATTGATGCGGTAAGACGTTGGATCCGATATCGACCAGTAGAGTGTTACCGTAAGGGCATACAGTCCCTCCTAATAAGGTGAACTACGGCAGTTTCATTGAACGGAGGTCACGTTAAAAATAGGGTTTTCTAGCCAAAAGAGTCGGGCATAATGTGATGTAATGGAATCCTGAGCACAATCAACCTGCTTTCAGAAAAAAATGTGCTTTAATGCTTATTGAATGACCCTCGTACAATTAGCTAGCGAGCAACGTGACATGCATTCGCTTGTTGGCTATAACAAGACAAGAGTCACTAAAGCAGCACTTCTTGCTTGTTATTTGGTACGTGGCTATACAATTAATGTGGAATACAGCACAGAGCCTCGTGTAAAGCAGCGTGTTCGTCGACCGTATGCCTAGATACTGAAATATTAACTGTTTATTACAGATTTGTTGACAGTCTGGAAATAATGGCAACACACCAGGTAAAGTTTCATTATTTTTTTGTTTCAAATGTTCTGAAGCCTGTTCAGTTTCTCCTGCTGGGATATTCATCGTTGAAGTTAGTAGCTCCTAAGCTCTGGATGTCTTTTTTTCGTCGACTCATAATTCGTTTTAAATGAGTCATTGTTGAACCAATAACTTTCTTCTATACTTGGGAAGTACCACCATCATCAGTATTCTGCCTAAAGGCAGGTTTTTACGCGGTAACTCTCCATGCTCTCCTGTCTTATGGTCTCCTGTCCATGTCTGCGTAATTTGCTCTTCCCTTATGTCGTCTATCATTTTGTATCTCCTCATTATCCTCCCACGAACTAGACTTCCAAAGCGGCTGTTAGCAGGCACTCCCGTCTCAGTGAATGTCCCATCCAGTCCTCCTTTCTTTCTCTCGTAACCTGCAGCGGTTTTCTCCTCACACCAACCCATTTCAACACTCTTAGGTTGCTCACTCTTTCCATCCAGCTTATCCTCTCCATTCTCCTCCACATCCACATCTCAAACGCTTCTAGCCTTTTCTCATATTCTCGTCCCGCTGCTCGTGTTTCTTTCCCATAGAGTGCCACACTCCAGACAAAACACTTGCCATGTCTTTTCCTCAGACCTTTACCTAGCTTGCCACATAATAATCTCATCTGTCTATCGAGCGTCTCCTTCGCTATAGCAGTGCAGGTTCTCACCTCCTGATGGCATCTCAAGTTTACAGTAATCGTACTTCCAAGATATTTAAATGCGCTTACTTTGTTAATAATAACTTGTCCTATCTTAATATGTGCCAGTCTCCTTCCTTTGCCGATCACCATAATCTTTGTTTTTGCTGTATTAATTCTCATTTCGTATTCCACACAAGCATCATTCAGATCTTTTAATACTTTATTTACAGTTCGTTCAGTTTCTGCCACCATGTCATCAGCGAATGGTATACATCTATTCTCTTTCCACCAATACACACTTTTCTTTTTCCATCTAAGCCTTTCGCAATAATCTCTTACAGATACAAATTGAACAATAAAGGAGAGAGGAAATAACCTTGTCTAACGCTCATCCCAGTGCAACTTACTTCAGACATTTCGTTTCCAATCTTTATTGTACCGATCGTTTCTCCTTCCAGTCTCCTCTTTTCCTCTTCAAAATATCCATCAGCTTGCTTCATTGTACTGTGCCGAAATCTCTTTCCAGATCAATGGAAAGAGAATAAATTTCTTTATGTTTATTCTCCTGTGATTCTTGACAGGCCTATAGCATCTCTTGTTCCTTTGACTCTTCTAAATCCGAACTGTTCCTACCTAATACTTTTATCCAACTTGCCATATAGCTTTCTGTTCAGCGATTTCAGCAATCCTTAAGCTGCATGAGATATTACTGATAGTCCTATGCTCTTCACATTTTTTGGCATTGCTCTTTTTCTGATTCGGTATCGTTACCGTTGCAAGAAAGTCATCAGGGCATTCCCCTTTCTCGTATATCTCATTAGAGTAGTAGATTATTTCGTTCTTTCTCCATTTCCCAAACTCTAACGTTTCTGCTGGGGAAATATAGAAAACTTGGTAAACGACTTCCGAAATTCCTTTGCTGCCATGAGGCGATATGCAAATGAACTATTTGCTGAACTCGGAATTCTATTATAAATTGCCCCAATTCCATTCTTATGTGCTTAATCACATTTGACCATGCAATCCTGGGCTCTGTTGAAGAATCGGACTGAGTGAGGTCTCTTGCCTCTTAGAAAGTAGTAATACATGTAAATTATTAACATGAAATTAACCGCACCAAAATTAGTGACTTGGTTTTAGGAAAGGGTTGGTATTTCGACATATGCGTAGTCTGAAATTTTGGCAAAGATAATCAGATTTACTCCATTTATCAATTGCATATACTGCACTAACAAAATGAATTAATGAAATGATGCCTCTTGAGTGTGGACATATTAAAATCTTAATAAAGGGAACGGAATTCACGCTAATCTGTTACCATGAAACCTAGCGATGCGGACTGGCACTTCCCCTTAAGTGAACGAGAGCACAAGATTCTAGGTCACTTACTTTCCATCTGTATCTAATCACAGAAATAATGCGAGAGTGTGCTGCTATGCTCAATATGTCAATGGCCACCCGTTTAACTTCCATGTACCTCAAAGCTGATCGTACTGCGACCGGAGCAGCGTATATTACCTACTCTGCTCTCCTGCTCCAAGACAGTGTCCCCAGCCGGCTGTTCTCGCCGTGATGTCTCTGTAACCTCAGCGGGCGCTCCTACATGACACAATTCCTCGAAATTATCCGGAGTGCCCCATAAAGTACACAGCTACTCCGCAATTGCTCTGTATCGCCCGGCACAGCTCCTGATGGGATTCCGATTCGGCTTTACAGAGAGTACTCTATTGCATTGGCTCCTAACTTAGCTTGTATTTATCGCGAATCTCTTGCCCAACGCAAAGTCCCGGGCGACTGGAAAAAAGCACACGTGACACTTGTATATAAGAAGGGTAGAAGGACGGATCCTCAAAATTACAGACCAATATCCTTAACAACGGTTTGTTGCAGGATTCTCAAACATATTCTCAGTTCGAATTTAATGAATTTCCTTGAGACAGAGAAGTTGCTCTCAATGCATCAGCACGGCTTTAGAAAGCATCGCTCCTGCGAAACGCAACTCGCCCATTTTTCACATGATATCTTGCGTACCATGGATGAAGGGTATCAGACGGATGTCATATTCCTTGACTTCCGGAAAGCTTTTGACTCGGTGCCCCACTGCAGACTCCTAACTAAGTTACGAGCGTATGGGATTGGTTCCCAGGTATGTGAGTGGCTCGAAGACTTCTTAAGTAATAGAACCCATAGTACGTTGTCCTCGATGGTGAGTGTTCATCGGAGGTGGGGGTATCATTTGGAGTGCCCCAGGGAAGTGTGGTGGGTCCGCTGTTGTTTTCTATCTACATAAATGATCTTTTGGATAGGGTGGATAGCAATGTACGGCTATTTGCTGATGATGCTGTGGTGTACGGGAAGGTGTCGTCGTTGCGTAACTGTAGGAGGATACAAGATGACTTGGACAGGATTTGTGATTGGTGTAAAGAATGGCAGCTAACTCTAAATATAGATAAATGTAAATTAATGCAGATGAATAAGAAAAAGAATCCTGTGATATCTGAAAACTCCATTAGTAGTGTAGCGCTTGCCACAGTCACGTCGATTAAATATTTGGGCGTAACATTGCAGAGCGATATGAAGTGGGACAAGCATGTAATGGCAGTTGTGGGGAAGGCGGGTGGTCGTCTTCCGTTCATTGGTAGCATTTAGGGAAGATGTGGTTCATCTGTAAAGGAGACCGCTTATAGAACGCTGGTGCGAACTATTCTTGAGTACCTCTCGAGCGTTTGGGATCCCTATCTGGTCGGATTGAGGGAGGACATAAAGCAATTCAGAGGCGGGCTGCTAGATCTGTTACTGGTAGGTTTGATCATCACGCGAGTGTTACGGAAATGCTTCAGGAACTCGGGTGGGAGTCTCTAGAGGAAAGGAGGCGTTCTTTTCGAGAATCGCTACTGAGGAAATTTAGAGAACCAGCATCTGAGGCTGACTGCAGTACAATTTTACTGCCACCAACTTACATTTCGCGGAAAGACCACAAGATAAAGATTAGGGCTCGTACAGGCATATAGGGAGTCATTTTTCCCTCGTCTGTTTGGGAGTGGAACAGGGAGAGAAGATGATAGTTGTGGTACGATGTACCCTCCGCCACGCACCGTATGGTGGATTGCGGAGTATGTGTGTAGGTGTAGATGTACTGCGTCCTTATCGGACGGTCGCTGAAACGCAACTGCGGCGTGCCATTCCGCTGGTTTGGCTGTCCAATCACAACATTTTAATAAATGCTTCACCAATGAGAGCTACTCCCGCTCGACTGTTAATGCGCGAGAAACACCTCTTACGTCACGTTGATCTGGCCCATTGCCGTCACCTGTGGAAGTCGCCGCTCGTCCGGAGAACTTTCCAGAGGCTTCCTTGGCGCCAACCTCTAAATGGACACTCTTCGCTCTTCTGCCCCACTCTCAAAAATATGGAAGGGGGTTGGTTCAAATGGTTCTGAGCACTATGGGACTTAACATCTATGGTCATCAGTCCCCTAGAACTTAGAACTACGTAAACCTAACTAACCTAAGGACAACATACAACACCCAGCCATCACGAGGTGGAGAAAATCCCTGACCCTGCCGGGAATCGAACCCGGGAACCCGGGCACGGGATGCGAGAACGCTACCGCACGACCACGAGATGCGGGCTATGGAAGGGGGCTTCGCGGATGTCCACTCATTGCTGGTAATGCCACCTGCGACGCTTTTGTGAGCCCAGAGCGACACGTCCGAAGGGGAAACAGGGTCTCCTTACGTTATTCACATTGGGGAGCATTCTGTTTGTCTCGCAGTGTTCTGCTGAAAATGCCGCCGGCCTGTCGGGAGGCTTCAAAGCCCTACCGCTGGAGACCGCTTTTGTGGTGACAACACCCCTGGGATGCTGGAGGCTGTAAAATTTGGTCTAACGCGCTGCTGGCTTTCCTCACTGGCACCCAGAGTACACTCCCGAACGAAATTCTATCTGCAAAAATTATTTGATCTTGTCGCAATGCAGTACATTCTCACTGCTCATCCTTTGGCCATCTCATCACAGCGTGATGAACCACAAATTTGTTCACATCCATGCTGTCTTTGATGCCCTAATTAATTATTCAAAAACGCAAAGTGGTGATTGATGTGGGCGTTTCTCTCTCAGTGCATAGCCCATATACACTCCTGGAAATTGAAATAAGAACACCGTGAACTCATTGTCCAAGGAAGGGGAAACTTTATTGACACATTCCTGGGGTCAGATACATCACATGATCACACTGACAGAACCACAGGCACATAGACACAGGCAACAGAGCATGCACAATGTTGGCACTAGTACAGTGTATATCCACCTTTCGCAGCAATGCAGGCTGCTATTCTCCCATGGAGACGATCGTAGAGGTGCTGGATGTAGTCCTGTGAAACGGCTTGCCATGCCATTTCCACCTGGCGCCTCAGTTGGACCAGCGTTCGTGCTGGACGTGCAGTCCGCGTGAGACGACGCTTCATCCAGTCCCAAACATGCTCAATGGGGAACAGATCTGGAGATCTTGCTGGCGAGGGTAGTTGACTTACACCTTCTAGAGCACGTTGGGTGGCACGGGATACATGCGGACGTGCATTGTCCTGTTGGAACAGCAAGTTCCCTTGCCGGTCTATTTATGGTAGAACGATGGGTTCGATGACGGTTTGGATGTACCGTGCACTATTCAGTGTCCCCTCGACGATCACCAGAGGTGTACGGCCAGTGTGGGAGATCGCTCCCCACACCATGATGCCGGGTGTTGGCCCTGTGTGCCTTGGTCGTATGCAGTCCTGATTGTGGCGCTCACCTGCACGGCGCGAAACACGCATACGACCATCATTGGCACCAAGGCAGAAGTGACTCTCATCGCTGAAGACGACACGTCTCCATTCGTCCCTCCATTCACGCCTGTCGCGACACCACTGGAGGCGGGCTGCACGATGTTGGGGCGTGAGTGGAACACGGCCTAACGGTGTGTGGGACCATAGCCCAGCTTCATGGAGATGGTTGCGAATGGTCCTTGCCGATACCCCAGGAGCAACAGTGTCCCTAATTTGCTGGGAAGTGGCGGTGCGGTCCCCTACGGCACTGCGTAGGATCCTACGGTCTTGGCGTGCATCCGTGTGTCGCTGTGGTCCGGTCCCAGGTCGACGGGCACGTGCACCTTCCGCCGACCACTGGCGACAACATCGATGTACTGTGGAGACCACATGCCCCACGTGTTGAGCAATTCGGCGGTACGTCCACCCGGCCTCCCGCATGCCCACTATACGCCCTCGCTCAAAGTCCGTCAACTGCACATACGGTTCACGTCCACGCTGTCGCGGCATGCTACCAGTGTTAAAGACTGCGATGGAGCTCCGTATGCCACGGCAAACTGGCTGAAACCGATGGAGGCGGTGCACAAATGCTGCGCAGCTGGCGCCATTCGACGGCCAACACCGCGGTTCCTGGTGTGTCCGCTGTGCCGTGCGTGTGATCATTGCTTGTACAGCCCTCTCGCAGTGTCCGGAGCAAGTATGGTCGGTATGACACACTGGTGTCAATGTGTTCTTTTTTCCATTTCCAGGAGTGTAGGTTGCGACCTTGCAGACTTATTACTGTGTTGACATTTGCAGAAGCAATAACATAAACAATTGGAAAAACAGATTCACAGTAGCTGATTTTCGCTAAAGGAACGTGTATACTTACTAGACTTTTTATTTATTCATTCATGTACGAACGTACATGAATAATAGTAGAATATATGACAACTGAAGAAAATGAAGTACTTAATTTAAAATATGTGTTTATATAAAAATATACAGTCAAATACAGCAACACATAATCAGAAATATAAGATACATCATAATTCGGTCATTCAGAGTTAGGTGTAAGCTGCAGCTGTGTCTGGTTTCCTCTCCCATAACAACCCAACTGCAGCTGTCTCGATACAATTCAGGACGTCCTCTTGAGTGCACTCTCTAGGTGCATCCACTAATGGCACTTTAAAAGGTGTTTCTTATTTGTGTTTCGTTACACGGACACGTGTCAGTGTCTGTGCAGCCCCCCTGTTCATGCGTTGATTTGATCGCCACGTGCCCTTTCAAAGTCGTTTCACTGTTTTCCGGTGTCGCCAGTACAGGCAGGAGCCCAGGAGGAGAGCTTCCTCTGTGATAAGGGTTTCTGGATATTCTTCTTACCATAATGATTTTATGGAAGCTTCATCTCGTTGTCCTGAGTGAATATACAAACTTTGTCTAAATGTAATCTTTTGGGCATGAGTTGAAGGTTGTCTTGTGGGTGACGCTGGTCTTCCATCAGTTTGTTCCTGTCTAACTTAGGAATGATCTTCTGACATTTAGTAGTGCTACACCGATGTTATTGTTGTTGTGGTCTTCAGTCCAGAGACTGGGTTGATGGAGCTCTCCATACCGATAATAAATATAAATGGTCCACTCTAGGAGGTCTCTGGCAGCCAGTTACCGTTCTGCAGCTAGCATTTAGGACTGCGTCAATTTTTCTAGTGTGACGGGATCTTTCCCAAACTGAGGATCCATACTTAGCAACCGAAAGTCAGTTGACAAGTGCTCTGGAACGGAGTACGTTGGAGTTGGCTCGCAAGATCAATGTGTAGTGTTTTTTTTATTAATTTTTTTTAAAGACGAGTATAAGGAAAGGACAGGTAATTTACTTAAATTGCGATAATAAAACGTAACGTCACCAGATACTTTAATTTTTTTTACATGCACCATCACCTTTAAACGATGGGGCAACGGACTCTGACTCATTTTTTTAACGATGTCTGGTCATAACAGCGCAGAGCATCGTCCACTTAAAATACGACTGACTGATGTCCCGGTTGCGCACCTCGTTCACTTGAGATGTGCGATAAGCTATCACATCTCTGCTATTAAAACTCTCCAGACCTGCAGCGGCTTTCACTGTGTCACCAGCATACCGCACAATTGCAGCAGTGATCCAACCATTACCATGAGAAGCTGCATCGTTGTTCGTAACTGTAAAGTTCACAACACACCCGAAATACACGAGCGGACCTTGCTGGATCACTTCCGCTCCCATACAACTACTCGTAGTTACTTCAGTGACATTATACATCGCCGGCCGAGAACGTCTAATTCTCCTCCTATAGCGTGTCATCTCCGTTCGCCGTCCATTGCTGTTGCATGCAAAGTTTCTTCAGTGTTCCATTACGTGCTTGTATTTTAGCCTTCATTTTCCCTATACGTTTCTTATATGTTAAGGATCTGTCGAAAGTGACTGCCAGCTGGAATAGATGCGGACGGTTGTGCAAGCGCGTGCCATTCCAGATTTTGTTAAGCACTTTTCCTGTCTGCGGTTGTTAAGGCGAAAAAGACACACTTCCGTTTTAATGGGGCTTGCTTTTAGATGATTTCATCTGTAATAGTTTGTGAGTGTTGTGAGGTTTTCGCTCATCCCATTTTCAGTTTCGTTAAAAGGTTTTGGTTCGTACACAACTGCCCTGTCATCTGCGTAAATAAATGATTTGGTCTTTTGGCCAATAGGTTGGTCATGTTAAGCAGTAGTGGTGACAGCACACTACCTTGTAGCAATCCATTCTTCTGATTTGTTCATCTGCTTCTCTTTTGTTGAAATTAGACGAAGAATCTTCTATTAAACAGCATTGTCCTAAGAATTTCTAGCAGTCTGTCGTCGTCTGTCATTTGATGTACTTTCGAGGTGAGAGTTCTCAGGTTTACAGTGTCGTATACTGCAGTTAGGTAAATGAACACTACTACAAATGGAAGCCCTCTCTCAAAACCGTCTCCAATTAATTGAGTCTTGTTGAGAGCCTGACCTGTGCGGGATTTCCCTGGGCAGAAATATGTCTGTTTTTCAATAAGACAACTGTCGACATATCCACCTATTCCGTTCATCATTAATCTTTCAAGAAGTTTCACCAGTCAACATAGCGACGATATTGATCTATAATTCTAGGACTTTTTTGGGTCCTTCCCAGGCTAAAGAACTGCGATGAATTTCGTGTACCTCCATAGTCTGAGAATTTTCGCAGTCCTCCAGTACCAACTGTAAAGGCTCAATAACCAATTTTGGCATTTTCGAACCATTTTCATTTATTTCATCCCTGATGTTCTCACTTCCAGCAGCTTTTCCTGTTTTCAAACTGCTTATTGCGTCTTTTAGTTCTTCAGTTGAAAAATTTACATCCGATATGTTACTTTTCTTTGCCATGTTTACTCTCTTCGGATTGTCGTAACAGAGGCTTCCAAATAGTTTCAACAAATTTATCGTAGTGCTCTGGTTTGGATTCATATTCGTCGAGTATATTTCCGAAATTCACCCAATTTGCTCTTTTGTAGTTAAATCTTCTTCTGAATTATGTTTCTACGGGCTAGACAGCAGACCTCATTTCCAGTTTGATTGGTCTGTGTTGTGATCTCATAATAGGAATCAGAATTTGTTTGTGACATGATGGCTAGCAAAAATCAGACCAGGATTGGAACCCTTTGTCCATCGACCACTGTTAAAGGATGTTGGTTGCTTGGGGTCACGGATCAATTTCATCTGGTTATCCTCTGCCACTGCTCAAGTAAGTCGCCATCTTCATTAGTTTCCCTATAGCCCAATGGGGTACTGTTGTAATTAAAGTCCCCTAAAACGCTTGTGTGATAGGAAAGGAATATTAATGCTAATGCATTACCGACTTCCTAATACTTTCGAGCCTTCTGTTATAAAAATGGTACTTCCGTACTTTTCATGTGCTATTTCGTTTACAAGCCGAGTACCCAAAATCATGGACTTACTCCGAGAGCGGCACCTATGGGTCTTCTAGAGACAGAGAATGTCACAACTCTTACTTCTGCAGATTTCTTGAGTTACATCTGGTTTTGTGACTGAAATTCCTTTGATGTGGACCGAAATAATTGTCAGGATCAGCCCGAAAAAGAGCCTACTCTTTGCTTGGCTAGTTTCCTGTTTCTGCATGTTCATCCGAAGTAGCCCAGTTGGTAGCAGAATTTGCGGAATAATACCAGACTGGTATCAGGCTCGGCTGGGATGGCGATCGGAAGCGCTTCTTCTATGAGTTTCTACGCTGACACACTAGTAGTGATTCACAACAGGTTAATTGTTTATCCACGTTATAAAACACTCAGAATACCCATTGTCAGATTTACACTCATTTCCCATAAATAATAATTTGACCTGTGAATGTGATTAACAGCGATTAAAAGAGTCATTCCGTAAGTATTGTGCAGTCTGTAAACTGGCTGTGTTAGTACATCCACATTTCACAATACACACATCGTATTTCTTACTTTGTAGATCTGTAGATTCTATGTCACAATGGAGGGTGTCATTTTCAGGAAGTATTTATTAGATACGTAATCACTGGCGTTTGTTTAAGTAATATCCGTACTTCCATATGGCACTAGCTATTTGAAATGATTTGTAATCCAATTTGAATAGTGGGTTGTTGACTAAGTTACATAGCATGTTTTGGGAAAAAAAGTCCCACAACAACGTGCTACATCAGTTGTTAGTATGCCTATTTTATTACAGAACTGAATATAGAATATTTCCTCAAAATCAAGTAACAGTACATTTTCAGGGTACCACTTAATAATTATCTGGAAAAAAAATCATTTACAATCTCTTCTGTTACTTTCTCTCTCATGGAATGTTATAACACTAGTAACATCTGAAAAAAGTATGAATTCTGATTGTTGAAACTTAAGTAGAAGCCATTAACGTAATATAGAAGGAATAGAAATGGACCAAAAATTGAACCCTATGGGATTTTCTTTGTGATTTCTCCCTACTCACTCATATTTTCTACCTTTTCAACATTGTCTGAATTATTCAGCACAACGTTTCAAGTTTTTGCATTATGTTTATTAAGAATGATCCTAAACCATTGTGTGTAAACCTATCAGCTCCATAAAACTGACGCTTTTCTATGCGTGTAACATTATCTACGCCGTTAAAAGTCTTGGAAAGAGTATAAAAAAAATCAGCTTGTGATATTTTAATATCTAAGGCAATCTATCTATCTAAGTAAATTATTTCTACTTACATGTGAGGCTACTCTTGAGTATATAATTTTTGGGGTATATTGGAAAAATGTATCAGTAAGGAAACTGGACGATAATTATTTAAGTCTTTCTTCTCACCTTTCTTATAGAGCAGTTTAACAACTGATTATATTAATCCATCTCGAAAAATTCTCTGTGCTAGTTATGCATTACAAATATTGTTAGGAATACTACTTGTTAAGTCAGAATAACTCCTTAAAATTCTGTTGAAATTCCATCAACCAAAGATTCTCTTCATCGTCTGCTGCCTAGAGACGAGCGCTTTGTTTCCAGCTCATTTCTTCTTAACCGACAATGAAAGAGCATAGGAGTGGGTCTCGGAAAGACATTTTATTGTGTTCCTAAAGAGCTCTGGAAGATCACCTACTGCTAAAGATTTTAATTTAAAGTTCTCTGTGGTGACAAAATCCAGCTATATACATTTATACAAATTTAAGTGATTGAAATACAGCATGAACTGAATAGAATAATGCAGTTTAACATTATCGCTTAGTAATATTATTTACATACAGCATATAACTGAGAAAAATGCAAGAAAAATGTGAGTTTGATTCCGCTGATTAATTACAATATCCCACTGAACAGTTTAAGAACTTAATCTTGTAACGTATTATAAAAATTTTGAACATTAACTCCTGTATGATATAGTAGTGATGTTACATATTTCAGTCTCTACTACAATATGTGGGCCTGTTATATTCCAAACTTCCCTCTTATTTTGTGATATTAAATTATGATTTAAATAATTTACTTCGGAGACCTAACAAATATTTGCTGTGAATTCGTTTACTGTATGCTTGCTCACAGCTTTAGAATAAATAAGCGAAAAAGTTTTATTATCTATGAATTGCAATCCACGTTATAACAAAGGAACATTTCTTCTACTTTTCTGAGGTTGCTCGTCCGTTACAGTACTTCTCCTTGGTACAGTCGCCTTGCAAAAAGTATTTCAGGACTCTGATCAATTCAGTACACAGGCTAAATGAAATATAAATGAACAGATTGTTGTTACATTCTTCCAACACATATTCATAAGCCTCTTGCATTATTACAGCCCTTGCTAATCAAGTCAAAACGACAAGAGGCAGCTACAAGTCACACACACTAGTTGTGAGGAAACTTTCGCCAAAACTTTCACGAAAGTACGTTAAAGACATTTCAGTAATCTCAATGCAAATGTTTAAACAGAAAAAAGTGATTAACTTCAAAAGCATATTTTTCTACTATTTTACAAAAGCTTGAGTAATAATAATAATTATTATGATATTAATGCCAAATGTATGTTAATAACGAAAATTTCCAAAAGACAAAACTGTATATGTAAATGTCAAAAAAATGCGAAATATATAAGGAGGCGATCAAAAAGTTTCGTTCGTGGCCGTACAGTCCAGAATTGGCATGCCAGTCAGGCAAAATCACTCTGAGGATTGAGGCAATCATCCCAACGGCGTACCAGCTTGAAGATATGTGTGTGGTGAAACACAGTATCCTGCTACGAGAAGAAGTCCGTAACTGCCTGTCCGAAAGGAATTGTCGAACCTTCAAGGCCTATTTTAGGGACTGAAGGCATGATAATCACATGGGGAGCGATCTGTATCACGGGCGCTCAATTGTCTCTCATCTGAGTTCGTGCAACATCTGCGCTAAGCACGTTGGTCCTGTTTGGACCCATTTGCCAACAACGTAGCCGTTGATCACACTGCCACGTTTGCCGTATGCACTATGGAAAGACACGGATGCGACACTAATGTCTTGGCTACATGTCATTGCTTATATAGACCGTACCCTCATCGGAGTAGCGGAACGTTCTCAAACGAAAACTCTTTGTTCGCTCCTTATACTTGAAGTTATTTCACTTTAGTGTGCGTGGAATACACTGAGACGTCGTAGTCTCCTGACTTTCATTGCTTACATATTCCGCCCTCACAATCATATTCTGCACATCAAGACGCTTCATTTGAACCCAGACTTGACAAGATAAAGTCAATGTTGTATGAATTCATGTGAATGATACGCAAATAACAAGTGCTCACCGGGGTTGAGATACTCGAGGTTGGCGTACACACACACACATTCAAGACACGACGGTCACAAGAGCTTTTAGTTCGGGAGAGGCGGACCGCACGAGAGGCCGGTCCCTTCAGAGGATGATTCAGCCTATCTACGTTGGACGGCGACCGCCCGTGGAGCGGACAGCGTTTGCCCGAGTGAAAGGGGAGAACGACCCCGTGTTCAGCTTAAAAGCAAATTCGGCTACATTATGTGGGAGCGCCCAGCCTACGCATTCTTTACAAACATAGCGCACAGTTTCAGAGATTTTCACACGGAGACAGCAAACGCCAAACGCCGATGCTACAGATTTCCGGATTGGTCGCCTTAAACGAGACGTCATTCTCCCGTTTTAGATTGGCAGACGATATTCCTGATGCCTTGAGCTGAAGGAGTAATGGAAAAGATCAAGTGATATACCTCTTCACGTCTGGCCTGGAGAGGGGCCATTCCGTTGTCGCTCTTGGAGCGAGAACACGTAACGAGAGCGTGCGCGCTCGTACGTGTACTCAAAGAGCGAGGAACAAGTCTCTCCTCAGTACTCCACTGGGAGAGCGAATCGGAGTGTGACTCTATATTGAGTGCTTGCGATTAAGCATTGTTCACTGTGTTGTCCAACACACTTATTGTGCGGTGTGAATGGACAGATTTATAGTTAAACGCCTGCGAGCGAATTTTTGAGTGGCATCACGGTGGACTGGTTATCTGACCGGTGTACCACGCCAGTAGTTAAACTAGGGACGAATAGGAATCCTTAACTTCATCAAGGCGCAGGGAGAGTTTGATTGGCAAAGGTCAATCCAGATAGAACGAGAGTTATCTTATATGTCAGCAGCGAGCGGCGCAGACAGCAGTCATCGCAGCTTACGGTATTGTGCGCTACAGCTCCTGCGAGCCCCATATTTCCTCCACAACAATACACTTCACTGCATTTCAAACGTGACAGCCTGGACCGTACCTGGCAACATTCTAACGGATAATTATTCAAGTTGAGTAGGCGCGGCTCTCAGCCATTCTGCCAAGTCAATAACAGTCCCAAGTATCCCACTAGTTATGTAAGAAATTTTGTGAATTTTTGTGTCATTTCCTTACAGCGGACGACTCCAGAAGATATTTATTGCTGAAAGTTTTTCAAGTATTTCTCTTTAGAACGTTAGGAGCGTCTGTCTGACTTCTGTAGTAGTGAGGGGGTGAAAATTGCATCTTGCTGGAACCACAGGGTAAAGGGTACATCTCAGATTAATCCGTTGTGCAGAATGACAGAATAGCACCCACACGTTCACAACAAAGACACATTTCTTACAGACAGGAATGTCAGCCAGAACATTAAGACCATCTACCTAATAGCCGCTATGTGCGCCTAATAGCCGCTATGTCCTCCTTTGGCAGGGATAATAGTGGTGACACATCATGGCATGGAAGCAATGAGGCCTTGATAAATCGCCGGAGGACGTTGGCACCACATCTCCAAACACAAATCACCTAATTTTCGTAAATTCAGTGGAGAGGGGCGACGAGCTCTGACACCACAATCGAATGTGACTGATCAGGTTCAGATTTGGCCAGTTAGGGGGGGGGGGGGGGGGCGCAATTCAATTGGTACTCAACACCGTGTTCCTCGAACCATTCCATCACACTCCTGGCCTTGTGTCATCGCAGATTATCTGCCTAAAAATTGCACTAACATCGGGAATTACGTGGTCTGCAACAGTGTACGATGCTCCTTGGCCGTTATGGCGTCTTGCACGAGCTGCACTGGAACCATGGAGGCCGACGAGGAAGTTCTGCAAAGCATAAGGTGGCGCCGCCATCCTTTAAGTGTCAAAGAGTTGTCTTTCTGGAGCTCTTTATTCGCACGAAGTAATGGCCGCTATCGACAGGGGATCTCAAGTTGATTCCGTATTTCTAGATTTCCGGAAAGCTTTTGACACCGTTCCTCATAAGCGACTTCTAATCAAGCTGCGGAGCTATGGGGTATCGTCTCAGTTGTGCGACTGGATTCATGATTTCCTATCAGGAAGGTCGCAGTTCGTAGTAATAGACGGCAAATCATCGAGTAAAACTGAAGTGATATCAGGTGTTCCCCAGGGAAGCGTCCTGGGACCTCTACTGTTCCTGATCTATATAAATGATCTTGGTGACAATCTGAGCAGTTCTCTTAGACTGTTCGCAGATGATGCTGTAATTTACCGTCTAGTAAGGTCATCCGAAGACCAGTATCAGTTGCAAAGCGATTTAGAAAAGATTGCTGTATGGTGTGTCAGGTGGCAGTTGACGCTAAATAACGAAAAGTGTGAGATGATCCACATGAGTTCCAAAAGAAATCCGTTGGAATTCGATTACTCCATAAATAGTACAATTCTCAAGGCTGTCAATTCAACTAAGTACCTGGGTGTTAAAATTACGAACAACTTCAGTTGGAAGGACCACATAGATAATATCGTCGGGAAGGCGAGCCAAAGGTTGCGTTTCATTGGCAGGACACTTAGAAGATGCAACAAGTCCACTAAAGAGACAGCTTACACTACACTCGTTCGTCCTCTGTTAGAATATTGCTGCGCGGTGTGGGATCCTTACCAGGTGGGATTGACGGAGGGCATCGAAAGGGTGCAAAAAAGGGCAGCTCGTTTTGTATTATCACGTTGTAGGGGAGAGAGTGTGGCAGATATGATACACGGGTTGGGATGGAAGTCATTACAGCATAGACGTTTTTCGTCGCGGCGAGACCTTTTACGAAATTTCAGTCACCAACTTTCTCTTCCGAATGCGAAAATATTTTGTTGAGCCCAACCTACATAGGTAGGAATGATCATCAAAATAAAATAAGAGAAATCAGAGCTCGAACAGAAAGGTTTAGGTGTTCGTTTTTCCCGCTCGCTGTTCGGGAGTGGAATAGTAGAGAGATAGTATGATTGTGGTTCGATGAACCCTCTGCCAAGCACTTAAATGTGAATTTCAGAGTAGTCATGTAGATGTAGATGTAGATGTAGGACGACGAATTCGCGTCCTCGCATGGGCATGATGAACAAGGTATCGGGATTCATCAGGCATACAACGCTTGCCACTGCTCCAAAGTCCAGTGTCGACGGTCACGTCTCCATTTGAGTCTTAGTTTCCGATGTGGTGGTGTTAACATGGGCACGTGCATCGGTCGTCCGCTGCGAAGGCCCGTCATTAGGAATGTTCGGTGCACTGTCTGTTCAGACAGACTTGTTTCTCCCCAGTTTTAACATCTGATGTCAGTTTCGCCACAGTTCGCCGCCTTTCCTGTTTTACTAGTCTGCTCAACCTACGACGTTCGACATCTGTAATGAGGGATTCTGCCAAACTCCACGACGTCTGGAGGTGGTTTCACCTTGGTTTCGCCACGTGTTGAAGACACTTACCACAGCACTCTTCGAACATCCGTCAAATCGTGCAGTTTCCGAAATGCTTGTGCCGAGTCTACCTGGTCATCACAATCTGCCCTCGGTGAAACTACAAATAGGATCTCGAGCCTTCCCCATTCTACACATGAACAGCTCGCTCACTGATACTACACGCCACGTGCGTCTGTCCGACTAGCAGTCATACCTCGCTAGGTGACGCTGCTATCGATAGTAGGTCGATGGTCATAATGTTCTGGCTGATCAGTGTAAATAGAAATGTAATATACACTAAGTTGAGGAAAGTGATGAGATGGCGACGTGCACATACAGTATACAGATGGAGCAAGTATCGCGTACACAAGGTAATAAAATGACAGTGCATTGGGGGAACCGTCGAATGTACTCAGTTAATTCATGTGAAATTATCTCCAACATGATTATGGCAACACGGCGGGAATTGAGAGACTTTGAACGCGGAACGGTAGTTGGAGCTAGACACATGGGACATTTCATTTCGGAAATCGTCCGGGAATTCAATATTGCGAGATCCACGGTATCAAGATTACGCCGAGAATACCAGATTTCAGGCATTATCTCTCACCACAGACAACGTAGTTGCCGACTGACTTCACGTAAGGACCGACAGCAGCGACGTTTGTTTAGAGTTGTCGGGCTATGGCAGCAGACGATCGACGCGAGTGCTTTTGCTAACAGTACGATATCGCCTGAACGGCCTCTCCTGGGCTCGAAACCCTGTCGGTTGGCCCCAGACGTCTGGAGAGATGAGTCTCGATTTCGATTGGTAATATTTGATGCTAGGGTTCGAGTGTGGTGCAGACCCCCCGAAACCACGGACCAAAGTTGATGGAAAGGTCTGTGCCAGCTGATGGTGGTTGGATAACGGCGTGGGCTGTGTTTACATGGAATGGACTGAGTCCTCTGGACCTACTGAACCAATCATTGACTGGAAATGTTTACGTTCCGCTTCTGGAAGACCGTCTGCAGCCATTCATGAATTTCATTTTCCGAAACAACGATGGAATTTTTACGGATGACAATTCTCCAGCTCCGCGGAGTGGCCGCACGGTTAGAGGTGCCATGTCACGGATTGCGCGGCCCTCCCAGCTGAGGTTCGAGCCCTCCCTCGGGCATGGGTGTGTGTGTTGTTCTTAGCATAAGTTAGTTTAAGTACTGTGTAAGTCTAGGGACCGATGACCTCAGCAGTCTGGTCCCTTATAAATCCGCACACACACACACAATTCGTCATGTCAGCGTGCTACAATTGTTCGCGACTGGTTTGAAGAACATTCTCGAAAATTTGAGCGAATGATTTGGCCACCTAGACCACCCGACATGAATCCTGTCGAACAATGGGACGTAATCGAGAGGTCATTTCGTGCACAAAATCCTGCACCGTCAAATCTTTCGCAATTATGGACGGCTTTAAAGCCAGCATGGCTTAGTATTTCTGCAGCAGACTTCCAACGACTTGTTGGATCGATGTCACGTCCAGTTGCTGCTCTATGCCGGCAAGAGGAAGCCCGACACAATATTAGGAGGTATCCCATTACTTTTGTCACCTCAGTGTGTGTCCACTCGATATAAACGACATGGAAGTTATAAATAAGATATTTTATGTGAAATATTAATGTATCCCGTTGTTTAATAAAGTGCTGTGGGCCTATCATGTTATTTACTGATAGTGTGGCACTGACCAGTGTCATTACATATTGCTATCTGGACCGTCATTCTCAATGGAGAGAAGTCTTCCGAAGTAAGAGTGATTTCAGGTCTGCCACAGGGGGGTGTCGTAGGACCATCGCTATTCACAATGTATATAAATGACCTTGTGGATAACAATGAAAGTTCACTGAGGCTTTTTGTGGATGATGCTGTAGTATACCGAGAGACTGTAACAATGGAAAGTTGTATTGATATGCAGGGAGATCTGCAACGAATTGACGCATGGTGCAGGGAATGGCAATTGATTCTCAATGTAGACAACTGTAATGTGCTGTGAATACATAGAAAGAAAGAATATTTAGCTACAATGTAGCAGGTCAGCAACTGGAAGCAGTGAATTCCATAAATTATCTGGGATTAGGCATTAGGAGTGATCTAAAATGGAATGACCATATAAAATTAATCGTCGGTAAAGCAGATGCCAGACTTAGATTGATTGGAAGAATCCTAAGGAAATGCAGTCCGAAAACAAAGGAAGTAGGTTTCAGTACACTTGTTCGCCCACTGCTTGAATACTGCTCACCGGTGTGGGATCCGTACCGTAAAGGGTTTATAGAAGAGATAGAGAAGATCCAACGGAGAGCAGCGCACTTCGTTACAGGATCATTTAGCAATCGCGAAAGCTTTACGGAGATGATAGACTCCAGTGGAAAACTTTGCAAGAGGGACGTTCAGTAACTCGGTACGGGCTTTTGTTGAAGTTTCGAGAACATACTTTCACCGACGAGTCAAGCAGTATATTGCTCCCTCCTGCGTATATCTCGCGAAGAGACCATGAGGATAAAATTAGAGACCCCACACAGAGGCATACCGACAATCTTTCTTTCCACGAACAATAAGAGACTGGAATAGAAGGGAGAACCAATAGAGGTACTCAAGGTACCCTCCGCCACACAACGTCAGGTGGCTTGCGGAGTAAAGATGTAGATATGGTATTATTGTTATCTTCATGGTTTACTTTCTGTAGAGCAGGACTGCGATTGCCGCCCCGTACCACTGACGGAGCATTAAGAGCTCGCAACCGCTCCGTACATTAATGTGTGCGTCCCACCATTAAAGCCGCTGCGGTCTGACCTCTGGACCCGCCAGATTGGCGCGGGGAGCGCTCGCGCGAGACACCCGTCAGACGTACCGCGCGCGCATTAAGGCGCCACTATCTGCTTTCGAGCAAATCAATTAGCAGCGCGGCCGGGCGCTAATGAAGTATAATTTATGCGGGCCGTTTGCGGCGGCTTCATTTCCCGCCGCCGTGGCGCTAAGTGCCGGGCTAATCTGCGGCGGGGCTCGCAGATGCTATCTGCGCCCCGCGCTTCCTGGCGCTGCCGTTTCCGAAGCTCGTGGCGCGCCGCGCAAACGACCGCCAGCCAGCAACCAGCGGCTGCCCCCTTCCACGGCGCACTCCATTCCTCATCCACCCCTCACGGCAGCTGTTGGTACCAGAACCTTCTGGACTGCCCCGACCATCTGCGCTACACTGCACAGCAGCCACAGCGATTGGAAAAAAGGCACGCCATTTCTCCTTTTCAGGAGGGGCCTATAGGCCTGTATCCCTGGGGTCAGTCGGTTGCACTCCGTCGCAGGAAACGGTACGAGTGGCAAAGACGTAAAACGTCAACTATACACTACTGGCCATTAAAATTGCTACACCACGAAGATGACGTCCTACAGACGCGAAATTTAACCGACAGGAATAAGACGCTGTGATATGCAAATGATTAGCTTTTCAGAGCATTCACACAAGGTGGGCACCGGTGGCGACACCTACAACGTGCTGACATGAGGAAAGTTTCCAACCGATTTCTCATACACAAACAGCGGTTGACCGACGTTGCCTGGTGAAACGTTGTTGTGATGCCTCGTGTAACGAAGAGAAATGCCTTCCTTCACGATTCCGACTTTGATAAAGGTCGGATTGTAGCCCATCGCGATTGCGGTTTATCGTATCGCGCCATTGGTGCTCGCGTTGGTCGAGATCCAATGACTGTTAGCAGAATATGGAACGCCGTGCTGGATCCCAACGGCCTCGTATCACTAGCAGTCGAGATGACAGGCATCTTATGCGCATGGCTGTAACGGATAGTGCAGCCACGTCTCGATCCCTGAGTCAACAGATGGGGACGTTTGCAAGACAACAACCATCTACACGAACAGTTCGACGACGTTTGCTGCAGCATGGACTATCAGCTCGGAGAGCATGGCTGCGTTTACCCTTGACGCTGCATCACAGTCAGAAGCGCCTGCGGTGGTGTACTCAGCGACGAACCTGGGTGCACGAATGGCAAAACGTCATTTTTTCGGATTAATCCAGGTTCTGTTTACAGCATCATGATGATCGCATCCGTGTTCGGCGACATCGCGGTGAACACACATTGGAAGCATGTATTCGTCATCGCCATACTGGCGTATCACCCGGCGTGATGGTATGGGGTGCCATTGGTTACACGTGTCGGTCACCTCTTGTTCGCAATGACGGCACTTTGAACCGTGGACGTTACATTTCAGATGTGTTACGACCAGTGGCTCTACCCTTCATTCGATCCCTGCGAAACCCTGCATTTCAGCAGGACAATACACGACCGCATGTTGCAGGTCCTGTACGGCCCTTTCTGGATACAGAAAATGTTCGACTACTGCCCTGGCCAACACATTCTCCAGATCTCTCACCAACTGAAAACGCCTGGTCAATGGTGGCCGAGCAACTGGCTCGTCACAATAAGCCAGTCACTACTCTCGCTGAACTGTGGTATCGTGTGGAAGCTGGATGGGCAGCTGTACCTGTACACACCATCAAAGCTCTGTTTGACTCAATGCCCAGGCGTATGAAGGCCGTTATTACGGCCAGAGGTGGTTGTTCTGGGTACTGATTTCTCAAGATCTTTGCACCCTAATTGCGTGAAAATGTAATTGCATGTCAGTGTTAGTATAATATGTTTGTCCAATGAATACCCGTTTATCATCTGCATTTCTTCTTGGTGTAGCAATTTTAATGGTTAGTAGTGTATTTGAATATACCTGGGTTGGATAAAAAGTAGTGGCAACACTGTCGTAATATGAAGGCTGTGCGTCGCATGATATGCTCTCTGTCTGTAGCTGATAGCATAAGGTCAGTTAAAGTAGTGCAGTGAGTGGCAACGGCTGTGTTTGAGTTACTTTCAGTGTGTACTGCCTGGAAGTGTGCGAGGCCATGTGTTTATGATCTAAGACTGAAGTTGTATGTGGTCGGAGTACGCAACAACGTTTCCTTCTGGCACTGCTTCCAGTCATCCTTCATGACAACGCTCGACGCCACACGGCAAACGTCGTGCAGGAGCTCTTACATCAGTGAGGGTGTGAGATACCGGAGCATCCTCTGTTTTCGCCCGATAGGAGTCTGTTTGATTTTGAACTACTCGCCAACATGAAGGAACCTCTTCACGCCACGCTCAATAACACAAGAGAAGACATCACGCGTGCATAGAGCGGTTCTTACGAGACATCGACAAAGATGGATGCACTAACAGTGTATTGCGCCTCCCATCACTGTGAGAGAATGTGATCTAGATGTCGGGGGATTATACTGAGGGCGTGTAATACAGTGTACATCTGCGAATGTACTATGGTACGCAAAACAACGATGTTGCCACTACTTTTATCCAACCCACGTATATATCAATCAGTTTCACCAACTCCGAGCGCATCAGCAAGGTGATGCAAATAAGGAGTTCAGTGCTTAGTTGACCAACATGCAAAAATTAACCTCCAAAACATTAGAAGACACCATAAAGTAATTAGGTCCCTTGCATTTCACCAGATTTACAATACGCCTTGAACCGTAATTTTATTTTCAAAATCTTTTCTTAAAGAATTTACTTTATTTACTAGCGATTCACCAAGAACATTAACACATTTAATCACGCTTGGTGAGCGTGGAAGTAGTTGCCAGGAAGAACTGATGGAAAATAAAATTACCTTTAAAAAATGTGAATCTTGTTCCTAAAATCCTATTCAAAAACAGATTTAAAATTACAACCAGAAAGCGGAAAGCGCCCTCGTTTTCTTTTTATTTATTTTTTAACTGTAGGAACCTTCGGGCTGAGAAGTTTCCGCTCCCTTTCAACACGGCCGTAGCCACGACCGCTCACAATGACCTCTGAAAAACTACACTTTTGCAAATCTGCAACACACCAGATTACTTTAAACTAAAAATTTGAACAACTCACACAAACACATTAACTATGCACCCCGTAAGAGGGATGGAAATGGTACAAACACTCACACTAAGAAATTATTTGCCACCAAAGGTGCAATTTCTTTTTAAAAGGGCTCTTACGGTGGAAGGGTAGCAACTTTACAAAAATGACTATTTAAATAAAACCCATGAAAATCAGACTTACATAAAATGTACATGTTCTAGATTACTCATATACCGCCTCGCAAGATGATAGGCAAGATAAAAAACATATTTCAGGAATTCGGCCCTTACCTTAATTCTATAAATTCGTTAACACCGAATCCGACAAACATAACAGAGGCAGCTATTAACGTACGGCACATTGAGGGGGGGGGGGGGGGGAGGGGGGTTTACTAAACAACCCGAACCGCAGATTGATCTAAACCTTCCCAATTCAACAAGAGAAAAACGGACCACCCAATTCACAAATAACCACCTTCCCGCGGGTGGGCAAACGGAGAAGAATGGTGGGACGACCCCAAAACAAAGCGGCTGGTGACCTCACCAAGAAAGCAAGTAGAATTTAACAAGTAAATGAAACAACATATCTCCAACCACATAACTTCTAATAAACTGCGATTTCTGGCGAAGACCTTGCGCAGCAGCCCCAACGCTCTCCCGAACCGTCCGCTGCCAGCCGCTTCAACGGACGCAGGAAGGCGCGCCGATCTCCCGTCTCACGGCGTCGCAGCTCGCCCCGGCCAGCTCGATGTCGTGGTTTCGCTCCTGTTGCTCTCGCGTGAACCGCGAAGCCACTACCCTTTTCTAAACGGCGCTGCCCACTGGACTCACGTGGGGACCTCACATGCGCCGACGCTCAAGGCGGACACGTCACCCCGTGTCTCAGTGCGCGACTGACCAACCGACGGATCCAACCGCCAATGACAGATACCCGAGCAACTCGAGCAGACTGGCCGCTTAACACGCAGGCTCAGATGCAGGAACTCAGCCCCGACCGGACGACCACTAGCTGAGTTCTGATACTGGCGGAGTGGCAAAAGTCTCATTTTCTGGCTTTAAAGTTGATCCAGGCATACTAGCACTCCGATGACAGACAGACACTAACTGCCGCACAAATGCAAACGAGAGACAGACCAGCAACTGGTGACGCGAGACTGACCTATCCTCACTCTGATTGACCCCATGCCAAGCTGATAGCACCCCTTAAATGCACGTGAACAGGCAACCTTTCCGTTTTCAATCCAGAGGGAGACACCAAAGCTGCGATTGCCAAAGCGGCGCCACCGCCAGAAACGGAGGGCGACTGCTTCACACAACGCGCTGCGGCGCGCTCTTCAAAACAGCAAATTTTTTTACCACGGCTCACACCTACATCTACAGCGACATGCATACTCCGCAAGCAGCCGCACGGCGCGTGGCAGAGGGTACCCTGTACTGCCACTAGCCGTTTCCTTTTCTCTTCCATTCGCAGGCCGAGCGATGTGGAGCAGTGGACTTGCATTCTGGAGGACGACGATTCAAACCCCACGTCCGACCGTCCTTACTCAGGTTTTCCGGATTTCCCTAAATCGCTCCAGGCAAATGCCTGGCAGGTTCCTTTAAAAGGGCACGGCCGACTTCCTCCCCCATCCTTCCCTAATCCGATGGGACCGATGATCTCGCTGTTTGGTCCCCTCACCCTAATCGACAAACCAACCAACCACTCGCAGGCATTGCGAGGGGAAAGCGACTGTCTATATGTCCGTATGAGCCCTATATCCCATGTGTTATCTTCGTGGTCCTTAGGTGAAATCTATGTCGGCGGCAGTAGAATGCTTCCGCAATCAGCTTCAAATGCTGGTTCTCTAAATCTTCTCAATAGTGATCCTTGAAAAGAACGTCGCCTTCCATCTACGGATTCCCATTTGAGTTCCCGAAGCATGACGGTAGCACTTGCGTGTTGTTCGAACCCACCAGTAACTAAACTAGTAACATGTCTTTGAATTGCATCGATGTCTTCCTTTAATCCGACCTAGAGCAGATCTGAAACGCTCGAATAGTACTTAAAAACATCTCCTTTACGGTTGAATCATACTTTCCCCAAAATTCTTCCCCGTGATATACCAGGAGGAAGCATTATATTTGTTGGCTCTTCTAGGAACACACGCTCTCGCAACTAACAATAAATCGCAGTATGAGACACAGCGTCTCTCTTGCAGCGTCTTTACAATAGAGAGTGCAAGGAATATCAAACCGAAAATGACAACCCAAAAGTAAAAGGACAATAAAGGAGACACTCATTAATCAGTCTCAGCTCAGAATAGAATACCCTAAAATATAATCAACCAAGAGTAGAGACCCTAACTAACACTACGCAAGTCATTAAAAAGAAAGTGAAAATCAGCAGTAGTATAAATCGATCGTAGTGGCCCCTGCTGACCACCATAAACGATAATGACAAAATAGAGAATATCAGCAATAAGGAGAGATAAAAATTTCACTGATCTCAACAGCAATAAAATAGAATTTTCCAGCTTTAATCACTAGGCTCTATAGGGACCTCACTATAGTTGAAATTGTGATCTCCTGGTAACCTGATTTTGCCAATCCTTGTCTCCATGACAACGCAGTACTCATCACAGTTGGCACAATTTTATTTAACTGTCAGAACTAAAATCACACTGTCTGTGCGAATTTCATTCGGTGTACTCAGCTGGCCAGTAACAACGCCACGCACAGAGGCGTGTGAACACACGCAGATGTCAGCATTTGAGAGAGGACGTTTAGCTGGGCTCAGAGAAGCCGGTTGGATTAACCGGAAAGTTGCTCTACATTTAAATAGGAGCGTTGCCATTATTCAAAGATGCTGGCAGGAGTGGCTGAACCATGGCCGATTACAGCATCAAAAAGGAAGCAGTTGAGTTAAGAGAAGGGACAGAGCGAGAGGACCGGGCAATCGTCAGAGAGGCTCCCACAGCCCCAGATTAGTTATTATTATCGATCCAACGTGCTACTCGTGCTTCAGTGACCACAAGGACCATTAATAGGCGCCGACTACTATTATACTATTATAGACCATCGTGTATCATGTGAGGTAACGGGCGAGTTGTGGCGCCCTGGAAATATTATATGTTCGGAGTTACCGCTCGGCAGGCCGAACACGTGGTGCCGGACATTGGCCGAAGCAAGAGAGGTCCAGCGGCCGCGTGGCCGGGAATTCCATGTTGACGCTGTGACGAGGACGGTGCTTTGTGTCGATGAAGGACTCTGTGGAACCTTAATGGCAGACATTTCACAGTTCATATAGAAATTAATAGTAGCCAGAGGAATCATGATACCTCAAAAATGATGGTGTAATCAGATTTTCAGTATCTTTATTAGTTTAAAGTTAAGTATCTGACTGTAAATGAGACAAGTAACACCCAGCAACGAATTCCCAAAATGTAAACGCTTCATCCGATTTCGCCCATCAACGTGTCTTTAGAAAGCTCTTAGTGTAAACCTAAATTGGTGTAAATTACAGGCATGTAACTTGAATGAGTTATAGGAGGTCAAAGTGGCCGATTACTATCGATAGTGCCAGGCTATAAGTACTCCACAGTCACAGGAAAGACGGTAGCAGCATGCTTATATATATACTTATTCATCTATGTCTTTGTTTATATCCGATATATACTATTCATGAAGAAATTGGTTAAATATTTACTGTGTTTTAGAAAGCACAGAGGCATTTGACTCCTGGCCTACCTTTTGTTCTATTTCTTTGATATACACTCCTGGAAATTGAAATAAGAACACGGTAAATTCATTGTCCCAGGAAGGGGAAACTTTATTGACACATTCCTGGGGTCAGATACATTACATGATCACACTGACAGAACCACAGGCACATAGACACAGGCAACAGAGCATGCACAATGTCGGCACTAGTACAGTGTATATCCACCTTTCGCAGCAATGCAGGCTGCTATTCTCCCATGGAGACGATCGTAGAGATGCTGGATGTAGTCCTGTGGAACGGCTTGCCATGCCATTTCCACCTGGCGCCTCAGTTGGACCAGCGTTCGTGCTGGACGTGCAGACGGCGTTAGACGACGCTTCATCCAGTCCCAAACATGCTCAATGGGGGACAGATCCGGAGATCTTGCTGGCGAGGGTAGTTGACTTACACCTTCTAGAGCACGTTGGGTGGCACGGGATACATGCGGACGTGCATTGTCCTGTTGGAACAGCAAGTTCCCTTGTCGGTCTAGGAATGGTAGAACGATGGGTTCGATGACGGTTTTGATGTACCGTGCACTATTCAGTGTCCCCTCGACGATCACCAGAGGTGTACGGCCAGTGTAGGAGATCGCTCCCCACACCATGATGCCGGGTGTTGGCCCTGTGTGCCTCGGTCGTGTGCAGTCCTGATTGTGGCGCTCACCTGCACGGCGCCAAACACGCATACGACCATCATTGGCACCAAGGCAGAAGCGACTCTCATCGCTGAAGACGACACGACTCCATTCGTCCCTCCATTCACGCCTGTCGCGACACCACTGGAGGCGGGCTGCGCGATGTTGGGGCGTGAGCGGAAGACGGCCTAACGGTGTGCGGGACCGTAGCCCAGCTTCATGGAGACGGTTGCGAATGGTCCTCGCCGATACCCCAGGAGCAACAGTGTCCCTAATTTGCTGGGAAGTGGCGGTGCGGTCCCCTACGGCACTGCGTAGGATCCTATGGTCTTGGCATGCATCCGTGCGTCGCTGCGGTCCGGTCCCAGGTCGACGGGCACGTGCACCTTCCGCCGACCACTGGCGACAACATCGATGTACTGTGGAGACCTCACGCCCCACGTGTTGAGCAATTCGGCGGTACGTCCACCCGGCCTCCCGCATGCCCACTATACGCCCTCGCTCAAAGTCCGTCAACTGCACATACGGTTCATGTCCACGCTGTCGCGGCATGCTACCAGTGTTAAAGACTGCGATGGAGCTCCGTATGCCACGGCAAACTGGCTGACACTGACGGCGGCGGTGCACAAATCCTGCGCAGCTAGCGCCATTCGACGGCCAACACCGCGGTTCCTGATGTGTCCGCTGTGCCGTGCGTGTGATCATTGCTTATACAGCCCTCTCGCAGTGTCCGGAGCAAGTATGGTGGGTCTGACACACCGGTGTCAATGTGTTCTTTTTTCCATTTTCAGGTGTGTATGTTTATTTAATTTGTTTATATATCTAATAATGTGTGTTAGAGCATGTTTATGCTCCAGCGATAGGAATATTTATTTAATTTCGTGTTATTTAAATGAAGCTCCAGTATATCGTATGTTTCATTATGTTTGTGAGTGGGCGTTGGCTTGAAGACATAGCGGGAGCGCTCTAGCCAATCACAGCTATCGTCTCCGCGGAGGACACGAGGTGGTTATTAGCAGTGCGGCAGTTCTGAAGAGTACTGCACAGGACACGGAAGTTCTTGACGCGACGGCGCGAGGGACGCACGGAAAGACTTGGAGAGTGGAGCGGTTTGCCAGTGGTCGCCGGTGATAGAAATATTTCGGAATGCCGACTTGTGCACTGTGAAATTTCCGTGGCTTCTACAGTGAAGACGTAATGTGCGTTGAGAAGTGAATATCTCGTGAGCTGTGTTGTTGTTCGTAACTAATTACGTGTTGTAGAAATCTATTGTTACCCGTTATTCAACTTATATTTTATTTAATTGCTAGACCATCGACACCAACAAGTATTTTGCAGAAATATACCGCATTCTCAAAAGTATTTCTACTATCGTGCTCAGCATTTAAAGTCGTTAAGATAGTACCTGCAGATTTTATTTAATTGCAATCTTTCATTTATAAATTTTTATGTTACACTCATAATACGGAGTTGCCAAATGACAGAAACCTTCGACCATTCGATTCATGCGTGTATTCTTACTGTATAATGTAGACTCAGCAGTATTTGGCCTGTAATGCGGCAATTACGTATCCCAGTCCCGACAACGAAACCATCCAAATATTTTAATATTGCAACGTTGAGTCGCCGGGTACGTAGTTGAGGGCCACCACACCATTTCATTATTGTTGGAAAGCCCGCAACCACCAAGCCCGTTTGTTGCGATGTCGCGCACATTCGGCATACAGTCTCATTGACTGCAGTGGAACTGTCTTCACTCATGAGTCCTGCTTCGAATTGAGCCTCGATGGAAAGTGAAGACATATCTGGAGACGCTCCGGCCAGCGGTTGGATATCAACCTGACTGTCGCCCTCCATACGGCCCAACAAAAAGCAATGATGGTCTTGGGCGGCACTTCATTTCATAGCAGGACCCCCTGGGTTGTCACGGGCGGCACCCCTACACAACAACGGTTCTTGGACGATATCCTATTCTCCGTTTTGTTGCCCTTCATGGCAAGCTGTCTTGGGCTCGCATTTAAGCACAGGGCGAGACTTTCCATGGCCCGTCTTTGTGCTTGCCAAACCCTGATTTGGCCAGCAAGATCGCCAGATCTCTCCCCAGTTGAGAATGTTAGGAGCGATGTGCGCAGGGCCCTCGAACCAGCTCGTGATTCTGACGGCCTGACACACCTATCTGACAGAATTTTACACGATATCCCTCAGGAATAACTGTGCAGAGGTGGAACATCGTGTTTTTGACTTGCTCAGTTTGTGAAGCTCTCTCTTTTGAAAAAATCATCCAATTTTTTTGTAATTATAATCATTTGTTTCTCTGCACATGTACATCAAATCTACCAAGGCCCGTCCCGTTTGGATAATTCTTTCTTGGTGCGTCTTTTTTGCCTTAGAATGTAATATCAGACTCCTGTGTTCTCTGGATCCACAGACCCGAGCACCGCTCGTTGTTCCAGACTGGAATGACGACCTGCGGTGACAGCCAGCCACCACCAGCCCCGAATGCAAGTGCACCAGTGTCTCGGTGCCTTGTTCTTCGGATTCCTGCTTATCCACGTCCAACCAGCTGGTCTCTCCGGAAGTGTTGTCTCCTAGCTGGACATCTCGATAATCCCATCTTCGCTGCAGCTCTCTCTGATGACGTAAGCAGCCGTCGCGTACCCAGTCTCCACAGGGCCGCATCACTGGGCTAGCCAAACCGGCCACCATGCTTGGCCCATCGCCGAACACGAATTCTTGTACGCCATTGTCTATTGACACACAGTCAACATGGATTTAGAAAACGTCGTTCTTGTGAAACACAACTAGCTCTTTATTCGCATGAAGTGCTGAATGCTATTGACAAGGGATTTCAGATCGATTCCGTATTTTTGGATTTCCGGAAGGCTTTTGTCACTGTACCACACATGCGGCTCATAGTGAAATTGCGTGCTTATGGAATATCGTCTCAGCTATGCGACTGGATCTGTGATTTCCTGTCAGACAGGTCACAGTTCGTAGTAATTGAAGGAAAGTCATCGAGTAAAACAGAAGTGATTTCAGGCGTTCCCCACGGTAGTGTTATAGGCGCTTTGCTGTTCCTTATCTAGATAAACGATTTGAGAGACAATCTGAGCAGCCGTCTTCGGTTGTTTGCAGGTGACGCTGTCGTTTATCGTCTAATAAATACATCAGAAGATCAAAACAAACTGCAAACGATTTTGGAAGAAATATCGAAATGGTGCGTAAACTGGCAGTTGACCGTAAATAACGAAAAGTGTGAGGTAATCCACATGAGTGCTAAAAAGAACGCTTTAAATTTCGGTTACACAATAAATCAGTCTAATCTAAAAGCCATAAATTCAACTAAATACCTAGGAATTACAATTACGAACAATTTAAATTGGAAGGACCACATAGAAAATGTTGTGGGGAAGGCTAACCAAAGACTGCGTTTCATTTGCAGGACACTTAGAAAATACAACAGACCAACACTACGCTTGTACGTCCTCTTTTAGAATGCTGTTGCGCTGTGTAGGATTCTTACCAGAGAGGACTGACTGAGTACATCGAAAAAGTTCAAAGAAAGGAAGCACGTTTTGTACTATCGCGAAATATGGGAAAGAGTATTACAGCAATGATACAGGATTTGGGATGGACATCATTAAAAGAAAGGCGTCTTTCGTTGCGACGGAATTTTCTCACGAAATTCTAATCACCAACTTTCTCCTGCGAATGCGAAAATATTTTGTTGACACCGACTTACATAGGGAGGAACGATCACAAAGATAAAATAAGGGAAATCAGAGCTCCTACGGAAAGATACATGTGTTAATTCTTCCCGCGCGCTATACGAGATTGGAATAATAGAGAATTGTGAAGGTGGTTCTATGAACCCTCTGCCAAGCACTTAAATGTGATTTGCGGAGTATCCATGTAGATGTAGATGTAGATTGTCCATGGCTGGTGGCACTGGCCGTTCTCTCCCATACACCAGGCTGCTCCTCGCTGTGACAGCTTGCTCGTGCGAGCCTCGCAGTAGCGTTGCAAGTGGCTATGTCGCTGCTGGACACCTACTCTGCTACGGTGAAATTCAAAACCAGTACTGGCGCCGACTAGCAAGTGAGGTCGGAACACGACTATGTCGAGAAACAATAATTCACAGTACAATGACAGAACATGTTCTGTGTTCGTGCCTTACGACATTCCCGGAGAACGAAAACGTCCTCTACAAGAACGAACATGGATGGAGTAAACAGAGATGTTGCGAGACACACTTTGCTCTGTTTGTCAATGAAACCCACACGACGAGCTGAATGAGAGAGTGAACAGCAACAACAATAAATGTAAGGAAGTAAATAGGGCTACAGAAGAACGTAAACCATATTCTTCAGCGGAAAATGAGAATTTATAAGAATGTGCAAGAGAGGAAAATTTAGATGACAAAATTTGTTGTAATGAAGCAGGAACAGACAATATCACAAAAGTGAGGCCTTATACAAAACCATGTGTGGAAGGCATAATATCTGATTAAGTGTTTACAGAAAGCTCAGAGACGTACCACAACAACAGAGATTCGATCCGGAAGCTGATACACGAACTGAAACAGAAGACCCAAATGAATCTGAAGAGATGCGGACTGATTTTGAAACTGTTGCAGCACAATCAGAGATGCCTGTATTTATGGCTATGTCTGATAATGAGGACCTGTCAGAAATGAGAGCTGTTCCAGTGCTGAAGCTAGAAAAAGTAAATTCCACATCGTTCGCGAAGAAAGTATCTATATTTCAGAATGTCACGATCAATGGCAAAGTAATCTAGGAATGAGAACGTGTTGTCCACACAAGAATGGGATGTAATCTCGCTTCTCACATCTATACGTTCATACGTTCGAAAAAAGGGGAAGACGGAGACTCCCCAAAATCTGTGGGTGAATCAGAGATGTGAAAAGAGTATCTATCAATTTTCAAGCACGGGAAGTGTTTGCGAGAATGTTTCACAGCGAAAGAGAAGCAAAAACACAATAAACTGGAGAAACGAGCTCAATATCTTTTTGGGAATGTACGGACCAGAGAAGAGCAAAGTAAACGTTTTAAATCAGCACAGTTCTAGTGGAGAAGGGCTGCCGACAACAGCCGACAACATTCGAAGTCTCGAGCACCAATGCAACTTGCTCAAATTTTCGCACCGCATACGAAGTAGGCGATATCTCGTATGAGGTGAAGTTCGCGGTCGAAAGCGGCCGCAAGGCGCAAAAGAACCATCGGAGCAAAATCGCTTGAAGATATCACTCTATCAAGATTCGAATCCTCCACAGCCGCCACATCGAACCGCACTAAACCAGATGCTGCATTCTCCCGACCCTCCTCAGTGATCCGAGTAAGTGTTTCAATGTGCACCGAAAATTATGTGATGGTGATTTGAAAGTGCCAAATGTCTAACTAGAGCAGTGATCATGGGATCAAAAGACACGGTACAAATGGGGACATGTACTAAGTAAAGGGAATTTCAGGTAAATCGCAAACATTGCGTGCATGATTTCAGTATCTTTAGCGTTTTTGTGGTCTCGTGCTGTTGTAGGGCTTGATAAGTGTTCTGTAATAAGCATTATTTTATTTTATCGCAGTGATATGCTCAATTTTTGGTCATTTGTGTTATGATATTTGTTCAAATATACTGCATAAAGAAAACTGCTAAGTAGTTATTATAATAATTTTCTTTAAATTAGACACGATATTTAATTGGTTCTGAAATACAGAAGGACTCAGTTTTTCAGTCTGTACTGAGTAATGTTTATTTTATTTCGCGAGTGTTGTTTATGCGGCCTAGGGTCAGATTTAAAATGAGTTTTCATTTAGATCATCGCAGTAATAGTACAGCAGTGGTCAGTTGCAATCAAGTAATCTGGTTTCTGTTTTATTTTCCTTTGAGGCATGATGAATTTTATGAACCAACGTAAACTGCACAAGTATTTCTTCCTGTGTCTCATCAGATTTATATTTTTGCTATTTCTTAGTTTATTTACTGCGTTTGTAGTATTTTAGTCGATGAGTATATAATATATTTAACTAGAGTTGCAAGGCAAGTTTCCTCTTCCGTACAGTAGTTTTGAAGAGGAGTGTGTGTTCTGTATGAACACTCCCTAACTAGTCACTGCTCTAGCGTATTACATAAATTTTTCGGCTCTGATATTTTTATTAACTCTGGAGAATAATTTTATCTGTCGCCGAGAAATGGGGGACTGTGTAAGATATCATTTACTGGCGACCCACGTGTCTTTGTAGTTGCCTCGGCCAGTTTCCGCTTGCAGGGGAAAGGGGATTTTTTGTTTGGGTGAAGATGAAGGGCCTGGGTTTCCCTGACCCTGCTAAATGATGGCGGCTGGGACCTACATGATGGGATTGACAAAAAATTTCCCCGTGATGGCGGTCGCAGAAAAGGTTGTCTTGCCACGGGACAGCACCTGAGAGAGGGCGCCAGGGAACTGCTAATAACAAAGCCACCATTTTTCTCTGGGTTTTCTGACTGGCTGACAGTGCTATACTTTAAACAATTTCGTGAAGCTGTGAGAAGCTCACGAAACCACAGCCGTCTGCCGTTGGCCCGCATAGGGTGGAGTAGTCGTATGCTTTCTGATGCGTAGGGGGTATTTTCGAATTATGTTTTGGAAGTCTGGGTTTCGTGATCCGTCGAGTTCAACAAGGCGACTGAGTACAATACGGAAGG
The DNA here is from genome assembly GCF_023897955.1 of Schistocerca gregaria. NCBI lineage: Eukaryota > Metazoa > Arthropoda > Insecta > Orthoptera > Acrididae > Schistocerca > Schistocerca gregaria. Next base: position 931,963,256 of record NC_064921.1, read on the forward strand.
CTGAAGACTGATAGTATGCGTGGAGCTCCTGTGTTCGGGTAGCGATTCCTGCTCGGACATTTTCCGGTATTGTGCTTTGTGAGTGGTGAGCAGTATTAGGCGTGGACTTGTGCGGTACTATAGGGTGCTGTGAAAACGTGGAGATTTTAGCTAACTGGAAGAGGTAGTTGGATAAAAGGCGACGGACTTGGCTTCAATTGTTCGACACTGAAAAACTTCATTTGTAGCAGTGCAAATCTGAAAATGATGTTTCTTTGACTGGCCTTGCCCTGTTGATCTCGAACCGTATTCCCGTTTGGTTGTTGGGTAATTATTAACGACAATAGCCAATAGCTAGTTTATCGTGATTTGCTGCACTGTTCTTGGTGAACCATCCATTCCAGTGGTCGGATCTTGGAATCTTGTCTGGAAGTAGTTACGCAGCGGTAGGGATTCTTTAATTACTGATTTTGCAGTTGTGAGGGTTTAATCGTGCCTCGCGGGTCAAAGCTATGCTGGAAACCCTTATATAATGTGATTGGATAGTATAGCACAGTGGACGATTAATTCTAGTCCGTAAAAAGTTTCCTATTAAATACGCGGAACGCTACGCCCCCGTAATATGTCTCGCGCGCCACACATCGCCAAGCGTGCGTGGCCCATTGCCTCGGCAGCTCGAGTGACTTCCTTTGATGCCACGGAAGCTTCAGTCACGGACGAAAGGAACGTTCCAAAATGCGTAATCCCTTGAAAAAGTAGGGGAAAGTGGAGAATGATTGGGTAGCTGATACTCCAAGGCTCTTTGGAGCTAAACAGTTTAACCTAGAAATTTTAAAATGTAGTAAAGTACTTTTTTGGTGAGATGTTCTTTCATAGAAAAAGTCAAATAATTCGGTCGTACCCTACTAGAGAGCCAAGAGCCTACATAATAACTTTGGTGGAAAATATAGAAGAAACAGGATTTTCGGTGGAAAAACAGCAAAATTGTTTATTGAAATGTAATTTAACTAACAATATTATTCACTAGTAAAGTAACAGTCCACGCCATCTCCTCCACTGCAGCTTTTGTGGGCCCCAGAACACACGTTTTCCGCATTGAAAACTTCTCCTTCTGAATTTGAAAATCCGCCGTCTCAGTAGGAGCAGTTGACGTCTGAACTGTTTTCATTGTCTACATCCATTGAATCATTGTCGAAGGTGTGACCAGCTATTGCCCAGTTTATGTCTCCACACATTGTACCCTGTCTTTCCGCGAGTGTAAAAGTTATAAAAACGAAACAAAAATACACTATTGTTGAACCAAATGGCTACTGTTGGTTAGTGTAAAAATGCTTACTAATCGTTTAATATTCCCGGCTAAAAAGCGTTTTTCTAAGTATAATAACTACGAAATAATCGGAGTTAAAAAAAAACAATTACTCAGTCGATACCGTAAAACAAACTTACCTTTACGCATGTGGTGGATTGAACTGCAACAATACGCCAATATGGTCGCTCTTTCTTCTTGAATAGTGGAGTGTAATTCTACGTCTTTCCACCAGAGGGCATAAATAGTGACGTCAGAAACAAGGTATCCAGTTTCAGCCCACTACCCAGTCTTACCCCACTTCCCCTACCCAAAAGATGACTGCCGGTAAGCACCACATATTCTCTTACTACTCGCTTTTTTGCAATTAATACTTACTTTCTATGTGAAGAGTAACCCCAGAAAATTATTGGGTAAGACATTGTTAACTGTAACTATGCGCTATTCGTTAGGGAGTTGTTCCGTTTGTTTCCAAGTCAAGTAATTATACAAATAGCGAAAGTTGCAGAACATAACTGTTTGGGTAGTTTTTCATCCAAAAATCTTGAGCATTCTACCGAGTTCTCTGATTTGTTCATACGCTAGATTGATTATTGGTATGGCACTATTTACCCTGCGTCATTGGTCTTGTAATGACCATTTTAGGCTCTCTCAGCTCTTTAGACGTGATATTAGGCTTACTTATTTCTACCCAAACTGAATCACGATCTGAGAAAGCAAACACAGCTTCATTGTAACACATTAAATCTCCACTCACATTTGTAAGCATACTGTCAAGACAAGCAGTCTGTCTTGTAGGTTTACAGTTAGTAAAACCAAAAGCAAATTGTCTTAAGAGATTTTTAAATTCATTTACACTGTGTATATATTTTGCTGTGCAATTACACCACTTACATCACCACCAACCAGTATACTATACTTTTTCCACTGAAGACTATGGAAAAATTTAATAAAGTCTCAAGCTTTTCTAAAAATATTGGGTGACCAACATTGGATGATTAATAGTGTGGCACAATAACAATTTTTAAATTCTCAAAATATTTTCCTTCAACTTCAAAGTGCAACTCAGTACACAAGAAACCTAGACCTAACACGCTACTACCATTTATTAAAGTTTTCTTAACATTAATTGACACACCTCCACCTCCACGAATATGAACTATTAACTGGAAATCATCTAATACATGAAAATAAATTTCATTTACCTTGCACCAGTGTTTAATCAAATACAATGAATTGAGCATATTTTCATTTGCAAAATCATTTAAAACTACATGTTTTCCGCTCATACCTTCAACATTGAGACAGACTGTCTTAAATGACAAAGTTGATGAAAAATTTATATTGTAAGGGCAATCATTACGCCCACTATTTTTCTCAAAACGGTGACTATCTTTAGACTGGAGCGAGTCACAAGCTGAAGAACTATGTGCAAAATTTCTAATGCTAATTTGGTTCTGAGCTTTAATGTTTCCCCTGGACATCTTCATGGGCTTGGTACAGATGTTTATTAAATCTTGCTTATCTTTAATCTGGTTCTCCAGTGTGAATCTGGGTAAACCAGCTAGGCCCAGGCTTTCTTCATTATCTCTAAAAAAGTATTTTCTTCAAAACTAAGTACTACTAACAATTTGTGCTAAGGCTAAATTCTCACTAGATTTGTGACTTTTCAGTCACATAATTTTTTTCCAAGTTTATGCAGGTAGAGGCCGTGAGTGTTATAAAACATTTTACCAAGTCAGCTGGGTTTACAAAATAAACATTTTAGTATTATTTATTAAGTTTATTAATTTCTTCATTTACTTGCGCAACTTCTTTATTCATACACGACCAGAATCGAAGATTATTCCAAATCTGTACTGAGAAGAGTATAATTTTTCTGTTTTGAAGTTCACACGACTTTTTTTCTTAATCACAACAGGAAAACTGTTCACTCATTTCCCTCTACATCGTTTGTTTAAGCATGAAAAACTGCGACTTCAGAAGCGTCTGTTGGTGGAGAGCTTGCCACAATAAGGATTTTCACAATGAATACTACCCTGAAACCCTGAAGTATTCAAAGACCTGCCAGACTACTATACAGGAACCCGAAACACTCGAACAATCCTTTCATCCTTACTCTGGGAAACTATGATCACAACCATAGGTGGAAACATAAGCGGCCAAAGACACTACTAGTTAGGGCATAACCACATATGGCAAGCTAACATAACACCGACAAGCGACAAACGTCGGAAAGCCCCTGCATATCAGCAACGTTGACTGGATATGCCAGCTGCCCTTCAAACCGCTATCCTTCGTTCGAATTTCGACGCAATCTATCTCCAGATGAGCGCGCGCTTATTAATGGTTAACCTTAACCAGACGTCCGCAAACATCGCAGTACCCACATCCTGCGACACCTCACTTTAGTGAAAACTGACCCTTATGTAGAGATGGCAGTAGACTTTTTGATCTGTCAGTCAGCAGACGAGGTCGGCATGTGCGCATTTGTGCTATGCGTGTCCCCTGAGGGTTTCCACTTCACTATCACATCTCGTGTACACATGTATAACACAAGTGACACCCAATCACCTGACCAAGTTCGAAGTCCGTGAGTTCCGCGGAAGGCCCATTCTCCTCTCTCATGAAGTCTAATGTCAACTGAGGTCGCTGATGTGGAGTACCTGGCAGTAGGTGACAGAACAATGCACCTAATATGAAAAACGTATGTTTTTGGGAGTATCCGCATACTTTTGATCACAAAGTGTATACCTTTTCAAAAAAGCAGATAAAAATTCACTTAATGCCTTCCTGAGAGACAGTGTCCATACCTTCCAAATTAACAAAATAATTGTAGATCAGATGTGGCTTGAATTCGAAGAAATAGAATTGGCAGCAACTGAGATATTTACACTAAATAAATATACAAACGACGGAGCTGATCCTCTTTGGTACGCAATACTGATCAGAACACTGTTGAAGAAACAACGAAAAAACCTGTCAAATCCAAACGAATGCAAAATCTCCGCGATTGGCCATCTTTTACAGAACCTCGGAAATTTGGCGTCGAATTCATTGCGAGATGCCTATAATAGTTTCCACTACGAAACTTTCTCTCGAATCCTGGCAGAAAATCAAAGAGATTCTCGTCGTATGTGAAGTATTCTAACGGGAAGACATCAATGCACTCTCTGCGCGATAGCAATGTAAATACTATATACGACAACGCTGCTAAAGCAGAGTCACTAAACAGAGCATTCCGAATTTCCTTCACCAAAGAAGATGACCTAAATATTCCAGATTTCTAATCAAGAACAGCTGCCAACATGAGTAACGTGGAAGTAGAGATCTTCTGAGTGTTGAAGCAACTTAAATCACTCAACAAAAGTAAGTCTTCCTGCCCGGCCTGTACACTAGTTAGGTTCCTTTCAGAGAATGCTGATATGATAGATCCATACTTAACAATCACATATAACCGTTCGCTCGAGGAAAGATCCTTGCCCAAAGACTAGAAAGTTGCACAGGTCACACCAATATTCAAGAAAAGTATTAGGAGTAATTCACTAAATTACAGGCCCATGTCATTTAACGTCAATATGTAGCAGGATTTTGGGACATATATTATGTTCAAACATTATCAATTACCTCGAAGAGGACGGTCTATTGACACACAGTCAATATGGATTTACAAAACATCGTTGTTGTGTAACACAACTAGTTCTTTACTCACACAGAGTGTTGACTGCTGTTGACAAGGGATTTCAAACTGATTCCGTATTTCTATATTTCCAGAGGGCTTTTGACACTGTACCATACAAGCGGCTTGTAGTGAAATTCCGTGCTTATGGAACATCGTTTCAACTATGCGACTGGATTCATAATTTCGTGTGAGAGAGGTCACAGTTCGTAGCAATTGACGGAAAGTCATCGAGTAAAATAGAAGTGACTTCTGGCGTTCCCAAAGGTAGTGGTATAGGTCCTTTCCTGTTCCTCATCTACATAAACTACTTAGGAGACAATCTGACCAGCCGTCTTAGGTTGTTTATAGATGACACTGTCTTTTATCGACTACTAAAGTCATCAGAAGAACAAAACAAATTGCAGAACGGTTGACGAAAGATATCCGTATAGCGAAAAAATTGGCAATTGACCAAAAATAACGAAAAGTCTGAGGTCATCCGCATGTGTACTAAAAGGAATCTGTGAAACTTCGGTTACACGATAAATCAGTCAAATCTGAAGGCCGTAAATTCAACTAAATATCTAGGAATTACAATTGTAAACGACTTAAATTAGAGGGAATACATAGAAAATGCTGTGGGAAAGACTAACCAAGGACTGCGTTTTATTGGAAGGGCACTTAGAAAATGTAATAGATCTACTAAGGAGACTGCCTACACTACGCGTATCCACTGCTGGCCGGTGTGGGATCCTTAGCAGATGGGATTGACGGAATACATCGAGAAAGTTCAAAGAAGGGCAGCGAGTTTTGTATTATCGTGTAATAGGGGAGAGAGTGGAGAGAGTGTTACTGAAATGATACAGGATTTGGGGTGGACATTATTAAAACAAAGGCGTTTTTCGTTGCGGCGGGATATTCTCACGAAATTTCAATCACCAGTTTTCTTCATCGAATGTGAAAATGTTTTGTTAATGCCGACCTAAGTACGGAGAAACGATCATCATAATGAATAATGAAAATCAGAGCTCTCACGGAAAGATATAGGTATTCATTTTTTCCGCGCGCTGTACGAGATTGGAATAATAGAGAATTATTGTGAAGGTGGTTCGATGAACCGTCTACCAGGCACTTAAATGTGATTTTCAGAGTATGCATGAAGATGTAGATGAATACTGATTTCCTCTTAAAGTGTCCCAACCAGCCCCTTGGCCTGCTATCGTAGCGCTACAGCTGGATAAGTTGTATATATCGTCTTATATTAAGAAGCCTTACCTAGATCTTAATCTGTACCAAAAGCTTGAAAGTAGTCCCCTAGGGAGTGAATGCACTGATCCTAACGTGTTATTTCTTAATTGTGCCCTGGAAGCCTTTTATTGTTACGGTGTTTAGTACCCTCTGCGATTCCGTTTGAATCTCTTCCACCATATCAAATTTCCGCCGTTTCAATTTGATTTTCATCTTGAGAAAAAGGCGGAAGCTACACAGAGGTAAGTCTGGTGAGTATGGCGGGAAGGGAATAACTGTCGTCTTGTTTTTAGTCTTTATTCCTCTATAATGTAGCCTGTATGTAGTCGTGCATTGTCATGATGAAGTGCCCAGTAATTTGTACGTCATTTCTGTGGACGTTTACTCCTCATGCCCTCTCTCAAACGTCTTAGAACATCGCGATAGGGGAACTTTTTAGTAAGCTTTGAATTGTCTCGAAGCAGATGTTTTTCGCTGCAGATTTGTACGCAGTGTTGCTTTTTGACTGTCTTGAACCAGTTGTAACACAAATTGCACCACAATTCTTGACTTGGTCAGTTCTTGTGACAGTTCTTCTGCCAACCGAAACGGTCGTTGTCATCATCCGATGTCCGCCGCTTATTGAAGTGGTTATTCCAGTCTAAGTGTATCTCACTTCTCAAGCGTGGTCTCCAAAAGCTTACGTCAATATCTGTTGCGTTTGTGCAGGGATTATTCCCAAGATTAAACGAAGATTTCGTTACATACACACTGCTCTTGCTGTTCACTCATATCAAAAACGCTCACTCACATAAGCGCGGCAATGGAAAAGAAGCTCACCACTAACTAACTGACCTTCTATGCTCGCAGTCAGTTGGCACATAGATTTAGGAATGACGAAAAGAAAGACAGATAGCGGTATTTTAGTGTAGTGAGTAACATTCACTTGCAAAATTAAAGTTTTCGTCATCCAAGTAAATTTAAGGGTCGTAATGTGTGAGAGGCAGACATTCATTCAGACCATCACATAGGAATTCCAAACTGCATTAGGATCCACTGCAAGTACTATGAAAGCTAGGCGAGAGGTGAGAAAACTTGGATTTGACCTCGAACGGCTGCTCATAAGCCGCGTATCACGCCGGTAAATGCCAAGATTATCGTCCTCTGTTAGAATATTGCTGCGCGGTGTGGGATCCTTACCAGGTGGGATTGACGGAGGACATCGAGAGGGTGCAAAGAAGGGCAGCTCGTTTTGTATTATCGCGTTATAGGGGAGAGAGTGTGGCAGATATGATACACGAGTTGGGATGGAAGTCATTACAGCATAGACGTTTTTCGTCGCGGCGAGACCTCTTTACGAAATTTCAGTCACCAACTTTCTCTTCCGAATGCGAAAATATTTTGTTGAGCCCAACCTACATAGGTAGGAATGATCATGAAAATAAAATAAGAGAAATCAGAGCTCGAACAGAAAGGTTTAGGTGTTCGTTTTTCCCGCTCGCTGTTCGGGAGTGGAATAGTAGAGAGATAGCATGATTGTGGTTCGATGAACCCTCTGCCAAGCACTTAAATGTGAATTGCAGAGTAGTCATGTAGATGTAGATGTAAACCATTAGAGTCTGTGTAGCCAGATGCTACATAATAAGTCTACACAATACCTTCAATCCATGTAAGGGCTGAACAGTTTTGTACTGCAACTACTGCTCTCACCATAGCTCTTTCTAACGGTATTAGCAAAGCTTTTACGTATTTATCGACAGAACTGAACTACGTTATTTATTAATATTTTTCATCTGAGCTTAATCTCTGATGACGCATATTTCCGCGAAACTATACATTTCAGCAGACGCCAAGAATACGCATCAGCTGTAATATACTACAGTATCAGTATGACTTAACTGTACAGCGCCGAGCGGCCTGGGTCATTCGGGTATTGTTTAGTATTGTCGGGCGCCTTCGGTCACGTCTGCATCTAAACGAGATTTAGTTCCGCGTTCTGCCATCGGCAATTGTGAAATAAACAGGTAATACGTAGTTTGTAAATTCAATGAATATGCTTTAAGTTATAATAAAAATCACATTATAATCTTAAATTTTTAAAACTAATATGAATAAAAGAACAAACTCACCAGTCAGCATAGTTTGCGTCTCGCTTTGACTTCAGAAAACTCGTTGATCATGTCTTCATAGTTCAGACGGGTATCAGTTAGGAGGTAGGCTTCAATGTGAAAAATGGACAAGACGTTCAATCTCTTCTCAGACATGTAGAATGTAGGTACGATTTCAGTCTTTTAAGAGCCGAAAACGAGCGTTTCGCTGAACAATTTGCAAGTGCCATACGTAGAAATATTCTAAGAGCAACGTCAACATTCGGAAACGCGGTCTGTAACCTCTCTTTTCGTAAAAATGTACTCACTTCGACTGGTATATAGCTAATCTCAGAAGATTTCAAAAGTTCCGCGAAATGTACACATTCACTAGGGAACGAAGGCTCTAAATCTGTGTCATATGACACTTGGAGTTTTGCTGCGCATTCAGCAACGTTGTCAGGTGAACTGTTCCTAAGGTTACTGAAAACTGTGAAGGACTCCAACAGTATTCTATAGCTTTCGTCCCTCCTCCCTAATTCGGCGTAAAACTTGTCGAGTCTGGGAGAAATGTTTAGATTCTAAATTTTTCCCTTCCAGTCATAAAAACTTCATCAGACTCCACTTCTTCGCGACCTTTTGTAAGTGCATTCATAGTCTGTACCAGTCGCAATCTCCGAGGATTAGTTTTAATAATGGTCGAACATGCCACGAATAGATACAATAAATCCTACAAGTTATTCATATAATTCATGCATTATTTTAGTAGCAATATTTACACTTTGCAATTTCAGATTTACACTATTAAATCTCTGGAGTATGTTCTTCCGAACTGTCATCATGAATACTGTTTCTAGTCTGCTGAGTTGATTCAATAAAGCTGAAGCCTCATTTCGCACGAATGGTTTTTCAAACGTATTGTTGGTAATATGTGTGATGCCAATGATAACGCCCTCCCAATTTTCATATAGACTTACACACTCTTTCTCTCTTGCTGACCAACGTGTTTTTGATAAACTTTTTACCGTTTTACTTCCTGGTTTCATGAAAGAGAGAAGTTTATCCCTGCGCTGTGTAGAAGCAGAGAAAAATTACAAAGGTTTTGCACTACATTGAAAAATGAACATGCTTCCCGACAACAGCTTGCAGCACTGGTGCCGACTAATTTCAAAGAATGTGCTGCAGAAGGCATATAATGCGCTTTCGGATTTCGTTCTTTAATGCGTGCCTGCAAACCAGCGTAGGTTCCTGACATCTTTCTTGCGTTCCATACGATTGGCCTCTAAAGCCAGTAATAGTAATGGAATTTGTACAGGCCTTTCAGTACGGCCCCAGCTAAGTTTTCGGACTTGTGTCCCGGGTTTGGCAAAAACAGGAAATGTTCAACAGGTTCACCATTCTCGTTCACTTATCTTAATATGGAAGATAATTGATCAATATGTGAAAAGTCTGCAGTAGAATCTACTATCATAGAGAAATATTTTGCCTGTTTTATTTTACTTACGATAATTCTTTTTGTTCGTTCAGCTCTTCTATTTCATCACAGATTGTTGAAGAAAGATAACTTGTATGTCTCTATCCTGGATTTCCATGTCGTTCAATGTGCTCTGCGAGAAATGGATCATACTGGCTATAAGTTCAAGAGACGCCATAAACTGACCATTATGTAATGCATGGAATCTTTTAACGTGTCCACGTAGGGGAAGACCACGACTTGTTAGCTTCTTCACTGCTGCAAACACCCTTTTCAACACACTGGGCCAGTACATTTTTTCTGTCTCAACATACGTCTCGAAATGGCTATCTATTGTTCCAAGTGACTTTTTTCTTGTTAAGAGTGATTAATTAGAATTTTTGTGTTCAAGTGAATTCTCATGATGAGATAAAATATTAGAAATATTTTTCCAATCTGCAATACCATTAGTAGCAATAGCGGCATTACCTCTGAATAATTTGCATGGTACATAAAAAACAACACCGGTGCTATAGGAGTATACTAGAAAATCACGAAAAGTTGATTCACCATTTAAAAGTTTACGGTAAAATAAATTTTTGTTCATATATCTAGTTTTATCACCTATTGATATTCTTTAATTAGCAAAATCATCGTTACAATTTTGATTAATGCCACGTTGTAAGAGAATATCAATTATTAATTCATTCCCACACTATTCTGCAGAATCATCACTAACGAGGATATTTTTTTTGTAATGTCTGACTCGATACTTAGTTTTTCGTGAAACTCGAAATCAGGAACAATTTGCTTTTCTTCACTTTTAACTTTTGTTCCGTCTCTATTTACTGCTTTTACAATAGCTGCAGTGCCAGAAATATTATCTGTGCTACTTGAATTCGAAGACGAACCAACAACATTTTTTTGCGAAAAATTGATTTACTCTGCCAAGCGTTTTTAGAACTTTGGCTTCTCGTTCTCGCCTTTCCTTCGATAATTTTCGAAGTGCCGCCCCACTTAATTTTGCACGTTTGATTTTTTTTACCGTTATTCGTGTTAAGGCACTTACAAAATTGTCAATCAACAGTCAAAACAAAAGAAAAAATTGTAAAAGGAAATAAGAAAGACTGTATCCAGTTCCAGTCGCACTACACCGCACACGAGCACAAAGATTTTTCCTTTCAACACGATGTGATGAACTGATCAACTCAGATTATTCGACGTAACTGTGCTATGAAGAAACGACAATGCAGAATAATTTAATTTCATTGTCTCCTGTTTTTCTGTGGTCAGAGAACAGTAGAAGCACACCTGCTGGCTGGAATTATTCTCGTAAAGTAAACGGGACAGTCCCTTTTTTGGCATCTGTTTCCCGGATTTTTAGTAGGGACGCAAATATATTCTGAGTATTCTTGACACCGTCTTTCTAATTTAAAAAGCAAATTATTTTTTCAGTTTCTTGCATTGAAGTGTACTGGATCGACTCATATCCCTTTTATTCTTATAACATTTTAGCGATATCTGTAGGCAAAGAAGACAGACTACAAAGTTTAAGTAGTCTTGTTAGCAGTTGATGTGGTTTGTTGTCATTTGTGTGAACACTGCTGTTATATCTACACGCGAATGCACCTTTTGTTCCAACATAAAATGAAAGTAACCTTTCCTCGAAGAAAAAAAGCTTAGTTAAGAAGTTTAATATAAAATTTTCAATGCCAAGTACTGTTCGATTGCACAGAGTGGGAACATTGATATCGTGCAGGCTGCAGTACACTAAATGAAAAGAAAGTTGGTTTCTTCTTCTTCTTCGCCAAAAAAGTGACAAAGTAAATAAATAAACAAAAGTTTTAAGCTGTTGTGAAGCTTATTTCACACATTAGGTATTCCGCTTATGTTCTTTTCGTATAAACATGTGGTTAAAAACGTAAAACATTCCCAGTAACAACTAGTTTTGTTAAATGGGTGTCATTAAATCAAAGCTCAGATATTGAACAGCACAGAGCTTTCACATTAATTACAGTAATGGAGGGTTGACTTGACGATTCCCCGTAATTTCTTCAAGAAATTTAAGTATAGTCAGGTTTTACATACTGAGGTCCACACATGTTACAGTATTTAAGAATCTGCCGGTTAGTTTATCACAGCTTTTCAGGGGTCCCTGTATTTTCACGGGGAAAATATGGTAGGGTTAAGTAGAAGCCGACAACATTCTCAGAATAATAACGTTTCAGACACTGTATTGTAGATTGCCGTCCTGACAGCTTACTTCAGAATATTTTGAACAATCATGAAGATGATACCAGACAGAAACCTAATGTTAAATTTCCATTCAGTCACCAAGTAAACTATGCATATTTCCAAGCTCGTATTGTCGAATTTCGTTCTTAAGGCTTATTTAAATCAGCAAGTTGATTAACAATATTAAAATTTTTTGTCGTTTGTAAGCGCAGGTACTTTAAAACGTAAAAGGTTAAAATGAGTACAGAGCAAAAAATGCAGCTCTCCTTAAGGTGCCGCCCCTAGGCCCTTGCCTATATGTAAATCCGTAACTGGACCGACATCGACATCTCTCCTCAGTGCAGCACTCCGTGACCAAAGGGCTGCCATTCCCCAAGAAATCTTCCAGCACCGGACTGAACGTGTGCCTGCGAGAGTGGAAGCTGTTATCGGAGCTAAGGTGGGCCAATACCATATTGAATTCCAGCATTACTGATGTAGGGCGACACGAACTTGTAAGTCAGGTATCCGGATACTTTTGATCACATAGTGTATTTTTCGTAAATTTTTGGACGTGTTTGGGGGTTACAGTATTCAGTCTCGTTACGACAGCCCTGTGTTCACTAAACCCAGTATTCGTTTTGATGCTCGTTATTAGCTCAGGTTATTTGTTTTTAAAAGATCAAGTGTGTTTTCATAATCGTTTAGCATTCGCGTGGGCTCATGAACTAACTGCTCTAAATAATTTTTAGCGAATGCATTTAGCACAATTTTGGATGATGTTTTTTGCGTACCTCCGGAATTAAACATATAGACTACTGGAAATTGAAATAAGAACACCGTGAATTCATTGTCCCAGGAAGGGGAAACTTTATTGACACATTCCTGGGATCAGATACATCACATGATCACACTGACAGAACCACAGGCACATAGGCACAGGCAACAGAGCATGCACAATGTCGGCACTAGTACAGTGTATATCCACCTTTCGCAGCAATGCAGACTGCTATTCTCCCATGGAGACGATCGTAGAGATGCTGGATGTAGTCCTGTGGAACGGCTTGCCATGCCATTTCCACCTGGCGCCTCAGTTGGACCAGCGTTCGTGCTGGACGTGCAGACCGCGTGAGACGACGCTTCATCCAGTCCCAAACATGCTCAATGGGGGACAGATCCGGAGATCTTGCTGGCCAGGGTAGTTGACTTACACCTTCTAGAGCACGTTGGGTGGCACGGGATACATGCGGACGTGCATTGTCCTGTTGGAACAGCAAGTTCCCTTGCCCGTCTAGGAATGGTAGAACGATGGGTTCGATGACGGTTTGGATGTACCGTGCACTATTCAGTGTCCCCTCGACGATCACCAGAGGTGTACGGCCAGTGTAGGAGATCGCTCCCCACACCATGATGCCGGGTGTTGGCCCTGTGTGCCTCGGTCGTATGCAGTCCTGATTGTGGCGCTCACCTGCACGGCGCCAAACACGCATACGACCATCATTGGCACCAAGGCAGAAGCGACTCTCATCGCTGAAGACGACACGTCTCCATTCGTCCCTCCATTCACTCCTGTCGCGACACCACTGGAGGCGGGCTGCACGATGTTGGGGCGTGAGCGGAAGACGGCCTAACGGTGTGCGGGACCGTAGCCCAGCTTCATGGAGACGGTTGCGAATGGTCCTCGCCGATACCCCAGGAGCAACAGTGTCCCTAATTTGCTGGGAAGTGGCGGTGCGGTCCCCTACGGCACTGCGTAGGATCCTACGGTCTTGGCGTGCATCCGTGCGTCGCTGCGGTCCGGTCCCAGGTCGACGGGCACGTGCACCTTCCGCCGACCACTGGCGACAACATCGATGTACTGTGGAGGCCTCACGCCCCACATGTTGAGCAATTGGGCGGTACGTCCACCCGGCCTCCCGCATGCCCACTATACGCCCTCGCTCAAAGTCCGTCAACTGCACATACGGTTCACGTCCACGCTGTCGCGGCATGCTACCAGTGTTAAAGACTGCGATGGAGCTCCGTATGCCACGGCAAACTGGCTGACACTGACGGCGGCGGTGCACAAATGCTGCGCAGCTAGCGCAATTCGACGGCCAACACCGCGGTTCCTGGTGTGTCCGCTGTGCCGTGCGTGTGATCATTGCTTGTACAGCCCTCGCGCAGTGTCCGGAGCAAGTATGGTGGGTCTGACACACCGGTGTCAATGTGTTCTTTTTTCCATTTCCAGGAGTGTATTTTCGCCAACATTAAGTCACCACCAACTGTAATCGTGTAAGTCGGGTATGTGTTTGAAATCAAACTCAAGTTTTCTTTGAAAAATTCAGCAATTGCATCATCTGCATTGGTATTATTCCCATGCTAATTCGCAGGAACTATTTACTTCAATTTCGGGACAAGGTAAACTACTTCTAACAGCAACAAACACGCCACCGCCAACTGTGTTTAGACTATCCTTTCGGAAGACCGTTAGGTTTTTCGCAAAAATTTAGTCTGAACTTATCTCCTCCGGCTGTAGCCAGTTTACAGTGCGTGTAACGATTTGAGCATCAGTGCTTTCTATTAGCGCCTGGAGCCTGGTACTTTCCCGGTACAGCTACGACAATTGACAACTGTTGTACCGATGGTTCCTGTGGCTAAGTTCTTCCTTTATTCGGCCTGCACACTTTGTGACCGAAGCTCTTTTTGTGTTTCCCCGGTACCCTTTAACCTAAAGTGTTTAACGTGCCGTCCACATCGAGGTCATCAGAGACGGTGCACACTATAGGATTTGGGAAGAACGGAGAAGGAAAGAGGCCGCAGCCTTTCGAAGGAACCACTCCTGCACTGACCTTAAGATATTTAGTGAATTCACGCAAAATCTAAATGAGAATGGTCGGACACCGGTTTGAATCGTCGTCCTCCCGAGTGCGAGTCCAGTTCGCTACCACTGCACTACCCTGCTCGGTGTTTGAGACACACGAACTGCAGACCAGCTTCTCTGTTTCTGAGATGCTAGTCCCCAGGCACCAGGTCATAATGTGTCATATGACAAAATTGCTTATGTCGCGAATTTTCCACATTTTCCTCTCGTATCGTCGCTAGAAGGATTCCCTATTCGCATCTGCTCCGCTTGTATAGAGAATGTTTCAAAAAGAATGAGCTTATTTGGAAACTCCATACCTTATTGATAAAGTATACTACAAAGATGGGATGAATTGCGACATAGTCAGGAAACCATAAAGTTTAAGCTATGCTGTTACACATAATCTGTGCGTCACCAGCAGCGGGACGAACAATGTATAGACGATAGCGAAATTCGTCATAAACTTCACACGTTGTACCTGCTTTTACAGAAGTTATAGCTGGTGTTATTATATTCTTCACGTCGTCTATGTCACGACGTTATGGGGAGATGAACATACGTCCCTTCTCATATGCCCACAAGAAAAAATCGTATGGAGTCATGTCTGGCGATCTTGCAGGCCAAGAGTGCAGGGCAGTGTCTCGAGGTCCTGTGCAGCCTCTCCAGCTCTGAGACAGAGTGTCACTGAGAAACTGACGTGCGTCGTTCTGCCAGTGTGCCGGAGCCCCATACTGTTAGAAAATGAAGTCATCGGAGTCTCCTGAGTTGTAAAAAAAGCTAACTCTGCAGCATTTGAAGATAGCTCGTTCCAGTCACTGCGTTTCCGTGAAAATAAGGCCACACACTTTTTCACCGGAAATGGCCCAGAAGACGTTCACGTTGGGTTAGTCTCTTCCGTGCTCGGTTATGTCATGAGTGTTCTGGAGTCCCCATACGCGCAAGTTGTCAGTTTAATTTACTGCTAACATCAAATGTTTCTCCATTACTGAAGATTAATCGTGGTAGAAACGTATCGTCTTCCATGTCGTCTAGTAGAGCAGTGCTGAAGTCAGCCTGTTTCCTTTTATCACCAACGGAAGAATACTGTATGGCTGGCCCGATAGTAAATGGTTCTTCTCTTCTCGTATCGATTTGTGGCCGTACCCTGATGAATTGCTAGATGACATGATGATCTCGGCACCTTCTAAGGAACGCCAAATCATTCAGCAGTTTTACCTTCCTCTTCCTCAGCAGCTCCAGTTTCCGTATGTGTAGGTAGATTTCCTGCCCACACAAGTCACTGATATAAGAAAATGGTTCAAATGGCTCTGAGCACTATGGGACTTAACGTCTATGGTCATCAGTCTCCTAGAACCTAGAACTACTTAAACCTAACTAACCTAAGGACAACACACAACACCCAGCCATCACGAGGCAGAGAAAATCCCTGACCCCGCCGGGAATCGAACCCGGGAAACCGGGCGCGGGAAGCGAGAACGCTACCGCACGACCACGAGATGCGGGCACACTGATATAAGAACGTAGGCTTCCGCCGCCGGTGTCATAGTGTTTAAAATTCTTCTGGGTATTATGCTGCGTCATTACTAAAAACTAACAACAATAATAAACTAAAACCGACGTTTCGGCCTAATTGCAAAGGCCTTCCTCAGGGCAAGACTGGTTTTGTAAGGGGATAGGTGCTTCTATTTATTACAGACTATCAATGTCTGACGTAACTGTTGTAAAAACTTTTAATTGGCCCTCTATTCCCATGCAAAACCACTCGTGCCCTGAGGAAGGCCGTTGCAATTCGGCCGAAACGTCGGTTTTAGTTTATTATTGTTGTTAGTTTTTAGCAATGAAACGGCATAATGCCCAGAAGAATTTTAATCACGATTTACAGTTACTTTGATTTATTCTGATAACTTTAGGTTCAACGATTGACAAACAATGACAATAGCAACATAGAAACCCCTTGGCATACCTGACTAGGGGTTTGGAGGAGAGGATCTAATAATTGTGCAAGTTAATTAATTGTAATCACGAAGTACCTAGTGATTGTCATGATTTTAATTGGAACGCAAGTAGTAGTACAGAAGGGATGAAAGCAGATTGTTCAATAAATTAAAAATGCAAGTCCTCAAAGTGGGGGCTGAAGTGGGCAAAATATTATAAGATCACTTTATTCACAAACCAAACGTGAACATTAGTGTTACAGTGACATGGTGCATCGTCATCCATAAAAATTCCGTCATTGTTTGGGAACGTGAAGTTTATGAATGGCTGCAAATGGTCTCCTAGTAGTGGAACATTACCATTTCCAGTCCATGATCAGTTCAACTGCACCAGAGAACCCTGTCCATTCTGTGCAAACACAGCCCAAACCATCAATTGTTACCGACTGAAATCGAGACTCATCTGACCAGGCCACGGTTTTCCTCTCGTCTACGGTCGATCGGACATGGCCACGAGCCCAAGAGAGCCGTTGCAGACGATGTCGTGCTGTTAGGAATGCCGTGGGTCGTCTACTGCCATAGCTCATTAACGCCAGATTTGTGTCAGCCAGAAGATAGACCCCTTTGAGATGGTCGTGAACAATATCAGCCCACACCTCTATGGTAAATCTCTGTTGCTGGTGGAACACACGAAATACCTTAGAACTCGAATTCCCCAGAAGTGGTTATTTTGGCTGTTGGCCGGCCGGGGTGGCCGAGCGGTTCTAGGCGCTACAGTCTGGAACCGCGCGACCGCTACGGTCGCAGGTTCGAATCGTGCCTCGGGCATGGATGTGTGTGATGTCCTTAGGTTAGTTAGGTATAAGTTGTAAGTTCTAGCGGACTGATGACCTCAGAAGTTAAGTCCCATAGTACTCAGAGCCATTTGAACAATTTTTTGTGGCTGTTGAATATTCTTTCATTTGTGCAGGCAGCCTCGCCAGTAATTCAAAATACACATTTTGAAATAAGGAAAGTTTAACGTTTGATGTAGATGTCACTGACAGAATGCCATGCTCTGGAGAAATCACTAGTTCGTAGGTCTTTAAAGCGATAGGGAGCTGGAAGGGGACTAGTAATGTGCTGGGCAAATTAAATCGTATTTCCATAAATAACGATGTATTATCTCTTAAGAAAAACAATCTCCTAATAGTAAAGGATAGCAATTAAGGTGAAGAGTCAACAACTTTTAAGCAAAAATTTAACTCAAAAGCAGTTAACTACAGTATCCAAAATTTTAAAAGCACTAACAAGTTGTATAATTACGGCACCGCCTACAATAAAATACAATGGCAAGTAAATGCAACATGAACAATTTGCACCAAATCCTTCAGGTCAAGCGATAACAATAATAATTTTGAACGATTATACAGTGAAGGAAAAAGAATTGGAACACTAAGAAACAAATAATGTAGATTAACAAAAATTCGGGAATAGATTTGCCTGCGTAACATATTTAAGAGACCAACGTTCCAAGATCACAGGTTAATGTAAGCGCGAGATAATCCATTGCAAATATGAAATGCTGTTACTTTAATAATGGATGTGGATGCAAGCAATCGTGCTTGCATTGTCTCGTACAGGTGTCGGATGTCGATTTGTGGTATGGAGCTCCATGTCTGCTGCACTCAGTCGGTCAGTACAAGGACGGTGAATGCTATTTGTGGATGACGCTGGAGTTGTCGTCCGATGATGTCGCAGTATGCTCGACTGGAGACAGATCTGATAGTTGCGCAGACGAAGGCTACATGACAACACTCTGTAGAACATGTTGGACCACAACAGCAAGTGTTATCCTCTTGGAAAACACTTCCTGCTGTTCAGGAATATCAACAAAACAGTTCGAATCACCAGACTGACACAAATTTGCGGTCAAGGTGTGTGGGATAACCACGAGTGCTCACGCTGTCACACAAAATCGCACCCCAAACCATAACTCCAGGTTTAGATCTAATATGTCTACGCCGCAGGCAGGGATGGTTGCTGGTGCTCATCTGGCCTCCTCCTAACCAAAACACGGCCATCAGCCGGTGGCTGTGACTGAGCGGTTCTCGGCGCTTCAGTCCGGAACCGCGCTGCTGCTACGGTCGCAGGTTTGAATCCTGCCTCGAGCATGGATTTGTGTGATGTCCTTAGGTTAGTTAGGTTTAAGTAGTTTTAAGTCTAGGGGACTGATGACCTGAGACGTTAAGTCCCATAGTGTTTAGAGCCATTTGAACCATTTTGAACACGGCCATCAGTGGCTCTCGTTTGACACCACAGAAGTCGGTGGAATGCACGCTTCAGCGCATCTAGCTCGGAGCTGTCCTTGAAGTAACCAAATTGGAGCAGTCCGTTACGTCATTGTGGTGCCAACTGCTTCGCGAATTGCTACTGCAGACGCAGTACGCTGCGCCACAGCCATACGCCGAACACAGAGGTCTTCCCTCTCGCCGGCCGGAGTGGCCGTGCGGTTCTAGGCGCTACAGCGTGGAACCGAGCAACCGCTACGGTCGCAGGTTCGAGTCCTTCCTCGGGAATGGATTTGTGTGATGTCCTTAGGTTAGTTAGGTTTAAGTAGTTCTATGTTCTAGGCGACTGATGGCCTCAGAAGTTAAGTCGCATAGTGCTCAGAGCCATTTGAACCATTTTTGAACCATCTACCCTCTCGGTAGTGCCATGTGGTCGTCGTTATTGGTCTTCTTCCAAACATACCTTCCTTCACCACCGCTGCCACCAGTCATGTACAGTGGCTACATTCCTGCCAAACCTTTGTGCAATATCGCAGAATTATCTACATCTACATCTATCATCCACATCTATCATCCTTGACCGCCCTGTTACAGGCCCTCGTTCAAGCTCAGTGGGGTGCTGATAATGGCGTCGTCCCCGTCTTAAAGACATTCTTCATTAAAATCAACTCACTATGTCCAGTCTCATTGGTAACAAATGATTATGGCCGTTACAGGGCGTATTTAAATCCAAGCTGATTTGCATCTTCATAGCGGGGCCACTAAAGCCCTGCGCTTTGTGAGAAGTCTTTCAGATGTAGTTCTGTTGAATGATTATGATGTGAATCTTCACCTGAGAAACAATATAATTAGTCTGTGCTCATTTGTACGTAATCAGTTGTCCTTGCCAAGGCTCAACAATGGACTGAAATACTCCTGATACAAGTCAGGATATTTAGAGATTCACCCGCGACAATTTGAAATTCTGCTAAATTTTTTTTATATTGTCTTCTCCGTCTTAGACATTATGTAAAGAAATCTCGTTCAGTTAATGTAATTGAAATGGAAAACGTTATGCTGTAAGCATTTCTTTGCAGCTAATCATTGTTGTAATTATTTTCTATCGTAATAATCACGCATTATTCTCTTTTAACAAAATACATGTAAATGAAACGGTAAACTAAAAAACAAAATACCTAATAAAATTACAACACAAAACGAATATAAGTAAAATAGCTGATTAGAACAGTATGAATGTTTAGGTATTTTAATTAAGTATGTTGAAAATACTTTGATAACACACTGTGTATAGCTTATTTCCAAAAATCGTATTTCAGAAACCAGCTTAATTGCATAGGGGAATATGTGGTTTGAAAGCATTCTTAATTTATGTTGTAACAAAAGTTTTCATTTTTCAAAATTAATTAATGGCCATGAGGTGTTTTTGTAAAAATTTAAATTATTACAAAAGTTGATTATACTTCTTTCATGAATAATAATTACAAGTAATCTTATGTACAAAAAAGCGTTTTTTATGTATTATCGCTTCGAAAATATTCCCTCTAAACCTAAAGTGCCAAATTACCCTTCTGGGTGTGTTTTACTCCTTAAAATGAAATTGGGTGTAAATGGCCCTGACTAACAATAACCTACACCTTTCATGAATCACTTACCTCACAAAAATCTTAGTTATATGAACTACTGCAACACAGAGACCGCCAATACTGTCAGCTAAATAAAAGATTCTAACTACGGAAGGTACTAACTACTGATAGGCATACTAAGCAAATGAAATATTTTGATAGAGAACAAACAATGTATTTACCTTAATAGTGTTTAAAAGTCATAATATATATACATCAGTTCATGATATCCAGTATTACAAATTTACTCTTTCTAGGGGACACACGTCCAGATCGTCCTCTCTTAAAATTCTGCCATCTCTCTCCCCACATCCACCACGGCTGGTGGCTCACCTCCAACTGCGCAACAATACGCGCTGTTAACAGCCAACTGCCAAACACTACAATAGCAAATTCCAACAACGCAAACCAGCCACAGCCTGCACACAGCACAGCCAGTGATTTTCATATAGAGCGCTACATGGCGTTACCAACATAAAAACCTAAACAGCCTACTTGCAATTGAGCAAGTCAGTAACGCGTTGATCCACCTCCTGCCTTTTTGCAATCAGTTATTCGGCTTGACATTGATTGACAGAGGCAATGAATGTCCCCTTAAGAAAAATCGTGTCAAATTCTTTCCGAATGGCGCACTGTATCGTCAAAATCCCGAGCTGGTTGGAAGGCCTGGTCCAAAACGCCCAAAACGTTCTCAAATGGGGAGAGATCCGGCGACATTGCTGGCAAAGGTAGGGTTTGGCATGTGCGGGTGGGCATTATCATGCTGAAATGTAAGCCTAGAGCGTCTTTCCATGAAGGGCAACAACGCGGGGCGTAGAATATCGTCGACGTACCGCTGTGCTGTAAGGTGGCCGCGGATGGCAACCACAGCGGTCCAGCTCTGAAAACAAATGACGCCTCAGACCATCACTCCTTGATGTCGGGCCATATGGTGAGCGACAGTGAGGTTCGTATCCCAACTGTCCGGTGCATCTACAGACAGGTCTTTGCTAGTCATCGGGGCTCAATACGAAGCGGACTCATCACTGAAGACAATTCTGCTTCTGTCAATGAGATTCCAGGCCAAAGACATGTATGGAGTCGCCTCGGACAGCGGTGGGATACCAAACGCCCACCACAGGGTTCGCTCGACGATCCGTTGTGATGGTTTGGGGTGCCATTTCTTTTCGTCTCGGGACCCATTTTGTTGTCATCCGCGGCACCCACACAGAACAAAGGTACGTCCACGATATTCTACGCTCTGCTTTGTTGCCTTTCATGACGAGCAATACTGGGCTTACATTTCAGCAAAGTATTGTTCACCCGGGTGGCTGCCCCCGTCGGAGGTTCGAATCCTTCCTCGGGCATGGGTGTGTGTGTTGTTCTAAGCGCAAGTTAAAGTTAGATTAAGTAGTGCGTAAACTTGGGGACCGATAACCTCATAAGACCTTACCACGAATTTCCAAAATGCTCACCCAAAAATGTCGAGAGTTTCTACTGCTTGTCTTTGTGCTTTCCATATCATACGTTGGCCAGCAAGGTCGCCGATTCTCTTCCCGACTGATAACGTTTGGGGCATCATGGGCAGAACAATTCAACCAGTTCGGAATTTTGACTATCTAACGCGTCAGTTGGACAGAATTTGGCACGATATTCCTCAGGAAAATATCCAACAATTGTATCAGTCAAGGCCAAGCCGAATAACTGCATGCATAAGGGCCAGAGGTGGACGGACGCATAATTGACTTGCTCAATTTGTGGAGCCTTTCTTGTCAATAAATCATCCAATTTTTCTGAAATTGTAATCATTTGTTTGTCTCTATATGTACAGTCGTGGACAAAACGAGCGAGATCCCTCACCTTTTCCTTATGCTGATCCGTACAGTTTTAAAGTCAGCTACGCAGCATAACAGGCAAGGCGACGAAGTGCTACCAACATGCTATGCACAGGCGTGAAATTCAAAAACCATCCGAACTTTCAATCATGTGTAAGACTATATTAAAGCTGATTAGTGTGTTAAACACAACAGGTAAATATGAGTTATAAATGAAAGAAAAAAGCTGGCCGAAGTGGCCGAGCGGCTCTAGGCGCTACAGTCTGCAAACGCGCGAGCGCTACGGTCGCAGGTTCGAATCCTGCCTCGGGCACGGATGTGTGTGATGTCCTTAGGTTAGTTAGGTTTAAGTAGTTCTACGTTTTAGGGGGCTGATGACCTCAGACGTTAAGTCCCATAGTGCTCAGAGCCATTTGAACCATTTGAAACAATAAAAATGAAATTTCAGCTTATCGAGACAACATAAATGTTTTAGTAAGACAAAGTACCCCAGATCGTTACGAATTAACAAGATACTACGCGCATTCGGCCGCCAAAACGGCGTGTGTCAACGTTCAGACCAGTCATACTGGATTACCGTTGCTGACCTACCATGAAAATGTGCAAATTTAGCATGCTGACTGTCCAGAAACTTTGTCCAGTGTAGGAAATAACAAAATAAGCGAACAATGGTTTCGGCTTATTTGCAGACACTCGACCGTTTCCGAGAAAATGACGGTCAAATGTATCAACGCACTGTTGCTATAGTGTAGAAACATTTTGCGCCAGAGAATGCAATTGAAGCGGTGGCTCAATGGCTACCGTCGTTCCTTCTTAACTTTGATTCCCGAGTTCGAGACCCTATTCAATTTTTTATTATTATTTTTCTCCCTCTCTATTAGAATTATGTTGTCGTTATTCATCAATTAACTTTCTGTGTAATTAATGAATTAAAAAAATAATAAATGAACGAGAAAATAATGTGATATTTCCTTACAATCTGTAAGGTTGCAAGGACATTCACAAATATGTCACGTCATTTTCTTATTTTTTTAACTCCTTTTATTACGCAGTAAATTAATTGACGAATAACGACAACATTGTTTCAATATAAATTGGAATAATTATTCGCAGATAATTCAGAGAGTGAGGGAAATAAAGGAACAACCGAGTTTCGAACTCGCAGCACAAAATTCTGAAGTCGCGACGGTAGCTGCTGAGCCACCGCTTCAATTGCATCCTTTCACGCTAAAAGGTATCTACACTATAGCAACAGCACATCGTTTTCTCAGAACCGGTCGAGTGTATGCAGATAAGCCGAGACACGTGTTCGCTTACATTGTCCCCTCTTTCACTGAGCGAAGTTTTAGCAAGACCAGGGGTATGACACTTGGCGGTTCCCCTCGTAAGTGCCGTGCGTTGCGATTCAGTAGGCAGAATGCGTCCTTTTTCCTCGACTATTCATTGACATGTTTGGAAACTTTTGTTCTTGTAGTAGCAGTTTGCATTATAAGGGCTGGTTTTCCTGATAACAATTTACTAACGGATTTTGCTCCTAATTTACGTTACTGTGTAGTAGACCTACTGCAACGACTTGAACCGGAAATGTTTGTTTATTTGGATACTCCGCTTCTTAGTTGCCATATTTCGCTACAATATTTCTCTTTGTTTCAAAACGGCAAGTTTAGATGACCACTGCAACTTGGTAACATCAGCAACAATTTAATACTTTGAAACAATTACGTGTGGTGTTCGAGAAGTGTCCTCTGTTGAATGAGGAATAGATTAAACACGAAAGCTGCGCCCAGTAACAATAATTAACTTTCAGCTACATGACAAAGGAAGTGAAAATACTGTCAATCCATCTCACTACCCAGTAAAACCTAAAATGGAACGATCGGAAACATACTTTTGTGGGGAGGGCAAACGAAGGACTGCGTTTTATTGGCCGCACACTAAGAATACTCAAAAGGTCTACTGAAAACACTGCCTACACTACGTTTGTCAGTCCACTGCTACAGTATTCCTGCGCCGTATGGGATCCTTCGCAGTCGTGATTGATGGTGCACGCCAAAAACGTCCAAGGAACGGTAGCACGATTTGTAATGCCATGAAATAGGGGAGAGAGATTTGATAAGCAAATTGGGGTGATACTCATGAAACTAAAATCGTTTTTCGTTGCCACGAGATCTTTTCTCGAAATTTCAATCACCAACATTTGTTCTGAATGCCATGGCACTTCTCCTCGGGAACTTACTCAGGAAGAAATGACCATAGTAATAATGTAAGAAAAGATTTAAGTGGTCCTTTTGCCCCCACGCTCTTAAAGAGTGGGACGGTAGAGAAATAGTCCGAAGGTGGTTCGATAAACCTTCTGCGAGGCACGTAAGTCTGTATTGCAAAGAAATCCTGTAGATGTAGTCATGTAGATGTAACAACTAAATTATGTTATAACTGCTACATGAGAGTTACATTTGATTTGCACATCGAAGTTGTTTGCTGTTTATTTTTTGTTCATTATTTTCAGCCATAAACAAACACCTAGGTTGCGTTAAGCTGATACTGAAATAAAGTGCCATGCATCGACCAATAAAAATAAATTTTTAACTACTTGTTATGGTACTGCAGTATCGGCCAGCGTCTTCAGAAGTGGATATCGCATACGACGTTCCTAGGTTATTTATAAGTGGATATTGCAGACTACTTACAACAAAATTTGAATGTAGCTTCATAAAAGTTCCGTGATTAAACGATCTGAGTAGCTGGCGAATACAATTTATCCTCGCTGGACAGTATATATTATCATCATACATGAGGTGAAAAGGGTTTCGCCGGGGGAGGTGACAGAGCGGCATTCGGTGCTTCAGTCACGAACCGCGTGGCTGCTTCAGTCGCAGGTTGGAATCCTACCTCGGGCACTTGTGTCTGATGTCCTTAGGTTAGGTAGGTTTAAGTACTTCTAGGTCTAGGGGACTGATGACCTAAGCAGTTTGCTCTCATAGTTCTTAGAGCCATTTTTTGACGTTTTGCGTAAATTTCCTTTACATAAATGGCCGTATCTTTAGATTGCGTTGACATAGCTCACCTTTTTACACCACCAAGGGACCGTATACCGCAGGAGGTGAGATACATTTCCGCTTATTATGTCTACCCATACTCGGGTTTTAAGGGTTGGGTAGACAGATAGACGGTCAAGAAAATGAGACTAGTTGGGTTCCATTTTTACCGATTTATTTGACGAAATCTTAACAACGAAAATATCTACGACACTTACTGAAGATGAGGGCTGCATAATTAATTCCCCCAACTCCTTATTCGATATGTTTTAGTTGCAATCGATACCTCAAAAAATTAATCGTAGCTACGCTTTCGATCCAAATCACTCTTACAGGAATGCAAATAAAATCCATTTGCCTACACACGTGGTAATTCAGATCCCAGTATTAATGCCACCGCGTTTTAGAAGCGTGGTCGGCCGGTGTGGCCGAGCGGTTCTAGGCGCTTCAGTCTGGAACGGCGCCACTGCTACGGTCGCAGGTTCGAATCCTGCCTCTGGCATGGATGTGTGTGATGTCCTTAGGTTAGTTAGGTTTAAGTAGTTCTAAGTTGTAGGGGACTGATGACCTCAGATGTTGAGTCCCATAGTGCCCAGAGCCAATTCAACCATTTAGATGCGCGAGCATTCCCATTGCTATCCAGCTTAAGGAACACTTCGGCTAATGAACGTTTTCTGGCTGTGGCGAGTCTAATGGAAAATTCGAAACATCAAAGAGTACGTTTGGCAGCTATGTCGATGTTTATTTCCTGGGGTGGTGCAGAACTATCCTACTGATGGTTCAAATGGCTCTGAGCACTATGCGACTTAACATCTGTGGTCATCAGTCGCCGAGAACTTAGAACTAATTAAACCTAACTAACCGAAGGACATCACACACATCCATGCCCGAGGCAGGATTCGAACCTGCGACCGTAGCAGTCGCGCGGTTCCGGACTGCGCGCCTAGAACCGCGAGACCACCGCGGCCGGCTATCCTACTGAATTTACTCGCTAATAACAGTATGATTGTCATATAAGCGGTGACATAAACGTAGAAAATTCATGATTTTGAGTCCGGAAAGCTGTATGCAACAAAACTGCCGATCATTTTGCCATTTTCATTGCGAAATTGCCGGCTTATTCATGTCTGGGGTAATAATAGAGGGCTATTTGCCTGGGTTGTCTGCTAGCGTAGTGAAATGTGTTTGCTACTGCCCTGTGGATGTCAATATGAAAAACTTATAAAATTTTTATACTTCTTAGTGTATACTTTTTTCACTTCTGTCAATAGCTGAATTGACGTAAGTGTAGCACTGACTGATTTTAAACTGAATTTCCTTATGAATTTCACGCATTGTTAAATTTGCACACTTCATGGTAGGTCAGCAACGGTAATCCAGTGACTGGTCTGAACGTTGACACACCGTATCGCGGTCGAATGGGCATAATATTTTGCTAATTCGTAACGATCTTGGTACTTCGTCTTACTACAACAGTTATGTTATCTCGATAAGCTGAAATTAATTTTTATTAGTATAGTTGATACTAATTAATTCTTTCATTTATATCTTATATTTACGTGTTGTTTTTAACACACTGATCAGCATTAATACAATTTTTGACATGACTGAAACAGTCTTACTAATTTCGGATAGTTTTTGAATTTCACGCTTGTGCATGGTATGTTGGTAGCACTTCGTCGCCTTACCTGTTACGCTGTGTAACAGACTTTAAAGCTGTGCGTATCAGCAGAACGAAAAGGCGAGGGGTCTCGCTCGTTTTGTCCACGACTGTACATCACACATACCGATTTCTGTCCCATTCGGATAATTCCTTCGTGCAGCGTCGTTTTCTTGTCTTAGGTTGTATATTTAGTATTATAAAATAAATAGATAACAAAATTCCCATACATGTCGCTGCACTAGAGGACCGTGGGTTGCCAGAGTATTTTATTACTGATAGAATCTGAAATAAAATGAACAGCCATTCACTACCGACATCTAATGAAGGTTGCAAAAAAGATAAACACAGATTATGTCTGTTAAGCTGTTTCGTATTGTATTTTTATTGATTTTGTAACCACACAGGTGCCGATAGTCGATGGATTTATATTTTATTTTACTTTAGGTTCTACTATAATGAATGCAACAGAAAGCTATTACATTTAGTGAATTTTACTATCTCATTATTTTAAAATACTACATGTATTTGGCATATGTCATTTCAAATTATACAGAAGTTTTAAACCTGTAGATGACAGCTCGACACGGACGTAAACAGTCATCTGTAAAGATAGTTGTGATTGTGTCGGGAACGAGAAGCCAACGGCGAATCAGTTCCACTTAGGCCTTTGTTAGGAAAGAGAAATGATTCAGTCCACCATTTTACTAAACCGATAATGGGTGTTGGACGCAATGTATTAAGACATCTTTATCTCTGTCATACCAATGTTTAAAATGAGATGACACACTTTTTTTAAGTTGCTAATACTGACAGCTGTTAGCATGTCAAAGCCCCCGTTTATAATCATTTAAATTTACAAAACTACGTGTAGTCATAATGTTTTATTCCCTCGTAAAAATGAAGTTGTGCAATTAATTTTTGGGTTGTTTGCAGGTACTTGTGTGCAGTTCTAGTACACACTGAAATCTTCGTGGCACATTTCGGTGACATGTCCCTAGAGGAGACAGAATTAAATTGTGCAGCACAGTGATAGAATGCAGATGGAGTACGCGATTTAGGGCATTACAGACGGAATACAAGCTCAATGGGACAATTACGGGAGCGCAGATCGGCCAAACTCTGCCTACACCGAAAGAAATTTTAGTGAAGCCACCGGTTCAATAAATTAGGAAGGACCGACGGAGACCTCAGCACTGGTACTGCATTGTGCAACCACCACGTTTTGTCAGTAACTAAAATCGCTGATGTACGCCTATAACTCATGTACTCATGTTTACTATTAGGAGCTCATCTCATTTGAGATCTACCATTATTACAACCTGATGGCTCTCGATCTTCCACCATAACCGAGTCCATCAACATGAGGTAGCAAATATGAGGTAGCCAAGGATGTGGAGACGTGGGCTCTACTATGCCAAGAGTGCTTGGTAGCTACAACAGGAAAACACAAATAAATACCAGGAGTACGAACTAAGAAAGTATTTATTACTTAACTTTGTTGTAGTCCATGATCTGTTGGTTGACAACTATAGGAGATTCTACTAGACTGTAGAATGACATAATTTACAAGTCACATATCTTGCAGTGACGAACTAATGTCTCGTAATCTTGCATGTCGAATCCGGTGAATTTGAAGACTAACTTGGAACTGGGCTACAAAGACTTGATGGCAGCAATGACTGAGACGATGACTGTCAAACATCGGCGCTGGCTGACCACTGAGCGCGGCTGCGAGCTGTAGACTGGCACAACTGCTCCACTCTCCTGCTGCACGTGAAGTGGCCTCGCGACGAGCGTAAGTACTGAAACTGGCTGTGTACTCTTTGGCTAACAACAGCCGTTCTTCTGTTCCGTTTATCGAGAGAATCGCATCCGTCTGATCGATCTCTCAGGCGGCGGTGTCGTCGTATGACTGACATCACACAACCAATGGTAACATGACGTCGGGGGAAACTCTGCGAAGCAGGCTTCATGGAAGTATGACGTGAGCGTTTGGAGTTCCAAGGTAGGAGGAAATCGCCAGCGTCCTTTTCACTGGAGCCTTTCGGCATTTGCATTTCGTGATTTACGGAAACCATGGAGTCCTAAGTCTAGTTGTCTAGAACTAACGTCCTCTTGAATGCGACTGGATTGTCTTATAACTTCGCCTCCTCATTCGGTAAATGTCCTCGGAAGACTCAGTGACTTCTAGTGGGATGCTAGTACGCCTCTTGGTATAGGCATAGTCCACCAAGCCTATCTCTATGTTCATCATTGCCAGAGTTGTACAAGTTTTCCTTCCAATCTGTCTGGGCGTTACCTCCACCGCAGCCGTTAAAGCAGCTCAATGTGTCTCGACCGAATCCCAAGAGAACACGTGTATTGTAGCAGAGAGGTTAAAGCAGGCCAACCTGAATTTCCGCAAGCCGGCAAGTTGCGTAGTATCCGTTTACAACGCTGCACCTTATAGAGGTTGCTCTATCAATCAAACGTTACTAGCCAGGTACATGTTTAAGTTGGCAGCTTCACTGCAGCTCATTTATCACAACGGTGGGAGACGAAAAATGAACAAATCAAACTTGAAGGAGAGTGAGGAGACATTAGGAATTGGGGAACATGTACCAGTCACGAAATAGAGAAGGGGGAGGGGGGAGGGTCCATGCGTTTATGAGACAGCTTCAAATAAACCGGTAGGTGATTCGCAATGCAAACTGTGTAAAAAGCTACTAAATACTCATTCGGAAACCTTGAATATGTTTCATGTTTGTAAATCTGATCAGCAGTTTCCGCACTCCATAAATATTTTGAATCAAGACACAGACTTGATGACTGACAAGTGTGTAGAAATGTGTGCTATGGACCTGAGACCATTTTGCAGTAAATAGGCTTTCCAAATTTAAGCAACATTGATTGGAATAGGAAAAAATGGCTCATTTTCTATTAAAAGCCGCCTTTTGGTGGTATGCTACGTACTGGAAAGAGAGCTTAGTATTAAAGAAAAGCTTCTTCTTTCAAACATTTTTAGATAAATATAATATGAAAAATAAACTACATGTTCGCTATAATTTATAATGAACTACACTATTGGCCACTAAAATTGCTACACCACGAAGATGACGTGCTACAGACGCGAAATTTAACCAACAGGAAGAAGAATCTGAGATATGCAAATTATTAGCTTTTCAGAGCATTCACACAAGGTTGGCGCCGGTGGCGACACCTACAACGTGCTGACATCAGGAAAGTTTCTAACCGATTTCTCATACACAAACAGCAGTTGACCGGCGTTGCCTGGTGAAACGTTGTTGTGATGCCTCGTGTAAGGAGGAGAAATGCGTACCATCACGTTTCCGACTTTGGTAAAGGTCGCATTGTAGTCTATCGCGATTGCGGTTTGCCGTATCGCGACAGTGCTGCTCGCGTTGGTCGAGATCCAATGAATGTTAGCAGAATATGGAATCGGTGGGTTCAGGAGGGTAATACGGAACGCCGTGCTGGATCCCAATGGCCTCGAATCACTAGCAGTCGAGATGACAGGCATCTTATCCGCATGGCTGTAACGGATCGTGGAGCCACGTCGCGATGCCTGAGTCAACAGATGGGGACGTTTGCAAGACAACAACCATCTGGACGAACAGTTCGACGACGTTTGCAGCAGCATGGACTATCAGCTCAGAGACCATGGCTGCGGTTACCCTTGACGCTGCATCACAGACAGGAGCGCCTGCGGTGGTGTACTCAGCGACGAACCTGGGTGCACGAATGGCAAAACGTCATTTTTTCGGATGAATCCAGGTTCTGTCTACAGCATCATGATGGTCGCATCCGTGTTTGGCGACATCGTGGTGAACACACATTGGAAGCGTGTATTCGTCATCGCCATACTGGCGTATCACCCGGCGTGATGGTATGGGGTGCCATTGGTTACACGTGTCGGTCACCTCTTGTTCCCATTACGACACTTTGAACAGTGGACGTTACACTTCACATGTGTTACGACCCGTGGCTCCATCCTTCATTCGATCCCTGCGAAACCCTACATTTCAGCAGGATAATGCACGAACGCATGTTGCATGTCCTGTACGGGCCTTTCTGGATACAGAAAATCTTCACCTGCTGTCATGGCCAGCGCATTCTCCAGATCTCCCACCAACTGATAACATCTGGTCAATGATGGCAGAGCAAATGGCTCGTCACAATACACCAGTCAGTACTCTCGATGAGCTGTGGTATCGTGTTGAAGCTGCATGGGTAGCTGTACGTGTACACTCCATCCAAGCTCTGACTTAATGCCCAGGCGTATCAAGGCCGTTATTACGGCCAGAAGTGGTTGTTCAGGGTACTGATTTCTCAGGATATATGCACCTAAATTGCGTGAAAATGTAATCACATGTCAGTTCTAGTATAATATATCTGTCCAATGAATACCTGTTTATCACCTGCATTTCTTTTCGGTGTAGCAATTTTAATGGCAAGTAATGTATTTTGGCCACTTTGAATGAATTCGGCGAACTCGCAATACCCATTCTGTAAAAAGTAATTAAAATTGGTGTAACTTGGTTCATATTTGGCTGAAACACACTAAGGAGTAAGGAAACTACGCATCCGAAACCTTACTTCAGTTGGCTTTGCAGTATGATAGAAGCCTTCAGCTTCTTAAATACAAAGGATCTCGACTTTGCTTGCTACAGAAAATTTGTCTTAGAAGTGACCTGATGATGGTTCGAACTGAGAAAGCTGATAACGTGCGGAAGCTTGCCTTCCCGACTAACGGGCAAGCATGGTTATGTTAAGAGTGCAATATGTACACCTCTAGGCATTCCTGATCTGGTGGCCAGATGTGATTCAACGATGTTCACGTACGTCCTTTTTTCAGTGCAGCAGGTGAGTAACTGATGTTAGGTTACACGGGGATCGTGTCGTGAAGGAATATGAAGGAAGTACCGCACTCAGCTCGGAAGAGTGTGTGCGCGGGATGAGATGACAGCGCGGAAGCACGCCTTCCCCTACCGTCGCTCACTTCCGCCCGCAGATGCCCCTGTGATATTGGCTGTCCGACAAACTTGGCCAACTGGTGGACTTCATTGTCAACCATGTTCCACTGCTCGCTGATTATACATGGTATCCGATTGCTTTCTTTTATTTTAACGTACAGTGCCAGTGCTGAAGAGAAAAATTAAAGTGAAAAGTGCATGGCAATATCACATCGCTATTATAAGCAAGAAATGGATGACAAAATCACCACCACTGCCGATGTGTTAACTGCATAAAACGGAACGCTTATTGTGACGAAAAAACGAGCTATGGAGAGTAGTCAAAAAGGAACTATGGAGAGTAATCATGAGGTTCTAATTACCATCTCGCAACAAGAGAGCAAGTAACTAACGTTTTGTTTATTTACAGGTACATGTTTGTCGTCCTGGTATTCGATGAAATTCCCCACCGCAGTAACGTAGAACTCCGCCGGAGAAACGAAAAGAAAACGGCGCAATCTATTGATTAAATGGTTAAATAAAAAATTTAATTTCCTATCTTTATTGTTCCAAAATAATTAAAACTTTATGACCTCCCCTAAACAGCACCTGTTTATACGGCAGCTACGTATTCCATATAAACATGAATGAACGATAATATTACAGTAGCGACGGTGAGACGTGACGTTCTAATATATTTTTCATTCACTCGAAATTCAGCAAGTCAGTCTCAGCTATAATATTCACGTAATTGCATTCATTAAAAAGTTTTTAAACTGGCACGAACTATTTTGTTTAGAAGACGTCGTAACGCACGCGCTACTCGCTGCCAAGTTTCTTTCACGAAAGACTCAGCAAGGAACAATAAACAAGCCGCCTCCGTCTCCTGACCCGGGTCCTACACGGTTTGTTCAGTAAGCTGTCGGGAAGCATGTTGCTGCTCGGACTATGCTTTCCTAGCCCCTCACCTCTCTGACAAGAGACACCTTTGACCGTGAACTCTCGGAACTGCATGAAACCATGCTTGTACTAACACTCGATCATAAAAAAAAAGACTTGGCTGTACCATTTCCATGGAAACCTCAGCGCTTGCGTGCTAGAGCCATCAGACGGTTGCATGCTGTAGCTGCACTAGGAACTGCTCGAATTGCGTGGTGGTATAGCTGCAGTACGAGTATGTCTCTTGGAATGTTCACATACGAGTTAAGAATGTGGTCAAAACATCAGCGACAAAGCTGCGATGTGTCGATATGGAAATGAAACCGGGGATAGGCAGTTCGCAGATATATTATATTAATATCATATTTCAGAAATATAATGGCGCTGACACAGAAATACATGATGTGTTGGAACACGTGAGGCAATACTGAACCTACGACTTATTTAAGAAAATAGATTAAGGAAAGGTAAATCTACGTTTCTAGCATCTGTAGACTTAGAGAAAACTTTTGACAATGTTGACAGGAATAATTTCTTTCAAATTCTGAAGGTGGCAGGTATTAAATACAGGGAGCGAAAGGCTGTTAACAATTGGTACGGAAACCAGATGGCAGTTATAAGAGTCGAAGAGCATGGAAGGGAAGCAGTGGCTAGAAAGGGAGTGAGACATGGTTCTAGCCTATCACCGATGTTATTCAATCTGTATACTGAGCAAGCAGTAAAGGAAATAAAAGAAAAATCTGGAGTTGGAATTAAAATCCATGGAGAAGAAATAAAAACCGTGAGGTTCACCGATGACATTGTAATTCTGTCAGATACAGCAAAGGACCTGGAAGAACAGCTGCGGAATGGACAGTGTCTTGAAAGGAAGATATAAGATGAACATCAACAAAAGCAAAACGAGGATAATGGAATGTAGTCGAATTAAATGGGGTTATGCTGCGGGAATTAGATTAGAAAATGTGATGCTGAAAGTAGTAAATGAGTTTTGCTAATTGGGGAGCAAAATAACTGATGATGGTCGAAGTAGAGAGGATATAAAATGTAGACTGGCAATGGCAAGGAAAGCATTTCTGAAGAAGAGAAATTTGTTAACATCGCGTATCGATTTAATTGTCAGGAACTCGTTTCTGAAAGATTTTGTATGGAAGTGAAACATGGAGATAAATAGTTAGGACAAGAAGAGAATAGAAGCTTTCGAAATGTGGTGCTACAGAAGAGTGCTGAAAATTAGATGGGTGGAGCACATAACTAATGAGGAGATATTGAATAGAATTGGAGAGAAGAGAAATTTGTGGCACAACTTGACTAGAAGAAGGGATCGGTTCGTAGAGCATATTCTTAGGCATCAAGGGAGTAACAATTTAATATTGGAGGGCAGCGTAGAGGGAGATGAATACACTAAACAGATTCAGAAGGATGTAGGCTGCAGCAGGTACTGGGAGATGAAGAAGCTTGCACAGGATAGAGTAGCATGGAGAGCTGCATCAAACCAGTCTCTGGACTGAGGACCACAACAACAACAACAAGCTGTATAGATACACTGATTTTAAGGGACAGGAAGAAAATGAACCTGAAGACAGCTGATCATCAGTACACGAAGTTCAAATCAAGAGCAACAGAAACTGTCAAATCAAAGTGAGTACGAACTTCTCCATCCAAACAGCCGAGGTCTTGTGTATTAGAAGCTAATGTTGACAGCATACTAGAGAAAGTTTATGAGGACTATTACAATCGTTGCTTCAATAGAAAAGTAACGAGGCGGTATATAAATGCATTAAAAGTAAATCAAACGCAGACTAATTCCCAATTATGTGTCTAGATAAAGGAGTGCAGGAGCTCGTTTCGAAGGAAACAGACTGCGCAATTACAAACCACCTCTAGGCCTCAAGTCACTAGAAGCGTCTAAAATGGCTGGCTTGGGCAACTTCAGATCTTCGGTTTCTTTTATCGGCAATCTTAACGCTGAATATGACATTTAATCCAGGAATTTTACTACATTTGTCACACCTAAGGACATGGAAATCAGTAATAAAATACACCAGAGGGCACAACAATTTGTCGAGGAAGAGATCTTGTTCAAGACAGAGCAGAGCGTGGAGAAAGGAAATGTTTGGATCAGTGATCAGAGTCTGTTTCAGTATGAAATGTCTTCATCATCAACACTATGTCACAGAGGAGTGAAAACTACAGCTAATGAGTTGCAGTCTGTACATAGCTTTACCGAAGCTACAAAATTGATATGGCTTTATCAATGACATATAGACTAACAAACAAATTGTACATCTGCTTTTCAAGAGGCACAACGAGCCTTAGGCTCAAATATTTCAAAGAAACTTCAAACACTCTGCCACGAAACATTCATATGGAGACAGGCAAAAGTGGAAAAATGACTAAATAACACATGAAACGTTTTCTAGTTTCAATCCTTGACGCACATGTAACAAGTGAAAAGAGCCTATTGGTGTGTGTTTCCTGCTCGGATCATAAACATCGTACCCTTATAGAGGCAAGGTCTCCAACACAGATGTTACGCAGCGGATATTGTCCACCGAAAAGAACAAAATATTGCCAGCTCCTTGATGTTTACATCTTTTGGCGGTATAAGCTCTATATCGGAAGGATTGGGAGGACTGATGATTTTGTAAGACTAAAATGTGCCAAACCACACGTGAAAATACGTAATCGTTATTTCGTCATCAAACTTCACTTTGCGATTTACAATCAATTTCTGCACTATGTTGCAAAATGGTTGGCGAAAGGCAGGTTATGAAATTGACATACCTACATCATCATTCGAAAATGTAATTAGAGTAGTTTTTGATACTGGACTATTTGAATGCGAAAGTGATTTTGAACGTAAAAACGTGGCTGTAGTGAGGTGTGCACATTGTTCTCTTCCACTTTGTTTTAAAAAAATCATCGAAATCCAGCATCTGCACTGTGAGGACTAATCCAAGCACTGTCAGGTGCACAGGATGTGCGTGTTGTGCGCTGTTATAATTAGTTTTTGGCACTGTTCAAAGAAAATTTAATTATACAGTGAAGTCATTAAATCTGGTGTATTTCCCCTCCTATGGTATTGATATCATGTTACTTGGTTTCTCTCTATTAAAATGTCACTTGTGGTGGAATGCAACGTTTCGCATGAAAATGACACAGACCACTATTGCTTTTATGATCGAGTATTTTTGTAAGTTTCGTGAGGTTCCGAGCATTCGAAGTCAAGGTGTCCCTTCTGAGAACAGCTTCGACGGAAGAATAACATCCATCTGCTGTGCAATTCATGAACACTGCCATTAACAGCATCCTATATAGCTATATATACAGTAACGTAACGTAACGTAACGTTTCATCATCACAAATCACGTGACATTACATCTATTACTTGAAGGCACCTTTGTTTGAGGCGATATCCGTTTCGAACTTTCGTCCATTTATATATTAGTCAATGTAATGTTTCTTTCGACTGCATTTTTAACACCAAAGCCTCTTTTTGTTCTTAACTTGTACCTCCTTTTTCCTCTTTACATACATATTTGCTTGGCACAAACAGTTTTAAGATCGCAAAGTTTTAAACATGGCTGCTTGGTTCAGTGACCATTTCTAAATTAAAATTGAAACAAATGACTCCTCTGTCATTATTATTTTTAGTCTTATTGACCAGTTTTCAACACTTCTAAGAGTGCCTTCATCAGGATTAAAACATTTTAACTGTTTTAATTCTGGTGAAGTCACTCTTAGAAGTGCTGAAACCTGGTCAATAAGACTAAAAATAATAGTGACCGAGGGCTCATTTGTTTCAATTTTACCTTTAAGGTCAATGAAGCACCGATGAAGTGGCCTCAACGAGAACGCCGTGCTGCCGAAGATACAAATGTATTTCTCTAATTGAACATAAGTGAATCCTAAACTCGTCTTGGCATAAATAAAGTCACCCGAAAGGTATTTAGTTGCCGTATGTCTACAAGTAATTCAATTTACAGCCAAGGAGTTCATATTAGTTTTGACATTATTTTTTATGTATCAAAGTGGCGCATGCGTTGTGTACATTTCGAATATATTTCTGTTTGAGCTTAATCCTTTGGAGTAATACTTTTTTTTACATGATTACTCTGCATTTCACATTTAAATGCTTGGCAGATGGTTCAACGAACCACAACCATACTATCTCTCTACCATTCCACTCCCGAACACCGAGCGGGAAAAACGAACACCTAAACCTTTCTGTTCGAGCTCTGATTTCTCTTATTTTACTTTGATGATCATTCCTACCTATGTAGGTTGGGCTCAACATAATATTTTCGCATTCGGAAGAGAAAGTTGGTGACTGAAATTTCGTAAATAGATCCCGCCGCGACGAAAAACGTCTTAGCTTTAATGACTTCCATCCCAACTCGCGTATCATATCTGCCACACTCTCTCCCCTATTGTGTGATAATACAAAACTAGCTGCCCTTTTTTGCACCCTTTCGATGTCCTCCGTCAATCCCACCTGGTAAGGATCCCACACCGCGCAGCAATATTCTGAGGATGAACGAGTGTAGTGTAAGCTGTCTCTTTAGTGGACTTGTTGCATCTTCTAAGTGTCCTGCCAATGAAACGCAACCTTTGGCTCGCCTTCCCCATAATATTATCTATGTGGTCTTTACAACTGAAGTTGTTCGTAATTTTAACACCCAGGTACTTAGTTGAATTGACAGCCTTGAGAATTGTACTATTTATCGAGTAATCGAATTCCAACGGATTTCTTTTGCAACTCATGTGGATCACCTCACACTTTTCGTTATTTAGCGTCAACTGCCACCTGCCACACCATACAGCAATCTTTTCTAAATCGCTTTGCAACTGATACTGGTCTTCGGACGACCTTACTAGTCGGTAAATTACAGTGTCATCTGCGAACAACCTAAGAGGACTGCTCAGATTGTCATCCAGGTCATTTATATAGATCAGGAACAGCAGAGGGCCCAGGACGCTTCCCTGGGGAACACCTGATATCACTTCAGTTTTACTCGATGATTTGCCGTCTATTACTACGAACTGCGACCTTCCTGACAGGGAATCACGAATCCAGTCGCACAACTGAGACAATACCCCCCATAGACCCGCAGCTTGATTAGAAGTCGCTTGTGAGGAACGGTGTCAAAAGCTTTCCGAAAATCTAGAAATGTGGAATCAACTTGAGATCCCCTGTCGAAAGCGGCCATTATTTCGTGCGAATGAAGAGCTAGCTGCGTTGGACAAGAACGATGTTTTCTGAAACCATACTGATTACGTATCAATAGATCGTTCCCTTCGAGGTGATTCATAATGTTTGGATACAGTATATGCTCCAAAACCCTACTGCAAACCGACGTCAATGATATAGGTCTGTAGTCCGATGGATTACTCCTACTACCCTTCTTAAACACTGGTGCGACCTGCGCAATTTTCCGATCTGTAGGTACAGGTAGCTTAGCTTTTATCCTGCGATTTCTAAGTTATAGTTACTTTTCTATTTTTTCTGTAATTATTAGAGAAAACAATGTAAGCGATGCGAACACATTTTTCTCGTGTATAGGACTGGATATTTTTGCGGTGGGCCGCTAATTAGCGGCCGTAAACAGAAGCGCAGACGCCGGGGACGCGCCGCTGGCAGCGTCGGTGGCGGGGCGGCGGCGTCGTCGGCGGCCATGTTGGACGCGAGCGAGCCGAGGCGGCGCCGGGAGATGCCGGCTATCGACGCGGGCCTTTATGCAGCGGACACAATGTAGGACGAGATTAAAAGAGTGAATAGCTATTGTGATGGCTCGGTTCGTGTGTCTCGATTCAGCCGAGGAAATGCGACGTGATCGCACAATGGCGAGTGAGAAGAGTCAGCCCCGAACAAGCGAGGATCGTTTGGCGCAGCCGGCGCTGCTCGGCACACAACTACTGTACAAATAATATCCCCTCTACCCCCCCCCCCCCCCTTTCTGCCTCCTCCGCCCCCGCCGCCGCCCCCGCCACCGCCGCCGAGCCATTGTATATTCACCTTGGCGTCGCGACGAGAGCTCCGCGGCCCCCGGACGAGGAAAGGCGCGCGTCGTCGACGTGTGCGTCTCCGGCGCCCGGTGACAATGGCTCCGCCGGCGGTGTTTATCTTTGGCGAGTCCGAGATCCTGAGGGCTTCAGAATGGGAAGGCGGAAAAATAAACAGGGAGGGCTCTAGCAGAACGCAGGTGGACAGCCCAGGACGGCCTCACTACCACTTTTCCTTCGCACCTTTCCACCTCGTCGGTTCCAAAGATGTGGCACAGCTATTGCCGAGTGTAAAGCGACCGGAGCGATCTGCACCGTTCGCGGAAACCCGCGAACTGGAGTGACGGTTAGCACAGGTCAGGAAGAACAGTGATTCCGATCTCCTAACTGATAAACAAATTTAGGCACTTACCGAAATAATCAAATCGAATGTGAAAAAAATCTCCAAAAGGCCAAAGAAGACATTAAAAAGATATTTCCACGAAATACAATATTAAAACAAATAAGAAAAAACCGAAACCTTTATATGTAGTAAAGTTCCAATAAGAGCAAACCGCCGCGGGGGCCGAGCGGTTTCTAGGCGCTTCAGTCCGGAACCTCGCGACTGCTACGGTCGCAAGTTCGAATCCTGCCTCGGGCATGGATGTGTGTTATGTCCTTAGGTTAGTTAGGTCAAGTAGTTCTAAGTTCTACGGGACTGATGACCTAAGATGTTAAGTCCCATAGGGCTCAGAGACATTTTTGAAGAGCGAACCTACGTGAAGAGAGGTAGAATACGAAAAAGTCACCAGCTTCAACTAGCTGGTTAGTCAAATAAAAGCGGTTCATACGAGGGGACATTAAAAATAAATTACACATTTTTGTAGCAGACCACGTAAGTTTCGCTGAATGCTGCATTACACTTCTAAGTGCCACATGTACATGACATAGAAATTTACACGTGAAATTCAACTTAACCGAAATAGGTATAAATGTGCTACCAAAAGCAACATATCAAAATTTGTGCCGGACTGGGATCCGATGGTGCTTTAATTGGCATATCTGTACCTATCGCAATGAAGTTGAATTACGCGAATAAATTAAAATATCTGAAACTGTAGTTCGTCATCAGAATATAGATATATAGGGTGGCCCATTGATCGTGACCGGGCCATATATCTCACGAAATAAGCGTCAAACGAAAAAACTACAAACAACGAAACTTGTCTAGCTTCAAGGGGGACCAGATGGCGCTATGGTTGGCCCTTTAGATGGCGCTGCCATAGGTCAAACGGATATCAACTGTTTTATATTTTAAATAGGAACCCCCATTTTTCTTACATATTCGTGTAGTACGTAAGGAAATGTGAATGCATTAGTTGGTCCACTTTTTTCGCTTTTTGATAGATGACGCTGTAATGATCACAAACATAAGGCTCACAATTTTAGACGAACAGTTGGTAACAGGTAGGTTATTTAAATTAAAATAAAGAACGTAAGTACTTTTGATCATTTTATTTCGGTTGTTTCAATGTGATACATATACCTTTGTGAAATTATCATTTCAGAGAAAGCAAGCTATTACAGCGGTATTACCTGTAAATACCACATTAATGCAATAAATGCTCAAAATCATGTCCGTCAACCTCAGTGCATTTGCAATACGTGTAATGACATTCCTCTCAACAGCGAATAGTTCGCCTTCCGTAACGTTCGCACATGCATTGACAATCGCTGACGCGTGTTGTCAGGCGTTGTCGGTGGATCACGTTAGCAAATATCCTTCAACTTTCCCCACAGAAAGAAATCCGGGGACGTTAAATCCGGGGAACGTGCGGGACATGGTATGGTGCTTCGACGACCAATCCACCTGTCATGAAATATGCTATTCAATACCGCTTCAACCGCACGCGAGCTATGTGCCGGACATCCATCATGTTGGAAGTACATCGCCATTCCGTCATCCAGTGAAACATTTTGTAGTAACATCGGTAGAACATTAAGTAGGAAATCAGCATACATTGCACCATTTAGATTGCCATCGATAAAATGGGGACAATTATTCTTCCTCCCATAATGCCGCACCGTACATTAACCCGCCAAGGTCGCTGATATTCCACTTGTCGCACCCATCGTGGATTTTCCGTTGCCCAATTGTGCATATTATGCCAGTTTACGTTACTGCTGTTGGTGAATGACGCTTCGTCGCTAAAT
Source organism: Schistocerca gregaria (assembly GCF_023897955.1). Taxonomy (NCBI): domain Eukaryota; kingdom Metazoa; phylum Arthropoda; class Insecta; order Orthoptera; family Acrididae; genus Schistocerca; species Schistocerca gregaria. The sequence goes on from NC_064921.1 coordinate 932,004,453, forward strand.
AGAACGCGTGCAAAAAATCTGTCATCGTCCAGTAATTTCTCTTGTGCCCAGTGTCAGAACTGTACACGACATTCAAAGTCGTCGCCATGCAATTGTTGGTGCATATAAATATGGTACGTGTGCAGTCGATGTTGACGTAGCATTCTCAACACCGAAGTTTTTGAGATTCCCGATTCTCGCGCTATTTGTCTGCTACTGATGTGCGGATTAGCCGCGACAGCAGCTAAAACACCTACTTGGGCACCGTCATTTGTTGCAGGTCGTGGTTGACGTTTCACATGTGGCTGAACACTTCCTGTTTCCTTAAATAACGTAACTACCCGGCGATCGGTCCGGACACTTGGATGATGTCGTCCAGGATACCGAGCAGCGTACATAGCACATGCCCGTTATGCATTTTGATCACATTAGCCATACATCAACATGATATCGACCTTTTCCGCAATTGGTACACGGTCCATTTTAACAGGGGTAATGTATCACGAAGCAAATACCGTCCGCACCGGCGGAATGTTACGTGAAACCACGTAGTTATACGTTTGTGACTATTACAGCGCCATCTATCACAAAGCGAAAAGTTGTCCAACAAAAACATTCATATTTCTTTAACTACTACAAGAATATGTAATAAGAAATGGAGGGTTCCTATTTAAAAAAAACGCAGTTGATAACCGTTTGACCTATGGCAGCGCCATCTAGCGGGCCAACCATAGTGCCATCTGGTTTCCCCTTCAAGCTAAACGAGTTTCGTTCTTTGTAGTTTTTTCGTTTGATGTTCATTTCGTGAGATATTTGGCCAGGTCACTATCAATGGACCAACCTGTATACATAACACAGTTATTCAGCATAGTCATCAAGTCTCTGTTTCTAACGGTCGGTACTTTCTACCAGTTATTTATTCCCATTGTCACAGAACTATGCGAGAATCGTTGTGTGAACTTCCTCATCGCTGGAAAACCTCTTTCCACCAGATTTTCTTTCAGGTTGCTGGAAAGATGGGAATAGCATGATCCAGGGTCTTGACTTCCATATCAGCGTCACCCATGTCTGTGTCAATTTTCTGGCACTTTTTCACTGCAACTAGACTCAGCTTCGCATTTGGTAATTATAGCGCCTGAATTCCTGAGTTCCAGAGTGAATCTTTCTCAAATTTGCATGTTTTCCCCCACCAAACTCGTACTGTCCTACGTTCCATTTGTTGCGCTATTTCATTCCCACACAGTTCTGAAGTTCTTATTCATACTGCAGCAGAACTGTATCAACAAGAAACCCAGAATCTATACTCTATCCTTACAACGAGCCATAGTTTGTTGCAAATTATATTGTGTAGAATGACATATGTAACTTATTTTTTGAAGTCCGTATGTACATCATAACAAGATATTAAATGCTACAATGCGCAAGCTAAAACGTCATTCGACAAGCAAAACTACTGACATCAAACATTAAAACTACTGACATCAAACATTATAAGTCTGAACACTGCGAACAGTATGTAAAAACTTTTGTTTCGAGCGTTCTCTTTCCTAGTGCAGAATGGGTAGGACTGAACCCTTTCGAGGCATGGTGTGTAAGTAGGCTGTTTAGGTTTTTTTATTGGTAACGCCGCCGCCACGTAGCGCTCTGTATGAAAATCACTGGCTGTGCCGTGTGAAGTCTGTGGGTGGTTGGCATTGTTGTAATACTCGCCATTGTAGCGTTGGGCAGTTGGAGGTGAGCCGCCAGCAGTGGTGGACGTGGGGAGAGAGATGGTGGAGTTTTGAAATTTGTAAGAATTGATGCCATGAACTGATATATATATATTATGACTATTAAGGTAAATACATTGTTTGTTCTCTATTAAAATATTTCATTTGCTGACTCTGCTTATCAGTAATTAGTGCCTTCAGTAGTTTGAATCTTTTATTTAGCCTCCAGTAGTGGCGCTCGCTGTATTGTAGTAGCTTGAGTAACCAAGATTTTTGTGTGGTAAGTGATTTGTGAAACGTATAGGTTAATGTTAGTCAGGGCCATTCTTTCGTAGGGATTTTTGGAGTCAGATTGCGTTGCGCTAAAAATATTGTGTTTCAGTTTAAGCACAATCCTGCTCAATTTTTCTAAGGGGAGGTTTCATATGTCGACCCTTAGCCGAAGATACCTCACTGGAATCTTTTGATTTTTTCTTGTAGTTTGTGTAATTAGTGTAGCTTTTGTTTATTGCTAGTGCATAATCATAGAGAGAATTTCCTTTATAGTTGCAGTCTTTCATTGTTGTACAGTAAAATAGTTGTGGCATGTATGTATTTTTGCAGCAAGTATTTCGCAGCTGCGCTTGCAATTAACTAGGTATTATTTTCAATGCTATGTTAATGTGTTCTCTTATTTTTGCTCTTCAAATTGTGGTTTTCTGTGTTATCGTGTGAAATATTGTGACAATAATGGCGTGTGAAAAACGTAACACTAGGCTCCAGAGTAAACTGAGAAATAATAGTGACGACGAGTGTAGCTTACCAGGACCACTGTGTAATGAATTAACAGACATTCAAAGTAGTAATTTGGTAACTACGCATAGGGAAATGGAGCGGGCTGCAAACAATGGTGTAGACAGTGAAACAATTAGTGAAAAGGGAAGCATTATCGATCGATCGGTCAGCAACAGCTCGCCTCAGGATTCCGAAATGACAGGACACAATCTTGCAAATACTGTAGATTCAGGTTTTGCGTCCTCACCGTTTTCTCAAATAAGTCAAGACACATTTTCTGTTTTTCAAACTGCGAATATTGCCGGTTCAAATGCATTGCCGAATAGCACTGAGGAACATGTTTCAGACACCAGTGCATTGTTATTACAATTAATGCAACAAATGGGACAAAAGCTTCAAAATTTAGACACAATGGAACAAAATCAGAGACAAACACAGCAAAAGCTTCAAAAGTTAGACACAATGTAACAAAATCTTCAAAAGTTAGACGCAATGGAACAAAAGCTTCAAAAGTTAGACTCAGTGGAACATACGCTTGAACAAACACGTGAAGATTTAACTACTGAATAATCGAATCGAAATGTCAAAAATCTGTAATGACGTAAAAATACAAATTTGTGAGCATTTCCAACCTATTTTTTCGCGGCATGAAAATGCATTACAGAATCACGAAGCAGCCATAAAAGAACTGCAAACTATTGTTCATGAAAATTATGAGACCTTGCAAGCTAAAATTGACTCAGTTGCATCTATCGATTCGGTTACGCAACTTGCAAAAACTCAAGAAAACTTAAAGGACACAGTAGATACTTTGAAAATTGGTTCAGAGAGACACATGGAGGAAATTAGTTCACTATCTGATAAAGTAGCCGAACTTTCAGATCACTTCACTAACTTATCTACAAAGGTAGATGATGATCTGAATGACACAAAAACTGTAGCCTTCACTGACACTGAAGAGTATGAACAAATTAGAAAATTCACACAGAATTAAAATCAAATCAACACACAGTACAAAAGAGAAATGCGGGAAGTACAAGATCAGTTGGCTCAAGTAATACAAGAATTACATATTTCAGAGGACACTCGCGCCCGAGTATGGGAAGAGGGACATAGAAATACGGAAAAGCCACAAAATAATAACACAGGGCATTTCGGAAATTATGAAAAAAATTGGCAAGGTGCACCGAATTTTGAGATGGAACCGCCGAAACGATGTAACAATGACCGATATGCTACCCGCCGACACGATGATTTTGACTATAAGCTGTTCATTACTACACGTAAATTCAAAATATTTAAGAATTCTGGCAACGACATTCATCCACAAGCGTGGCTTCATCAATTCTCTCATTGTTTTCCTCCCAACTGGTCATTAGAACACAGATTAGAATTTATGTGTGGCTACTTGGAGGATGAACCAGCTGTAAGAATGCGATCGGTCATTCACGATTGCCACAGTGAAGGAGAATTTTATCATGCCTTCCTCTCAGCATATTGGTCTCAAGCTACACAAGACCGAGTAAAACATGGCATCATAATGATGAAACATTTCGAACAATCTGAATTTTCCAGGCTTGTGAAATATTTTGAAGACATGGTGCACAAGAATCAGTACCTGTCAAACCCATACGGCCACTCAGAACTCATCCGCATTTGCTTAATCAAATTACCGGAACATTTACGGCATATTATTTTGGCAGGACGTTGCAAAGACGACATTGAAGCTTTTCAGGGACTCTTACAAGAATTAGAAATTGACACTGACAATCATGGAACGCGAAAACAGGAACGCAACAATTACAGGTCACATCCATCACAATTCCGTGACGACAGAAACAATAACTGGACACGACAAGTCTATTCTTACAACGCAAAACGTGACCAAAACAGACACCACCCATATGACAACCGTTGGCAGAGTAATAATAGTTACAGAGAAAGGTCGCATTTCCGTAGTAATGAATATGACAGAGATAACCATAGAAACAGACAATATGGGAACAAAAATAATTATTATCAAGGGAGGCAGAACAACTTTAGACGCAACGGTCCAGCGCGCAGTTACGATTCAGGGAGAAATTCTCCACCACGTGACCGACAAGAAATTAAATACAGAAATTACCGACATGACGACAGACGATATGATCGTAACGACAGACCTGAATTGCATCAGAACTGGCGGGATTCAAACAGAGCAGGGCCCTCTCGGCAAGGTGAATTTATAGAAGTTAGGTCTCCTAATCCCAATGATGCGCGCCAACAAAGAGACAGACAATGACTCGCACCGCCGGCAGCAACGTGCGCCGGCTGGCTCAGAGAAAAATAACATAGAAAATAACATAGGCGCTAACCTTGAGAAAAGTTCCAGTATTCTTTACCGACGTATACCGCATGATAATTGCGTTCTAGTTGAAACTTTGAGTACTATAAAGGGTAAAAGATTGTACCACATTTCAAATGTAAAACTGTTTATTGAAATATAATCTGCTTTTTAACTTTGTCTTTGCCGTAAGACATTTCACTTCACGTTTCTAGTATGCTTTGTCACACTGAGAAACTGTTAACATGCAACAATGTTTTGAAGTTAACTATCCAGTCTAGAACCTAGGGAACATTTTTAAACAGAAATTACGAATGCATTCTTATAGTGAACAGACGACACAGTGCTGTTATTTGTACATTCTTGCTTGTTAGTTGCACGATTACGTAACGACTATAAGGCTTACATACTTAGAACATATACTGTTAATGAGGTTTTAATGCAACATTTTGGTTTAGTTGAAAAGACATTCATTATTTGAAGTCCCTTCTGTGGGATTAAAGATGACTTAGCATTTGGTTTCTTTGATAGCTACACGATTATATCACGATGCTACCGATGTGTGACACAATTTACATTGTGCTTTTGCGGTGTATCTGTTTTATATGTGCACAGTTTTTCTGAATTATTCTGGAAAGGAAAACATGTTTTAGTAGTAACTTTGTGGTAATGCTACAATGAGACAGCCTTTTCTGTAGCACAACAATACGTTACAGTACAGTACTTACTTTATCACAGCAATAAGCGTAGTAACTACGATATCTATACGCAATGTATTTCACTTTTGTTTATCATGCGGTAAGTACATTGACTTCTGCAGAACTTAGCTTTCGGATGAAGATGACTACGACACTTCCACAGAGACTATCTTACAACAAGACGCACAGTTTAGTGCTACAGGACACGCATTTGAGTGATTAAGTTTGTACTTAAACCATTTATTTTTCAACATATTTGAACTACAAAGAAAGGTTTCCGTGATACATTTCATTCCATTGCTGTAATCTGTAACATCTAAGGATATAATTACATTAACCCACAGGGGGGTACACGCTTACTTTGTGTACCATGTACCTGGCAAGCACAAGGAGCCCTAGCTAATATGGTATTTGCTTTTACAACTTTACACATCGGTACCATATTTCTCTAACACATAAATTACACAGCTATCTGATCATTTCACTGAGAGAAACAAACAATTATTATACTACACTCCTGGAAATGGAAAAAAGAACAGATTGACACCGGTGTGTCAGACCCACCATACTTGCTCCGGACACTGCGAGAGGGCTGTACAAGCAATGATCACACGCACGGCACAGCGGACACACCAGGAACCGCGGTGTTGGCCGTCGAATGGCGCTAGCTGCGCAGCATTGTGCACCACCGCCGTCAGTGTCAGCCAGTTTGCCGTGGCATACGGAGCTCCATCGCAGTCTTTAACACTGGTAGCATGCCGCGACAGCGTGGACGTGAACCGTATGTGCAGTTCACGGACTTTGAGCGAGGGCGTATAGTGGGCATGCGGGAGGCCGGGTGGACGTACCGCCGAATTGCTCAACACGTGGGGCGTGAGGTCTCCACAGTACATCGATGTTGTCGCCAGTGGTCGGCGGAAGGTGCATGTGCCCGTCGACCTGGGACCGGACCGCAGCGACGCACGGATGCACGCCAAGACCGTAGGATCCTACGCAGTGCCGTAGGGGACCGCACCGCCACTTCCCAGCAAATTAGGGACACTGTTGCTCCTGGGGTATCGGCGAGGACCATTCGCAACCGTCTCCATGAAGCTGGGCTACGGTCCCGCACACCGTTAGGCCGTCTTCCGCTCACGCCCCAACATCGTGCAGCCCGCCTCCAGTGGTGTCGCGACAGGCGTGAATGGAGGGACGAATGGAGACGTGTCGTCTTCAGCGATGAGAGTCGCTTCTGCCTTGGTGCCAATGATGGTCGTATGCGTGTTTGGCGCCGTGCAGATGAGCGCCACAATCAGGACTGCATACGACCGAGACACACAGGGCCAACACCCGGCATCATGGTGTGGGGAGCGATCTCCTACACTGGCCGTACACCTCTGGTGATCGTCGAGGGGACACTGAATAGTGCACGGTACATCCAAACCGTCATCGAACCCATCGTTCTACCATTCCTAGACCGGGAAGGGAACTTGCTGTTCCAACAGGACAATGCACGTCCGCATGTATCCCGTGCCACCCAACGTGCTCTAGAAGGTGTAAGTCAACTACCCTGGCCAGCAAGATCTCCGGATCTGTCCCCCATTGAGCATGTTTGGGACTGGATGAAGCGTCGTCTCACGCGGTCTGCACGTCCAGCACGAAGGCTGGTCCAACTGAGGCGCCAGGTGGTAATGGCAAGGCAAGCCATTCCACAGGACTACATCCAGCATCTCTACGATCGTCTGCATGGGAGAATAGCAGCCTGCATTGCTGCGAAAGGTGGATATACACTGTACTAGTGCCGACATTGTGCATGCTCTGTTGCCTGTGTCTATGTGCCTGTGGTTCTGTCAGTGTGATCATGTGATGTATCTGACCCCAGGAATGTGTCAATAAAGTTTTCCCTTCCTGGGACAATGAATTCACGGTGTTCTTATTTCAATTTCCAGGAGTGTACATCAGTGACAGATTTTTACGTATTTACACCGTTGGATAACTTCAAACTTATGAAATGGTATTTTGTCTGTACTTTGTGAAATGTTCATATTTTTTTGGAACCATTGTGATACTATGAGAGCTTTGAATGATGTGTTTGGTATGCGATCATGATTGTTAAAGTACATTTGAGGCAAATGACACTTTTGACATGAGCAGAGAATTTTTTTACGTTTTGAAATTGTAGGAGGAAGCTACGACGATTTTAAGAGTTGACTGAGGTGTTACGATGTTAATATTACGATGACTATGTGTATTATGCTGTTGCAGTATGTTTGTGATCAATATGCTGATGCTATATGAGTTATTTGATTATGCTGAGTATCTGTTATGATGAAATATTGAAGAAGTGTCGACGAATAAGGTAAGGAATAATGAGTAGTGGTTAGGGTCTCTGGTTTGTGAAAAAGGTTGTTGGAAACCAAGAATCGTACTTTAAGAGTTATGAAATGTATGTAAATGCGTGAATGTATTACAATGCAGACGAAAATTTTTTGGACACTGTTATATCAATAGGATTTTGTTTCTACAGATTTGTAACGCAAATTCTTGACCTGTGAAATATTTTTGTATGAGACTGCCACTGTCGTCTGACAAAAGAAAGACATTAGGTGGAGAAAAAAAGGGCATTATCCTCGCTATTGACATTCCTTTGCAGAAAGCATCGCAAATACGACACGCCCATTACTTGGAAAGATACTTACATCTGACACCTGATTATAACAAACGTCTTTCTACGAGAGTTGAGAGAATTCTACTAACTTATGAAATGTCACATGACTATTGAATGATATTTTTATGCTTTGTATATAGTTGCTTATTTCATTTGATATCTGTTTTCCAGCTGTGTTGCAGCATTGGTTTTATAAAATAAAATTAAATGCATTTGCTAATGTGAACACTTTCTGTCAACAGATCTATTAAATAATTACTTCAAAATCCACATTCTTCGAAAAAGGAGCTCTTGGAATGGAAATAGCAATAAGAAGCGACTAATAACAGTAACTGTATATATAATTTTCTTTTCAAGTACTTGGTAATTTGTTGTAGCATTAGTTTTTGTGGTGCACCACTTTAATTACATAGATATTAAGATGTGATTATAACTTTCCCTTATCTGCATTGTTGTCTTTAGTATACTATTTTTTCTGCTTGTGGGTTTGTCATGTTTAGATATAAGTTATTACATTTACTGCTGCTTGCTTTGCAAATCTGCATTTTTTGTCATTGCTGTTTGTGTTAATTGTTTTGTGCTGCTGCATTGCCTCGTCCTTTAGTTTAGCATCTGAGCTCAGTAGATTTTAAGTTAGCTTAAGAGGGGGTAGACTATATAAGAGAATGAGTTGCAATGAATTAGAAGGAATGCATTGAGAAGCTATAAGAAAATGGTTTGGCCAAAAAAAGTATTTCGAAAGAGGATAATGAACAAAAAAGTAGGGTTTAGGGACAACAGGTTTAGGTAGGATTTCCTTGGAAATAAATGATGAGGTAAGATAATGGAAAATAAATAATGAGGTAAGAAATATGTGAACATATAAATACAAAAAGCATGCTTCGATAGAATTTTTTTAGTGGGAACAAATGTTGAAATAAGAAGAAAGATCTATGGAATGAAGTTTTGGGTTGGAATGCAGTACAAAATGTTACACTGAAAACAAACCCTGTCCTTTCCTTGTGTTATCCCACTATATGTTTGTGTACCCTTGTGTATTTATGCTATTCCGGTCTTTATATGTTTATCTGATAAGACTTATGTTACAGAAGTTTTCTAATACTCAGCTACATGAACTATGATGAGGAATACTGTTATCCTCAAATATAATTTGCATTAATAGTATGTTATTTACTTTGTAAAGATGTTAGACATTATTAATTCAGTTCTGTTTTACAGCTCATGTGTGAAGTTGATGTTTCGAAATTTATTCTGATTTTTTTTATGTATGTGCTCCTGTCATAATTCCTGTAACACTGATGTATATGTTATTTCGATTCTTTTGTAAGGCCTGTATTACTGCAAATGTTATCTATACTATTATGTTCTTTAATGATACATTTTGTACCTTTGTTATTGTATTCTCAGGTTATAAAATTGTAATTGACACTTGTTCATCAAATTAAGTAACTTGTAAGTTACATTTCACTGCACACATTTCTGTTGGTCATAGTATATGGACAATATGTGAGAAGTAGGGACTGATAGTGTTTGCAAGTGTATTAATAATTCAGTAAGGGACTGAATAACAGCATTGCTGGTTCTAAGGACATTTCAAAAACAATTTTTGTGAGTGCACAAGTAGTGGTTATGGACTTGCTATATTATCTGCAAGACTCTTCAATGGTGATTGTGTGCCTGCACAGTCAAACAGATGGCTGCTGGCCATCTCTACAAGGACTACAGTGGGTCTACACCTTTGATGACCCACCAATACCATTATTTCTACAAGGACTGCAGTGGATCTGCACCTCTGGTGGCCCACCAATACCGTAATCTCTACCAGGAATACAATGGGTCTACTCTGTGACGACCTACCTACCAATGTTCTTTAAAACTTCGACTGACTCTGCTGTGGGTTTGCTCTGTTGTGGCCCATTACCTGTCTGGATGTCAAGAGTCAGCACTGTCTTTCCGTTGGAAGGACAACACTACTTCTACAAGACTGCATGGAAATCCACTACTTCCGTGTGCATTTTCTTTCACTACTCAGACTTTGAGAAAAACACTACAATTTTACTTTGATGAATGATCAGGACTGTCTTTATGGACTGTGAGAAAATTTTAGCTTTTGACCAACATTGTATTGATAAGTGTGTGCATTTCATTTGTTTATTATTGTAATTATGAAAATATTTTTCAAATCTGTATTGGCCACTGCCCAAAACAATTTGTAAATTTTTTTGTTGGGAGCATGGGGGCTATGTAAGTAGGCTGTTTAGTAGGCTGTTTAGGTTTTTTTATTGGTAACGCCGCCGCCACGTAGCGCTCTGTATGAATATCACTGGCTGTGCTGTGTGAAGTCTGTGGGTGGTTGGCATTGTTGTAATACTCGCCATTGTAGCGTTGGGCAGTTGGAGGTGAGCCGCCAGCAGTGGTGGACGTGGGGAGAGAGATGGCGGAGTTTTGAAATTTGTAAGAATTGATGTCATGAAGTGATATATATATTATGACTATTAAGGTAAATACATTGTTTGTTCTCTATTAAAATATTTCATTTGCTGACTCTGCTTATCAGTAATTAGTGCCTTCAGTAGTTTGAATCTTTTATTTAGCTGGCAGTATTGGCGCTCGCTGTATTGCAGTAGCTTGAGTAACGAAGATTTTTGTGAGGTAAGTGATTTGTGAAACGTATAGGTTAATGTTAGTCAGGGCCATTCTTTCGTAGGGATTTTTGGAAGTCAGATTGCGTTGCGCAAAAAATATTGTGTTTCAGTTTAAGCACAATCCTGCACAATTTTTCTAAGGGGACGTTTCAGGTGTTGGAGAAGGGTCTTAAGGATTTCATGGACAAAAAGAAAGACGAATGAATAAATCTTCAACAACAGGAGAGAAAGGATCGTTGTGGAGGACTATCAACGAACGAAGGAACCGACTGGTTGGACATTGCCCTTTCGTTGTGACTTAATGGAAGAAAGACTGCCTGGAAAGTATGGACGTAATCAGTATATAGGCAGTATATAACCTGAAATTGACAATATACTCTGAACTGCAGAGACTTGAGGGAGATAGGGAAAAATAGAGAACGAGTTGTCCTGCCGCCTAATTCTACGAATTGAGAACGACAGAAGAAAAGAAGAATTAAATATTCCGCGTTATAAAGGAGTGGTCGACGAACATCTTGGAGAAATCCAACGTTTCGTCCCCGTCTGCAGTTGACTTCAAGAGAGGCTGCAGCTTCAGTGGAGGTCAGAGTTACAATCTCGCTCGCTGCTGACTGAATAACGGTTCGTTTCCCCGTGCTCCTTATGTAGAGGTGTGACGTCATATGTTTGCGAAACTGGAGCGCAATTGGTCGTCCTCGGTTGCTGCCGTCCTCTGAGCTGTCGCCCCACGGTGGAAGATGTGTACCTATGTTTCACTGTGGAGTCTCAGCAAAAGCGCATGACGACAACCAACAACGGCCAATTGCTCTCCAGTTTTCAAAACGATGCCATGGCGCGTACGTCACGGCACTTAACACTCATGCTTTACGAGTGCCAGCAGTCGTCTCAGGTGGTTAGCGTGTAAGAACTCAGACGAGTTTAACAATTCTTGACTGCGCATTTAAATGCCTGCAAGCTCTCGATAGCACACAACAACGTCAAGACCCTTAGCGGCTACATTTTCAGTTAGATATTGATCCCCTGCGGACCCGGCACGAAGCCGAGCGTTCGCGAAATGTGGAGGACAAGCCGACTAGTGTGACGTCAGGCGCTCGTTACAGGGCCCGTATATCTCGTGATCCCGTCGCAAAATATACGTCACACCTCTCTCTTGGAGCGCGCAGAGACGAAGTAATTACTTATCGGTAGCGACGCAGGCTGTAAATCTGATCTTCATTGAAGCTGCAACCCTCTTGAAGATGTCCGTTGCTGAAGGAGACTAACCGTGGTCTTTCTCCGAAAAAGTAATTGGGCCATGGCGGGATAGGTCGAATTTCTTTTAATAACTACACATTTCCGATTACGAAAGTTAAAATTTTACAAACAAATTTAGAATTTCTGTGACTTCTATAAATCAATTATGCCGAATTACACTGCGAATTCTTGAATGAGCCCGTAGCCACTTTCCACAACGTATGCTTGTCTCTAGGCACATCTCAATGTTGCCGACTTCTTTAAAGCTGATTTTAATGGCTCATTAGTACTCACGTGCCGACAAGAGCTTTTAAACGAGTAACGGTCCACTTCTACAATGACCGAAAACAAAGGTGTTTAGTAACCTCTGACGATGTCTTAAGAGATGTTTTGTACGAAAAGCCTTACCATATATTTACAAAACAAAAGGTTTCATATTGTCGAATCGTCTGATGATCAAAAACTCTTCGTCACCATTTCTCCTGCCATTAACGGAGACCCGATGGTGGTCACAAGGTTTTGCATAACCAATTTTCGAACCAACTATCACCAGGTTTTTCGCCAATGTAGCATCGTACACTCCTGGAAATTGAAATAAGAACACCGTGAATTCATTGTCCCAGGAGCGGAGACTTTATTGACACATTCGTGGGGTCAGATACATCACATGATCACAATGACAGAACCACAGGCACATAGACACAGGCAACAGAGCATGCACAATGTCAGCACTAGTACAGTGTATATCCACCTTTCGCAGCAATGCAGGCTGCTATTCTCCCATGCAGACGATCGTAGAGATGCTGGATGTAGTCCTGTGGAACGGCTTGCCATGCCATTTCCACCTAGCGCCTCAGTTGGACCAGCCTTCGTGCTGGACGTGCAGACCGCGTGAGACGACGCTTCATCCAGTCCCAAACATGCTCAATGGGGGACAGATCCGGAGATCTTGCTGGCCAGGGTAGTTGACTTACACCGTCTAGAGCACGTTGGGTGGCATGGGACACATGCGGACGTGCATTGTCCTGTTGGAACAGCAAGTTCCCTTGCCGGTCTAGGAATGGTAGAACGATGGGTTCGATGACGGTTTGGATGTACCGTGCACTATTCAGTGTCCCCTCGACGATCACCAGAGGTGTACGGCCAGTGTAGGAGATCGCTCCCCACACCATGATGCCGGGTGTTGGCCCTGTGTGTCTCGGTCGTATGCAGTCCTGATTGTGGCGCTCATCTGCACGGCGCCAAACACGCATACGACCATCATTGGCACCAAGGCAGAAGCGACTCTCATCGCTGAAGACGACACGTCTCCATTCGTCCCTCCATTCACGCCTGTCGCGACACCACTGGAGGCGGGCTGCACGATGTTGGGGCGTGAGCGGAAGACGGCCTAACGGTGTGCGGGACCGTAGCCCAGCTTCATGGAGACGGTTGCGAATGGTCCTCGCCGATACCCCAGGAGCAACAGTGTCCCTAATTTGCTGGGAAGTGGCGGTGCGGTCCCCTACGGCACTGCGTAGGATCCTACGGTCTTGGCGTGCATCCGTGCGTCGCTGCGGTCCGGTCCCAGGTCGACGGGCACATGCACCTTCAGCCGACCACTGGCGACAACATCGATGTACTGTGGAGACCTCACGCCCCACGTGTTGAGCAATTCGGCGGTACGTCCACCCGGCCTCCCGCATGCCCACTATACGCCCTCGCTCAAAGTCCGTGAACTGCACATACGGTTCACGTCCACGCTGTCGCGGCATGCTACCAGTGTTAAAGACTGCGATGGAGCTCCGTATGCCACGGCAAACTGGCTGACACTGATGGCGGCGGTGCACAAATGCTGCGCAGCTAGCGCCATTCGACGGCCAACACCGCGGTTCCTGGTGTGTCCGCTGTGCCGTGCGTGTGATCATTGCTTGTACAGCCCTCTCGCAGTGTCCGGAGCAAGTATGGTGGGTCTGACACACCGGTGTCAATGTGTTCTTTTTTCCATTTCCAGGAGTGTACCCTACTGGCTGTACACATCGAGAGCATAGTGGACAGATTCGTCGTCAGACCTTATGAGAACAAACAGCTTCTGCTCGGGTGGCGATCTTATTTTGCACGTGGCCAACAATTACTTATAATTAAATAACACAGTAACATATTTATAAAGAAAAATTGAGGATAGCAATCAGTCTTTCTACGCAACTGGTAATACCCCTCCGTTCCGTAAACAGCACTTTATCGTGTCCGGGGGAGGGAGCGGGAGAGTGCGTAGAGGGCTTATTGTTGGGGGTAACAAGTGGTAGAGACGCACAATCTTTCACGTCGCGGCGTCAACCGAAAACCTCTGCCAGTTAGTCATTATTGCTCCGGTACTCTGGAAGCACGAAGAGCTTAGAGAATGATGGAAAACCAACCACGTACTTAAGTATATGATCCAAGTACATGACAGCAGTATTGATCTCAGCATCTTTACGTCGTGTAGCATGTGTCTGTGACACTTGGATGACTGCCATGAGTGCTTGTAGAATAAGGCAGTTGTCTCACTGATGTTGAGAGAAATGTGCCCTTGATCTGCATATCATTATGACATATCTGTGAAAATTTTGTTGCTAATTACATCTGAATACTGCAAGGTCATTAGCCAAATTATCATGTAACAACACACTTTATTCCTAGGGGAAATCACACAATTCTCCAAATCAATAAAGAAATCTATGATGAAACAAGACAAATGAACGCAATGCCCGTTACCTTCACTAATTAAAAACTATGTACCACATTACATGGAAAATATAAGAAGATATTCTTATATGGGCAGGTCACGAATTCTATGTTGATCAGACAATATCACAAATTAGACAACAAATTGGCAACTCAAGTTCTGTACTAGAACAAGTAAGTATCGAACTGCTCAGAATATGGATCTCACTACTCTGACGCTTACGTGTCCCGAAACCGCCAAAGCGTGTACCCATCACACCTGATGGCAGCTGGCAGACAAAGAGCCATTTATCTTAATCTCCCCCTTCAACATTCTGTCTTCCAAAAAACTCTGCATGGAGGGGACGATTCAGTGCTGTTGTAGATGTGACGAACGAGAATATCGCTTCCAGAATGAAATTTTCACTGTGCAGCGGAGTGTGCGCTGATATGAAACTTCCTGGAAAATTAAAACTGTGTGCCGGAACGAGACTCGAAGTCGGGACCTTTGCTTTTCGCGGTCAAGTGCTCTACCTACTGAGCTACCCAAGCATAACGCACGCCCTGTCCTCACAGCTTTAATTCCGCCATTACCTCGTCTCCTACCTTCCAAACTTCACAGAAGCTCTCCTGCGAATGCTACGGTCGCAGGTTGAATCCTGCCTCGGGCATGGATGTATGTGTTGTCCTTAGGTTAGTTAGGTTTAAGTAGTTCTAAGTTCTAGGGTACTGATGACCACAGATGTTAAGCCCCATAGTGCTCAGAGCCATTTTTTTTTCTCCTGCGAATCTTGCTTATTTCACGACAAAACCGGGTAACCTCCGCCAAGCACCATACGGTGCCTCCCGGAACATGGATCTAGGTGTAGATATAGATATAGAACACAGCGGAACTACCCACTCTTGCTGTGCAGAATGCACTTTAAGAAACACAAGGTTGGTACCAGCTTGGAGCAATGCCTTCTCGATTGATCGTCTTCTTCGTGCTAAGCACTGTGTTGGGGTGACACATTCGACTGGATGCACCAACATTTTGGAGCAAAAGCGACCCACTTTCTCATAACGGCTGTGTGGCGTTGCAGAATCTCGTCCCTTAATGTTCGTGAAGAAAAGGCAAGAACGCCATACTCAGTTATTCCCTGGGGATGACAGTTTGCAGTACGATGTGCTCTGCCCTCAGCGAGGACAGGCGCTGGCTGCGCCCACAAGGGCATGGAACAGGCCACAGATCCACTTCCATGAAAATTGCCCTGCTCCCTGGAAGGCTCGCCTCTGCTAATGAGATTCGCTGACTGCTTTCTACCGACAAAAAGGAACCTAAGGCCGCAGTAGGATCGCACCTTGCTAGTGAGAAAAAATAGTGAAATAGGACAAATCTTTTTGAAATACTTAGTATTATTATGTACTTATATCTTTTAGTTCCTTCTTTAGGTCTATTTTTCGGGTTGTGCACATCATTTGATAAAAACGGAACCCTTATAAGGTCACTTTGCTATCCATCTGTCCGCCTGTTACGACCCCTATTTTGAGGAGTTGGTGGAGTATCAATTGAAATTAATGTCATATTTTAAAGTCTGCGGTCCCTTGGCGGTGCGAAAAATTTAAGCTCGTGTTGTTGTTGCTGTGGTCTTCAGTCCTGAGACTGGTTTGATGCAGCTCTCCATGCTACTCTATCCTGTGCAAGCTTCTTCATCTCCCCATACCTACTGCAGCCTACATCCTTCTGAGTCTGCTTAGTGTATTCATCTCTTGGTCTCCCTCTACGATACCCCCCCCCCCCCCACGCTGCCCTCCAGTACTAAACTGGTGATCCCTTGATGCCTCAGAACATGTCCTATCAACCGATCCCTTCTTCTAGTAAAGTTGTGCCACAAACTCCTCTTCTCCCCAATTCTGTTCAATACCTCCTCATTAGTTATGTGATCACACCATGTAATCTTCAGCATTCTTCTGTAGCACCACATTTCGAAAGCTTCTATTCTCTTCTTGTCCAAAGTATTTGTCGTCCATGTTTCAGTTCGATACATGGCTACACTCCATACAAATACTTTCAGAAACGACTTCCTGACACTTAAATCTATACTCGATGTCAACAAATTTCTATTCTTCAGAAACGCCTCCCTTGCCATTGCCAGTCTACACTTTATATCCTCTCTACTTCGACCATCATCAGTTATTTGGCTCCCCAAATAGCAAAACTCCTTTACTACTTTAAGTGTCTCATTTCCTAATCTAATTCCCTCAGTATCACCCGAATTAATTCGACTACATTCCTTTATCCTCGTTTTGCTTTTGTTGATGTTCATCTTATGCCCTCCTTTCAAGACACTGTCCATTCCGTTCAACTGCTCTTCCAATTCTTTGCTGTCTCTGACAGAATTACAATGTCATCGGCGAACCTCAAAGTTTTTATTTCTTCTCCATGGATTTTAATACCTACTCCGAACTTTTCTTTTGTTTCCTTTACTGCTTGCTCAATATGCAGATTGAATAGTATCGGGGAGAGGCTACAACCCTGTCTCACTCCCTTCCCAACCACTGCTTCCCTTTCATACCTCTCGACTCTTATAACTGCCATCTGGTTTCTGTACAAATTGTAAATAGCCTTTCGCTCCCTGTATTGCCTCACGTGTTCCAACAATTCTACGGAATCCAAACTGATCTTCCCCGAGGTCGGTTTGTATCAGTTTTTCCATTCGTCTGTAAAGAATTCGCGTTAGTATTTTGCAGCTGTGACTTATTAAACTGTCTTCTAAGTCAGTGCAATTAAAAGATGAGGCCATTTTTGTCATATATTTCGAAAGTCGCCAACTCGCTCAACAGAACTTACAGATGGACCACTTCTGTAGATGTCTGGCATGGTGGCCTAACGGTTACACCCGTCCTACAAGCTCTTTAAGAAGCCACCCATCACGGCTTCCTTCCTCTCCAATCCTTTCAACGCACATCCTAAGAAAAAAAGTGAAACACGTGTAGTCTTCGTTTTAAACTAGCCTTCACCGCTCTACAATGTGAGGGGTCACCTATGACAGCAAATGGTTCGGATTCCACGTTAAACCATAGTTCCACTTGCCCCAGTTGTGTAACTGGGGTAGGTTAGCGACACGAAAGTCGCTGAAGTGACGTCCAGTAGAAAGACTTGCATGACGCCACTGAGCCGTACGAAATTACATAGTATTATCTATATAAATTTGTCCTGTGGCCTCACTATGATATTGGTAGGGGGCTCAGTACCCAGTGGTCAAGATGTCCGTTCATGAAGTTTCGTTCGCTAGCTTGCTGGACGGGAAGAGGTGAGGGGACGCTAAGATTGTCCTACGGCTGACAGAGGGGAGCTTCGTCAGGTATGATGAAGACAGCTTCTTTAGGAGAAGAACACCCAAAGTCACAGTTCCCTGTCCTCCAGAAGTAAAGGTTTAGCTAGAGGGCAACAATTTCTACTAGAAAAAAATTAACCACTTACAAGTTTCATCAGATAAACAGCCGGACAGGTAAACATTATGCAGACTCTACCATGAAAAGTTCAGGAAAAAGGATACGGAACACAGGAAAGGTTAAAGATAGCAAAGTGGAATGACAGAGGACTCACCAGTAAGAAACTGAATTAGTTCAAGAAATGAAAAACAGAAGAAATAGATGTAATAGATAGTACGCAAACGAAGCAAAAGTTAAAAGGACCAAAGATGATTAATGATGTGAGATGTTTTACAGAGTAGTACTGTTACACCACGGAGCTCAGATAGGAGTGGCCATTAGTACGGAACACGACGACGTATCCCTCCTCGTCTTGTGGAACGTGGACAAAAAGTGGGCATCTAAAGTAGACTCACACACTGTTATTAACAAACAAATAATAACTGTAAGATTAAAGTACAACAGAGGCTACATGACAGTAGAATGCACTAGAAGAATGAAAAAAATGTTCAAATATGTGTGACATCTTATGGGACTTAACTGCTAAGGCCATCAGTCCCCAAGCTTACACACTACTTGACCTAAATTATCCTAACTACAGACACACACACACACCCATGTCCGAGGGAGGACTCGAACCTCCGCCGGGACCAGCCGCACAGTCCATGACTGCAGCGTACAGACCGCTCGCCTAATCCCACGCGGCAGAAGAATGAAAGGAAGAGTAAACAAAAGAATGGTATCATATTTTGTAAAATGAAATAATCAAGCAAAATAAAAATGACTTAATGATTTTACTTGGAGATTTTAACACAAGAGTAGGGAACCAACATATAAATAATGTAATTGGCACCCAAAGGGAAGTATTTTAAATAAAAATGGACAAGAATCTAGACATTTATATTAAAGATGGAGAAATTCCTCCAGCTGTATTTAAGTTGTCGATTTTATTTTGGCAACTAGTTTCAACGTTGTAACAACGTCATCTTCAGGCCCATACACTTGTTGACGTCAACGTGGTTAGTAGCCACCTTCCTCACGGAGCACGTCCGTATCTCCCCACTGACTTCTGGTACCAGCCGCGCGCAGTTGACGTCAGCAGGTGTATGGGCCTGAAGATGACGTTGTTACAACGTTGAAACTAGTTGCCAAAATAAAATCGACAACTTAAATACAGCTGGAGGAATTTCTTCATTTTTAATATAAATTTATACCAGCTGACGTCTCACTGTCCTCCATTTCAACTGTACAAATGTACGAAGAATTTAGACAGTTCACAATTTGTGTAACTGGAAAATTCCTAACACTTTCATTAAAAAAAGATATTCACAAGTGCACATGGTCATCTCGAGGTCAAAGGTCATTTAATTTAAAAAAAGTAGTTCAAATGGCTCTGTGCACTACGGGACTTAACACCTGTGGTCATCAGTCCCCTACACCTTAGAACTACTTAAACCTAACTAACCTAAGGACATCACACACATCCATGCCCGAGGCAGGATTCGAACCTGTGACCGTAGCAGTTGCACGGTTCCGGACTGCGCGCCTAGAACCGCGAGACTACCGCGACCGGCGGTCATTTAATTGATTATATAACAGTAAACAAATCAGCGTCATCACTGATAACCGATTCAAGAGTATATCGAAGAAGCGACATGAATTCAGGCCATTATTTAGCATTTTCTAACATGAATAGCTTAACAAGATAGAGAAGGATTGAAAACACTCACATAAATAAAGAAACAACATTCAAAGTACTCTTGCTGCAGGATAAAAACATATAAACCTTATACGAAAAGAGATTAAATGAACAATTACAAATGAAACCCACATCTGAAAATGTTAATGAACAATGGACGAATATAAGTAGTAGAGTTCAAAAGGTGGCTTTGGAAGTGCTGGAAATTAGATTTGAAAGACATACGAAGAGGGGATTAAGAATATAGGACGAAAAACTAGAAAAAGTAATAAGAGAGAAAAAAGAAGTATGTCTTAAATACCCACTAAGAAAAATACCAGAATAAAGAATAGAATAGTCGGAAAAAAATGCTAAACGAGAATGTAAGCAAGCACACAGGGCAAGTTGGGACAGATATACGAGGGCTGCCCAGAAAGTAATGCACGGCATCTTTTTTTTTCTCAGCCGAAAACAATGTTACGAACGCGAAACGTTACGTATGTACCGTCATTGAATTTCTCATTGTAGGGAAAGGAACTGTGAGGAATATACACAAACGCTTGTGCGAAGTTTATGGAGCATCTGCTGTCGACAGAAGAACTGTTAGTTGCTGGGCACGGAGGGTGAGGTCATCAGAAGGCTGTTCGGCAGAGCTCCAAGGTTCGCAGCGGTCGGGGAGACCATTCACGGCTGTCACACCTGACATGTTGCACCGAGCTGATGTTGCCATTCTCGAGGACAGACGCATTACGACTCAGCAAAGGGAGTGTGGATGCGATTAACCGCACACTTACAAGGAGACGGCACCACCGTGGGGTCTGGGATTTGTCGAAATTTTGTGTGGTGAAAGAGAACCCCTAACACCTCACGTGGTTAAAATATTAGGACGCACTACCCAGAAAATCCCGAGAAAAATCGATCCAAAGTTCCTTAGGTGCGGTATGATTATAAAATGTTAGTCCATTGCTAAGCTGCCTTTTGGCCTAGATGGACAGGGCTCGGACTCTTATGTCAGAGGTCTTGGGTTCGATTCCTCCTCGGGCCCTTTCTTTTTCTTCTGTTCTTCTTTTGTTATTCCATCATTATTCAAAAAGTTTCTCAAACCTAGATTATTTTTAAAACATTATTTTAGCTCAAGAACGTAAAGTTTTTCATTCACTGAAAAATATTCGTGCTCGTGGTTCTATTTCGTTTTATGGGGTTTCAAGGTTTAAAGGGGCTTTGTAAGGGTCCCCTTGGGATTATAACGGTCATCTGCGCATAGGACTGTGCGCGAGCCGGCAGTTTGTTTTCCGATTTCGTCGTGAACAAACGTGCCCGTTTTCAAATTTCAACGTGTTATTCCGACCCGAGGTTAAACATGTCGATTGAAGAAGTTGCTGGCTCATCTGGAATAGGAGAAGAAATTCCTGAACAATCCATTCATAGTGATCTATCAAAATTACGATTGAAGGACGCAGTGGTGTAGTATGAAAAGTTGTTGACGGAAAATAATTTAATATCATAGACATCTTCGGAAGAAATCTCTCGCGATGCTATGTCATTGGCCGAAGAAAAGAAAAAGAAGTGCTGGAGGAGGAATCGAACCCGAGACCTCTTGCAGAAGAGTCCGAGCCTAACCATCTAGGCCAGACGGCGGCTCAGTAGTGGGCCAACATTTCATACTCATAACGCACCTAAGAAACTTTGGATCGATTTTTCCAGGGATTTTCCGGGTAGTGCGTCCTAATATTTTAACCACGTGAGGTGTTAGGGGTCCTCTTTCACCACACAAAATTTCGGACAAATCCCCGACCTCACGGTCGTGCAGTCTCGTTGTTAGATATTCAAAAGTGTGTACAAGAGGGGTGCCACGATGTCTATGGTGGATCACAAATCTCACAGAAAAAACATTTCTTTTCATTTGTTGCAACGATTAGAAGCCGAGAGGGAGGCCTTCTTGTCCCGGATTGTGATAGGTGATGAATCCTGGATTCACCATTTTGAGCCCGACACAAAACGGTAGTCGGTGGAATAGCGTCATTCCCACTCCCCACAGAAGAAAAAAATCAAAGCCACTGCTTCCGCCAGTAAGATCATGATCACCCTGTTCTGGGACTGTGAAGGTGTGATTCTCATTGATGTGATGCCAAGAGGCGGTACCATTAATTCAGAAGCATTTGTCAACACATTAACGAAACTCAAGACGCCCTTCCAGCCACGTCGGCGCCACAGCAACCCAGTAGATGTTTTGCTGCAGCACGATAAAGCTCAGTTCCACAAAAGTCTGAGGACTACTGAACACATCGCAAAACAGGGTTGGACAGTGTTACCCCTATTCACCATACAGCCTGACCTAGCCCCCCCTCTTACGTCCACTTCTACATCTACATCTACATCTACATCTACATCCATACTCCGCAAGCCACCTGACGGTGTGTGGCGGAGGGTACCCTGAGTACGTATTGTACGTGGAAAGAAGGATTGTCGGTATGCTTCTGTGTGGGCTCTAATCTCTCTGATTTTATCCTCATGGTCTCTTCGCGAGATATACGTAGGAGGGAGCAATATACTGCTTGACTCTTCGGTGAAGGTATGTTCTCGAAACTTTAACAAAAGCCCGTACCGAGCTACTGAGCGTCTCTCCTGCAGAGTCTTCCACTGGAGTTTATCTATCATCTCCGTAACGCTTTCGCGATTACTAAATGATCCTGTAACGAAGCGCGCTGCTCTCCGTTGGATCTTCTCTATCTCTTCTATCAACCCTATCTGGTGCGGATCCCACACTGCTGAGCAGTATTCAAGCAGTGGGCGAACATGCGTACTGTAACCTACTTCCTTTGTTGTCGGATTGCATTTCCTTAGGATTCTTCCAATGAATCTCAGTCTGGCATCTGCTTTACCGACGATCAACTTTATATGATCATTCCATTTTAAATCACTCCTAATGCGTACTCCCAGATAATCTATGGAATTAACTGCTTCCAGTTGTTAACCTGCTATTTTGTAGCTAAACGATAAGGGACCTATCTTTCTATGTATTCGCATCACATTACACTTGTCTACATTGAGATTCAATTGCCATTCCGTGCACCATGTGTCAATTCGCTGCAGATCCTCCTGCATTTCAGTACAATTTTCCATTGTTGCAACCTCTCGATACACCACAGCATAATCTGCAAAAAGCCTCAGTGAACTTCCGATGTCATCCACCAGGTCATTTATGTATATTGTGAATAGCAACGGTCCTATGACACTCCCCTGCGGCACACCTGAAATCACTCTTACTTCGGAAGACTTCTCTCCATTGAGAATGACATGCTGCGTTCTGTTATCTAGAAACTCCTCAATCCAATCACACAATTGATCTGATAGTCCGTATGCTCTTACTTTGTTCATTAAACGACTGTGGGGAACTGTGTCAAACGCCTTGCGGAAGTCAAGAAACACGGCATCTACCTGTGAACCCGTGTTTAGGCCATTAAAGAATGCCATTCGTGGTAGACATTTTGAGGACAAGGAGGAGGTGATTCACACAATGAGGCACCAGGACAAGCATTAGTACCGATAGGGCACACACGCCCTTGTTTCGCGCTGGAGGAAGTCCATAGAACGGGATGGAGATTACGCTGAAAAATAGGGTGTGTAGATAAAATACCGTTCTTTCGTGTGTCTAATTCTCATTATGTTTAATAAAAGATTGTAAAAGAAACAAAATGCTGTGCATTACTGTCAGGGCAACCCTCGTATAAATAATCTAGACAATGGCATTCATGAACAGCAAGTACCTGTCATATACCAATCAACCATTTAAATAGACAAGGAAAAGATACATTAAAAATCCACACAATCACCGAAAAACAACAGGAATAACTTTATAAAAAGAAGTGGTATAATAAAAACTTAATGGAAGGAGCAGAAAGGTATAAGGATGGGGAAGGAGTGGATGTACGTGGACGTATTAGCAGAACTAGAAGCTTTAAAAACTATAAAAAGAGAAAGGCAGCTGGTATATGGCTCTTGAGCACTATGGGACTTAACATCTAAGGTCATCAGTCCCCTAGAACTTAGAACTACTTAAACCTAACTAAGCTAAGGACATCACACACATCCATGCCCGATGCAGGATTCGAACCTGCGACAATAGCAATCGCGCGGTTCCAGATTGAAGGGCCTAGAACCGCTCGGCCACACCGGCCGGCTGCGGCTGGTATATATTGCATTAACAGCGAATTATTAAAATAAGACAGAATTTTCCTCAAACTAAAATTTTTACATTTGCTAAATATATGCTGGAAGAAAGGGAGAATATAGGAAATCAGTTCAACAGCTGCTGTGTGCTCAATTGAAAAAGAGAGAGAAAGAGACTGAGAGCTGGATATTTAAACATATGTACAAATTTTAACTCTAAGGTAAAGTCCAATAGCGAAAACAATTTTAACTGATGACCAGAGTGAATTTTGATTTGGACGAACAACAATGGATAATAAATTTACTTTGAATACATTGTTAAACAAAAGGAGATAATTCAATAATGAAATACATATAGCTTTTATCGACTATGTCAAGTGTTTTGACAGATTAAGCAATATTAGAAGAAAATGGAATTCTAAGATACTTAATATGGCCATAAGAAGCTTATACAACGAAACAAAATTTATAATAAAAATAAGGAGTAAAATAAGTAAAAATAGCATTTAAACTGACCAAGGAGTTAAACAAAGTTGAAATCTTTCTCCAGTTTTATTCAGGTTATATGTAAATGACATGATTAAAAAATGGAACGAGGAAACAAAAAACGACAAAGAAATAAAACTAGATAAGGGCCACTACACAAAAGTATTAATGTATGCTGACGACCAAACTGTAATAGCCAAATCAAAACAAGAATTGCAAAGAAATGTTTTTAAATTAAACCAAAGCCAAAATTATAATTTCAGAACATCTGTATGAGGTCTACAACTTTACTTCCGATTTTCTTGCAATAGATGGCAGTTGTAGTGCACGTCGTAAGCGTCATACAATGAACTTCGGCATTTGTAAGCACAACGCCGTCAAAATATTTGTCGATTTGTGATTGGATTATTAAGTTATTTACGATTGATTTTGTCAACTTACGAGCCAAATTCTAATCATTTGCGGGAAGTTTCAATTTTCTGCTTCAGCGTAAAGAAATCAGCGGCTGAGGCTCCTAAAATGCTGGGTAACACGTATGGTGAGGTTCGTATTAATGATAGAACATGCGGAGAAAGGTTTTAGCACTTCAAGGATGGTAATTTTGATGTGGGAGATCGGCATGGCGGTAGAAGAGAGAAGGTTTCCGAAGCTGTGTCCTAGGAGTCTTTCGCGGTGGCATGCTTCAGTAACATTTCGGTTCACAAGACGTCATTTTGAATAAAACATTCGAGCTTTCGACAGCTTTCCTCGCCATCGTCAAAAGTAACTGAAATCACTGACTGCCGGGACTTATGTAAATGCAGCGTCTGGAACCTTCCACAGAGGGCCGGAGTGGCACATGCGCGTAAGAGAGGTTGGGCAGCTCCTAGCGGCTCCGTCCTGCCACGGGACCGAGTGACGTCACATGGCGCAAGCGGCCGGCACCACGTTTGAAACTTCTGCTCCCGTGTCCCTACATCTTTGCTTTCACTGAAGTTCAAATCCCGCCCCCATGTCTATTAAGCGTGTACCCTTGGTCTCTGTTAAAATTGTTGCTGTTTATTCTAATTTCGCCCTCTTCTTTGATAACAGAATTCCAATATGATGTTGTACGCCGTTTTTTTTTTTTTTTTCCAGCGCCTCGATGTCTGCCAATATTGTATACTGTTAGTGGTATAGAGCATTACATTGGACATCTCTCGCACGATGTGACTGAGGACGTCGGTGTAACTACTATCTGTATCCTAGCAAAAGCCATCCAATATTAGCAGGGAGGAACGACATGGCTTACCCTTATTGTGTGAGAATAAGGGTTGTATTGCCAGCCGACCAAGTAAATGCCACTGTGATCCGGAACACCAAAGACTACCCCCTGAAGGTGCTGACTTTATTAGAAGATGATACATATCGGAAGCTTAGTCGCGATCCAACACAGATCATCGTCATACAGATAAGGAAGTTAATAAAGGACATCGGTATGCCAGAAGTGACGGAGAAATTAATATCTCGTGCTGTCAGACCTGCCAGAGCTATGGATTCCTGAAGATACACAAGGAAAATTTTCCTCTGAGGCATGTAGTTAGTGCGATCAGTTCACACATCGACAGACTAGAAAAACATTTGGAAGGGTTATTAGCACCCAAACTGGGACACTGTGATGACGTTGGTAACTCGCAGACATTCGTTGAGACCGTCAAGAAAATAAAGGTGGGGCAATATGACAGAATGGTTCGTCTGGACGTTATGTCACTATTTACGAGACAACTGGTACGAGAGAAGCTGGATCTTTCGGCCCAACAGTTTCCACCCGAGATCGTCAAGCTGTTCCACCATGCTTTAACAATGACGTACTTCTTTGTATCGCAACGAATATTACGAGACGATGAATGGCACAGCCATGGGATCTACACTACTTCCATCCGTCGCGAACATTTTTGTGGATCACTTGAGGAGCAAGCTCTGAACCCTGCGGCATTGCCACCATCTTGATTTCTACGGTACGTTGACGACACTTTCTTGGTATGGGCTCACGGTGAAGATGCACTGCAGCAGTTCGTCGTCCACATGGGTGGTGTCCATTCAAACAATAAATTTACTACCGAGTTGGAGAGGGATCGCAAACTTCCATTCTTGGATGTTTTAATTGCATGGAAAGCAGAAGACTGAGTTGCTCATTCAGTGCACAAGAAATTTATGCGCACTGAACGATTCTTAATGCCAATAGATTTCACCAAACTGTACGCAAAAAGCGGTACTGAACACGTGAATTCACAGGGAGAAGATTGTTTCTGAGGACGACTAGCTAGAAGGAAGAAGGAAGGATTTAACGGCTCATCGACATCGAGGTCATTAGAGACGGAGCACAAGCTCGCATTATGTCAAGGATAGCGAAGGAAAACGGACGTACCATCCAGGAATATTCCCGAAGCGGTTTAGGAAATCACGGAAAACCTAAATCTGGATGGCCAGACGAGGGTTTCAACCGTCGGCCTCTCGAACGTGTCTGAATTTCAGCATTTTTTAGCGCGTGTTCATTGATAATGGTTACAGCAGAGGAAAAATTGCTGAAGCTTTAATGTGACCGAAAATCTCACGTCAACGAATCAGCACGGCTTTAGAACGCATCGCTGGCGCGAAATCCAGTATGCTTTTTTGTCACATGATATACTGTGAACTATGGATGAAGGGCAACATGCCGATTCCATATTTCTAGATTTCCGAAAATCATTCGACACGATACCCCACTGCAGGTTGCTAACGAAGTTACTTGTATACGGAATATGGAATAGGCTCCCAGAAATGTGAGTGGCTCGAAGACTTCTTAAGTAATAGAACCCAGTATGCTGTCCTCCATGGCGAGTGTTCATCGGCGACAGG
This sequence comes from Schistocerca gregaria, assembly GCF_023897955.1. Taxonomy (NCBI): domain Eukaryota; kingdom Metazoa; phylum Arthropoda; class Insecta; order Orthoptera; family Acrididae; genus Schistocerca; species Schistocerca gregaria. Next base: position 932,031,747 of record NC_064921.1, read on the forward strand.
AGTGCCCCAGGAAAGTGTGATAGGACCATTGCCATTTTCTATATACATAAATGATCTGGCAGACAGGGTGGGCAGCAATCTGCCATTGTTGCTGTGACGTACAGGAAGGAGTTGAAGGTAAGTGTCTGTAGGTTGATACAAGATGAGCTAGACAAGTTTTCTAGTTGGTGTGATGGATGGCAGCTGGCACTTAACGTACAAAAATGCAAGTTCATGCAGATGAGCAGGGAAAGCCAACCCTTAATGTTTGAATAGAGCATTGTTTGACGTAGTCACGGCTGCGAAGCGATACGAAATGCAACGAGCATGTGAGGATTTTGGTAAGGAAGAGAAGAGTCGACTAAGGTTTATTGAGAGAATTTTAGGAATGTATGGTTCACTTCTACATCCACATCTACATCCATACTCCGCAAGCCACCTGACGGTGTGTGGCGGAGGGTACCAGACTCGTTACTGTTCGTGGAAAGAAAGATTGTCGGTATGCCTCTGTGTGGGTTCTAATCTCTCTGATTGTATCCCTATGGTCTCTTCGCGAGATATACATAGGAGGCAGCAATATGCTGCTTGACTCCTCGGTGAAGGTGTGTACTAGAAACTTCAACAAAAGCCCGTACCGAGCTACTGAGCGTCTCTCCCGCAAAGTCTTCCACTGGAGTTTATCTACCATCTCCGTAACGCTTTCGCGATTACTAAATGATCCCGTAACGAAGCGCGCTGCTCTCCGTTGGATCTTCTCTATCTCTTCGATCAATCCTGTCTGGTACGGATCCCACACCGGTGAGATGTCATCAAGCAGTGGGCGAACAAGTGTACTGTAACCTACTTCCTTTGTTTTCGGACTGCATTTTCTTAGGATTCTTTCAATGAATCTCAGTCTGGCATCTGCTTTACCGACGATTAATTTTATATGGTCATTCCATTTTAAATCAATCCTAATGCCTACTCCCAGATAATTTCTGGAACTAACTGCTTCCAGTTGCTGACCTGCCGTACTGTAGCTAAATGGTAAAGGATCTTTCTTTCTATGTATTCGCAGCACAATCACTTGTCTACATTGAGATTCAATTGCCATCCCCTGCACCATTCGTTGCAGATCCCCCTGCATTTCAGCACAATTTTCCATTGTTACAACCTCTCGATATACTACAGCATCATCCGCAAAAAGCCTCAGTGAACTTCCGATGTTATCCACAAGGTCATTTATATATATTGTGAATAGAAACGGTCCTACGACACTCCCCTGCGGCACACCTGAAATCACTCTTACCTCGGAAGATTTCTCTCCACTGAGAATGACATGCTGCGTTCTGTTATCTAGGAACTCTTCAGTCCAAGCACACAGTTGGTCTGATAGTCCATATGCTCTTTGCTCATTATACGACTGTGGGTAACAGCAGGGATGGCTAGAAAACAAATGTAAGGATGTAGAGGCTTATCTCACTAGGGCTAAGATAGACACTGCCTACAGGAAAATTGAAGAGACCTTTGGAGAAAAGAGAGCCACTTGTATGAATATCAAGAGCTCAGATGGAAACCCAGTTCTAAGCAAAGAAGAGAAAGCAGAAAGGTGGAAGGAGTATATAGAGGGTCTATACAAGGGTGATGCACTTGAGGGCAATATTATGGAAATGGAAGAGGATGTAGATGAAGATGAAATGGGAGATACGATACTGCGTGAAGAGTTTGACAGAGCACTGAAAGACCTGAGTCGAAACAAGGCCCCGGGAGTAGACAACGTTCCATTAGAACTACTGATGGCCTTGGGAGAGCCAGTCCAGACAAAACTCTACCATCTGGTGAGCAAGATGTATGAGACACGCGAAATACCCTAAGACTTCAAGAAGAATATAATAATTCCAATCCCAAAGAAAGCATGTGTTGACAGATGTGAAAATTACCGAACTATCAGTTTAATAAGTCACAGCTGCAAAATACTAACGCGAATTCTTTACAGACGAATGGAAAAACTGGTAGAAGCCGACCTCGGGGAAGATCAGTTTGAATTCCGTAGAAATATTGGAACACGTGAGGCAATACTGACCTTACGACTTATCATAAAAGAAAGATTAAGGAAAGGCAAACCTACGTATCTAGCATTTGTAGACTTATAGAAAGCTTTCGACAATGTTGACTAAATCCTCTCTTTCAAATTCTAAAGGAGGCAGGGGTAAAATATAGGGAGCGAAAGGCTATTTACAATTTGTACAGAAACCAGATGGCAGTTATAAGAGTCGAGGGACATGAAAGGGAAGCAGTGGTTTGGAGAGGAGTGAGACAGGCTTGTAGTCTCTCCCCGATGTTATTCAATCTGTATATTGAGCAAGCAGTAAAGGTAATAAAAGAAAAATTCGGAGTAGGTATTAAAATCCATGGAGAAGAAATAAAAGCTTTGAGGTTCGCCAATGACATTGTAATTCTATCAGAGACAGCAAAGGACTTGAAAGAGCAGTTGAACGGAATGGACAGTGACTTGAAAGGAGGATATAAGATGAACATCAACAAAAGCAAAACGAGGATAATGGAATGTAGTCGAATTAAGTAGGGGGATGCTGAGGGAATTAGATTAGGAAATGAGACACTTAAAGTAGTAAATGAGTTTTGCTATTTGGGGAGCAAAATGATTGATGATGGTCGAAGTAGAGAAGATATAAAATATAGACTGGCAATGGCAAGGGAAGCGTTTCTTAAGAAGAGAAATTTGTTAACATCGAGTATTGATTTAAGTGCCAGGAAGTCGTTTCTGAAAGTATTGGTATGGAGTGTAGCCATGTATGGAAGTGAAACATGGACGATAAATAGCTTAGACAAGAAGAGAATAGAAGCTTTCGAAATGTGGTGCTACAGAAGAGTGCTGAAGATTAGATGGGTAGATCACATAACTAATGATGAAGTACTGAATAGAATTGGGGAGAAGAGGAGTATGTGACACAACTTGACAAAAAAAAAGGACCGGTTAGTAGGACATGTTCTGAGGCATCAAGGGATCACAAATTTAGCATTGGAGGGCAGCGTCGAGGGTAAAAATCGTAGATGGAGACCAATAGATGAATACACTAAGCAGATTCAGAAGGATGTGGGTTGCAGTAAGTACTGGGAGATGAAGAAGCTTGCACAGGATATGGAAGCATGGAGAGCTGCATCAAACCAGCCTCAGGACTGAAGAGCACAACAACAACAACAACGGAGAACTGTATCAAACGCCTTGCGGAAGTCAAGAAACACAGCATCTACCTGGGAACTTATGTCTATGACCCTCTGAGTCTCTTCTGTAGAGGAGACTGCATATAAGACACAAATGCGACCTATTCTTGAGTGCTGCTTGGTTGTTTGGTATCTGCATCAGGTCGGACTTTTAACACTTATATCGATTAGATGTAGGTTTATATTATGTTACTATGTTCCTGCAATTACGGAGTGTATATTCAGTGTTAGTTAAAGTCATTGATTTCTGACAGGCAATTTGGAGATTAGTAATGTATATATGAACAAAGCAAAATGATTTGTTAAAATAATAAATTTTATATTATGTGTATGTTTTTAAGAAAAACAATGTTTATTGGAAGCTGGATCTGCTTAGTGCACTTGTATTTGTAATATATATATAAAAGATTTAGGGAAGTCCCTCCACAACGGAAGTGGCATGGCACGATGTAAAAGGTGCTTTTGGCGGGCAGCTCCTTGATGTGAATGGTACGCAGTATGTGGCTAGCCGTAGCATGGTACACTTCGACGGTGCTAAGAGAGGCGATTGGAAGCAGGTTTACAAACGATTTTTGCCTCGGATGTGGATCTGGCTACTATTCGGTATTCTCGGCAAAAAGGAATGGCTCTAATTTGTCGAAAATCCGACGCCAAAAAGAAAATTTATAGAGCATTCGAACATCAAGAGCCGTGAGTGCAATTAGCAGCCATGTCGTTTGCCACCAAAACTTCGCCACTGCTTTACTAACTTCATACATGCAGCTATGTATATGGGCATGGGCCAGTTAATTTGTGTGTGGTTTTAATAATAATCCAAATGCTATAAATCTGTGTCCGGAACCATATCTTCTATTCTGATCACGAACCAATGCAGGGTCCTCACCTAAGTGATACTAAAACCGAGTAGCATGTTTTAAATGAACAATTCTTGCATTCAAGTGTTTCAAAGTGATTTTTGGTCCAATGTAAAAGGAGCAGTAAAAGTTAAAGTTAAATCCACAAAATCGAAGTTAGATAAGATTTTGCTGAAGTACTTTTATTTTTTTTGCAAAGTGTAGTTTTGAAGAATACAGTGTCACATTGTGTAAATGTTATCGTCTAAAATACCTTCCTCACAGGTGATAAAAAAAGGCGAATAAGTTAAGCTCATTTTAAAAATAGTGTGGTCTTGATTTCTATAATGAATGATTCCTATTTAGAAGTTAATTAAGCCCAGTGTTGATTTTTTTGTCTTGCAAAGTGAATTATGAACTACCCCAAGTGAAATGAAGGATTAGCTTTGTTTGGATTAGTCTTTTCTACTGAAATAATCATAGAGCTTGACTACTGACACTGTACTAGTTTATGGGACCCCATCAATTCTCCACCTCTTAGAAAGATAATTGAGCTATTACTGCTGCTAAGGAAAACTGATATATGGAGAGAAGTATTAAGAGTGTATGATATTATTTACCTTTACTTGTGTTTCTTTTCATGTCAGCTAAGATATAAGCCCCTCATCTTGAAATTTAGTACTGCACTTCATGCAGTAACATTTTAATATTGATTAAGAAATGATCCTGAGTGTAGGAGTTATTAGTATGAGGTGGGTGCAAATTCGCTTTCCATAATTACTGGTGTGTGTGTTATTGATAACTAATGCTACACACAGCTCAGAATACCTTGTGTCAGCTTGTATCCTGTGCGCTATTCAAAGGGAAATGTGCCTAAATGGGCTAGCAACCGTTCATTTTTTTTCCATTCACATATAATTTTTACCACTTTCATTAACTCCCAAGGTTAAAGTCCTTTTAGTTTTTCTGTTAATTTCACCATATTTAAAATTATAGTCCTACACCTTTATCCATTAGATACATAAGCGGTCAAACATTCGAATTCCTCTCTGAGTCTAACGTTAGCTTGTTCCACGGTTCGCTTGTGCATCATACGTGGCAATTTAGTGGAATGACTTTTCCCGTGACAGGACTAAAGGTTCGGTTGTTAGGGAAGAGTGACATATAACGGGCTATCGTTATGGACTGAAAGAAGACATGGAAGAAGTTCAGAGGCGAGCTGCCACATTGGTTACCGGTAGGTTCGAACGGCTTGTAAGTGTTACGGATATTCTTTCGGAGCTCAAGAGGGAATCCCTGGAGGGAAGAAGACATTCATTTCGAACTGAGAAAGTTTAGAGATGCGACATGTAAAGCTGACTGCAGAACCATCCTACTGCCGCCAACTGCATTTCGCATAGCGCATAGCTTGCGCTGTATACAGGCAGGTCCATTGATAGTGACCTGGCCAAATATCTCACGAAATAAGCATCGAACGAAAAAACTACAAAGAAAGAAACTCGTTTAACTTGGAGGGGAAACCAGATGGCGCTATGGTTGGCCCGCTACATGGCGCTACCATAGGTCAAACGCATATCAACTACGTTTTTTAAAATAGGAACCCCCATTTTTTATTACATATTCGTGTAGTGCGTAAAGAAATATGAATGGTTTAGTCGGACCACTATTTTCGCTTTGTTACAGATGGCGATGTAATAGTCACAAACGAATAAGTACGTGGTATCACGTAATACTCCGCCAGCGCGGATGGTATTTGCTTCGTGATACATTACCCATATTAAAATGGACCGTGTACCAATTGCGGAAAACGTCGATATCGTGTTGATGTATGGCTATTGTCATCAAAATGCCCAACGGGCGTGTGCTATGTACGCTGCTCGGTATCCTGGACAACATCATCCAAGTGTCCGGACCGATCGCCGGGTAGTTACGTTATTTAAGGAAACAGGAAGTGTTCAGTCACATGTGAAACGTCAACCACGACCTGCAACAAATGATGATGCCCAAGTAGGTGTTTTAGCTGCTGTTGCGGCTAATCCGCACATCAGTAGCAGACAAATAGCGCGAGAATCGGGAATCTCAAAAACGTCGTTGTTGAGAATGCTACATCAACATCGACAGCACCCGTACCATATTTCTATGCACCAAGAATTGCATGGCGACGACTTTGAACGTCATGTACAGTTCTGACACTGGGCACAAGAGAAATTACTGGACGATGACAGATAATTGCACGCGTTCTATTTAGCGACGAAGCGTCATTCACCAACAGCAGTAACGTAAACCGACATAATATGCACTATTGGACAACGGAAAATCCACGATGGGTGCGACAAGTGGAACATCAGCGACCTTGGCGGGTTAATGTATGCTGCGGCATTATGGGAGGAAGAATAATTGTCCCACATTTTATCGATGGCAATCTAAATGGTGCAATGTATGCTGATTTCCTACGGAATGTTCTACTGATGTTAGTACAAGACGTTTCACTGGATGACAGAAAGGTGATGCACTTCCAACATGATGGATGTCCGGCACATAGCTCGCGTGTGGGTGAAGCGGTATTGAATAGCATACTTCATGACAGGTGGACTGGTCGTCGAAGCACCATACCATGGCCCGCACGTTCACCGGATCTGCGTCTCCGGATTTCTTTCTGTGGGGAAAGTTGAAGGATAAGTGCTATCGTGATCCACCGACAACGCCTGACAACATGTGTTAGCGCATTGTCAATGCATTTGCGAACATTACGGAAGGCGAACTGCTCGCTGTTGAGAGGAATATCGTTATACGTATTGCCAAATGCATTGAGGTTGACGGACATGATTTTGAGCATTTATTGCATTAATGTGGTATTTACAGGTAATCACGCTGTAACAGCGTGCATTCTCAGAAATGATAAGTTCACAAAGGTACATGTATCACATTGGAACAACCGAAATAAAATGTTCAAACGAACCTACGTTCTGTATTTTAATTTAAAAAACTCACTTGTTACCAACTGTTCATCTAAAATTGTGACCGATATGTTTGTGACGATTACAGCGCCATCTATCAAAAAGCGAAAAAAGTGGTCCAACTAAAACATATTTCTTTACGTACTACACGAATATGTAATAAAAAATGGGGGTTCCTACTTTTAAAAAACCGTAATTGATTTCCGTTTGACCTATGGCAGCGCCATCTAGCGCGCCAACCATAGCGCCATCTGGTTTCCACTTTCAAGCTAGACAAGTTTCGTTCTTTGTGGTTTTTTCGTTTGACGCTTATTTCATGAGATATTTGGCCCGGTCACGATCAATGGACCACCCTGTAGATGTAGATGTAGATGTGAAAGTGCCACCGACGAAAGACGCCCCCTGAATCGGCGGAAGAGGCCACGCCAGCTTCGTACCTTCCATATTGTGGAGCAAGTGCTAGCAAGACAGGTCACGTGTGGAAGAGACATGGAATGAGTCCAGTATTAAGGCCCGCCTCCAAGATAAGAAATATGCTACGCTCCGTTAAAGACAACACACGTCTTCGAGTTCTTGGCGTGTGTGGCATCCCTTTGAATGTGGTACCATTTATATAGGTGAAAACATTCGCAGTGCTGCCACGCGCTGTGCAGAGAGTTAACGACATATCAGAGAAAGGGAACTTGAGAAGTCGGCGGTGGCTGAACACTGCCTAGAAAACGGGAATAAAGTACAATTTGAGAAAACGAGAATTTTGGCTCCAACAACATCATATTGGGATTCTGTTATCAAAGAACCGTCCGAAAATAGAATAAACAGCAACAATTTTAACAGAGAGCAAGAGTATACACTTAGCAGAGCATGGGGACGGGCTTTGGACATTGAGCGAAAGCAAGGCGTAGGCCGCACGGCTGTAGGGAGGTGGCAGAGGAGTTCCAAACGTGGCTCCGGCCGCTTCAGCCGTGTGACGTCACTCGGTCCCATGCGGGGCCAACGAGAAAGACAGACCGCGGCGAGTACGTCACGAAGGTAGGCCTGAGCTCCCTCGCTCGCTCGCTCAACTTAGCAGAGAAACTGCGTTCCTGCACGTGTTAACGCGTAACTGTATGTGTATGTACAAACGAAGAATTGCATCTTCTACCGGAATCCACTGATACAGGATCTTACTGTTATTAGTCCTAAAATGACAGGAGGTGCGTAGACCTACTAATAATTTGTTACCGCTGTATTGGGATTCAACAAAATTAAAATCATGTCAGAATGATTATCAGTTGCATAAGGCACCACATCTTGTGCGAAATGAGGACTGTTATGCAGAAGAGACTCAATGCTACAAACAAGCTGTTTCGCCGTTTACGTTGAGAATTGATCTTAAATTTGTAAGTAGGCTGTTTAGGTTTTATGTTGGTAACGTCACGCAGCGCTCTGTATGAAAATCACTGGCTGTGTTGTGTGCAGTCTGTGGCTGGTTGGCATTGTTGGAATATTCGCTATTGTACTGTTGGGCAGTTGGAGGTGAGCCGCCAGCAGTGGTGGATGCGGCGAGAAGGATGGCAGCGTTTTGAGAGCGGACTATCTGGACGTGTGTCCCTCAGAAAAAAGAAATTTGTAAGACTGGATGTCACGAACTGATATGGGCTTCTGATATTTGCAGTAACAAAAAAACTTGGCTTATATAAGCAGAAATCGAAGCAAAATGTAGACATAACGCAACAAGATAGATATCCTAAAAGTGTTTTGCAATATATACCCAAAGCGGTAAGGCACGTAATTGCCCCAGCAAGCGTTGGAGCTACGACGCTGAAGCCGGAACAGCTTCCTAGAACCAAATCCGCGAATGGTTCATACGTATAATTAAATTTGTACGGAACACTCAGAGCGTGAACCATACTCGCACTTGTCCGGTTTTCGTTTTCTTTTTGATAATGTGGAGTGGCTGAAGATTGTTAATCGAAACTGGGTGGTTTCTGTACTGCATATTAGTAGCTATTGAGGATTTGTGGGCTTTATGATGTCTAAAGCAGTCAACACGTTCTCAAAACCGCTCTTTGCATTTTCTCTCACATTGTCCGATGTAAAGGGATCGGCATTAGGAGCAAGTTATTTCATAGACTACTGTCTGATCAGATCTGCTCCGTCCGTGCTTGATGTTGCACAGTATTATTTTTGCTGTGTCGTCCGAGTAAGACACAGTCAGGGCAAAAGCACCACTGGAGCAAAGATGAGAGCTTGTACCAGACCCATAGAGACTCGCCACTTGCATGATTTCCACCGCCGGCCCTGGTGACCGAGCGGCTCTAGGCGCTGCAGTCCGGAACCGCGGGACTGCTAAGGTCGCAGGTTCGACTCATGCCTCGGGCATGGATGTGTGAGATGTCCTTAGCTTAGTTAGGTTTAAGTAGTTCTAAGTTCTAGGGGACTGATGACCTCAGATGTTAAGTCCCATAGTGCTGAGAGCCATTTTAATCATTTGATTTCTTCCATCCCCACGAGTGGCGCTGAAGTTGAAGATATCGACTTCGCCTTTGCCAATTGCCGGCAGAGTAATCCGCCAATGACCGGACGACAACGGACAGAAGCCTACTCGGAAGACAGAACAACAGCTCCTACCCACTTTGTTATAGATCATCGTCCAGAGCTGATGTGGACAGGGAACTCTTAGAAGTGAACAGACAGTTGTAAATTGCATTTTCTATGTGCTGTGAAGCTTGTCTACGGTTAGTTGCACTTATCCATTGAGGGCCTTTTTCTGTTCTATTACATGCAGTGTTGCACTCTTAATAAAATGGTTCAAATGACTCTGAGCACTATGCGAGTTAATCTATGTACATTACACACATCCATGCCAGAGGTAGGATTCGAACCTGCGACCTTAGCGGTCGCTCGGCTCCAGATTGTAGCGCCTAGAACCGCCTGGCCACTCCGGCCGGCGCAGTCTTAACATTTCGACAGGTCACAAAGACAAGTAAACCTTTTAACAGATTTGTTTGACTTTGTTACTGATTTGTTGGACTGTTGTAGAACCTTCGCTCTCTTAACCTGTTACCTGGCCCTGGGGCACAGCTGTGTAATAATGGCAGGAATATCTTGTCTTGGCGGTGTACTGCACCAGAAGATGTTTCACGAACTCACAAACTCGGCCCACCGTAACAACAGTGGCAACTTGGCTTCCACAGCAGTTGCGACGAGGCCCTTACAATACTGGTGACCACACACGCACACACACACACACACACGCACACACACACACACACACACACACACACACACACACACACACACACACACACAGACATACGCACACACACCCACGCACACATGTTGTTGTTGTTGTTGTTGTCTTCAGTCCTGAGACTGGTTTGATGCAGCTCTCCAAGCTACTCTATCCTGTGCAAGCTGCTTCATCTCCCAATACCTACTGCAACCTACATCCTTCTGAATCTGCTTAGTGTATTCATCTCTTGGTCTCTCTCTACGATTTTTACCCTCCACGCTGCCCTCCAATGCTAAATTTGTGATCCCTTGATGCCTCAAAACATGTCCTACCAACCGATCCCTTCTTCTAATCAAGTTGTGCCACAAACTTCTCTTCTCCCCAATCCTATTCAATACCTCCTCATTAGTTACGTGATCTACCCATCTAATCTTCAGCATTCTTCTGTAGCACCACATTTCGAGAGCTTCTATTCTCTTCTTGTCCAAACTAGTTATCGTCCATGTTTCACTTCCATACATGGCTACACTCCAAACAAATACTTTCATAAACGACTTCCTGATACATAAATCTATATTCGATGTTAACAAATTTCTCTTCTTCAGAAACGCTTTCCTTGCCATTGCCAGTCTACATTTTATATCCTCTCTAATTCGACCATCATCAGTTATTTTACTTCCTAAATAGCAAAACTCCTTTACTACTTTAAGTGTCTCATTTCCTAATCTAATTCCCTCAGCACCACCCGATTTAATTTGACTACATTCCATTATCCTCGTTTTGCTTTTGTTGATGTTCATCTTATATCCTCCTTTCAAGACACTGTCCATTCCGTTCAACTGCTCTTCCAAGTCCTTTGCCGTCTCTGACAGAATTACAATGTCATCGGCGAACCTCAAAGTTTTTATTTCTTCTCCATGAATTTTAATACCTACTCCAAATTTTTCTTTTGTTTCCTTTACTGCTTGCTCAATATACAGATTGAATAACATCGGGGAGAGGCTACAACCCTGTCTTACTCCTTTCCCAACCACTGCTTCCCTTTCATGTCCCTCGACTGTCATCTGGTTTCTGTACAAATTGTAAATAGCCTTTCGCTCCCTGTATTTTACCCCTGCCACCTTCAGAATTTGAAAGAGAGTATTCCAGTCAACATTGTCAAAAGCTTTCTCTAAGTCTACAAATGCTAGAAACGTAGGTTTGCCTTTTCTTAATCTTTCTTCTAAGATAAGTCGTAAGGTCAGTATTGCCTCACGTGTTCCAACATTTCGACGGAATCCAAACTGATCCTCCCCGAGGTCCGCATCTACCAGTTTTTCCATTCGTCTGTAAAGAATTCGCGTTAGTATTTTGCAGCTGTGACTTATTAAACTGATAGTTCGGTAATTTTCACATCTGTCAGCACCTGCTTTCTTTGGGATTGGAATTATTATATTCTTCTTGAAGTCTGAGGATATTTCACCTGTCTCATACATCTTGCTCACCAGCTGGTAGAGTTTTGTCATGACTGGCTCTCCCAAGGCCGGCAGTAGTTCTAATGGAATGTTGTCTACTCCGGGGGCCTTGTTTCGACTCAGGTCTTTCAGTGCTCTGTCAAACTCTTCACGCAGTATCTTACCTCCCATTTCGTCTTCATCTACATCCTCTTCCATTTCCATAATATTGTCCTCAAGTACATCGCCCTTGTATAAACCTTCTATATACTCCTTCCACCTTTCTGCCTTCCCCTCTTTGCTTAGAACTGGATTGCCATCTGAGCTCTTGATATTCATACACGTGGTTCTCTTCTCTCCAAAGGTCTCTTTAATTTTCCTGTAGGCAGTATCTATCTTACCCCTAGTGAGATAAGCTTCTACATCCTTACATTTGTCCTCTAGCCATCCCTGCTTAGCCATTTTGCACTTCCTGTCGATCTCATTTTTGAGATGTTTGTATTCCTTTTTGCCTGCTTCATTTACTGCATTTTTATATTTTCTCCTTTCATCAATTAAATTCAATATTTCTTCTGTTACCCAAGGATTTCTAGCAACCCTCGTCTTTTTACCTACTTTATCCTCTGCTGCCTTCACTACTTCATCCCTCAGAGCTACCCACTCTTCTTCAACTGTGTTTCTTTCCCCCATTGCTGCCAATTGTTCCCTTATGCTCTCCTTGAAACTCTGTACAACCTCTGGTTCTTTCATATTATCCAGATCCCATGTCCTTAAATTCCCACCTTTTTGCAGTTTCTTCAGTTTTAACCTACAGGTCATAACCAATAGATTGTGGTCAGAGTCCACATCTGCCCCTGGAAATGTCCTACAATTTAAAACCTGATTCCTAAATCTCTGTCTTACCATTATATAATCTATCTGGTACCTTTTAGTATCTCCAGGATTCTTCCATGTATACAACCTTCTTTTATGATTCTTGAACCATAGAATTAATTAATTTCAGGCATAGAAATAACAATTTTCAAATCGTAATTTTGGCTTAAACAATATATCTACTTTAAGGTGTAAGTGGTTGCAGATGACAAACTGTGGAACAAATCAGTCACTGTAGAATCACAATACATCAGAGAAACCACACCATGTGGTAAAAAGGTATGAGTTCTTAATTTTATGTGTTTTTTCAGATCTCTGTAATTACAATTTAAAAACTAATAGTTACATGTATACAAACAGTAAAGAAAATTCTTTATTTTTAACAGCTATAAAATAAAAGCCCACTGAAGATCCTGCAAACTGCAGTGAAACATGTTTGGGTTAAAAAACAAAACTGTGTTTTGCTAAAGGCAGACCCTATCCAATAACATATGTATAGTTAAAGGAAACACAGAAAAAAGAGCTTCAACCCCAAGATGATTACTGGTGACCAGGGTTTGCAAAAATTTTCAGAGGGGTATTGATAGTGTTGAAGACATTTTTGATGTCAATGTTTTCGAAATACCTGTGTGTAACCTCCCCTCACTTATCGACCTTAAAGACAGTAAAAATTTAAATTTGGGAAATTTGGGAAAAGCAATCTTCACCGAAATTAATCTGTCGGTAAAGAGGGCGGAAAGGATTACATCTAAATGAAAGGAAAAATGCAAATGAAATTGGTGGAAATTAATTTTGAGAAAATGGTAAAATTAATAAAGAAAGTAAATGTGCGGTCGTTACGTTAACAATTAATTGGCGTTAATTAGATATTTGAGATTTGGGGAAAATTACGGTCGCAAGTCCTATGAACAACTACTATAATAACTGAAAATCAAAGATTAATGCACATATAATTAGCACTAAAGGCGAGGCAACTGAAGGTTGACACATGTTGTGTGAAAACTGAATGTTTGTCAGAAGTAATAAATTTCGCTACACTCTGACTTAATTTAGCAAAAGTATTAATAAAACCAGAAAAATGAAAATTAATTTAGTGACTGAAATTAACAGTGAATTTTGTTTCTGAAGCACTACGAAATTCAATAAAATAAGGTTAGTCTTGGGCTACCTCAACAATCATTTCAAAAGCTACTTGAATCTACGCAATTTAGGAATAAGAGATTTAACTTTGAACTTGAATTAAATGATTCTGAACAATTAACAGTAGTGAAATTTAGTACATACCAAGCTGAGCTGCAGTCTCAGGTAAGCTAAATATGGTAACAAAACTCGCACTCTTAATTTGCGCTTGTGTAATCTAAATTGTAGCCAGCTATGAATACTTTAACTGAACTCTGAAATTAAAGTAGTGAAAAGCAATGACATTACTTTAATGCTGGCTTTTGAATTTCGACGACACTCGGGTTCATTCCAGAAAAGGAAGGGACCCTACTTGGTAATTCAATAGGGGCAGTGAGCAACAAAGGTTCATGCTACGTTGCTGTAATTTAGTGAGAAAAATTTAACAGTTTGAAAGCTGAGGTCTGTCATACAGTTCTAAAACTTTACGTGATTCCAATCTTCCTTGTTGGTTGATCGAAGTGAAACGTCCCCTTAGAAAAATTGTGCAATGACTGTGCTTAAACTGACACACAATATTTTTAGCGCAACGCAATCTGACTTTCAAAAATCCCTACAAAAGAATGGCCCTGACAACCATTAACCTATACGTTTTACAAATCACTTACCGCACAAAAATCTTCCTTACTCGAACTACTGCTATACAGCGAGCACCACTACTGCCAGCTAAATAAAAGATTCAAACTACAGAAGCACTAACTACTGATAGGCACAGTTAGCAAATGAAAGATTTTAATAGAGGACAAACAATGTATTTACCTCAATAGTGTTCAAAAGTCATAATGTATATAGCAGTTCATGACATCGAGTCTTACAAATTTCAAAACTCCGCAATTTCTCTCCCCACATCCACCTCTGCTGGCGGCTCGCCTCCAACTGCGCAACGCTACGTTAACATTCAGCTGCCCAACCCTAGAATGGCAAACAATGCAAACTAGCCACAGACTGTATACAGCACAGCAAGTGATTTTCATAGAGAGCGCTATGTTACCAATAAGAAAACCTAAACAGCCTACTTACAGAAGGGTTGAAGCCGTCGATCGAGGAGGTGGCGACAGTCACTCATTGTCGCAGAAGCTGGATGTTGGCGCGCCTCCTTCTCCACACGGTCACCAAGCGAAACGGGCTCTTGATACGCGCCAGCTAACGCTTCCCGTTCGCGACACCGTGTCAGAAACTGTCATAGCAAGTCGAGAGCAATTACATGCTGCCAAACCCCGAAAGCGCGGCAACTCGCGGGAGCGTCACACAACACACCTGCTCCACCGCCCTACTCCAGCCAGACTCCCCTCTGCCCGCCTCCACGCGGCACAGTTAACAGTACCAAAGATCTTAAACACTTTGGTTCTCCACACGACCTATCGATGTAATCGTTCGATAGCATAGTTTTCCCTAGGCCAGGCCCAGCGTAAAAATACATATAATATTTACAAAACAAACCAATTATACATCGACATAAATGGATAAATATACAAATAGCAAAACAATTACAATATATAAAGTCACAGAAATGTCAAATCTTCTGGTAACAATAGATGGAAATAGGAAGATACGCATTTCCGGCGTTACACGTGGACACGCAAAGGGTTAAATGCGCAAAGAAAGCAGCGAGTGAGTTCACAAACATTGATTTATTACGGTCTCATAAGTCCTCAGTTGGGTGGTAGTTCTCCCCGTTGTTAAAAAGCAGACTTTTCTGCACTTTCTTCGCGAACAGCGAACGTGACCGAGTCGGTACCTGGCCACGTGGGTTGTTTATTAAGACGGGCAAGTTTCCCCTCGGCCAGTGTATGGAAATCTTTAATTCCCTCGCGCAGAACTTGGGGCGGAGCCTCGGTCTCGGTAACGCAGCCAACAGAGCGAAGCCGACGGCAAGTTGTCGGCGAACGCGCAGCCGGTTCATTTGAGTTCAATTTAATTTAATCTTACGTTCGTTTGTTGAATGGAATTCGATAAGAATCGGGGGTGGCCGAGAGGTAAAGAGGACTCGGGAAGGAGCGGCAGGGGATCCCGCAGTAAAGAGGGGGCTGGGTGGGTGCGATTCAGCCACGGAGGAAGCCGGCCCGCGGCGCGCCGTCAATTTAAAGTCAATGAGTGCCCGTAATTAAACTCGTTTTACCCGCCTAATGGAAACTGCGATCGCGCCATAACGCGCGGTGACGGATAAGCCGCGCCGTCAGGATATCTGTCTTCACCGGTGTCCCAGAAGGAATGGTCAATATTCTGGGATATGGTAGTAACGGCCGTTAGAAGCAAAACAGCGCCGAAAACGGGCTCTTAAAATGCATACCTTAGGAGCTACGAGCACTTCTTCATCTTCGATATCATAAAACAAATCTCTTCTACTGCGTGTTCTATGCTGTCCACGAACCCATGCGAATTGTAAATGGTTGCGAAAACACGCCTGACCTCTTAGCCACAAACAATCCAGAGCTAATAGAGAGCATCATGACTGATACAGGGATTAGTGATCACAGGGTCGTTGTAGTTAGGTTCAATAGCGTTTCTTCCAAATCCACCAGAAACAAACGCAAAATAATTTTATTTAAAAAAGCGGATAAAGTGTCACTAGAAGCCTTCCTAAGAGACAATCTCCATTCCTTTCGAACTGACTATGCAAATGTAGACGAGATGTGGATCAAATTCAAAGATATAGTAGCAACAGCAATTGAGAGATTCATACCTCATAAATAGGTAAGAGATGGAACTGACCCCCCATGGTACACAAAACAGGTCCGAACGCTGTTACAGAGGCAACGGAAAAAACATGCAAAGTTCAGAAGAACGCGAAATCCCGAAGATTGGCTAAAATTTACAGACGCGCGAAATTTGGCACGGACTTCAATGCGAGATGCCTTTAATAGGGCCCACAACGAAATATTGCCTCGAAATTTGGTAGAAAATCCGAAGAAATTCTGGTCGTATGTCAAATACACAAGCAGAAGGAGCAGTCAATACCTGCGCTGCGCAGTGACGACGCTACTGTTACCGACGACTGTGAAGCTAAAGCGGAGTTACTGAACGCAGTTTTCCGAAATTCCTTCACCAGGGAAGACAAATGGAATATTCCAGAATTTGAAACACGAATAGCTGCTAGTATGAGTTTCTTAGAAGTAGATACCTTAGGGGTTGCAAAGCAACTCAAATCGCTTGATAGGGGCAAGTCTTCAGGTACAGATTGTATACCGATTAGGTTCCTTTCAGATTACGCTGATACAATAGCTCCCTACTTAGCAATCATATACAACCGCCCGATCACCGATAGATCTGTGCCCACAGATTGGAAAATTGCGCAGGTCGCACTAGTGTTTAAGAAGGGTAGTAGGAGTAATCCATCGAACTACAGACCTATATCATTGACGTCGGTTTGCAGTAGGGTTTTGGAGCATATATTGTATTCAAACATTATGAATCACCTCGACGGGAACGATCTATTGATACGTAATCAGCATGGTTTCAGAAAACATCGTTATTGTGCAACACAGCAAGCGCGAAGTAATGGCGGCTATCGACAGGGGATCTCAAGTTGATTCCGTATTTCTAGATTTCCGGAAAGCTTTTCACACCGTTCCTCACAAGTGACTTCTAATCAAGCTGCGGGCCTATGGGGTATCGTCTCAGTTGTGCGACTGGATTCGTGATTTCCTGTCAGGAAGGTCGCAGTTCGTAGTAATAGACGGCAAATCATCGATTAAAACTGAAGTGATATCAGGTGTTCCACAGGGAAGCGTCCTGGGACCTCTGCTGTTCCTGATCTATATATATGACCTGTGTGACAATCTGAGCAGTTCTCTTAGGTTGTTCGCAGATGACGCTGTAATTTACCGTCTAGTAAGTTCATCCGAAGACCAGTATCAGTTGCAAAGCGATTTAGAAAAGATTGCTGTATGGTGTGGCAGGTGGCAGTTGACGCTAAATAACGAAAAGTGTGAGGTGATCCACATGAGTTCCAAACGAAACCCTTTGGAATTAGATTACTCCATAAATAGTACAATTCTCAAGGCTGTCAATTTAACTTAGTACCTGGGTGTTAAAATTACGAACAACTTCAGTTGTAAAGACCACATAGATAATATTGTGGGGAAGTCGAGCCAAAGGTTGCGTTTCAATGGCAGTACACTTAGAAGATGCAACAAATCCACTATAGAGAGAGCTTACACTACACTCGTTCATCCTCTGTTAGAATATTGCTGCGCGGTGTGGGATCCTTACCAGGTGGGATTGACGGAGGACATCGAAAGGGTGCAAAAAAGGGCAGCTAGTTTTGTATTATCACGCAATAGGGGAGAGAGTGTGGCAGATATGATACCCGAGTTGGGATAGAAGTCATTAAAGCAAAGACGTTTTTCGTCGCGGCGAGATCTATTTACGAAATTTCAGTCACCAACTTTCTCTTCCGAATACGAAAATACACTCCTGGAAATTGAAATAAGAACACCGTGAATTCATTGTCCCAGGAAGGGGAAACTTTATTGACACATTCCTGGGGTCAGATACATCACATGATCACACTGACAGAACCACAGGCACATAGACACAGGCAACAGAGCGTGCACAATGTCGGCACTAGTACAGTGTATATCCACCTTTCGCAGCAATGCAGGCTGCTATTCTCCCATGGAGACGATCGTAGAGATGCTGGATGTAGTCCTGTGGGACAGCTTGCCATGCCATTTCCACCTGGCGCCTCAGTTGGACCAGCGTTCGTGCTGGACGTGCAGACCGCGTGAGACGACGCTTCATCCAGTCCCAAACATGCTCAATGGGGGACAGATCCAGAGATCTTGCTGGCCAGGGTAGTTGACTTACACCTTCTAGAGCACGTTGGGTGGCACGGGATACATGCGGACGTGCATTGGCCTTGTTGGAACAGCAAGTTCCCTTGCCGGTCTAGGAATGGTAGAACGATGGGTTCGATGACGGTTTGGATGTACCGTGCACTATTCAGTGTCTCCTCGACGATCACCAGAGGTGTACGGCCAGTGTAGGAGATCGCTCCCCACACCATGATGCCGGGTGTTGGCCCTGTGTGCCTCGGTCGTATGCAGTCCTGATTGTGGCGCTCACCTGCAAGGCACCAAACACGCATACGACCATCATTGGCACCGAGGCAGAAGCGACTCTCATCGCTGAAGACGACACGTCTCCATTCGTCCCTCCATTCACGCCTGTCGCGACACCACTGGAGGCGGGCTGCACGATGTTGGGGCGTGAGCGGAAGACGGCCTAACGGTGTGCGGGACCGTAGCCCAGCTTCATGGAGACGGTTGCGAATGGTCCTCGGCGATACCCCAGGAGCAACAGTGTCCCTAATTTGCTGGGAAGTGGCGGTGCGGTCCCCTACGGCACTGCGTAGGATCCTACGGTCTTGGCGTGCATCCGTGCATCGCTGCGGTCCGGTGCCAGGTCGACGGGCACGTGCACCTTCCGCCGACCATTGGCGACAACATCGATGTACTGTGGAGACCTCACGCCCCACGTGTTGAGCAATTCGGCGGTACGTCCACCCGGCCTCCCGCATGCCCACTATACGCCCTCGCTCAAAGTCCGTCAACTGCACATACGGTTCACGTCCACGCTGTCGCGGCATGCTACCAGTGTTAAAGACTGCGATGGAGTTCCGTTTGCCACGGCAAACTGGCTGACACTGACGGCGGCGGTGCACAAATGCTGCGCAGCTAGCGCCATTCGACGGCCAACACCGCGGTTCCTGGTGTGTCCGCTGTGCCGTGCGTGTGATCATTGCTTGTACAGCCCTCTCGCAGTGTCCGGAGCAAGTATGGTGGGTCTGACACACCGGTGTCAATGGGTTCTTTTTTCCATTTCCAGGAGTGTATTTTGTTGAGCCCAACCTACATAGGTAGGAATGATCATCAAAATAAAATAAGAGAAATCAGAGTTCGAACAGAAAGGTTTAGGTGTTCGCTTTTCCCGCGCGCTGTTAAGGAGTGGAATGGTAGAGAGATAGTATGATTGTGGTTCTATGAACCCTCTGCCAAGCACTTAAATGTGAATTGCAGAGTAATCATGTAGATGTAGATGTAGATTTTGAGATCAGGTAGTATTGAACAAAACAAGAAAACAATGTCCAGTAGACATGGGGTTTAAGGTGCACACCTTATGAGCTATGAGTCTGTGCTCGTTTTCGCTAACGCGAAACGCCTTTCTTCCGCTGAACAAGCTCTCCTAGCTCTTAAGGTATGCATTTTAGAGCCCATGTTTACTTGACTATTTTGCTTCGAATAATCGTTCCTGCCATATCCCTGGTTATTGACCTTTCCTCCTGGGAAACCCTACATATGCTACTGGGTCGAAAACTTTGAGAACGAGGGCTTTAGAAGGTAACCAGCCTCGTTGCCGCTTATGGAAATGTGCACAGTTCGCCTGTTAACTGTTACGATAGCTCGCAACCCCTATTATTCTTTATGTTGACGGTTGGAACATGTCACGAGGGGTCACTCGACTATCGAATATGACCACATTCAACTACTGGCTATTCAGTTTGCAACACCAGGAAAGTGAAGATGATAAACAGAAGGCCGAAATTCTAAACCTAGCTTTCAAAAACTCGTTTACGGTAGAGGACTGTAGCACGATTCCCCCTTTCAGTTATCGAACAAACGAAAGGATGGCTGACATAGTGTTTAGTGTATCTGGGATTGTAAAACAGTAAAGATCCTTAGACGCCAGAAAGGCATCTGGCCCAGACGGTACACCCTTAAGATTTTGTGTTGACTGTGCTACAAATATAGCACCATTCTTTTCCGTTGTCTATGAGAGATCATTGGAACGGCGGGAAGTTCCACGGGACTGGAAGAAAGTCCAGGTCATAGCAATCTATAAAAAAGGGTAGAAAATCGGATGCACGTAAATACCAGCCAATTTCACTGACATCGATTTGTTGTAGAATCGTGGTATATATTTTGTGTTCAGACATAATGGCCTTTCTAGATTCTGAGAAGCTCATCTGCAGAAACCAGCACGGTTTTAGGAAACAGCGGTCATGTGAGACACAGCTGCCCCTCTTTGTGCATGATGTACAACAGGCTCTAGATACCGGCTCCCAGGTTGATGCCATATTTCTCGACTTTCGAAAGGCGCTCGACTCAGTTCCGTACTGTCGCTTGCTACAAAAACTGCGCGCTTACGGTCTATCCAATGACATATGCGGTTGGATAGAAAGTTTTCTAACAGACCGGGAGCAGTATGTCATCCTGAACGGGGTGACTTCAGCAGAAACAAGCGAGTCTTCAGGTGTGCCCCAGGGCAGCGTAATAGGTCCGCTGCTTTTTACGATTTACATAAACGATCTGGTTGATGGTATTGACAGCGGCATTAGACTGTTTGCCGATGATGCTGTAGTCTATAGCAAAGGACTATCACACGAAAGTTGTGAACAAATCAATGAGGATTTGCAGAAAATAAATGCGTGGTGTAATGACTGGCAGTTATCTCTCAATATTAGTAAGTGTAATCTACTGCGTATAACAAGGCGAAAATCCCCATTAATGTATGAGTACAAAATAAATGATCAGTCTTTGGAAGCGGTAACTTCTTTCAAGTATCTGGGTGTATCTCAAATGGAATGGTCAGATTACACAAGTAACAGGTAAGGCAAAATCTAGATTGCGATTTATTGGTAGAATCCTGAAGCGTTGAGTCCTTCAACAAAAAGAGCAGCAAGATTCGTAACTGGTACATTTAGTCATCGCGAGAGCGTTACAAATCTCATAGAAAGTTTGAAGTTGGACACACTTGCAAATAGACGACGCGCTAAACAGAAAGGACTGCTCTCTAAATTCCGAAATACAATGTTCACCGAGGATGTAGAACATGTATTATTACCACCAACTTTCAAACTGCGTGATGATCATCAGTCAAAGATAAGGGAAATAAGAGCTCGTACTTAGGCGTTCAGACAGTCGTTTTTCCCTCGCGCGATCTGCGAGTGGAACAGAGTTGGAAAATATGACTTTAGCTCGAATTGTGCCCTCCGCCACACACCGCTTGGTGGCTAGCGGAGTATATATGTAGATGTAGATGTAGACAGAAAAAAAAAGTTCAAATGTGTGTGAATTCCTAAGGGACCAAACTGCTGAGGTCATAGGTCCGTAGTCTTACACACTACGTAAACTAACTTATGGTAAGAACACCACACACACCCATGCCCGAGCGAGGAACCGAACCTCCGGCGGGAGTGGCAGTGCAGTCCGTGATATGGCGCCTCAAACTGCGCGGCGGACAGCAAAAAAATCTAATTTCATTTATTGGTCGTGCACGGTATGCAGATGGTCAGAAACAGTCAGAAATGCTAAGGTGTTTCAGCGGAGGTTGTGCTGAAAAATATTTGTTCAGAAAAAAATTCGATGCGTTCCACCATATCAGAGTAATTTGGAATTGAAGTTAACCAACCAGGTGACTGAACGTGCAAATTCAAACACTTGCACTTGCTAAAATGCAGTAATGCACAGACATCAATGGATCTTTGTGTAAACCCTTGTTGAAATGCCCATTACCAGTTAAAATCGGCCTTTTCGGAATTTACAAATATAATTTGTACGAGCAAAAGCTACGTTTGTTAGGTTTCAGGAAATAAAAAAAAAAACACGTTTAACTACACTGTCTCTAGCATGGTGCTTGAATTCGTGCGCATGACGACTTGATTGGCTAAATTTAATTAGGGTTGCCATATGTAATTGCGACCTCGTCGATACACTCTGAGATGGGGGTGTACAAATGAAGTAAGGAATTATTTAATATAACTATTTTTTTATTTAGAACACAATTAAACGGAACTTGTTGTGGCAGAAGTAGTTGGTATACCACACATTTCGCAGTATTATACAAAATCTGGACAAAATTGGAGCTTGTCGGTATGTCGAGGTCCATAACGGTGACAGTCCCGATATATCGGGTGGCAACCCTAACTTAAATGCAAAATGACTCGCAAACGGTGCATCGTATTGTAATACAACTGGTTATGACGAGGTAAATGTACTAACCGATCTTGGCTCATATAAAAGGACCGATACTACATTGAAGACAAAAAAAAAAGGTCCGCTACTGCACAGCTATGCGAAAATGTTGAAATGTCAACTTTTATAAACACTTAATGCAATTACAGCGCTAATTATGGACATCTCAGAAAACATAAACAATAGTTTGTACTTTATGTATCAAACGTATGTTCCGAAGATGATTATGCAGAAACAGATCGATATGTGATAGTAAATTCTTGGCCTCATGTTGTTAAACGTAAACCTTTGTTTTTTAGTACAACTGACTGTAAAAGTTTGAAGTGCTAGGATGGAGAACAAGCTATGTTCGTTTTATTGGTTTGTATTATGAAGTGAAGTGACTGAAAAGACTGTTTAGTACAACTGACTGTAACAGTTTGAAGTGCTAGGATGGAGAACAAGCTATGTTCGTTTTATTGTTTTGTATTATGAAGTGAAGTGACTGAAA
Organism: Schistocerca gregaria; assembly: GCF_023897955.1. Taxonomy (NCBI): domain Eukaryota; kingdom Metazoa; phylum Arthropoda; class Insecta; order Orthoptera; family Acrididae; genus Schistocerca; species Schistocerca gregaria. The sequence continues at coordinate 932,054,902 of NC_064921.1, forward strand.
AGACTGTTTAGGACAACTGTTTAGTGCAACTGACTGTAAAAGTTTGAAGTGCTAGGATGGAGAACAAGCTATGTTCGTTTTATTCTTTTGTATTATGAAGTGAAATGACTGAAAATATATGTGTAATTCGCCAGAAAGTCCACCAGTTTCCACATAATTTTCGTAGAAGCAATCCAGTCATCAAGAGATGATCATACAAATGTTAAACCAAAAAACGGAGATAGATATCGGAACATCAGTTCACAACAAAGAACAGTAGCAATACAGATAAGAATTATGAATAAAACTGGTTATTCAAATTCGACAGGCCCTTACTCTTGCTGCAGTGTGTCACATCTCAGTGTGGCAAGTGCTGTGAAAATGTGACCAACTGTCCAAATTACTAACTTATTTCAGATATAAATAAATCAACTTTGAGCCTCAAGAAGTGAAGGGGGCGGTCACAATATAGTGGAGTCGTCTGGGATTTTCTAAAAGTGAAATGTGAATACTGTGTTGGACTATTTTTCTTGTTGCAGATTAAAAGATATTGCGAACATTTCATGTAAACAATCAGGCAGGTATGAACCACAATTATGAAAAGCACCAGTATCAGCAAAAAGGAATTCACAAATAAGAAGAAGAAAAGGATGAAAAATAAGGAGTGTTCAGTTAACAAGGTCAACATCTAACAACGAAGTTAAGTACTGGAAATATTTTCTTATTTTGTGTTATTGGTGAAATGTTTCATTCTTTAACTGTTAACAATAACAGTCATTGAAGAATCTGGAACAGCAGGAGGTAATACAGACAGGGGAGATGTAAGTAGTGTAGTGAAACATGAACAGGAAAACTGTAGTGATGAACCTGTAAAACAGGAAAAACAAACTGATCACTTAAAACAAGATGATAATAATGATGTAAGTACCATGCTATCATTGTTAATAAAAATCAGCAGTGATAATAAGAATCAGTTCACACAAATTGGTCATTCAATAGCAGCATTATTGATTGTATCAATAAAAATACAGCTCAAATAAATGACATCAATCAAAAACTTGATAGGTTAGATCCTTGAGTAGAGTGTGGAGTCTAAAATGAAAGAAATTTAGCTCAAATTTAACACAGAAATTAAAAGTATCAAAGATGAGTTCACTGAAGATAGAAAGGAAAGCAAAATTACTTTCGAAAAATTGAATGAGGAAATAAGTACTATGGACAAAAATGTAAATAGTTGAATTTCGAATTTGGAAACTAATATTTGTTGAACAGCTGAAGAAAATGTAAAATTAAGTATTACAAAACCAGCACACTACAAGGTAGTGTTTCTATTTTGTGTAAAAAAGTTGAAGAATTATCTAATAGTCTGGTTAGTCAAAATCTTGTTAGCAATGTTATTACCATGTTTTACAACATTCCAGTGAAAAAATTTTCAGATGAAGGTAGTTTACATCCTATAGATTTTCTGCAGCATTGCAGAGATAAATTTGTGTCTAATATGACTGATATTATGAAAATCAAGTTTCTTAGAAGTTTCTGAAAGGGGAAGCATTAAATTGGGCTAATCAGAACACTATTTATTGATGATCCAACTTATGTAGATCTTGAGAAAGGATTTTTAGATAAATTTTGGTCAGAGACTGAACAAGTCAGGATAGAAGGTGATGTTCTCAATTGTCCAAATTACAGTGAAGTGCGTATTAGTACAAAACAGTTTTGCAAAAATTGCTCATTTGATTAAACCTTTTGATGAACTCACTCACATTGATGCTTTAAAAAGGAGGTTATCAGCTGAAGTACAGTGGGACCTAGTCTATGGGCCAGATGATAGTATAGACAAGTTTTGAAATATGTAGATAAATTAGACAGAGTTTTTAAAAAAGCAGGGAAATACAACTACAACAGACACAATTACTTTGAAAAAGGTACAAACTGAAACTGGCGTAATAGTAATTACAACTGGAGGTACCATAGTAATCACAGTGGTTATAATTATCGTCAGAAGGAACACAATAGAGCAGACAGCAACAATTTTCATTCTGGAAAGCAACATAGTTGCAGTAAAAGAGAAAGAAAATGAAAAAGTTATATATATCTATCTCACACACAAAAAAAGAAAGAATGTTGCTGAAACAAAATGTTTTCAGCCATATGTAAATAACTATGCAGGTACAATTTTACATACATTTTTGTGCAAACAATTTAAATGTGGCAACTAATCATTTTTGCTTGTGCTGTGTTACTTTTCCACTGATTGTAAATAAGCCATGATTTGTATTTTGTTATGCTCTTGCATGCAAAGTAATTAGTTTTTTACAGCATTATTCGTCAATGTTTAGAGTAATATTTTAACTAACTAATTATTTGAAAATCTGAAACTTAAGATGCAAGTCTCAATCAAGTCCTGAGTATTTATTCAGTTCTTAATATAACTTTTCTTAACTGTCTTGAATTATTTGTTATCCAGTGAAACTTGGTCATTTCTCGTGTACTAGTTTTGGGGAGGGTGTGTAGATAGCACCATACCATTTCTCACAAAATAACTGCAATTTCTTGTGCTGTATGTAATTTACTTGTGTTTACTATGATAAATATTTTTCTGATGTGTAATACTATTTTGTGTATGTGTTAAACTTCCATGTTGTTTCACTGGATCAGAGTACTTTATATAGAGATGAAAGAAGAATTTTAACAGTAAAAAATAGTTAATGAACAGTACTTTAAAACAAATTTCAGTACTGTTGACATTTTTGGCATAATTTATAGCTGATATATCTTTTTACATAAGTAACTAGATAATTCAGTTTTCAAGAAAACATATGAGAATGCGTTTGTTATGTGATTCTGTGACATAATTTGGAAGACTTGAAAAGTAATTCTTCATATTCTATTGTATAATCAATTATGTGATACGAAAACTAATGGACGCAAAATGTTTGTAACAATCAAATGCTAAAGGACGAAATGAGTGATAAAACTGATAATTTGGCACATGGAATAGGTAGGGGGTGCCTTCCCTAGCTGGGTGTAAAAATTCTTAATTTCTGGTGCACTCAATTCTGACCATTTCCTTTCCGGTTTCTGTACCCACTGTGCTCCTTAATTTTTCTACTCTTTTCTATCTAGGTTTTATCCTTTTTCTCTGACTACAACTTCTGTGGATGAGGTAATAGGACAGTTCTACAACTGAAGTACCTATAATTTCGAGTATAAAAAATTTCTTGCAAAACAGAGCAAGAGATAATTTTTGTTGTAGTATATTTTTACTTGCCGAAAGTTCAGTGTTCTGTGTGAAAGGCAAATCTGGAAGTAAGACACTGTAAAATGTTGTTACAAAAACATTTCCTTGGTGTTATGAGGAAAAGGAATAAGTTACTAAGTACATTAAATTTTTCCTGTGGTCTAAAGTATTTCGTTGTATTTCCTTTAAAGTGCTTCAAAAAAAAAACTTTACGCAGACAAAGATTTCTTTTTGTCATAGGGCATTACCAATCAATGGTATTTCACCTATTGGAGACAGCTTTATAAATGATGGTATACAAACATTTTCATAAAATACAAGTTCTACCATCATTCCAATACGATAAAATCACTATTATGTGTGACATCTTTTCCTTACCCCATACATGTTGTATGATATTTAATAGTAATTTGAGAGCTACAGAATTGGTAAAGGCCAAACATTTAAATAGTTTTGAAAATTTTGTGGGAAAAGAACTTTGTAAAGCAAACTTTTGGTCTGGACCGCATTTGAATGAAGCATTAATGCTAAGGTAATCAATATGCTGTATGTCATATAATGAAGTTCCGATGAATATTGATTTGTTATACTCCAAAACTTGTTGGCATAACCAGTTTCATTATTTTGTACCAAAATTTTTCTCGCATTTTATGGTTTTAGAAGCTCTGAAGGGCACTTGTAACACAACTAGTTATAATGCGTTAAGTGTACCAATTGGCCTTGGATTATATGAAATGATCGATACCATATTGAAGACATCCACTACTACATAGCTACGAAAAAATGTTGAAATGTTAATGTAATTAATGTAATTACAACGATGATTATGGACTTCTCAAAAAGATTAACAATTATTTGTATTTTATGTATGAAACGTATGTTCCAAAGATGATTTTGCAGAAACAGATTGATATATGATAGTAATTTCTTTGCTACACGTTGTTAGAGGTAAATATATGTATTATGTAGCAGTTTATTGTAAGAGTTTCAAGTGCGAGGGTGGAGAACAGGTTATGTCTTTTATTGATTTGTACTGCGAAGTGAAATGACTGAAAATAGATGTGTTATTCCCCAGAAAGTCCACCAGTTTTCGTAGAAGTAATCCAATCATCCTCTTGATTTTTTCGTCTGGGGACACCTGAGATCTGTTGTTTACGAGATACCTATAGAGACAGATGAAGAGCTGATGTAATTCCCACTTTGCCTAGCCTGTTTGAAAGGGTGCGATTATCACTCAAGCGTCGTTGCATGACGTGCATTCAACCAGAAGGGCATAATTTGGAGCAGCTTTTGTAACTGCTTACAAATAAAGCTTGTGAAACGTCAACCCCATTTCTCTTTTACCTTGATGACAAAAAAAGAAAAAATTAGATGTTGCCCTGCAGATCTGCTACCATTACGACTCAGATGGCAGGCCATATGCCTACATTTCCGATAGTATACGACGCTGTTAAATGACGCGTAGCACTGAACGCGAAGGGATGCGGACATGACTTGCTATGTGGAAGTTACTTGTTACGACTCACTTTGGCAGCCCTCTAATTTCTTACATTCATTACAGGAACGCCCTGTAGTAGAAAGAATAGGTTATTGAATATATATATATATATATTGTCCACGGGTACACTTCTGCGAATGTTTCATCCAATAATGTTTCAATCCTCATTTCAGTGCGGATGAGGCTTCATTCCAACGTGATCAAATTGTAAATTTTCAATCAACATGTGTCGACTGACGAGAATCCGCTCGCAATTGTGCAATCACGTCATCAACACAGATTTTCTGTGAACGTTTGGGCAGGCATTGTTGGTGATGTCTTGACTGGGCCCCATGTTCTTCCACCTACGCTCAATGGTGCTCGTTATCATGATTTCATACGGGATACTCTACCTGTGCTGCTAGAGCATGTGTCTTTACAAGTACGACACAACATGTGGTTCATGCACGTTGGAGCTTCTGCACATTTCAGTCGAAGTGTTCGTACGCTTCTCAACAACAGATTCGGTGACCGATGGATTGGTAGAGGCGGACCAATTCCATGGCCTCCACCCTCTCCTGACCTCAACCCTCTTGACTTTCATTTATGGGGGCATTTGAAAGGTCTTGTCCACGCAACCCCGGTACCAAATGTAGAGACTCTTCGTGCTCGTATTGTGGACGGCTGTGATACAATACGCCATTCTCCAGGGCTGCATCAGCGCATCGGGGATTCCATGCGACGGAGGGTGGATGCATGTATCCTCGCTAACGGAGGACATTTTTAACATTTCCTGTAACAAAGTGTTTGAAGTCACGCTGGTACGTTCTGTTGCTGTGTGTTTCCATTCCATGATTAATGTGATTTGAAGATAAGTAATAAAATGAGCTCTAACATGGAAAGTAAGCGTTTCCGGACACATGTCCACATAAGATATTTTCTTTTTTTTTGTGTGTGAGGAATGTTTCCTGAAAGTTTGGCCGTACTTTTTTGTAACACTCTATATATATGGCCAGGGCAAGAGTGGAACACCCTTGCATAGAGGTGAGGGCAGAATTGGCAAGATGAGGTTTTGACTGTCTTGTAGGAAGACGGAGAGCTGGAAGATAGGCACCGCCCCTGGCTGTAACACTTCACAAACATAACACCTGCTCCTCAAATTAATGGCCATGCAAACGAGAGGTGATCATGCTGTATACATCACTCCACAAGGCCACTCACTGGGCTCATACGACGATGATGAATGCAATCTGTGAACTTCGTTATCCTCGGAGCCTCCAGACATATTTACGTTCATTGTGATCCTATACCTTGACGCACGAGTAATCTGAAAAAAAACGAAGTGCTCCCATTCCCGCGTCCAGCGTTGTCCTCAGGCTGACCACTGTCGATGTGCGTCTCTCTGCTGCTACAACGAGGAAATCCCCAACAATGGTCGTCACGCTGACAGTCCGTGGCCAACGATATGACAACACACTGTCCTTGTGGATTCTGGCAGTGGTTGGACAATGTCGCGCAAGACTTTGGACAAAACAGTAAGGAGAGGAGGGCTGCAGAGTGATGTGGCAACTGTCGTTGTAGGAAATGTGGACAAGAGCAGAAGTGATTAGCGAACAAGACAAACTGAATATTTATGTAACCAGTATTTCTCCAAGTGAACGAAGTTTCAACACAAGTAACGCAACAAGGAACGGAGTCCAGAATCTCACTGTATGAACTATGGTGTGGAGCAGCGACTAGATTGCATGTGTGTTGCATCACACGGCTAAGTGGCTCCGACTGCAAGGGGGTGAGAGGCTGCCGCCGGCCATCCTATATTGCAGTGGCAGAGGGCGCTCTAGTCCAGAGTCATTGGAGGCGTGGCTCAGCGGGATTGCCCGACTGGGTCCGGCAGATCCTGCACGGCCACTATCGGCAACTGACGAATGCTTGATATTGGCTCTGAGCACTATGGGATTTAACATCTGTGGTCATCAGTCCCCTAGAACTTAGAACTACTTAAACCTAACTAACCTAAGGACATCGCACAACACCCAGTCATCACGAGGCAGATAAAATCCCTGACCCCGCCGGGAATCGAACCCGGGAACCCGGGCGTGGGAAGCGAGAACGCTACTGCACGACCACGAGCTGCGGACACTTGATGTTGCATTACCAACTGTGTGACGCCCATCGGATGATTGATACGTGATACCACGATGAAAACATGGAAAGACAACGAGAAATGCATTTGAACATAAATGCAGATGCTAGGTGGGCTTGCAGGTTGTACTGTTGTATTTGACTATGAACAGCGCCTGTTTAATGTCCTCAGTACGTTGCAAGTGTCAGTCGTTGCCAACCATGTTCTGTGTAGTTGTGAGTGCATTATGTCAGAGGTAAGTGACTTCGGAAGTGGGCAAATTATTGGAGCTCGTACGGTTGGATGCTTTCATAACTATGGTAGATGAAGTGTCTGGTGTTTAAAGAGGCATCATGTCGAAGATTTCGATCACATACAGGATCCACTAAGTCAGGACGCGGGTGGAAGTTTGTTGAATGGTCGAGACAGGTGGTCAGTGAAGAGCGTTGTGACGACAAATGAAAGGGCGACAGCTCCAAAAGTCACTGCAGAAATAAACGTCGCACTCGCAAACCTCATTAGCACTAAAACACGAGGGGAGATCCATAAGCAAGGAAATGCAGGGAGTGCTGGAATTCCAAAACCACTCAGAACTAACTTCTGACCGAGTTTACGTCCAAGAGTGAAACATAGCGGGGTTTTAGTAATGATCTGGACAGCCATGTCGAGCTGCTGCATGGACCCAATGGGTCCGTGCAAGGTCGCATTACTCACAAGGATTATTGACAATTTTGGGTTGTCAGGTCCATCCCATCGTACAATGTTTGTTCGCCAGTGGTGACAGGGCCCGTATTTATCCATTCCGAAACGTCTGGATGCTTCCTTGAATGCCAACTGGTTTCATACACCGTATTAGGAATGGTAATGTGTTGCGTTTTTCGTGTTTCCATATTTTTGTCCAGTCTCTCTATATTGCTAAAAATAAGCCCATTTTATGAGTCAAGGTACGTGGCATGGCTGTACAATACTGCACGCTTCAGCGAATAATACAGCGTGATTCAAAAATAAAGAACAGATCTCAACTATTTGTTACAGACAAACAATGAAAGATAGAAACCTGTTGCTCAAATAACTGGATAGAGAAAAGTTACAAGTTCTATGTTCACACAGACACTGTATCATGTATTGAAATGATAAAAATCATCAGATACCTCCTAATTTCGTGTTGGACCTAATTTTTCTCAGCGTAGTACAGCAATTCGACGTGGCATGAACTCAATAAGTGGTTGCAAGTCCCTTGCAGAAATATTGGGCCATGCTGCCTCTGTAGCCGTCCACAACTGCAAAAGTGTTGTTGGTTCAAGATTTTGTGCGTTAACTGACCTGTGGATTATGTCCCACAAATGTTCGATGGTAATCATGTCGGAGGATCTGTGTAACTGAATGCTTCCCTTGAATTGTGCTGAAAGTTCTTCAAACGAGTCGCAAATAACTGTGGCCCAGCGACAGGGAGCACTGTCATCCATAAAAATTCCATTTTTGACAGGGAACTTGAAGTCTGTGGATTTACTCTGCGCTCATACCTCAGCAAGCTGGTTTTATACCTGGTAAAAGCTACACAGCTCCTCAATCTTACCAAATACATGGAAGATGGTTTTGAATCACGTATGGTCACCCTGGTCACCGATGTGGCCTTCGTTGACGTCTCTGTCGTATAAGGCACTGTGAACCATAAATTTCGCTGAAGAAAACTTACGACATCACTTAGGTCTTTAACTGTCAACTTCCTTGGCAACAGAAAATTCTTTGTGGAGTTATAAGACGGCGCAGTTGATGGAGTCTACAGAGAAATGGGCTACCTCAGGGTCACTACACTCTTTAATACGTATATGCATATGAATGACCAACCACTTCCACTATACACCAAAGGTTTTCTGTATGTGGATGATCTCGCATAGCGGACATAGGGAAAAGATTTCCATGATGTTAAAAATAACCTGGCTGAAGCGTTGAAAAAACTAGGTTAATTCCACAAAAATAATAAGGCCTAAAAGACAAGTCTCTGCATTCCACTTAAAAAGGGGACAGGCCAACCGATAACTAAATACGCAACGGAATGACACTTAACTCAAACATTCCTTTCCCCCAAAATACCGTGGGGTGACCTTAGACCGCACCCTAACCTTTGAAACGCATTCCCATAACACCAAAATGAATCTGCAACGAGTATCATCCTACGGAAACTAAGTGGATGTAAGTGGTGTGCACATACAACCACTATCCGGACTTCTGCATTGGCATTATGGTGCTCTGCGGGGAGCATGCAGGTCCTCTCTGGCATAATTGCTGCCATGCTGGCTAGCAGGACACCACTCTGAGTGAGATGTGTCGCTTAATCACTGGATGCCTGTGAGCAGCTACAGTGGAGCAAATACGTGTACCAGCAGGCATAGCTCCACCTGACATTAGCCGCAAATAAGCTGCCCAAGCAGAAGGACATGCAGCTTTGACCTTTGATATCCACTTATTGGTTGGACTCTCGCCAGCACCGTCACACGTCAGAAAATTTTTTGTAACAGTCTATGTCGACAATCCCTCCCCCCCCCCTCCCCCATGAACCATGGACCTTGCCACTGGTGGGGAGTCTTATGTGTCTCAGCGATACAGATAGCCGTACCATAGGTGCATCCACAACGGAGGGATATCTGTTGAAAGGCCAGAAAACGTGTGATTCCTGAAGAGGGGAAGCAGCCTTTTCATAGTTGCAGGATCAACACTCTGGATGATTGACTGATCTGGCCCTGTAACAGTAACCAAAACGGCCTTGCTGTGATGGTACTGCGAACGGCTGAAAGCAAGTGGAAACTACGGCCGTCACTTTTCCCGAGGGCATGCAACTTTACTGTGTGGTTAAGTAGTGATGGCGTCCAATTGGGTAAAATATTCCGAAGATAAAATAGTCCCCCATTCGGATCTCAGGGCAGTGACTATTTAGGAGGGCGTCGTTATCAGGAGAAAGAAAACTGTCGTTCTACGGAACGGAGCGTGGACTGTCAGATCCCTTAATCGGGCAGGTAGGTTAGAAACTTTAAAAAGAGAAATGCATACATTAAAGTTAGATATATTGGACTTAGTGAAGTTTGGTGGCAAGGGGACCAAGACTTCTGGTCAGGTGAATACTGGGTTATGAATACAAAATCAAATAGGAGTAATGCAGGATTAGGTTTAATAATGAATAAAAAATGGGAGCACGGGTCAGCTACTACGAACAGCATAGTGAACGGATTATTGCAGCCAAGATAGACACGAAGCCCACGCCTACCACAGTAGTACAAGTTGATATGCCAACTGGATGCGCAGATGAAGAAGAGATTGAAGAAATGTATGATGAGATAAAAGAAATTATTCAGATAGTGAATGGAGACGAACATTTAATAGTCAAGCGGTGGGGGACTGAAATTCGATAGTGGGATGCGCAGATGACGAAGAGATTGAGGAAATGTATGATGCGATAAAAGAAATTATTCAGATAGTGAAGGGAGACGAAAATTTAATAGTCAAGGGGTGGGGGCCTGAAATTCGATAGTAGGGAAAGGAAGGGAAGGAAAAGTAGTAGGTGAATATGGAATGGGGGTAAGGAATGAAAGAGGACGCCGCCAGGTAGAATTTTGCACAGAGCATAACTTAATCATGTTGTTGCTGTTGTTGTCTTCAGTCCTGAGACTAGTTTGATGCAGCTCTCCATGCTATCTGCTTAGTGAATTCATCTCTTGTCTGCCTCTACGATTTTTACCCTCCACACTGCCCTCCAATACTAAATTTGTGATCCCTTGATGCCAGAGAATATGTCCTGCCAACCGATCCCTTCTTTTAGTCAAGTTGTGCCACAAACTTCTCTTCTCCCTAATTCTATTCAATACCTCCTCATTAGTTACGTGATCTATCCACCTTATCTTCAGCATTCTTCTGTAGTACCACATTTCGAAAGCTTCTATTCTCTTCTTGTCCAAATTAGTTATAGTCCATGTTTCACTTTCATACATGGCTACACTCCAAACAAATACTTTCAGAAACGACTTCCTGATATATAAATCTATATTCGATGTTAACAAATTTCTCTTCTTCAGAAACCCTTTCCTTGCTATTGCCAGTCAACATTTTATATCCTCTCTACTTCGACCATCATCAGTTATTTTACTTCCTAAATAGCAAAACTCCTTTACTACTTTAAGTGTCTCATTTCCTAATCTAATTCCCTCAGCATCCACTCTATTTAATTCGACTACATTCCATTATCCTCGTTTGGCTTTTGTTGATGTTCATCTTATATCCTCCTTTCAAGACACTGTCCATTCCGTTCAACTGCTCTTCCAAGTCCTTTGCCGTCTCTGACAGAATTACAATGTCATCGGCGAACCTCAAAGTTTTTACTTCGTCTCCATGAATTTTAATACCTACTCCAAATTTTGCTTTTGTTTCCTTTACTGCTTGCTCAATATACAGATTGAATAACATCGGGGAGAGACTACAACCCTGTCTCACTCCTTTTCCAACCAGTGCTTCCCTTTCATGCCCCTCGACTCTAATAACTGCCATCTGGTTTCAGTACAAATTGTAAATAGCCTTTCGCTCCCTGTATTTTACCTCTGCCACCTTCAGAATTTGAAGGAGAGTATTCCAGTCAACATTGTCAAAAGCTTTCTCTAAGTCTACAAATGCTAGAAACGTAGGTTTGCCTTTTCTTAATCTTTCTTCTAAGATAAGTCGTAAGGTCAGTATTGCTTCACGTGTTCCAACATTTCTACGGAATCCAAACTGATCCTCCCCTAGGTCCGCATCTACCAATTTTTCCATTCGTCTGTAAATAATTCGCGTTAGTATTTTGAAGCTGTGACTTATTAAACTGATAGTTCGGTAATTTGCACATCTGTCAGCACCTGCTTTCTTTGGGATTGGAATTATTATATTCTTCTTGAAGTCTGAGGGTATTTCGCCTGTCTCATACATCTTGCTCACCATATGGTAGAGTTTTGTCATGACTGGCTCTCCCAAGGCCGGCAGTAGTTCTAATGGAATGTTGTCTACTCCCGGGGCCTTGTTTCGGCTCAGGTCTTTCAGTGCTCTTAATCATAGCTAACATTTTAAGAATCATGAAAGAAGGTTGTATACGTGGAAGAGGCTTGGAGACACTGGAAGATTTCAGATAGATTATATAATGGTAAGGCAGAGATCTAGGAAGTAGGTTTTAAATTGTAAGTCATTTCCAGGGTCAGATGTGGACTCTGACCACAATCTATTCGTTAAGAACTGTAGCTCAAAACTGAAGAAACTACAAAAAGCTGGGAATTTGAGGAGATGGGGCCTGGATAAAATGAAAGACCCAGAGGTTATAGAGTGTTTCAGAGAGAGCATTAGGAAACGATTCACAGGAACAGAGGAAAGAAATACAACAGAAAAAAGATGGGTAGCTTTGAGAGATGAAATAGTGAAGGCAGCAGAGGATCAAGTAAGTAAAAAGACGAGGCCTAGTAGGAATATATCAGTGAAAGGAGAAAATAATAAAATGCAGTAAATGAAGCAGGCAAAAATGAATAAAAACGTCTCAAAAATGAGATCGACGAGACGTGCAAAATGGCTAAGCAGGGATGGCTAGAGGACAAATGTAAGGATTTAGAAGCTTATTTCACTAGGGGTAAGATAGATACTGCCTACAGGAAAATTAAAGGACCTTTGGAGAAAAGAGAACTACTTGTATGAATATCAAGAGCTCAGACGGAAAACCATATCTGAGCTAAGAAGGGATAGCAGAAAGGTGGAAAGAGTATATAGAGGGTCTATACATGGGCGTTGTACTTGAGGACAATATTATGGAAATGGAAGAGGATCTAGGTGAAGACGAAACGGAAAATACGATACTGCGTGAAGAATTCGATAGAGCACCGAAAGATCTAAGTCGAAACAAAGCCCCAGAAGTAGACAACATACTATTAGAACTACCAATAGCCTTAGGGAGCGAGAGGGTATTTACAATTTCTACAGAAACCAGATGGCAGTTATAAGAGTCAAGGAGGAATGAGACAGGGTTGTAGCCTATCCCCGATGTTATTCAATCTTAACACTGAGCGAGCAGTAAAGGAAATAAAAGAAAAATTTGGAGTAGGAATTAAAATCCATGGAGAAGAATCAAAAAGAATCAAAAACTATGCAGTTTGTCGATGACATTGTAATTCTGCAGAGACAGCAAAGGACCTGGAAGAGCAGTTGAATGGAATGGACAGGGTCTTGAAAGGAGGATATAAGATGAACATCAATAAAAACAAAACGAGGATAAATGAATGTGGTCTAATTAACTCAGGTGATGCTGAGGGAATTAGATTAGGAAATGAGACACTTAAAGTAGTTGATCAGTTTTCCTATTTTGGTAGAAAAATAACTGATGATGGTCGACGTAGAGAGGATAAAAAATGTAGACTGGCAATGGCAAGAAAAGCATTTCTGAAGGACAGAAAATTGTTAACATTCAGTATAGATTCAAGTGTCAGGAAGTCTTTTCTAAACGAATTTGTATGGAGTGTAGCCGTGTATGGTTGTGAAATACAGCAGCACATAGCCCATTTATGGGACTTATTCAGTCGTCAATAAGTATCCGAGCTTACCCTGATCCTGTTAATTTTGCACTTTAGACTGCTTTGTCAGGCAGGGTGGAGTGTAACTGGGCCTCCAGCGTATTAAAGACATATGAGAATTTCCTACTTCTGAGGTGATAAAGAAACTGTAGTCCTTTTTACGTTTGCCCAACAGTTATTGAAAGTTTTTGCCTAATTTTGTGGAAGTATTAAGTCCATTCTCACATCTTTCAAAGAATTTGGTGAAATTCAACTGAAAATACCTATTGATGATTGGTCTTGTCCTTGCTTTCTCAGACTGATAAAGAAATTGGGGATGTATGCTGAGTCAGGAGGTGGATGGAGCAGATCATCCAATAGCCTGTACTTCCAGGCAACTAAAAGAGGCTGAGAAGAACTATTCCATAACAGAAAAAGAAATGCTTAATCTGATTAACATAATGACTTCTTTCGTTACTACTGGTAAGGAGACATTTGAAGGTAATAACGAATCATTCCACATTAAAAATGATTAAAGATATGACTGAGTGAATGTTGCAGCTGATTGAATACAGTCTTGAAACAATCCACTGTCTTTAATACAGTGGTTTGCATCACCTTCTGCAACCTCTTGTCATTGATCATTGCCGATTCTTCCACCTTTTAGGGGTAGTGTCCCACTCCAAGGGCGAGAGAGTGCTCTGAACCTCTGTCCGCTCTTCCGCCGTCCTTGACAAAGCCGTTTGCAGAACGAGGGTGCTTTCTTATGCCGGAAGTTTTTGGCCGCCACCGCCGATTATTCAAAATTTGAGCACTGGCGGGCTTCGAAACCGGGACCTTGGAAGTTTTTATTATTAATCCAGGACGCTGCCCCCAGACTCTCTCACGCGCCAAAGCAAACGACAGGCGCCGAGGAGCACCTTTCTAGTACAATGTAGAGTTACTAACTCGCTGAATCTAAGACGCATAAGGGCAGATTCGCTCTGTTTCGGGCAGGATCGATATCTGTAACCTTAAAGACCTTTCTGCCATTTGGCATATCTCTACGTTGACCGACCTTGCTGCTCCGATTTCATACTACCTGTTGACACATCCACTCCACATCACTGTGATGACTTACGTCCAATGTGGAGGGTGACATGACGGCCTGGTAACCAGTTCTACACCATCTACAGCTCTCCAAAATGACAACAGTTTTCTCGTACTTCGAACCGCGTGATTAGTTACTAATTGCAATCATATCCGCATAAAGCACTGGCTTTATTATCGTGCGTGTATCATATAATCAAAAAATTACAACTCCTTTTCTGTGGGCTAGTGACAAGTTATCCTACACACTGTTTTAGATCAGTCGACGGAATCCTATGTGCGCAGAAAAGTCAGATCAGAGGATTTGTTTCCGAAAACGCTGCTTCCTATATATTGGAATTGTGTGGACAATATATATCGTGTGAGACAGCGGCAAAGTGCCTCATGTGAAATATAATAGACCTCTCTGGTGCTATTGTACGTTCTGAGTTTTAAGTGTGTAATATAATGTTACTTGGTTGTTGTGTTCGATGTATTTTACCTGGAAGTGCAAATATAGTCACTGGCACTAAATGTCTTTTACTCACTATTACTTATTCAACTGTGTCGACTCTAATAGGTTATGAACCCAGCGATGGATTTGAAATAAGTATATCCGTAATATAGTACTGAGAAAGTATTGTAAAATTTCCAAGTAATGCACTTGCGTGAAGTAAGAGTTATCCTTACAAGACGAACGCAACTCTTTTGTATTATTCTTCGGTATTATTCTTTACACTAAGAAAGATCAAAGTGACCGTTAAAATGAGCGCTACACAAATTCCGCAGATTGAAAGATTTATAGGTCGCGAAAACTATGCAACGTGGAAATTTGCAGTAGAATCGTATTTACATTTGGACGACCTATGGGGTGTGGTGGATGGGGCAATGAAATCCACAGTTCAGGATAATTCAACTAAGGACAGGAAAGCAAAATCAAATTTAATATTACCGGTTGACTCAGTGAATTATATTCACTTTGAAAAAGCTGCGACAGCGAAAGAAGTCCGGGACAAATTACGAATTGCATTTGAGGATGGTGGTATTACAGGGAAAGTAGGATTATCACGTGAGTTAATTACCACTCAGCTAGACAAATTCAAGAGTGTAGACGAATACGTCAACAAAATAATAGCCACATCGAACCGACTGAGAAACATTGGGTTTGAGATCGCTGACGAATGGATAGGGACTGTTGGCAGGACTGCCAGAAAGATATGCGCCTATGATTATGGGCTGGATACCTTAGATATATCGATCACGGGCGACAGTGTTAAAGTGAAAATCCTACAGGATGTAAAGAGTACTTCAAGCTGTCATGTGTTGGAGAAGGAAACTTCATCTGCTCTTTATTCAAAAAACAAAAGGAAGAAATCAGTGAGGTGCTGTAGACGTCAGAAGAAGGGGCATATTGCATATCAGTGCAGAGAAAAAGTAAACCCAACGTCAGACACCCAGCAAAAGCGGTATGTTGCTGATAGCCCAGAGAGAGAGACCAATAATAAAGGTAAGGTACTCTCGTGTTTTTATGCTTTTGGCGGTGTGGGTAATTGTCAACTGAAATGGATTTTAGAGTCAGATGCATCTGTGCATATTGTTAAAGACAGATCTCTTCTTTGTTATGTTAAAGTAAGACTTATATGGGAATATCTACTGTTGATGGCAGCAATATCCAATGTCATTTGGCTGGGAAACTAGACCTACGTGTAAGTGTAAATGGTGAACCCAATATAGTTACATCACGTGATGTTCATTATGTAAAAATGTTGCGACTAACCTTCTGTGTATAGAGGAAATTGTCAAGAAGGGAAATAAAGTCACTTTTGACATGCACGGAGCAAGAGTAATCAACGAAAATGGTGAAGTTATATCCACAGCAAGTAAGGAAAGGGGTATTTTTAAGTTGGATACGATTGACAGTAAACACAGAAATGTTCAGTATACTTAGTGGAGGTTTTTTTATGGCACCACAGACTTGGACACCTAAACAGAAAGAGAATGTCTTCAGTAAGTGATACAGTAAAGGGAATACAGATTTATAGTTTATCCAAAGGCCTTTGTGAGATATGCTTAAAAGGAAAAAAAGTGAGGCTACCTTTTAAGATAAGTAATAGTAAATCTGCAGAGGTCTTACAGTTAATCCATACAGATGTAGGTGGCCCGATGGAGTGCGAATTCACACGTGGGAGTTATTATTTTCTTACGTTTATTGATCATTATTCACGACATACTCTTGTTTATTTTCTTAGTTCCAAAGACCAAGTGAGTGACAGTTTTGAAGAAGATCGTAATATTGTCGAAAGATGGAAGGGAAAGAAGATTAAGATCATCGGATCTGATAACAAGAGAGAATATATTAACCATAAATTGAAGAATCTTCTGGAAAAATGGGAATCAGGCATCAAACTACGATAAGGTACAGCCCCTCTCAAAATGTGATTGCTAAGATGCTAATAGGACCATTATCGAAAAAGCAAGGAGCATGGTAACTGATGCTGGATTATCAAAAGAGTTTTGGGCAGAGGCGGTATCAACGGCCGTATATTTCAACAACAGATCATCTGCAAAAGCATTATGGAATGGAACCCCCTATGAGATATGGGGAGGAATGAAACGTCACCTAAGCAATATAAGGGTTGTTGGATGTGATGCAATGGCACACATTACAAAACAGCTGAGAGGAAAATGGGACCCAAACGCTAAAAAGTATATTTTTGTAGGCTATTGTGAGAATTCAAAGGGCTACCGGTTAATGGATCCGATGTGTAAAAGGATAGTTACAAGCAGAGATGTGGTATTCTTTAGAAGTAGAAAGGACTTTGAAGAGAACGAGACTACTAAGTTAGCTGCACCTAGTTACGAGAGTGAAACCTTATGTGAAGAAAGAGAAAATGAAGAACAGGATGACGACAGTCAAAGGAAAATCGAGACTATTTAAGGATGACAATGAGTATGAGGACGAACAAAATGAAGAGAACAAAATCGAAGTAACACCCGGATTTTGAGATGTATGGAACCCAGCCTTTTACTGATGGGCCAGCAATAGCAGAATGAGCAACGAGCGGCCGGAATTCTCAGAATTGAAAGAATCGATGGAGAGGGAATTTGAATCTTCTCGGAACGAAACCTTTGAGTGGGCACGCCAGCAGATAAGAAACCAATACAGGCAAGATGGGTATTCACTTTGAAGAGCCCCGAAAATTCATCACCAAGATATAAATCACGGCTTGAAATAAAAGGATATTCGCAGAAACAAGGGGTAGGTTACAAAGAAACTTTTTCACCTGTAGTCAAGTATGCCTCATTGAGATATCTTTTAGCCTTGGCAGCAAAACGAAATTTAACAATTTTTTATATGGATCCTAAAACAGCATTTCTAATGGGAAATTGGAGAAGGAGAAATATGTCATTCCACTAAGAGAAGTCATAAAAACCAGGTCGGAATGGGAAAAGATTTGGCGTATGCGAAAAAGTATTTATGGACTTAAACAGAGTGGACACTGCTGGAATGGATGTCTACATAAAACTCTAACAAATATGAATATGAAGAAATCTAAGGCAAATCCTAGTACATACTATAAAAGCGATGGACGACTTCTTTATCCTGACTGAAAACGAAAGCCAAATGAGAATTTTTAAGAAACAGCTGCAAACCAAATTTTAGGTGCATGAATTGGGAGAAATTAAACGTTATTCAGGTATGCAGATCACTAAGGATGAAGAGAGACAAGAATTGATCTTAAATCAATCATCATATACGGAAAAAATCTTAAAGAAACTTTGCATGAGTGACTGTAAACCCATAACTACTCCATTGGAAGTATGAGTGAAGGAAATGAGGCAGATGTGGAATGAGATAAGAATGTTACATATTTAGAAGCATTAGGGAGTCTGTTATATTTGCCACCAAAGCATTGAGCAAATATTCCAGAGACATAAAGGAAAAGCACTGGAAAGATGTGAAAAGGTTATTTTCGATATCTAAGAGGAACTTCAAGCCACGAATTAAGATACCATAGAGAAGGTGCTGCAAAACTAGAAGGATACAGCGATGCGGATCTGGGGAGTAAATTAGGAGATAGGCACTCCACTACTGCCTGCTGTTTTAAATTAATGGGGGGCCTCATTTCATGGTCCCGTCAAAAGCAAAAAACTGTTGCACTGAGTACCGTAGAGGCCGAGTATACGGTTCTATCTTACACCACACGAAAATCATTGTGGCTAAGAACATTGATATATGAAATATAACTCAATTTTATCGTGGAACCTATAACGATATTCTGTGACAGTAGAGGAGCCATTAACCTAGCTAAAAATGATGTCACTAGTGCTAGGACAAAACATATTGAAATAAGGCACCATTTTATTCGGGACGACATAGAGCGACAGAACATCGCTGTGGACTACCTGTGCACATAAGACATTTTGGCTGACCTTCTGACAAAACCCTTTGACAAAGAGAAGTTTGAAAAGATTGTGGGGCTATTTATTTTATCTTGTGAAGGCAAACCACAAAATATATGTTCAAACGGGGGTATTTGAATTATGTGAACAATATGTTTCGAGTGAGACGGCAGCAAAATGTATCATGTGAAATATAATAGACCTCTGGTGCTACTGTACGCTCTGAATTTTATGTGTGTAATATAATGTTCCTTGGTTGCTGTGTTCGATGTATTTTACCTGGAAGTGCAAATATAGTTACTGGCACTAAATGTCTTTTACTCACTATTACTTATTCAATAAGTCGACTCTAATAGTATGTGGCATTTTACCTTTTATTTTTTCTGTGTCCTGAAAGTAATTTCTGGTCCTCTTTTCAGTCTGGAGAACCGAAAAGTCACGAGGGGGCCAGAAAAAATTATCTGCGTGTGTACTAAGCCGTCGTCATTTTGTATTTAGCTCAAATCTGACAAGCATTCTACTCAGGTGACTGAGAGGGTACTAGAGGGACCCAAAATATCAGCCGCACGAGGTAGCCGCGCGGATCTGAGACGTCTTGTCATAGCCCGGGCGACTCTCCCTGTCGGAGATTCGAGTCCTCCCTCGGGCATGGAATGTGTGTGTGGTCTTCCTTAGCGTAAGTTAGTTTAAGTTAGATTAAGTAATGTGTAAGCTTAGAGACCGATGACCTAATCAGTTTGGTCCCATAAGTCCTTACCATAAATTTCCAATATTTCCAAAATTGCATCTTAATGCAGGCAGGTTTTTTTCTCGCAGTGACACATGTGGTCATTTAGGGCTTAAAATTAGTAAAGCGGTTCCGTATGGAACCCCTTCGTAGTGCTCTATTCTCTGAGTGCTGAAAATACAAACTATTTTTTTTTCATGTTGGTTCTCACATATTTTGTTTCTTTGATTATGTTAGTGAAGCAGACTCCCGCCGTGTCCAACATTGGATTATTTCTGGATAATAGTCGCCACACCCCTTCGCCTGTCTTAGTTGCCACAGTAGTTTTATGTTACGATTCTTTCTGTCTTATTAGCTCCTGAAATTTCATTGAAAATGTGACACGGCTCTTACTAAAACAGCAATTCCCACTTAAATGCCGTGTCCATGCAAATGTCGGCTGGTCGCCTGGTTCAAAACAGAGTGGCATCCTGCAAGAAAACACATCACTACCTCACTCGGCTGGAAAGAAATTGTTGTTGTCTTTGGATTTCACAATATATATAAATGACCTAGTAGATAGCGTCGGAAGTTCCATGCGGCTTTTCGCGGGTGATGCTGTAGTCTACAGACAAGTTTCAGCATTAGAAAATTGCAGCGTAATGCGGGGAGATATGCAGCGGATAGGCAGGAACTGACATCTGACCCTTAACATAGACAAATGTAATGTATTGCGAATATATAGAAAGAAGGATCCTTCATTGTATGATTATATAATAGCAGAAAAACACTGGTAAAAAAAGAAAAACTTTATTTCCAAACCTTAATCATTATACAATTTTAATCCACCACACTGGAAGCAGTTACTTCTGTAAAATATCTGGGAGTATGCGTACGGAACGATTTGAGGTGGAATGATCATATAAAATTAACTGTTGGTAAGGTGGGTGCCAGGTTGAGATTCATTGGGATTCATCAACAAAGGAAGTGGCTTACAAAACACTCGTTCGACCTATAGTTGAGTATTGCTCATCAGTGTGGGATCCGTACCAGGTCGGGTTGACAGAGGAGATAGTGAAGATCCAAAGAAGAGCGGCGCGTTTCATCACAGGGTTTATTTGGTAAGCGTGATAGCGTCACGGAGATTCTTAGCAAACTCAAGTGGCAGCCTCTCCAAGAGAGGCGCTTTGCATCGCGGTGTAGCTTTCTGTCAAGGTTTTGAGAGGGTGCGTTTCTGGATGAGGTATCGAATATATTGCTACCCCCTACTTATACCTCCCGAGGAGATCACGAATGTAAAATTAGAGAGATTAGAGCGCGCACGGAGGCTTTCCGGCAGTCGTTCTTCCTGCGAACCATATGCGACTGGAACTGGAAAGGGAGGTAATGACAGTGGCATGTAAAATGCCCTCCGCCATGCACCGTTGGGTGGCTTGCGCAGTATAAATGTAGATGAAGATGTAGATCACCACGTATATTCCCTACAAGATGCAATTCTGATCAACAGTGCTGTATATGCACGATGACACAGAATCATAGGTGTCCACCTTGCAAAATAAGAAATATCCCGTTATAGGTATCAACAGTTAAACAACTTCCCAAAACAGAATACTTTCATCGTTGTTGTTGTTTGGGTGCAGAGCGCACAACGTGGAGGCTGGCAGAGCCCGAGGCCTTCGTCCTCCACCATTATATCAAAGTCCCTCTTAGCGACTTATATCAACGTCGTCTGGTGATGGAATCTGTTTCAAAAGAGTTAAACTTGGCTGCTAAGTAGCCACTTCCAGATTTTAATTACATTGTTACTTTATTTTGTGAACGAGGCATTGCTGAACTAATGAAAAGATGGTATGCTTGATCAACAATCTACAGTTTCTTTAGATGGTGCAGCCTTTGAAGCGCACGGAAATTCAGGTGTTTCGTTTCTGTTCAGCGAGTCAACTGCAGCGCTACACACCGAACAAGGAACTCTGGATTAAATTCTGAATAAGGCTTTCGTATTCTGTGCACTGTGGAGGTGAAACGTGCTGAGTGAAATGGTCGCGGGTATTTCTGTTTGGTGAGTTTTCTTGTGTTAGTGGGGTTACCAATACTTATTGCCTATTGTCAAAGAGCGTTTCTTAAGAGTTCATGCGGTATTTGCATTCCGTGGATGAATTTTTGCTGATTTACATATACAAGTTGTCTTGCATGCCATGTGTGAAGTTGTGCTCCACATATCGTTACTGAGTATTTGTCTTACGTGATCAGTGCCAATAGACTTGATGCAGAATACCAATTGAGGCAGCTCATCACTTTCAATTTAGTTTCACTCATTAAGATTTTAAATTGTGTATAGAATTTAGTTCATGCGATGTTTGCATATCCAGTCCACTTGCCATATGTTTGTGTACGATTAAACGGTCCTGCGTTACTCAGTTAAAAAGGACATCAGAGATAGCATCCACTGCTCTAGAAATTACGTATTCTTGTTCTACTGTGTGCATTTTACACCAAATAAGGTAGACATGAAGTTGGTGCTACTTGGAGAGACGCCGTATATGATTCTACAGTAGTGTTTATGTTCAGTGTTTCGTATTTCACATTTATACGAGAGTTGCCCAGGAAGTAATGCGCCGCATTTTTTCTTCTACATCTACATCTACATGACTACTCTGCAATTCACATTTAAGTGCTTGGCAGAGGGTTCATCGAACCACAATCATACTATCTCTCTACCATTCCACTCCCTAACAGCGCGCGGGAAAAACGAACACCTAAACCTTTCTGTTCGAGCTCTGATTTTTCGTATTTTATTTTGATGGTCATTCCTACCTATGTAGGTTGGGCTCAACAAAATATTTTCGCATTCGGAAGAGAAAGTTGGTGTCTGAAATTTCGTAAAAAGATCTCGCCGCGACAAAAAGCGTCTTTGCTGTAATGACTTCCATCCCAATTCGCGTATCATATCTGCCACACTCTCTCCCCTATTACGTGATAATACAAAACGAGCTGTCATTTTTTGCACCCTTTCGATGTCCTCCGTCAATCCCACCTGGTAAGGATCCCACACCCCGCAGCAATATTCTAACAGAGGATGAACGAGTGTAGTGTAAGCTGTCTCTTTAGTGGACTTGTTGCATCTTCTAAGTGTACTGCCATTGAAACGCAATCTTTGGCTCGCCTTCCTCACAATATTATCTATGTGGTCTTTACAACTGAAGTTGATCGTAATTTTAACACCCAGGTACTTAGTTGAATTGACAGCCTTGAGAATTGTACTATTTATCGAGTAATCGAATTCCAACGGATTTCTTTTGGAACTCTGCGGATCACCTCACACTTTTCGTTATTTAGCGTCAACTGCCACCTGCCACACCATACAGCAATCTTTTCTAAATCGCTTTGCAACTGATACTGGTCTTCGGATGACCTTACTAGTCGGTAAATTACAGCATCATGTGCGAACAACCTAAGAGAACTGCTCAGATTGTCACCCAGGTCATTTATATTGATCAGGAAAAGCAGAGGGCCTAGGACGCTTCCCTGGGGAACACCTGATATCACTCCAGTTTTACTCGATGATTTTCCGTCTATTGCTACGAACTGCGACCTTCCCGACACAAAATCACGAATCCAGTCGCACAACTGAGACAATATCCCATAGGCCCGCAGCTTGATTAGAAGTCGCTTGTGAGGAACGGTGTCAAAAGCTTTCCGGAAACCTAGAAATACGGAATCAACTTGAGATCCCTTGTCGATAGCGGTCATTACTTCATGCGAATAAAGAGCTAGCTGCGTTGCACAAGAATGATGTTTTCTGAAACCATGATGATTACGTATCAGTAGATCGTTTCCTTCGAGGTGATTCATAATGTTTGAATACAGTATATGCTCCAAAACCCTACTGCAAACCGACGTCAATGATATAGGTCTGTAGTTAAATGGATTACTCCTACTACCCTTCTTAAACACTGGTGCGACCTGCGCAATTTTCCAATCTGTAGGTACAGATCTATCGGTGAGCGAACGGTTGTATATGAGTGCTAAGTAGGGAGCTATAGTATCAGTGTAATCTGAAAGGAACGTAATCGGTATACAATCTGGACCTGAAAACTTGCCCATATCAAGCGATTTGAGTTGCTTCACAACCCCTAAGGTATCTACTTCTAAGAAACTCATGCTAGCAGCTGTTTGTGTTCTGGAATATTCCATTCGTCTTCCTTCAGCAATTCTTTATCGAACATAATGAAAATTACACACATGAAAGAATGGTGTTTCCTCTACACACCCTATTTTTCCACGTAAACCCCATCCCGTTCTATGGCCTTCCTCCAGCGCGACACAAGGGTGTGAATGTCCTATCAGTACCATCCTTGTCCTGGTGGCGGTACCAGTGCTACACTGTGTGAATGACCTCCTCATCGTCCTGAAAATTTCTTCCACGAATGGCAACCTTTAATGGCCCAACCAAGTGGAAATTCGTGGAGGCTAGGTCAGAGCTGTAGGGTGGATGGGGTGTGTTCAACGGTCCTCAGACTTGTGTGGGACCGAGTGTTATTGTGTTGCAGCAAAACATCTCCTAGGTTGCTATGGCGCTGAAGTCGCAGGAAGCGCGTCTTGAGTTTTGTTAATGTGTTGACATATGCTTCTGAATTAATGGTGCCGCCAATGAGAATCACACCTTCACAGTCCCAGAACACGGTAATCATGACCTTACAGGCGGAAGCATTTGCTTTGAATGTTTTCTTCCATCGGGAGTGGGAATGGCGTCATTCCATCGCCTGTCATTTTGTTTGGGGCTCAAACCCAGGTCTCCCTCTCAGCTTTAAAACGTTGCAACAAATCAAGACATTTTTTTTTCTCTGTGTGATTTCCGATCCACAGTTAGACACCAGGTGATCCATGTTGCACACACTTTCGAATATCCAAGAGGGCTGATAGTTGCATCCACACTTCCTTTTCCGATTGATAGGTGCAGCGCCAACTGGCGAGTCGTACTGCATCTCGAGAATTACAACATAGCTCACTACAACGTGTCAGATGTGACAGGCAGGGACGATCTCGCCCACCGCTGAAAATTGTGGAGCTCCGCTGAACAACCTTCGGGGATGACCTCACCCTCAGTGCCCAGCGATTAACTACACTTCTGTCGATAGCAGATGCTCCATAGACTTTGCACAAGCGTTTGAGACTGTTCCCCAAAGTATCTTTCGTTGCAGTGAAAACTTCAATGACTTCACGTTGCTTGTAACGTACATCACCTACGCACGCTATTTTGAAAATATCCTTTAGCTTCACTATCTGTCGGTAGTGACAGGAACTTGGCGCAATCACTCAGGAAACTTCAAATAATACATACATAACGTTTCACATTCGTAGCATTGTTTCCAGCTGAGAAAAAAAAGCGGTGCATTCCTTTGTGGGCAACCATTGTAATTATGGAAATGGGATTAACGTCCCCACAGCACCGCAACTGACTAAAAGTCGGGTTGCCAGCACATATTCACTTCATCTCCTCTTCTCCCTCTCTTTGTCCATCTCCTTCTGCCCCAATTTCTCTTTCCGTCCTCTCCTATCACCTCTCTCAGATCATTTCCTCCCCTGTCCATCTCAGCTTTCCCCCAGCAATCCTTGTCCACCCGTGTAAGTCCTGTAAAAGACAATAAAGCACGCGAATACTATTCCAACAAAATGCCTGTCATGCAGGGCAGCCTACAAACCAGGGGACTGAAAATCGTTTCTTGCTCCTGACATACAGGCTGCTATGCAAAGTAGGTCGATAAAGCACACAGATACTACTAAAAGTGCCCAAGTACAGGCTAGCCTGCAAGTACATACTTCGCTCATGTATGTGTTTGATAGATGAGGTGCAACCATCTCCATTACCCCCCTCTCTGTGTCAACCTCTTTCTCACTCCATCTGTCTGACCACCTCATTCTCCCACCTCCATCACTCACTCTGTCGCCATCCTTCACACCCTCTGTCTGTCTGTCCATCTATTCCTCCTCACTTTCTTTGATTATATCCCTAGCCTCCCTCTCTGACCAAATCTTGCTTCCCCTCTGTCTGTATCCTCCTTTCCCTAAGTTTCTTCATAACCTCCTTCCACCTTCCTTTCCATCTGCCAACGACCTGTCTACAGATTCGACCTCGATCCTGCATGGTGTCCTCTTCCTCCTTTCTATTACCATCTTCTCCTCCTTCTCTTTGCCCATCTCTTCCTCCCTCCCTCTCTCTCTGCACATGTCCACCTTTCCCTCTCTCTGTGCATATCCTTCTTCTGTGTCTGTCCATCTCCTCCTCTGCAGTATCTCTGTCCAGCTCGTCTCCCCCCCTCTCTCATTATCCCTGTCCTTTCTTCCCCTCTATCTGTCTCCTATCTCCCCCAACTATCTGCTCAGTCATGCCCATCAGCATGTGTAGCCCCTGTAAGGCATGCCAAAATTACCCACACAACAAGCTGCCTCCCCTCACTCTCTGTCTGTCGCTTTTCCCTACACTTTCTGTCCATCTCTCATCCTCCCCTTCTCCCTGCCCATCATCTCCACCTCCTCTCTCTATGTATGATCTCGTCACCCCTCTCTGTCCACCTCTCCTACAATTTTCTCTGTGTACTTCATCCTCCCCACTCCCTCTTTACCATATCCCCCTCCATCTCCCTGTTCAGTCATGGCCATCTGCATATGTAGCCCCTGCTGATACTACTGGCTGATACTACTGGCTGATACCACTACAATACACATGTCATACAGGGCAGTCTATATGGCAGGGGCTGACAGACCACTTTATGTCTGTATCTCTTATTGTAGTTAGGACATTACAAACCCCACAGCACTTATATTCTTGAAGTTTGCTGCTTGTTTGCCAAATTTAAGATTTAAGTTGATCCATGGGTTTTGAAGGACATTCCAGATACACACACACACACACACACACACACACACACACACACATATATATATATATATATATATATATATATATATATATATATATATATACGGCCAAACTTTCAGGAAACACACAGCAACGGAACGTACCAGCGCGACTTCAAACACTTTGTTACAGGAAACGTTCAAAATGTCCTCCGTTAGCGAGGATACATGCATCCACCCTCCGTCGCATGGAATCCCTGATGCGCTGATGCAGCCCTGGAGAATGACGTGCTGTATCACAGCCGTCCACAATTCGAGGACGAAGAGTCTCTACATTTGGTACCGGGGTTGCGTACACAAGAGCTTTCAAATGCCCCCATAAATGAAAGTCAAGAGGGTTGAGGTCAGGAGAGCTTGGAGGCCATGGAATTGGTCCGCCTCTACCAATCCATCGGTCACCGAATCTGTTGTTGAGAAGCGTACGAACACTTCGACTGAAATGTGCAGGAGCTCCATCGTGCATGGACCACATGTTGTGTCGTACTTGTAAAGGCACATATTCCAGCAGCACAGGTAGCGTATCCCGTATGAAATCATGGTGGTGAATCGAGGACGTACAGTACATACTGACGAAACTAAAATGAGCTATAACATGGAAATTAAGCGTTTCCGGGCACATGTCCACATAACATATTTTCTTTATTTGAGATTGAGGAATGTTTCCTGAAAATTTGGCCGTACCTTTTTGTAACACCATATATATATATATATATATATATATATATATATATATATATATATATATATATATATATATATATATGTATAGGGTGAGTCACCTAACGTTACCGCTGGATATATTTCGTAAACCACATCAAATACTGACGAATCGATTCCACAGACCGAACGTGAGGAGAGGGGCTAGTGCAATTGGTTAATACAAGCCATAAAAAAATGCACGGAAGTATGTATTTTAACACAAACCTACGTTTTTTTAAATGGAACCCTGTTAGTTTTGTTACCACATCTGAACATATAAGCAAATACATAATCAATGCCGTTTGCTGCATTGTAAAATGTTAATTACATCCGGAGATATTGTAACCTAAAGTTGACGCTGTTCGATCGTGTGTATCAGAGAGCACCGAATTACGTAGGGATCCAAAGGGAACGGTGATGGACTTTAGTTACAGAAGAGACAGGAACAGCACATTACGTCCACATTCTTTTGTTTGAAATAATTAATTAATGAGGAATGGATCCAGGTTCACTGGAGTTTCATGGAACACAGAAAATTTTATTTTCAGATTTATTTCTTCAGAAACGCACTCTAGAGTGTAATCGCATTACTGTCAAGGATGTGTTTGTGTGCTTCCTTCACGTTGTTTTTCATTTGGCATGAATAAACTTGCTATACCTTTTTGTGTCTTTTTATTATGTATCTACAGCCAGTCATTCACCTGCTGGCGCTTATGAATGGCACACACAGCGTGTTGTAGTACATTCAGCTCTATGTAGCATCCTTCACATACGTCTTGAGGCAAATGGCACAATTCATCCCCAAACCGTTTACAATTTCCTGTCATACCCAATTCTAATGAGACACAGACACCTGAGATTTTAAAAATAATAATAATAATAATAATAATAATAATAATGTTAGTAATGAAACATGTAAAGCAGTTAAAGACAATAATAATAATAAAAATTGTTATTATTATTTACTTGCAATAATATTTGATACAGCACTTCCAAGAAATCGCAGTTCAGAGGAATGCATCGTCTGAAAAGTATTTTAAGAAATGGTACAAATGGCTCTGAGCACTATGGGACTTAATTTCAGTGGTCATCAGTCCCATAGAACTTAGAACTACTTAAACCTAACTAACCTAAGGACATCAAACACATCCATGCCCAAGGCAGTATTCGAACCTGCGACCGTAGCGGTTGCGTGGCTCCAGACTGTAGCGCCTAGAACCCACTCGGCCACCCCGGCCGGCAAGTATTTAAAGAAATTATATATTATGCTATGAGTCCAAGACGATGCTGCGCTCGGCTGTATTTTTATTACAACAGTTCTATTTCGTCATTTTATCTGTGGAAATACATAGGTAGCTGAGTAAAAGATTTCAGATTTTGAAGTAGATAATTTAACGTATTATAGAATTATGCTCTGCTATGTACATCAAGTGGTCTTGATTTCCATATGATATCGCTACCTTAGTTGTTCACTACTGTATAAGTTTGTTTCTTTGATGTTTGTGGAGATATAGTTGTCAAACTGTAGCTGAAGCTGTTATTTCTGAAAGTTTCCAGCAATGAACGTTTATTTCATAATCATGTTACTTGAAAGTTGACTCTGCGATTTTATATGATTACAGACTATTTGTTTCTATGGTATTCTATAGGGCATATCTTCGTTCTTACTAGCTATATTATTGCTTATATGGGTCTTATTTATGTGCTTCTACTCTCATATCTAATTTAATCCTACTGTTTTTTTAATTGGTGATACCAGAATTCATGGTAGTACGTGAGATTTATGACAATTTCTCGATGTTGTTTTATTCATAAGCGTATGTTTTCCTGTGGTTATTTTTACCTTCGTGATAACTTGCTGTCTGATATGTTTCGATGTTGTTTAGCCATTCATGTCGTGTTCAGGAGGATAATTTCAATGAAGTTTTCTATGTAATGTTTGTGTTTCAAATAGATCTGTTCATTTATAATTTCCTGAGGATAATTTCATATCTGTGAATATACTTTGATCTCTTCAAGAATACTCATTAGTGGTCCTTTCTGTGCAGTGTGTAAAATATTGACAGCCTGTTCTATATAGTCTGCTGTGTGTCATTTTGTGTTTAAGTGGTGGAAAAAATTGATAGGTTACCATCACTCCCTCTAAGCTATGCATAAGGGAAATTTTTTTTTCCCTATATATGTAAAAATCAAGATCGTCGCAAAATCTGCAATAATACCAACTGTCAAGAAATATGAGGCAAATCTATGGACGCTGCAGGGCATCAATCACAAATTCGACCACAAAGTGTACCCCAATCAAGATATGTATCTTGTACATTTAGACCTTTTTTACAGTATCACCCCATTTATATTTGATTATGTTTCAAAATTTATAGATAAATTTGTACCCATTATTAGCCGAAAAGTCAAATTTACACACAAAAGGAAAGTTCAAAAACCTCATAAAAATACAATATCCTACAAAAGTTCATCATACAAAAAGTTCATCACAAACACAGACACCTTCATTTCAATTTTATAAGGGAACAGAAAAACTGGCTGACATAGTATCCAGAAAGGACGAAAAAATCTACAAGATAATGGTTTAAAATATAATCTAGAACCCAAATTCCACAATAATGTCAGTAAACAATAGCGATAGATGCAGTTAGATTACCTATAAAACAAGAAAACAAAGTTGCCATTAGGACAGCCAATGCAATAGAAAAAGAAAGCGGGAATACTTACAAAAACCTTGATATTACACCAAATTAATGAGAAACTAATAACTAATAATACAGTAACAGTAAAGTGAGAGAAAGGTAATAGTTTAGTCATTCTAAAACGAAATGACTATATATAAAAAGTAAATGACATTTTCACATTAAGTAACATCACACAAATCGCTAGAGAGAACACAAACAAATATACAGCACAAACAAAGAAAATATAAAACACAGAAATACTATTCTATCAAACTACGAAATAAGACCATGTTTAGTGATGAATACTAAAACACCTAAATTACGTGGGCTTCGAAAATTCCTGTCCATCCAATCATCGATAGTATTAGCAGTCCCACATACTTGCTTAGCAAAAACCTGCACAACGCTGTAAGCAAATCATACATTTTAATAAACAATACACGAAAAAAAATTCGAGATTACTAGCACAAAAAATGAACGACATCAAAACCCATAAAAACACCAAATTTGTCTCATTTGATATCAAATATCTGTACAAACATTCCAACTGACCAAGCAATTGTAAAGGTGGGGTTTGTTTTTGCTTATTCTAGAATTGAGAACAACTGTGCAATGTGAAATGACAATTTTGATGTCGCACTATTACTCACCGAATTACAGATTTTCACACAGTTTTCAACTCGCCAACACAGAAACAGCGCAATGCATAACCATATAGCCAACATCACAAAGTGAAATAAGTTTATACACGACAATGCTAAATATTAGCTCTCTGAAAGAACATTAAGCCTAAGCACAATATTATGAAAGTTTAATTGGAAGTTTCTTTACATTATTTCCTAAGCACAATAATATGAAAGTTTAATTGGATGTTTCTTTGCAAAATTGCTCCTACACATACATTATGATGTTGGTGAGTAGTAAGAAAATCTTCCGATCCCAATTCAAAGTTTGGTACTATTCAGAATGACAATCAAGTCTATGGTGGATGGTTTGTCAAGTGACAAATTTCAGCGCAAGATTACCCAAGACAGCTCGAGTTTACAGTGGATGCATGCTGCTGAACCAACAAAGTTTATGCCTCAGCACACAGTATCCGCCTTAAGCTGTGAGGTGCTGCTCTCTGCAAGGCCGCTCTCTCTCATTGAAATTCCTACAAAACTAATCTGGCATTTGCTGGACTTTCCAGCAGAAACTTTCCCTATGGTTCTCGTTATGTGAGAAAACATGTACTCAGCCCTAGTCTTATTATGTGGCGGTATACACTTGCATGGTTGGAGCAGCGTGCATATTATAGTGCCATCTCAGTTCTTGCAAGAACAATCAACTAATTTGGCTGGTTCGTTTCTCAACAGTTGCAGCTAAACGTTGCTACAGCTAATTCTTTAGCTGGAGTGCAGCCGCTGTGAACGCAGTGTCCACACCAATTTCTTCTGTGCAGCATATGGAGCACTAAGCACTCTGTTGTGCACTTGACACCAATTCAGAGAAGAGTCCCCCTCTGAAAAATTTCTCTCTTGTCCTACTCATGAGAGAACTGCCTCCCTCCACTTGGGTTCTTTCTCACATCATGGCTTTTTTCGACCAATAGGAGTGTTCCTACTATTTTGTAGAAACACCCTCTACCAATGGCAACATCTCTTCTATCAAACTGCGTCGAAACTTCAGTACTTTTCTTCTTCCTAGTACATATCCGCCAATCGGACATTTTGTGCCCATTCTAGACGCTTAAAGTACATTGACCTTCCCATGTGTCGCACTCACTGGACGAAAATCCTTCACTTGCTTTTGTTCGTATCCCATTGGAATTTCGAAACACGGTTTTCTAAAGCTTCTCCTCTGCCGTTGTACCGATGCCCTCGCTACAGGTGGCCCTCCAGCTTGAATCACCTGGCCCGGGGTCGCTGTCCTCCTTCCTGCCACTCCTATAAGTGGTTGCCAGTGCAACTCCCGCAGCACGGCTTCACTAACCGGTGTGGAGCTGTCTTTTCAAAACTAAAAGCGACTCGGCTCGCATTCCCTGTTCTACCTTCTGTTCAAGGACATGCGTTGTAGAGGAATGGTGTGTTAAATACCGTTGATTGACTGCCATCCCTTTTTGCATTACATATTGATAGGCAAATGTTCTCATAATTGTCGATTTACGTTAGGTGTCATCTTCACCTTCTCATTGCGGTTTGTAAAGGTCACATGTAAGGTGCAAATCTGACCATTTATTCTGCCACCTTACACAATAGCCATAATAGTACAGAACTTACTACATTACAGGAAAACCAACGTAACAGGTGTCGATGAGGTCGTTCAATTATTTAATGTAATACTGAAACAAAATTACTTTCAGTTCGATGGTAAATTTTATACTCAAACAGATGGTGTAGCCATGGAATGCAGCACAGCAGGCTTAATAGCGTACATTTTCTTAAATAACTAGAGGAGAAATTCTTTCACATCACACACACAATAATGTTCAAAATCGTACACTACTACATATATGTTGATGACACACTAATATTAATGGATGTAAAAATGTAGACATCTAACTAGTAAATGACAATCTGCAACCCAAAATAAAATTCACAGTAGGATTTGAAAATAACAAAACAATGAATTACTTGCATTTGACAATGAAAAACATCAATTATGCACATTCTTGTCATCCAAAATCGCCAAAATACGTATACCTTCATGCTACGGTTAATCGATTAACAAACCTGCCTTTGGAAAAAGAAGTGAAACAAATCCTAAAATACGTTGCAGAACGAAGTGATTTAGATCCTAAAATTGTCACATACCTGAACGATAAACGTATTAAACCTGTAAAATACATCATATTTAAGGAAATAATGCTGACAAGAGAATCACCAACAAAACAAAAATATGTGTATATACCCGCTACTTATCTAGGAAAGGTATCTTACACATTTGACGCATTACTAAAACACACTAACATAAAATTTGTGTACCTGTCATGACACAATCTTCGAACACTACTACACTACTGACAAACAAAACCAATCATTTATTCGAATCCAGGCGTACATAAAATTCAATGTATGTGATAAATTCTACATGGGTCAGACTGCACAGAATTTCACTGCTCGATACCGAGAATACATTAGAGAGAGAGACAGTAGCCCATCAATTTTTTCCATCACTTAAAGACAGAACGACACGAGCGGATGATGCAGAATAGGCTGTCAAGGCTTTACACATTGCACAAAAATGATCATAAATGAATATTCTCGAAGAGATCGAAGTATATTCACACACACAAAAGTACCTGAAGAAATTATAAATGAACATATCGATTTGAAAAACGCGAGATAAATGGGAAAACAAAATCTACAAACACGTCAGAAATCAAGTTATCATGAAAATAAAAAATAACCACTGGGAAATATACTTTTGAGAATAAAAAAACATCGAGAAATCATCATAAACCTCACGCACTACCACACTATCTGGCATAACCAATTTAAAAAAACAGTAAGATGAAGTGAACATATGAGAGCAGAACCCCATAAACACGAATCATATAAGAGAAAACAGTGCTGGTAAGAACGAAGATATGACCTACAGAATACCATAGAAACAAACAGCCAGCAACCGTATAACATAGCACACTCAACTATCAGTACAGCTGGCAAGTAAGATCACTATGAAATAAACTTTCATTGCTGGAAAACTTCAGAAGTAACAGCTTCAGCTACAGTTTAAAACCTACATCTCCACGAACAACAAAGAAGCAAGCTTATACAGTAGTGACAACAACTAAGACAGCGATATCATATGGACGTCAAGACCACCTGACGTACGTAGCGAAGCATAATTCTATCATATGTTAAATTACCTACTTCAAAATCTGAAATATTATACCCAACTACCTATGTACTTC
The DNA here is from genome assembly GCF_023897955.1 of Schistocerca gregaria. Lineage (NCBI taxonomy): Eukaryota > Metazoa > Arthropoda > Insecta > Orthoptera > Acrididae > Schistocerca > Schistocerca gregaria. The sequence goes on from NC_064921.1 coordinate 932,088,643, forward strand.
CACAGATAATCTGACGATGGAAATCACGCCGAAATAGGCCTATTGTAATAAAAATACAATCGAACGCAGCAGAGCGTTTGACTAATAGCATAATATATGTATAATGTCCTTATGTGAGATATACGACGCAGGGGCCCAGATGAGTACACATTGAAAAGCATTTTGGAAGTGCTTATGAATAAAATTAATTTAAAAACTGTAATAGCAACAGACTTTCACAACGCAGACAATTTCATAATTTGAACTATGTAAAACTGAAGTCTGCACTCACCTTTATCAGTATTTAACTTAGCACTAAGACTATTAAGATAGCATGCAGAATGCGGCAGTGCTACCGTGTAAATGTCGAAAATGCTGTTTCTTTCAGTCTTTACCATCTACATTCGGGGAAATCCATCTTTCTGTTACTGTTTTCTCAGTGGAGAGGCTTTCACTTCCTGTGGTTTGCCTATTCCTCCTGCGGACTCACGAATCGTGTCAGATTTTTTGTTGGCAGCAATTACGACAGCTTGTGAATGTGCGCATCTGCCTGGCTGGAATGTATTCTGTTTCCGGTCCATCTATGTGGCAAGCACTTGTATTAAAGGTCCATTCTTCACAGTTAGGCTATAACATAAGCAATTTTTACGATCTTTTTTGGAAAAACTAGTGAAGCAATCAACGTAAATCTTTATGCATATTATGTATTGATTCTTGGACAACATTTTTGTATAAGAAATTTAGTCATCATTAATCCCCCCATCCGAAGAGTTTAAGCCGCTCTGCCCAAAATTACCGACTGGCATTCATTTGTATCATCAAGCATTTCACACAGAGTGTTGAGCGTGCCCGCATTCGTATCTGCTCTCCGGCGCGCCGCAGGGAGCAGTTGCTCATGTAAACAAAATTACGAGTACGTTTGTTCCTACTTTATGTATAAACTTAGCGTTTTGATATGATATTCTACACACTTGTAAATAAAACAAAATTCATTTTTTGAAGCTAGCTGAGGCAAATGGACCTTTAAGCGAACTTCATCTACATCTATATGGATACTCTGTAAATCACATTTAAGTACCTGGCAGAGGATTCATCGAACCACCTTCACAATTCTCTATTATTCCAATCCAGTATAGCGCGTGGAAAGAACGAACACCTACCTCTTTCCGTACGAGCTATGAATTCCCTTAATTTATTGTGGTGATCGTTTCTCCCTATGTAGGTTGGTGGCAACAAAATATTTTCGCATTCGGAGGAGAAAGTTGGTGATAGGAATTTCGTGAGAAAATTTCGTCGTAACGAAAAACGCCTTTCTTTTAACGATGTCCAGCCAAAATCCTGTTATCATTTCTGTGACACTCTCTCCTATATTTCGCGATAATACAAAAAGTGCTGTCCTTCTTTGAACTTTTTCGTTGTACTCCGTCAGTCATATCTGGTAAGGATCTCACACCGCGCAGCAGTATTCTAAAAGAGGGCGGACAAGCGTAGTGTAGGCAGTCTCCTTAGTAGTTTGTAATTTTCTAGAGTTTCCTTTTATTATCAAGGCTCTTAACCCTCATTTTATTTTATGACCCGAAATTTACTGGAAACACAAGCGGAATCAAATGTGAACTGTACGGTAGATGGGACACGGGGGGGTCTCTACTTGAACATCACACTCCACAGACGTCACGTTTCTCCTTTCCTATTTCTGGGGCTTTATTAACTATCGCATTCACATCGCTAAAACGTGTGATTTAAGGTCGATTCACATTGGACGCACACTAATCCCATTCATCGTCGGGCTTGGGAAGGCCGTCACAGCGTCAGGTCACATAGACACGATGACCGAATACACTTTTACATAGCATGCATACATGAAGTTGCACATTTCGTTTCAACAAGATGATGTTCTAACCCACTGGCCGCTGGAAGTTCGTTTTCCAGCATGGAACATGGACGAGGCCCTACACGATATTACGCAGGTGCACCAGTTTCTTTGGCTCTTCAGTGTATATCTTGCGATATGACTTGTTCCTGTATTAAATTAATAAGTGCTATTAATTCATACAAATGTTTAATGCTTTCGTTTTAGGTACTTGAAAATGACCTATGGCCGAAATTGTTTTCCAGAAAACTGTATTTTTCTCCTTCAATACAGCTGACATTTCCATTATTAAAAAAAGAATTTTAATGAAAATTATTTCCTCCGTTTGCATTCTTGTTTATACACGACCTAGGCTTTTTCTTCGGCAAATTGTAAAATGTAAATCATTTTTAGCTGTAAGATATTTGGCTTCTAATCAGGAAGAGCACTCGTACAAAGAATTATCGACTTACTATTAGAACCTTCCCATACTGTCGCGAAACCAAGAGAGGTAAGGTGCTAGGTCACAAACAACAAAATTCGTTCACAGATTTATTCCTGAGGTGTGACCTTCAAACAAGTTAAATCTTAATGATTGGTACTTCAAACAATTTAGAATTACTATTCAGTATAATCTTAAAGTACAGCAAAATCGATATTTAACACGTACGAAATTCCGTGACAATAATTTCAAACTACAGCTTTATTATTTTGACATATAGCAAATAAAAGGAAAATTTCAATCACTAAAGAACACTCTCATTTTCTGAAGTAAGCTCGCTGATCCAATGGCTCGGTCTGTCATTCTAAAATGGCTTCCCAAATGCGATCACGCATTCTACTAACTCGGTTGCGAAAGCAACGCACACTATCAGACCAGATTACTAAAGCATAAGAGAGCAGAGTTACAAACATGAAAGGAAATTAATTACATGAAGGGAAAGACACACAGTTGATACAAATGCTCATTAGCAATGAAAATAAAACTGGTGCCAAAGCAATTACATCCTCCAAGCTACACGCAAGCTAGGTATTTAAGTACGAAGCACACTTACTGACATAAATTAGCTACACTCGCAGACAAATGGTCACGCAACCTACTGTGTAGACTCAAGGGGGAAAAAAACTCACGCTACGCCTAACGAAGACATGCGAATTAATCACAAACTGATATTCATATATACGAGTACTGAAGAGCCAAGAAACTGGTAAACTTACCTAATAAGGTGTAGGCCCCCGCGAATACGCAGAAGTGACGCAACATGACGTGGCATGGACTAGACTAATGTTTGAAGTAGAGCTGGAGTAAATTGACACCATGAATCCTGCAGGGCTGCCAGAGTACGAGGGAGTGGAGATCTCTTCTGAAAGCACGTTGCAAGGCATCCGAGATACGCTCAATAATGTTCTTGTTTGGGGTGTTTGGTGGCCAGTGGAAATGCTTATACTTAGAAAATTACTCCTGGAGCCACTCTGTAGAGTTTGTGGACGTGTGTGGTCTTTCATTGTCCTGCTGGAAGTGCCCAAGTCCGTAGGAATGCACAATAGATCTGAATGGAAGCAGGTGATCAGACAGGATGTTTACGTACGTGTCATCTGTCAGAGTCGTATCTAGACGTATCAGGGATTTCATATCACTCCAACTGCAGGCGCCCCACACCATTACAGAGCCTCCACCACCTTGAACAGTCCCCTATTGACAGGCAGGATCCATTGGCTCATGAGGTTGTCTCCATACCTGTAAACGTCCATCCGCTCGATACAATTTGAAACGATACTCGTCCGACCAGGTAACATGTTTCCAGTCATCAACAGTTCAATGTCACTGTTGATGGCCCCAGCCGAGGCGTAAAGCTGTGTGTCGTGCAGCCATCAAGGGTACACGAGTGGGCCTTCGTTCCGAAAGCCCATATCGGTGATGTTTCATTGAAAGTTTCCCACGCTTGCACTTGTTTATGGCCCAGCATTGAAATCTGCAGCAATTTACTGAAGGGTTGCGCTTCTGTCACGCTCAACGATTCTCTACAATCGTCGTTGGTCTCGTTCTTGCAGAATCTTTTTCCAGCCGCGGCTATGTCGGAGATTTGATGTTCTATCGCGTTCCCGATATTCACGGTACCCTCGTGAAATAGTGGTATGGGCAATTCCCCACTTCAATGCTATCTCGGAGATGCAGTGTCCCATCGCTCGTGCACCGACTACAACATCACGCTCAATCTCACTTAAATCTTGGTAACCTGCCATTGTATCAGCAGTTACCGTACTAACAACTGCGCCAGATACTTTTTGTCTTATGTAGGCGTTGGCGACCGCAGCGCCGTATTGTTCCTGATTACATATCTATGTATTTGAATATGTTGACACCAGGCCGTAAAGACCTTGCGAATTTCTTTCCGCGTACTCAGATGGACAGTAACGGTGCCTTGTAGACATGCGCTTGAACAACATACACAGGTATCAACATTTGAGAGTGGACATGCAGGTGCAATGTTGGCAGGAATGGGTGAATCCTGGCCGAACACAGGGTGAAGCAGGAAATCTAGTACACGACAGAGGAGGACAGAGCAATCGTCAGAGAAACACTGAGCGCCCCGGTTTCATATTTATCGTCGATCCGACCAGCAGTTGGTGCTTCAGTGACCACAAAGGCCATAAGAGGATGACGGAAAAGTCGCTGAACTGAAGGAGCCCCTTCTCCGACTGCCAGTAACATCTACGCTAACAATTCCGACTGAAGTGGGGTTGGGCACATTTAGCCTGGGATCTCATTGAGTGGTGTAGCACTCAGATCCATGTTAAACTGTATTCATAAAAGTCCCCCCCCCCCCCCCCAGTTCATCTGTTAAGGAGAAAGAAATCAATATAATCAAAACTGTAGTAAAAAATAATGGCTACAACCCACAAACAATTGACCACCGAAACAATAAGATTAAACATACTCTCCTGGAAATGGAAAGAAGAACACATTGACACCGGTGTGTCAGACCCACCATACTTGCTCCGGACACTGCGAGAGTGCTGTACAAGCAAAGATCACACGCACGGCACAGCGGACACACCAGGAACCGCGGTGTTGGCCGTCGAATGGCGCTAGCTGCGCAGCATTTGTGCACCGCCGCCGTCAGTGTCAGCCAGTTTGCCGTGGCATACGGAGCTCCATCGCAGTCTTTAACACTGGTAGCATGCCGCGACAGCGTGGACGTGAACCGTATGTGCAGTTGACGGACTTTGAGCGATGGCGTATAGTGGGCATGCGGGAAGCCGGGCGGACGAACCGTCGAATTGCTCAACACGTGGGGCGTGAGGTCTCCACAGTACATCGATGTTGTCGCCAGTGGTCGGCGGAAGGTGCACGTGCCCGTCGACCTGGGACCGGACCGCAGCGACGCACGGATGCATGCCAAGACCGTAGGATCCTACGCAGTGCCGTAGGGGAGCGCACCGCCACTTCCCAGCAAATTAGGGACACTGTTGCTCCTGGGGTATCGGCGAGGACCATTCCCAACCGTCTCCATGAAGCTGGGCTATGGTCCCGCACACCGTTAGGCCGTCTTCCGCTCACGCCCCAACATCGTGCAGCCCGCCTCCAGTGGTGTCGTGACAGGCGTGACTGGAGGGACGAATGGAGACGTGTCATCTTCAGCGATGAGAGTCGCTTCTGCCTTGGTGCCAATGATGGTCGTATGCGTGTTTGACGCCGTGCAGGTGAGCGCCACAATCAGGACTGCATGCGACCGAGGCACACAGGGCCAACACCCGGCATCATGGTGTGGGGAGCGATCTCCTACACTGGCCGTACACCTCTGGTGATGGTCGAGGGGACACTGAATAGTGCACGGTACATCCAAACCGTCATCGAACTCATCGTTCTACTATTCCTAGACCGGCAAGGGAACTTGCTGTTCCAACAGGACAATGCACGTCCGCATGTATCCAGTGCCACCCAACGTGCTCTAGAAGGTGTAAGTCAACTACCCTGGCCAGCAAGATCTCCGGATCTGTCCCCCATTGAGCATGTTTGGGACTGGATGAAGGGTCGTCTCACGCGGTCTGCACGTCCAGCACGAACGCTGGTCCAACTGAGGCGCCAGGTGGAAATGGCATGGCAAGCCGTTCCACAGGACTACATCCAGCATCTCTACGATCGTCTCCATGGGAGAATAGCAGCCTGCATTGCTCCGAAAGGTGGATATACACTGTACTAGTGCCGACATTGTGCATGCTCTGTTGCCTGTGCCTATGTGCCTGTGGTTCTGTCAGTGTGATCATGTGATGTATCTGACCCCAGGAATGTGTCAATATAGTTTCCCCTTCCTGGGACAATGAATTCACGGTGTTCTTATTTCAATTTCCAGGAGTGTAGTAAATTACCTGCAGTAAATTCACAAACAACAGTAGAAAAGCGACTATTTGCGTGTATTCCCTCCTCGCCACAATCTCATACCAAATTTCCTATCGCCGGCCGCGGTGGTCTCGCGGTTAAGGCGCTAAGTCCGGAACCGCGTGACTGCTACGGTCGCAGGTTCGAACCCTGCCTCGGGCATGGATGTGTGTGATATCCTTAGCTTAGTTAGGTTTAAGTAGTTCTAAGTTCTAGGAGACTGATGACCACAGATGTTAAGTCCCATAGTGCTCAGAGCCATTTTTGAAATTTCCTATCTTTTTCAAAGACATAGTTGAAGTACTGTAAGTTTCCGCACCAGTAAGACCTTGCTACATTACCCATAGCACCAAAACCACCATCCTGGTAGGCCTTGAAAGACGAGGGATTTACAATATTGTGACAACTGCCTCAGCTTTTATCTTGGACAGACCAGCAGAAGCTGCAGTATAAGATATCGTGAACAGATCGAAGCCTTTAGACTAAAAAATTTCAATAAATCTGCAATAGCCACTCGCGTGAATCAATATGGACACTCTGTTTCTAAAAGCAATTACAACTTATAGATATTACGTACCACTAACAGAGGCAAGAAAATGACCTCTTAGAGGTACTAGAAATATCTATTCACACCCTCAGTTCACCTCAGTACATTCTAAATAATCAGCTGGAGATAGCCAACAAACAAGTTCTAAAGAGTTTCCTTGGGCTGATCACAGGAGTCAAACACAAGCAGACCCCTTAACAGTCACAGCTCCGTACAAAAACGAACATTGTTTGTGATATCAGTAAAAACTATATAAAGTAAACTATCAAGGCGTACAAATGTGTTGTTCTCATTCTAGCTTCCACTTTTTTTAAAATTTTGCAATTCAGGCAGCTAACTTATAAACTGTAATGATCATCAAATTCTGTGTATATAAATGTCTGTACATAAATTTCCAATTTGTAGTCTGCAATCAGCTGCCTTTAAAGAATTCCATCAAAATTTCCGCTGAGATTTACAAATAAATAAATAAATAATTGTGAAAACAATTTCTCCTATATTATTTTAACTTTAAGTTTACGTTTAGAGTCTAAACAATTTCTGTTATCAACATGTCGCATTTTGCACATCCTACACGTTATCTTTGCAACGAAATGAATGATATTTTGCTCAGTAGCAATCTCACTTTGTAATGAAGAACACCAAACGTGTAGTACACTTGCGACACTCAAGACTTACATTAAGAATATTACGAAGTGTGCCACTGTAATTTATTTACAATAGGTGTGCTGTTTGCAGTTCAAAAACACGTACATAGATCTGGTAAACTACATGGACCACAACAAAACTAATCTCCACCTGCTGAAACTTACCGGGTGACAGTTACTGAAATAAATGAAAAAGAAACGTAAATTAGTTACAAACTACGGCGTGCGCACACTTTATTCAACATGTAAAAGTCTCTACAAACATTCGGATTGAGGTTATGACATATTAGATATGCCTGCCATCATTGGGGATGGTGCGGCGCAGACGAACACCGAAATTCTGCATGACCCGCTGAAGTGTCGAACATCGATGCTGTGATGACCTGCTGAATGGCTGTTTCCATCTAATCAAGGTTTTTGGCATTATTACTGCACACTTTGTCTTTAATATTGTCCCACAAAAAGAAGTAGCATGTGTTCAAATCAAGAGAATATGGCGGTCAATAGAGGCCCATACCTCTGAGTACCCTAGAGCCAGAATGCGGTCCCCAAAGTGCTCCTCCAGGACATCACTCTCCTGCTTCGATGGCATCGAACTCTGTCTTGCATGCACTACATCTTGTCGAAATCAGGGTTACTTTGGATATTGAGCGTGAAATTATCTTCCAAAATACTCACGTACCGTTCAGTAGTCACGGTGCCATAAGGGATTACCACACCGTGTATTCCGTGACTGGACACTGCACACCACACAGCCACCTGTTGAGGGTGAAGAGGCTTCTCGATCGTGAAATGCGGATTCTCAGTACCCCGAAATGCACCAGTTTTGCTGACTGGCGAACCCATTCAGGTGAAAGTGGGCTTCTTCACTAAACCAAACAACAATGAGCATACTAATTCCCATAATGCTCTGCGGCCAACCGTGCAGTTTGAACGTCCTAACGCAAACCGTTCAGAAGTTATGATTATTTTACTGCAAATAATTCAGTAACTGTCACCCTGTATGTAGGTTAATACAATTACAGTGGTGTCCAAAGTTAAAGCAAAATACTTCTATTTCCCTATCCTATGTCTAATTCACAATGTAATCACACAGACTATTAACAGATGAGCGTGTGATGGTGTTCGACACGGAAGATGACTTTCTGGTCAACAGACAACCAACCGAACGGTGACGTCAAGGCACCTATCAAACGTGGTAGCGTTTTCCGGATGGCTCTACATTCACAATCGCTGTGTACACAGTCACGGACGGTGCAGTATGGCACAGACAAGACACTTATCAGATTCTCTGCAATGAAGAGCCATAGGAAGAACGAAAGCACGACAGTTGCAAAGTGATGTGGCATGGTGGCTTAACGTGAATGATTCTGTTGTTTCTCGGATGTTGCGACTATTTATAGAGACTGAAACCTGAATCCCGAATACTAGAGTAGGGCCGACCGCATGTGGCGTCAGAAAGAGAGGGCCGTTATTTGGCTGTAAGGACACTATGATACCGCCTTTGTACCACGCGGCAAGTGGTATCTGACCTCGCAGATCCGCTGGACGTCTTGTATCGAGGCAAATGGTGTACAGAAGGCTTCAGCAGAGTGGCCTTTACTGTCGGAGATCTGCTGTATGTGTACCTACCTCGCGTCTTCACAGAAGGGAACGTTTAGAGTGGAGTTGTCAACATACTATGTGGACGGTTGAACAGTGAGCCAACGTTCTTTACACAGATGAGTACTGATTTAGTCTGGAGAGTGATTCTCGACGGATTTGTATCTGGTGGGAACATGAAACACGATTTTGGGACCAAAACATTGTGAAAAGAGACCTATATAGTGGAGGATACCTAATGACGTGGACGAGGATTACGTTAAACACTCGAACACATCTTGATGCAGTTGTACGTATGAATCGACAAGGTTTAACTGCTGTCACGTGTCGTGACGAGATCTTGTAGCATCATCTGTGGTTGCTGCGAGGTGCTGTGAGCCCAGACGTCGTATTAATAAACGGTAATGTTCGGCCTCATACAGCAGGGGTGGTTGATGTTTTTTGGAAACGGATGATATTCCATGCATGGCGAGGCCTGCTCGCTCTCCCGATTTCAATCTTATAGAGCATGTCTGGAATGCACTAGGCAGGCAGGTTGCATCACGTCAGCTTCCACCGACCGCTCTCCAAGACTTGCGAGCAGTTCTGCGTGAAGAATGGCCGTTACTGCCTCATTCACAGCACGCCCTGTCATTATCAGGCACGCATTGCTGCCAGAGGTGGTCACACCCCATGCTGAGCACATTAACCAGCTCTCAGAATATGTGTGCAGATCCGTTAAGTTGGAAAAACGGACAACATTTTTATCTACGGTTAAGCGTATTGCAATTGTTTACGTTCTGTAATGTTTACATTGTTTCTACTTTAGTATCACCTGTTTATACTGTTTTGTGCAAAATAAACGCAACTTTGCAAAATTTCCGTTTATTGGTTTAATTTTAGACACTAGTGAGTTTCACATTATATCTAAATGAATGGAAGCGCTTTAGCGTGTTTGTGTTAATGAAACAGTTTATAAAGTGACATTAAATAGTCAAACACTCTTGTACGGCGTAGGAGCAGACAACATTTTGTTGATCAAAACATCAGCGTAACTGAAAATATTAGCAGTCTGAGGACGGTCATGGTAACACGAAACCCATTATGCACTAAAGTATTCCAAAAACTATATCTGGCTGCGTCATTCTCCAACTATCCTTAACAGCCATGGAGCTCACAAGGTCCAAAATGGATAAAATAAGACCACTGATATTTTCTGAGTGAGTGCAGTGAGAACCGGTTAACTTCCGATGAAGCAGACGACGCCACAATCACTCTACCAACGTCAACATCAAAACTTCCATCGTTCCATTCCTTGGCTTTGATGCCCAGTTCCGTTACATTCCATTGACGGTCTAAGTGAATGCCAGTACTTTAAATAGTTTGTAGAATGCTTTGACGTTTCATTCCGCGATGTCCAATACGAACTTACCTTCATTACATATATGTGCGGACTGAAGTGACTAATAAAAATTTGAGCCAATGCCATGGCTCGAACTTGGGGCTGCTGCTCAGTAGGCACACACATTAAGCACTACGCCACCCCAGCACAGTGGCTTCAAACAGCTGCATGGACTACCTCAGAACGCCGCCCTCCTCATTCCAAATTCCCATTCACACCTCAAACCACTTGGTTTTCCCCTAAACTCGAACAGCCCTGTATAGCAATAGAAACTAGGGAGAATGCAAAGTGGACTGAGACATGAATGGGATTTGGATTCGGAGGGAGGTGTGCTAGGGTAGTTCGTGCAGTTGTGTGAAGCCACTGTGCCATCGTGATGTAGTGGTTAGCGCATCTGCAGGAGAGCCGGGTTCGAATGCACCCCTTGGTACAAATTTTTATTTGTCACTTCAGCCTACATGAACGAGGTTGTTCAGCAAGTAATGCCTCACACTTTTTCTCAGAACATACAAGGTGTTCAATTTTGCTTCTACTGTTTTTTCCCCAACATTTGAGGCTTTAATGAAAGAAATTGCTTACACATGTATCATTCAAAGTATTTTCCATCGCTGGTCACTACTTTCTCCCATCTTTCGGGCAGTGTACCCTATCCCGCGTCGAAAAAATTGTTCATCTTTTGAACCGATCCACGAATCTATCCAATTTGTCACTTCTTCATGAGATCGGAAGTATTGGTCAGCTTGGCCATGCGCCATTGATCTAAACAAGCTATAGTCAGAGGGAGCAATGTCTGGAGAATACGGAGGGGAGGGGGGGTAGAACTTCCTATTTTGACTTTTCCAAGTACATTTTGACCTCTTTTGCAATGTGGGGTCGACCTCTGTCGTGCTGCAAAACCACTTTATCGTGCCTCTCGCTGTATTGCGGCCGTTTGTCTTTTAATTCTCTGCTCAAACGCATAAATTTCGTTCGATAACGAGCACCTGTGATTGTTTCACTTGGTTTTAACACCTCATAGTGCACGACGCCGAGCTGGTCTCATCAAATGTGGAGCATGATCTTGGAGCCGTGAATATTCGGTTTGGCAGTCGACGTGGAAGCATGGCCGGGATATCCCCGTGACTTTTTGCGTTTAGAGTTATCGTAATGAACCCATTTTTCGTCCCCGGTCACATTGCGATGCAGAAATCCCTTCCGTTTTTGCTTCTGAAGCAACGTTCACAAACACACAAACGCCGTTCAACATCTCTTGGTTTCAGCTCACAAGGGACCCAAGCTCCTTCTCTCTGAATCATGCCCATAACCTTGAGACGTTTTGAAATGGCTTGCTGTGTCACTCCCACTAATCGTGTCGATTCTTGTTGAATTTGAAGCGAGTCTTCACTCAGAAATTTCTCCAATTCTGTATCTTGGAAAACATTCTCTCTTCCATTACTATGCCGGTCTAGGACTTTAAAATCACTGTTCTTGAAGCGTTGAAACCACTCACGACACGTTCTTTCACTAATAGCGTCCTTCCCATACATACCTGAGAGCATTGGATGAGATTCAGACGCTGTTTTCTTCATACTGAAACAAAACAGTAACACCTCTCGCAAATGACGAGAATTTGGAGCGTAAACTGACGTTTTCAATCAAGGACAGTTTTATGATGCAGACATAAATCGACTAATGTTTGAATGAGGTTATGTTGATCTAGGTCGAAGCTAACTGCCTAACGTCTGTGATCTGTTTCTTTCGACTGCTACTTACCGTTGTCGCCAGCTATCGGCAAACGGCGGAAGCAAAGTTGTACATCTTTTATTTATTGATAAGAGTCGGAATTTGGTGACAATATACATCAACATGTCTTGTCCATGTCCTATTTTCCTACGTAGTCTCCATCACGTTCTATGGGCCGTACGCCAACGTTGTGGAAGAGCATGTATTCCCCGCTGGTAAAAGCTCTCGTCCTGCAGGCGTAGACATGTTTTCACTGCGTGACTGACACTCTCGTCATCTTCAAAATGTGTTCCCCGTAGAGAATCTTTAAGCGGTCCAAAGAGATGGAGGTCCGAGGGTGCCAGGTCTGGACTGTAGGGTGGATGAGGCAGTCATTTCCGACCCAATATGGCGGTGTGTCTCCGGGTCCTCAGACCTGTGTATGGGCGTGCATTATCGTGTTGGAGCAAGATTTCTGCTGGATTCTTGTCCGATCGAATACGTCGGAAACTTTTCTTGAGCTTACTCGGAGTCTTCACGTATGCCTCTGACTTGAATTGTGCTCTTGGCTTCACATCCACGAGCATGACGCCATCACAATCCCAGAACACTGTCACCGCGACTTTTCCGGGTTGTCTTCAATTTCTTCTTTTGTGGTGAATGAGGATGATGTCACTCCATACACTGCCCTTTGGTTTCTCTCTCAAGGTGGTACGCCTAGTTTTCGTCCCCCGTAACGATCCGTGACAGAAAGACCTCTCCGTCGGTCTCAAAACACTCTAACAATTCAGATGAAATGGCCTTTCTTTGAATCTTGTGGTCCGCTGTGAACATCCGTTGAACCCATCTTAAGCACTTCTCTGAATATCTGAGAGTCTCAGTCATTGCAGACGCACTTCCAATGCTGACCGACAACTGTAGAGCCAATTTTCGTGTTGTGTTGCGCCGGTTGGCACGAATAATGTCATCCGCGCGATTCAGAAAGTCTGAAGCAGCGGCTGTGAGAGGACGTCCTCATCGTGGCTTATCATGGAGCTCTGTTTCTTCATTTCCTGAGGGTGAACCTTTCCTTACCCATAGCCCAACAATACTATCAATTGCAGCATCTCCATACACTGCACACAAACGTTTATGGATGTTTACCACGGTTTACTTTTCTGCACACAAGAACTCAATAACAGTACGCTTCTTGTAACTTGAGTCGTTTGTAGACGCCACTATTTCGCTGTACTACGGCTCTGCCAACTGCTAGAATGGTTCGAAACTTCGCCGGCGCACAGAACAAACATCAAATGTGAAACACCAACAAGGACGTTTGTCAATGTATATTGTTGTTGTTGTTGTGGTCTTCGGTCCTGAGACTGGTTTGATGCAGCTCTCCATGCTACTCTATCCTGTGCAAGCTTCTTCATCTCCCAGTACCTACTGCAACCTACATTCTTCTGAATCTGCTTGGTGTATTCATCTCTTGGTCTCCCTCTACGATTTTTACCCTCCACGTTGCCCTCCAGTACTCAGTACTCCAGTACTCAGAACATGTCCTACCAACCGATCCCTTCTTCCAGTCAAGTTGTGCCACAAACTTCTCTTCTCCCCAATCGTGTACAATACCTCCTCATTAGTTATGTGATCTACCCATCTAATCTTCAGCATTCTTCTGTAGCACAACATTTCAAAAGCTTCTATTCTCTTCTTGTCTAAACTATTTATCGTCCATGTTTCACTTCCATACATGGCTACACTCCATACAAATACTTTCAAAAACGACTTCCTGACACTTAAATCTATACTCGATGTTAACAAACTTCTCTTCTTCAGAAAGGCTTTCCTTACCATTGCCAGTCTACATTTTATATCCTCTCTACTTCGCCCATCACCGGTTATTTTGCTCCCCAAATAGCAAAACTCCTTTACTACTTTAAGTGTCTCATTTCCTAATCTAATTCCCTCAGCATCACCCGACTTAATTCGATTACAATCCATTATCCTCGTTTTGCTTTTGTTGATGTTCATCTTATATCCTCCCTTCGAGACACTATCCACTCGGTTCACCTGCTCTTCCAAGTCCTTTGCTGTCTCTGACAGAATTACAATGTCATCGGCGAACCTCAAAGTTTTTTATTTCTTCTCCATGGATTTTAATTCCTACTCCGAATTTTTCTTTTGCTTCCTTCACTGCTTGCTCAATATACAAATTGCATAACATCGAGGAGAGGCTACAACCCCGTCTCACTCCCTTCCCAAACAATGCTTCCCTTTCTTACCCCTCGACTCTTATAACTGCCATCGGGTTTCTGTACAAATTGTAAATAGCTTTTCGCTCCCTGTATTTTACCCCTGCCACTTTCAGAATTTGAAAGAGAGTATTCCAGTCAACATTGTCAAAAGCTTTCTTAAAGTCTACAAATGCTAGAAACGTAGGTTTGCCTTTCCTTAATCTAGCTTCTAAGATAAGCCGTAGGGTCAGTATTGCCTCACGTGGTCCATTATTTTTACGGAATCCAAACTGATCTTCCCCGAGGTCGGCTTCTACTAGCTATTCGAATCGTCCGTAAGGAATTCGCGTTAGTATTTTGCAGCCGTGGCTTATTAAACTGATTGTTCGGTAATTTTCGCATCTGTCAACAACTCCTTTCTTTGGGATTGAAATTATTAAATTCTTCTTGAAATCTGAGGGTATTTCACTTGTCTCATACATCTTCCTCACCAGATGGTACAGTTTTGTCAGGACTGGCTCTCCCAAGGCTGTCAGTAGTTCTAAGGGAATGTTGTCTACTCCCGGGGCCTTGTTTCGACTCAGGTCTTTCAGTGCTCTGTCAAACTCTTCACTCAAAATCATATCTCCCATTTCATCTTCATCTACATCGTCTTCCATTTCCATAATATTGTCCTCAAGTACATCGCCCTTGTATGGACCCTCTATATACTCCTTCAACCTTTCTGCTTTCCCTTCTTTGCTTAGAACTGGGTTTCCATCTGAGCTCTTGATATTCATACAAGTGGTTCTCTTTTCTCCAAAGGTCTCTTTAATTTTCCTGTACGCAGTATCTATCTTACCCCTAGTGAGATAAGCATCTACATCCTTACATTTGTCCTCTAGCCATCCCTGCTTAGCCATTTTGCACTTCCTGTCGATCTCATTTTTGAGACGTTTGTATCCCTTTTTGCATGCTTCATTTACTGCATTTTTATATTTTCTCCTTTCATCAATTAAATTCAATATTTCTTCTGTTACCCAAGGATTTCTACAAGCCCTCGTCTTTTTACCTACTTGATCCTCTGCTTTCTTCACTACTTCATCCCTCAAAGTTACCCATTCTTCTTCTACTGTTTTTTTTTCTCCATTCTTGTCAAATGTTCCCTTATGCTCTCCCTGAAACTCTGTACAATCTCTGGTTTTGTCAGTTTATCCAGGTCCCATCTCCTTAAATTTGCACATTTTTGCAGTTTCTTCAGTTTTAATCTACAATTCATAACTAATAGATTGTGGTCAGAGTCCACATCTGCCCGTGGAAATGTCTTAACAATTTAAAACCTGGTTCCTAAATCTCTGACTTACCATTATATAATCTATCTGAAACTTGTCAGTATATCCAGGCTTCTTCCATGTATACAACCTTCTTTTATGATTCTTGAACCAAGTGTTAGCTATGATTAGGTTGTGCTCTGTGCTAAATTCTACCAGGCTGCTTCCTGTTGTGTTTCTTACCCCCAATCCATATTCACCTACTACGTTTCCTTCTCTCCCTTTTCCTACTCTCGAATTCCAGTCACCCATGACTATTAAATTTTCGTTTCCCTTCACTATCTGAATAATTTCTTTTATTTCATCATACATTTCTTCAATTTCTTCGTGATTAGCAGAGCTAGTTGGCATATAAACTTGTACTACTGTAGTAGTTGTGGGCTTCGTGTCTATCTTGGCCACAATAATGCGTTCACTAGGCTGTTTGTAGTATCTTACCCACACTCCTATTTTTTTATTGATTATTAAACCAACTCCTGCATTACTCGTATTTGATTTTGTATTTGTAACCCTGCTATGTATATTAATGATTTAATAAAACTATATATATTAATGGTTTATTAAAAAAATATGAAGCATTATTTATTAAACGGCCCTCATATAAAAATTGTAGATGTTTGCCACATGGAAAGGTCTATGAAATCATATTTATAGTTTTGTTGGACGACATTAGACAGAACTTCGGAACGCTATACGAGATTTCTGCCTTACAGGCCGGACAACCTGTATGCCTGACAGCCATACAAGAGCATAAGCATTAGAAGAACTGCCGGTGTCATCAGTGGGGCACGTCAGCCGCCTTACGAGAGGCGACCGGCGAGCGTACTGGAAGTAACTTCCTGCACCTCGCGTTCGGTCTGCCCAGAGGTGGGCGCTTTGCCCTCCAGGAGGAAAGGGCGAAAATGACTGGGTGCGCTCCGCAACTGGAACACAAAGGACAGAAGAGAGCGCCGCGATACGCAACGAAAAGTCCATTGAGTAAAAGGCAATTATGGGCGCTATTGTTGTAGGCGGGACCGTAGTATAACTGTCATCACAACAGCGGCCGCAGCAGGAAGGCGTGCTGGAAGAAGGCCGCGGCTGTGGCGGCGGCGGCGACGGTGGCGCCGCGCGCGGCGGCGGCGCGCAGCTCCAGTTTGCCGCGGGCCTCCGTGGCGCGCGCACGCGGCTGCTTGGTGCTGTGCCGTGACGTGACGTGACGTGACGTGCCGGCTGCGTGTGTCTCGCGAGTGCCGCGAAGCGGGTGCGACCGCCGACGATCCGGGAAGTGTCTGTTGTGTGCTGTGCGTGTGCAGTGAGTGCGACGAGTGGTGTTGTTGTTCATATACGTCTCCTGCCGGCTCTGCTTCGAGTGAATGGTAAGGTAAGTACCGGCATCAGTTGTTGACATTGTTTTGACAGGCCAGCGGGTTCGTAGTTTCGTTCCTGAGCATGTCTCGTTTTTGTGTCTTGTTATTTTCGTGCAGTACATCAGACAAATGTAGCTTATAGAAAAAGATATTAATTTTTTTTTAAAAAATCCCTGTCTTCATGAAGAGGTAAATATGACGATTCTCTGAATCAAACGAAAGTGCCAACTTTTTTCACGTAGAGTGCTACGTATGTATTTTTTTCGTGTGGACGTTTTCTTTCTTCAGCTTAGACGTCTTCACTTACAGAATGCAAAAAAAACTGATAACGTTTGCGCCGTAATGATGAACTGCTGACGAATTCACTTACAGCGTCTAACTGACATCTCATCTCACAGTCAACAATTTGGCGAACAGCTGGAAATAGAAAAGATTGTTAACGTCATTATCTAGAAATAACATCACATGTATCTAATATCCCGCGCTGTTCTACTTTCGTGCAGTTCGGTGCCATGCTAGTTTGGCCAATATTCCCGTTTTTAAAATAACTTCTTAGTGAAAATAGGAATGATAATCAACAAATTCGGAGAATCGAATGAAAGTTTCGCCCTTTAAGTGTAGAGCATCGTCTAAATGCCCAGTTATGTTGCCAACAATAAGATTCTTTCGCTAAGCAGCGAGTGCTAGTGGTTTCACCTTCAGCTAACTCAGAATCGCGTTTCTGTTCTGGCTGATATCTCTAAATTGAACACAAAGCTATCGACCATACGGAAGGAAAACACCGGTAATACCAACAGCAACATAAATGAGTACTAATTTATAGCTGTGCTCGTATTCCAAGAGTGATTTAAGTTGCTCTCCCGGTAACCCTTGACAAAACACTGAACTATTTTTTTTTATTTATTGCATCTCATTTGAAAGACGGTTGAATAAAACGTCTTTTATTGACTGTCGCCATACTATGGTAACCGTGCGAGGCGGAAATTGCTGTATTGGAAGCTCCTCCCTGCACTCCTATTGAAAGAAATCTTATTAATTCGATGAAATGAAGCGGAGTTCCACAGTAACCAAGAGTCGTTGGGCTTTATGAAACCTACGCGCGACTGATGTAAAGGCGTGTCGCTGTACAGTACGTTCGAGAAGCTTCTCCAATACGATGCATTTCCGTGCTGTATCACCCCTACACTCTTCACACTGATATCCTTTCATTCGGCGCCCCAAACGAAAGCATAAAATATTTTGGGCAAACCGTATGTTGAATGACGCCAGGTTCCCGAATGTTCGGTAGATGTCCAGGGCGGACTGTTATAACTTACAGCGACTCTTCGTGAGATGCAAATGGCTATGGACGGTTTCCAAATTCTTCTTCAAAACCTGATGTAAACCAACTACGGATGACATGATTTGGTCTGTCGCACGCGTGAGGCCGTGTGTTAAACAACCCGAGGTGTCCAATCTTCGGTGCAGGACTTTTGGACAAACTGAAGAGATTCCTTCGTTACCATTGCACATACTGCAACAATGCGATGTTTTAAATCCTCTTGGGTAGTCGGAACTTGTGCGTAGACTTCACATTTGAATTCACTCCAGATAAAAAGTTAAATGGTATCAAATCAGGGGAACGTACAGGCCAAATGATGACGCCTTCACGTCCTACCCAGCGCCCAGGAAGGAGCCGGATGAGTGCTGTTCTAGGCACAAGCGAGTAGTATGTCGGTATCACGTACATGTACGTGTTTCGGTTTGTGCTTTCTCTAGGATGCCCAGTAGCACTTCGGTAATAAGATGCACTGTCTTCTACCCATTAAGCTTTCTCCAATCAAACAACGATCAATCACTTACTCTCCAATAATGACTCACCAAACTTTGACACTCGACTGCCTGTGATGTTCAGTCAGTCTCAGTCGGTGCGTACTCTCAGCAGCTTAGTAATGTATATAGGGAGATACATTGATGGTGTTGCAGACGTTTAAGCATGATGAAGGAGATTCAGTGCATCAGTTTCAGATAAGGGTTCCTGGTCTGAAAACGACCATGTTCAAAGTTATAGCCGAAAATCGTTCTGATACCTCTGACAGTGGACCTCTTTTAATGAAAACTCTTTGCTTTCGATTTTGGGATGAAGCAGTATGGACCAAAACAAGAAATAAAGTCCAATGAACATCTGCTCTAAAGTGCATACCTTAAGAGGTATGAGCACTTGTTCGTCTTCGATACTGTGAAACACATCTCTTATTCTGAACAACTGTTCTGTCTGAGGTATCAGACACATTCAAATCAAAACATATTGATGTATTGGTGCTTTTTTTATTTGTTAATATTAGAACCCATCTCATGTAATACAATGCATCGTGTCAAGTAAAGTAACACGATACATGTCATGTCGTACAATACGCTACATGACATCATGTCACCCAACATCGCATTTCTCATGTCGTGCAATATGTCACAACGTGCCATTAAAGTTTAGAATTCAAGCATCCTCGCCCTGGGATACTTCCTGCTGTAGATGCTCCTCCACTTTCGGACAGTTCCTATTGTAGATGCATCTCAATCTGTAGAACCACATAAATTTGTTTCTATTTGTTCTTACACTCTCACGATACATGTAAAGGGGGGGGGGGGGGGGGAGTTCTAAGAGAGCTCACTGCCTTGGCCAAGAGATATTAACTCGTAAAAAGGTGCGGGTATGTCAATACCATTTAAATGACTTTTAATCTGCTAGATAAGTCGAAAAACTAGTTTCCTGTTTTTTACCTCCCTAACTCTGCCCGGGACATATTCGCCTTCTTTGTCCTACGATCTGAGCATTTTCCCTTCTGGTTCCCAAGTTATACTTTATCATAATTTTGGCATTGGACCGCCGTATTTTTACAACCAATGCAGATTTCTGTTGCCTTGGGCGACGAGTGATCCGGTGATGTATTTCGAACCGGGTTGTTCGTATCCTGGCAATGGATAAAGCCGTCATAAAACAACAGGACGACCATTAATTAAGTGTATTTGTCTACCTTCTTACAAAATTTAAACCTATTCGCACAAGTCTGAAACGTAGAAGTTGCTCTCGTAAAAAACTCAGAAAAACGTATTCTTGCACGTGGAATCTGAATTTTCAATTTTATCGTATGAATGCATTTTTTATTTATTTGATTCACTTAAACCGTTTTAGTGCATTCAGTGCAAGTAAGAACAGTGTTTAGGTGCTACGTTTGGCCAACTTTAAACCATAGTATCTCAATAACGGATAAAGATTATTGGATAAGAAAAATTTATCTACCTTCGCGCGAAGTTTGAACCGATTCGTAAAAGTTATAGTATAAAACTGGCGCGCTTCGAAAACCTCCCAGTAAACCTGTTTTTTGCACGTAAACTCCAAAGAACTGAAGATCTTTTCAAACTGTTAAAACTTACCTTAGGCCAATGTCCAATACACCGGTGGATCAAGTTCGAATATCAGTCTCGCTCCTATCTCACATAAATGGTGCCCTTACCTGAACATTAATTTCAGCCGATTAAAATACTGTGCAAAAGGAATTAATCAATTCGCACAATTTGCCTGGGCGCCAGTTCCTGTTCGTCGTTCAAACCTTGCTTAATGTACTGTGACGTAGCTACAGTGAGACAAATGTTCGAAGTGCTGTACAACTGGCTGCTAATCCGGGCTCAACCGAAAACTTTTTACCCCGTTTTCTTAGCTTAAATAGGAACCGAGTACCAAGAAGCCCCCCCCCCCCCCCCCCCCCACCAAAACCGCGTTTCTGCGCTGCCCACTGCCTGTTAATACATATACGTGTGAACAGCGCTTCCGCGCTCTAACTACACAGAGAGTGCGCCACATTTTATTGTCTAACTGTTAATAAACATAACAGTTAATAAAACATAACAGATGCGTTGGCAGGGCGCATAGATCCGTTCATTATGCAACCAGAATCTGTAATAAACATACAACTTTGTTAGAAGACATTTAATTGTCTTCAGCCGAGGCGGTAGAGTATTCTTTGGCGGCCACCGGATCGTGGCCCCTCTGTCATAGCACGCGCTGTACAGGACCAGTTACCATAGAAGTCCCAAAGGGCCCATAGCAAGCAGAGTGGCTTACGCAGGAAAAAGACTTCTGCAACATAATCAGTTCCACCATTCACATATGTAAAATTTCCTTCACCTATAGATTACTTGAACACCCAGAAGCATAGGTAATTAAAATTCTGATAACTTGTTGCAATAAGCCATCCCTTAGAAGGATTAGTTTAGCGCCCGCTGCTTGACGCTCTTAAACTATATGGTCTGCACAGATTTTTGTTTTGTTTTTCTTTAACCGAATTTTTATGTTCTTTAGAATTTGCAGCATATTAAAAGTTTTCATGCTAATCGATGCGGTGGAAGCTTGGTCTTTTCCGAATGTACTTCTGATCGAAAAGCTATTCTGGTAGCTGGAGTTTGTTCAGTTCTTGTGGTGATATTTTCACAGCAATTTTCATCTCATGACACATTTTTCCTTGACGTCAAATACCAGTTTGCACAGATTTAGCTTTAAAAATGTTTTAACATAACGAAATACTTTCAAAAACAAGACGTAATTTTTCATTTCCAATCAAGACGCGTAAATCAAATTTTCATAGTGAAATAC
The DNA here is from genome assembly GCF_023897955.1 of Schistocerca gregaria. Taxonomy (NCBI): domain Eukaryota; kingdom Metazoa; phylum Arthropoda; class Insecta; order Orthoptera; family Acrididae; genus Schistocerca; species Schistocerca gregaria. The sequence goes on from NC_064921.1 coordinate 932,110,232, forward strand.
ATTCACAAAACATTCCATCGCCTATTTCACCCCCTTAGAGGATAACTTTCCCGCATTTTTTATTTTTAGCTGGGAGATAAAACACGGATTTTCATAGACGTAGTTTTAAAAATGCTTTAGTAGTTCTTTAATAATGATTTACAGTATGTGATCAAAAGTATACGGACACCCCAAAAACATACGTTTTTCATATTAGGTGCATTGTGCTGCCACCTACCGTCAGGTGCTCTATATCAGCGACCTCAGTAGTCATTAGACATCGTGAGAGAGCAAAATGGGGCGAACCGCGGAACTCACGAACGTGGTCAGATGATAGGGTGTCACTTGTATCATACGTCTGTACGCGAGATTTCCACAGTCCTAAACATCCCTAGGTCCATTGTTTCCGATGTGATAGCGAAGTGGAAACGTGAAGGGACACGTACAGCACAAAAGCGAACGTGCCGACCTCGTCTGTTGACTGACAGAGACCGCCGACAGTTGAAGAGGGTCGTAATGTCTAATAGGCAGACATCTATCCAGACCATCACACAGGAATTCCAAATTGAATCAGGATCCACTGCAAGTAGTATGACAGTTAGGCTGGAGGTGAGAAAACTTGGATTTCATAGTCGAGCGGCTGCTCATAAGCCACAAATGACGCCGGTAAATGGCAAATAGCGCCTCGCTTGGTGTAAGGAGCGTTAATATCAGACGTTGTATGGAGTGACGAATCACTGTACACAATGTACCGATCCGATGGCCGGGTGTGTGTACGGCGAATGCTCGGTGAACGTCATCTGAGAGCATGTGTAGTGCTACCAGTAACATTCTGAGGCGGTGGTGTTATGGTGTGGCAGTGTTTTTCGTGGCGAGGGCTTGCACCCCTTGTTGTTTTGCGTGGCACTCTCAGACCTACATTAATGTTTTAAGCAACTTCTTGCTTTCCACTGTTGTAGAGCAAGTCGGGGATCGCCATTGTATCTTTCAACATGATCGAGCACCTGTTCATAATGCACGGCCTGTGGCGGAGTGGTTACACGACAGTAACGTCCCTGTTATGGACTGGCGTGCACAGAGTACTGACCTGATTCCTATAGGACACCTTTGGGATGTTCTGGAACGCCGACTTTGTGCCAGGCATCGCCGACCGACATCGATACCTCTTCACAGTGCAGCACTCCGTGAAAAATGGGCTACCATTCCCCAAGAAACCTTCCGGCACCTGATTGAACGTATGCCTGCGAGAGTGGAAGTTGTCATCAAGGCTAAAGGTGGGCCAACACCATACTGAATTCCAGCATTACCGATGGAGGGCACCACGAACTTGTAAATCATTTTCAGCCATGTGTCCGGATACTTTTGATCGCATAGTGTATTTTCAAAGGAACCTTCGCCCACTTTTTTCACCACCATAGGGCTTAAATTGGCTTAAATTGCCAAAAAATGCTGAAACACAATTTTCTTTATTTGTCACCGAGATATAAAGTAGCAATTTTCGTAGTTCGAGCCTTCAAAATTGCCTTAATGGCGACATATTGTCAAAAACTTTCCGTCCGTATTTCACCCCCCTTAGCGGTGATATTTCGAAAAATTCATCAGGATAGAAAGAAGAGAAGTGCCAGCTACGGACATTCCATGCCGCCTGAGCTGTTCTCAATAATTCTAGAGCAAATTTTCAGATTCGCTTCGAGAGCAGAATAAATTAAACGACTGGAAGATCTTAGTGGAATAAGTTCGAAATTATGTCTGAAAATTAGTTACAATAAAGCTGAAGTAATATATAACCAATGATTCGGAAAGAAAATTCCAAAAATTAACAAAAAAGTTATATAAACAAGACAAAAGTAAGGCTTAATGGACAAAATAAGAAATGAACAGAAGAATAAAAATAGATTGTATTGCTTCTGGTAATTAAATAGAGTTAATGATCTTCTGATGCGCCCCATCTAAGGAAAGCTTATAATTAGTGTGTATTACTAGTTTAGCTTGTAGAGGTGAGACATGTACATAGCAAAATAGTCGTCTGGATTTATTATTTAATTACTTTCTTTAAATAAGAAAAACGACCGTGAGCACCGGACCGGCAATGTTACAACAGCAATTTTAAGTACATGCGGTAATAATGTTTTAAGTTTCCAAAAATGAGAGACAGAAATTAGAAAGAAAGAAAACATTGCTAATAATTAGAAGTTTGACTGAAGTACTGCCGATGATGTAATAGCTTGTAGCACTAACATGCGTGGCATCTATACAGCGTAATAACAGATAAGCACTCAAACTAGTATACATACAAATTACTGTATTAATAATTCAATAAACAAAATCAATACTGATATGAAGTTACCATGCAGATAGTGTAGCTTAGTATTTTACTGCAATGGCTTGCGAGATGATATAAAAAAGATTTTCGTGAAAAGACTTTATGTGACTTTAAGTGCTAAATTTCAAGCAATGAATAATACTTACTGCTTGATGATGGTAGGTGGCAGAAAAAAATATTAGTAAGAAAGCAAATACATAACACTGATTTTTACATTATTTAAGCTCAAGACAGTACGAAAAGACTGAGAAGGTGCAATATACAACAACCCTTGTTCTCAGGGAACCAGAGAAAGGAAAACATATAATGTAGTGAAGAGTTTTTCCTTCAAGAAAACGACTTAAAAGTCGACATTGCACAGGTTTTTAACAGGATCCGAACTGGAACTTTTTTGTGGCTACTTACAAGGCGCCACTTGTATACCAAAATATAAAAAATAATCCGTACCTCCCAGATCTAGCCCCCCCCCCTGCTCCCCTACAATCTATCGCCCTGGTGGCTGTGTTGTGTTAAATGTATAATAGTCATAAACCTCTTCTTCCGGCAGCCCTTAAATGGCCACTACACAGTTACCCAACCACATGTTTTTCCGCTAGCACCATAACGTAAACATTCGTATTCCGCCTCCCACACTTAGACTGATTGTCAGCCACAGACTCCTGTTACACGAACCTTTAAACAGTAATAAACTCTTAGGCTGCCTACCTAGTGTAGTTCTCCTTGGCATGTTAACAAAATTGTTTATACAAGTGTCGTATTTCAAACTATATTTTCTGTTTTTGGAAGTTACTTGAGCTTTTAAGAAAACTATGTCATACAAGTAAAAATGAAGGCAATTACAACTTTCAACAGACCAAACGTATAAAAACCTTTACACCTATTGTTTACCGCGCCACTAAATGATGTCATTATTAGTTACATTTACACAACATTTGCGTATACATTGATATACCTCTTATTGAGTTGTTAGGTCAGATTGCAAATGAAAGAACGAAAATTATGCTGTTCCTTTACGTTTGAGAGTACGTGCCTTAAATGTTTGTTAATGCCTTCAGTGAACTGACATTACAATTTTTAATGAGAAAACCATTAGAAACTGAGGGTTGCTCAGCGTCCAATGAAGAAACGATTGTTAGAAAGTAAGAGGAGAGACAGGAAAACTAACAAACGCATCAAGGAACAGACTACAGTCGTAACAGTGATCGCTGACTTAATGATAAAAAAATGGAGGTTTATGGAACATTTGACCAGGTGACTGGTTGGTCTATGAACCAAGAAGATACTTTTCTAGATTCGAAAAGGTATAGAAAGATGAGGCGACTGCCGGGTGGAAAGGTGCGCGACCAACATAGCTTGCAGTATAGTATTTGTTAAGTCCGCGTTGGAAAGCTCTTACCAAAATCGTTAAAACTGGGAATTCATCAGCGAGAATTGTAGAGGTGTGTGTTCCCAGTTTTTCGGAGAAAAGAAGATAGGAGGTTAATGTTTCATTGGCGATGGTTATTGGAGATGGGGCACTACGAGGGATTGGGGGAGGATAGGAAGGGAATCGGCCATGTCCTTCTCAAAGGAACCATTCTAGCATTCACCTTTATCAATTTAGAGAAATCGCACTAAAGTTAAATGGGTAGTTGGATGGGGCTTTAAGCGGTATCCTCTCGAATGGGAGTCCAGTGTCTTACCCACTGTTTCACCTCTCTCAATAAGTGTTAGCAGAGACAGGAAAATAAGCAAGTACATCAGGAAACAAACTGGAGTATAGAGCGTGATTGTAGCTGCAGTAAAAATTTGATGCGGATGGGCGCAATATGGAGCGAGCACCCAGACTGCGCAAGGAAAACATCGGAAGTTATTCTGAGTATTTTCGCCCTAGGTATTCAGTAACTTGTTGCAGAGTAATGGTAAAGTTATGATTTATTCGACCTTCTACCCCATATACCTATGTTTATGTAAAAATGCCTTCACAATAGTGAAGAAGTGTAATATTCAATCAAAGAAATATGCAGCACAAAATGCAACAACCTCAGACGGAACGAGTACACTGTGATGTTGCGGTCACCATGGGAACAACCAGCATGGGGCCGCTGTGCCAGTCTTCCGTTGCATTCAGCTGAGCCACACACGAAGTACATATCAGTAAAAGTACCCCAACTGTAGTCTGTCACTATCAACCTACAACTAGTACTGCCGAAAGAAAACCCGAGACAACCGTGTCGTGCTCAATGCCAAACTGGAGGGCAAAGAGTAAAGTGGACATTATTCTTCTCGATAACTAGTACCGTGAGTGAAAGGAACAAATCTTTTTCCAAGCAAGATGCACGTGGATATCTTAGACATTTACACTATTCTGCGCCTATTTTCTGTATCATACAGATACGGAAATTAATGGGCATAGAGGATCAGCCGAAAGGTAATTACTGTGTAGCCAGCCATCAGACGTGACGGATAGTTTTTAAAAAAATCCCTGAAGAGTCTCAGAAATTTTGTCGGCGTATTTCGAGTTCTCATGTACGATCAACGAAGAAAGTTTTCTGCTCTGTTGCGAGGGATAAGTAAACTCCTAGATGATGACCTAGCAGAAGCTGTATTGATGAATTAGACAAAAATTACATGACCAGGCTGGATGTGTATACGTGAAGTCGTAATGCACTGAAAGGCAGTCAGTAGGAAGCCTTCATTCAGCAATGGAGGTCAGACGGCTGATGATATATTCAGTTCATTCGCTGTTCGCAGCTTGATGTGTGTTTTATGGTCACAGAGCAGTATACTCTTGAATAATGCGGCAGAACTGCATTAATTTCTGTTTTCTTCGTGTGTATATCACGATTTCCTCATTCTTAAACGTATGAGTGGTCTACTTTTAAAGCAGTTTTTCTCGTGTTTCTCTCTTATCACAGCATTCATTAACCATTATCTTTTAATGGAATGAAGTTCATTTGATGGCACTTACCAATAAGTATTTGCAGTCATGTTCGTTAATGATATTAAATATCTACCAGTGAAATACATGTTTTATTATGTAGTTTGTTTCCTTGCAAACACTAACTTCTTGCAGCATCGTAGTAACCCGTTTTTTTATGTACAAGAGCAGAAGTAATCTACCGACCACTGTGATCAGGTTATAGTCAATACACGTAAACAATGTGGCCTACATTTCACTACAAAATTCTTGAAAAGTAGGTGGTGAAGAGATCAAAATGAAAGCAAGAGATATATATGTGGTCTATTGGAGCCCCTCATTCACGCATACGATGTTAAAGAATAATTTCCTTCCGTTCATCTAAAATTATAGTAAACTCATATTATAATGGCCACCATTATGTTTAGAATCTGTTAACTAACAAGGAATTCACAGTGCTGAAGAAGTGAATTTGAGGTAAGAGAGACGCAGTGGATAGTCTGATCTATTAACGTGCACTTTCTATTGCCAAGTTATCTTTTAATAGTGTAAGATCTATTTTCCAAAATATTTCAAATGTTATCCCACATAGTTTTTTATACCAAAATGCATATTTCTTCTCCCTTCCTGTTTTATGTAGCTTCCGGATTTTCAGTATCTAGCAACAACGCTTATAATTCTTTTAGAGACGACAAAGGACTCGGAAGAGCAGTTAAATGGAATGGGTAGTGTCTTGAAATATTATAAGATGGACATCAACAAACGTAAAACAAGGATAATGGAATATAGTCGAATTAGATAATGCACTGCTGAGGGAGTGAGATTACGAAATGTGACTGTAAAGGTTTCGCTATTTGGGGAGGAAAATAACATATGATGCCCGAACTATAGGGGGACATAAAATACAGACAGTTCTGAAAAAGGAGAAATTTATTAACACTCAACGTTAATTTAGGTTTTAAGGGGTCTTTTCTGGTGGAGTATGTCAGTAGTGTACCCTTGTACGGAACTGAAACGTGGTCGATAAACAGTTCAGATAACAAGAGAACGGAAGCCTTTGATATGTGGTACCACATACGAATGCTGAAGATTGTAAGGGCGGACCGAATAGCTAATGATAAGACACTGTGTTGGGGAGAAAAATAAATGCATCCTACTACTCGGCTATAAGGGGGGATCGGTTGATAAGACATGCCCAGGCTTCAAGGAATCGTCAATTTCGTATTGGAGGGAAGTACAGTAGGTAAAAATTGTAGAGGGGTCCAAGACTTGACTACAGTAAGGAGGTTCGAATGGATATTGGTTGCAGTGGTTATATCGTTCAGGATAAAATGGCGACGAGAGCTGCGTCAGAACAGTATTCGGACTAAACAACAAGCAGAAGAATGACGACAACAAATCTCGATTTTCACTTTATTGCAATCTCACTGGGTCCTCTAATTTCAAGAATGTAACACTGAGTGGCACTTGTTGGATATTTGGCGTTCTGTAGCTTTCATATGCAATTACTTTTTCATGAAACATAGTCGGAGTTTCGAGTACGAGCAACCATCAGCTGTACAAGAGAATGACGACAACGAAAATTTGTACTAGATCGCTACTCGAAACCCAATTTCCCGCTTTACGAAAGCGGTCGCCTTCACCGCTTTGTCTACCCGTTGCACGACTCACGGCTTACGACCACACCCAAACTTACATATGTCGTCCTTCCTGCGACACAACCTGTACTGGTACACATGTTATCTAATTTCCATACGGAGGAGGACATTTTAATTGACAGTCGCCGCCCGGTATCGGCGGATAACTACGATATTATAATTACATTTTCGACCAGCAAATACCTTTAAGCAGCGTGCAAAATACGTATTTGTCATCCGAAGTTCAGGTACTAGCAGATGATCAAGAAGTTGCAGATGATACCAGGGCCAAAATTAGGTGGTTATAAAATCCGTCATCACGTCGGATACACATTCTGTGAATAAAATACACCGTGAAGTGGTGGGACGTACGTTTCGTGCAATTGACCTTCTGTTAGTAGGAGCCTGAGCTTTCGGTCTGAACAAGTAATGCTAACTACTTACCACGTATTTTCATGGTTATTTTGCAAGTTCCTCTGATAAAGTTAACAGTCTCTAAACAGTGTACCTGTTACCTACGTAGATGTTTTTAATACCATTGTAAGGTCTGGTTCCTTTTGCTAAGTGGCATTTGCTAGTCGTAAAAGTATTTATACAAATTAAGTTCAAAATGGTTCAAATGGCTCTGAGCACTGTGGGACTTAACTTCTGAGGTCATCAGTCCCCTACAACTTAGAACCACTTAAACCTAACTAACCTAAGGACATCACACACATCCATGCCCGAGGCAGGATTCGAACATGCGACAGTAGTGGTCCCGCGGTTCCAGACTGTAGCGCCTAGAACCGCTCGGCCACTGTGGCCGGCCGTACAAATTAAGTAAATGAAGTGCATTCTCCTGTGTGGGAAGCACTTGTAGGCTACCAGATCGGTGTTTTCGGCAGATTACAGGGCACACCGGAGCATGAAATATTGTTACACAGCTAATACTAATAATTCAGAAACCAAACGAGATGTAGAAGCTAGAGTTACTGAAATAAAAAGTATAGTTTTTTTATGGCATTCGGAAGCTTTTGACAAGACGAGTACAGTGATGTAGCGCTGGTTAAAGTGGACGTACAAACGTCCCTTGAAAATTTCTGATAAATGTACTAAAACTGAGAGGCAAGGTGGCAGGAATCAAATGTGAACGCCGCAGAACGGGCAGCAGGGCTTCCGCGCCAGGCTATGTCGGTATACGCAATGTGTATAAAAATGAGGACATGCACATATTTAAAATAGTTTAGTAAATCCCCTTCCGATAATGCGAATTTTAACACATATCAACACTGAAAAATCGTAGCTAACCCTGTTTCTGTGTAGTATAAATCGGGCCAAAACAAAATATATGTTATGAACACTATGCCGTGCGGCGACACCACAGTGGTGTCTTGCGCGATATAGCGGCCAACGGCCGACGACACCACAGTGGTGTCTTGCGCGATATAGCGGCCAGCGGCCGACGACACCACAGTGGTGTCTTGCGCGATATAGCTGCCAACGGCCGACGACACCACAGTGGTGTCTTGCGCGATATAGCGGCCAGCGGCCGACGACACCACAGTGGTGTCTTGCGCGATATAGCGGCCAGCGGCCGACGACACCACAGTGGTGTCTTGCGCGATATAGTGGCCAACGGCCGACGACACCACAGTGGTGTCTTGCGCGATATAGCGGCCAGCGGCCGACGACACCACAGTGGTGTCTTGCGCGATATAGCTGCCAACGGCCGACGACACCACAGTGGTGTCTTGCGCGATATAGCGGCCAGCGGCCGACGACACCACAGTGGTGTCGTGTGCATAGTACCGCGCAGTGGCCGGCGACAGCACTTCAGTATCTTTTGCATTCCGTTGGTGTTTTGTTTAGGTAACAATAAGTTATACATATCAACAAGTACGTTCCCTTTCATCATGGCAGACGAAAGAGACGATACGATTATTTACGATTAAGGCGCGGACGTCTAGTCTGACGTTTCGGACGACGTGGCCGAGTGGGAATAAGATACTGAATATCAAAAATATGAAAGTGAAGCAGAAACGTCGGAAGATAGTGAAATACGTCCACGAAGAATTCGGCAAACGCTACGGCTGGCAAATGATTCGGATGAATCAGAAGAAGACGACAGCGCACAGTGGTCAGACTTTAATTTTAGCCCGCAGGTTCGAATCCTGCCTCGGGCATGGATGTGTGTGTCGTCCTTAGCTTAGTTAGGTTCTAGGCGCTTCAGTCCGGAATCGCGCTGCTGCTACGGTCGCAGGTTCGAATCCTGCCTCGTGCATGGATGTGTGTGACGTCCTTAGCTTAGTTAGGTTTAAGTAGTTCTAAGTTCTAGGGGACTGATGACCTCAGATGTTAAGTTTCATAGTGCTCAGAGCCATTTGAACCATTTAATTTACGGAGGACCAATAATAAATTTGAAGGATCTCCCGGTCCAAACATATTGCCCAAAGATGCACAAAGCGTCGAGGATATCGTAGAATTGTATACTGGGAACGATCTATTTGAAATATATTAGCGCCGCGCGGAATTAGCCGAGCGGTCTAAGGCGCTGCAGTCATAGATTGAGCGGCTGATCCCGGCGGACGTTCGAGTCCTCCCTCGGGCATGTGTGTGTGTGTGTGTGTGTGTGTGTGTGTGTGTGTTTGTCCTTAGGATAATTTAGGTTAAGTAGTGTGTACGCTTAGGGACTGATGACCTTAGCAGTTAAGTCCAATGAGATTTCACACACATTTGAACATTTTTGAATATATTAGCAATGAAACCAACAAGTACCACAGTCAAAATTGCAATAGAAGAAACTGGATTTTAAAAATGCCAAATTTGTCGGCGTTACGGAACCTGAACTTAGAAAATGGTTTGGGCTTGCTATTCTTATGGTAATTGTAAAAAAAGCCAGAATCGATGATTGTTGGTCAACGAATCCGTTGATATACACAGACACGATGTCCCGCAACTGATTCAGACAAATATTATAATTTTTACATTTTTCCGATAACCATAAACCGGATTATGCCGACCGGCTTTTCAAAGTGCAATTCGTAATTGATTATTTTTCCAAAAAGTTTAAAGAAACATTTAATCACGTGAAAACATCTCAATTGATGAAAGAATGATACCGGGGCGTGGACGGTTAAATTTAAAACTTTACAATCCGTCGAAAATTACGAAATATGGTACACTCATTCGGATGCTGTGTGATTCGAGTTCGAGGTACATTTCCTCATTCAAGATATATAGCGGCGCTGGACAGCCCTTAGCAAAAACAATGATGGAGCTATTGACACTTTCTCACGGAAACTGACATCACCTCTACATGTATAATTGTTATAACAATGTAGAACTTTCAGAGAAGTTACTTGAAAGAAAATTCAAGTTTGTTGGAACGGTACGGCAAAATATAGGATTTCCGGAAAAATTACGAGCTGCATTCAAGTTCTATGGCCTCCGATTTTTTTTCTGCGGACTGGAAAGAGATAGAAACATGCGCATTGTTTTAAAATGAGACCGCGTTCATTGTCAATACGTCCCAGAGATGGCAGCACTGTACGGCAGATGGAATTTTACCGCCAGCAGCGACATTGAGAACTGTTTTAAATACTTAAAACGGCGACGTTTTCCTTACTTGAACACCGTGCAATCATTCGTTTTCTGAATTTGCGTGGTGTGAAACCAATTGAAATTCATCGACAGTTGATGTAGACATGTGGTGATGGAGTTATGGAGGTGTCGAAAGTGCGTTCGTGGGTGCGACAGTTTAATGAGGGCAGAACGTCGTGTGACAACAAACCGAAACAACCTCGGGCTCGCACAAGCCGGTCTGATGACGTGATCGAGAAACTGGAGAGAATTGTTTTGGGGGATCGTCAAATGACTGTTGAACAGATCGCTTCCAGAGTTGGCATTTCTGTGGATTCTGTGCACAGAATCCTGCATGACGACCTGAAAATGCGAAAAGTGTCGTCCAGGCGGGTGCCACGAATGCTGGCAGACGGCCACATGGCTGCCCGTGTGGCATGTTGACGCGCAACGGCAGCATCAATGGGACTTTCTTTTCGTGGGTTGTGACAATGGATGAGACGTGGATGCCATTTTTCAATCCAGAAACAAAGCGCCAGTCAGCTCAATGGAAGCACACAGATTCACCGCATCAAAAAAATTTCGGGTAACCGCCAGTGCTGAAAAAATGATGGTGTCCATGTTCTGGGACAGCGAGGGCATAATCCTTACCCATTGCGTTCCAAAGGGCACTACGGTAACATGTGCATCCTACGAAAATGTTTTTAAGAATTTCTTTCCTGCACTGCAACAAAAACGTCCGGGAAGGGCTGTGCGTGTGGTGTTTCACCAAGACAACGCACCCGCACATCGAGCTAACGTTACGCAACAGTTTCTTCGTGATAACAACTTTGAAGTGATTCCTCATGCTCCCTACTCACCTGACCTGGCTCCTAGTGACTTTTGGCTTTTTCCAACAACGAAAGACACTCTCCGTGGCCGCACATTCACCAGCCGTGCTGCTATTGCCTCAGCGATTTTCCAGTGGTCAAAACAGACTCCTAAAGAAGCCTTCGCCGCTGCCATGGAATCATGGCGTCAGCGTTGTGAAAAATGTGTACGTCTGCAGGGCGATTACGTCGAGAAGTAACGCCACTTTCATCGATTTCGGGTGTGTAGTTAATTAGAAAAAAAATCGGAGGCCTTAGAACTTGAATGCACCTCGTAAAGCGGGCAAAAGTCAATGTGTTTGAAGCTTGTCATCGACTGAAAGGTAAAGTACTCGCACATGTATGGAGAGCTTCGAAAACTAAAACGATACGAATCATCTCTACAATACATAATGCCACTTTGACTGGAACTCAAAGAAAATGTAGAAAAACCAATCACACACTAAAAAAGCCTGAAAGTGTATTAGACTACAACAAGTACATGAAAGGAGTGGATTGGGCAGACCAATCTTTGAGTTATTACCCTATATGCAGAAAAACTATAAAATGGCCAAAAAAGGTTTGCATGTACCTCTCTAACTGCACATTACTTAATGCGTTCCGTACATGGCAGTATTTCAGTACAGACCACAAGAGTCTCCGATTTCACAATTTTTAAATTTAAAGTGCCTGATACGTGGATAAAAGACCATGTACCTGCTTTTCAACAAAACTTGGGGATTGCCACTACATCGCGTACGTGTCATGACATACTTTCCGGTCACACAAAGCAACACCAGCTAATACTTATTTCCGAAACGAATAAACAAAAATGAAGGAACTGCCATGTATGTTCCAAAAACAAAAACAGGAGAACGACAAACTTAATGTGCAAGTCTTGTTGAGTTGTATTACATCTTGGAGACTGTTTTGCTGCATATCACACGAAAAAGAAGTATTAAGTACCAAAGACAAGCCGGCCGGTGTGGCCGAGTGGTTCTAGGCGCTTCAGTCTTGAATCGCACGACCTCTGCGGTTGCAGGTTCGAATCCTGCCTCGGGCATGGATGTGTGTGATGTTCTTAGGTTAGTTGGGTTTAAGTAGTTCTAAGTTCTAGGGGACTGATCTCAGATGTTAAGTCCCATAGCGCTCAGAGCCTTTTGAACCAAAGACAATGCAAATACACAAATATATGAAACAAACAAGTTTCTTATATATTTACGTATGTATATCTTCGAAATGTTATCAAAGTAGGGGAACAGGGTTGTGAACTTATGAGAACTAACGACGAGATTAGTAAAGCTTAACAATTTATAATCTCCCGATAATGTCAAGAACGGCCGGCGACAAGCCAAGTAATCCGAACTAGCGCTGCGAATGCCAGGCGAATACTGCGAGACGTGCGGACGGCAAAGTGTTGAAGCCTGACTATCTTCTCGCTGCACACGGTGACGGAGCTTTGCGTGAGATCCCAGTTTAGTGGTGCTTACAGCGCAGCAGCAGATTCCGGCCGCCTTGCCTCACAAATTCAGTACATTTCTCAGATACTTTTGCGAAATTTTTCAGAGTCAACACTGCCAGGTGAGGTATCACATCTACGTCTGCACGGCAAGCCACTCTGCGGTGTGTGATGGAAAGCACCTCGCTTACCACTGACACTTTCCTCATTTTCTATTCCAGTCGCGAATGGTGCGGGGGAAGAAGAGTCATTGGTAAACCTCCGTGTGACGTCGAATCTCTCTAGTTTTACCTTCACTGTGTGTTTGAGAGATATACGTTGAAGGAAGGGTTAATCGAGTCTTATAGCATCTGCCACTGGAATTCTATGAGGATCTCCGAGTCCTTTTCGTGCTTAGTAAACTAGCCTGTCACGAAATGCGCTGCTCTTCTTAGGTCATTCTATTATTCCTATGTGGTACGGGTTTCCGACTCACCGGCAATATTCAACTATCGATTTAAGGATGCCTTTCCAAACTACCTCCTTCGTCAGTGTACTACATTTCTTTTTGTATCTGAAATTTGCCTTTCCAGCGATTAGTTTTATGTGGTCACTTTAAATCACTCCACACGCATACTCCGAGATGTTCAATATATATGACTGATCCTAGTGATTATGTTCTACAATCGTTTAATGATACAGTAATGTGTCCTTCCATCTATTTATCCGCAGTACTTTATATTTGTTTAAGGGTCAACTACCAATTCAGCACCAAGCTTCGAGGCTCTGCGTGTGTGCGTGCATTTCTCTACAGCTTTCTAACTTTTCAATAGTTTCGATTGCTGTTAAGAGGAGTTTAAGGTTTCATTAAAAATCTTGCTTTAATACCTAGGCCGATACCGAAGTTGGCGAAATTAACTGCTTAATGCAATTAATGCCCCCCTGCATACTGTCACTTGCCGAAGACTCATTTCGATATATTAGGAACTGAAAGCGGCCCCATTTGTTAAGCGACTCATCTTGTACAGTGATTCATTTCGTGATCGACTAGGCTCAGCTCGAAAGGTCCCACGGAACCTGACGAACTGAAGTTAAGGTGTGTGATACGATACAAGTTCAGTTTTCTATAATCTTCCAGTAGAGTTAAGGATGGGAACCGGTAACCTCAGATTTTGAAGCTCTTGTTGAGGTGCTAGCTGTATTCTTTACAGACATTATTCACATCAATGTATCTGAGCTTTACGGTATAATGTAGTGCTCTCATGCAGTAAGCCTTCTAGCGTTTAACCTTCGCGAAAAGTTTTCCTCTAATTTCTAATACACTGTAGGGAGAATTTTCTTCAGTTCGTTCTGAAGCCTGCTAGACAGTTACTGCCTTCCTTTTGGTGAACCGAAATGATATGCATTCGATGCTGTAGTTCGTCGTGAAAATGTTCTATCGAGTTCTCAAATGAGAAGTAAGAAAGGAAAAAAAATAGATATGGATGCTAGACTCGAAGAAGAGAAAGAAGAGAGCCCCATAGACAGGAAACCCTTCCCACCCCCCTTCCCTAGGATCCCTACCTCTAAGGTACTTCAGTGAGACGCAGGAGGAGGTTTGGTGTTAAATCGTCTCCTAAAAAACGGATTTGCCCCAGCTTTACCCTTTGAGGTCCCCGAAATAAATCTTAGTAGCTCTATGGAAGCGGCAAATGATGAGAAATGAGTCACACTTGTTTGTGAGGGTTGTTTGAAAGGTGTGATGTGTGTTCTGTGTTAGTCATGATTTATCTGTTCTTGTAAATCATGCTTTTAGCTACAATACGCACCCCTTTCAAAATTTATACAAGCCCTCCCATCTATATCACATCACATAAATGTATAAAATACTGTATATAAAATAGAAAATCTATACACTACAGTATAACAGTTGTTCAGCTAGTCACATCTTATTATATTCTCCACAAATATAATACTCTATTTAGTTTATTTTGTCTAGATATCTCTTTTTCTCTGTGATTCTCTTAAGTTGTTATCTATTTCATGGTCATATCCGGTTTTCTAAGCAATAAGATTACAGAATTGTTCTGGATTTTAAAGGAATTCGGTGCAGGAAACTATTTGGAAAAAACACCGAAAACAACTCGGGATCCGACAGTCGTTACTCAGCCCGTTAACTTAGAATGTTAACATCCCTCGGGGATATACAATGTTACACCCTTTACATTGTATTTCCCCTTTTTTTTGCTTATGTTAAATACCAATCGAAATATTTCCTTATAGTACCCCAAGTATTATTATAATATTTTGGGTCCCACAGATCTGATACTAACTTTTCTTGAGCACTGCCAGACCAGTGATTCTCTTTAAATTTCTTTTGAAAGGAGGAAAAATTCTCAATATTTACTGTTCCCCATCATGAGTCTTCTCGTAGAAGGTACCCCACAGCAAATTCGATCTTCTTGGAATCTTACCAATTCTTTGGCAAAGCTTGGTTAAATGTTTTTAAGAAATGGATCGGACGTACATCTCCGTCCGGCTTAAATTTAGGGAACTGTCTAGATAACCCTGAATTAGGTCCACATTGCATATCAGTCACCTCTTCACTAGTTAACACAACATTCGGTGAAGTTACCCTTCTTTCTATGTTGCCTTGGATAAGCTTAATTTCTCTCCACAGCTCGTCCATACAATTTCAGAAGTTCGTTTGATATTCTTCGAACCACGATCCACGTACGTGCTAAAAAAAAGTCACATAGCAAACTATTGCCTCGGTTTGCGAAGGCTGCCGTCTACAATCTTTATCGCTAAATGCCTATCCTGGTTCATGCTTCATGGTGCACCTTCCAAATAGCAGGATGCATATATAACTGCTTCCAGGGACAACCAAAATATGGTTTTAATTATTTCATATAATTATTGACCAAATTTAAAAAATTAAAATACGTTCGTAATTTACTAATTGAGAGGTGGATTCTTATGTTAAATAATTAACACAGTAAGACAGATATTACGGTTAGAGGCTGTGTATATTGCTTGAGACAACGCAACTGACGACACGCAAATGACGCACATTATACTCATCCCTTATTTGAGAATGAATGCACTTAGCGACCTTTCAAATCTGTACAAAACCTTTACTTGCTGACACCCCCACAAAATAATGAAAGGAAGGAAGTTATCGCTTACTGCAATTTGGCTGTTTATTTAGTAAAACATCAGCATAGGGCATGACATTTTAAATTATTACGTGTTTACTACTGACTCCATTAATTACACACTTTGCCGGACAGTAACTACATACACCATTGAGAACACCTATAAAATTATAACATTGTATGACAGACAGGTCAATAGATATGACGCCATAAACATTCCGACGCGTGACAAACTAATTTTGCTTACAACACAGCGCATATTACGCTGACTATATTCATCCAGCGTTTCCTAATGACAGCACTTAGTTACCTCCAATAAACTTAAGGCATGACTGGAAATCTTTTCCAAACTTATTCTTGCTTATATGCTTAAGTTTAAATATTTGATACATTACCTCTTTTGCAAAGTAATCAGACTTTCGAAACTGTTTGTGTAAGAGTTCAATTCTTTAAAGAATGAGGTGCGTATTGGTGTTTTAATAAGCATCTTAATTCATTTTACCATAGAGCAAAACTAATGACCCATGCGCAAATCGTAACAGACCATCGTGTCACCACCGTCGAACTTCAGTCGTACCACGACGCAGATAAACACCGTTCGACAAGTGGCTGCGATATTCCACCGAAACGTCTCTGAGTCTCATACCATTTACAGTAACTGATCACTCCGTTAAACGTTCTTTCATTCTTTCACGGAAAAATGACAGCGTTTTGAAATTTCCCGTCAGATTAAAACTGTGTCACAAAGAGGGATTCGAAGCCAGAGCAGTTCTGTTCGTGGGCAATGCTCTTGCCATGGACGCCTCACGAACGACTCTCGCAGATTCAATTCACATCCAACGGACAGATCATCATCATTTTAAAGTCCACCATTCCGTCGAAGACTGGAGAAATGTCGTATTTAACTACTAACCGTGGCGCATAATCTGGTTATCAGAGGCTGCATGTCACCACCCCCTCCTCACTTTGTCCACAAATCTAGGCGATGAAAATTTTCCAGTGCCACAATTTTAACTGAATATCACTGTAGGAGTGTGAGCTTGCGACGTTGGCCACAGAGACGAATGTTCGGTACGACGAGAGCTGAAAATGTCGTAGCGAGTGAGGAGTAAAAATATGTACATGCCGCCATTCTAACGAGTGATAATTCTCGTTACTATTTATCACGTATTCGTTACCGAATACCTACGAGGGTTATTCGGAAAGTGAGGTCCGATCGGTTGCGAAATAGAAACCACAGTGGAAATCCGACAATGCCTTGCATGGATGTGTTGGACAGCGTCTCAAGTACGACAGTCGGTCGCGTCATGTCGCTCTTTTCAGTTCTGAGCGCACAGCGAGCGCGTAAAGGTACTTAGAACAAATGCCTTCTGTTATATTTCGCATGATTTCATTCAACCCGTTTTAACGTAACTATCATGCACTTCCTTCTTCATGAAAATCCTCTGACCCCCACTGCAGGGGCAGTGAAGACGAACGTGCAGCGTTTTCGATGGGAAGTATTTGATCACCCCCAGAAGACATTTTTGCACAGCCATTGAGCTCCAGACCAGCGCTGAGAATTGGCGGAAAGCACAGGCAGCTGCCTTCTATGACGAGGTTATCGGAAAGCTGGTGCAACTCTAAGACAAATGAATGAAAAGGAGCGGCGACTATTCAGTGAAGTAACTGGGAGATGAAACTAACTGTTGCAGACAAGACGGATTTTGTTGTTGTTTCCATTTCACGACCGATCGTTTCTTACTTCCCAAATAACCCTTGTATTGTTACTCGGCCTGTGACTACTAATTGCTATCGTAACGGCACCGTTATGTCTGCTTCTGTTGTCCATAATAATTTCATTCATTGGTCGATCGGGTGGGCGGGCGTAGGAAGCTGGAGATGAAGCAAGTCTGAATGAATAGCCATTGAGAAGGCGTCTGCCGCTGGGTCACGGTGATGCAGCGCCGCTAGCAGCTTCCGCTACCTGATACGATGAGGCTTCTGTACTTGGACCTCACTCGTCGGGCACTCATAACAGAGACCGAGCTACCTCGTAGTTGCGGAACACCGTCACATGATTCTTGAAAGTACGTGTGTATACGTTCACCTTCTTGGGTGTCACTTATGAATCGGGAAAAAACAGTCGGTTAAAACCGATTGCGGTTTTTTAATTCAGAATAACCGGTATTTTTCGGTATTTGGTTGTCCTTGGTTATATCAGTTGGCCATAGCAGCTGTGTCAAAATTTTTGGTTTTCAGTCTTTTTAACGAGTTTGGTAGGAAGTTCGGTGGCTTCTATAAGATTCGTATCACCTTTGAATGATATTGATGAAAGGAGTCAACTTACAGACCAACACATTATAGAAAAAGTATTTACGAGCAATTTGGACAATAAATATTGGCCAGTAGATTAATTCATAATTGAAACTCTAACTACTGTCATGTGATTGTTCATGGTAAGTGCTGTATTTTGTCTACTACATAAAATGTTTATTTGATCTTTTTTGAGGAACAGTTTTAGTTTTGTCAATAAGAAATCAATTGTGTCTAAGTAACCATCAAAAAGTAAAGATGCGTTTCAGTAAAAACGCGTTTTTCGTTCGAAACAATTAAATAAAAAGAACGAAATTTTATATAACAGCTTATTATTTGTCGGTCATTCCTGTGAAATAATAAAAGAGAAAGAAGTCATGGCAACAGTTGTTGTTTTGTTGTGGTCTTCAGTCCTGAGACTGGTTTGATGCAGCTCTCCATGCTGCTCTATCCTGTGCAAGGTTCTTCATCTCCCAGTACCTACTGCAACCTACTTCCTTCTTAATCTGTTTAGTGTTCAAATTCAAATTGCTCTGAGCACTATGGGACTTAACTGCTGTGGTCATCAGTCCCCTAGAACTTAGAACTACTTAAACCGAACTAACCTAAGGACATCACAAACATCCATGCGCGTGGCAGGATTCGAACCTGCGACCGTAGCG
This sequence comes from Schistocerca gregaria, assembly GCF_023897955.1. Classification (NCBI taxonomy): domain Eukaryota; kingdom Metazoa; phylum Arthropoda; class Insecta; order Orthoptera; family Acrididae; genus Schistocerca; species Schistocerca gregaria. The sequence goes on from NC_064921.1 coordinate 932,129,008, forward strand.
GTAGCGTAGTTCCGGACTGTAGCGCCTAGAACCGTTCGGCCACTCCGGTCGGTCTGTTTAGTGCATTCATCTCTTGGTCTCCCTCTACGATTTTTACTCTCCACGCTGCCCTCCAATACTAAATTGGTGATCCCTTGATGTCAGAGAATATTCCCTACCAACCGATACCTTCTTCTAGTCCGGTTGTGCCACAAATTTCTCTTCTCTCCAATTCTATCCAATACCTCCTCATTAGTTATGTGATCAATCCATCTAATCTTCAGCATTCTCCTGTAGCACCACATTTCGAAAACTTCTATTTTCTTCTTGTGTAAACTATTTATCGTCCATGTTTCACTTCCATACATGGCTACACTCCATGCAAATACTTTCAGAAACGACTTTCTCACACTTAAATCAATACGCGATGTTAACAAATTTCTCTTCTTCAGAAACGATTTCCTTGTCATTGCCTGTCTACATTTTGTATCCTCTCTACTTCGACCAACATCAGTTATTTTGCTCCCCAAATTACAAAACTTTAAGCGTCTCATTACCTAATTTAATTCCCTCAGCGTCACCCGATTTAATTGCATTATCCTCGTTTTGCTTTTGTTGATGTTCATCTTATAACCTCCTTTCAGGACACTGTCCATTCCGTTCAGCTGCTCTTCCAGGTCCTTTGCTGTCTCTGTGAGAATTACAATGTCATCGGCGAACCTGAAAGTTTGTATTTCTTATCCATGAATTTTAATTCCTATCCGAATTTTTCTTTTGTTTCTTTTACTGCTTGGTCAATATACAGATTGAATAACATCAGAGAGTGGCTACAACCCTGTCTCACTCCCTTCCCAACCACTGCTGCCCTTTCATGCCCCTCAACTCTTTTAACTGCCATCTGGTTTCTGTACAAATTGTAAATAGCCTTTTGCTCCCTGTATATGACCCCTGCCACCTTTAGAATTTGAAAGAGAGTACTCCAGTCAACATTGTCAGAAGCTTTCTCTGAGTCTACAAATGCTAGAAACCCAGGTTTGCCTTTCCTTAATCTATTTTCTAAGGTAAGTCAGTATCGCCTCACGTGTTCCAGTATTTCTACGGAATCCAAACTGATCTTCCCCAAGGTCGGCGTCTACCAGTTATTCCATTCGTCTGTAGAGAATTCGTGTTAGTTTTTTGCAACAGTAATAAATTAAAAACTTAACTTTACAATAATAACAGAAAGTAGCTGATCTGCTGCGTATGTTTACGTAAAATGCCTTTACCTGCTTGTAGCCCGTGGAAATGGACAATATAACACGAAAAATAGCGTCATCCAACCCCAGTTTTCACTCTTCAGCACTGACTAGGCGTAATTCCCAAATAGTGGATGATCCTCGACTGCAACGTGATATTTGGTTAGAGATTTAAAAAATTAGAATCGTTTGGGGAATACTGGTGAATTTAATGTACAGTTCACCTCTCACTAGTTTTCAAGAAAAGGAGCGAACAACGGACGAACTAAGTTTTCTTTTATTTAACTATTTTTATTTGATATTTTGAGTATCTGTAACTTGGAATGTATAATGCAGAAGTCTGAGGGAGTCTTAGAATTTTTCAGTCTTTGTTCGATGTCTACATTTATTGCTGGAAATGACAGCAACAAAAACCGAAAATCGCTTTTTTCGGAAACCTGTTACTTTGAACAGTTGTAACAGTCAGGTTGAGCTGGAGATGGAAAAAAATAATAATAAGCAAACGGTGTAACTGGAAACGGGATTAACCGAAAACAGATTGTTTTAGCGATAACCGCAATCCTTAGTGTGACTACATCCAGACGTAAAAAAAATCATGCGTATTATTTTCTGCTGCTACTTTAGAATATGAATCCGACGCTGAACATTCAAATGGAAGCGTATATTACCTCACAACGAGTGAAAGTTTAGTACTAAGTACAAACGGGGAGAGTTTACAGGAACCGAACAGTTCGGCTTTTCTGGCTGAGGTTTATCACTTGTGGCCAGTTGCACAGTAATTATGCTATAATCGAGGAGTAAATTCAGAGAAGCTCCTAATCAAATCTTTGTCTCTGAAATACAAAGAAATAAATTGGTAGCAACCACCGAACTCTAAAGTGGACTGTACTGAACAATAAGTGTCTGCTGCTGCAAAGAATTTCCACTGCAGCGCAGCTGTAGAGACAGATGTGGGAGGCGTAATGGTGACGACACTGGCCTCGCATTCTGGGATTCCCGTACTGCCTTCCAGATTTGCACTGATCACCTATTACTTTACGACCACCTGCCTACTAGCCCGGAACGGAATACAACAGCGATTCCGTGACATGGAATCAACTAGTCCATAGCAGGTTTCCGTAGGTATGTTTCAACAGCTGTTTACACACTAGTCGCATAATTCAGGCAAATTACATGCCGGTGGATCTGGCGCAAGATATCCTCTGTTATGTGTTTCATTGCGTTCAAATCAGGCGAAGTTGATGGCCAAGACATGAGGGTCAGTTCACCATCGTGCTCCTCAAACGACTGTAGCACGGACAGTTATTCTGCTGCGAGATGCCATCGTCGTGGGGTAAGACACCAAGCATGAATGGATGCAGGTGGTTAGCAATAGTACTCACGTTACACATATTAATAACATCTGATCCACAAGGTTTCCTGTTTTTCTCGCTTTTTAAAACTACGTACAGTTCCTCTACCGTGATTAAATCCACGTACTAATATATAACGCGATCTCTTCTCCCTTCATTTCGAATGTTTTTACCTATATTTAAGCTTCTGTTCCTCGTTTCAAGATTCTGAGCTAATGGCGTTCTGTAGATGAACTAGTACTTTTGATTGTATATGTATTTACACACTTTCTTAGATATCTAGAGACACCACATACTGTGCTAGCCACTGATATTAGACATTTGTCCAGCAGCATATGCTTGTTGAATTGACGGTTCCGCTACCAGCCACAACATTAGAAAAAATACATAACGTCGAGTTTACGACCTGCTCTTACAGCATAACACGTAGGCAGAGCGCGCCGTTGGTTAACCGCCGCTGATCTGGAGCACGATGCTGTCTGCGTAACGCTTTTAGACGGCTTCTCACCGTCTAGGCAAATGACAGGCTGGTTCTTCACCCTCTCCTCTGTTTCGCGTTAATCCAGCAGTATTTCGACTAGACTTGAGGCTCTGATAGGCAGAACCCACAATGGTTTCGTAGGGTACGACTAGTCTACAGGCAGCCAACAAGCTTCCAGTATCCATTAAGAGATTATTAATATAAACACCCCTGTTCTAACGTGTGGACTATGAAACACACTCTCACACTGTCCGCATATTCAAACAACTATATTGTTGCCAATTCCAGAAAACTTAAAATGTAGCAGTTCACGATTAATAAATCACGTGCGAAGCGCTCATGAATACCTGTGGTGGCCGAGCGGTTCTAGGCGCTACAGTCTGGAACCGCACGACCGCTATGGTCGCAGGTTCAAATCCTGCCTCGGGCATGGATTTGTGTGATGTCCTTAGGTTAGTTAGGTTTAAGTAGTTCTAAGTTCTAGGGGACTGATGACCTCAGAAGTTAAGTCCCATAGTGATCAGAGCCATTTTGAATACGTGGGAGAACAAAGCTCGTTGATAATAAACTTCCTGGAAGACTAAAACTGTGTGCCAGACCGAGACTCGAACGCGAGACCTTTGCCTTTCGCGGGCAAGTTCTCTACCGACTGAGCTATCCAGGCACGACTCACGACCCCGCCCCCCAACCCGCAATTTTACTTCCTCCAGACCTTGTTGCTTGTGTGGTGTACACGTATCTGTCGGGCACATTTTAACAGACTGCATTTTCTACCGTGATGCACGGGCAGAAGCACAAGTTGATGGGGATCTGCCTTCTGTTTCAGCTAACGATAAGACGTGTGTGTCTAGGGTTTTTAAGTTTTGTGATGTGTCTGGACTCTGGCCTAAAATTTTAGGCTGGAGGTTTTAGTGTATTGTAGAGTGGCTGACTCCTCCCCTTTTTTCCTTGCGGTCAGCCAGCCACTTCCATCTGCTACAGTGTTTTAGCTTCCTCTATCATTTTCTTCCTGTGTTGTCCATGTTTTACTGCTGACGCTCTGCTTCATCCCACGCTTTGGTGTGGGTGAGCACATGTTTTTCAACGACTGTTACCCATGTTTTCTGTTCCGTTTTATATTCCTGTTCTGGGATTTTTCTTGACACCCGTCTCACTAAGTTACTGCACGGGCGCTGAAGACCTTGCTGTCGTGCGCCCAAAACCCCTCTACTACTCCGCCAGACCTTATCTCCTGCCTTCCCAACTCCACCAAAACTCTCCTGCGTCACTTGCACGCCTCGGGCTCCTGGAAGGAATGATATTGTGGAGTCTTGGTCTGGCACACAGTTTCAATTTGCCAAGAAGTTGTATATCAGCATACTTTCCGCTCCAGAACGAAAATTTAATTCTCGAACCATACGCAGGCTGTGCTTAAGCCACGTCTCAGCAATATCCCATCTTCCGTGAGTGCTGGTCCTGCAAGTGTCACTGGGGAACTTCTGTGAAGTCTGGAAGGTATGGGATGAGATACTGGCGGAAGTAAAGCTACCAGGACGAGTTGTGACCCGTGCTTGGGTAGCTCAGTCGGCCCGCGAAGGCAAGGTCCCGAATTCGAGTCTCGGTCCAGCACACAGTTTTAATCTACCGAGAAGCTTCATATTAGAGCAAGCACCGCCACAGAGTGAAAATTTCTTTCAAAAAGTACGTTGATAATGACATGGGTTCAGCTGAATGTAAAATAAATGATAGTTTTCGGTTCGTTGGTAATATACTAGGAAACAAGTTTTCCTACTGCGACATGCTCTTTCGAAAGGGATTACGTTTCCAATGACGTATCAACTTTACAGTATTCACCTTTTGCCGTAAAACAGAAAGCAGCCTTGCTAAGCGTGATAAATTATAAACCTGGAACTAGCTGGTTGTATGTTGGCTTCGTTGTTTCTCCTGTTCCAAGGAATCTGGAGTTTTCCAAAATCTTAACAGCCGAACGGGTGATTTTATCTACTGAATAATAAAAGTTCATATATTTTAGCTTCCTTATTTTTTGAACACCCAAACAGCGGTTTCGTGATAATCATTCAGCTTCCGCTAATACGAGGGCGGTTCGGAAAGTAACAGCTATCCTGGCCTGGAGGTAGTAACTGTGCGCGGAGCGCCGTAAAGGTCACTTGTGCATGTTTTTTTGATCCAATAAGCGTCCGGCTGTAAAAGCAAGAACCTCGTTCTTTCACGCGTTCGCTTATTATAACCTCAAAACTTGAGCGCTGTAATAAAAGATCCCGCGAAATGCGAAGTGAGAGCAGTAATACGATTTCTTTCGGCGTAAAATGATTTCAGCAGAACACATTCATCGTCAACTGCGTATTGTAAACGGTCCAGATGTTATGACTGAAGCCATTGAGCGACAATGGGCTCGATTTTTTAAGTGTGAGAACAAACACTCATGATGAAGAGAAGAATGGTAGGCTTTCTGTTGTGTGTAACCATCTTTTCAAGAAACAGACCGGGAAAATCTAAGATTCCCGTCCATGAACTTCTGAATAATCCCACAAATTTTCCCTACCGGTTGTACAATGCTCTCGCCGATAACTTAGGGTACCGGATGTTCTGTATTCGGTCGGTACCGAAATTTCTCACATAGGTCCACAAAACTAAATAAATGGGCTCTGTCTAACACTTCCTTTCAGTGCTACGACCCGGAAGGAGGTTGTTTGAAGAGAATTGTGACTGGTGACGAAAAGTGGGTGCCATACGCAAACACCGAAACGACACAACAGTCTACGGCTTGGGGCATACCAATTATCCATGCAGACCGAAAAAATCCCGCCAAATTTTTTCGTCGATGGAGGTTATGACTACGGTTTTTTGGGATGCCGAGGGAGTTTTGCTGTTTGAATTTATTTAGCGTGGAACGACGATCACTTCACATGTCTACCGTGAAACTCTGAGGAAACATAAGCGAGCCTTTCAAAACAAACGTCGCGGTTTGCTGACATCCCGTGTTGTGATTTTGCAGGGCAGCTCTCGTCCTCACAGTGCTCGAAAAATTCAGAGATTTAGAAGCAATTCAAATGGGACGTTTTGGATCGTCTCCCACACAGACAGCCCAGACTTGGTGCCAAGTGATATTCGTCTCTTCGTTCATATGAAAAAGTGACTTGCGTCTGGAATGTGCCCCCTCAACAGAGAAATTTCTTCAAAATACTCAAGCTAAGCGACACTGAAAAACGCGAATGTTTTAAAAGTTTCACTTGCGTGTATCGTTACTTCAAGAAGGCACATTCTAACTGCGATGGGATTATATTTCATGCTTGCAGACTGCGTAATTGCCTTCTGTAAGAAATTCTTAGTGACATGAAAACATAACAAACAAGTAACGTTTATTACCGTCGCCGTAAAAACGATGACGTTTCAGGTCAGTGCGTTTGCTTATTTGCCGTCATTGTTCAGTGACTCTCGACTGTGAAAATTTAATAAAATTCTTACATTGACGAAGTGCAAAAATTAATGTAATTGGAGTTCGATGTTGAGGAAGATAAGCTATTTTTCTACTATGATAATGAATAGCGATAGAACCAAAATGGAGCTCGAATCGTTTGGTTATTGAACAGTCTGGCTTCAACCCTTTGAAGACTGCCTCTGAAAGTCGCAAGTAACACATATAATCCAAAAATGTTATTCACATAATGAAAGTAAAGCATTTCATTGAGTACTAAGAAGTTAAACACAGTTAGACCATAAATGTTAACTTGTGATTCCGTAAGCAGGCTGTACACGTAACTTACATGTTGCTTCCACAACAAGGCAGAGAAAGATGAGTGAGTACGGAAGTGACAAATGAATATGAACCAGGGGCTTCTTAAAATAAGATAATGTAGCATATAGCTAGCCTCTCATGCGCGGGATTTTAGTGATATACTATGATATTCAGACCCTGAGAAACTGAATTCTTTGATTTTAAATACCGCGTATCCAAAACCTAATTCTGTCACATATTTTACTTGTGATTAAAAAGATATGCTGTACGGCACAGCACTTCGATAATGACGAACTTCAAAATCAGGTGGAAAGTTACTTACGTGCCCAGCAGGCAAAATTTTATGAAGAAGGAATTTGTAAATTAGTGAAAAGCGATGATAAATGGCGACTGTGTTGAAAAATAGCAAAAATTGTGTAGTTTCAAGATGTATTTTTTTTCCATGCAAGTTTTTTTTTACTTACAGCGAAACACAGGTTACTTCTCGAACCGCCCTCGTATAATTCCCATCTGCTCACATGAGCTACAGAATTCCAGATACTCACTGTGACTACACAAACATGTCGACTTTTTCATCGGATCTTCCCGCGAAGCTAGAGAGATTAGAGAAAATACAATTTCAGATAATTACTCTAGAATGATTTCCATTGCTGGGAAATGAAGTATTTAACATGTCTTAACATTCATTTTTACGTAAATATCACAAAATTTAGAGGAAATTGTAATATTCCTTGTTGATTAATGTCAGAATAATTCTATTCTTATAGAATGAAAGCAGTAGTTCGCTAGTATATCGTTTACATATAGTTTAAAAATGGTTCAAATGGCTCTGAGCACTATGGGACTTAACAGCGGAGGTCATCAGCCCCCTAGAACTTAGAACTACATAAACCTAACTAACCTAAGGACATCACACACATCCATGCCCGAGGTAGGATTCGAACATATGGTTCGATCTACACAAATTTATAATCTTTTGTAAATGAAGTGGTCGATATCCACTGGTACCTAAGGGTTCCTATTATGCAATAGGTTTGACCACATCACATTATACAAGATAATACTTGTGATATGCGATTATGGTCCATAGTGGAACGACTACAGAAATATAGTGTTATAATTACCTTAGACCAAACGGGAATATCGGTCATATACAAACTAGGGTAGTGCTTAAGGTGAAACAAAGATTTGGTAGATTTACAAAGGAGTGTCACAGACGTGTTCAAAATTCTAAGTTGACGTACAATAGTTGCAAATCCATTTATTATCTAGAGGAAACCTGATTTGTGGTACCCAACACGTTGCTGCGGTAAGAACCTCGAAGATAAAGTGAGCTTAATAACACCGTGCAGGCAGCGAAATCGTGCTGCCACCACGATATATCTCGCATAGCTATAATGAGAATAACATAATATATCTAGTTTTATTATCTACTACTCACGTAAAAACGTCATTTTTTTAAAAAGATTTGTTGTCATACAGTTCAAAAAATGATTCAAATGGCTCTAACCACTATGGGACTTAACATCTGAGGTCATCACATCCATACTCCGAAAGCCACCTGACGGTGTGTGGCGGAGGGTGTCTTGAGTACCTCTATCGGTTCTCCCAATCCAGTCTCGTATTGTTCGTGGAAAGAAAGATTGTCGGTATGCCTCTGTGTGGGCTCTAATCTCTCTGATTTTATCCTCATGGTCTCTTCGCGAGATATACGTAGGAGGGAGCAATATACTGCTTGACTCCTCGGTGAAGGTATGTTTTCGAAACTTCAACAAAAGCCCGTACCGAGCTACTGAGCGTCTCTCCTGCAGAGTCTTCCACTGGAGTTTATCTATCATCTCCGTAACGCTTTCGCGATTACTAAATGATCCTCTAACGAAACGCGCTGCTCTTCGTTGGAACTTCTCTATCTGTTTTATCAACCCTATCTGGTACGGATCCCACACCGGTGAGTAGTATGCAAGCAGTGGGCGAACAAGTGTACTGTAACCTATTTCCTTCATTTTCGGACTGCATTTCCTTAGGATTCTTCCAATGAATCTCAGTCCGGCCTCTGCTTTACCAACCATTAATTTTATATGGTCATTTCCTTTTAGATCACTCCTAATGCCTACTTCCAGATAATTTATGGAATTAACTGCTTCCATCTGCTGATATGCTATATTGTAGCTAAATGATAAAGGATCTTTCTTTATATGTATTCGCAGCACATTACACTTATCTACATTGAGATTCAATTGCCATTCCCTGAACCATGCGTCAATTCGTTGCAGATCCTCCTGCATTTCAGTACAACTTTCCATTGTTACAACCTCTCGATATACTGCAGCATCATCCGCAAAAAGCCTCAGTGAACTTCCGATGTTATCGACAAGGTCATTTATATATATTGTGAATAGCAACGGTCCTACGACGCTCCCCTGCGGCACACCTGAAATCACTCTTACTTTGGAAGACTTCTCTCCATTGAGAATGACATGCTGCGTTCTGTTATCTAGAAATCTTCAATCCAATCACACAATTGGTCTGATAGTCCATATGCTCTTACGTTGTTCATTAAACGAATGTGGGGAACTGTATCGAACGCCTTGCGGAAGTCAAGAAACACTGCATCTACCTGGGAACCCGTGTCTATGGTCCTCTGAGTCTCGTGGACGAATAGCGCAATCTGGGTTTCACACGATCGTCTTTTTCGAAACCCATGTTGATTCCTACAGAGTTTATTTCTAGTCTCCAGAAAAGTCATTATACTCGAACATAATAGGTGTTCCAAAATTCTACAACTGATGGACGTTAGAGATTTAGGTCTATAGTTCTGCACATCTGTTCGACGTCCCTTTTTGAAAACGGGGACGAACTCTTTTCCAATCTTTTGGAACGCTACGCTCTTCTAGAGACCTACGGTACACCGCTGCAAGAAGGGGGGGAAAGTTCCTACGCGTACCCTGTGTAAAAATCGAACTGGTATCGCATCAGGTCCAGCGGCCTTTTCTCTTTTGAGCGATTTTAATTGTTTTTCTATCCCTCTGTCATCTATTTCGATATCTACCATTTTGTCATCTGTGCAACGATCCTTGGGCTTATTGATTGCGTTGACATACTAATCGATTCTTTTCTAGAAATGAACCTTTCTCCTCGAATCTCTCACCCCATTTATTGCTGGTGTGCTAGTATTCGACGCGGCCATGACGTCCCGTCGAGTAATAATCAGACTTTCGCCGTGTTTGTAAAATGGCTTCACAGAGAGTTCTCCCTTGATTACTAAATGGAAAGGATTTCCGCATACATACATACATACCACTTATGCTTTTCCACTAATTCGTCAGAATTGCACTATTAATTTCACAATTTTTAGTTTCCCTGTGCTACACTTAACCTAAACAAACGATCAGGTGTGGTCAGAGCAGCAGATACAGTTCGGAGTAGATGATGTTGCTTTGGCAGGAGTGGGCAACTAATGAAAACTAACAAGAGAAGAAATCCCATATTGCCTGATTCTGACAGTTGTGTTTAATGTATGGAACCTGCCACATCATATAAAAACGAAGGGGGAAAACTACACAGCCATATGAAATGGAAGAAGCATGTGGAATCACTTACAGATAATACTAATGACAAAGAGCTGTGGACATGTTAGGGAGACGCTGGTGTTGCCTTTTCTGCAGTGACTTACCGTTCCTGTATTACCAACTAAACCTGGCGGAAACTGTAACGTCTGGTTTTAGTTTCACCTTTTGTAACGCCCCTTCACTGTTTTCTTCACGCCACTTGCAGTCAGCATCGAAACAAGATTGCACATACCTTGACTAACATATGCTGTTTGTTTAAATATTAAATTATTTGCTTTTGGTATTGCATAAGCAACGATACGAAGGCAAGAGATGCGCGGGAGAGCACACCTCAGGACTGGCACTGCACGCCCGAGATTGAGGGGCGTGCCACCTGAAGCTATCCGTCGTAATTGCGCCTGAGGTGACAAAAGTCTTGGGATACCTCTTAATATCGTGTCGGTCATCCTATGGCCCGACGTACTGGAGCATCTCGACGTGGGGTGGACTCAACAAGTCGTTGAAAGTCAATTACATAAATATTGTGCTATACTGCCTCTATAGCCGTCCATGATTGCGAAAATGTTGCCGATGCAGGATTTTGTGCTCGAACTGACCTCTCAATTATGTCCCATAAACATTCAATGGGATAAGTCTCTGGCAATCTGGGTGACCAGATCTTTCGCTCGAATTGTCCTGAATGTTCGTCAAAGCAATCGCGAATAGATGTGGTCCAGTGACATGACTCTTTGTCATCCATAAAAATTTCATCACTGTTTCCGAACATGATGTCCAAGAAGGGCTGCAAATGGTCTCCAGCTAGGCGAACACAACCATTTCCAAAAATGATGCGTTCACTTGGACCAGATGACCCAATCCATTCCATGTAAACACAGTCCACATCACTATGGAGCCACCATCAGCCTGCACAGTGCGCTGTTGACAACTTTGGTCCATGGCTTCGTGGGATCTGTGCCACACTCGAACTTACCGTCAGCTCTCACCAACTGAAATGGGGACTCATCTGACCAGGCCACGGTTTTCCAGTTATCTCGGGTCCAACCGATACGGTCACGAACGCAGGAGAGGCGCTCCACGTGATGACGTGAAGTTAGGAAAGGCTTTCGCGTCGATGGTCCGCTGTCATAGCACATTAACCCCACATATTGATCGCTGGGTAATTTCACGCACTGTCGCTTGCCTGATAGCACCGACAACCCTTCGCAAACGCCGTTGCTCTCGGTCGTTAACTGAAAGCTGTCAGCCACTTTGTTATCTTTGGTGAGATGCAATGCTTGGAATCTGGTATTCTCGGCACATTCTTGACACTCTGGATCTCGGAATATTGAATTCATCAACGATTTCCACCTACCATTCCGCGTTCAAGTCTATTAATTCCCGTCGTGAGGCCATAATTACTTCTGAAGCCTTTTCACGTGAATACAAATGAATTCAAATGATAGCTCCTCCAATGCACTGCACGTTTATATCTACATCTACATCTACATTCATACTCCGCAAGCCACCCAACGGTGTGTGGCGGAGGGCACTTTACGTGCCACTGTCATTACCTCCCTTTTCTGTTCCAGTCGCGTATGGTTCGCGGGAAGAACGACTGTCTGAAAGCCTCCGTGCGCGCTCGAATCTCTCTAATTTTACATTCGTCATCTCCTCGGGAGGTATAAGTAGGGGGAAGCAGTATATTCGATACCTCATCCAGAAACTCACCCTCTCGAAACCTGGCAAGCAAGTTACACCGCGATGCAGAGCGCCTCGCTTGCAGAGTCTGCCACTTGAGTTTGCTAAACATCTCCGTAACGCTATCACGGTTACCGAATAACCCTGGACGAAACGCGCCGCTCTTCTTTGGATCTTCTCTATCTCCTCCGTCAACCCGATCTGGTACGGATCCCACACTGATGAGCAATACTCAAGTATAGGTCGAACGAGTGTTTTGTAAGCCACCTCCTTTGCTGATGGACTACATTTTCTAAGGACTCTCCCAATGAATCTCAACCTGGTACCCGTCTTACCAACAATTAATTTTATATGATCATTCCACTTCAAATCGTTCCGCACGCATACTCCCAGATATTTTACAGAAGTAACTGCTACCAGAGTTTGTTCCGCTATCATATAATCATACAATAAACGATCCTTCTTTCTATGTATTCTTAATACATTACATTTGTCTATGTTAAGGGAAAGTTGACACTCCCTGCACCAAGTGCCTATCCGCTGCAGATCTTCTTGCATTTCGCTACAAGTTTCTAATGCTGCAACTTCTCTGTATACTACAGCATCATCTGCGAAAAGCCGCATGAAACTTCCGACACTATGTACTAGGTCATTTATATATATTGTGAAAAGCAATGGTCCCAAAACACTCCCTTGTGGCACGCCAGAGGTTACTTTAACGTCTGTAGACGTCTCTTCATTGATAACAACATGCTGTGTTCTGTTTGCTAAAAACTCTTCAATCCAGCCACACAGCTGGTCTGATATTCCGTAGGCTCTTACTTTGTTTATCAGGCGACAGTGCGGAACTGTATCGAACGCCTTCCGGAAGTCTAGGAAAATAGCATCTACCTGGGAGCCTGTATCTAATAATTTGTGGGTCTCATGAACAAATAAAGCGAGTTGGGTCTCACACGATAGCTGTTTCCGGAATCCATGTTGATTCCTACAGAGTAGATTCTGGATTTCCAAAAACGACATGATACTCGAGCAAAAAACATGTTCTAAAATTGTACAACAGATCGACGTCAGAGATATAGGTCTATAGTTTTGCGCATCTGCTCGACGACCCTTCTTGAAGACTGGGACTACCTGTGCTCTTTTCCAATCATTTGGAACCTTCCGTTTATCTAGAGACTTGCGGTACACGGCTGTTAAAAGGGGGCAAGTTCTTTCGCGCACTCTGTGTAGAGTCGAATGGGTATTTCGTCTGGTCCAGTGAACTTTCCTCTGTTGAGTGATTTTAGTTGCTTTTCTATTCCTTGGACACTTATTTCGATGTCAGCCATTTTTTAGTTTGTGCGAGGATTTAGAGAAGGAACTGCAGTGCGGTCTTCCTCTGTGCTTTGGAAAAAAGGGGTTAAGTATTTCAGCTTTACGCGTGTCATCCTCTGTTTCACAGCCATCATCATCCCGGAGTGTCTGGATATGCTGTTTCGAGCCACTTACTGATTTAACGTAAGACCAGAACTTCCTAGGATTTTCTGTCAAGTCGGTACATAGAATTTTACTTTCGAATTCACTGAACGCTTCACGCATAGCCCTCCTTACGCTAACTTTGACATCGTTTAGGTTCTATTTGTCTGAGAGGTTTTGGCTGCGTTTAAACTTGGAGTGAAGCTCTCTTTGCTTCCGCAATAGTTTCCTAACTTTGTTGTTGAACCACAGTGGGTTTTTCCCGTCCCTCACAGTTTTACTCGGCACGTACCTGTCTAAATCGCATTTTACAATTGCCTTAAACTTTTTCCATAAACACTCAATATTGTCAGTGACGGAACAGAAATTTTCGTTTTGATCTGTTCGGTAGTCTGAAATCTGCCTTCTTTTACTCTTGCTAAACAGATAAACCTTCCTCCCTTTTTTTATATTCCTACTAACTTCCATATTCAGGGGTGCTGCAACGGCCTTATGATCACTGATTCCCTGTTCTGCACTTACAGAGTCGAAAAGTTCGGGTCTGTTTGTTATCAGTAGGTCCAAGATGTTATCTCCATGAGTCGGTTCTCTGTTTAATTGCTCGAGGTAATTTTCGGATGTGCACTCAGTATAATGTCACTCGATGCTCTGTCCCTACCATCCGTCCTAAACATCTGAGTGTCCCAGTCTATATCTGGTAAATTGAAATCTCCACCTAAGACTATAATATGCTGAAAAAATTTATGTGAAATGTATTCCAAATTTTCTCGCAGCTGTTCTGCCACTAATGCTGCTGAGTCGGGAGGTCGGTAAAAGGAGCCAATTATTAAACTAGCTCGATTGTTGAGTGTAATCTCCACCCATAATATTTCACAGGAACTATCCACTTCTACTTCACTACAGGATAATCTACTACTAACAGCGACAAACACGCCACCACCGGTTGCATGCAATCTATCCTTTCTAAACACCGTCCGTGCCATTGTAAAAATTTCGGCAGAATTTATCCCTGGCTTCAGCCCACCCTCTGCGACTGCCCGGATCTTGCAGACGGAGGGGCAACCTCTGGAACATGATAAGCAGACATCTCCGGCCGAAAATCAGTATCAGCCGGAGACAGAGCCTGAAACCTGTTCGTCAGACAAACGGAGAGGCCTTCCGTTCAGCACTCCGGAATGTCTTTCGCCCCCTGCCACACCTCTTGTATACGCGATACTGTTGCCGTCTGTATATGTGCATATCGATGTCTCACGACTTTTGTGTCATCAGCGTAGAGTCATCAGTGAACAAATAGTAATTCTGAACTTAAAAGATCACTATCTCTAGCTTTATTGTAAGCAGAAAAAGGTTTTTTTTGCTCGTTTAATGATGCTAACAGTTAATGCCATCCAGAATGGACGGATTTTCGAAAAGAAGCCACCTTTTTCTGGTATTGCGGAAATGTATAGTGAACAACAGCGACTTTTAATCGCCCCAGATGATAATGATTACGTTATTGAGCTGGGTAGCTATGGGATGAGGTTGAAGTAGCCATATCGAATCAGAAAGGATGTAATTTTTGCCTGGTAGGAAGAAAACTGACACTTTAGGATATAAGATTTTTTTTTGTTATAGTTTGTAGGGAATCTTCGTGACATATTGAAAATAAATTTTATTTCAACTTAAGAATTTAGAAAGATATGCCATAGGGGTAAACGATTTTATTGGCAATTATTTAAAATTGTGTTTAAAAGAAAATCTCGTATCACAACTATAATTAAAAATATCTAAGAAATAGTAATGAGGAAAGAGACAGGAATAAACTAAAAAGAGACCTTAGCTTCAGTATCCAAAAGTGTGTGTGTTTAAATTTCAGTTTGTAAGTGGAGGCACTGCGGGTTTAAAAAGATCTTATCTACCCGAACTGATAGCAAAGCTGATTGCTTAGTTAAAACGATGTCACTACAGAATCAGTTTTACTGTCAATGATATAAATGTTCCATAACAGTTTATTCTTCCAAAATTCAGTCAGGTGCGTTATTTTTACGTTCTAGACGGATATACAATTAGTTTAGCGGAAGAGAGAAAGTGAAGTTTAAGACACCTGGTCAAAAGTTCTTAAACGCATCCTTTTTTTGTTTTTTGGTTCATCAGTCTTCTGACTGCTATGATCGAGCCCGCCACGTCTTTCTCTACTTCGCTAATGTCTTCATCTCAATGTTTCACTTGCGCCGTACCTTCTCGATTATTTGTTACATATATTTCACTCTTTGTCTTCCCCTATAGTTTTTACCCTCTATAGCTACTTCTAGTATCGAGGAAGTCATTCCCAGAGTATTAACACATATCCTATCATCCTGCCGCTTCTTCTTGTCAGTGATCTCCACATTTCCTATCCACACCAGTTTCTTAACCTTATAATCCACCTGATTTTCAGCACCCTTCGATAGCATCACATCTCAAACGCTTCGAGTCTTTTCTTTTCTGTTATTCCCACAGTCGTTGATTCATTTCCATTCAACACTGTGCGCCAGACATTCTCAAAAATTCCTACATTAAATTTGATACTAATACACTTCTTTTGGCTATAATGCTCTCTACGCTCGTACTAGGCTGCTTTCATCAGCCTCTTTGCTTCATCCGTCATATGTTTTTTTTGTTTCCGAGGTTGCAGAATTCCCTAATTCCTCTACTTCATAATCACCAATGTCGATGTTATGTTTTTGGTTAATGACATTTCTGCTAGTCCGCATTTCTTTCGTCTATACTGAATTCACACTCAGTTCTTATTCTGTACTAGCTGGACCGCCCGTTCCATTCAACATACTGATACTTTTCGCTTTCACTGAGGATAGCCGTTACGATCAGCGAATCTTACCACTGATATCCTTTCACTTTGAATTGCAATCCCACTCCTGAATCTTTCTTTTATTTCGGTCAATACTTTTTCGAGGTATGAACACTGGTGGAAGATGATGCTTTCCTGTCTAACACTTTTTTTCTACATCTACATATGCAGGGTGGCTCAGCTGCCGCTACCTCTGGGTTTTATGCAATCCACAACGCCTTCTAAAACCACGTGCGAGATTGTCATATTCTCTCGCACGCTACACGCGAGCTATTAGACCTACAGGAAAAAAATGAGCAAGACCTTTTTAGGAAATTCAATGTAGTTAAATTTTGTACTGGTGTATGTTTTCGTTGGCTGCCATGGTTTTTTGTTTCTTCAAGAAAAACGCATTTGGAAGCCACATTTGTACGTTTCTCTTGAATAATTCGAAACCTATCGCCTCTAGTAAAAACGTACCGCAGCACAAGATTTAAATACGTTAAACTTCCTTCAAAAAGGTGCTTTTCATTTTCCTGTTCAACTAATAGTTTACATGTAATGCAGTTCATACTAACTAGAAGGTAAATCATCGAGTAGAACAGAAGTGGTTTCTGGCGTTCCGCATGGTAGCGTCATAGGCCCTCTGCTGTTACTGATTTATATAAATGATGTAGGTGATAATCTGAGTAGCCTCCTTAGATTGTTTGCAGATGACGCTGTAATTTACTGCCTAGTAAAATCATCAGACCATCAATTCCAATTACAAAATGATCTAGAGAGAATTTTGGTATGGTGCGAAAAGTGGCAATTGGCACTAAACAAAGAAAAGTGCGAGGTCATGCACATTGGTATTGAAAGAAATCCGATAAATTTTGGGTATACGATAAATCGCACAAATCTAAGGGCTGTCAATTTGACTAAATACCTAGGAATTACAATTACGAGCAACTTAAATTGAAGAGACCACAGAGATAATATTGTGTGGAAGGCGAAACAAAGACTGCGCTTTGTTGGCAGAACACTTAGAAGATGCGACAAACCTACTAAACAGACAGCCTACATTACACTTGTCGCCCTCTGCTGGAATATTGCTGCGCGGTATGGGATCCTTACCAGGTAGGATTGGCGGAGGACATCGAAAAAGTGCAAAGAAGGGCAGCTCGTTCATGTTGTCGCGCAATAGAGTGTCACTGATATGATAAGCGAGTTGGGGTGGCAGTCAGTAAAACAAAGGCGGTTTTGTTTGCGGCGAGATCTATTTACGAAATTTCAATCACCAACTTCCTCTTCCGAAAGCGAAAATATATTTGTAGGGAGAAATTATCATCATAATAAAATAAGAGAAATCAGAGCTCGAACGGAAAGGTTTAGGTGTTCCTTTTTCCCACGCGCCATTCGAGAGTGGAATGGTAGAGAAGTAGCATGAAAATGGTTCGATGAACCCTCTGACAGACACTTAACTGTGAGTTGCAGAGTAACCATGCAGATGTAGATGTAGGGACGAATATGGAAATTCTGGTTGCGATATTTGAAGACATTGCGGGTTGTGTAAAGCATGTAAGTAGGGGCAGCTGTATCACCCTGCATATTCCAAAACTCATCGTACGGTGCTCTACAGAGGGTACTTCGTATCACTTCTAGTAATTCCCTTCCTTGTTCCGTTTGCAAATGGAGCGAGGGAAAAACTAGTGTCTATTCGCCGCCTTACTAACTCTAATTTAGCTTATCTTTCTCTGCTGTCTTTACGCGAAATATGCTTTGGTGGCAGTAGAATCGTATTGCAGTCAGCCGCAAATGCCAGTTCTCTAATTTTTTTTTAAAATAGTGTTTCGCAGAAAGGACGTCGTCTTCCGTTCATGGATTCCTATTTGATTTCCCAAAGCATCTCCGTAAAACTCCCGTGTTCAGCTGACCTAACGGCAACGAATCTAGCAGCATGCCTTTGAACTGCTTCAGCGTCTTCCTTTAATCTGCCCTGGCAGGGATGCCAAACACTCAAGCAGTACTCTAAAATGGGTCGTATCTGCATTCTGTACGCTCTCTTCTTCACAGATGAGATACACTATTGTAGAATCCTCACGATATACCGAAGTCGACCGTTGTCTTTCCTATTACCGAGAGCTTCGTTCTTGGTCTTCTATTCCTATTATTCCTTCCCGACTCTTGTAATAACCGGGGGTAGGTTACTCCTATTTTTCTAATAATTTCGAAGATTTTGCACCATTTTGAATTGTAGAACATCTGTTTTTAGGACAACCATATGAACCTGTCGTGATAATTTTAACTCTTGCTTCCATTATCAAACGCATCGTCAGAACTGCCTCTATGGTGTCCGCCGAACTGACCGTCATATCACACCAATTTTCTTCTGCTTTCCTTTGCATATTACACGTTTCAGAAACACTGATGCATGTGCTGTTAGGCTGACTGCACGATAGTTATCACACTTATATACCCTTGTTATCTTCGGGATTTTTCTAATGATATTTTTTCGAAGGTCTGATGGTATACCTCCAGTCTCATACATTCTACAAGCCAACTTGAATAGTCTTTTAGTTGCCATTTCCCCCAATGATTTTACAAATTCAGGAGAAACGTTGTTTATGCCTTCCAGCTTCTTTGATGTCAAGTCTTACAAGACTTGTTAAACTCTGACTCTAATGCTGGATACCATGCATTTTCCATATCGACTTCCATATCTTGTGCACTCTTAATACAGATGCCTTTGTCTTTCATTTCACCAAAGGTCGTTTTAAATTGTCTATACGCTCACTCTGTCCTTCCAACGAACATTTCTTTTTCGATCTCTTCACCAGGACTGGGAGCTTTCTCTTTCATATCAGCTCACACTCCACTGCAGAGCGAAAATTAACTTTGTAAACAACCCCTAGGCTGTGGTTAACCCATGTGACGGCAATACCCTTTCTTCCAGAAGTGCTAGTCCTGCAAGTTTCGCTGAAGAACTTCTGTGAAGTTTGGACGTAGAAGATGAGGCACTGGCTGAAGTACAGCTGCGAGGGCAGATCGTGCGTCGTGCTTGGGTACCTCAATTGGTAAAGCACTTGCCCGCAGGAGGCAAGGTTTCCGGGTTCGAGTCCCTGTTTTGACGTGCCAGGAAGTTTCTAGCCACTTTACACCCCGCTACAGAGTGAAAATACATTCTGAAATTTCAGTTAAACTTCCTTCTCTCTTTTTCCTACTGTTGTTGTAGTCTTCAGTCCTGAGACTGGTTTGATGCAGCTCTCCATGCTACCCTGTCTTGTGCAAGTTTCTTCATCTCCCAGTACCTACTGCAACCTACATCCTTCTGAATTTGCTTAGTGTATTCATCTCTTGGTCTCCGTCTACGATTTTTACCCCCCACGGTGCCCTCTAATGCTAAATTGGTGATCCCTTGATGCCTCAGAACATGTCCTACCAACCGGTCCCTTCTTCTAGTCAAGTTGTGCCACAAACTCCTCCTCTTCCCAATTCTATTGAATACCTCCTCATTAGTTATGTGAGCTACCCATCTAATCTTCAGCATTCTTCTTGTAGCACCACATTTAGAAAGCTTCTATTCTCTTCCGGTCCAAACTATTTATTGTCCATGTTTCACTTTCATACATGGCGTAACTCCATAAAAATACTTTCAGAAACGACTTCCTGACACTTAAATCTATACTCCATGTTAACAAATTTCTCTTCTTCAGAAACGCTTTCGTTGCCATTGCCAGTCTACATTTTATATCCTCTCTACTTCGACCATCATCAGTTATTTTGCTCCCCAAATAGCAAAACTCCTTTACTACTTGAAGTGTCTCATTTCCTAATCTAATTCCCTCAGCATCATCCGACTAAACTCGACTACATTCCATTATCCTCGTTTTGCTTTTGTTGATGTTCATCTTATATCTTCCTTTCAAGACACTGTCCATTCCGTTCAACTGCTGTTCCAAGTCCTTTGCTGTCTCTGACAGAATTACAATGTCATCGGCGAACCTCAAAGTTTTTATTTCTTCTCCATTGATTTTAATACCTACTCCGAATCTTTCTTTTGTTTCCTTTACTGCTTGCTCAATATACAGATTGAACAACATTGGGGAGAGGCTACAACTCTGTCTCACTCCCTTCCCAACCACTGCTTCCCTTTCATGCCCCTTGACTCTTATAACAGCCATCTGGTTTCTGTACAAATTGTAAATAGCCTTTTGTTCCCTGTATTTTACCCCTGCCACCTTTAGAATTTGGAAGAGAGTATTCCAGTCAAAATTGTCGAAAGCTTTCTCTAAGTCTACAAATGCTAGAAAGGTAGGTTTGCCTTTCCTTAATCTTTCTTCTAAGATATGTCGTAAGGTCAGTATTGCCTCACGTGTTCCAACATTTCTGCGAAATCCAAACTGATCTTCCCCGATGTCGGCTTCTACCAGTTTTTCCATTCGTTTGTAAAGAATTCGCGTTAGTATTTTGCAGCTGTGACTTATTAAACTGATAGTTCGGTAATTTTCACACCTGTCAACACCTGCTTTCATTGGGATTGGAATTATTATATTCTTCTTGAAGTCTGAGGGTACTTCGCCTGTCTCATACATCTTGCTCACCAGATGGTAGAGTTTTGTCAGGACTAGCTCTCCCAAGGCTATCAGAGTAGTTCTAATGGAATGTTGTCTACTCCCGGGGCCTTGTTTCGACTCAGGCCTTTCAGTGCTCTGTCAAACTCTTCACGCAGTATCGTATCTCCCATTTCATCTTCATCTACATCCTCTTCCATTTCCATAATATTGTCCTCAAGTGCATCACCCTTGTATAGACCCTCTATATACTCCTTCCACCTTTCTGCTTTCCCTTCTTTGGTTAGGACTGGGTTTCCATCTGGGCTCTTGATATTCATACAAGTGGTTCTCTTTTCTCCAAAGGTCTCTTTAATTTTCCTGTAGGCAGTATCTACACTCCTGGAAATAGAAAGAAGAACACCGTGAATTCATTGTCCCAGGAAGGGGAAACTTTATTGACACATTCCTGGGGTCAGATACATCACATGATCACACTGACAGAACCACAGGCACATAGACACAGGCAACAGAGCATGCACAATGTCGGCACTAGTACAGTGTATATCCACCTTTCGCAGCAATGCAGGCTGCTATTCTCCCATGGAGACGATCGTAGAGAGGCTGGATGTAGTCCTGTGGAGCGGCTTGCCATGCCATTTCCACCTGGCGCCTCAGTTGGACCAGCGTTCGTGCTGGACGTGCAGACCGCGTGAGACGACGCTTCATCCAGTCCCAAACATTCTCAAAGGGGGACAGATCCGGAGATCTTGCTGGCCAGAGTAGTTGACTTACACCTTCTAGAGCACGTTGGGTGGCACGGGATACATGCGGACGTGCATTGTCCTGTTGGAACAGCAAGTTCCCTTGCCGGTCTAGGAATGGTAGAACGATGGGTTCGATGATGGTTTGGATGTACCGTGCACTATTCAGTGTCCCCTCGACGATCACCAGAGGTGTACGGCCAGTGTAGGAGATCGCTCCCCCACCATGATGCCGGGTGTTGGCCCTGTGTGCCTCGGTCGCATGCAGTCCTGATTGTGGCGCTGACCTGCACGGCGCCAAACACGCATACGACCATCATTGGCACCAAGGCAGAAGCGACTCTCATCGCTGAAGACGACACGTCTCCATTCGTCCCTCCATTCACGCCTGTCGTGACAGCACTGGAGGCGGGCTGCACGATGTTGGGGCGTGAGCGGAAGACGGCCTAACGGTGTGCGGGACCGTAGCCCAGCTTCATGGAGACGGTTGCGAATGGTCCTCGCCGATACCCCAGGAGCAACAGTGTCCCTAATTTGCTGGGAAGTGGCGGTGCGGTCCCCTACGGCAGTGCGTAGGAGCGTACGGTCTTGGCGTGCATCCGTGCGTCGCTGCGGTCCGGTCCCAGGTCGACGGGCACGTGCACCTTATGCCGACCACTGGCGGCAACATCGATGTACTGTGGAGACCTCACGCCCCACGTGTTGAGCAATTCGGCGGTACGTCCGCCCGGCCTCCCGCATGCCCACTATACGCCCTCGCTCAAAGTCCGTCAACTGCACATACGGTTCACGTCCACGCTGTCGCGGCATGCTACCAGTGTTAAAGACTGCGATGGAGCTCCGTATGCCACGGCAAACTGGCTGACACTGACGGCGGCGGTGCACAAATGCTGCGCAGCTAGCGCCATTCGACGGCCAACACCGCGGTTCCTGGTGTGTCCGCTGTGCCGTGCGTGTGATCATTGCTTGTACAGCCCTCTCGCAGTGTCCGGAGCAAGTATGGTGGGTCTGACACACCGGTGTCAATGTGTTCTTTTTTTCCATTTCCAGGAGTGTATCTTACCCCTAGTGAGATAAGCATCTACATCCTTACATTTGTCCTCTAGCCATCCCTGCTTAGCCATTTTGCACTTCCTGTCGATCTCACTTTTGAGACGTTTGTATTCCTCTTTGCTTGCTTCATTTACTGTGTTTTTATGTTTCCTCCTTTCATCAATTAAATTCAATATTTCTTCTGTTACCCAATGATTTCTACAAGCCCTCTTCTTTTTACCTACTTGATCCTCTGCTTTCTTCACTACTTCTTCTCTCAAAGCTACCTATTCTTCTTCTACTGTATTTCTTTTCCCGATTCCTTTCAATTGTTCCCTTATGCTCTCCCTGAAACTCTGTACAACCTCTGGTTTAGTCAGTTTATCCAGGTCCCATCTCCTTAAGTTTCCACGTTTTTGCAGTTTCTTCAGTTTTAATCTACAGTTCATAACTAATAGATTGTGGTCAGAGTCCACATCTGCCCGTGGAAATGTCTTACAATTTAAAACCTGGTTCCTAAATCTGTGTCTTACCACTATATAATCTATCTGATACCTTTTAGTATCTCCGGGATTCTTCCATGTATACAACCTTCTTTTATGATTCTTGAACCAAGTGTCTGCTATGATTAAGCTATGCTATGTGCAAAATTCTAACAGACGGCTTCCTCTTTCATTTCTTAGCCCCAATCCATAATCACCTACTGTGTTTCCTTCTCTCCCTTTTCCTACTGACGAATTCCAGTCACCCATGACTATTAAATTTTCGTCTCCCTTCACGACCTGAATAATTTCTTTTATCTCATCATACATTTCATCAATTTCTTCATCATCTGCCTAGCTAGTTGGCATATAAACTTGTACTACTGTAGTTGGCATGGGCTTTGTGTCTATCTTGGCCACAATAATGAGTTCACTATGCTGTTTGTAGTGTCTTACCCGCACTCCTATTTTTTATTCATTATTAAACCTACACCTGCGTCACTACTATCAATCCCAAATTCTAACTCTTCCTTTTCATGTCCTCTCCTATTACAGCGTTCCAATCCCCCACACTATTAGACTTTCATGTCCCTTTACTTACTGTATTACCGTTCAGTGTTCTCATATACCTTTCTTCACCTGTTCATCATCTGATTTTGATGCCGGATTATTATATGCGTGAACTGTTATTGATGACATTGGTTTGCTATCGATTTCGACGAGAATAATGTTATCACTGAATAGTTCACAGTAGGTCACTTTCAGCTCTACCTTCCTCTTTACAACGAATCCTACTCGGGTTACATCATATTCGGCTGCTATTGATATGACTTTATGCTCATCTGGCCATAAGTCCTTATCTTCTCTCCACTTCATTTCACTTGCTCCCACAATATCTAGACTGAGCTCTTACATCTTCCTTTTCAGCTTTGTAACTTCCCTACTACTTTCAGACTTCTGATACTCCGCGCTCCGATTAGAAGCACGTTACCCTTCCGTTGATCATTCAATCTTTTTCTCACCCTTAAGTCTCCCTCGGTAGTCCTCTCCCGTAGTTCCTGACAGAGACGTCAATGGAGAGATTATGACACTATTTTCAATCACAGGCCACATGTGCTATGGATAAATGTTGTGTGTCTTTAGTGCAACGGTATCCATTGCCTCCTGTATCCCTATGTTGTTCATTATTACTGATTATTAAGACTCTTAGGGGCCGTTACTCACCCTGAGGACAGAAGTGTGCTCCGAACCTCTGTGCGCTCATCCGTCCTTTTTGACAAGCCCGTTGACCGACAAAAGGCGACTCATTGCACTGGAAGTCGTTGACCAGATTTGTTGATAATTTTGTTTTCAAAATTTAAGCAATGGCTATTTTCAAACCACGGATACAGAACTTTTTTTTTTACTACTAGCCAAAGACGCTACTTCTAGACGTTTTATAATATTGTTGCCAACCGTTTCAGTATTGCCGATTGTACGAACGTCAAAATATCAGGTTTTTTTTCTTCAGTGACTGCGATGACTACCTATAAACCCAGAATGCAAAGTAAATAATATTTTAGGTTAAGAGCCATCGAGTTTCGAGTTTACATACCCGTTAATTCAGAAGGTAATAATTATACAGTAGCGATGTTTAGCTGTAATCTTAGTTCCTTTTAGCGCAGCAAGTACTTAGAGCTTAACCATCGCGGCGTGCTGACTTTCGATGTACAAAAGATAGGTGGATCCCAACTCAGTAAAATGAAGAAATCTATTTATTTATTTGTTTACATTCAGCTTATAAGCTAATATTGTAGAATAGGCTGTATTTACTGTCTGTAAATTTATTTCTACGTTCACTTTAAACAAAATAATGACTTTGTTGTTAATTATTATTGCTATTACTATCATTATTATTACTGCTAAAATTACCAACATCCCCGTGGATACTACTGATATTACATTTACGTATGTCGATCGCTTGTGCTATTATTTCTACACCTGTTATGATGCATACGCACAGGAAGCTCTCTCTTAAATAGTTTCTGCATCTTAGATTCTCCACAGATTCTCAGTGGCATCGCACTGCGTAGGTACGCTGCCAGCTATGAGCGCATTGCAGTGGACATCTTAACGGAATCCTAAACTTTGTCCATTTCAGGTTGAACAGTAGTCATTTTCCGTACGCTTTTCTCCTGCGCTAAGTGTCGATCTTCGCTGACTGGTGACCCGTATCACTAGCATTCCTCGGGTGCGCAGACGTGTACTTCAACAGTGCTGCTATTCCGACAGTGCAAGAGTGAGCATAGAAATGAAATTCCAGACAGCAAATACAATATTCAGGTGATTATGTTCCTCCCGTGCCTTTTCGGACAATGCGTCAGCGACGTTTTAGAAGATTTTCCAGGTCGACTGATACTGAGGGGTCCGCTTAACATCTGGTGTAGCGTGCTGCTTAGCAGTAACCTCGTCTGTACAAGAACATTCGTTACTTTCTCCTTCTCATTCGGTGCAAATATGTGGCATATGAATCACAGCTCGTCAGAAGGAAGTCAGCCTTCTTGAGGGTTTTCAGTATCGTTATCTGAGCCTTTGTTTGCTGTCACCTAAGTAAATCGCAGGACCACATCAGGCCCATTTAGTTCATACCACAGCGTACGCGGACTCTCAGGAAGTTTAATGGGAACTGTTGGAAGAAACGAGAAGGGCAATGTCATTCTCGTGAAACCCCGCAAGATAGAGAGCTACATTAAAGCTAGACGGCGCAACAACTGTACCGACTCCATATTTTCGCTTCAGCATAAAGAGAATACGAAATATTGTGGGACGTATGGTACTGACATAAGACACTATACAGCAGCTTGTGGAACATACAGCACTCCGTCTTCAGGCCACGAGTGGCCTTCCTGGACCATCCTTCCGCCGTGTCATCGTCGGTGGCGAATGCGGATAGGAGGGGCGTGGGGTCAGCACACCGCTCTCCCGGTCGTAAGATGGTATTCTGGACCGAAGCCGCTACTGTTCGGTCGAGTAGCTCCTCAATTGGCATCACGAGGCAGAGTGCACCCCGAAAAATGGCAACAGCGCATGGCGGCCTGGATGGTCACCCATCCAAGTGCTGACCACGCCCGACAGCGCTTAACTTTGGTGATCTCACGGGAACCGGTGTAACCACTGCGACAAGGCCGTTGCCCGTGGAATATACGGAGTGCTCCATAATTAATAATTGAAACTGGTACGGGGGAAAGCGTACAATAAAACAAGTAATACATTATGTAACCATGGGAATGCAAACGACCTGTTCGAGACATAACTGTACATGTTTGTCTCTGTCAGTAGTGGTTTATCTTGTAGTGAAGTCGAAGTAGCTACTCCGTGCGAATTGGTATGGGTGGAGGTTATACTTAACAGCCGAATTAAGTTAATAATTGGCTCCTTCTACCGACCCTCAGACTCCGATGATACAGTCGCGGAACAGTCAAGAGAAAGTTTGAGTCTCGTAACAAATAAATACCGCACTCATACGGTTATAGTTGGTGGGGACTTCAACCTTCCCTCGATATGTTGCCAAAAATATTTGTTCAAAACCGATGGTAGGCAGAAAACATCTTCCGAGATGGTCCTAAATGCTTTCTCCGAAAATTATTTCGAGCAGTTAGTCCACGAACCCACGCGAATTGTAAATGGTTGCGAAAACACACTTGACCTCTTATCCACAAACAATCCAGAGCTGATAGAGAGCATCATGACTGATACAGGGATTAGTGATCACAAGGTCGTTGTAGCTAGGTTCAATACCGTTTCTTCCAAATCCATCAGAAACAAACGCAAAATAATTTTATTAAAAAAAGTGGATAAAGTGTCACTAGAAGCCTTCCTAAAACACAATCTCCATTCCTTCCGAACTGACTATGCAAATGTAGACGAGATGTGGCTCAAATTCAAAGATATAGTACCAACAGCAATTGAAAGATTCATACCTCATAAATTGGTAAGAGATGGAACGGATCCCCTGTGGTACACAAAACAGGTCCGAACGCTGTTGCAGAGGCAACGGAAAAAGCATGCAAAGTTCAGAAGAACGCCAAATCCCGAAGATTGACTAAAATTTACAGACGCGCGAATTTTGGCATGGACTTCGATGCGAGAGGCCTTTAATAGGTTCCACAACGAAACATTGTCTCGAAATTTGGTAGAAAATCCGAAGAAATTCTGGTCATATGTAAGGTACACAAGCGGCAAGACGCAGTCAATACCTTCGCTGCGCAGTACCGATGGTACTGTTACCGACGACTGTGCCGCTAAAGCGGAGTTATTGAACGCAGTTTTCCGAAATTCCTTCACCAGGGAAGACGAATAGAATATTCCAGAATTTGAAACACGAACATCTGCTAGCATGAGTTTCTTAGAAGTAGATACCTTAGGGGTTGCAAAGCAACTCAAATCGCTTGATACGGGCAACTCTTCAGGTCCAGATTCTATACTGATTAGGTTCCTTTCAGATTACGCTGATACAATAGCTCCCTACTTAGCACTTATACACAACCGCTCGCTCATCGATAGATATGTACCTACAGGTCGCACCAGTATTTAAGAAGGGTAGTAGGAGTAATCCATCTAAATACAGACCTATATCATTGCCGTCAGTTTGCAGTACAGTTTTGGAGCATATACTGTATTCAAACATTATGAATCACCTCGAAGGGAACGATCTATTGATACGTAATCAGCATGGCTTCAGAAAACATCGCTCTTGTGCAACGCAGCTAGCTCTTTATTATCACGAAGTAATGGCCGCTATCGATAGGGGATCTCAAGGTGATTCCGTATTTCTAGATTTCCGGAAAGCTTTTCACACAGTTCCTCACAAGCGACTTCTAATCAAGCTGCAGGCCTATGGGGTATCGTCTCAGTTGTGCGACTGGATTCGTGATTTCCTGTCAGGAAGGTCGCAGTTCGTAGTAATAGACGGAAAATCATCGAGTAAAACTGAAGTGATATCAGGTGTTCCCCAGGGAAGCTTCCTGGGACCTCTGCTTTTCCTGATCAATATAAATGACCTGGGTGACAATCTGAGCAGTTCTCTTAGGTTGTTCGCAGATGATGCTGTAATTTACAGTCTAGTAAGGTCATCCGAAGACCAGTATCAGTTGCAAAGCGATTTAGAAAAAATTGCTGTATGGTGTGGCAGGTGGCAGTTGACGCTAAATAACGAAAAGTGTGAGGTGATCCACAGAGTTCCAAAAGAAATCCGTTGGAATTCGGTTACTCCATAAATAGTACAATTCTCAAGGCTGTCAATTCAGCTAAGTACCTGGGTGTTAAAATTACAAACAAATTTAGTTGGAAAGACCACACAGATATATTGTGGGGAAGGCGAGCCAAAGGTTGCGTTTCATTGGCAGGACACTTAGAAGATGCAACAAGTCCACTAAAGAGACAGCTTACACTACACTCGTTCGTCCTCTGTTAGAATATTGCTACGCGGTGTGGGATCCTTACCATTTGGGATTGACGGAGGACATCGAAAGGGTGCAAAAAAGGGCATCTCGTTTTGTATTATCACGTAATAGGGGAGAGAGTGTGGCAGATATGATACGCGAATTGGGATGGAAGTCATTACAGCAAAGACGTTTTTCGTCGTAGCGAGATCTTTTTACGAAATTTCAGTCACCAACTTTCTCTTCCGAATGCGAAAATATTTTGTTGAGCCCAACCTACATAGGTAGGAATGATCATCAAAATAAAATAAGAGAAATCGGAGCTCGAACAGAAAGGTTTAGGTGTTCGTTTTTCCCGCGCGCTGTTAGGGAGTGGAATAGTAGAGAGATAGTATGATTGTGGGTCGATGAACCCTCTGCCATGCACTTAAATGTGAATTGCAGAGTAGTCATGTAGATGTGGATGGCTGGTTACGAGCCGTCAGTTACTTCAGTATGAATACTAGGGCCTATGGTAAAGTTATAATTATAATCCGAGAATTATTATATTATATTGATGAAATTTGGTCAGTGTTATCAATGGGTCCTAAGCGCATGATGTTGAAAATTCCTATTTTTTTTACGGGTAGTGCCTGAGCTGTAGATAAAAACGATAACATGCCGCTTTGAGGTCTGGCAGCATCCTCCGTATTTTCCCGCTCTCGCACCGAGTAGCTTTTCTTGTTCCCACAAACGAAAAATCCATTGCGTTTTCGCCGATTTGACGACACAGATGACGCCATTAATGAAGCGGAACAGTTGTGTAAGCCAACTACTCATCTGGCAACCAACAACGCAGACGGGCTATGCGGGCAACGGACATCTCTCCAGGCGACGGACGCGAGAGGACTGCGCTGCACCCCGTAACCAGGTGGCAACCCTAGCGCCGCCAGACAGAGGTCAATGGCTCGGAGGGTCTTTTCTCTTCCGCAGACCACGTGTCCGAAAATACTACCAGAAGTATCATGGAGCTCGGGTGCGCTAGTTCATTCCGAGTGAGCTTCCTGGAAGAAAGTATTCCAGGATGAAACTCTGGAGGCACAGCGGCAACGACGACGCCGTCCGTATCAACGCTGGCAGCGTGGTCTCCACACTGAAGAGACGAGACCTCCAACACCGTGATCTGCGGAAGGACTTCGTAATGTTTCTTATCGTTCTTGTCATCAGCTACGCCGAACTCATAACTACTTCTCGTCCACTCGGGACTGCCACTGTTGCACGACCAGTACAGACTTTGAAACTTCCTGACAGATTGAAAATTTGTGCCGGACCGAGACTCGAACTCGCGACCTTTGCCTTTCGCGGGCTTGTGTTCTACCAACTGAGCTACCCAAGCACGACTCACGACCCGTCCTCACAGGTTCGCAGAAGAGCTTCTGTGAAGTTTGGAAGGTAGGAGACGAGGTACCGGGAGAATTGAAGCTGTGAGGTTGGATCGTGAGTAGTGCTTGGGTAGCTCAGTTGGTAGAACACTTGCCTGCGAAAGGCAAAAGTCCCGAGTTCGAGTCTCGCTCCGGCACACAGTTTTAATCTGTCAAGAAATTTCATATCAGCGCACACTCCGCTGCAGAGTGAAAATCTCATTCCAGTACATACTTTGATTGCGGCACACTTAATAGAGGGACATGGAGGTATCCCAAGTTTTTTCACCGTGGCATTTTAACGTTTCTGTGTTCATTCCATATTCAAGAAGTGGTATGTGTTCTCAGCTGAGCTCAACTACAGGCCTATGGCCTTCAGTTATTAATGTTCATTTAATATCCAAGAAGCGACTGCGTTCATTTACTGTAGTTCAACTTAAATTACATCAGGGACAGTCTCAGACCCTTGGCCTTCAATCACATCCATTGTTCATTTAATATTCACACACGGACGTTGGACTGTGGAATTTTCAAACTATGGGGGCCATTACAGGCCTAAGATATCGTGTTGTGGTTGCATGTTCGAGAAACGATTCGTAACGTTTTATAATTGAGTTTAAGTAACTGCCCCCTGAGAAGATTGCTTAAGCTTCACCTTCATTGAATACCTTGGTATTTTTCCTGTACTGTCTTCAGCGGACGTATTAAAATCAACACAAACTGTCACTTTGTTTTAAAGATGATAATTAGAACTTGACTACATCCGGTCGTATTATCCCAGGTAGTACAAATGTAAACTTTGTTATTAAGTCCTCACCTAATGGGATTCAAATTTCAACTGTGGGCCACGATTGGGGAATGTGATACACGTATGATGGGCCGCCGCTTCGTTTTGCTGTTGATGTAAGACAACGTCTAAAGAGTCAATATAGTCCGAGGCGGATAAGTCGAACAGAAGCTGCACCTTGGCCTCCCAGATAGTTTACCTTAGTCCTCTGGATTTGTATGTGTGGTTTCATCTCAAACGTGTACAGCACTTTCATTGATGCTCTCGAAGAACTGAAGTCGCGAAATGAACATTCTTATCAAGCTTCACGAAATAATGTGTTCGAGAGAATGCGTAGCTCACTGCAAAGACGAGTTCAGTATTCCATCCAAATGGCCGAAGGAACCCTGGATCGCTTCCTTTAACATATTAAAGTTACATTGTACTAAGGAACCCAGCAGTGCTTCACGGTTGCTAAATATGCAAGCGAATCTGAATATACGTCCTAATCTCCTTCTCTGTCCATCCCCTCCTCCCCCACTCTCTTACGATCACCGCTGCACCTCCTTCCCTGTCCATCTCCTCTACCTTCCTCCTCCTCCTCCTCCTCCTCTCTCTCTCTCTCTCTCTCTCTCTCTCTCTCTCTCTCTCTCTCTCTCTTCCCTCCCTCACTCTATTCATCTCCTCCTTTAGACTATCTACATTTATTTTCTCCCCCTCCCCCCCTCCTCTCTGTCCATCTCCTCTCCCCCGTTCCTCCGACCTTGAGCATTGTTTAATATAATTGCAAAGAAAACCTTGACTGGAAACTTAAGTTTCTTAAAATCCATTGGAAAACTACTTGGGATTATTGGTATACGGTGTATAAGAGAAACCTCTCCAGCTGCTGCATCTGTGTGGATAGTAGCTACAATGACGGCATTTCACGTAGTTTTAATCTGCGAATGGATTGGGTTACAAAAGTTACGGATTATTGAGGTTTCGTAGTAGTATTCTGTTCGTAAGCCGATAATACAGCTTTCCAGTTTTTTTGTTAAAACATACTGCAAAACAGCAAATTGTTTCCAAAATGTGATTTTCACTCTGCAGCGGAGTGTGCGCTGATATGAAACTTCCTGGCGGATTAAAACTGTGTGCCGGACCGAGACTCGAACTCGGGACCTTTGCCTTTCGCGGGCAAGTGCTCTACCATCTGAGTTACCCAAGCACGACTCACGCCCCATCCTCACAGCTCTACTTCTGCCAGTACCTGGTCTCCTCCTTCCAAACTGTACAGAAGCTCTCCTGCGAACCTTGCAGAACTAGCACTCCTGAAAGAAAGGGTATCAGCCCACACTCCGCTGCAGAGTAAAAATCTCCTTGGAAACATCCCCCAGGCGGTGGCTGTCATGTCTCCACAATATCCTGGCAGAAGTAAAGCTGCGAGGACGGGGCTTCAGTCATGCTTGGGTAGTTCAGATGGTAGAGCACTTGCCCGCGAAAGGCAAAGGTCCCGAGTTCGAGTTCGGTCCGGCACACAGTTTTAATCCATCAGGAAGTTTCAGCTCGTTCTTGTGTATACAATTACTGTTCAAAATTATATAAGGAGAAAGGATTTGACTAAATGTTTAAATGCCCTGCTGTAATAGTTAAAACTGAATTCGAGAAAGAAAACAGAAGGAGAAATTTTTACAACACAGCAGAGCTGTCGGTTTTGACAGAAAATCTATAAATTTCTTTTCAAAGGAATGTGCGAGTAATGTCTACGTCCGCTTGAATGATTGTTAGAGTATCGTGTGATAAATTGAACTAAATCGACCACGAACTTTTCGAGAATTTCCTGACAATGGTTTCCCTTTACATAAAATACACGTAACATACACTACTGGCCATTAAAATTGCTACACCACGAAGATGACGTGCTAAAGACGCAAAATTTAACCAACAGGAAGAAGATGCAGTGATATGCAAATGATTAGCTTTTCAGAGCATTCACACAAGGTTGGCGCCGGTGGCGACACCCACAACGTGCTGACATGAGGAAAGTTTCCAATCAATTAATCATACATAAACAGCAGTTGACCGGCGTTGCCTGGTGAAACGTTGTTGTGATGCCTTGTGTAAGAAGGAGAAATGTGTACCATCACGTTTCCGACTTTGATAAAGGTCGGATTGTAGCCTATCGCGATTGGGGATTATCGTATCGCGACATTGCTGCTCGCGTTGGTCGAGATCCAATGACTATTAGGGAATATGGAATAGGTGGGTTCAGGAGGGTAATACGGAACGCCGTGCTGGATCCAAACGGCCTCATATTGCTAGCAGTCGAGATGACAGGCATCTTATCCTCATGGCTGTAACGGATCGTGCAGCCACGCCTCGATCCCTGAGTCAACAGATGGGGACGTTTGCAAGACAACAACCATCTGTACGAACAGTTCGACGACGTTTGCAGCAGCACGGACTATCTGCTCGGAGGCCATGGCTGCGATTACCCCTTGACGCTGCATCACAGACAGGAGCGCCAGCGATGGTGTACTCAACGATGTACTTGGGTGCACGAATGGCAAAACGTTATTTTTTCGGATGAATCCAGGTTCTGTGTACAGCATCATGATGTTCGCATCCGTGTTTGGCGACATCGCGGTGAATGCACATTGGAAGCGTGTATTCGTCATCGCCATACTGTCGTGTCGCCCGGCGTGATGGCACGGGGTGCCATTGGTTACACGTCTCGGTCACCTCTTGTTAGTATTGACGGCACTTTGAACAGTGGGTGTTACATTTCAGATGTGTTACGACCCGTGGCTCTACCCTTCATTCGATCCATGCAATTCGGCAGCTGCAAACGTCGTCGAACTGTTCGTGCAGATGGTTGTCTTGCAAAAGTCCCCAACTGTTGACTCAGGGATCGAGACGTAGCTGCACGATCCGTTACAGTCATGCGGGTAAGATGCCTGTCATCTCGACTGCTAGTGATACGAGGCCGTTGGGATCCAGCACGGCGTTCCGTATTACCCTCTTGAACCCACCGATTCCATATTCTGCTAACAGTCATTGAATCTCGACCAATGCGAGCGGCAATGTGGCAATACGATAAACTGCAATCGCGATATGCCCAATCCAACCTTTATCAAAGTCGGAAACGTGATGGTACGCATATCTCCTCCTTACACGAGGCATCACAACAACGTTTCACCAGGCAACGCCGATCAACTGCTGTTTGTGTATGAGAAATCGGTTGGAAACTTTCCTCGTGTCAGCACGTTGTAGGTGTCGCCACCGGCGCCAACCTTGTGTGATTGCACTGAAAAGCTAATCATTTGCGCATCTGTAGCACGTCATCTTCGTGGTGTAGCAATTTTAATGGCCAATAGTGTATAAACAGCTAGACACCGGTTAAGGTGTAAACAGCCACTTGACTACATGGCAGCGGAACTACTTGTGAGACTTATTGCCGGTGCCGACCAATTAGGGCCAGCGATTCACGAAGGCGGCGTGCGCGTCTTTGACGTCTGCGCACGGCAGTGGACGCCGCTGGCGCCAGCCGGGGGGCGGAGGAAACTGGCGCCATCGCCGCTGCTGCCGCCGCCGCTGCCACCGCCGCTGACGGCCATTATGTCGTTTCCTGGACCGCGATTGTTAGACTTAATTTCTAATGACGCCTGGCGCGCGGTGCGCGCTTAACGGAACACTCATTGTGCGCTGCGGGCGGGGGCGGGAGGCCGGGCAGGCCGCTCACAATTGGGACACAATGCGTGCGCGTCCGGGCCCTTTCTTTCCCTCTCCTTTCGGGATAATTGACAGAAAACGCCCGCGCTTCGGAACGGTTGACCGGTCCGCGAAAGGAGCGCGGCGCGCGCGCCAGTGACGCAGCAGTAAGAACGGCTGCCCGCTGGGTTTCCCGCCTGGCCGCTTCCGAGCCGTGCGGTGGCTCCACGGGCAGGCACAAGGCCCTACCCGTAGCGTAAATTTTAAGTTGAGGCTTATATGCTGCAAAAGTTCTGAGAGCTGGATCCCATTTTTGCTCGAGTTGTGAGTTTGATACCTTGTAATTAAGAAAGTGATAGGGTTCCACAAGATTCAATTTTGGGTCCACTACTGATACTAATAGGAATGTCTCTCCTAACGATAGTCAGGTACCAGTAGATACATATATGTATCTTATTTCTTTCCCTTCTGGTTCTGCTGTTAGTTTTACCTACTCACGAGAAATAATTATGCAGGATTATTCTGCAATGTACTCATAACCATGGATTCTTCGAGGCCCACCCTTTTTATTCACAATAATGAGGAAGTGTTGAAGAGGATTTGTGAGAAGAGAAGTTTGTGGCACAACTTGACTAGAAGATGGGACCGTTTGGTAGGGCATGTTGTGAGGCATCAAGGGATCACCCATTTAGTATTGGAGGGCGGCGTGGAGGGAGACCAAGAGGTGAATACACTAAGCAGATTGAGAAGGATGTAGGTTGCAGTAGGTACTGGGAGATGAAGAAGTTTGCATAGGATAGAGTAGCATGGAGAGCCGCATCAAACCGGTCTCAGGACTGAAGACCACAACAACAACAACAACAACTTTGGAACAACAACAAAAGAGCGTCTTTCTTTGTATCTACTCTATTCCGTGACTACTAGGGAAAGACACGATGCAGTTTACTCTCCCTACCCTCATTTGCTTTGCGACAAATGAAAATGAGCCGCCAGCAGAGCTGAACATGACTCGAGTGAGTGCCCATCAATGATAGGAAACACTCTACGACTAAAAAAAGACCGAGGAATTATCCGGATGGGACGGAAATCGGTACATATGATCTACATGCACAGAGAAATAAATTATTAAAATTTCAGAAAAAATTTGATGATTGTTTAACAGAAAGAGCTTCACAAATTGAGCAAGTCAGTAACGCGTTGGTCCACCTATTGTCCTTTTGCAAAATGTTATTCGGCTTGGCATTGACTGATAGAGTTGTTAGATGTCTTCCGCAGGGCTATCAAGCCAAATTCTGTCCAACTGGCGCGTTAGATGTGTAAGTAGGCTGTTTAGGTTTTTAAATTGGTAACGCCACGTAGTGTTCTGTATGAAAATCACTGGCTGTGCTGTGTGCAGTCTGTGGCTGGGTGGCATTGTTGGAACAGTCGCTATTGTAGTGTTGGGCAGTTGGATGTTAACAGCGAGTAGCGTTGCGCAGTTGGAGGTGAGTCGCCAGCATTGGTGGATGTGGAGGCAGTTAGCGGAGTTTTGAAAGCGGATGATCTGGATGTGTGTCCATCTGAGACAGTACATTTGTAAGACTGGATGTCATGAACTGCTATATATTATGACTTTTGAACACTATTAAGGTAAATACATTGTTTGTTCTTTATCAAAATCTTTCATTTGCTAACTATGTCTATCAGTAGGTAGTCCCTTCAGTAGTTAGAATCTTTTATTTAGCTGGCAGTAGTGGCGCTCGCTGTATTGCAGTAGTTCGAGTAACGAAGATTTTTGTGAGGTAAGTGATTCATGAAAGGTATATGTTATTGTTAGTCAGGACCATTCTTTTGTAGGGATTTTTGAAAGTCAGATTGCGTTGCACTAAAAATATTGTGTGTCAGTTTAGTGTTGATCAGAATAAGTAAAGAGCGAAACGTCTGAGTACGTTCAGTTCTGCTCAGCTGCTTGAAAATCAAATAACGTAAGGGGTATACCAGTGCAGTAATTCAATAATTTTTCTACGGGGACGTTTTAGGTAGCCAAAATACCAGCATGGTTGGAAGGTCCTGCCCTCAATGCTCCAAATATAGGTATCCCACCGCTGTCCGGAGAGTCTACACACACATCTTCGATGATCATTGGGGCCTAATATACCCATATATATCGTGTCCGAACGAACTTGCACCACTCTGCAACCCGTATCTGTTCATAGGGGCTCAGTTCGAAACGGGACTCATCACTGAAGACAGTTCGAGTCAAGGAGATCCCAGACCGAAGACATATATAGAGACTCACTGGACAGTCAGGAACCTTTGTGGGATAGCGGCATGTCGACGATATTCTACGCCCCGTTTTGCTGCCCTTTGTGGCAAGCCATCTTGGGCTTACGTTTTAGCAAGATAATGCCTGCCCGTACACTATGAGGGTTTCTACTGCTTGTTTTCCCTCTTTCCAAACGCTGCCTTGGTCGGTAAGGTCACCGGATCTCTCCCCAACTGAGAACGTTTGGAGCATTATATGGGCACGGCCCTCCAGCCATCTCGAGATTTTGACCATCTAACGCTCCAATTGACAGAATGTGGCATGATATCCTTCAAGATGATATCCAACAAATCTGGCACCAATGCCAAGCCGAATAACTGTTTGTGTAAGGGCCACAGGTGGACCAACGCGTTATTGACTTGCTCAACTTCTGAAGCTCTTTGTCTTGAATAAATAATCCGATTTACCAGTTTTTTCTGAAATTGTTTGTCTGTACGTGTACATCACATCTTCCGATTTCCGTCCTGTTCGGATAATTCCTTTGTAATGTATCATTTTTTTTTGTCTTGGAGCGTATTACAAGACATCTTTCCTCCGGTATTTCGTAAGATAATTTGCGTTTCCAGTAGTCAAAGAGCAAGGCGCTTGCCTCAACAGATGCTAGAAATGTTAATTATTCTTCGTCTCTTGCAGTCATTGTCAACACAGTTCAAATACATTTGAACTGAAGATCAGAAAGAGCAATCTGTGGTCGATAAGTTGATTCTGATTTTCACGCCCACAGCGCCCACGGAGAAAGCACCAAAATGTACTTACTGTGAAATGAGACCAGAAGCCTTCTCCACATCTGAGAAAGAAATGTACTAAGGTGAGCATTTTGCTGGAAGTTTTTTGTTAGATGACGAGCAACGAATAAGGCAGCATTAGGCTACAGCTTTTAAATAATTCCATTCTACTTGGTATTTAGCTTAATGAGGGTACAGATGTAATAATTCAAGATTCTGTTTATACTGAGGAAAACAGTACTGTTTAGTTTATAAAAATTATTTTAGCAGCTCACCTGTTTCCGATGTTTTCACATCTGTCTATGGAAAGCGCATTTTGTTACATAAAAGATGACAAATCTGATGTTCATTCAGAGATTCGCATATCCTGCTTTCTTTTAGTAATCATGGCTACCGAAATATTAACACGATGCACTGTAACCACATTTCTATGTCTCTTACAAGCCTGGCTTCAGCTAAATAACTGTTATCTGACAGGAAGTTATGTCGATTTTGTTTTTATATTATTAGCATGGATAAAATTTATCGTTAGATATATTCGTTTTTGATCGGCATAATGTCTATGACATGCAGTAAAGTTAGAGATTTGCTATGTGATAGAATTCACACGCACATTTCACTGAGACCACTGCGTCGGATACTAATGTGTAACAGTAGCGCGATATTATTCTTTGGGACTACAATTTTTTTTCTAGAAGCGAAAACAAATACTACATTTTTACAGCTTTTAAGAGATCATCTACAGGCTTAATGATCGATATTATTGTTTTGATGTGATAGAAATATTTATTCTTTATTTATAATTCCATTACCGAAAAAACGTTGTTGGTCAGAGATTTTTTGCAAGTATGTGCATTGTTCGTGAGAAGAGACGAATTGTTCGTTCAATCGGCTTGATCTCCTGTGTTCAAGACAGAGCATGATATGCTTACCAGCCAATCAGTTGGTACTTGCCTTAGAACTCAGGCAGCTTGTCACCTCATAACGAAATTTCATCAGTTTCCAAAAGTTTGGAGTTTCATCGTGTGCATCAGTGGCCACCCAAGTTCTTCACATTGTTTTCTGCTCTGACTACGTCCGCAGCGTTAACTGGTGCCTTTTGGAATTGCAAAGTGATAGTGTGGAGTAACTTCTTTAAATGTATTTCCACCGGAGCAGACCGCACCTACGTCATGGAAAATAAAAATATCAGATGCCACACTGCAGTCTTCCTACGTTATAAAATATCATCTTCCCTTCCAGCCTGCACCTGTTCTCCCATAGTCTATTGACAAAAAAGTATTCCACCCCAGATTCGAGGCAGATACTCCTCTGTCAAATGTTAACGAACTACCAGCGATTTCCGTCAGGCTGAGGCGCTCCGAGGGTCAAACAATCCTGCACTAGCGGCCATCATCGCGCGTTGGCATTCAGCCATTTTTTCTTTAGTGATGGTAGAGTTACCAATCCAGCAGTACTCAGTGATGGGTATGAACAACTTACAGAGAAAATCATGGTAACACTAACACGTTTCACATGTAATAATTCTGCAGCCCCGAAAATACCCTCTGTGATTTCATACCTTAAGAAAAAAACGAAAAAAAAGAAAAAAAAAGAAAAAAAAGATAAAAGAGGAAAAGAGGCTACTAGAATTTAACAAGTGAAGATGTCACTTCTAGGGTCAAATCAAAAGTAAACATGATTGCTACTGTAGCTATATTATCTTTCTTGGCTTTTGGTACTGCTATTATCAAAACATTTCCGTGTTAGGTGATAGGTGTGTCTAAATTAGTGAATTCTGTGTTAAAACTGTATCGTGTCTTTCGTTATTAAACAGAGCTACAGTAAATTTACTTTATTTTGTCCACAACGGGACACTGTTAAGACAGCTCTACAGTAATCGCAAAATGAATTTTTTGCAGATGATGTTTGTACAACGCCGATTATGACAGATATCGTGTGAGATTAGAGATTGCATCGATGTAGATGACAGAGGTGATGACAACGACGACGAATTTAGCAATGAAATCAACAATGAGGCCAGCCGCTGTGGCCGAGCGGTTCTAGGCGCTTCACTGTGGAACCGCGCGACCGCTACAGTCACAGGTTCGAATCCTACTTCGGGCACGGATGTCCTTAGGTTAGTTAGGTTTAAGTAGTTCTAAGTTCTTGGGGACTGATGACCTCAGGTGTTGAATCCCATAGTGCTCAGAGCCATTTGAACCATTTTCAACAATGAGTTTCCTGTCTGCACTACCTCAGAAATGCGGAACATAGTCAACAGCTATTTAGAAGCACATCGAATAGTGAAATTTATAAGATGGAGTTTATCGAACAATTTGTCGATCATTTTATGCTGAAAAAGACTCCACAGAAGACAATAAGGCATTTTTCCAAATAATAAATTTATACTGGACGCAAATTTTCACTTTACAATAATTGTCTACAAGAGAAACTTTTAGTAGGAAATTGAATTACTGTGCCTTGTTACTATTCAACAAGATCGAAAATACATTTTTTTGTGTGCATCTACGGTTTAACACGAAATGAAATTCTTTTGACACAAAAAGATATTTCGGTTCCCACTGATTAAGGTAAACGATTTTCATTGTGTACGCAGTCCAGGCTCCCAGCCGCAAAAGATTCTATTGAAGACGGTTACAGATGAAGCAGCAAGGCGCCACCTGAGAGAGAAGCGGGTTGCCTAGTATGGCGCCGGCAGGATGTAGCTGGCGTTACGAACGCAAAAGCAGCCCAGCGCAGCAACAACGCGCCGGA
This sequence comes from Schistocerca gregaria, assembly GCF_023897955.1. NCBI lineage: Eukaryota > Metazoa > Arthropoda > Insecta > Orthoptera > Acrididae > Schistocerca > Schistocerca gregaria. The sequence goes on from NC_064921.1 coordinate 932,169,171, forward strand.
AGCTTCACCTACTCTTACGGCACGTTGTATTGTAGCGTTTCCGTCTGCGGTTCTCATTTTCGAGACACTATCATCGGTTTGAATCTCTTCACACAGCAGGAAGTGTATTTTAGCTCACTCGCTAAGTAAGGTCTGAGCAGTTCTTTTCAGACTTGACTCCCTCGCGGAGGAGTGTATTTGTTACGAGAATCTTCTAGCCACAATTGGAGGAGAAATAGGTGACGTGTTGCTAATTAGAGGGACTGGCATGTTCTTATGGCACCTCTGCCGTGCAGTTGCCAGTTCACTGCGAGTTTATTTTTCCAGCTGCTTCCGGTCGCCTATTGTGGTACGGCTTTTCTGCTGCTACCGGACACTTCTCCCGTTTCCGCCTAACATTATTCTTTTACGTGTTGTTTGATTATTTCCTTTCCGCTCTGCTGTTTTCACGCTCTTCAGCTCTCTCACACTTTAGCGCTCTTCACCAGCTGCAAACGTTCTCGTAGAGCTTTCTCTTGTATAGTCTTCGATGGACATCTAAATAAAGCGAATTTTGTGCAAAGTAATTCTTTTGGAATTCTGCTTAAATAAATGCAGTTTTCTGAAGGAATGCCCCCTTAATAAGATAGTAAAACGCGAATCATTACGTCTGCTTACGGGATATTTAATTCTTCGGGCAGTTTATGGTGTATTATTTTATTAAAATATCTAAGTAATTTTATTACAGTGTTGATTTGTGAGTAATTTAAAAGTATGTTTCTTGCATATTTACTCTTTAGCACCAATCTGTGACTATTTTATATACAGCAGCGCTTTTGCCACTAGCCAGTAGTCCAAAGTCTTTTCCTTGATACAAGCATTCTTCTCTGTGTCCCAACATGTCTACTATTTTCTTATAATTATCTCAACTGATTCCACTAATCACACTGTTAAATATTAGTTTTATAGCTGTACTCATTGGTTTTTATCTTAATTTTTTTCAAATCGTCTAGATTTTTTTTTCAAAAATGTGTTTTTGAATTCTGCAACTGCCGAGCGAGGTGTGCAGTTGGATTGGATTTTCTTTCCTTCTGTGGCGTTTTGCAATGAATTATTTCGTAAATTTGTTTTTCTGTCCAAGGATGATCTTTCGTCTCTGTCGTTTTTCCTAAGAGTCCGCGCTTCACATTTGGAAATCATAATACTCAAATCAAATCTTCTGAATTTTTTTCGGCTGTAAACGAGTTAGCTCTTTATTATTGAATCACTACTATTGTCAAAAGATTCGCAAATAGCTGGACCACTTAATTTGACAGCCCTTGTTCTCACTTACACTAACACTCAAATTACACGTTTATTAATACGACTTCGAGGTGTGTTCCTTGTTTCTCTGCTATTTTTCTATGGTTCTCCCTTCTTCGTTTAGTATTCAACCCTGAGGTTGGTTTGCAGCAGAGCGTCTTTGGTTAAGTTTCGAGTTTTACTAGTATTATTCGAGATCTACATTGTACATATTCGTTGATACGTGAGCCATAGTTTTTCCTAAAAATTATTGCAACTCCTCCCATTCCTAGTCTATCTTGGTCTGTTCCGGTGTGAATGACCTTGTATTCTTCAGAGTAGCAATCACCTGGTTGGGGCCATCTCATCTCCGATATGCCTAGGATATCGATTTCCAATCGTTCCATTACAAGTTTTAGGTTTTCTAGTTTGCTACACTGAAGCAGTGTTCTTACATTCCAAGTTCGTATGTTAAAATTGGGATTCTTTCCTTCACCTTGTCAGTATCCTTTGCAGTCCCCACATGTAGATCCCATTGGGGGAGTATTTTGCCTCCGTAAAATTTTACAGAAGATACTGGCATGGTTTACTGCTGGTTATGTTTTTTAATTTTTATGTTCTTTAATTTTTGACTCTTTACGGTGACCATTAAAACAATAAAAGTGTAATTCATTTCCTACTGAGGTAACTGAACAACAAGTAAGATAGTCACTTGGGCTGTGAATACTGTGCGTGGCGTGAATAATGAGGAAACCTGGTCAGATTGGCCTAATTATTTAATTTCAAAATGGCGACAAACGCTTAAGTAATTTTGCGACCAGGTCTGTATTTTGAATGAAATACTTAATATAATTTTGTAGCTAAGTTAGCTCGAGATAATATGAATAAATTATGAAGCAGCATTTATTTTTAGAACTTTACAGTTTATTCGTTTATTTATCCTGACAAGATCAGAGCCATTCTACATTTTTCTTTTTTTTGCAGCGTGTCGACACAATGATACAGATACTATTAGAGGAGTTACATTTAACACTTACAAGAAACTGTAACACAAACAGTGAAAAGCAGTAATAGTAGCTAGAGCAGAAAAAATCCAAGTTTGTATCACTTCCTGGAAACCATAGCAGCAAAACCAGTTTGCCGTCAGGAAGATTTACAGTGAGTGTACCAGCAACAATGGTCATTGGAGAACGGGTAGGCGAGGAACGGAAACAAGAACATGATGGAGCGCATGTAATGAACAGAGGGAAAGAAGGTGGCGGGACTGACTGAGAAAAAGAGAAGAGAAAAAATCAGAACGGTAAGAAGTTGGAGAAAACCTGGCCATATACTATCTGATCAGAGCTATCTAACACCTACTAGCGGGTCTTAATATGGGGTGTGTCGACCCTTAGGCTTGAACTCTGCTAAGGCACTTTCAGTTAGGTGCCAGAGTGTCCGTTGAGGACTGGGAGCTCATTCTTCCCCTAAAGCCGAAACCAGAGAAAGCAGAGGTGTTGGAGGCTGGGGTTTGCAGCGTATTCAGCGTTCTGACTCATCCCAGAGGTGCTTCACTGGATTCAGATTGGTATTCAGGGCAGGCCATCTACTTCAGGAATGTTATTTTTACAACCCACTGCCTCGCAAGATGCTGCTTTCCGACAGGGTGCATTGTCATGTTGGAACTGTTCTTCTGGGGGATGCAGTACACAATGTTATAAAATGTCTTCATATCCCTCCGCATTTAGCGCTTTCTTAAGTACAATAAGGGGACAACACTCCACCCACGAAAACGACTCCCATAACCAACTCCTCCTGGCACTGCGTATGATGGCAAGTGACATTCGCCAGGTATTCGCCTAACCCAAACACTTCCATCCGATTACCACATGGTACACCATGATTCATCACTTCAAATCATTCGATTCAGTCATCCATTGCCCATTGGCTTCGCTTTTTACACGACCTGAAGCGTCGCTTAGCACTGACTAGAGACATGTGCTGCTTACGAGGAGCTCTCGGACCTCTGTGCTTCTTTCCTCTTAGTTCCATACGGGCAGTCATTATGCTAGCAGGATTGGTGGTAGCGCTTTGCTCACGAGCGATCCCTTTCACTGATTCCATGCGATTATCCACAACCACCCTGCGCAATGATCGGCGGTCCCTCTCCATAAGTGCATCAGGCCTGCCTTGTCTTGGTTTAGCTGTGATGGATCTTTGGCGTTTCCACGTTATAAAAACGTCACCAACAGCAGACTTACCCAACTTTAGAAGGGTTGAAACGTCCCGGATGGATTTGTTACTCAAGTGACATCTACGTCCGATGTCACTGAGTTCTGCGGTTACCACCTCTCTACTTACAACACTATGTTCCCTGCCTCTTTTTATGCAGGCGGGTCCGTCCCTCGTAACATCCAGTGGTCAATTCCACATTATATAGAAGTGTCCGGATACTGTTAATCAGAGAGCGTATTTGGTGTTAATTGGGGAAATGTTATTACATTGACACAATGAAGTGCTCTGGCTTTTTCTTCAGCGCAACAGAGCATTGAATTGGGTGCAGAATGCAGGGTCTAGATAAGATAAGGTGTACTTTTCGTTCTAATCGACCCATAGTGACGAGATCCTTCGGGGTGTGGAACATGTCAGAAAGTAAGAATACTCTAGAAATATTTACAAAATAAGAAAAGTTATGCTAATGTGCCTTCCACAGATACCGTATAAAAATGCCCTTGTAGCTGTGAAACCGGTAAAAAAAAAAGTTCGCCAAATATTGAATGTTCGGTACACTTAGATGCATATGATGATTCGTAGAATTAAATAGAAAAAATAAAATTAAAAAAACAACATTTTACAGCATTTATTTACAATGATTGCATTACTGCACAGAATTCGTACAGAAATCAGATTGTACGCAATATTCACATTATGTGATATTATTAGTAACATACACGCATCAATCGGTTCTGTTGGGAAATTAATCAATGGAGTTGGCCACCAATAAACGCTTTAGACTTTTCTCAAACTGAACTTTATTGTCAGTTAAACTTTTTACGGCTGCTGGCGTGTTAGTGAAAATGTGTATTGCTAAATAGTGGACATCTTTCTGTACCTGAGTAAATGACTTTAAATCTTTGTGAATGTTATTCTTTTTCTAGAATTGATGCCATGGACTGAGCTGCTGTTGGTTTGCAAAAAGATATATGTTTAATGCCAAGTTTCGTTAAAGAATAAATATATTAGGAAGCAGTAGCTAATATCCCCAGTTCCTTAAACAGCCCTCTGCAGCTCGCTCCTGAGTTCATTCCGCAAAGTGGCCGAGCGGTTCTAGGCGCTTCAGTCTGGAACCGCGCGACCACTACGGTTGCAGGTTCGAATCTTGCCTCGGGCATGGATGTGTGTGATGTCCGTAGGTTAGTTACGTTTAGGTAGTTGTAAGTTCTTGGGGACTGATGATCTCAGAGGTTAAGTCCCATAGTGCTCAGAGGCATTTGAGCCATCACTCCGCAAATAGTTCGTATTGAATTTTTTTGGGCTCGCAACATTTTAGCTTCGTTTTCGAGTTAGCTCAGTAAATAATCCCATGGAATGAAAGTAAGGACAGTACACAATATATATATATATATATATATATATATATATATATATATATATATATATATATATATATATATATGTACTCAGACATTTCGCTCTTTACCTATTCTGATCAACACTAAACTGACACACAATATTTTTAGCACAACGCAGTCTGACTTTCAATAATCCCTACAAAAGGATGGCCCTGACTAACTATAACCTATACCTTTCATGAATCACTTACCTCACAAAAATCTTTGTTATTATAACTACTGCAATACAGCGTGCGCCAATACTGCCAGCTGAATAAATGATTCTAACTACTGAAGGCACTTACTACTGATAGGTATAGTTAGCAAATGAAAGATTTTGACAGAGAACAAGCAATGTGTTTACCTTAATAGTGTTCAAAAGCAGTCCATGATGACCAATATTACAAATTTACTCCTTCTGATGGACACACGTCCAGATAGTCCGCTCTCAAAACTCCGTTATCTCACTCCCCACATCCACCACTGCTGGCGGCTCACCTCCAAGTGCGCAACGCTACGCGCTGTTAACAGCCAACTGCCCAACACTACAATAGCGAAGATTACAACAATGCTAACCAGCCACAGACTGCACACAGCACTTCCAGTGATTTTCATACAGAGCGCTACGTGGCGTTACCAATATAAAAACCTAAACAGCCTACTTACAATATATATCACCTGTGTTTGACAACAATGGCATAGCAAATAGAAATTTGTCTAGGCGCTTCAGCAATTCTGTAATGTGCTCTTCCCAGTTAAATTTATTCAACCTGTAATCGCAAGAGTTTAACACTGTCAACTTTTTCTATCTGTGTGTCACCATATTTTAGGCCTATACTGACAGGAAACCTTTTTCAAGATCTGAACTGCACGTAGCTATGTTTTTTTCAAGGTTTACTGACTGCAAAGTGGCTAGGAACCATTTATTAATGTCCATCAAAATTTCGCTAGCCGACATTCGTAAGACTATACTTGATTTACTATTTACTGCAATGTTTGTATCATCTGCAGCCAAAACAAAACTTAGCATTTGTTAATGTTACTGATGAAAGGTCATTGATATACATAAGAACAAGGGCCCTAAAATGGAACCTTGAGGAACACCATATGTTATTAGTTCCCAGCTGGATGATGCCTGATAGCTTAGCACATGTCTCTTTCCTACTAACACCCTTTGTTTTCTGTCGGAGATACATGATTTGAACCATTTCACAGCATTTCCTATTGCACCATAATATTCTAATTTACTTAAAAGGATATTGTGATTTACAGTTAAAGGCCTTTGACAGATCAAAAATATGCCAGTAGCCCATAATTTATTGTACATTCTCACTGTATGTGTAGATTCCCTTCTCAATACCAGAACTCTTTAGAAATATAAACTGTGTCTTGGATAATATTTATTTGTGGACAGGTGGTTAAGAAGATGATTGTATATCTCCTTTTCTAAGCTTTTTAGAATGTGGGCAGAAGTGAAATAGGACGAAAGTTGGTGGTCTTTCTTTGTCTCCTAGCTTATAGAAAGTTATATTTCAACCATTCAGGCAATGTCCACAATAAAAGACTGATTACACAAACAAATTAAGTTGTCACTAAACTGAGAGGTAAGGCACACTGTTTAATCAACTTTGTTGATATATTATCATAGTCACTAGAATTTTTTGATTTTAAGGATTTTATGGTGAACATTACTTCTGTTGGTGTTCTGAGGTTCATACTTTATTTTAATTATTTGTAGTGACTGGTCTCTGATTTTCTATAGCAGCATCTACTGAACCTGACAACCTCATCTTTGCTGCAACAGTTATGGAATGCTTATTGAAAAGTTCAGCAACACTGCACACAGCTGTTAGCCATGTATCATTTACTCTTGATGCAATGCGGCCCTTTTCATCTCAGGTTCTACCAGTCTCTTCCTTCACTGTATCCCATACTGTCTTTATTTTGTACATGCTGTGTCTATCCTTTTCTGATAAAGCATTTGATTTGATGTCTGTATTGCTATCTTCAATATTTTTAGTAGGTTTCTTTTATAGCATTTAAATCAGAGCTGTTTCTTACTGACAGACTAGATTCCTTTCTGTCTTACAGGATGCCTTTATTCCTCGAGTAACCCATAGATTTTTTTTATAGTCTTTGGTCTAATCTGGGTTAGTTTTGGGAGAAAACAGTTTTCAAATAAGTTAAGGACGTTATTAATAACAGTGTTGTAGCTCTAATTCATGATATGGGCACTGTATCCATCACTCCAATTCATGACTTTGAGGAGCTTCCTAAAACAATTAACTTTTTTGGCGTACTGGCTACCATCTTGAACTAAGACTTAGTAGATTTTATATCCTGATCAGTATTAACATTTAGTAAAAGGAACTGCATAACATGGTCTGAGATGCTACTTATTATTGGTTTCGTAATATAATTTTTCCTTATACATTTCTATAAAGATATTATAAGTGGCCATCCTTGAACCCTTTTTCATTCTAATTGGAAAGTTAACAGTGTGGATGAAGTTGAATGATAATGCTACTGACTGCAAGTTCTTACTGAACGAATTTTCAAGAAAATCTACAATAAAATCATGAGAAACCACTAATTTTCTCTTTTTTGTTGCTAAATAGGCTAATAAGGCTTCATAGTCCAATTGGGCGTCAAAGTGATTTATGAATAGTTTAAAATTACCTGCTGGTACTCAGTGCACCGTTATTATTATGAATGATTACTATGAGATTCTACTATTGTTGCACATGCTCCCACACCTTGCTCTAGGCAAAATTTATGAGTTTTTATGTTAGTAAGTGTATGGCAATTCCTGATGAATGTGGCAATTCCTCCATTCTCCATTTCTGTCCTATGAAAGTGAGAAGCTAAATACTGCAACGCTTAACACATCTACACCAGTCATTACATAATGTTGAGAGAGGAAGATTATGTCAACTGCGTTGGATGACTGATTCATCAATGCAGATAAGTAGTTCGTTAATTTTACTTCTTAGCCCTCGCATTTGATATTGACTGAGATAAAACTGGGCGGAAATAAAATTTCTGCTGATTGTTGAAATTTTTTAACCAACTACTGTGTTTGATGGTCCAATGTGTCAGAATTGTGCTGTTTAGTTTCTTTGTCAAACTGAAGGTTTGTTCTCAATTCTGACCGCACTTAGAACTTGACTTCTTTCTGTTCTACCTATCCTAAAAAAAGTACTGCTTCAACACCCATGTGGTAGCTTGGTCTAGAAGCGGACAACAACAGTAGAGAAGTTTGCCGATGTTTCTGTTTTATTGATAGGTAAAGATATGGTGAGACCTTGTGGTTCGGTTATGGTGAGACGACAGGTACTTAACTTGCAATGCGACGTACTGGCGTGCATGGACACTGAGGAGCTGTTGATGTAGACATAGCGTACTGTAGTGTTGTGACTTGTCTGGGTACAACTGTCTTAACGGGATGCATAGTCATGTATGGTCAAATAGAGAGATAATGTTGCTGCAACGTGCACAAACATTCTTTGTTAGTTCCTACCGTGTACAGTTACCACTACTCGTTCCATGTCAGATTATATCGCTATATTGGAGGCTCTGGAGAACAATTTATTGCACAAGTGTACATTTCACAACCGGCTGAAATATACTCTAAGAAAAAAAAAAATTAAGAAAAGTAAACGAAGCACCATGAAGGAAATATCCGATTTGAACGGAAATCGGTAGCTGTGTTGTACATGAATAGACAATCAAATGATTACATTTTCAGGAAAATCAGATGATTTATTCAAGAGAATGAGCTTCACCAACTGAGCAAGTTAATAACGTGTCGGTTCACCTCTGGCCCTTATGCATACAGTTATTCGGCTTGACATTGATTGACAGAGCTGGTGGCTATCCTTCTAAGGGATATAGTGGCGCGTTAGATCGTCAAAATCCCAACCTGGTCTTCCAAACGTTCTCAATTCGGGTTCGGCAAGCAAGAAGACAAGCATTGGAAACCGTCGACGGAGCGGGCGGGCGTTATCTTTATGAAATATAATCCTAGGATGGCTTGCCATGTAGGCAACAAAACAAGGCGTGGACTATCGTCGGCGTACCGCGCCACTGTAATGGTGCCGCAGATGTCCACCAAAGCGGTGCTGCTATGAAAAGAAATGGCACTCAAGATCACGACTCTGGTTGTCAGGCCGCATGGCTGGCAACAGTCAGGCTGGTAGTTCGCAGCCCGTGGCCTCGCGGTCGCGTTCTCGCTTCCCGAGCACGGGGTCCCGGGTTCGGTTCCCGGCGGGATCAGGGATTTTCACCTGCCTCGAGATGGTTGGGTGTTTATGTTGTCCTCATCATTTCATCTTCATTCAGGCGAGTGGCGAAATTGGGCTGAGTAAGGGTTGGGAATTTGTACGGGCGCTGATAACCACGCAGTTGAGCGCCCCACGATCCAAACATCGTCATCACCCAGTCATGGTGGTATGCCATAGCTGTCCAAGGCGTCTCCAGACGCTTCGCTGGTCATCGGGACTCAGTTCGAAGCGAGACTCATTACTGATGGGAATTCTACTCCAGTCAGTAAGATTCCAGGAGGGACTGAGAACGTCTGTATCATTATGGGTACTCCGTCTTCAGGCTACGATTGGCCTTCCTGGACCATCCGACCGCCGTGTCATCCTCCGAGGAGGTTGCAGATAGGAGGGGCATGGGGTCAACACACCGCTCTCCTGGTCGTTATGATGGTGTTCTTGACTGAAGCCGCTACTATTCGGTAGAGTAGCTCCTCAATTGGCATCACGAGGCTGAGTGCACCCCGAAAAATGGCAACAGCTCATGGCGGCTGGATGGTCACCCATCCAAGTGCCGGCCACGCCCAACAGCGCTTAACTTTGGCGATGTTACGGTAACCAGTGTATCCACTGCGGCAAGGCCGTAGGGCCTTCCAAACGCCTTGCAATTTGACAATCTAAAGCGCCGATTGGACAGACGCGTAGTATGCCTCAGGAGGGCATCCAACATGTCTATTAGTCAATGTCAAGGATAAAAACTGCTTGCATAAGGGCCAGAGATGGACCATCACGGAACTGACTTGCTCAATTTGTGAAGCTCTTTCTCTTGAATCAGTCATCCAATTTTCCTGAAATTATAATAATTTGTTTGTCTGTACATGTACATCACATTTACCAGTTCCCGACCCATTTATATAATTACTTTGTGGTGCTTCTTTTTTTGTCTTAGTGTGTATATTCATTTATTCTGGAGGGCAGACAAGCAAGCAGAAGTTGCATGTGGAGACAACATTTTCTGCTCAATTAAGGTGCTCATCCACAGCTCACCATTTCCTGATACGAAATTGAGATACAGTCGAGAAGAGTAGGAGGGTCTTTTTCGTGGAACTCAAAACTAACAGATTTTTGAAGATTTAATAACGGAGGCGCTGAGCAATATTTAGGGGTATATCTTAGGAATCGAGTAGCTAGTGCGTCCGCCCACTGGAGGTTTGTGTTACACATCACTGTACTGACATACATGCCAGGACATCGGTAACAAGTCAGCTTGATGCCCTTGTTGCACACTGCGTGTGCGTTAAGCGCGATATACTCGAGCATGGCTATACGCTGGTTGCCCGGCGCAACTGACGCGGGGCTAAAAAGTGCGCCCCTGGCGTTTGGGGGCTACGCGCATGCGCAGATAACAAATGACGAGCGGCTTCCTAAGCGCCGGCCAGCCGCGCCCGCCCGCAAAGATAACCGGCATTAAAATAACGAGTTTCGGACTAAATGGGTGAAATTGATTTGTTAACTGCCCCGATACGAGGTTCTTTTGTTCGAGGAATTATTTATTAGCGATCTTTCCAGGCAATTGGAACCGAAATGAACGCGGCAGAGCCGTTGGAAATAATTGTACAACGTTTGTCAGATATTGCTGCGATTGGCACGTTTCTGAGCCGTTCGTTTTAATGCCGTTTGCCGTGCATGTGTGTGGGATGGTACAGTGGCGATTAGATACGCCGCGTGCACTGACCGGCTACAGACCGCAACTTGTCTCGTTGAATGTGTGAATGACGTATGCTAAAATTTTCACCGAAAAAGTTTATGTAGCAACGACTCAAACTCTTCGGCGTTTTCTGTAGTAAGTTCCGAATACAGTCATTTTACGATAAGACATTCGCCGAGTCTACAAAATCTGGGAACACTCAAATTTTATATCGGAATAGGGTTTTAAAACTACCCTATGGGTATTTCTATTTTGTACAGTTAACGTGAATGTGTGATTTAGTCCTCGGATGCTAGTTCTGTGGAGACGTCACTGCCGGCTGGAGTGGCCGAGCGGTTCTAGGTGCTACGGTCTGGAACCGTGCGACTGCTACGGTCCCAGCATGTGTGTGATGTCCTTAGGTTAGTCAGGTTTAAGTAGTTCTAAGTTCTAGGGGACTGATGACCTCAGATATTAAGTCCCATAGTGCTCAGAGTCATTTGAACTACTTTTGAGACGTCACTGCCAAGAGCGATCTTCAATTTCTTTCAGAAAATTTCAGTGGCAGAACGGTGGCATTGTCCTTTTTTTTTATTCCATATTCTTTTTCACGGATCAGTGTTGACTTATGTCCTCTAATCTAACATAAAGTAGGAAACTGTCAGTCTGTGCCAGTTCAAAAACAAATGAAGACCATATCTCGATGTCCACTTTGACTAAAAACTGTCTGATTATCTAGAATTTCGTTGCAGTGTACTTTAAAGAGGCGTGTGTTGTTACAGATAAAGGTAACTATTTTCTTTGAAAATACAAATGTAATAAACTAAACATTAAGATACCGATAGAAGATAGGTAGCATCTATTTAATAAGCAGCAGTCTTTTTCAATGCCGTGGCCATCCTTCTAATTTCCTAGATTATATTTAACTGGCGTAAGAAGAAATAGCATTAAGGAGTACAGTGGTTGTTTATTATTGATATAGTGCATAAACTAAGATTTTAAGAATTGCTATTCTATTATTAATACGTAACTTGAATCGTTCGACATCCTTGAAGGTCCTCCTCCTTCTTGCGATCTAGGGAACACGATGGCTGAACGAATTAATGATGGATGAACGGACGAACGAATGGCTGAATGAATGGACGAAGTTGCGAACTTCTGCCATGAAAACTGCCTTGCATGATGGAATTTTCCAGTCTGACTGTATTTTTACTGAATACCTGTTGAAGGAACGTAAGAGATCAGTAATGGATGCAGTAGGAGCTCTGACCGCGTTAAAATCATGGAAGACCGTCTGATTTCTTTTTCGCCCCGAGACGACTGTGGTATTCTGCGTGAAAAGCGCACATCGCAAGTATCGTTGGTAGTTTTGTCATTTTCCTACACGGTCCAACCTTTGTATCTGTCAAAAAGAGTGAATGTCACTAGTTTTTCATTTTTTTTTACGTTACGGCACTCCTGATAGCAACATCTCACTGCACATTGTCATCTTACCTCTTTCTTTCAGTATCTCCTATAATTGACGGTTGTCTCCATATATAAGAAAGTATTTCCCACATCACATTCCTTCAATTAAACACTAAGCTGTGCTCCAGCTCTTCCGTCCATTTATTTTCCGAGTAAATATGCTAATTCGTCTTCACCGCCAGCATCGATGGTAATTTCGCCATTAAACCATAAACTGTTAATTATTATCCTTCCTCCAGTTGCGATGTCGCCACTGCACGTTCCAAGTGCTTTCATAGGGCATAGGCCAACTCCAAATAGATGTTGTGGAGTTATGATTCCAGTATTCAGCCCTGCGTCATAATTTATCGGACAATGCAGAATTCTTATGAATTTCCACTCAATATACCGTGGCTAGCTTGACTGCCATAAAGGTCTTTCAGCAAAAGTGCAAAATGAGGAAAACGCCAAATTCATTGATCATTTGTCATTATTAGTTACATATTACACAAAACAGGAAAACACATAAGCCAAGAAACATGTAAGTAGGCTGTATAGGTTTTCCTATTGTTAAAGCCACATAGCGCTCTGTATGAAAAATCACTGGCTGTGCTGTGCGCAGTCTGTGGCTAGTTTGCATTGTTGTCTGCCATTGTAGTGTTGGGCAGCGGCAGCTGGATGCTAACAGCGCGTAGCGTTGCGCAGTTGGAGATGAGCCGCCAGCAGTGGTGGACGTGGGGAGAGAGATGGCGGAGTTTTGAAGTTTGTAAGAATTGGTGTCATGAACTGAAAGTCAGATTGCGTTGCGCCAAAAATATTGTGTTTCAGTTTAAGCACAGTCTTGTATAATTGTTCAAAGGGGACGTTTCAAACATATAACAATTTTCATACTTGTTTGGATATTACTTAGCTTTATCAAATGGTTCAAATGGCTCTGAGCATTATGGGACTCAACTTCTGAGGTCGTTAGTCCCCTAGAACTTAGAACTAGTTAAAACTAACTAACCTAAGGACATCACACATATCCATGCCCAAGACAGGATTCGAACCTGCGACCGTAGCGGTCTCGCGGTTCCAGACTGCAGCGCCTAGAACCGCACGGCCACTTAGGCCGGCTTAGGTTTATCCAGCACTAAACAAACCTCATAATGATTGCCATCATGAACTAGATTTCAGATTTTTCTTTTGTATGTATATTGGAGACATGGTGCTTGTGATATTAACTAACCGGTTCCCTCTAGCTGATCCCTTTTTATGAAAGATATAAAAAGAATACAGACGTTTTCCAGTCCTTTGGCTATTCTCCAGTGGTATGTTCTCAGTCTCTTATTAAGTGTAACAGTTTAATGCGTTCTACAACTTTAATTTTGGGTATATAGCCCATATTATACCAACTTCTGGAACGTTATTTGTTCCCAGATAATTAATAACACGTACAATTCAACTAGGGATTACATGTTAGTTGCACACTTACGGGGATTTCCTGTTCTTCACACATCGACAGACGTGGAAAGTGTTACACCATCAGCACCTTAGCCAAACGACAACAAGCTGATACTCCAACATTTACACGCCTGTGAGCAGTGTTTACAGAAAAATATCCATTCCTGCAGGTGAATAATAGTGATACGGGGGCTACTGGATGTGTCTAAATATTATTGGAACTTTTCAGCTGGAGACTGCAACACAGCAGACCCAGACGACGTGCACGAACAAATGGTGATAATCTTTCAGACCTTGAGAAACATCAAGTCATTGGTATGTCGGACATGGTAGCAAAATACCGGTAGATCCGACAGCTAGACTGCAGATCATATTACGACGAGAGGGACTCAGTCAATAGTATGGCGAAAAGAGTAGCAACAGATTCTTCCAGATGGACAATTTGTGATATCACATAGCGATACCACAGGGGTATCACAGTTGAGAAAGGAAGTGCAACTTCAGTTCAACATCAACAGCGGTCGTGCGGGATCCTGTGGGCCCAATGGGGCATGCCCGCTGAGCCATACCACCACCAGCTCTGTGCTTCGAGCGCCCTCTGCCACTGCAATGTAGGATGGCTGGCAGCAAACTCTCAGCCTATTTAAGCTAGGAGCCACTGTGCTTCGTCACCACGGTTCGTGCTTTTGGTCAGGGAATCTCATGCTGTGCGGTAGCGTTCTCGCTTCCCACGCCCGGGTTCCCGGGTTCGATTACCGGCGGGGTCAGGGATTTTCTCTGCCTCGTGATGACTGGGTGTTGTGTGATGTCCTTAGGTTAGTTAGGTTTAAGTAGTTCTGAGTTCTAGGGGACTGATGACCACAGATGTTAAGTCCCATAGAGCTCAGAGCCATTTGAACCAATCTCATGCTGGTTGATAGTGTGATAGCTGGACTCTGTTTCCTACTGCGTTATTTTTAATGAGTCTTCATATTTTGGAGAAATACAGGTTAAGGAAATTTTTGTTTGTTGTGTTAACTTGTTCTTTAATCGTTTCTGTTCCTGTACAGCTTTCCGATGACGACAGCTGCTACACCACTCTATAGTTCACCTCTCCTCACCTTCGCGTATGAAGTCTTACACAACACAATCCAACGAGAAAATTAAAGGTCTGTTGGACTGCCTCTGTCGAAAACAGGGATTGTAATAGCTGCAATCTGGGCAGAGTGTCACCACGAAACGTCGGCAGCAGATTATTGGACTCCAGGTTGAGATCTCGAGTTGCCATAAATACACTCCTGGAAATTGAAATAAGAACACCGTGAATTCATTGTCCCAGGAAGGGGAAACTTTATTGACACATTCCTGGGGTCAGATACATCACATGATCACACTGACAGAACCACAGGCACATAGACACAGGCAACAGAGCATGCACAATGTCGGCACTAGTACAGTGTATATCCACCTTTCGCAGCAATGCAGGCTGCTATTCTCCCATGGAGACGATCGTAGAGATGCTGGATGTAGTCCTGTGGGACAGCTTGCCATGCCATTTCCACCTGGCGCCTCAGTTGGACCTGCGTTCGTGCTGGACGTGCAGACCGCGTGAGACGACGCTTCATCCAGTCCCAAATATGCTCAACAGGAGACAGATCCGGAGATCTTGCTGGCCAGGGTAGTTGACTTACACCTTCTAGAGCACGTTGGGTGGCACGGGATACATGCGGACGTGCATTGTCCTGTTGGAACAGCAAGTTCCCTTGCCGGTCTAGGAATGGTAGAACGATGGGTTCGATGACGGTTTGGATGTACCGTGCACTATTCAGTGTCCCCTCGACGATCACCAGATGTGTACTGCCAGTGTAGGAGATCGCTCCTCACACCATGATGGCGGGTGTTGGCCCTGTGTGCCTCGGTCGTGTGCAGTCCTGATTGTGGCGCTCACCTGCACGGCGCCAAACACGCATACGACCATCATTGGCACCAAGGCAGAAGCGACTCTTATCGCTGAAGACAACACGTCTCCATTCGTCCCTCCATTCACGCCTGTCGCGACACCACTGGAGGCGGGCTGCACGATGTTGGGGCGTGAGCGGAAGACGGCCTAACGGTGTGCGGGACCGTAGCCCAGCTTCATGGAGACGGTTGAGAATGGTCCTCGCCGATACCCCAGGAGCAACAGTGTCCCTAATTTGCTGGGAAGTGGCGGTGCAGTCTCCTACGGCACTGCGTAGGATCCTACGGTCTTGGCGTGCATCCGTGCGTCGCTGCGGTCCGGTCCCAGGTCGACGGGCACGTGCACCTTCCGCCGACCACTGGCGATAACATCGATGTACTGTGGAGACCTCACGCCCCACGTGTTGAGCAATTCGGCGGTACGTCCACCCGGCCTCCGGCATGCCCACTATACACCCTCGCTCAAAGTCCGTCAACTGCACATACGGTTCACGTCCACGCTGTCGGGGCATGCTACCAGTGTTAAAGACTGCGATGGAGCTCCGTATGCCACGGCAAACTGGCTGACACTGACGGCGGCGGTGCACAAATGCTGCGCAGCTAGCGCCATTCTACCGCCAACAGCGCGGTTCCTGGTGTGTCCGCTGTGCCGTGCGTGTGATCATTGCTTGTACAGCCCTCTCGCAGTGTCCGGAGCAAGTATGGTGGGTCTGTCACACCGGTGTCAATGTGTTCTTTTTTCCATTTCCAGGAGTTTATGATTTACTGTGTAACCTCCCAACAGATAAATTCATTCCGTAACCTCGGAATAAAATGTGGCCAACCTCCAAATGAAAATGTGACTCATATAAAACCTTTCAATAATTAACTGATCGTGAATTTAAACTGGTAAATATGGACGTCAGCAGTGCTGTGTCAAGGTCCTGAAAAGTCATTCTGAATAAACTGAAAATTCTTACCTCAATGAAGTCGACGGATAAAAAATGGTTCAGATGGCTCTGAGCACTATGCAACTTAACTTCTGAGGTCATCAGTCGCCTAGAACTCAGGACTAATTAAACCTAACTAACCTAAGGACATCACACACATCCATGCCCGAGGCAGGATTCGAACCTGCAAACCGTAGAGGTTGCTCGGGTCCAGGCTGTAGCGCCTAGAACCGCGCGGCCACTACGGCCGGGATCGCCGGATAACCCGTATATATCCGCTCCTATAAGAAATTTTCCTGGCATAGCCCAGTGCAGTGCTGGCCGCTAGATTTGTCGTGTATAAAAAGAAACAATTGATTTTTCTTTACTATAATCTGGATGACTATGGATAGTAGAAATTAGTAAAATCTTTAAATTCAGATGAATGATTGTCAGAAATTATTTTTATAAGAAAGATTATCATTAAAAGATTTTTAAAAACATTTACATGGGACTTGATATAACAATAGTACAAAATCAGTTCTTACAAATTACATATGTGGGCGGCTATAAATAGTAATTTTTGGTTTTACCTTATTCTACATCGCTCAGGCTCCACCATCGCTCTCCACGACCGGCTCCCGCAACTCCATACAAGACGCAAGTGCTCTCTCGAGCTATACAACTAGACAACTGTTCTGTAAGAGCGACCTGAGCCAACCGCCCGACAGCGAGCTGCTGCTACTACCACTGCCGACACTGCTCTCTGGTCTGCGATTCTACTGTAGCTTACATATCGCAGGCAGCGCATGAGCAATGCATCGAAGTTACATCTGCTTCAGTGCGCTAGCAATAAATTCCTTAGTCTTGGACCTCTTACAATTGCTTTCACTATGCTCCATAAACAGAGACTTGCATTGTGTGAAGTCAGGGTCACCTGGGACACTGAGTCGCTTTTGTTTGTGGTTTTCAGAACGAAGCCATCATGTTCGTAAACGACCTCGAGAAAGATCAAAAGACGCAGCGATTCCTGGGACCCATACTTGGCCGACTCTTTGAATGTTCGTGTGCGGAGCTGTTCGATATGACAACAGGACTGATTTGTTGTTTTGAATTTTATCCAGTATGTGTCAATAGCTGCAAACCCTGTTCTCACACACTTCGTTACCAAATTCACTTAAGCGCCAAAGAAACTGGTATAGACATGCGTATCCAAAAACAGAGATATGTAACCAGGCAGAATATTGCGCTATGGTCGCCAACGCCTATACAAAAAAAAAAAAAAAAAAAAAAAAAGTGTATGGCGCAGTCCTTAGAGCGATTACTGCTTCTAGAATGGCAGGTTATCAAAATTTAAGTGAGTTTTAAGGTGGTGTTATAGAATACGCACGAACGATGGGATACATCATCTCCGAGGTAGCGATGAAGTGGGGATTTTCTCGTACGACCATTTCAGGAGTGTAGCGGGAATATTAGGAATGCGTTAAAACGTCAAATCTCCGACATCGTTGAGGCCGGAAAAAGATGCTGCAGGAACGGAACCAACGACGACTGAAGACAATCGTTCAACGTGACAGAGATGAAACCTTTCCCCAAATTGCTGCAGATTTCAATGCTGCGCCACCAATAAGTGTCAGCGTGCGAAACTATCAACGAAACATCATCGATATGGGCTTTCGGAGCCGAAGGCCCACTCGTGTACCCTTGATGACTGCACAACACAAAGCTTTACGTCTCGCATGGGCCCGTCATCACTGACAAACGACTGCTGATGCCTGGGAACAAGTTACCTGGTCGCACGAGTCTCGTTTGAAATTTATCGAGCGGACGGACGTATGGATATGGAGACAACCTCATGAATCCATAGACCCTGCATGTCAGCAAGGGACTGTTCGAGCTGGTAGAGGCTCTATAATGGTGTGTGGCTTGTGTAGGTGGAGTAATATGGGACCCCTGATACGTATAGATACGACTCTGACAGGTGACACGTGCGTAAGCATCTTGTATGATCACCTGCATCCGTTCATCTTCACTTTGCATTGTGACGGACTTGGGCAATTCCAGCAGGACAATGCGACACCCCACACATCCAGAATTGCTATAGAGTCGCTCCAGGAACACACCTCTGAGTTTATACGCTTTCGCTGGCCACCAAACACCCCAGACATGAATATTCTTGAGCATATCTGGGATGCCTTGCAACTTGCTGTTCAGAAGAGATCTCCACCCTCTCGTACTATTACGGATTATGTGGGCAACTCTGCATGATTCAAGGTGCCAGTTCCCTCCAGCACTGCTTCAGACATTATTCGAGTCCATGCCACGTCGTGTTGCGACGCTTTTGCATGCTCGAGGGGGCCCTACACTATGTTAGGTAAGTGTGCCCGTTTCTTTGGCTCTTCAGTGTAGCATAGTACAGCAGACTAATGCAGACTCCGCTCCGTAGTTCACACCACAAACGCACTGAGGGTACGGATCTTTGACTCGCCTGTCTGGCCTCTTGATTTGTCGCCTATAACGCTGAACTAAACATCAAAATAGAGGGCCACGAGAAGACAAAGTTAAGGATTTTTGATACGTTATAACAGTTGTCGTCAAACTTTTTTGCTCAAGAGCCAATACTGACATCGTCGGGCGGCATCTGGGGCCGCATAGGACCATTTTTGTAACTGCTAACCTGTATAAATTAATATGTTATGAGCGTTTAATAGACTAGCTATCACAAAGACGCGATAAGTTGGCCGCCGGCCGCCAGGGTTGTTAAAGTCGGCACCACCTGGAAAATTCGTGTCCACTGTTGTCTGTTTCTGATTGCTGCCATCCTCAAGACCCCAAAGTTGTGCCACTCTAATTGTCTGGCGAACTTTTGTTGAGTTCTTTGTTCGAGCGGATGGTTAATTGTTTAAGAACAGTAAATAGTACTTATACACGGTCCAGTCACATTAATGTGACCACCGCCCGTGTGCGACCTCAACGTGCAATAACCACTCACAGATGGCCGGTGCAGCCCTAGAAGTGTGTGGTATATAAAGCGTGTTGGGGCGACGCAGAAAACAGTGCAGTCGTTTTTGTAATGCGTTAACGAAGCAATTTATGTGACGTCTAAAAGACTATGGTTCAAAAATGGTTCAAATGGTTCTGAGCACTATGGGACTTAACTTCTGAGATCATCAGTCCCCTAGAACTCAGAACTACTTAAACCTAACTAATCTAAGGACATCACACACATCCATGCCCGAGGCAGAATTCGAACCTGCGACCGTAGCGGTCGCGCGGTTCCAGATTGAAACGCCTAGAACCGCTCGGCCAACCCGGCCGGCTAAAATACTATGGTCATTGGCTTTCAGGCCAACGGTGAAAGCATTTACGAAACAGCTAGGTTTGTAAACTGTTCGCATGCCGCTGTGGTTTAACTATACAGTACATGACGAAATGGCCCTATTCGAAACTGGCACAATGGCAATTGTGCTGCCCCACGGGTCAGAGATGACAGGAATGAACAACGGCTGCGGAGATGTGTATGGACGAATACATGTGCAACTGTGTACCGGGTGATCAAAAAGTCAGTATAAATTTGAAAACTTTATAAACGACGGAATAATGTAGATAGAGAGGTACAAATTGACACACATGCTTGGAATGACATGGGGTTTTATTAGAACCACCCCATATTGCTAGACACGTGAAAGATCTCTTGCGCTCGTCGTTTGGTGATGAACGTGTGCTCAGCCGCCACTTTCGTCATGCTTGGCCTCCCACGGCCCCAGACCTTAGTCCGTGCGATTATTGGCCTTAGGGTTACCTGAAGTCGCAAGTGTATCGTGATCGACCGACATCTCGAGTTTCATATCAGCGCACACTCCGCTGCAGAGTGAAAATCTCATTCTGGAAACATCTCCCAGGCTGTGGCTAAGCCATGTCTCCGCAATATCCTTTCTTTCAGGAGTGCTAGTTCTGCAAGGTTCGCAGGATAGCTTCTGTAAAGTTTGGAAGGTAGGAGACGAGGTACTGGCAGAAGTAAAGCTGTGAGTACCGGGCATGCGTCGTGCTTCGGTAGCTCAGTTGGTAGAGCACTTGCCCGCGAAAGGCAAAGGTCCCGAGTTCGAGTCTCGGTCGGGCACACAGTTTTAATCTGCCAGGAAGTTTCATCTCTAGGGATGCTGAAAGATAACATCCGACGCCAATGCCTTACCTTAACTCCGGACATGCTCTACAGTGCTCTTCACAACATTATTCCTCGACTACATCTATTGTTGAGGAATGATGGTGGACATATTGAGCATTTCCTGTAAAGAACATCATCTTTGCTTTCTCTAACTTTGTTATGCTAATTATTGCTATTCTAATCAGATGAAGCGCCATCTGTCGGACATTTTTTGAACGTTTGTATTTTTTTGGTTCTAATAAAACCCCATGTCATTCCAAGTATGTGTGTCAATTTGTATCTGTCTATCTACATTATTCCGTGATTTATTCAGTTTTCAAATTGATACTGACTTTTTAATCACCCAGTATGTGAAGACAGTAACTGTTCCCGAAACAACAGATACTATTGATGACCGTGCAGCTTTCTCTAGAATAAATGATAATTCATTGAAACCCTCAGTTCCTGACAGGTGTTGTTGATATACCTCGATGGGGACAGCTGCAAATGTGTGCCCCGACCGGGACTCGAACCTGGGATCTCCTGCTTACATGGTAGACGCTCTACCCATCTGAGCCATCGAGGACAAAGATGAGTAGCGCGACTGCAGGGACTTATCCCTTGCACGCTCCCCTTGAGACCCACATTCCCAATTGTCCACAATTCTACATACGTAATGCACCTAATAGATTTTTGCCCATCCACTCATTACTCTTTCGATAACAGTTACTGTCTTCATATATATAGTTAAAGGATACCCAGCCATTGAACTTTGTCTGGGGGAATGCGCACAGGTTACCCGAACTCTTACGGGAATCGCCAAAGTGTGCGCGAGTAATGAGTGGATGGGCAAAAATCTATTAGGTACGTTACATATGTAGAATTGTGGACAGTTGGGAATGTGGGTCTCAAGGGGAGCGTGTAAGGGATAAGTCCCTGCAGTCGCGCTATTCATCTGTGTCCTCGGTGGCTCAGATGGAGCGTCTGCCATGCAAGCAGGAGATCCGGGGTTCGAGTCCCGGTCAGGGCACACATTTTCAGCTGTCCCCATCCAGGTATATCAACAACACCTGTCGGCAGCTGAGGGTTTCAATTAATTATCATTTACATGAGCAACTGAGGGCCCAAATGAAGCAAGGGACTACCAAGAGTGTCTCCTCAACGACTGTTCAACAGAAGTTGGTGCATATCGGCCTCTGCAGCAGGCATCTGCAGTTCATCTGCGAAGAAGTTTTGGCACACCAATACCGCAACTGGATGTCCAGTGAGTGGCGACAGGTGGCCAGTTTCAGATGAATCACGTTTTGAGCTCCATCGCCTGGAAATGTCTGAAAGCAAACACCCTGCAACAGTCATCGGAAGCCTACAGCCCGTCGTCTGGGGAATATTTTAGTGGCATTCCCTGGGAGACCTCGTCAAATTGAATGCCACAATGGATCAACACATTTATGCATCTCTCCATGAGGACCGTGTCCATTCCTACATGCACTGTGCTTTTCCTAGGCACGATGGCATTTACCGGCAGGACAGTGTAACGTGTCACACAAGTCACAGTGTATATGCACAGGCCGAAGAGCACCAGGATGGTTTACCGTACTCTACTAGCCGTCAGACTACCAAGATTCAAAGCCTATCGAGGATCAGTAGTACTATCGCATTCGGGCTGTTGGGGCTGGAAATCGTCACCCGATAAACGTAGCGTGAGTGGCCACAGCATGGCTTCACATCCCTGTCGGCGGTACCTTCCACAATCTGACTGACTCTCTTCCTGCTCGTCTCGCAGCGGCCAGCGCTGCGAAAGATCTTTATTCAGTCTTTTGATAGGAGGTCAGATTGAGGCGAGTGGTTCAAATGGCTCTGAGCACTATGCGACTTAACTCCTGAGGTCATCAGTCGCCTAGAACTTAGAACTAATTAAACCTAACTAACCTAAGGACATCACACACATCGATGCCCGAGGCAGGATTCGAACCTGCGACCGTAGCGGTCGCTCGGCTCCAGACTGTAGCGCCTAGAACCGAACGGCCACTCCGGCCGGCTGAGGTGAGTGGACACTTTATTTAAATGTATCGCCGAAGACGAGACACGATCACAATAGCTTACAAAATGTTTTGAATGTCATTTTCCTCCTACTCATTGCGTTGTAATAGAACAGTGTAAATCAATTCAATGATCCTAGATACAAATATGTACCACATTTGAATAAGACTGTTTCCATAAAGGGCGTTCACGAACCCATGTTACTTCCTTTTGAGATGTATACCACATTGGGTGATACGTGCGGCACACGCCCTTCAGCTGCCAGCGTTGGAACACAGGAAATAAAAGATTCCCTCTCTCGCATCTTCTAACGTCGCGGTGGTCGTGCTACTTACCCCTCTGCCCCTGAGGTAGAGGCAAGTTCCACCACGACCAGGTTCACCATCGTCAATCAAAACAAGATATCTTAAAATATTACTCAAAAATGTTCAAATGTGTTTGAGTTCCTAAGGGACCAAACTGCTGAGGTCATCGGTCTCTAGACTTAGACACTACTTAAACTAACTTTAACGTATGCTAAGAGCAACACACACACCCATGTGCGAGGGAGGACTCGAACCTCCGGCGGGATAGGCCACGCAGCCCGGCACATGGCGCCTCAAACCGCACGGCCACTCTGCGGGGCCAAAATATTACTTTCTGTCAGTATTTTTGACTGTTACTGAGCAGGAAAGCTACATTCTTAAGAAGCTCTTAAGGTTAGTTGATGTTTTAGTTCGGCTGGTAGCTGCTAGATACGTACTGTTGTGAAATACGACTGAGAACTACGGGTTGCAAGAGTACTTGATTCGGGCCGCAGTTCGACGATCACTGCCTTAGGAGTAAAACCACACATGACGAGCGAACCAAGGACAACACAAAAAGCAGATTATCACAGAAAGAGATGGCATTCATGGCTCTCCTAATATCAAACATCGGCCTTAATGTGAAAAAGAAATTCCTGAGAATATACATTTAGAGCACAGATCTGAGAGAAAGCTCGAACAGAATATAATCGTGAAGTGGTACCCTAGAAGGATGTTGAAAATTAAATTGACTGATATGATAGGGAAAGAGGAGCTTCTCCGCCGTGTCGGCGAAGAAAGGAACATATGGAAACACTGACAAGAAGAAGAGAAAAGGATGACAGAACGTGTGTTAACACATCAGACAATAACTTACCTGGCAAGGTTGGAATACATCCAACAGATTGAGACTTCCACTCTGCAGCGGAGTGTGCACTCATATGAATCTTTTCCTGGCAAGTTAAAACTGTGTGCCTGACCGAGACTCGAACTCGGGACCTTTGCCTTTCGCGGGCAAGTTTCCGAGGAGAGCTTCTGTGAAGTTTGGAAGGTAGGAAACGAGGTAAAGGTGGAATTAAAGCTGTGAGGAGGGATCGTGAGTCGTGCTTAGGTAGCTCAGCCGGCAGAGCCCTTGCCCGCGAAAGGCATAGGTCCCGAGTTCGGGTCTCTGTCCGGCACGAAGTTTTATCCTCTCAGGAAAAGTTTTACATCCAACAGATAATTGAAAATGTAGGGTACAAGTGCAATTATAGATCTAAATGTAGAAAAATATAAATTAATGCAAATGAGTAGGAAAAACAATCCAGTAATGCTCGAATACAGCATTAGTAGTGCGCTGCTTGATACAGTCACGTCGATTAAATACACTCCTGGAAATGGAAAAAAGAACACATTGACACCGGTGTGTCAGACCCACCATACTTGCTCCGGACACTGCGAGAGGGCTGTACAAGCAATGATCACACGCACGGCACAGCGGACACACCAGGAACCGCGGTGTTGGCCGTCGAATGGCGCTAGCTGCGCAACATTTGTGCACCGCCGCCGTCAGTGTCAGCCAGTTTGCCGTGGCATACGGAGCTCCATCGCAGTCTAACACTGGTAGCATGCCGCGACAGCGTGGGCGTGAACCGTATGTGCAGTTGACGGACTTTGAGCGAGGGCGTATAGTGGCATGCGGGAGGTCGGGTGGACGTACCGCCGAATTGCTCAACACGTGGGGCGTGAGGTCTCCACAGTACATCGATGTTCTCGCCAGTGGTCGGCGGAAGGTGCACGTGCCCGTCGACCTGGGACCGGACCGCAGCGACGCACGGATGCACGCCAAGACCGTAGGATCCTACGCAGTGCCGTAGGGGACCGCACCGCCACTTCCCAGCAAATTAGGGACACTGTTGCTCCTGGGGTATCGGTGAGGACCATTTGCAACCGTCTCCATGAAGCTGGGCTACGGTCCCGCACACCGTTAGGCCATCTTCCGCTCACGCCCCAACATCGTGCAGCCCGCCTCCAGTGGTGTCGCGACAGGCGTGAATGGAGGGACGAATGGAGACGTGTCGTCTTCAGCGATGAGAGTCGCTTCTGCCTTGGTGCCAATGATGGTCGTATGCGTGTTTGGCGCCGTGCAGGTGAGCGCCACAATCAGGACTGCATACGACCGAGGCACACAGGGCCAACACCCGGCATCATGGTGTGGGGAGCGATCTCCTACACTGGCCGTACACCTCTGGTGATCGTCGAGGGGACACTGAATAGTGCACGGTACATCCAAACCGTCATCGAACCCATCGTTCTACCATTCCTAGACCGGCAAGGGAACTCGCTGTTCCAACAGGACAATGCACGTCCGCATGTATCTCGTGCCACCCAACGTGCTCTAGAAGGTGTAAGTCAACTACCCTGGCCAGCAAGATCTCCGGATCTGTCCCCCATTGAGCATGTTTGGGACTGGATGAAGCGTCGTCTCACGCGATCTGCACGTCCAGCACGAACGCTGGTCCATGGCATGGCATGGCATGGCATGGCATGGCATGGCATGGCATGGCATGGCAAGCCGTTCCACAGGACGACATCCAGCATATCTACGATCGTCTCCATGGAGAATAGCAGCCTGCATTGCTGCGAAAGGTGGATATACACTGTACTAGTGCCGACGTTGTGCATGCTCTGTTGCCTGTGTCTATGTGCCTGTGGTTCTGTCAGTGTGATCATGTGATGTATCTGACCCAGGAATGTGTCAATAAAGTTTCCCCTTCCTGGGACAATGAATTCAGGTGTTCTTATTTCAATTTCCAGGGGTGTATCTAAGCGTAACGGTGCAAAGCGATGTGAAGTGGAACGACTATGTAAGGACTGTAGTAGGGAAGGCGAATGGTCGACTTCGGTTCATTTGAAGATGTTTAGGAAAGTGTTATTGATCAGTAAACGATACCGTGTAGTGTGACCCGCTCTGTGTACTGCTCAAGTGTTTGGGATCGGCACCAGGTCGGACTGAAGGAAGGTATCGAAGCATTTCAGAGGCGGGCTGCTAGATTTGTTACAGGTAGGTTCTATCAACAGGCAGGTATTATGGAGATGCTTGGGGAACTCAAATGAGAATCCCTTGAGAGACGGCGGCGTTCTTTTCGAGGAACGCTACTGAGAAAATTCAGAGAACCGCCATTTGAAACCGGTTCCCGAACTATTCTATCCGCCAACGTACATTTCGCGTAACGACCACGAAGGTAAAAGAAATTCGGGCTCGTGCGGAGGCATATAAACAGTCGTTTCTCCCTCGCTCTTTTTACAAGTGGAATGGGGAAGAAAATGACTAATAATGGTAGAAGGTTCCCTCCGACACGCATCATACGGTACTTACCGAGTATGTATGTAAATGTAGATATCCTAGTAGATGGTCTGAGCTCAAGAGGTTGGCACAAGAGAAGGATTCGTGGCGGAACTCGCCAGGTAAAAAATAAGCAAAACATAATAAAACAAAAAATGAAAATTGTGGGACGCGTTGTGAAGACTTAGTCTATACTTTCATGTCAGCCTTCGACCAGTAGTCGTCCTGAAGTAACACCGTCTGCGTTTCAGGTCCGCCAGAAATTCCTACAGATGGTATTCAGAGGGTGTTTTCTTGCATCCGTTCGACGACAATTTATATTGATGGTCGGCATTAGTTCCGAATAGAAGTTTAATTGTCAGTAACTGTTATGTGATGAACAATTACACAAAGTTTGTTGAATATCGTACTGCTGTTCGTGGTGTAACATTTTGCATTTCCGTCAATATATGGCAATGTTGTTCCCTGCAGTGCCGGCCTGGGTGGCCGAGCGGTTCTAGGCACTACAGTCTGCAACCGCGCGACCGCTACGGTCACAGGTTCGAATCCTCCCTCGGCCATGGATGTGTGTCCTGTACTTAGGTTATTTAGGTTTAAGTAGTTCTAAGTTCCAGGGGACTGACGATCTCAGAAGTTAAATCCCGTAGTGTTCAGAGGTATTTGAACCATTTGTTCCCTGCACGGTACTGTTTCTCTCTTGTCGTCGCCCAGTAGCCCATTCTGTCTTCAGTAAGCTCGGGTAGTAGGCCACTGTGTCCGACAACCAGTTAGCCAAGTTCGCCATTTGGTTCGTTACTCAGTGGTAACGATGCCTTCCAGTTTAGTTTCATAAACAGTGTTATTTCTGCAGTTGTATCTGTACTCCGCAAGCTACCTTGCGGCGTGTGTCGATGGGTACATCCTGGCCTTTATTTTCTCCTTTACCTAATCTTTTTACCAACACTCTTGAGTTATTTGAGGATTTCGACTGTTTGCAATGATTGATTACCCATCTTGAAATCACGAAATATACACTACTGGCCATTAAAATACCTACACCAAGAAGAAATGCAGATGATAAACGGGTATTCATTGGACAAATATATTATACCAGAACTGACATGAGATAACATTTTCACGCAATTTGGGTGCATAAATCCTGAGAAAGCAGTACCCAGAACAACCACCTCTGGTCGCAATAACGGCCTTGATACGCCTGGGCATTGAGTGAAACAGAGCTTAGATGGCATGTACAGGCACAGCTGCCCATGCAGCTTCAACACGATACCACAGTTCATCAGACGTTTTCAGTTGGTGAGAGACCTGGAGAACGTGCTAGCCAGGGCAGCAGTCGAACATTTTCTGTGTCCAGAAAGGCCTGTGCAGGACCTGCAACATGCGGTCGTGCTTTATCCTGCTGAAATGTAGGGTTTCGCAGGGATTGAATGAAGGGTAGAGCCACGGGTCGTAACACATCTGAAATGTAACGTCCACTGTTCAAAGTGCCGTCAATGCGAACAAGAGGTGATCGAGATGTGTAACCAATGGCACCCCATACTATCACGCCGGGTGGTACGCCAGTATGGCGATGACGAATACACGCTTCCAATGTGCATTCACCGTGATGTCGCCAAACACGGATGCGATCATCATGATGCTGTAAACAGAACATGGATTCATGACGTTTTGCCATTCGTGCACCCAGGTACGTCGTTGAGTACACCATCACAGGCGCTCCTGTCTGTGATGCAACATCAAGGGTAACCGCAGCCATGGTCTCCGAGCTGATAGTCCATGCTGCTGCAGACGTCGTCGAAATGTTCGTGCAGATGGTTGTTGTCTTGCAAATGTCCCCATCTGTTGACTCAGGGATCGAGGCGTGGCTGCACGATCCGTTACAGCCATGCGGATAAGATGCCTGCCATCTCGAATGCTAGTGATACGAGGCCGTTGGGATCGAGCACGGCGTTCCATATTCTGCTAACAGTCATTGGGTCTCGACCATCGCGAGCAGCAATGTCGCGATACGATATACCGCAATCGTGGTAGGCTACAATCCGACCTTTATCAAAGTCGGAAACGTCATGGTACGCATTTCTCCTCCTTATACGAGGCATCACAACAACGTTTCACCAGGCCACACCGGTGAACTGCTGTTTGTGTATCAGAAATCGATTGGAAATGTTCCTCATGCCAGCACGTTTTAGGTGTCGCGCCCGGTACCAACCTTGGGTAAATGCTGTGAAAAGCTAATCATTTGCATATCACAGCGTCTTCTTCCTGTCGGTTAAATTTCGCGTCTGTACCACGTCATCTTCGTTGTGTAGCAAATTTAATGGCCAGTAGTGTAGATTTCCCAGTCCGTTGTACCAAATTTTTGATTTGTTTATGCTGACAGTTAACTGACCATACCTGCCACGAACATCAGTCCTGTGCATATGTTCTTGGCACTCAGCGACTTCTCTGTATACAACAGTATTAGCCGCGAACAGCCTCCTTGATCTTCCGACGTTACTCACCACTACATCTCTGTAAGGGACGAAGAGTAACAGTACACAGCACATGACGTAACTCGTGTTACCGTATCTACGCTGACTCTTGTAGAGGAGATAGTAGTTCACCAAAATATATTCCAGAATTCTACGACAGACTGACTTTATAAATTTAGTTCTGCAGCTATTCGTTTCGGTCCGACACCCTCTGGGAAGTTGTAATGATGTACGCCTTTTTCCAAACGTTTGGAACACTTCGTTGCTTCGGCTAAAGTGATAAACTGTTGCTAGAACAGAGGAACTTCTGTCACATCTCCTTTTCATAGCATTTATCCCGTCGCACGGGGTCCACTGTCTTCATGATTTGGCAAATTTATTTTGTATTTTAACTTCGTGGCCGGATGCCGTACGTGACTCTGTTATCGTTACTTTATTGACTCACGTGCATTCGTCTCGGGTATTGTACTTTAACTTTTTATGCATCGAATTTCATGAGGCAGAGATTAGGACCATCCCAGCATTTGCGTAAATGGCTGTTGTCAATCGCTTAAAAATCACACTCACGCTGGTCAATGTACCAGACCAACGGTCGTTAATCCACAACGCCTACTCGATCCTGTCTACCTCACTTCCATTTCTCACAAATTAGCGCGCTAAGCTATGCCAAGTTCTTTCGCATTACGTTACTCCTCGGTTTCCTTGTTGAACGATTTTCGTTGATATTTCGTTCCGCGATCGCTCACGTCAACTTTGGCGTTCATGATAGCGTACACGTTTGTGAACCGACCCGCACACGAGGATATTGCTTGTGAGTGTATACGCACTTATATAATTGAAATGTGGAACCGCAGTATGACCACAACATGAACACGTCGTTGTCCCTTTGCTTCTACTTAATCAACGTAGATCGATTAGGTTTGCTCCACACGCTGCTTCCATGTCATGCACCAATGTTGGGACGTTTACGTCACTTTTGTATCATATTACTTTCATATCGAGTTATGTCGGTTGAAATAGCTACGTTTCTCAAGGAGAGATAGACAGATGACACTCTCGAAAATGACACGTGGTCAGTTACTGGGTGGGAATGAGTCTGCCGAGTCAAGACCGAGGCCCTGTGATGCAACGTATATTAAAAAGCTCCAGTATGAACTAATTAACACACTGCGGTCATAAGCTGACTTTACCGGAAGCTCTTTCTAACAATTTTTATAAAATAATCGTTGATAAAGAAATCATTCCAGAATATAGAACGATGAACAACAGCAATGTTATGAATGTATGTGGTAACAGCCGAACGCTGACGAACTACAGTTTTCTTAGGCAAAGGGGTCCGTTGTAGTCTTCAGTCTGGGGGCTTCTGCTATAGCCATAGGCCGCACACGACCGTTAATATTACGTGTTGCTTGAAACTCGTCAATGTACTGAATATTTTAGTGTTCACAGTGCTTCGGTCATGTATCTGAATGGCAATGAAAAGATTTAATAAGAGGAAAAACAGTGATATTTATTTCATTTGATACGCTGCTCGGAGCTGTGAATAGGTACCTCGACTTTATTGGTTCTCCATCGGCAATATGTAATGTGCGTTTGTGTTTTTTTATTACATAAATGTAATGGATCGCTTCGGTCAAATCAAAAGACTTGGAGCTTATCTTTTAAGACAGAATTATTGAACTTCATTACCATCCTAGAATTATCTGTTTTGCTGGCCGTAGTAGCCGAGCGGTTCTTGGCACTTCAGTCTGGAACAGCGCGGCAGCTACGGTCGCAGGTTCGAATCCTGCCTCAGATGTTAAGTCCCATTGTGCTCAGAGCTATTACACACATCCATGCCCTGCAAGACTCTGCGACCAATGGAGAAGGTAAACAATGGCGCATCGGGTTACCTATATTAGGTTCTTTTTAAGCAGACGTTTTATGATTTAGTCATGCAGTTCATCTGACTTTATCCTCCGCATGCAGCTTCACAAAACGTATTGGTTTATTATGGTTGACGCAGCAATGTATCGTGGCAGGAAGTTACTTTGCAATCACAATTACTAAGGGACTCGCTAGAAATTCTTTCGTACTGGCATTGATTGACAAAGTGGAGGTGGGCAAGTTGTGGTCTCGTCGGAGTATATGGCCACTTTCCCTGTCTGGCAACTTCATACAGTTAATTACAATGTAAGGGTTTTGTTTTATACAGGAAATTATAATTTTGGTAATATTTTGGGTGTCACGCGAAAAAGTAATCCTTCATTAGCATCTGAATAATAGCGGGCATCTCTGCCAAAGAGGTTGCGCTGTGAGAGACTGTTAGTAGAACCTTTACTTGTGACTGGTGTGCAGTCTTGGAAAGAGAGAGAGAGAAGAGCAGTGGAGTTGAATCTTGAGATGGAGTAAGATGTGTGTCAACCGGTTGATTTTGCGGAATCGGAAGAGTTTTAATATTTTTAACGTGTCTAAGCAAATCAATTGTGATCGACAGGCGTAAGTAGAAGATATGCAACATAAATTCTGAGACTGAAAACACTAACAGGAATCCTGCTTCGTCTAATTTTTCTTACAACCAGTCTCGAAATTTTTTCGAACGCGAACACGCCTCACCGCAACATCAGCTGTTGGGTCCAGTCAGGCATGAGAGTGACTTCTCTTTTGACAACGCTTTCTCTAATCCCGATTTTAATAGCCCAAAATTTGGTAATTCGGCTTTGAGTTCGAACATTTCCTCTCAAATCGTAAGTTCAGAGTTTTTCGAAATAGTCCAAATGATTTGTATCCATCAGTTTACTTATTCTTTACCACCTCAATGGTCGGTAACTCAAAAACTCGAGTTAATATGCAGCCGTTTAGACGTCGAACCAGCCATGAGAATGTGGCCAATTCCGCTTCAATGCTACTCGCTCGAAGAATTTCAAAACGCTTTTCTATAAGCATATTCGTCAGACACAACACAACGTGGCATGAAACATAAACCTCTTAGTTTACCACATTTCCATGAGTCACAGTTTGCAACATCACACAATTTTTTGAATACATGGTACAACAAAACCAACACTTTTTTCTCTTTCTTGTTATGTTTAGCGTTAGACTTTTACCTCTTATTTAGGTTACACATTTTTTTCAGCAGAATGTCTTGTGTCATTTTCCATTTCTTTCATTCCATGTTTTAATCTTGATGTATTACCAATAAGTTTATAACACAATATGTAATTATTTAAAGTATGTTTTCAATGATAAGACCAACGGCGCTTCTGCAGATTAACATACATTTTCAATAAGTCATTGAATTTAGTTTTTCCTATGCAGCTCTATAATACAGAACTAACATAAGAGTCGTGTACAAGGATTTAAGAAAGTGAATAATTTGCACAACCTTTGTGCAACGTAAATCAGAAATGATTAGCCGCAGTCAGGTTTTTGACAATGTTGATGGTGAATTACAGTGGATTTTAGCCCATTTTGTGTTGAGGTATAATGAAAACCATCTAAAAGTGTCTTTATTTTCAGATAGTTAATTGAACTACGATGATGACGTTATACGATTATTTGCAGATGATAACAAGATTTTTTTTCTTTCAGATATTTCATACATAAGAGATAAGTGAATGATTATAGAGGTTTTGAGATAATGATGGCGCTTATAATGGAGATATTGCGACTATTACGAGATGATTATTTGCTTTGTGAATATTATAGTATGAGGTTGAAGTCATGATGATTATGAGGATTTTATGTATTATTTTGAAGGAGTTTTGAGTGAGTGAAGTACTAGGGATTTTGTAGGGACTTTTGATTCTTTTGCTTATACGATGTACATGGAGCTATTCTGGTTTAGTGAATTAATCTGAGGTAAAGAAAGAACAGGGGTAGATTTTTCTGAAAGGATAGGCTATTTGAACATTTTTTATACCATGAGATTTTTCTTTACCTGTGAGTGATGTCCACATTTTCTTGTCGTTAATACACATGACTGGTGATTTGACAGTCTGATAAATATTTTGATTCATTTGACTCTTCTTTGCAGCAAATATGATTCCACCACCGCTGTCTTCTTTCAGTAATTCATGCTTGTCTAAATGATTTTTGTTTCTGATAATGTTTATTTACACTATTTTTTCAGTTGGAATCGAATTTTTTCTTTACATTTATATGTGTATATGTCTAACTACTTTGATATGTTTCTTTAATTATTCCTATTTCTAGTTTTGATTCCATGACTTGACCTGTTGGTTTGAAAAAGTGATATTTTAATGACAAATTTCATTAGGGAAGAAATATATTGGTACGCTGTAGGTAGTATCCCGAGTTCCCTAAACAGGCTTCTGCAGGATGTTCTTGAGTTCACACCACATATAACTCTTACTCCACGTTTTTGTGCCCAGAAAATTTTAGCTTGGCTTGATGAATTGCCCCAAAGAATAATCCCATATGACATTATGGAATGAAAGTAAGCACAGTATGCCAGCTTTTTCATTTTTATATCTCCTATGTCTGGCACAAATCGCATTACAAATAGAGATTTGTTAAGACGCTTCAGCAGTTCTGTGGTGTGCTCCTCCCAGTTGAATTTATTATCAACCTGACTTGTATCCCAAGAATTTAACACTGTCCACTTCTTCTATCTGCTTGTCATCGTATGTTACACATATACTCGTGGGAGACACCTTACAAGTTCTGTACTGCATGTAGTGTGTTTTTCAAAGTTTAGTGACAAAGAATTGGCTAGGAACCAGTGATTAATGCCTACAAATAATTTATTAGCTGACCTTTCTAAGACTACACTTGATTTGCTATTTATTGTAATGTTTGTATCATCAGCAAACAAAACGAACTTGGCTTCTGGTAATGTTACTGCTGAAAGGTCATTGATATACACAAGAAAAAGTAAGGGCCCTAAAATGGAGCCTTGTGGGATAGGTTGATGGGTTGATAGCTTGATACATGTCTCTTTCCTAATAACACCCTATGTTTCCTGCCAGAGATATAAGATTTGAACCATTTTGCAGCATTTCCTGTTACACTATAATATTCTAATTTATTTAAAAGAATATTGTGATTTACACTGTCAAATGACTTTGACAGATCACAAAATATACCAGTTGCCTGCAATTTTTTGTCTAATGAATTAAGCACGTTTTCACTTTCTCAATATCAGAACCCTTTAGAAATCCGAACTGTGACTTTGACAGTATGTTATTTGAGAGAAGATAGTTATAAAGCCGATTGAACATTACTTTTTCTAAAATTTTTGAGAATGCTGGCAAAAGTAAAATTGGGGAGAAATTTGATGCTATTTCTTTACATCCCTTCTTAAACAGTGGCTTAACTTCAGCATATTTCAGGAGACATTCCACTGATAAATGACTGGTTACATAGATATTACTTAACTCAGGATCACAGTCTTTAATTAACTTTGTTGGTATTTCATGATACCCACTAGATGTTTTTGATTTTAAAGATTTTATGATGGATATTATTGCTACTGGGGTTGTGAGGGTCCAATTCATATTATGGAAGTTACTTGAAATGTCTGGTCGGAGGTATTCCATAGCAGCATCTACAGAACCTGTCAACCCCATCTTGTCAGTAACAGTTATAAAATGATTGTTAAAAAGTTCTGCAGCACTATACATGTCTGTCACTAATGTATCATTTAAACTTAATGCTATTTGTCCCTCTTCATGTCTGGTTCTACCAGTCTCTTCCTTCACTATATCCCATATAATCTTTATTTTGTTATGTGATATGACTATCTTTTCCTTGTAATATATTTGCTTTGCTCTCTGTATTAGTCTTTAATATTTTGCAGTATTTCTTGTAATGTGCTATAGCATCAACATTGGAACTGTTTCAGATTGACAGATACAGTTTTCTTTTTGTTTTATAAGATACCCCTATTCCTTGAGTAATCCATGGCTTCTTTGTAGACTTTGCTCTAACCTTGGTAAGTTTTGGGGGAAAACAATGTTCAAATAAGGTAAGCACTTTATTAGCAAAAGTGTTATATTTTTCTCTCATACAATGTGCACTGTAAACATCAGTCCAGTGAATGTCTCTGTGGAGTGTCCTATAATAATCAATATTTGGCTTATTGATTACCCTCTTCAGCTCAGATTTAACACATTTTATAACCTGTTTAGTATTAACATTTAACTGAAGGAACTGCATGTCATGGTCAGAGAGGCCATTGATTATTGGTTCTGTAATATAATTTTGTTCATTGGACTTTTCTATAAAGATATTATCAATGGCTGTTTGTGAGCAATTGGCTACCCTAGTGGGAAACTATACAGTGGCAATTAAGTTGAAAGATACTGTTACTAACTCAAATAAATTCTTAGTGGGAGAGTTTTTAAGAAAATCTGCATTGAAATCACCAACAACCACTACTTCTCTTGTTTTGGTTGTTAAATGGGCGGGTACAACTTCAAGGTGGTTTACGAACAGATTAAAGTTACCTGCAGGTGCTCGATATACACTTAATATTATGAAGGATTTTTTGTGAAATTCTAATCCTGTTGTACATGCTTCCATATGCTGTTCTAGGAAAAATTTATTAATGTTATGTTCTTAAGTTTATGACAGTTCCTGATGAATGTGTCCAACTCCTCCTTTCTCCATTTCTGATCTGCAAAAGTGAGATGCTAACCTAAACCCTGTAACCCTTAAAAGTTCTATACCAGTAGTCACATGATGTTCAGAGAGTCAGTTTATGTCAGCTGGGTTTGAAGACTAATTCATCTACGCAGATAATTAATTCATTTATTTTATTTTTCAGTCCTCGAATATTTCGATGCAGTAAAGATAGCTGACATTTCACATTGACTGAGTTAAAAGTTTTGTCTCAAGTGCAGATAGTGTTGAGGATCAGTGGACAAAGTTCAAAACCATGGTACAATATGCGTTAGATGAGTATGTGCCAAGCAAGATCGTAAGAGATGGAAAAGAGCCACCGTGGTACAACAACCGAGTTAGAAAACTGCTGCGGAAGCAAAGGGAACTTCACAGCAAACATAAACATAGCCAAAGCCTTGCAGACAAACAAAAATTACGCGAAGCGAAATGTAGTGTGAGGAGGGCTATGCGAGAGGCTTTCAATGAATTCGAAAGTAACGTTCTATGTACTGACTTGGCAGAAAATCCTAAGAAATTTTGGTCCTATGTCAAAGCGGTAGGTGGATCAAAACAAAATGTCCAGACACTCTGTGACCAAAATGGTACTGAAACAGAGGATGACAGACTAAAGGCCGAATTACTAAATGTCTTCTTCCAAAGCTGTTTCACAGAGGAAGACTGCACTGTGCTTCCTTCTCTAGATTGTCGCACAGTTGACAAAATGGTAGATATCGAAGTAGACGACAGAGGGATAGAGAAACAATTAAAATCGCTCAAAAGAGGAAAGGCCGCTGGTCCTGATGGGATACCAGTTCGATTTTACACAGAGTACGCGAAGGAACTTGCCTCCCTTCTTGCAGCGGTGTACCGTAGGTCTCTAGAAGAGCGAAGCGTTCCAAAGGATTGGAAAAGGGCACAGGTCATCCCCGTTTTCAAGAAGGGACGTCGAACAGATGTGCAGAACTATAGACCTATATCTCTAACGTCGATCAGTTGTAGAATTTTGGAACACGTATTATGTTCGAGTATAATGTCTTTTCTGGAGACTAGAAATCTACTCTGTAGGAATCAGCATGGGTTTCGAAAAAGACGATCGTGTGAAACCCAGCTCGCGCTATTCGTCCACGAGACTCAGAGGGCCTTAGACACGGGTTCACAGGTAGATGCCGTGTTTCTTGACTTCCGCAAGGCGTTTGACACAGTTCCCCATAGTCGTTTAATGAACAAAGTAAGAGCATACGGACTATCAGATCAATTGTGTGATTGGATTGAGGAGTTCCTAGATAACAGAACGCAGCACGTCATTCTCAATGGAGAGAAGTCTTCCAAAGTAAGAGTGATTTCAGGTGTGCCGCAGGGGAGTGTCATAGGACCGTTGCTATTCACAATATACATAAATGACCTGGTGGATGCCATCGGAAGTTCACTGAGGCTTTTTGCAGATGATGCTGTGGTGTATCGAGAGGTTGCAACAATGGAAAATTGTACTGAAATGCAGGAGGATCTGCAGCGAATTGACGCATGGTGCACGGAATGGCAATTGAATCTCAATGTAGACAAGTGTAATGTGATGCGAATACATAGAAAGATAGGTCCCTTATCATTTAGCTACAAAATAGCAGGTCAGCAACTGGAAGCAGTTAATTCCATAAATTATCTGGGAGTACGCATTAGGAGTGATTTAAAATGGAATGATCATATAAAGTTGATCGTCGGTAAAGCAGATGCCAGACTGAGATTCATTGGAAGATTCCTAAGGAAATGCAATCCGACAACAAAGGAAGTAGGTTACAGTACGCTTGTTCGCCCAATGCTTGAATACTGCTCAGCAGTGTGGGATCCGCACCAGGTAGGGTTGATAGAAGAGATAGAGAAGATCCAACGGAGAGCAGCGCGCTTCGTTACAGGATCATTTAGTAATTGCGAAAGCGTTACGGAGATGATAGATAAACTCCAGTGGAAGACTCTGCAGGAGAGACGCTCAGTAGCTCGGTACGGGCTTTTGTTGAAGTTTCGAGAACATACCTTCACCGAAGAGTCAAGCAGTATATTGCTCCCTCCTACGTATATCTCGCGAAGAGACCATGAGGATAAAATCAGAGAGATTAGAGCCCACACAGAAGCATACCGACAGTCCTTCTTTCCACGTACAATACGAGACTGGAATAGAAGGGAGAACCGATAGAGGTACTCAGGGTACCCTCCGCCACACACCGTCAGGTGGCTTGCGGAGTACGGATGTAGATGTAGATGTAGAAAACTGGGAAGAGTTAAAATATCTGCTGACTGTTGAAAATTCGTAACCAATACCTGTTGATGCTGATGTAATAAGGTAGAATTATGTTTTTTGGTCTCTTTCTCAAACTGAAAGTTTGTGTCAGTCCTAACCTCTCTTAAAATTTGGTTTCTTTCTGTCCTCACTACCCTAAAAAGGGTCTTTTCTGAACCCTATAACCACTGGTATTTAATCACTCATGACAGTGCCTCCCCCTTTAGCTTTCCTGATATTTTCCCAACCAGTTTACCCGTCCCCTTCATGTTGAGGTGAAGGCCATGCCTAGTATAATCCCACCTATTGAGAGAATCAATAGGTCTGAAGCCTCCTTGGTATTCACGTAATTCTTCCTCTAGTTGCTCTTTGGTCATCTTGTATAGGATTCTGAAGAAAATCTTGTACGTGCAGTCTAAGAGAGAGATACGTCTGTAATTATCTGGGTTGCTTTTATGTCCTTTTTTGAGGAGTGGGTGGCCTTTTTTGAGGAGTGGATGGATTACGGCTGAGGTCCAGTGTTCGGGAAACTTTTCTGTGATCCAGATTTTTGTTAGGGCTATGTGTAAGGATGTTCGAACTGTATCACTGGCATATTTCCACATTTCTGCAAAACCTTGGTCTTCTCTGCACGCCTTATAATTTTTCATCTCTCTGAGTGCCGTTTCCACCTCTTGGATTGTTGGAGGATTTATGAGATCAGGTGGAGTCTTGATGGGTGTGTCTGTATTAATTGCTAAAAGTTCCTGGGGCTCTTCACAATTCAGAAGTTTACTAAACGCTTCTGTCATGATTTCGTCATTTTACTTGTCATTATGTGCCATTTTTCCATCTTCCCTTTTCAACATTAACATGGGAGGGGCAAATTTTTGTGATTGTCTTCCTAACGTTTTGTAAAAGTCTCTGGAATTGGTTTTATGGTAATTTTCTTCTATTGAGTCGACTCGATCTTTCTGTGATTGTCTCTTGTTTTGCCTGATAATTTGTGTGAACTTTTTCCTGATATTTTTGAGGCTGGTCGTATTTTCTTCCGTTTTGTGTGTTTCAAATTTTAGCCATGCATGGTGTCTTTCTTCATGAATTTTGCGAAATTCTGAGTTCAACCAGACATGTCTTTTACGTGGGTTCAACGGGGCTAAATGTACGTAAACGATTAAATATCTGAGCCAGATGATGAAAATCCTTTCCTTCCTTCCCAGACATCACCAAAATATCATCTGTGTAAACATAACAGAAATCTAAGTCCCTGGTGATCTCAACCACGAAACGCTGAAAGGTCTATGCTGCGTTGCACAGACCAAAAGTATCCTAGTGAACTCGAATCGCCGGCCGCGGTGGTCTAGCGGTTCTAGGCGCGCAGTCCGGAACCGCGCGACTGCTACGGTCGCAGGTTCGAATCCTGCCTCGGGCATGGATGTGTGTGATGTCCTTAGGTTAGTTAGGTTTAAGTAGTTCTAAGTTCTAGGG
Organism: Schistocerca gregaria; assembly: GCF_023897955.1. Classification (NCBI taxonomy): domain Eukaryota; kingdom Metazoa; phylum Arthropoda; class Insecta; order Orthoptera; family Acrididae; genus Schistocerca; species Schistocerca gregaria. The sequence continues at coordinate 932,208,284 of NC_064921.1, forward strand.
GACTGATGACCACAGATGTTAAGTCCCATAGTGCTCAGAACCATTTTAACTCTAATAGGCCGGAAGGTGTTGTCACCGCTGTCTTGAGGATATCTTCTACGGCAACGGGGACCTGATAATACGCCCGGATTAGATCAATAATGGAATATATAGCCTTACCATGAACAGTGGCAGAGAAGTCTTCTATATGTAGCACGGGATACGGATCCGGGATGGTCCTCGCATTGAGCTGTCGGTAATCTCCACATGGACGCCATCCGTTCTTCTTCGGTACCACATGGATCGGGGCTGCCCAGCTGCTGCTCGAAACTCTGCAAATTCTCACTTGCAGCATACTGTTGAGTTCCGGCTTCACCACTCGCAAATTCTCTGGCGTCAAACTTCTAGGCCTAGCGTGAGATGGCGGACCCGGCGTGGTCAAAATGTGATGCGCCGTTGTGGGTTTAACCGGCGGGAGGGTCGGCGACTGCTGCATGATTTTGGGAAATTCCTTCAGTAATCGTTTGTACGGTGTGTCTCCTGCTACTGTGCGGACCGTCACCGGGGTGACGCAACACACCCTCCCTGGAGTACGCAGGTTTGTATTGGAGTCGACCAGCTGTTTGCGTCGGAGGTCCGCTATCGGATCAAAGGCTGCGATATATCCGCTACAATGAAGCGCCGCTCAAATGTACGGTGTAGTCCTAGTTCAAGCAACAATGTGACCTGACCGTATGTTTTAATTAGAGTAGTTAGCGGCAGACAGACAATAGTAGTCGCAGCTCCGGCGTGGTACGCGAGTTTCCGGGTACACGGACACGTCTGCCCCTGTGTCCACTGGGTATTGTACTTCCGTGTTGCGATCTGTGATAAGTCTACATGCATTACCGGTATGAGAAGTTGTTGCTGCTACGTTTTCCGCTTCGTATTTCCACTTGCAGGGTGGTGTATACACTTTCGCGCGTCTTTGCCAAATTTCTTGTGGTTCCGGCAGAAATTTTGTGCCGATGGCGAGCGGTTACGACTTCTTCACGACTGGCGGCGCGGTGGATGACGTGTGTACGTCGTTTGTAATGCGACTACTTGCTGGTAAGCGCCGCTGACTGTGACTGGACTGCCACTGCATACGTATTTTGTTGCCGTAGTGCCAGTGTTGACACGTTTGTTGCGGGATACATGTCGACGATTGTAATATTTCTGGCTTATTCAGCCATTTGTAATATATCAAGCTCCAAGAAGCTGTTCCCAGAGCAGTGGAGATGCAAAAAGTGTATAGATGACGAAATGTGGTGTGAAGTACTCGTGACAGATGTTAGATTCGGTACCATTCCCGTGAGAAAGACCGCCTGCATAATGCTACTGTTCTGTGATTGGCTGCTGTGTTCGGAGCAAGGACGACAAAACGTTATAGTATAGTTATTATTATTAGTTAAACTACGAATTGAAATGACTTCACTTTTTAATATAAATATCTCTCAACAGCTGATTATCAATCAGTCATTTTAGAATTATTAAAAACAAATTAAATCAATAACAAAAGACTGACGAAATTGCAGACGAAGCACTTCGGTAGCGTTAGGGTCACGCCTTTTCTGGTATGGCGCGAGAAGTGTTTCGGGCTGTTCATCACTCTGGATTACGTAGTCGAGATGAACAGACATGTTGTCTGTCGTAGGATTTGTTTCCAATTTTTATTTAAGTTTCTGTTCGTCACTCTGAATTAGGCAGTCGAGATGTACAGTCATGTTGTCTGTGGCAGGATGTGTTTGCCAGTATTAAGTATTAAAAGATTCACTCCGGTAGTCATGAGGCACAGACAGTTGCCACAAATAGTGTAAAGATACATTTTCGTAAACATTGTGTTTGATCATATACTTTGCTGTATCAGAAGGTGTTGTATTAAGGTCATGTAGTCTTATCGTGTGGCTGTATTAAAATACGCGAGTGGCATCCCAAAGAAGTGATACTCGTACATTATTTCAGAACAGAACCTTGCTAAAAGTCAGTTTCAGCCTCAAGATACAGAACCTACGATTTGCGTGCTGTTTTCTGCGCTGGGGACCTCAACTAGAAGACAGCAGGTTAGTGAACTATAACAGAACCTTCGTATTCCACACAGTGCAGTGGAAACAGCTAGGCGCCTCACGTGTACTGCATGCACAGAACAAATGTGCTCAGTGACACGTCATCTGCAGTAATGGTTCAAATGGCTCTGAGCACTATGGGACTTAACATCTGAGGTTATCAGTCCCCTAGAACTTAGAACTACTTAAACCTAACTAACCTAAGGACATCACACAAGCAGGATTTGAACCCAAATGTTTTTGGAGATATGTAGATGATACGTTTGTGGTATGGCCGCATGGGACAGCAACGCTTCCCTTTCCTGCAACATCTGAACTTCCTCCATCCAAGCATCTGCTTCAGCATGGAGGTAGAGAAAGATGGTGAGCTCCCGTTTCTGGATGTTTTGGTTCGTAGAAAAGGAGACGGCTCCTTGGGTCACAGTGTGTTCCGGAAACCTACGCACACAGACTTGTATTTACAAGCTTCGAGCTATCATCATCCCTCAGAGCACAGCGGTGTATTACGGACGCTAGTGCATAGGGCTAGAGCCATCTCAAATCAGGACAGCTTGTCGGCAGAGCTTAGCCATCTCCACTCTGTGTTTGTCCAGAACGGGTACTCCGAGAAGCAGATCCGGAACGCATATCGACCAGCACGCTCCAAACCTCAAGAAGACCCTGAAGAAGCAGAGAACACCACGAGGTTGGTTTTCTACCGTATGTCGGTGGCGTGTCTTTTAAGATAGGCAGAATTTTCAAGAAGTATCGGATTAAATGTGTTTTCCGGCCTCCAGCACGAGTGCAATCAATGCTGGGCTCTGTTAAAGACAACCTCGGCCTGAGAAGACCAGGAATATATAAAATCCCGCGCCAATGCGGGAAGTCTTATATTGGCCAGACGTGTCGGACGATCAAAGACAGATGCGACGAACATAAACGTCACACGAGGTTGGGTCAGACAGAGAAATCTGCGGTTGCTGAACACTGCCTTGACACGGGACACTGCATGAATTACGAAGAAACCAAGATCCTCTCGCATGCTTCCACATACTGGGACTCCATCATCAAAGAGGCGGTCGAAATACGTATAAACAGTGACTTAATAAACAGAGACACGGGGTTTCACCTGAGCAAAGCCTGGGAGCCAGCCTTGGCGGCACTAAGGAATCGTCAGCCGCAGAGTGGCAACCGCACCGAATTAACGCAGATGGGAAGCCTTAGCGCAGATGCTTAAATCGCCCGCCAACACCTCGCGCGCGCGAACGGAGTCCGTCGCTCCCGGCCGCATTTTCCCGCGCCGCGGTGCGCTTTCGCAGACCGCGACCCGTTCTCCAGCAGAGGGCTCCGATATTCGACGCTGTCTACGATTGGTCTTCGTTGACGTCATGCTTCGCTGGCGCCTGCGCTGCTGTAGAAAGCCAGCATATAAATTGGCGAGCTTCTCAGCGACGCGACAGTAGCACCTGAAGATGGCGGGCAGTTGTCTCGCTGAAATATTGCGCGGTTTCTACAATATTATCCGGCGTAATTCCCGTGAACCTATCAAGCAGGATTTGAACCTGCTACCGCAGCGGGAAAGAACGTTCTCAAGCATATCGAGATATGTGCTTCCTGTAACAGTGTTCTCGACTCAGAATAATGGACGAGACTCCTTTTCCCGTGAAACTGCACAAAACGCATTAAATGTTGTACAACTTCATGGTGTTGTTCCGTACCCCATATTGTCACTTTATGACGGTTCACCTTTCCATTTAAATGGAATGTTGCCTCGTCACTACACACTAAGCGTGGAAGAAAACAGTCATCCTCCATCTTGCCAAGAACGAAATTACAGAATTCCACACGTTGTTGTTTGTCACCTTCACAAAAAGCTTGCGGTAGCTGAATTTTGTATTGTTTCATCTGTAGACGTCGACGCAACACACGCCACACGGACATCGGGGCCATGAGCTGTCGAGCTGCACGGCTAACGGATTTCTGCGGACTCCTTGTGAAATTATGGCGGCTGCGTTCGACGCCTATGTCAGACACACGGTGATGGCCCGGCGATTTGCCGTTACACAAACACTGTTTCTCGGAATTGTTCATCCCATCGTGAAATGCTCTGTGCTGCAGAAGGATCCACACCATACGTAGTACGAAAGTCATGCTTAACAATTATTACTGACCCGAACTGCGCAAAACGTAGACCACAAAACGCTTTGTTGTCCCGACACCATTTTTTCTAGAACCGAAGTGGGCGCACACTATTGCTACATAGCGGGAATCGTGTAAAACTAGAGAGCTTGCTCTTTCCAACTGCGTTGTTCACGCACGTATCTCAAATAACATGATAGTTATGTTTTTTTTTTAAATCGGATGATTCTTTTTGATATACCCTTTAAAGTGATTAGGGAGGGATATAATGTGATGAAGACTTTATATATATATATATATATATATATATATATATATATATATATATATATATATATACTTGCTGTGACTGAAATATAGTAGGCTTTGAGTCACTCTATACATGACAACTTTGGGCGGTACTATTTGCCGACATAGCAGTGAAACTTTATTGAGTGGTTGTCAGTTGAGGTAGTGATAAAGACACAGCAATATGATCCATTTTCTGAGTCTGCCATCAATATTTTCAGTTATACATTTTCTATGAACCATGGAACTTGCCGTTGGTGGGGAGGCTTGAGTGCCTCAGCGATACAGATGGCCGTATCGTAGGTGCAACCACAACGGCGGGGTATCTGTTGAGAGGCCAGACAAACGTGTAGTTCCTGAAGAGAGGCAGCAGCCTTTTCAGTAGTTGCAGGGGCAACAGTCTGGACGATTGACTGATCTGGCCTTGCAACATTAGCCAAAACGGCCTTGCTGTGCTGGGACTGCGAACGGCTGAAAGCAAGGGGAAACTACATCCGTAATTTTTCCCGAGGACATGCAGCTTTACTGTATGATTAAATGATGATGGCGTCCTCTTGGGTAAAATATTCCGGAGGTAAAATAGTCCCCCATTCGGATCTCCGGGCGGGGACTACTCAGGAGGACGTCGTTATCAGGAGAAAGAAAACTGGCGTTCTAGGGATCGGAGCGTGGAATGTCACATCCCTTAATCGGGCAGGTAGGTTAGAAAATTTAAAAAGGGAAATGGATAGTAGTAATGGAGGAGTAGGTTTAATAATGAATAAAAAAAATAGGAGTGCGGGTAAGCTACTACAAACAGCATAGTGAACGCATTATTGTGGCCAAGATAGACACAAAGCCCATGCCAACTACAGTAGTACAAGTTTATATGCCGACTAGCTAGGCAGATGATGAAGAAATTGGTGAAATGTATGATGAGATAAAAGAAATTATTCAGGTAGTGAAAGAAGACGAAAATTTAATAGTCATGGGTGACTGGAATTCGTCAGTAGGAAAAGGGAGAGAAGGAAACACAGTAGGTGATTATGGATTGGGGCTAAGAAATGAAAGAGGAAGCCGTCTAGTAGAATTTTGCACAGAGCATAACTTAATCATAGCTAACACTTGGTTCAAGAATCATAAAAGAAGGTTGTATACATGGAAGAATCCTGGAGACACTAAAAGGTATCAGATAGATTATATAATGGTAAGACGGAGATTTAGGAATCAGGTTTTAAATTGTAGGACATTTACAGGGGCAGATGTGGACTCTGACCACAATCTATTGGTTATAACCTGTAGGTTAAAATTGCAAAAAGGTGGGAATTTAAGGACATGGGATCTGGATAAGGTGAAAGAACTAGAGGTTGTACAGAGTTTCAAGGAGAGCATAAGGGAGTAGACAACATTCCATTAGAACTACTGACGGCCTTGGGAGAGCCAGTCATGACAAAACTCTACCAGCTGGTGAGCAAGATGTATGAGACAGGTGAAATACCCTCAGACTTCAAGAAAAAATATAATAATTCCAATCCCAAAGAAAGCAGGTGCTGACAGATGTGAAAATTACCGAACTATCAGTTTAATAAGTCATAGCTGCAAAATACTAACGCGAATTCTTTACAGACGAATGGAAAAACTGGTAGATGCGGACCTCGGGGAGGATCAGTTTGGATTCCGTAGAAATGTTGGAACACGTGAGGCAATACTGACCTTGCGACTTATCTTAGAAGAAAGATTAAGAAAAGGCAAACCTACGTTTCTAGCATTTGTAGACTTAGAGAAAGCTTTTGACAATGTGACTGGAATACTCTCTTTCAAATTCTGAAGGTGGCAGGGGTAAAATACAGGGAGCGAAAGGCTATTTACAATTTGTACAGAAACCAGATGGCAGTTACAAGAGTCGAGAGGCATGAAAGGGAAGCAGTTGTTGGGAAGGGAATAAGACAGGGTTGTAGCCTCTCTCCGATGTTATTCAATCTGTATATTGAGCAAGCAGTAAAGGAAACAAAAGAAAAATTCGGAGTAGGTATTAAAATTCATGGAGAAGTAAAAAGTTTGAGGTTTGCCGATGACATTGTAATTCTGTCAGAGACGGCAAAGGACTTGCAAGAGCAGTTGAGCGGAATGGACAGTGTCTTGAAAAGAGGATATAAGATGAACATCAACAAAAGCAAAACGAGGATAATGGAATGTAGTCAAATTAAATCGGGTGATGCTGAGGGAATTAGATTAGGAAATGAGACACTTAAAGTAGTAAAGGAGTTTTGCTATTTAGGAAGCAAAATAACTGATGATAGTCGAAGTAGAGAGGATATAAAATGTTGACTGGCAATGGCAAGGAAAGTGTTTCTGAAGAAGAGAAATTTGTTAATATCGAATATAGATTTATGTATCAGGAAGTCGTTTCTGAAAGTATTTGTTTGGAGTGTAGCCATGTATGGAACTGAAACATGGATGATAACTAGTTTGGACAAGAAGAGAATAGAAACCTTCGAAATGTGGTGCTACAGAAGAATGCTGAAGATTAGATGGGTAGATCATGTAACTAATGAGGAGGTATTGAATAGGATTGGGGAGAAGAGAAATTTGTGGCACAACTTGAATAGAAGGAATCGGTTGGTAGGACATGTTTTGAGGCATCAAGGGATCATGATAACTAGTTTGGACAAGAAGAGAATAGAAACCTTCGAAATGTGGTGCTACAGAAGAATGCTGAAGATTAGATGGGTAGATCACGTAACTAATGAGGAGGTATTGAATAGGATTGGGAAGAAGAGAAATTTGTGGCACAACTTGAATAGAAGGAATCGGTTGGTAGGACATGTTTTGAGGCATCAAGGGATCACAAATTTAGCATTGGAGGGCAGCGTGGAGGGTAAAAATCGTAGAGGGAAACCAAGAGATGAATACACTAAGCATATTCAGAAGGATGTAGGTTGCAGTAGGTACTGGGAGATGAAGAAGCTTGCACAAGATAGAGTAGCATGGAGAGCTGCATCAAACCTGTCTCAGGACTGAAGAAAACAACAGCAACAACAACAACAACAACGGAAGAATATCAGTGGGAAGCAGGCTTTTCTACTGGGGACTATTTGACAGAATTTGATTTCAACACAGCTTACAGAAATTCATGTATTATTCAACGTTGTTTCATAAAGAAGTTTTGCTTTTCTATTCAACGATTTTCAATCGACATTCTACAATCATGATTGTTATGCACTACTAGCAATATTTTTCTTGTACGAACATTGAATAAGTGAAGTGATATATCTTACCTATAGACTGAGTAATACTTAGCTCAAAATTTTCAAGTATTCATTTCATATTTAACTACATGAACTGCTTTCTGTATCAGTGCATTACAGCTTCAAATATGTGCATAGGACAAACCAGTAACTTTAATTTTGTATTTTCCGTTTCATGTTAAATGTGATTACTTGTTCTTGTATTTTTCCTTTATTTATGACTGATGTAGAATTTTGCAGTCTAATTTGTGTAATCTACAGAAATCATCCTGAAAATTCTGGCCAGAGAGGCCTAGAGGTAATGTAAGGGATTTGTTTTATAGAGGAAATTGTAATTTTGGTAATATTTTGGATGCCACGCGGAAAAGCAAAGCTTCAATAGCATCTGAGTAATAGCGGGAAACACCTCCGCCAAACAGGCTGCACTGCAAGAGACTGTGTTAGTAGAACCTTTGCTTGTGAGTATCGTGCAGTCTAGGGCAGAGAGAGGAGGAGCAGAGTTGTATCTTGTGAAAGATGGCCGTGCTTTGTGCCGGCAATAATTTTCTTATATTATTTTTCATTTATGGAGAGATATTTTGTAAGTCATTCAGAAGACTTCAAGAGACACCGTAGTAGCGCATTTACCGAGGCATCCAAGCGTAGCAATTAATTTGGCGAGGGATTTAGAATAGGAGATTCTTTTTGGCATCGTAACAGTGTGTCATTTACTGATTTTTCTTCAGAGATGGATAGCAAACGTGTTTATAAGAAAGTAAAAAGAATTTGTGCCTGTTTTTCCATTGTTAATGTGAAGTGAATTTTTAGTATTTCAAGTATTAAAATATTTTGTCCCAGTCATGTAAATTTCTGTTAATACAGTTACTTTATTGTTTGTCCATCAATCAGCATACTTCACGTACGTAATTTTGCTTTCCCTTGTTTCCCAGTAACAGAACTTTAATTGACATTAAAAAAATTTATTAGCACAGACGTTCTGTAGATGTCTTTATAGTTTAAAGCACGCACTGCACATCGCGTTGCTAGTTTATTTTTTACCTAGCATAGCAACAGGAGCCGCAGAAGTTTGGAGATAGCATCAGCACAGGATTTATTCATTGCGAAAACAGGTAGGCCATTTATAATTTACGTTTGATACAATTAACATTTCAACAATGACATACATTTCAGACAGGGCATTTTTGGTAGTTATTTATATTTCATATTTTTCTCGCAGTCAGATTGCTTGTATTATTGCTAACAGGACCGTTTTCTGAAATTTAACAGATCAGACTCTACTTTCGCCACGAGCGTTGCAGTACCCAGTTGAATGTTGCATTTCTGATTAACTTTTTCGTTACTGATCACTTTTCAAGAATTACGAGATTGCTTAAATACGAGCTTAACTGTTTCTCTCATCACGAGTTCAACTTCAGATTACCACACTGACAAAATGACCGTGCATATAACTATACATTACCATACAAGAAAAACGAATTAGCCACTTTCAACACGACACACCAGCTGTGGGAGCTGGTCGATGGGCGTTGGTGCGGAACGGACAGCGCTCCATCGGCACAGGTAGCCCAGCCCGATCTACCGTGCTTTAAAACTACCACGGTATGACGAACATATGCAGTGGAACCAAAGTAGTAGAAGTCTAATAAAAAACGGAAGCTGTTGCGTAAAAAGACTGCAACGGCCACTCATTGCGTTATATCCGAACATTTATGCCCTCTATATGGACATACAATTAATTACGTCAATATCAGTGCTTTACTGCAAAAATTCATAACTATTACCCTTTTCAAAGCATCTTTAAATGAGGGTTTTAACCTTTGCTTGTCAAATGGCTGTTCTTTTTAGATCCGAAGTTTGTCAGCGCCATATGTTGCTCATTTGGCCTTTACCATCCCTCTCTTTATAGTTTGTCTTCTTACAACCACCGTATTATGATTATTTGCAACCTAATGTATGCATACACTAGGTTTTTCATTTATGTTGAATCCATACAATTTTACTTCAGTATACTTTAGATGTTCCTTTTTTTATTATGTATGTGGTGCTTTTAGTTGAGTATGTTCACGTTAGGCCGGCCGCGTTGGTCTCGTGGTTCTAGGCGCGCAGTCCGGAACCGTGCTACTGCTACGGTCGCAGGTTCGAATCCTGCCTCGGGCATGGATGTGTGCGATGTCCTTAGGTTAGTTAGGTTTAAGTAGTTCTAAGTTCTAGGGGACTGATGACCTCAACTGTTAAGTCCCATAGTGCTCAGAGCCATCTGAACCATTTTTTTGTTCACGTTAGTTTTGCTTTGAAGTGAGCCTAATAGGGCCCAAAAGTTTCAAATATTTTCAATTTTAATTATCTACCCATTTTATGCATAAAATTTTTAAAAAATCGCAATATTATAACCTACTCTTTGGTGTAATAATTGCCCACTCATTTGTGTAATTTGTTTGCAATAAAATAGTTTGGGCTGACATAATTAATGGACTGTCTCTGTCGAGGGCGGGCATGCACTTTTTACTGCGGTAGACCTTAGCTGTTCAATATTTTCAGTTTTAATTGTTTACCCGTATCATGAATTTTTTAAAAATCCATATTTTAATGTAATAAATGTTCACTGATTTTTGTAATTTTTTAAAAGTAAAACGGTTTTGTCTGACGTAGTTAATTGTATGCGTGTTTAGAGGGCGTGAATCTTCGGATATGAACCAACGAGAGGCCGTTGCAGTCTTTTGTGAGCAACAGCTTCAGTTTTGTATTAGACTTGTACCACTTTCGTTCCATTGACTGTATCTTTTGTAATGACTGCTATACCAGTACGTATTTCTGTGTTCAAATTGTCGTCTAGATGCGCCTAAACTATATGTCATTGTGACCACACTAGGTTTATAATGGTAGGTAGTCTTTTACGTATACCTTGTATGTGGCACTGGCTTTCAGCACAGTTACTTTTCCGGCTTCTTGTTTTTGTATTACCTTTAGCACTGATGATGAATGTTCTGTTGCTGAAGTCGATCTGCTATAAAATTTAGATTGTTCGCAAATAATCGCTGTTCTTCCTTCGAAACATTAGACCAATTACAGTGTAGATGGCATTGGAAGAAACTCTAGTATGAAATACAGTGGGAAATGCAATGTATCAATTAAGGTGTAAAAGTGACTTACAATTTATCGCCTAAGCTGCATCTACATTGGATTACTAACATAAAATACGGGAGACTCGGATGAAACATGGTGGGCACTTAGAAAGCGCAACACGTCAGCTCATCGCAATCTCTAAATACCTGTTCCTCACCAGCCGCACGTGTTGAGAGACTGACAGGTCCGAAACACATATATAGAGAAGCGCGGCTCGCCGCTATGAATCGTACACAGAGGCCGGCGTTTTATTTGTTTGGGCGTCGACAATGGTGCTCGCCGATGACTACTTGCAGCAAAATAAAAAAGTAGGCGTTCAATCCCCACACCACTTGTGACAGCGGCCTGTTGGCCAACACATTAACACTGTGCCTTGTATACTTAATGTACGTGTGACAGCGGTAATTACACACACACACACACACACACACACACACACACACACACACACACACACACACACTTCACTCTGACATACATAGCGTCAGCAAAGCTAGAAAGAGCATTGTACGCTACAACTACTACAGCAATGCGGAAGAGGCCATTATACCACATGTAGATCTTGTTACATTGCAATAGATACTAATGATGCCTGGAAATGCTGTGGATTCCTAAACAAAATGGGAACCAGCCGCGGATTAAGGGCTCAGTTCAGGATTGGGGGAGGGGGGGGGGAGTAGGACTGCTGTCATACTGCTCCCCTCCCTCCTCTCACACCCACAAATAGAGCTTGCTGTCAAACTCACTTTTAACGAGATTTTTGGAAAAATAACAACATATTATTGTATTACAACATTTTACATATTTTGTTTAAAATTGCACTTTGTTCATCACTTCAGCATGACTTCCAAGAACTTACATTTTAGATAAATACAACATCCGGAAAACACTTGTCGATAAATCTGAGAAGTACCCACGTCAAGTAAGTGTTTTAAGAACTATAATAACAACAATACAAAGAAGGTAACTGCGAATAAACCATGGATAATAGAAGAAATACTTCAGTTGATCGATGAAAGAAGAAAGTACAAAAGTGTTCAGGGAGATTCACGAGCGCAGAAACACAAGTCACTTACGAATGAAAGAAATAGGAATTGCAGGAAAGGTAAGGCGAAATGGCTGCACGAAAAATCTGAAGAAATTGAAAAGGAAACGATTGTCGAAAGGACTGACTCAGCATGTAGAAAAGTCAAAACAACCTTCGGTGAAATTAAAAGCAAAGGTGGTAGCATCAAGAGTGCAATGAGAATTCCACTGTTAAATACAGAGGAGAGAGCAGCAAGCTGGAAAAAAGTACACTGAAGGCCCGTATGACGAGAAAGACTTGTCTGGTGTGATAGAAGAAGAAACAGGAGTCGATGTAGAAAAGATAGGGGATCCATATTAGAACCAGAATTTAAAAGAGCTGTGGAAGACTTAAGATCAAGTAAGACAGAAGGGACAGACAACAATCCATCAGAATTTCTGAAATCATTGGAGGATGTGGCGACAAAACGACTATTCTCGTTGGTGTGTGGAAGCTGGTGATATACCACCTGACTTTTGGAAAAATATCATTCACACAAGTCTTGAAACTGCAAGAGCTGATAAGTGCGAGAATTACCGTACAATCAGCTTAACAGCTCGTGAGTCCAAGTTGTTGACAGGAATAATATACAGAAGAATGGAAAAGACGATCAGTTTAGCTTTAGGAACGATAAAGGCACCAGATTTGTTGCGGTTGATTATGGAAGCAAGACAAGAAAAATCAAGACGCATTTATAGGATTTGTCGACATGGAAAAAGAGTTTGATAATGTCAAATGGAGCATGCTGTTCGAAATTCAGAGCAAAGTAAGGGTAAGCTATGAGGAGGGACGGATAATATACAACAGGTGGTGGTGGTTAGTGTTTAACGTCCCGTCGACAACAAGGTCATTAGAGACGGAGCGCAAGCTCGGGTTAGGGAAGGATTGGGAAGGAAATCGGCCGTGCCCTTTCAAAGGAACCATCCCGGCATTTGCCTGAAACGATTTAGGGAAATCACAGAAAACCTAAATCAGGATGGCCGGAGACGGGATTGAACCGTCGTCCTCCCGAATGCGAGTCCAGTGTGCTAACCACTGCGCCACTTCGCTCGGTTATACAACAGGTACAAGAGCAAAGAGGAAATAAGAAGAGTAGACGACCAAGAATGAAGTTCTAGGATTAAAACGAGGGTAAACCATCGATGTAGTCTTTCGTTCCTATTGTTCAATCAGTACATCGAAGAAGCAATGATGGAACTAAAAGAAAGGTTCAAGATTGGAATTAAAATTCAAGGTGAAACGATATCACTGATAACATTCGCTGGTGACATTTATATCCTTAGTGAAATTGAGGACGAATTAGGAAGAATTATAGGATCTGCTGAACGGCGTGAACTGTCTACTGAGTATAAAATTTGGATTGAAAGTAAACTGAAGAAATACGGAAGTAATGAGGAGTAGCAGAAATGAGAAGAGTGAGAAACTTAACATCAAGATTGATGATCACTAAGCATATGAAGTCAAGTAATTCTGCTGCCTATTTAGCAAAATAACCAATGACGGATGGAGCAAGGAGGACATGAAAAGCAGATTAGCACTGGTAAAAAGAGCATCTCTGACGAAGAGAAATCTACTATTATCAAACATAAGCCTTGCTTTGAGGAAGAACTTTGTGAGATTGTACGTTTGGAGCACAGCATTTCGAGTTTGCGCCGGAGATAAGAGTTACTGAGATGGATATGGAGAGTCCATTGAGAAACAAGGAGGGTTGGCAGGAGGGCAAGGAAGTTGGTGTCAGAGGCATACAGGAGAAAACAGATAGGGACAGGTGGACGTGGTATATGAGACATGTAGAGAATACAATATTTAACAATGGTAGTCGACAAGCCTGCCATATGTGAAGTGCAGTCAGTGATATGGCTTCTGAATGCACAGAATCCATCAGCCACTGGCGTTCTCCATGGAATTTATGAAGTGAACATTGAACAGGTAATGAAGTAGCAATAGCACAGACAATAAACAAAGGGCGAGGTAATGTGTAGGAATAGGGGCGCAGTAGGCGACCGTTGCTCGTAACAAAATAAATTGCAATTGTAGTGGAAGAAATGCAAAAGAATAGCCAATTCATCAAGATCAACATTTGTGTTTAATGTTTTTACCTGCCCGCCGCCGTAGTTGAGTGGGCAGCACGCCGGCTTGTCATGCTGCGGGACCCCGGGTTCGATTCCCGGCTGGGTTGGAGATTTTTATCCTCTCAAGGACTGGGTGTGCGTGTCGTCTTCGTCATCCTCATTTCATCCTTCATCGATGAAGTGGCGTCTACCCGCCGAGAGGCCCTCGCCACACGACCTTTAAGTTCACCAAGTCTGATAGCGTATACAAGGGAATGAACTGTGTCAGATGTTGCGTGGTCACTCTGAAGGACACGTACCAAGTATTTATAATTAAAATGATGGTGTTCGGAATGCAGGTTGTATAAGTCGCAGGACTCTGAAACATCATAGGTAAGTTGATTAATCGGTGCGCTCGCGATGTATGCTGAGAAAGTAACTTCTACCACCAGGTGAAAATATGGCGCTTTAAGCAGTCAGAATGTGGTATGGGTGCAGGAAGGAGAGATGGGGGGGGGGGGGGGAGAGGGAAGGGGGAGACGATCAAACACGTGATAACGGTGGTGCTGGCACGCCTGTTAGGGTATGGTCAAAAGTTATTGTGTGTTCAGAACGGTCTCCCGATTCACTTACGTGCTCCATCCGTGACAGGGTATGGCCGACAGCCGCTCGCAGCATATCCTTTGTAACCAGAGTGATAAGTCATCTTATGCTATCCTTCAGATCAGAAACAGTCCTGATACATCGTGATAGACCGATCAATCAGACATTTCCACAATCTGAAGTCATTTGGATTTACATCAGGGGATATGGAAGGCCACACATCTTGAAAGTGCCTAGAGATGATGCGGTCGTTAGCGAAGATTTTTCGAAGCAAATCTTTCACCTGGCAGCCGACATGTGGTGTCGCCCCATCTTGCATGAACATAGTGATACAGATGCAAATGCGTTCTTGCAAAGCTGGAATCACGTGATACACGAAGAAGTCCTTATAACGTGCAGTAGTCACTGTACACCTAATAGGCCCTGGAGGTGTCATCTCCTCGAAGAAAAACGGACTGAGAAAGGAAGGGCTTGTGAAACCACACCACATAGTCACATAAGCTGAGTGCAGTGGATGTTCCTGCACAACATTCGGAAAAATATCATTCACACAATTCCGAAGATTGCAAGAGCTGATAAGTGCTAGAATTACCGTACAATCAGCTTAATAGCTCTTGCATCCAAGTTGCTAACAAGGATAATGTACAGAAGAATGGGAAAGAAAATTGAGAATGTACTAAATGAGAATCAACTTGTCTTTACAAAAGTTAAAGGCGCCCAAGAGGCAATTCTGACGTTCCGGTTGATAATGGAAGCAAGACTAAAGAAAAATCAAGACACGTTCATACGATTTTTCGAACTGGGAAAAGGGTTCGATAATGCACAATGGTGCAAGATGTCCAAAATTCTGAGAAAAATAGGAGTAAGTTGACGGGAGAGGCGAGTAATATACAATATGTACAAGAGGATACAGGGAATAATAAGAGTGGACGATCAATAACGAAGCGCTCGGATTAAAAATGGAGTAAGACAGTGATGTAGTCTTTCCCCTACTATTCAATCTGTACATCGAAGAAGCAATGATTGAAATAAAACAAAGGTTCAGGAGTGGAATTAAAATTCAAAGTGAAAGGACATCAGTAATATAATTCGCTGATGACACTGTTATCCTGAGTGAAAGTGAGGGATAATCACATGATATGCTGAATGGTTGGTTGGTTGGGGAAGGAGACCAGACAGCGTGGTCATCGGTCTCATCGGATTAGGGAAGGATGGGGAAGGAAGTGGGGCGTGCCCTTTCAGAGGAACAATCCCGGCATTTGCCTGGAGTGATTTAGGGATATCACGGGAAACCTAAATCAGGATGGCCGGACACGGGATTGAACCGTCGTCCTCCCGAATACGAGTCCAGTGTCTAACCACTGCTCTGCTGAATGGAATGAACGATCTAACAACTACAGAATATGGATTGAGAGCAAATCGAAGAAAGACTAAAGTAATGAGAAGTAGCAGAAATGAGAACAGCGAGAAACTTAACGTCAGGATTGATGGCCACAAAGTGGATGAAGTAAGGAATTCTGCTACCTAGGCAGCAAAATAAACAATGAGGGACGGAGCAAGGAGGTCATCGAAGCAGACTGGCAAGACGGGCATTCCTGACCAAGAGAAGTCTACAAGTATCAAACATAGGCCTTAATTTGAGGAAGAAATTTCTGATTATGCGCGTTTGGAGCATAGCAATGTGTGGCAGTGAAGCATGACCTGTGGGAAAACCAGTACAGAACAGAATTGAAGTATTTAAGATGTGGTGGTACAGGCAAATGTTGAAAATTAAGTGTTCTGCGCAGAATCAGAGAGGAAAGGAATACGTGGGAAACAGTAAGAAGGAGAAGGGACAGGATGATAGGATGTATGTTGAGAGATCAGGGAATGAGTTCCATGGTACTAGATGGAGCTGTAGAGAGCAAAAACTGTAGGGGAAGACGGAGATTCTGATACATCCAGCAAGTAATTGAGGACGTAGGTTGCAAGTGCTCCTCTGAGATGTGAAGAGCTTGGCACAGGAGAGGAATTCGTTGGCGGGCCGCATCAAATCAGTCACAAGATTGGGCCACCTCCTTGTCCCTGCAGCGCCATCTAGTTCACCTCTTTCTTCAAATTTCGTGATCGTATTCTTTAGCCCAGTTATTGACATGGGACCTCTTCGCAGCTATTTCTGTCCATCTCATTCCCTCAATGCAGCGCTGCTATTGCTGCCATTGAGATGAAACAACTTTACCAGCGAAGCACGGTCTTTCTTCTCAACAGCCACTGCGTTTCGTACAGAAAACTTCAATCTTTTACACCAACGTACACTTCACAATAGTGACAAACAGTATACTGACATCAAAAGAGGGAACATTTCACTTTCCGACAGCTTACAGCATCATATTTTCTTCTGGTGGCAGAAAGTGGAACTACTGCTTTTTTCAGTACACGACCGCAACGATTTATGAACATACCTATGGCGTTTCAGCGTCCTGCAGTGCGTAATGCCAAAACTGCAGCTCTCGGAACACCGTCCGTTTAGTTACACTGAAGAGCCAAAGAAAATGACACACCTGCCTAGCCGGCCGTAGTGGCCGAGCGGTTCTAGGCGCTTCAGTCTGGAAGCGCGCGAGCGCTACAGTCGCAGGTTCGAATCCTGCCTCGGGCATGGATGTGTGTGATGTCCTTAGGTTAGTTAGGTTTAAGTAGTTCTAAGTTCTAGGGGACTGATGAACTCAACTGTTAACTCCCATAGTGCTCAGAGCCTTTTGAACACCTTCCTAATGTCACGTAGCGCCCCCGCGAACACGCAGAAGTGCCGCAATATGACGTGCCATGGACTCGACAAATGTCTAAAGTAGTGCTGGAGGGAACTGACACCATGAATCCTGCAGGGCTGTCCATAAATCCGTAAAAGTACGAGGCGGTGGAGGTCTCTTCTGAACAGCACGTTGCAAGTCACCCCTGATATTCTTAACAACGTTCAAACCTGGGGAGTTAAGTGGCCAGCGAAAGTGTTTGAAGTCAGGAGAATGTTCCTGGAGCCACTCTGTAGCAATTCTGGACGTGACAGGTGTCGCATTGTCCTGCTAGAATTGCCCAACTGCACAATGGACATGAATGGATGCAGGTGATCAGGAAGGATGCTTACGTATGTGTCACCTGTTGGAGTCGTATCTAGACGTGTCAGCGGTCCCATATCACTCCAAATGCACACTCCCCAAACCATTACAGAGCCTCCACCAGCTTGAACAGTCCCCTGCTGACATGCAGGGTCCATGGGTTCATGCGGTTTTCTCCATACGTGTACACGTCCTTCGCTCTATACAATTTGAAAGCGCATTCGGGAGGACGACGGTTCAAAACCGCGTCCGGCCTTCTTGATTTAGGTTTTTATGTGATTTCCTTAAATCGCTTCAGGCAAATACCGGGATGGTTCCTTTGGAAACGGCACGGCTGACTTCCTTCCTCATCCTTCTGCAATCCTTTGGGACCGATCACATCGCTCTTTGGTCCCCTCCCGGAAATCAACCAACCAACCAACCAACCAAAAATTTGAAATGAGACTCGTCCGACGAGGTAACATGTTACCGGTATCAATGCCGGTGTTGACGGGCCCAGGCGAGGCGTGAGGCTTTGTGTCGTGCTCCGAAAGCGCATATCGATGATGTTTCATTGAATGGAGCATACGCTGACAGCTGGCTGGAGTGGCCGAGCGGTTCTAGGCCCTACAGTCTGGAACCGCGCGACCGCTAAGGTCGCAGGTTCGTATCCTGCCTCGGGCATGGATATATGTGATGTCCTTAGGTTTAAGTAGTTCTAAGTTCTAGGGGACTGGTGACCTCAGAAGTTAAGTCCCATAGTGCTCAGAGCCATACGCTGACACTTGGCGATGGCCCAACATTGAAATCTGCAGCAGTATGTGGAAGGGTTGCACTTCTGTCGTCGTTTCTCCCCCCAGTGTTCAACCTGAAAATCGAAGGAGCAATGACGGAAATAAAGGAGCGGGATTAAAATTCAGAATGTAAGAATATCAATGACATTCTGAATTTTGATCCCACTCCTTTATTTCCATCATTGCTCCTTCAATTTTCAGGTTGAACACGGGGGGAGAAAGAACGCATCCGTAGGCTCTTTCTAATCTGTATGTTTCTCTTTTGGTCTGTCTCTCTCTTCGTTCTTTTACAATGTTTATATTGTCTATTGCCAATCTATCGATATTAAAGGTGTTCCAAAATTATCTTGACAGCTATGATCACATATATTCCAGACATGGGGATAAACAGAAATGTTTGGTTTGGGGCACAAAGTTCACAAACACCTGAAGTTTTAGTGGCCGTGTGACACAGAGTGTGACATATTTAGCACGTAGGATATCTAAGCGATATTCCAGTTCCTCCAGCCTAGCATGTCGTCGTTAACGTGTGCAATTGCTGTTCTGACGAGAGCTCGCATTTCGTGCAACCTCGCACCGGGGTTTAATAGAACGCCTCCTTCACACAGTTCCAAAGCATAAAAGAAACCTAATGGGTTATTCCTAGATACTTTGGGGGCCAGTAAATAAGTCTTCCTCTGCCAATCCAGCGACCTGGAAATGTGTCACCCAAAGCATTCC
The DNA here is from genome assembly GCF_023897955.1 of Schistocerca gregaria. NCBI lineage: Eukaryota > Metazoa > Arthropoda > Insecta > Orthoptera > Acrididae > Schistocerca > Schistocerca gregaria. The sequence goes on from NC_064921.1 coordinate 932,227,405, forward strand.
TGACGATCGAGGCCCAGTGAGGAGGGCACCATTCTGCTGCAGCGTGATGTCAGGTTACAGTACTTCGACCTGTGGAAATGCACACTTTTCCAACATGTGCAGATAATAAATCGAAATTATTGATGTCTCTTCAAAGAAAAACGGTCTCACCATAGTTCTGTGTTTGGCCTGACGCATAATTTTCACATTAAAGTGGAGTTATCAAGGCCTCAAATCCGTAAATTATGTCATATGAAAGGAAGCTTCTTCCGTGAACATCAAGTTTTTCAGATAAACCGGGTCATTGTCAATGAGACTCACAGGGGGAGGGTCCAATGCGACATGTCGAAACGTAATCTGAAATTTTTCATTCAGGGGGAGTACACCGAAAGAAATGCAATTTCAAAATTTTAGCTGCTAAGACGCACTGCAAGTAGTTTTAAAAAAATGGTGAAGTAATTTATTTTTGCCACACGAAGAGCCGCTTATAACAGCGGGTTGTACAGGCCTTTCTGCTTAGAGCGCGATTTGACGAATAAGCAGACGTAGCCGTGACAAGTGGACGTAGCGGGAAGTCTAAAGCGCACACATGTGAATTTTAAGCACTTAAACCGGAAACGTCTCAAATCATTAATGTTTTGAACATCTCTCAGTTCGTACTTGCAGATGTAATTGTTACACAAGTGGCTGGCAGAGGAAAGGAAATGAAGGCAGTGTATGGTGTTATACTACAGACGACTTTCCAGCAGTTCCTATTGCACAATTCTTATCATAATTTTTGATTAATGCATATTTTGGTAACAATGAAACAGTTTCTTGTTTATTGACTGTAGTCATTGCAAAACTGAGAAGCGTCTATTGAATGATGAAAATAAACATTTGCCTTACACCCGGCACACTTATATTCATACATTAATGGATTCAGGCACTTCAGACTAATTACTAGTTTCACTAGACGGAACTGGAATGGAGTAGGAAATTCTCGTGGCCGTTGTTCTGCGTACCAGGCATACTTTATCAAATTCGTAAAATGTGATGACGCATACTGACAGTGCAGAAGTGACTGAAGTTAAACAACACTGTTCTGCTGATAAACCTGAAATGACAAAAAGCTGTTTGAAATCGTATTGTCTGAAAATTGTCTGAAAAATAATTTACACTGTTTAATTTTTTTTTAATCCGGAGGTTATTGACGCATTATGGAGTCACCACCAGCATGCACAGTGCCTTGTTGACATCTTGGGCCCATGGCTCCATGGGGTCAGTGCCACACGCAAACCCTACGATTAGCTTCAAAAGAATCGGGACTGCTCTAGCCAAGCCACAATTGTCCAGTCGTCTTGGTTCCAACCGATATGGCCACGAACCCACGAGAGGCGGTGCAGGCGATGTCGTGCTGATAACAAAGTTCATCTGCTGCCATACACCATTAACGCCAAATTTCGCCCCACTGTCTTAACGGATACGTTCGTTGTATGGCCCTTATCGATTTCTGCTTGTCTGTTAGCGCTGACAACTCTTTGAAAACGCTGCCGCTCTCGGTCGTAAAGGTAGGCCGTCGGCCGCTGCGTTGTCCGTGGTGAGAAACTGTGGATCTTGGAATACTGAATTCCCTAACGATTTCCGAAATGGAATGTCCCAACTACTATTCCGCCCTCAAACTCTATTAATCCCCATTGTGCGGCTATAATCACGCCGGAAATCCTCGTCCCATGAAGCACCTTGGTACAAATGACTGCTCCGCAAATGCATTGCCCTTCCGTACCTTGTGTACACGATATGATCGCCATCTGTATATGTGCATATCGCTGTCCCACGACTTTGTCGCTCAGAGTATTACGGTTGAAGGAGCTGATAACTCTGTGTATGCCCTCTTCTTTACGGTCCACAAGCATGCGACATACCGTTAATGCAAGGCTGAACACGTGGAGAGCAAAACCGCTAGCAGCCGGCCCCTGGCAGGTTAACTGGTAATAACTGTTCCCGGGAGCCCGCCCGTTAAGAGAGTCGCAGAGAGTTACCTGGCCGAATCAAATATACAGCTCGCCATTTACGAGCCGAGCCTGCGCGGCGGCCTCTTTTTGTTTGGAGCGTCGACATCGGCGTCGGCGAACGACGGCGCGCTGCAAAAAAAAACAAAGGGAGCCCGCGTGTCGGTCAACATGTTAATAGAGCGCCCGGCGCCGGCCGTTGTTTAGGGACAACGCCGCTACACGTAATTTACACGTGCTGCGCCAGAGCGCGCGCGCCACTGCAGCGCGGCGCGCGCGGCGTTTGTTTTCCCGCTGCCGCAGCCGCTTCCTCCATTACGGACGTCCGCCAGGGGCGCCAACCGTGTGGTTTTCGATATTTTTAATACCGGCCCTTGCGCTTCAATCCTTTCATACTTTTGTTTATTGTGTCATCAAATTTTAGCTCCATTGTAACTCGTGAATGAAGTAATTTCTGGTACACGCGAGTGTGACATAACTTTACACGCCGGTCCATTATTTCGGGGTTTGCCTTTCATCACTGAACTTGCTCCCCCACTCCCTCTCTTGCAGAGCCGGTGGGGGCGGCGCAGCTGGTGATGCGTTGATTTCCGCCGTTAAACGTCCACCCCCCCCCCCTTCCCCCCTTGCGAACTCCATCAGCGTTATAAACGGAAGGAAGAATCGCGAAGGGCGGTCACTTTTAGATAATGTAAACCCTGACAGCTTTTAGCGATCTGAAAGGGACGAAGATAACACACATTTGGCAGAGGCAGTGATGAGGTAGATTAATGTATTGGGGTCGGTGGTCTGTTGTTGATGATGGCAATCTTTGAAAACTTTAACTTGAATAAACCCCTTCTCCACCCTATACCATATTCGGTTGAGATCAGCATATCTCAGTATACCGATCGAACAAGTTATCAAATATCTTGGCCTCTGTATCGAACGAAAGTTTACTTGTTCCAAGTATGTGAAGCACATCCTACAAAAAAGTGAAAAGGCATGACTTTGTATCCTACGCAGATCAGGCCGTATATGGACTACCGTTGCCAATGCTATGGTTCAGCCACTGATACTGTCCTACAGATCCTTGACAGATGCCAGTATAAAGCTACTAACGGGGTACTATGCGGTCAACCCCCATGAATGTCCTGCTCGTCGAAGTTAAGATCTTCGCTCGAATTTAGAAGTCAGTACATTGGATCTAAATATCCTCACAACTGACCTAAACAAAATGCATGAGTATTTCACCAAATGGAGGCTAATACAAAATCCCACCAAGACTGAAGTCAGCTATTTCATTTGAACAACATAATAGCGGGATATGAGCTGAAGGTTCATATGAATAACAGTCAACTGCGATATCAGGCACATCCAAAGTACCTGGGGGTCACTCTAGATAGGACATTAGCCTTCAAAAGACACCTGGAAATTGTATCCAATAAAATAAGCTCACGGAAAAGCCTCATTCAGAGGCTCTGCAGCACTAAATGGGGAGCAGCAGCAGACACTCTACGAACCTCTGAACTCGCCTTAGTGTACTCTGCAGCCGAGTACTGCGCACCAGCGTGGTTAACCAGCAAGCATGTAAACAAGGTGGACACCCAGCTCAACGCTGCTATGACAACCATAACTGGATTCATAAAGACTACCGGACTATATTGGCTTCCAACACTTAGTCATATAGTTCCACCCTCCCTGCAAAGACAGGAAGCTCTGATGAAGGAATACACAAAAATAATGAATACCCCCTACTTCCCATCCATGAAGATGTCCCAACTTTGGAAAGAATACGACTCCGCTCCACAAATCCCCCTTTAAGACTGGCACGAACAAATATCAGCTGCCAACTTCAGCATGGATACTAAATGGTACGAGAGCTGAAGTGATAATGCCTCCCCTGACATCCGTGAACTTATCTGTCCATCAGAGAAACCTAAGGGCTTTGATCTTCCGCGACAGCTATGGAAAAGCCTAAACTGAATCCGAACAGGACATGGACTATGTGAACACAATCTATACAAGTGGGGAAAGCTCCCCAGCTCTAGCTGTGACTGTGGGGTACCTAATCAAACAGTACAGCATATCGCCCAGGACTGTGAATTAAGAGCCTACAAGGGTAGCCGGGCTGACTACTTCAACGCCACACCGCCCTGCCTCGAATGGATCACCAATTTGGTCGTCAGAATTTGAAGACTAGTGTAATGCAAAATATTTGCTGTGATGTTACTTTTTATTGTGTTTATGTAATATATTTTATCTGAATATGTATCCTTCACTTATGTTTTTATAGTGTATTTTATCATGTAATTTCATAATGTAATAAGTGTAAAGCATGTGTGTAGCACCATACGCTAAATAAATAAACAAATCTCCTCAAATGCGCAGAATCTGGGTAATATCCTTTGTTTTCGAAGAGTCAGATGGCCACTTTTCGGACAGCCGTCCGGCACCCGACAGGGAACAGCATGTTAGGAAGCAACAGTCGCCGAGGAAACGGAAGAGACAATGCCACACCCCTTCTGATGATTGCGTCAATCGGAAGGATTGAGTCAATGGTGCGAAGCTTATTTTTCGAGTTATTCTGGTTTGTCAACTTAAAATTTACACTCTGTATATTGAAGCTCCAGAGAAACTGGTTCAGGCAGGCGTATCCAAGTACAGAGACATGTAAACAGGCAGAATACGGAGCTGCGGTCGGCAACGCCTATGTAAGACAACAGGTGTCTGACGCAATTGTTGGATCAGTTACTGCTGCTACAATAACAGGTTATCAAGATGTAAGTGAGTTCAACTCGATGTTATACTCGGCGCACGAGCGATGGGACGCACATCTCTGAGTTAGTGATGAATTGGGAAATTTCCCGTACGACCATTTCACGAGTGTACCGTGAATATCAGCAACCCGGTAAAACATCGTATCTCTGACATCACTGCGGCCGGGAAAAGATCCTGGAAGAACGGCATCAACGACGACTGAAGAGAATCGTTGAACATGGCAGAAGTGCACGTCTTCCGCAATTTGCTGCAGATTTCAATGATGGGCCATCAAGACGTGTCAGCGTGCGAACAATTCAACGAAAAAACACAATCGATATGGGCTTTCGGAGCCGAAGGCTCACTCGACACGCTTGATGACTGCACGAGACAAAGCTTTACGCCTCGCCTGGACCCGTCAATGCCAACATTGGACTGTTGACGACTGGAAACATGTTGCGTCGTCGGACAAGTCTCGTTTCAAATTTTATCGAGCGCATGGTCGTTTACGGATATGGAGACAACCTCATGAATACATGTACCCTGAATGTCTGCAGGGACTGTTCAAGCTGGTGGAGGCTCTGTAATGGTGTGGAGCTTGAGCGTGTGCAATTGGAGTGACATGGGGCCCCTGATACGACTCTGGCAGCTGACATTCGTAAGCATCCTGTCTGATCACCTGCATTCATTCATGTCGATTGCGCATTCCGATAGACTTAGGCAATTCCGTCAGGACAATGCGACACCCCACACGTTTTGAGTTTCTACAGAGTGGCTCCAGGAACACTCTGTTGACTTTAAACACTTCCGCTGGCCACCATACGCCCCAGACATGAACATTATTGAGCATATCTGGGATGGCTCGCAACGCGCTGTCCAGAAGAGACCTCCACCCCCCCCCCCCCCCCCACACGGATTTATTGACTGCTCGGCAGGATTAATGGTGTCAGTTTCCTCCAGCACTACTTCAGACATTAGTCGAGTCCACGCCACGTCGTGTTTCGGCATTTCTGCGTACTCTCGGGGGCCCTACACGATATTAGGCAAGTGTACCAGTTTCTTTGGCTCTTCAGCGTTATATATACAGGGTGTTACAAAAAGATACGGCCAAACTTTCAGGAAACATTCCTCATACACAAAGAAATAAAATATGTTATGCGGACATGTGTCCGGAAACGCTTACTTTCCATGTTAGAGCTCATTTTATTACTTCTCTTCAAATCACATTAATCATGGAATGGAAACACACAGCAACAGAACGTACCAGCGTGACTTCAAGCACTTTGTTACAGAAAATATTCAAAATGTCCTCCGTTAGCGAGGATACATGCATCCACCCTCCGTCGCATGGAATCCCTGATGCGCTGATGCAGCCCTGGAGAATGGCGTATTACATCACAGCCGTCCACAATACGAGAACGAAGAGTCTCTACATTTGGTACCGGAGTTGCGTAGACAAGAGCTTTCAAATGCCGCCATAAATGAAAGTCAAAAGGGTTGAGGTCGGGAGAGCGTGGAGGCCATGAAATTGGTCCGCCTCTACCAATCCATCGGTCGCCGAATCTGTTGTTGAGAAGTGTACCAACACTTCGACTGAAATGTACAGGAGCTCCATCGTGTGTAAACCACATGTTGTGTCGTACTTGTAAAGGCACATGTTCTAGCAGCACAGGTAAAGTATCCCGTATGAAATCATGAAAACGTGGTCCATTGAGCGTAGGTGGATGAAACTAAAATGAGCTCTAACATGGAAATTAAGCGTTTCCGGACACATGTCCACATAACATCTTTTCTTTATTTGTGAGTGAGGAATGTTTCTTGAAAGTTTGGCCGTACCTTTTTCTAACACCCTGTATGTATACTGTTATCTCTTTGTACTGCGTTTTTGTATTAGGCACGAATGCATTTTATAACAGAATCATTTTTTAAGGTTTGAGGATAGCAGCAAATCCTGACGAAACCGGTTATCTTAAACAAAGAAATATTAATACGATTTAGGCTGTTAAATGTTTTTAGCAAGTTAAAGAGAGCGCTCCTTCGTTCTTCTCAAAATGAGAAAATTCAAAGAGACGAATCTAATGGCAATAAATTAATCCCCACCGGATAATGAAATTTAGATCAGTATGTAAGGTTGTTGCATTAATTTGTTCTGAAAGCGGTGCTGATAGACAATAAAAGCGGGTTAAAAGCTGTGAGCTATGTGGGGAAGTTAACCTTGCATTACTGAGCAACTGTTTCACCAGGTATCCATTCTACCTTACCAAATTCCCAACCAGACTAACATTAATTATAATCTTTTAATAGTCATACGACAACTGGTGATTATACAGTATATATATAAAGAGAATTTAAATAAGAAGAAATAAATCAGTATATATATGGAAATTTATTTTAACATTGATCATTGAAATTTCAGCATATTAAACTTGATTCATAACTAAACTGGTGCCTTATTTAGGATTTTGAAAATGTGAGATTGTAATCTTACAGAACACATCAAATATGGAGCCAACATTGGGAAACTGCATACAACACTGCATTCATAAAATAACACACGAAGAACGTTGAAACATATGGAAGAGGAAATTAACCACAACCAACCGATTCAATTTTCACCCAAAGAAGTAACATTCGTAGCGCAATCCTGTCCGTCATGTAATTACCACACACTGGTATACTAAATTCATACTAACTCTCTGTGAAATCTTCCCGAAAAGAATAGCTGAGGGCTACTTTGATGATTACACCACATGCTTCACGTGGTCAACTTGGTTTACACAAAGAGTGTACTCCACAATAATCTTGATAATTAAAATAAATTAGATCGAAAAGCAATTTACAAAAGAAAAACCTCGAACTGGTTACTATCGTCTTACTATTAACCAATTGTATAAGCACGTGGTACTGGTATCACAAAGTACACCCCACGTGGGTTGAACATAAAGAAAAGTTGCTATATTGAAAAATATTGTCAAGACGAGACGTTATAATCTCACGCACATTCGCATTTAAGATTGATGATCTTAGTTAGAGTTACTGATCAACACGTGGTTCCATTTTACTCACAAAGTAGTGACAAAGCAACTCCCGGAATATATTCTGAACTTCACACTTGAATTACACTGCGTTGCAATTTAAGATAGCATTAGATATTTTAGAGCTAAACTGAAATAAAGGTCATTAAATTTTCAGTTAGGCTGATCTTAAGAAATCCATTGTCCTACGGACTTAGCAGACACGCGCTTACCCGGAGATCTTACCACTTCAGACGCTCGCTGCAGACAGACTGGCCTGCGGGGCTCCTACCGAGCGTGCTTCCCGATACAAAACGGAAGTGACCGGAGAGGCAGCTTCCTATACCAACATGACAAGGGACGGACAGGACAATACTAAGGATAGAAACCTCTTTGCTTCTAGAAAGCTTAGCTACCTGTTCCGACGTTGGTCCTACTGTTCTCTAGCAGACAGGCTTGTCTGCTACCATCCAGCATCCAACTAGAAATACATTTGCTCATTCATCCTCTCACACAGAAGGGAAGGGGGATGACAGTATCTTATCATATACAGTATAAACAAGAAAGCGGATGTAGGTTCCGTATGAGACTGTGTGACATGAATTACATATAAACTGTGTTTTAAAGTGTAGTAGTGTGACAGATCGTTCTTGTTTACGTGTAAAAGTAACACGTTTCACTGCTCAGTCTCCTCCCAGATAGAAACACCACTGTAAATTTAGAAGAGGAATTTATGCCGTAAATGACAACAGATTTAAGAAATTAACATGAAAGGAGTCCAACAGAGACCTTTCAAGTACTTGTGACTACCAGTAATTAACTGCATCAAAATTCTCGCTAATTCGTCCCTCGGCACTCCGACCTCTCAGTAATGGAGCCCGCCTCAGGGCACGTGCAAGCAGGAATGACCTGCACCGGTATAAATTGTAGTGTGGAATAAGACTTAGTTAAGTACGATGTTAAACAAAGCTATAAAAGTTTGAACTTGTGCCTTTCTTTACAGTTACGTGTCACGACTTCTAAAGGGAAACGCGTTACTCTCGACGTGAAGCAGGAACTCAAAATTTGAGACAAGTTTAACCGAGGTTCTTCGCAGAAATCCACTGATGTTGAGTACGTGCTTCAGTTTACTCCATTCTCGAGTAGGTGGAGAACCCATCTGCGCTCTTTTGGATTCTGTTAGCTGCCTTTCACTCTTTAGCTTCGAATGGTTTCTTGAATTTGGGCATCTTACGAAATTTTGGCTTTTTCGTTCTCCATTGCAGAGATGTCGGGTGGCCAATGGCCTGCTGTTGCCTCTGCATGGGCTGGTCCGTGGGAGTATATAGGTTGGGGATTTTTCCTGGCCTTTATCATTAGCCTTGGTCAAGAAGCTGCTGGACGATTTAATTTTAGGGTGTGATTTCATCGAAAAACTGGGTTAGTCTTTGATTATTCTGGGCACACCTTCTTCTTTAAGTTCGCTTCTGCAGAGCAGATTGATTTTTGTGGATGTGCTAAATGTTCTGTGCATCGAGATGCCGGCATCCTGGCTGTTGAGGCTGAGCCTAATGAGTTCGATCTCGCCCATCTCTCCCCACATCAGGCCACTCAGTTACAGAATTTGCTACAGAGGTTCCCGGAGCTTCTTTGTGATAGGTTGGGGGTTACTAATGTTCTTAATTACCATATCCGTCTATCTGACGACATCCCTGTTAGGCAGTCTCCATATCGCCTCTCACCCCCTAAGGTCAAGATACTGAGAGCTAAAATATCCAAAATGCTTGAGCAAAGGTTTATTAGGCCTTCGACATCTGCCTATGCTTCTCCCATAATCCTCGTCCTTAAGGATCGGGGGTGGGATTTCTAGCCTGTTGTTGACTACCAGCGCCTGAACGCTAACGTTGTCCTCGAGTCTGTTCCTCTGCCTGATCTTCATATTTCCTTTACTTGGGTTGCTGGTGCTAATTGGTTTACTGTTCTTGATTTGAACCAAGCCTATTATCAGATCCCATTAGCCAAAGAATGTAAACATGTTACAGTATTTTGTACTAATCGGAATCTGTTTGAGTTTAACACGGTTCCGGCCGGCCGGTGTGGCCGTGCGGTTCTAGGCGTTCAGTCTGGAACCGCGAGACCGCTACGGTCACAGGTTCGAATCCTGTGTGTGATGTCCTTAGGTTAGTTAGTTTTAACTAGTTCTAAGTTCTAGGGGACTGATGACCTCAGAAGTTAAGTCCCATAGTGCTCAGAGCCATTTGAACCATTTAACAGGTTTCCTTTGGTTTGGTTACTAGTGCAGCAGTTCTTACTCCTTTGCTGGATAATATCCTTGGGGACTTGAAATTAGTATGTGTTTATAATTATTTGGACGACTTGGTTATTTATAGCCGTTCGTTTCAGGACCATTTGGAGCATATCTAGCAAGTTTTTTTTTTTTTTTTTTTTTTGAGATTGCAGAGAGCGGGTTAACTGTTGAACCCAGTAAATTGACGTTATCCAGGCAGCAGGTGTCCTTAGGTCAAATAGTGTTAGGTATTTTAGGCGTTTTGTCCCTAATTTTTCTCAGTTGGCGGCCCTCTTAAATGAATTGTGCTGGAAAGCAGTGCATTTTCAGTGGGGACCTGCCCAAGAGGCGGCGTTTGAGCACATTAAGGCAGCTATAGCCAACCCTCCCATTCTCGGAGTACCGCGCTTTAATAAAAGGTTTATTGTGCAAACTGACGCATCTAATGCCGGTATTTCAGCTGTCATCCTCCAGGAGTTCGAGGGTCAGACGCGGCCATTAGCCTACGCGTTTCGTCGGTTAACTGGTGCCGAACTTAAATATTCGGTCTACGAGTGCGAGGCGTTGGCTACTTTGTTCGCACTAGAGAAGTACCGCTTCTACCTTGAGCATCGGGTATTTCTGCTAGAAACCGACAATCAGGCATTGACCTCGGTGTTAGCCAGGCCTCGTAAAACTGGCCTTATTCTCAGGTGGGCAGTGCGCATTTCTGCATTTCAGTTTCAAGTTAAAAACGTGAAAGGCACTGAAAATGTCATTGTGGATGTCCTGAATCTACACCTAGTGCGCACACCCGGGAGACAAACGGAGGCAGTCTTAGTTGTAGCGTGTTGGGTGAGACTCCCCTTCTATTTGATGATGTTGCTCAGCCTCAGGATCAGCACCCTGCTGGTGCACCCCTTAAGCAACGCCTCTTGGCAGGGGAAGTGTCGGATGAGTATGTTATCAAGAACGGCATTTTGTGTAAAAGGGTGGGACGTGCTAAGCAATTTAAGATCTGTTTGCCAGTAGCTCTGGTGAACCCAGTTTTCCGTTATTTTCACGATTCATTGGTGGGTGGGCACTTACGAACTTACAATACCTTGCAAAAAATCAGAGAGCATCTGACTTGGCCCTCCATGGACAGCGACGTGAGAGGTTTCTCGGTGTCGCATGTGTAATGTAGCCAAACCTACTAACGCTCGTCAACAGGGTCTGTTGAGTTCTGAGCGCGAATCCTGTGCTATGCACAAACTCTGTATCGCTTATGTAGGGCTCTTACCTCGTACTAGGAGAGGTAATTGATCCATGTTGGTGATTATTGGTGCGTTTTCAGGACTTACCTGGCTCCTTCCGAGCCGTAACGTGACTGTGAAACGTCCCCTTGGAAAAATTATACAAGACTGTGCTTACACTGACACATATTATTTTTAGCGCAACGCAATCTGACTTTCAAAAATCCCTACGAAAGAATGGCCCTGACTAACATTAACTTATACGTTTCACAAATCGCTTACCTCACAAAAATCTTCTTTACTCGAACTACTGCAATACAGCGAGCACCACTACTGCCAGCTAAATAAAAGATTCAAACTACGGAAGGCACTAACTACTGATAGGCATAGTTAAAAAATGAAAGATTTTAATAGAGAACAAACAATGTATTTACCTTAATAGTCATAATATATATAGCAGTTCATGACATCCATTCTTACAAATTCAAAATTCCGCCATCTCTCTCCCCACATCCACCACTGCTGGCGGCTCACCTCCAACTGCGCAACGCTACGCGCCGCTAAGAGCCAACTGCCCAACACTACAATGGGAGACAACAATGCAAACCAGCCACAGACTGCACACAGCACAGCCAGTGATTTTCATACAGAGCGCTGCGTGGCGGCGGCGTTACCAATATAAGAACCCAAACAGGTTACTCACAACTGCTACCACTACTATTTCGCATTTAACTAATGTTTTCTGTATTTTTGGACCCCACAAACAAATAGTTAGTGATAATGCGCCAGCCTTTCTTTCGACTCCCTTCAAGGACTTCTGTTTTCAGAACGGTGTTAAGCATATCACTACTATGCCATATTATCCGCAGGGACCTTTTGCTGAGATGGTCAATCGAAATCTTACACCCACAGTGTGTCGTTCGACAGCTTGATGTTGTTCTCCCTTTATTTTTCTTTGAGTAGTTATTGTGCCTTGACTGTGTTTAGATACCAATTATCAAGACGTAGTGCTGCTGTGATCTTCGTCCTCGCTGATATTTTCAGTTGTGCCATTGGCTGGGTGGAAGGGAATTGGTTAGGTTGCTCGTTGGTTCTTCAGCCATCCCTAGGTCGTGCTGCCACACGATTATTTGTGTTATGCTTGCTTGGCTGCCTGTCTCACCTAACCTGTTGTTAGAGTTTCCTCCCCAGGCTGACCCTTGGAACACTTCTGAGCACCACTGTTCTGTTGTTTAATATTATGATTTTCTTTTGTCTCAAGTACTGTGCAAGGCCTTCAGTTATGTATTAATTTAGTTTGTTTTAATGTTCAGTGTGTGGCCTTCGGGTGAACCTTATGTGAAATATTTTAAGATACAGCCTTCAGCAGCCATCTGAAGTAAAAAAAAAAAAAAAAAAAAAAAAAAAAAAAAAAAAAAAAAAAAATTGAAAATTTTCTCTATCTTAATTTATCAAGCCTTGAGTTTGATATGTTCAGTATATGGCCTTCAGCCAAACCTTACGTGAAATATTTTAAGATTAGGCCTTCAGTCTGCTTAAATTAAAATTTGAAAGGTCTTTGTCTAAAACCTTTTAAAATTTTCTTACTGGTGTTCTTGTTATCTAGGCCTTAAACCCTCAGTTCTTCTATTTTGTAACTAAGGCCTTCAGCAGTATGTATTCCTCAACGCAATTTAAATAACTTGGATTCTGGCCATCAGCTGCATTTTTTTCTGAACTCTTTTAAGGGCATGTGTGATTAAGTGTTTTTAGCAAATAAAGTTTGTATGTTTGTGCAACTTGCAACAACTAATTTGGGCCCCTTTCCACAATCTGATCCGCTCTGCCCTGCGAAACCTTATTACAGTGTGCTGTAAAACCATGGGGAGCACAGAAAGGTGCAACATGCATCTCCTGAAGGAGAGTTACGTCAACATCCGCGGCATTCAGCATGGGATATAGTAAAGCCAGTTTGTAGTTTACGCAAATGGTGTTGACATTGACTGTGGCTATGTGATAAGTCTGGAAAGCTGCCATCGCCAGGAGTACAGGAGATTCAAAAACAGGGGAAGCACAGGGAACTCCCTGTTAGGCATTCCGTGGAAGGTCACATCACTGTGTTGGGGAGAGAGCCGACACCAACAAGGAGGGTCCACCGTTCTGTACACCTCCAGAATGCCCTTAGTGTCGACGTCGTCCGCCCTGGAAACAGAAGTGTCACCGGGCTGGTTCAGTGGAACACTATCAGAGATGCCTCCACAGGGAGCGTCAGACACATTAAGGGAGGCAACCGCATCAGACACAGGTGGGGGATGGTCGGTATCCGAACGTGGACGCTGACTGGAGATGGAGGCGGGGAAGGACATTGCATCGTCAGGTGTGAGGGCGTCAGAGGAGAGCCCTCCAACAGTAGCGGGGTCGCCAGAACCACTATTTTTTATTGCACAATCAGATTCTACATAAAACACTACGTAAATTTTGTCATAAACGTTTGTTTTGATTATTGGTAGTTAGCGCTGTAATTTAAGAAAATCCATGTTCCCATTTTTGCGTGGAAAATGGTTACGGATACATAAAAAATACGTATTTAGTTCGTAAATTTTGATTCGCTAATACTAAAACTCACACTCTGTCGCCATAGAGTGGGGTTTGAGAGAGAGGAATTAGAGTTTTACAAATATTGACTCATCCAAATATGCGGAAAAAATTAATATTTGGGTCAACATTTGTAAAACTCTGATTCCTCTCCCTCAAACCCTACTCCATGGGAAGAGAGGGAGAGTTTTAGTTTCAGCGAATCAAAATTTACGAAGTAAATAACTATTTTTTATTTATCCTTAACCATTTTCCACGCAAAAATGGGAACATGGATTTTCTTAAATTACATCGCCAACTACCAAGAATCTAAACAAATGCTTTTGTCTAGAATCTGATTCTGCAATTAAAAAATGGGGGTTCCCATTTGAAATTTTAAAGTTGCCTCTCACCACATCTCCAGGGGGCGGGCGGGCTAATCTTAGCACCAGCAGATGTCCCCCTCGAAAATAATCAGCTTTGGATTGTACACATTTTTTCCGTGTGAAGCTTATTTTTCGAGTTATTCTGGTTTGTCAACTTAAAATTTACACTCAGTATAGAAGCTATGACAAACCTTTTATAATGTGCTGATTTCATAACAAAAAGATTTTTAAGACCTGAAGATAACAAAATAACGATATGCGACCTAGACGAATATTTTTAGCAATTCGACTCTTTCGTACGGATTTTACGTAAGCTGGGAGACTTTTGGTAAAAACGGTCGTGTAACACTGTTGTTGTTGTTGTTATTGTCTTCAGCCCTGACACTGGTTTGTTGCAGCTCTCCATGCTACTCTATCCTGTACAAGCTTCTTCATCTCCCAGTACCTATCTGCAGCTTACATCCTTCTGAATCTGCTTGGTGTATTCATCTCTTGGTCTCCCTCTTCGACTTTTACCCTCCACGCTGCCCTTCAATACTAAATTGGTGACCCCTCGATGTCTCAGAACATGTCCTACCAACCGATCCCTTCTTCTAGTCAAGTTGTGCCACAAGCTCCTCTTCTCCCCAATTCTATTCAATACCTCCTCATTAGTTATGTGATCTACCCATCTAATCTTCTGCATTCTTCTGTAGCACCACATTTCGAAAGCTTCTATTCCCTTCTTGTCTAAACTAATTATCGTCCACGTTTCACTTCCATACATGGCTACTTTCAGATACGACTTCCTGTCATTTAAATCTATACTCGATGTTAACAAATTTCTCTTCTTCAGAAACGCTTTCCTTGCCATTGCCAGTCTACATTTTATATCCTCTTTACTTCGACCATCATCAGTTATTTTGCTCCCCAAATAGCAAAACTCATTTACTACTTTGAGAGTCTCATTTCCTAATCTAATTGCCTCAGCATCACCCGATTTAATTCGACTACTTTCCATTATCTTGGTTTTGCTTTTGTTGGTGTTCATCTTATACCCTCCCTTCAAGACACTGTCCATTCCGTTCAACTGCTCTTCCAAGTCCTTTGCTGCCTCTGACAGAATTACAATGTCATTGGTGAACCGCGAAGTTTTTATTTCTTCTCCATGGACTTTAATACCTACTCCGAACTTTTCTTTTGTTTCCTTTACTGCTTGCTCAATATACAGATTGAATAACATCGGGGATAGGCTACAACCCTGTCTCACAACCCTTCCCAACCACTGCTTCCCTTTCATACCCCTCGACTCTTATAGCTGCCGTCTGCTATCTGTACAAATTGTAAATAGCCTTTCGCTCCATGTATTTTACTCCTGCCACCTTTAGAATTTGAAAGAGACTATTCCAATCAACATTGCCAACAGCTTTCTCTAAGTGTACAAATGCTAGAAACGCAGGTTTGCCTTTTCTTAATCTAGGGTAGGGTCAGTACTGCCTCACGTGTTCCAACATTTCTACGGCGTGTAACAGTATGAATTAATAAAAACACGTAGCTTCCGGTAGTTGTTTAACGGCGGAGGGAAATGCGCGGAAGACCTCGCCCCACGTCCCGTTTGGCCTGGTCGGCTGTGCTGTCAGCCTGACGCACGCCGGCGGCGTGGTGCACGCCTAATATTCTGCGCCACCTCTCGCTGCCTCGGCGCGCCGGGAGGTGCGGGGCGTGGCTAATGAGCGGCTGCGGCGGCGGGTGGCGCTGCCACTGAAAAATCGCCGCTGATTGCGGACAGGGCCCGGCCAGCTGCCGCTAATGTGGGGCCGGAGCCGTGCTGGGCCGTGCCCTGCTGACTGGCGGGGGGCGACCGAACCGCGCCACACGCCTGCAGCCTGCGGCGGGCAATTCGCCACGTCTCGCGTCTGCGGGGTCACTCATTAAGTTTTAATTATCACCTACAAATAATCAAGCGGTGGCCATGAAACTTGCTGGCGGTACTTTTCCTTCTCTACCTACAATGTACGGTCAAACAGTTACAGGATTTTTTTCATTTCGCGGGCCCTATATATCCGGCGAACTGCAGTCATCATGGGTGCATGAAAAGGCGCCGATTGCGGAGGCCCGTGCACAACAACTTTCGTTGAACGGTCGTTACGGAGGCACTGTTGGTAACCCCTTGGTTCATCTCGGCGGTCATTTGCTGAACAGTTGCACATCTATTCGCCCTTACACATCTCCACAGCCATCGCCCAAGTTGCACCACAGTTATCTCGGAACGGTTTTGGACAGCGCCATTTTGCCATTGACGATATACTTTAACCACAGCGGCAAGCTAATACTTTACAAACATAGTCGTTTAGGAAATGCTTACACGCTTGGCCCGAAATCCAATGATCCTTTGTACATCAGATAAATCGCTCGCTCTCCGCCTTATCACATAGGCTGCCTCCCCCCTCCCCTCCTTACACTCTTTTTATATGTCCTCCACTGCTAGCGCCACCATCTGCCCTCTGTGAGTGGTTATTGCCCGTTCACGTACAAAACAAAGGAGGTGATCACATTAATGTAACTGGGCCGTGTATATCCAAGGGTGTAGTACACTTCATACAAATATTGTGGTGTCACCGCCAGACACCGCACTTGCTACTTGGTAGCCTTTAAATCGGCCGCGGTAGTATACGTCGGACCCGCGTGTCGCCACTATCAGTGATTGCAGACCGAGCGTCGCCCCACGGCAGGTCTAGTCTAGAGAGAATCCCTAGCACTCGCCCCAGTTGTACAGCCGACTTTGCTAGCGATGGTTCACTGTCTACTTAAGCTCTCATTTGCAGAGACGACAGTTTAGCATAGCCTTCAGCTACGTCATTTGCTACAACCTAGCAAGGCGCCATATTCAGTTACTATAATTACTTCAAGAATGTATTCTGAACAGATAATATTGTCAATCATGTACCGTCAAGAGCAACGTTCATCATTAATAGTGAAACGTCCCCTTAGAAAAATTATACAAGACTGTGCTTAAACTGACACATATTATTTTTAGCGCAACGCAATCTGACTTCCAAAAATCCCTACGAAAGAATGGCCCTGACTAACATTAACCTATACGTTTCACAAATCACTTACCTCACAAAAATCTTCGTTACTCAAGCTACTGCAATGCAACGAGCGCCACTACTGCCAGCTAAATAAAAGATTCGAACTACTGAAGGCACTAACTACTGACAGGCACAGTTAGTAAATGAAAGATTTTAATAGAACAAACAATGTATTTACCTTAATAGTCATAATATATATAGCAGTTCATGACATCCAGTCTTACAAATTTCAAAACTCTGCCATCTCTCTCCCCACGTCCGCCACTGCTGGCGGCTCACCTCCAACTGCACAACGCTACGCACTGTTCACATCCAGCTTCCGCTGCCCAACACTACAATGGCAGACAACAATGCAAACCCGCCAAGAGTGCACACAGCACAGCCAGTGATTTTCATACAGAGCGCTACGTGGCGTTACCAATAAAAAACCTAAACAGCCTACTTACAATGGATTAAAGTTAATTATCAAACTTATTACGTCCGATTTCTCAATCCTCATTCTTTGTCATGTTCCAAACCTCACGTCAGTATAGTTCTTCCCTCCTCACGCTAGCCTGCTTGAGCTAAAACGCGTGCATTTTGCCCTCCATTCGTAACACGGTCTTGGCTCTTCTGCTAACACAAAAAACTATAACGTTTGTTGCGTGCCGTCTCCATGGTACTGCAATTTCAGTGACCAGCGGGAAATTATGTTTCAGGTCTGATATGTACAAATACCAACTGCTTATTTATGACTGTCGTGACGATTCCACATGGCCTGAGGCGAATCCTGCGCCGTGGCCTAGTGTGGTATTGCCCCCCTTCGGTACCGAGCGATGTGGCGCGTTCGTTAGCACACTGAATTTTCATCCAGCGCTTCAAATTCTTGTCCTGCCATCCGGATCTAGATTTTCCGTGATTTCCTTAAGTCCCATAGGGCAAATACGGCATGGTCTCTTCGAAAAGACACGGCCCATTCACTTCTCCGTTCTTTAGTAATCCTAGCTTGTCATTCGTCACTATTCACCTCATTGTCGACAGGAGGTTAAACTAATATTCCTCCCATTTTTCTTCCCCGCCACCCCTATTCTCTTACTACCACAGAGCAATAAGCTACTTCCGGCATCGACTGTGCCTCTAAAGTTAGCTGAAGCAAATGAATTTAATACAGTCGCCACATTAACGTTATTAAAATATGACTTTGGAAGGGTAAGAGCGCCCATTAACAAGAAATACTGGATCTTGAAATGATTCCAGAGATAGAGAAACTTAGAAATATGGGAATCCTGATATGTACTGCATATATTCTTCAACGGACAAGTTGTAAAGCTGAAACACACAGAAATCAGATGAGCGCGGGAGAAATCAGGGCTTAGTTCGCACACAGGTTTTACCTTCGTACTGGTCTGTGGTTTTCTGCAACGACAGTAGCCACCGAGCTGTATGGTCCCGGCGTCGGGAGCAGAGACCCATCCTTCGTGGAGACAGCCGCACGACACTTCTCTCCTACACTGCCTGTGTAGTTCACTCCTCTCACAGGGAGATATAATCTCTGTGTTCATCGCCGGACTTGAGCTTAACTCCCTTGTTCCCACTTCTTGCACTAAGAAAACGTCATTGCACAAAACAGCCCCGATACGCAATCAAGCGCCATGTGCGCCATAACTGTCTTATATGTTGTTCTCTTCTGTCTTTTCCCTCGGTCACGTCAGTGACAGATTTAAGAAACTTATCAATCAGTTGCTCGTTGCCTCAATATCAAGCTTTCAGTATTATGAGACGAAACAAAATAATCGTATGACCATGCTATGACCTCTATTTTTTGGAAAACTGTTAACGTAGTGACTTAATCGTTTGAGAGGAGTTCTTCTCCAGCGGCTGCCGGTAGTATTTCGAATCTCGTCGAAATCGGCTGGTCACAGAATTTGGCCTCTTGTTGGTCGAATTATTAAGTTCGATATCAGACAGCAAAAAGTAGTTTTTTTTTATTTTTAACCACACTCGGTATTTAGCAGGAGGTTAGTACCATTGTGGGATAATTTTCCTTCCAAAACAATAACCATCTGGAACTTATTTACCTCTATGATTCTCTAAACTGTTTCAAGGAATAAATATAAGAAAGGCTTCTATTTATGAAATTAGTCATTCTTAAAAAGGAAAACTTGATTCTACTAACAATTAAGGGCTCTTATACCAACACTGGTCTCTTAGCCAGTTTTAAGAATTAACTTACAAAGCAAAAAGAAATCAATTTCAAAAATGTTAAGAAACATGTTTTGAAAGAAAAAGATGATCAGTTAAGTAAACTATAAGGAAAATAATAAACAATGACTTTCAATAAAAATGACAGTAGGTACAGTCGTGGACAAAACGAGCGTGGCCCCTCGCCTTTTCTTTATGCTGATCCGCACAGCTTTGAAGTCTGCTACACAGCATAACAGGCAACGCGACGAAGTGCTACCAACATACTACGTACAGGCGTGAAATTGAAATTTATCAGACTGTTTTCAATCATGTGTAAGACTATATTAATGCTGATTAGTGTGTTAACCACAACACCTAACTATACGATATAAATGAAAGAAGAAACGCCAATTAGTATGAACTGTATTAATAAAAATGAATTTTAGCTTATCGAGATAACATAACTGTTTTAGTAAGACAAGGTACCGGAGATCGTTGCGAATTAGCTAAATATTATGTGCATTCGGTCGCGAAATGGTCTGTGTCAACGTTCAGACCAGTCATATTGGATTGTTGCTGACCTACCACGTCGGCCGTAGTGGCCAAGAGGTTCTAGGCGCTTCAGTCTGGAACCACACGACAGCTACGGTAGCAGGTTCAAATCCTGCATCGGGCATGGATTTGTGTGTCATGTCCTTAGGTTAGTTAGGTTTTCGTAGTTCTAAGTTCTAGGGGACTGATGACCTCAGCTGTTAAGTCCCATAGTGCTCAGAGCCATTTGAACCATTTTTGACCTACCACGAAAGTGTGCAAATTTAGCAACGCGTGAAGATTCATAACGCAATTCAGTTAAAGATCATTCAGTGCCACATTTAAGTCAATTAATATATTGACAAGCGGAAGAAGTAGGCAGTAAAAAGTATGAAATTCGACAAGAGTTTCATATCGACATCTACAGGGCGCTGGTACAGAATGGAAGTAGCAATATAACGTATTGGGGGCGCGACAATTTCTTAAAATTCCTTTACTGATTGTCTGCCTGTATCGAGATTAGAACCGAAAACAAACAAGACCTACCTTGCAGTAGCAAACACCTTTCGCTACGCTAGTAGACAACCCACCAAACAGCCCTCTATTAATACCACAGACATGAATAAGCCGGCAATTTCGCAAAGAAAATGGCAAAATGATCTGCAGTTTCTGTTGCATAGAGCTTTCTGGACTCAAGAACATGAACTGTCAACCTTTATGTCACCGCTTATGTGACAATCATTCGGGATGTTTATCGAAATAACAAAAATTGTTATTAGCTAGTAAATTTAGTAGGATAATTCTGCACCACCCCAGGAAATAAACGGCGACGTAGCTGCCATACGTATTCTATAATGCTTCGAATTCTTCATTAGACGTGCCACAGCCAGAAAACGTTCATTAGCGAAAGTGTTCCTTAAGGTAGCTAACAATGGGATCGCTTGCACATCTAAAACGCGGTGAATTACCACGTGTATAGGCAAATGGATTTTATTTGCAATCCTGTAAATGTGATTTGGATCGAAAACGTAGCTACGATTAATATGCTGATGTATCGACTGCAACTGGAACATTTCGAATGAAGAGTAGGGGAAATTATTATGCGGCCCTCATCTTCAGTAACTGTGGTAGCTATTTTCGTTTTTAGGATTTCGTCACGTAAATCGGTAAAAATGGAACTCTACTAGTCTCACTTTCTTGACCGTCTATCTGTCTGCCCAACCATTAAAACCCGTTTACCTCGAGTATGGGTGGACATAATAAGCGGAAATGTATCACACTTCCTTCGGTATACGGTCCCTTGGTGGTGTAAAAAAGTGAGCTGTGTCAACGCAATCTAAAGATACGGCCGTTTATGTAAAGAAAATTTACGCGAAAGGTCAAAAAATGACTAAGAACTCTGACACCAAACAGCTTGGGTCATCAGTCCCCTAGATCTAGAACTATTTCAACTTACCTAATGTAACACACATCCATGCCAGAGGAAGGATTCGAACTGACGGTGCAAGGAGCTGCGCGGTCCGCGATATGACGCCGTTGATCGCACGGCTAACCCGCGCCGGCAAGCTGTTAATATCTTATGGTGTTATTAAAAAGTTATCACTTCTGGTGAATGATTTTCTCCATAGTTCATTTAAGAAAGGACAACTGAAATATATTTGATGTTAGGGAGCAGGAAGGACGCATAATTCATTTCCCCTTGTCTTTATTCATGATGTTACATTCGCAATATGAGCACACGTACTATACATAACCACACTTTAGATCCAAGTCATAGTCACAGATATGCCAATACAACACATTGGCTTATACTTGAGGTATTTCGTTTCCCACGAAGTGGTGGCAGACGATGCTGTGGAGTCTTCGAAGCGCGAGTTGCTCCAGTGCTAGCTGTCTCAGACATCAGCTGAGCGAACTTGCATAGTATGTTGGTAGCACTTCGTCGCCGTGACTGTTATGCTGTGTAGCAGACTTTAAAGCTGTGCGGATCAGCATAACGAAAAGGCGAGGAGTCTCGCTCGTTTTGTCCACGACTCTACATGAACGAATTAAGTAAGCAAAGTAAGCACTTATTGATGTTCATCACAATTAAGACATGTGTTTCTGCCAATGGAGTGTATTTTACACGTATTATTAACATGTAGAGCACGTTTTTGGACATACGTGGCATTGTGACACTGGAGATGTTGACCTTTTTGTCTGACTCGGTCCCACTTGGACTTGCACAACAGATTCATCGACTATTTTCAAAACTTTTGCAAGGACCTCTATCCTTTGCAGTCTGCAAAACCGTGGAAAAATTTCTAGAATTCATTTCCCAGTCTTTGATACTTGCTGTCATCATTGCCATACCGAGCTGTTTTTTTATGAAATATCGATCCACAATCTTGCTACTCTTATGTTTAAAGGTTTTTCCAGTCAAAATAGCTAGATTGTCTTGCTATTTCTTGGTTTTCTTCGCGAAAATTCTCTTTTTATGCCTCTTCAGAGTCCTCTGTTTGACTGTCAGTTTCATGATCAGGTACTTACTGTTTCATTGTCACTAAACTCGGCTGAATCTTGTATCCAGTGAGTCAGCTGTCTTCACTGGCTGACACTAACTCGAAAATTTTATCGGGTCCCTCCATTTTGTCGAAAACGAATTAATGAAAATTTCGTTGTAAGAAATGTAACATTTATCGCTTCGTGCCGTAGATTTCGATCGCAACAGGTGCATACCTGCACAAATAATGGCCCCTGATTATCACGCGCCTACGCAATGCAAAAGCGCAGCCGTACTAAGATTTCATAGAATCGGGGTGGCAACGATGCAATGGGAACGTAATTGTAAACAAAAGAGTGACTCTTGGAGTAATACATTACCCCACTAATGTAGTTACGGGTGAAAATAGAAAAGATGAGTAGCACGTTGGAAACTGCTTCGGTGAGTCCACCTGCGTTGCAATTCACTCTTCTTCACAACATTTCGACTCTACACCTTGGTCAATGTAGTACAAAAGACTTCTGTCAGCTACACCGATAAAATTACAAGTCACAAGTTAAATGTTGTCGATGTGTCCTTTAGTTCCACAGCAGAGACTGACAGAGTGAGAATGTGGGTCGGAAAATGCAAACTGAAGATGAGACAGAAAGGCGGCGTGCAACTGGCCAACCTTTGGCTGCGAGGACGACTTGCTAGGCGGGACCTGGCCAGCCAAATACCAGTGGCCCTCGTCTGCCGACGGTGGTAATGGCAGACGCTGTGCCACGGATAAATCTCCCGTAAAAAGGTCAGTTCGCACATTTCCCACGGAGGCACACAATAGCACACACGCGCCGACAAAAGTCAAGGCTTACGGGGCTGCAGGCGGCCGGGGTGGGGCGCCTTTGTTTCGAGTTCGCGGGGTGCACACCACAGCCGGGAGACTGCCGCCTCGCCCATCGTCAGATTCTCATTCAGAAATGTTCCAATGTTTGTGAAATCTTAAGGGACTTAACTGCTAAGGTCATCAGTCCCTAAGCTTACACACTACTTAACCTAAATTATCCTAGAGACAAACACACACATCCATGCCCGAGGGAGGACTCGAACCTCCGCCGGGACCAGGTTCTCCTTGTGCTACCTGGCATTCAATTATAGACTGGTTTCATGCAGCTTTCCATGCTAGACTGTATTGTGCAAGTCTCTTCATCTCAGCAAAACCACTTCAGCGTACACCCTTTTAACCCTTTCATGACCAGTGGGGACATAAGTGTCCCACATAAACGTTTCCCTAATGCGAAAGACATCGCTTGTTTCAGCTGTGCATTGTGTGTCTTATGTTTTTTCGTTTTTATGTAATTCTATTCCTTTCTGCAGTACATAAGCTCAATAAAGATATGTAATGTCCTTATTACACTGTTCGTCAGAAATGTACAGTACTGAGCACGTATTTGTTGATAACACACTTTTAAATTCGTTTAGTTCTTTTGCGTTATGGCCAGAGCGCTCAGAGAATTTCTATTTGTGTCTTATTCATATTCGTGTCTAAATGTTAACATTTATATGCTGGGTGATCAAAAAGTCAGTACAAATTTGAAAACTGAATAAATCACGGAATAATGTAGACAGAGAGGTACAAATTGACACACATGCTTGGAATGACATGGGGTTTTATAAGAACCGAAAAAATGCATACGTTCAAAAAATGTACGACAGATGGCGCTTCATCTGATCTTAATAGCAATAATTAGCACAACAAAGTAAGACAAAGCAAAGATGATGTTCTTTACAGGAAATGCTCAATATGTCCACCAGCATTCCTCAATAATAATGTTGTGAACAGCACTGTAAAGCATGTGCGGAGCTATGGTGAAGCATTGGCGTCGGATGTTGTCTTTCAGCATCTCTAGAGATGTCGGTCGATCACGATACACTTGCGACTTCAGGTAACCGCAAAACCAATAATCGCACGGACTGAGGTCTGGGGACCTGGGAGGCCAAGCATGACGAAAGTGGCGGCTGAGCACACGATCATCACCAAACGACGCGAGCAAGAAAGAGATCTTTCACGCGTCTAGCAATATGGGGTGGAGCGCCATCCTGCATATACATCGTACGTTCCAGTAGGTGTTTATGAGCCAGGCTGGGGACGGTGCTATTCTGTAACATATCGGCGTACCTCTCACCCGGCACGGTAGCAGTTTTGGTGTCCATCGCCATCTCTCGGACTTTTGTGAACTTTTTTTTTGTTCTAATAAAACCCCATGTCATTCCAAGCATGTGTGTCAATTTTTACCTCTATGTCTACATTATTCCGTGGTTTATTAAGTTTTCAAATTTATACTGACTTTTTGATCACTCTATATATCCTTCGGAAGGAAGGAAGATTGAGTTTAACGTTCCATCGACATTGAGATCATTAAAGACGAGTATCTGATTCGGTCATGTAATCTTATTTTATTTCCGTTGATCTGATATGAAAAGGAAAGCAGCACAAACTCGTGGTCCATTTTTGTAATGAGTGCTTGGCTTCCCCGTCTCTTTATATTTCTCCCAGTTGAAAGCTGCGTTACAAAAGCAAGGTGGAAAGAAAGTTGGTTTCATTTTCCTCCATTATTACAGTTTCACATGGTGGAACTGTTTACTATTGCATCTTCCAAAAGACAATATGAAAGACGATGCCACCATCTGAGAGAAGCACTACCAGTAGCGTATCTTCCTCCCCGCTGGTCGAACCGGTGTACAGCTCCCATTATAGCTGTGTACCCTGTTACGGATGCAGGACAGAATATACCTAAGTTTGTACCATCTCTATTTTTTCTTATGACGAATATTCTATCTTTTGGGTGGTGAGCAGTTGATAAAACTGTACCTGGCTTATTACCTGGGAATTCGTTTGACACAATAATGGTACTTACTTTCTTCCTTTTACATATACTAATCCCTAGTTAAAGAATTATTATACAAGGGGCGTATGTCTTGCTGGAGTCGAGGAGGAATAAATTTAGGGAAGCATGTATTCCTCCTCGAGTCCAGCGAGACATATATGTCCCTTTTAAAATAATTATAACACAGACGAAGTTTGGAAACATGGCCACACTCATTGTCCATTCCAAAAGCAGAAAACCGATTTTTACTGTTTATGTTCCACGCTTCAGTTCACAACAAGGCTACCCTCCAAAAAATGGTTCAAATGGCTCTGAGCACTATGGGACTAAACTTCTGAGGTCATCAGTTCCCTAGAACTTAGAACTACTTAAACCTAACTAACCTAAGGACATCGCATACACCCATGCCCGAGGCAGGATTCGAACCTGCGACCGTAGCGGTCGCGCGGTTCCAGACTGTAACGCCTAGAACCGCTCGGCCAAACCGGCCGGCGCTACACTCCAAATACTTTCAAAAATAGCGTCTTAAAGTTTTTCAGTAAAGTCTTACTCACTGTTGATAGAATTTATTTTACATCCTCTTTGCTTCTACAATCATCAGCAAAACTCGTCTACTGCTTGCAGCGTTTCATTTCTATTGCATTCCCTCAGCTTCAACTTGTTTAATGCGACTGCAATCCAATATCGTTGCTTTAATTTTTATTGATGTTCCTCTTATAACCTCTTTTCAACACACTGTCCATCCCGTTCAACTGATCTACCTTTGTTGTTTCTGTCAGTTAAAATGTCATCTGCAAAGCATGAAGTAGTTATTTCTTCTCCATGAACTTTTATTCTCTTTCCAAATTTCTTCCTGGTTTCCTTTACTACTTGCTCAATGTACAGATTGAATAACAGGAGGATGGGTGGGGTGGCTGTAGTCCTGTCTCGTTCCCTTGTCACATGCCTCCTTTTCAAGTCCTTCAGCTCTTACAGTTGCAGTCTGGTTTCTATAAACTTTGGAGATACCTTTGTCCTCCTTGTATTTTATCCCTCCTAACTTTGGTTTACTCCAGTCAACACTGTTAAAAAGTTGTTTCTAAATCTACGTTTGCTATAAATGTAAGCTTCCCTTATTTCAGTCTACCTTTTGTGGTAAGTTGTATGGAATGTTTTGCCTATATGCCGGCGAACCCAGAATGGTCTTCTCTCAGGTCAGCTTACACCTGTCGTTTCATCCTTATGTGCATAATTCCTGTTACTATTGTACCTTGTAATAATTTAAAAAGCAGCACAGTTATTACGTTTCTACTATCGCTGTGCGACCTTGTAAGGGTCAAACAGCAGGCAAGCAGAAAATAATAATTGACCTTAAGATATATACCGGATGTTATAAAAATATTAGTTCCCATTAATATTGAAAATAGAAAAGGGACGAACTAAAATTAGGTTTTAGCGATGATGATACCATTAGAGACAGAGCATGTAATAGATCGTCACCGTTTCAAAGAAACCATTCTGAGATTCGCGCTAGTTGATTTAGGGAAAACGTAGGAAATGGCTATCTGGATAACCGGACGAGTATTTAAATCCTATTCATGTGGAAAGCGAGTCGATTGCCTTTAACTACTGTGCCGCTCCACTCGTTACAAGCAGCCAGTGTGACCGAGCGGTTCTAGGCGCTTCAGTCTGGAGCCGCGTGACCGGTACGGTCGCAGGTTCGAATCCTGCCTCGTGCATGGATGTGTAAGATGTCCTTAGGTTAGTTAGGAAGTCGCATAGTGCTCAGAGCCAGCCACTCGTTACATGAGGTACAGACCACAAAACCAAAATCTTTTGAGTATATTTTTGTGATCTCGCGTATGTTACCTCTATAGCTCAGTTCACTAACACCCGCTCTTGGAGGAGGCCGCTTCGAATTTGGGCAATCCAAGAAAATGTCTGTGGCAGTCTGTGTGATGGACGAGCTCTCGCTCTGAGAAGTCAACAAGTGGTACCAGAGAAGTCGATTTCCCAGTCACGTGTCATAACGTATTAATCCATTCGTCGTGAATACAGGAACGCTTTTTGTCTACAGACCAGATACCTGCAATTAAACTGCTCATGAGTCTGTAATGATAAACCAGCCCGGATGGCTACACGTGTCAGCACGTCGCTTCAGGTTTCGGGCAGGAGCGCCGACTTCAGATCGGGTTTGTCCAGTAGGTTAACGACGAGAGCCGGTGTGCCGACAAGCCTGGATGAGGTTTTTAGGCGGTTTTCCACACTTACTGGGTGAATATCGGCTGGTACCCACATCCCGCCTCAGTTATACGATTCGTAAATATTTAGAAAGCGTTCGTACACGGTCACGTGGATAACTCTACAAGCAGACATTGGCGAAGGGAATGACGGAAGGAAGGGCATCTGGTCTCTCCTTAGAGTAACCATTCCTGTTCTCATAATAACCATGCTCAAACCGCGTTCGTGGGACAAAGACAAAAAGAGGAAAATGAACCTAGATTGGTGAAGACGTCTCAAAACATCAATGACCTGCCTGTGTGGTCAAGTAGCCACATGTGGATTTCTGATTTTTCTTTTTCAAGTTTCTGTTGACAGTGACATGGAATTTGCAACCGAAGACGATCCATAACCTTCTAGTTAAGAGAAGAGAAACACTAACCTGTTCAGAAAATCACACAGAGGCTAGGCTTACAGCATGGGACAGGGGGAGCATTCGATGATTAAACACGTACAGAGAAAAGTGCTGTTTGGTTGCCGCTTTTCGACAAGTACAGAGCTAGTGGCTCACTTGTCTCTTAGTTACTCAGACGATGCATAGAGCAAGCAAGGTATCAGAAGCAAATAGAGCATTCTCCGCTAACGGATTCCTACTAATATCGAAAAAAGGCCTTAACTCAAGAAAGAAATTTATGAGAACGTACATACGATAACACAATTGTATGGAAGTGAGTGATGGAGTCTGAAGAAACCGAAAAAGACGTGATATTTTATCTTACAAAAGGATGCTTCAAACTTCTGAGTAGATAAGGAAAGAAATGTGTAGGGCGTCCACAGATTCGGCGTGGAAAAGAATAAGTAGAAAACAGTAAATAGAAGAAATGATAGGGTAATGGGGCATGTGGTCAGATACCAGGGAGTAACGCCGGTGGTACTAAAGGGAGATCTGCAAAGAACAAAAACTGAATTATAAGAGAGGCATTAGAATACATACAGCGAATAACTGAGGATACTTGGGTATAGTTACTATTCTGAGAGGAAGAGATCGATATTGAAGAGGAAATCGTTGGAGAGGGACCCGTTCTACCAGTCAGAAGAGCGACAAATAAGTAAAAAGGACGACTCTTCAGGGAAAGAGTAGAAATACGATGATGCTTTTAAAGCTCTGACAGCAGACATGTTTACAGACTAAGTTATTGGAATTCAGATTCACTTATTATGAAAAACAGCTGATATTGTTGCTGCCAAACATATTCCAGCACAGATGTGCCATTATCAGTGGATAGTTTTACCTAGGTCGTATTTACTAGACCATCGTTTCCCAACCTGTGGTTTGCGAATCCCCAGAGGACAAAATATGTCAAGGGATTCGCCGAAACTCTTTTGCATAACAGCAGGTTGCGAGGTTAGGCCTATTACTGTTTTCTTAATTTCTATGCCACTGTTGTAATAATAATATTAATAATAACAATAATAATAATAATAATAATAATAACAATTATTATTATTGTAAAATTAAATCAATTCTGAATTGCCCCTACGTTTAACATAGGGATTTATCCTATTATTTACACAATAAATTAATATTTACCGCGACTGCCTCACATACAGTTACGTAAGAACATTAGAAATGCATTTGATTTCACTACAATGAAAATTTAATGTGACAGCTTCTTTGTGTCCTAATAATACTAACAACAGTACCGTGACCTCACTACGGAAACGTTACATGGCAGTCAGGCCTTTGATTTCCAGCAGTAGCCTACTTGTGGAAACAGCAGTAAGTTATCAGTTGTGTATCAGAATCGCTTCCTTTCACATCAAATGAGTAATTGGTTGAAAAGTGCAAGTTTCAAAGGGAAACAGGCTTTAACAAAATCGGAAGTTATGGTTGTGTCGCCGGCCGCAGTGGTCTAGCGGTTCTAGGCGCTCAGTCCGGAACCGCGCGACTGCTACGGTCGCAGGTTCGAATCCTGCCTCGGGCATGGATGTGTGTGATGTCCTTAGGTTGAAATTTTGGAAGGTGTTCGTGCCACTTTTATTGGCATTCGACTCGACGAACCGGCTGATATCAGTTTATTAATTTTGTTACTTTTCGTCCGTTATATTAAAGGGGAGTCTGCAGGGGAGGAGCTACTATTCTATAGCCCATAAACAAGAGAGCTCGGGAGGAGATTTAGGATTTGAGTTAACCGACGAATGCTTTCACGAAAATACAATAGACTGGACTTGCTGTGTAGGCATTTGCGCAGATGGTGCGAAATCTATGAAGGGTGTTATGCTGGGTTTGTTGCCAAAGCGAAATCGGTAGCACCAAAGGCTTCTTGGATACATTGTTGCATTCATAGACAGGTTCTTGTTTCTAACCGTAAGTGGTATGGAGATGGTATAAGCGCAATTTTGATATCAAGTTGATATGGAAATTAATTTAACTGATCCATTAATTCTCGCCCCCTCCCCCGACCACGCCCACCCCCAGATGACGTCATGTGATTTTCTCAGATTGCACACGGATTCCAGCTACCGTTTACAAAGTTCAAGCCCTATTCCGGTTCGGAAATTATAATACGCTCACAACAGCCCTATAAAATGATCGTTGACAGCCAAAAAAGCATACAAAGAAATAAACTCAACAATCAGTAGCCAGAGGAGATTTAAGAATCTTACCGCAGTTTACCACCGCCCCTGGTAACCTTTCTCACACAGAAGTCATGGTCCGATGGTAGGTTGTATTGCTCATGTGAAGGATAATACTGCCATTTCGCCTTGACGCCACGTCACTAGAACGCCTCCTCTCTCCACTATGAAAGTACATATATGTAACATCAGTCGACTCTCCTTCTCCAGAATACGCAGTTTTATTGATTTTGGTCAGTACTCTATTCATAGCATTTGTCTCTAATTGCCGGCCTCGGTGGAAGAGCGGCTCTAGGCACTTCAGTCCGGAACCGCGTGACTGTTACGGTCGCAGGTTCCAATCTTGCCTCGAGCATAGATGTATGTGATGTCCTTAGGGTGGTTGGGTTTAAGTAGTTCTAAGTTCTAGGGGACTGATGACCTCAGATGTTTAGTCCCATAGTGCTCAGAGCCATTTGAATCATTGTTGTCTCTAATTTTCTCAGTCAGCTTCCGTAATTTTTCTAGGTTTTCGCGATTTTACGTGTTTTACGCTATTTGCCTCAATTTATGGGGATTATACCACATTTTCATTGAATTTTATCGATTTCAAGTTATTTTCCATATTTTTGCCACAATTTTCCATATGTATATGATCATATTGCTAACATACCCATGTGCTGTTTGATTTCCTACTAGAATATTTGCGCATCTTATACACAGTTTACTAAAAAGCCCTGCCCCCTCCCCGTAATCCACTTGAATGCGTTTTGGATAGGATGAACATGAAAATTATAGTAACAGCTGCTTCGTAAATATATCAAACTGAAGACTCGATTTATGTCCAAGATTTGACAGAGAAAT
The DNA here is from genome assembly GCF_023897955.1 of Schistocerca gregaria. Taxonomy (NCBI): domain Eukaryota; kingdom Metazoa; phylum Arthropoda; class Insecta; order Orthoptera; family Acrididae; genus Schistocerca; species Schistocerca gregaria. Next base: position 932,258,340 of record NC_064921.1, read on the forward strand.
GTGGTACATCGCATATATCTTCGTTCGTATAGACGAGAGCGACGAAATAAGTTTTCCATTGATGGATATGTTTCATCATCATTCATGCATTGGAAGCCCTCTGATGACTTGATATGGAAACGTTTGCCGTTAACAATCACAGGTAGATAGTGCTGTAAGTCACACACACAGAACACACGAGTGTATATGAGTTGATCGCAGGTTATGCCACACAACTGATACATCCTGAGAGAACAACGGAAAAAAATGGTTAAATGTGTGATAAATGGTACGCAGCAACATCTCTCTCTCCCTAGTATGCATCATGAGTCTGCTATTAAATCATACCTCGATTCAGACCGATCACTTCATTCACTTTTTATCATCCTTTAACGCAGATCCCTGTCAATTTAGAGGCAGATGGCCCTTTTTTTTCAGTACAGCATGAAAGACAGCAGTCAACTTCCATGTATCACTGTTACCTCAACAGAAGTACAGTAGAATGTTGTTAAAGAAAAAGCCACGTAGCAACTGTTTGTAAGGTTTTTGTTGCTGGACAGCACAGAGAAGCACATTGTAAAAACATTTTGTTGCGGTTTAAAATACCTAAACATTCCTGCACAGACTCAAACACGCGATCTATTCTGTAGTTGTACACAAATCAAAAAAAGTTTTGCATCACCCCGGTTCCCAGAACTCCTGAAGATAGACGATGACTGTGGATATTGTATCACAGACACAGTCCCTTTGACTGTTCCGAGACGTCACTAAACCTTCCCAAAGATGTAAACAACTATGCATGAGCAGCGCCTATTAGACGGAGGGGTCCGACAGCACATCAGTTCCAGTCACTCCACCAGGAAGGAGGTTCATGGCTCTTGTTGCCTGTAGTTCGACCATGTCTAGATGGCTTATACTGCTTTTCGATCGCGTCCGCATTGTTACATTGTGCCAGAGGGTTCCCAACAAGGGAAGGCCCATGCGTCTAGAAGTGAACCAAAGCGACGTTGTTAGGACATGGGGGAGATACAGAGAGACAGGAACTGTCGATGACATGCCTCGCTCAGGCCGCAAAAGACTACTACTGCAGTGGATGGTCGCTACCTACGGATTATGGCTCGGAGCAACGCCACCATGTTGAATAATGCTTTCCGTACAGCCACAGGACGTCGTGTTACGACCCAAACTGTGCGTAATAGACTGCATGATGCGCAACTTCACTCCCGACGTCCAGGGCGAGGTCCATCTTTGCAACCACGACACATTCAGAGCGGTACAGATGGGCCCAACAACATGCCGAATGCACCGCTCAGGATTGGCATCACGTTCTCTTCACCGATGAGAGTCACATAAAGCTTCAAGCAGACGCTAGTTTGGCGGCAACACGGTCAGGCTGAACGCTTTAGTCACACTGTCCAGCGAGTGCAGTAAGGTGGAGGTTCTCTGCTGTTTTGGGGTGACATTAGGTGGGGCCGACGTACGCTGCTGCTGGTCACGGAAGGTGGCGTAACGGCTGTACATACGTGACTGCCATCCTCCGACCAATGGTGCAACAATATTGGCAGCATATTGGCGAGACATTCGTCTTCATGAACGACAATTCGCGCCCCCATCGTGCAGATCTTGTGAATTACTTCCTTCAGGATAACGACATCGCTCGACTAAAGTGGCCAGCATGTTCTCCAGACTTGAACCCTATGGAACATGCCTAGGATAGGTGGAAAAGGGCTGTTTATGGACGACATGGCCCACCAACCACTGAGGAATCTACGCCGAATCGCCGTTGAGGAGTGGGACAATCTGGACCAACAATGCTTGGATCAACTTGTGGATAGTATGCCATTACGGAAACAGGCATGCATCAATGCAAGAGGAGGTGCTACTGGGTATTAGAGGTACCGGTGTGTATAGCAATCTGGACCACCATCTCTAAAGGTCTCGCTTTATGGTGGTACAACATGCAATGTGTGGTTTTCATGAGCAATAAAAAGGGCGGAAATGAAGTCTATGTCGATCTCTATTCCAATTTTCTGTACAGGCTCCGGAACTCTCAGAACCGAGGTGATGCAAAACTTTTTTTGATGTATGTATATTGAAGTCACTCCAGCTGGTAATACAACACTTTTTAGCTAAGAACACTTTATAAATATTTATAAGGCGGTTGCCAACAACTTTGGGGGTCACACTTGGGCTTGTGACCCGACATATATAAATTTATTATTCTACATTTGGTGACCATCCACGTTAAACATTGTATCCAAACTGTCTTATCTCTGTCTACGAAAAATGTTTATCTGGTTCCAGGTGCTTTCATGTCAACTTTTTCTCACATTCCTCTTGGTGTCGCATACTCGATCCCATGCACAAGAATTTCCCTGCACCAAGCAGAAGACATGAAAATACTAGAAATACCAAGTGGTTATAATTAAATTTTCCCCATTTAACACGTTATAACACGGAAACTAAATATCGTAGGAGGACCAGTCTTGGTAGCATTAATGTCAAGGAAATGGGAAATAGAAATAATGCAGAATCAATGCAATTGAAACGCTTTTAATGTGCTGCTACGGTACATCATACCATTACATACCGGTACCTTTACTGCATCAAAAGGGGCTCAATAAGGCTCCCATTAGTGTCCCGAAGTGTCTGAAAGAGCAGGATTGCATTCTGCACAGCAGAAGAAAGCATGTCCGTAGGTATGCTGGCTACCTGTCTTGATTTACTGTGCTTCAGATCAGCGCATGTGTGAATGTTCCACCAGTAAACCCAGTCCTTCAGGTAGCCCCACAACTAGAAATCACAGGGAGTGAGTGGGCGAACAAGTGTACTGTGTCCTCCTTCCTTTGTTTTCGGTGTGCATTTCCTTAGGATTCTTCCAATTAATCTCAGTCTGGCATCTGCTTTACCGACGATCAACTTTATATGATCATTCCATTTTAAATCACTCCTAATGCGTACTCCCAGATAATTTATGGAATTAACTGCTTCCAGTTGCTGACCTACTATTTTGTAGCTAAATGATAAGGGACCTATCTTTCTATGTATTCGCATCACATTACACTTGTCTACATTGAGATTCAATTGCTATTCCGTGCACCATGCGTCAATTCGCTGCAGATCCTCCTGCATTTCAGTACAATTTTCCATTGTTGCAACCTCTCGATACACCAAAGCATCATCTGAAAAAAGCCTCAGTGAACTTACGATGTCATCCACCAGGTCATTTATGTATATTGTGAATAGCAACGGTCCTATGACACTCCCCAGCGGCACACCTGAAATCACTCTTACTTCAGAAGAGTTCTCTCCATTGAGATTGACACGCTGCGTTCTGTTATCTAGGAACTCCTCAATCCAATCACACAATTGATCTGATAGTCCGTATGCTCTTACTTTGTTGATTAAACGACTGTGGGGGACTGTGTCAAACGCCTTGCGGAAGTCAAGAAACACGGCATCTACCTGTGAACCCGTGTCTAAGGCCCTCTGAGTCTCGTGGACGAATAGCGCGAGCTGGGTTTCACACGACCGTCTTTTTCGAAACCCATGCTGATTCCTACAGAGTAGATTTCTAGTCTAAAGAAAAGACATTATACTCGAACATAATACGTGTTCCAAAATTCTACAATCACATCAGGTAGAGAAAGAGGACCCTTCCATAATCCTATCACCCGGCGATATTCTCACAGTGCAGCTGTAGCATTACTGTTGCTTTGATAATAGAGCTTCACCAACGATGCCCTGCTCCTTTACTCCAAGTTCACGTTGACACGTCAACAAGTGTGCTACGACTGGTCAGGGGTGTGAGACTATGAATCACGGTGAATGATCACGGCACCTGGCGGCCATAGTTGGAACTTGACGGTGGCACTTTGACGCATGAAAATCATGCATCCTATACTCTGGACATAATTGCTGCCAAGTCTGGTACTCGTAGCGTAATTAGTTTCTGTATTACAACATGTTAAATAGGGTATGTTGGTAAGTATAGGACGGTTTCTGGCATACTTTATTATATATATGTCTGAGAATTAACAATGAAAGAACGTACTGCACATCCGCAATTTTGTTTATAGTACTCACAAAGTAGTGGAGGGGTGGTTTAGCATTGATACAGAAAATGGGCCGGCCGGAGTGGCCGAGCGGTTCTAGGCGCTACAGTGTAAAACCGCGCGACCGATCCGGTCGCAGGTTCGAATCCTGCCTCGGGCATTGATGTGTGTGATGTCCTTAGGTTAGTTAGGTTTAAGTAGTTCTAAGTCCTAGGGGACTGATGACCTCAGAAGTTAAGTTCCATAGTGCTCAGAGCCATTTGAACCAGAAACTGGGAAGCATGCTGCCACCTCATTGATCTGTGTTGAAATTACGGAAAAACTTGTAAAATTGCTAAAATTGATCGCATTAGCAACTGTGGTGCTTATTACAGTAAACTGACAGGATCTTTTCCATCCCATCCGTCCACAGGTACACTGTTGATTACCATATGATGATTGACTGACATCACTTGTTTGAGATGGAGAGAGAGTCTTAGTACGAGCAACACCATCTAAGGATGGCCTGCACCGAAATAGTGATAGCCTACATGACTGCAATATGACGGATCAATTGAAATCTGACACCTAGACATCTGCCAGCACGTCACTGTGGAAAATGAGTTTCAATGTAGACGTCATCAATCAGGCCTTGTAATTTGTCCGTCAAGCTGAAAGAAATTGCTTTGGAGTTTAAATTATCACTTTTTCTTTACTCCAATGACGGTTTCGAAATGACGAGGACATTCTGTGGTGATCGGTAGTTTTTGCATCAAAGTAGTGGAAGTTTTTTGCTCGACTTTACGCAAGGTGGACATGTCTCTACTGATCATCTGTAATTGGCAACAGTGCACTTCATTGGATGTCGCAAAGTAATGAGAGGTGAATTGTATCCTGTAATTGAACGTAAAAAATCTACTGATTTTGCTCATGAAATTACGAGGTTGGTACCAAAGGTAATGAGCTACAGCCTCGAGGGAAGCTGCTAGGCTAAATCCGACAACAGTGCCGTGTGTAGCGGTTCCCCCAATCTCGAGCCCGCCCATCCACGATTCGCTACATCGCTCAGTGTTGGCTTGGCAGCCGTCAGAGATGGAAGTGTTGATCTCCACTCCCGCCAAGTCCGAGGTTCGAGCATTAATCCGGTTTCTCCACGACAGGAAGTTATCGCCCATGGTGATTCATCGGCAGCTGACTGACGTTTATGGTGAAGAGTGCATGTCCATACATCACGTCCGCAAGTGGTGCAGGGCTTTTGCTGAGGGTCGCACGACAGTTCACGATGAAGAACGGAGTGGAAGACCGCCGGTTTCGGATGCGATTGTCCAGAAGAGCAACCGTGAGCTGCTCAAAGATCGGAGGGTCACTGTCTGTGAACTTGTTGAACGCATTCCGGAAGCTTCCCATGGTACAATTGAAAGAACTTTAACAAAAATGTTGGGTAATCGTGAGGTGTGTGCACGCTGGGTCCTCCAGATGCTGACTGACAGGCACGAGGAGCAACACCTTGACTCTGCTCACAAGTTTCTTCAACAATGCGAGGGGTAGGCAACAAGGAGAAGCTGTTGGACTCTATCTTCACATGTGAAGAAACAATAATTTCTTCAGTGGTGTCACTCCAGTTCACCGCCACCAAAGAAATTCAGACAAACGCAGTTGGCAGGTAAGGTTATGGCGACTGTGTTTTGGGATCGAAAGGGGGTACTCCTCGTCGATTTCATACAACCTGGGACGACAATAAACTCAGACATAGAAAAATTGGTTCAAATGACTCTGAGCACTATGGGACTTAACATCTGAGGTCATCAGTCCCCTAGAACTTAGAACTACTTAAACCTAACTAACCTAAGGACATCACACTCATCCAAGCCCGAGGCAGGATTCGAACCTGCGACAGTAGCAGTCGCGCTATTCCGGACTGAAAAACTCAAGACAGATATTGTGAAACATTGACTAAACTCCGGCGAGCAATCCAGAATCGCCGTAGAGGATGACTGAAGGAGGAAGTAGTGCTTATTCACGATAACGCTCGACTCCAGGTCGCTCGTCAAACACAGGAGCTTTTGAAGAAATCTAGGTGGACTGTTATGCTCCATCCCCCGTACAGCCCGGACTTACCCCCCAGCAATTATCACCTCTTCCCGAATCTAAAGGAACAATTAGGTGGCAAACACTTCAAGGGTGACAGTGGAGTCCGAGAAGAGTTCACACGCTTCCTCAACGGGTTGGTGGGAGACTTCTTCGACTTAGAGCTGGAGCACCGTCTTCAAAAGCGTGTCCAAAAAAATGATGACTATGTTGAAATATAGACATAAGTGAAAGCTTTTCAACTATGTATAAATTAATAACAGTAAGCAATGTTTTCTATTCGTAAAAAATATGGGAACCTTACTTTTGGTACAACCCTCGTTAAAGAAAATGGACTGTGCCAATTTTCTTGGAAAGAGGACATTTATTATAATCGCAATTGTATTTTTCTTTTTAATGCTTGATTGTAGGAGATATGTTGATATTAAATACAAATATTACAGTGCAGTGCTCAGAACGGAGTGTGCTTGCTAGGTGGGCTACTAGAGGCATCGTGGCTGAGTTCCATAGGCGGTCACGGCTGTTCTTTTAGACAAGCAATGCACGGTCAGGATACCTGTCATTTATCATGGTTTTGCCGTGAGGGATGTCAGCATCATGCTCTATTGTCTGTGTAACTTTTCCGAGTTGATAATACTGACGGCCCAGCCACTTGCTCGCAGGGATGCATGTACTGAAGACACTGCAGTGGGAGGCTGCTCTGAGGTCTGTGGTCGCTTTAGGCAGAAGGCTCCCTGTTTTAAAGCAGCCGAATTTTGAAAAAGCCGTCTGGAGAATTCTCTGGAATGTCGTTGTTGTTCCAGAGAGGTCCAATCTTCCCAAAAAGTATGTTTTAAGAGATTGCAAGAAATAGCTGTGTTGACAGTAAATAAAAGTGTTTTCCATCTCAGAATGCAGGCTGCTTGGGGAGTGGGTGCTGGGATGGGTAGCCTACTGTGAGTGGTCACCGGACACAGCCGCTCTCTGCCCAAGTGGGCGGCATGTGGGGGCTGCGTCAATATATTTTAGATGAACAAGTTGCACTTGGGGTAGCTGTTCTTTTATCTTCTATTGTTTAGTTGACTATACATGCTTTTTTGCTGGCAAAGAACCATTGCCTGAAGTCAGTCAGTGACCGCAGTTAGCTCGTGCCACGCGGCAAGGGCCATAGACCGCAAAGCATGGTGCAGCGGCAGTGGCTCGCCATTTGAAAAAGCGATATAGAACATTCTCCGGAATTTCGTTCTTGTTCCTGAGAGGCCCAGTCTTTCCCAGTACTGCATTTAACAGATTGCAAGAAGCATTCTTTTCCTCTTGCCTTTTGTCTATCTGTGACTGATTTCCGCAGACTGGAGACAGTATATCAATGCCACCAGAGGTAAGATAGAACAGGCATCTATCCCTACCTATAGTAGGGAGAGAGAGGGAGGGAGGAAGGGAGGGATGAGGGGTGGTTGTCGGAGGGGAGGCGTAAGGCTACCTCCAACTTGGTTAGTGCCCATCAAGGAGAATGCACGTTCAACTACAGCCCCATATGCAGTCTTTTCCCCAGCACATGTGTTGCATTATGACCCATTCATTATGAGTGCTGTTTTTTTCACGATAATTTCGGTGTGTAATTAGAACAGTGATGCATTTTTCCATCGGTTGTGGTAGTGTGTATTGGCTTCGATTCCCTGGGCTGCAGGGTGATTTGTAGCGAATTCTGACGTCAAACAGAAATACAGTCCTCAGCTGTAAGCTTAGAGGTATTACACTTATTAAACTCTTCTCTCTCCAACACCAGCATCTCGTCAGTGGAACATATTTCATACCAAAACCAAAGGTAGACCTTACTCCCCAGCGATTTTCCTGCCAGTTTGTAGGTGAAGGGTATAGTTTGAGTGCGTCTGTCACTAGTTTATAATTTTTTTTCTAGCAGAATAATACCTGTTATATGCCATTGTCAATTTTTGAGATGTACTGCGATTTTAGGCAGTCCTTGTATAGCACTATCCATATAGTTGTGTAATTAGGATCGATGGGTATGTTTAACTACGTATTTAAGAGCGATCTTTACTTCATTTTCCCGACGAAAATAAATGAAGTACGTTAGCCTAACTTTCTTCTCCTGCATATGGACAGTTTCCATGTGTTATGGCTGCACTTGGTCTTTCCATAGGAAAGGACTAGGGTTCAAGTACCAGAAAGGGCAGCGCCATTCTAATTTCCCGCCAATTCTGAGCGCCTCTTGTATATAATTTGTTAGGGGTGTGCACTTGGGCTTTCCATCCAGAAGGAACAGGGTTTTGGTCCCGGAAAGGGTACAGCTATTTTTAATTCTCTGCTAGTTCCCAGGTGGGGGTGCAGTGGAACGTCAGCACAACCCCGGGACTAAGAAATCCTACCAAAATTCGAAATTGCGGGCCAAAATTCAAAATTCCCGTCCTATGGTATGTGGTGGAGGGAGAGTGGGGGGGGGGGGGGGGGGAGGGGAACACTGATACCACCATCTCACCTGCTACTAATGTATGCCCAGTGGATTGAAATCTGTGATGGACTATGCAGTGAAAATAATTTTGTTAAGACTCACCCTACATTTTCTTAAAAATCAACAGTTTTAACTTGTCTCTCCAAGGGTCAAATATAAACGTTTATATTGTGCATGATCGCATCGAATCATTCATTACAAAACTTAATTTTTGGGAAACATGTTTCAAAAGGAATCAAACCGAATGCTTTGATATCCTTCACGAGTTCCTGATGGAAAATGATCTTTCTTTGGACAAAAATGTCAAGCACATGGTTAAAGAACATTTGACAGGACTTGGAAAAACCTTCAGGGAATATTTCCCTGCAATGTTCAATAATAACAATTCGACTCCCAATCCATTCGGTAAGTTAACAGTTTCAGAATTCACAATAAGCGTAAAAGGAAAAGAGCAGCTTCTTGAAACTTCCACAGATTTTCCGTTACACAAAAGTTATAAATCTTTTTCATTAATTGGTTTTGGTAAAGTTTAAAGAAGTTCTCAGTGTTAGCGAATAAAGTCATAACGGCTTAACTGCCCTTTGTGCGAAAAGACGTTATCTTCATATAGCTATTTAAAAACATATATAGAAACAGACTTTGTGCTGAAAGTGATTTGAGACTTTATTTAACTTCTGTGTTCCTGACTTCAAAGCTCTGTGCCTTGGAAAAGGCGCAGCCTTCTCACTGAATTCCAAGGAAGAGGGGAGTGATTACAACGAAACATGCATTTATTGTTGGAAGTAGGCCTACGCGCTATGTAACTTTTAACCTGTAACTAGAGCAACTTTAGGTTTTGACCGTTAATGGTTATGTTAATTTAAGGTTATTAAATCTTCACCCAACTCACATCGTTGTAGAAAGGGTTCGCGAGTTGAAAAGTCGAAAAAGGCTTGGAACCGCTGTACTAGACGGTTAGGTTGTGTAGGGCCTTCTCTGCTTTATTATACAGCTAGTCACTGTTTTTCTCGTGGATCCCGTCTTCACCTGCATGGTCATCTGCTTCAGAAATACGCACGTAATCACGACACAAGTTTGTAACCGATAACTTGGAAACTCATTAAGAACAAGCACCGAGTTTCTGTGCGTATATTTAGATCAGATGAGATTGGAAACGAAGACAGGAAGCACTACAAAAAAAATATGGGAAGCTGTATAATAAAGTGAAGAAGGTTCTAAAGAACCTAACAATCCAGAAAATAAGATTTGAGGAAAAGTACTTACTGTTGGTGGCACAAACGTGTCAAAAGACGTCTGCGGATTAAAAATATTAGTTGTTGCGTAATACGTGGACCTGAATTCCCAAAAAGAAATAAATTGCCCAGTTCACAACCACTTTTTGCATTGACCTTTCAGCGAGCGAGGTAGTGTAGTGATTAACACACTGCACTCGCGTTCGGGAGGACGACGGTTCAAATCAGCATCCAGCAATCTAGGCTTAGGTTTCCCGTGATTTCCCTAAATCGCTAAAGGTACATTCCGGGATAGTTCCATTGAAAGGTCACTCCAGATTTCCTTCACCATCATTGACGCAGGCCCTAGCTTGTGCTCCGTCTCTAATGACCTCGATGTCGACGATACGTTAAACCCAATGTTCCTCCCTCCCTTTCTTCCGATTGACTTATTAACTTTTGACGTTTCTTCGCCATCAAAATAAAATTATTGCCAGGACAGTGAACTGCAGACTTGGGTCGACTGGCAACGCCGTATTGTTTACAACAGAGAGACAGGTAGGGGAGGGGAGGAGAAGGCAGTATCATCGTACCCTTCAGTGTCCTTCCAAGTGGAGTGTCCACATTACTGTGCGTCTGCACGCCGATGCCCTGCGTAGCACAGTAATTGAGTATTGACCGGCACTTGTTTGGTCGTCCCGGTGGCGGATGCCAAGGAGTCAGTGGGTTCTAAGACAGTGAGCAAAATAACGAGATGCGCATGTAGTGTTTGGTAACTTCCTCTACTTAACTTGAGTAGCAGCAAGTGCAGAGCGCGGCCCAGTGAGAATCCTTGAGAAACGCCGGCTCGATACCCACAACAACAGAGGCTGTATGGCAACAAATGGCTCTGAGCACTATGGGACTTAACATCTGAGGTCATCAGTCCCCTAGAACTTAGAACTAGTTAAACCTAACTAAGGACATCACACACATCCATGCCCGAGGCAGGATTCGAACCTGCGACCGTAGCAGTCTCGCGGTTCCGGACTGAAGTGCCCAGAATCGCACGGCCACCGCGGCCGGCCTGGATGGCAACACTTCGACTGTAGAGGCAGAACTAAACTAACACGCAGCCTAGACTGGCGAGGTGTCTTATGTCGGCTCCTCGGCAGCGCTGGACACCCTGTCTGGAGAGGGTGTGTCTCGGAGACCGTCACAGATTGGCCGTGGAATCACGTGGGCTACTGCCAACTAGTGGACGTGAACTGGCGCGTTATCGATAGCACACCTGTGTTAACCAGTACTCATGGCACAGTACATCTACATCTACATGACTACTCTGCAATTCACATTTAACTGCTTGGCAGAGGGTTCATCGAACCACAATCATACTATCTCTCTACTATTCCACTCCCGAACAGCGAGCGGGAAAAACGAACACCTAAACCTTTCTGTTCGAGCTCTGATTTCTCTTATTTTATTTTGATGATCATTCCTACCTATGTAGGTTGGGCTCAACAAAATATTTTCGCATTCGGAAGAGAAAGTTGGTGACTGAAATTTCGTAAAAAGGTCTCACCGCGACGAAAAACGTCTATGCTGTAATGACTTCCACCCCAACTCGTGTATCATATCTGCCACACTCTCTCCCCTATAACGCGATAATACAAAACGAGCTGCCCTTTTTTGCACCCTTTCGATGTCCTCCGTCAATCCCACCTGGTAAGAATCCCACACCGCGCAGCAATATTCTAACAGAGGACGAACGAGTGTAGTGTAAGCTGTCTCTTTAGTGGACTTTTGCATCTTCTAAGTGTCCTGCCAATGAAACGCAACCTTTGGCTCGCCTTCCCGACAAGGACATTATTTTATTCACAGTGTAAGATGTCTGAATAAACACTGGCTGCTTTAATTCTGGTGTTTGAAATTTTTCATAAAAATCTAATGATTAAGGTTTTTGAAACGATGTCGATTCTTGACTTTTTCGCGTATGATGATGGCGTATTTATTCTGGTTTCTTTTAAAATCAAATCGCGTAGACGGAACATTTTTTCCCAGAATTTCCTCGCTCGCATTGACATCCAGCACTGTGGACACAAAAGTTGGGAAGTTTTCTCAAAGTTCATATTTCTTTGTATTGTTCATGATGTTGCAGAAACTGCTGCTTAATAACACATTTGTTCCAGTCATCAAGAGGGATTCTACTACGTGCACTTTAGATCCTCTTTTGTGCGGTAGGGGCAATTCCACTGCGCTCAACATCGTGTAACACCTGGCGTCTTTACTCAAATTCAATACTAATTTATTCGTGAAATACATGAGATGTATTCGCATTTGCGAACATGGACAACCATCAGTTGTTTAAAGTAAAGACGATAATGAAAGTGTGTCGCATCGGGACTCCAACCGGGGTTTTTCGCTTACCGTGACCACGACTCACGGCCAGACCCAACCTTCCTTTTGTCGTCACTGTGTGTCTACAACCTGCACTTGTACTCGGGTAGCCAAATGATGTAGTTGTACACTCCTGGAAACTGAAATAAGAACACCGTGAATTCATTGTCCCAGGAAGGGGAAACTTTATTGACACATTCCTGGGGTCAGATACATCACATGATCACACTGACAGAACCACAGGCACATAGACACAGGCAACAGAGCATGCACAATGTCGGCACTAGTACAGTGTATATCCACCTTTCGCAGCAATGCAGGCTGCTATTCTCCCATGGAGACGATCGTAGAGATGCTGGATGTAGTCCTGTGGAACAGCTTGCATGCCATTTCCACCTGGCGCCTCAGTTGGACCAGCGTTCGTGCTGGACGTGCAGACCGCGTGAGACGACGCTTCATCCAGTCCCAAACATGCTCAATGGGGGACAGATCTGGAGATCTTGCTAGCCAGGGTAGTTGACTTACACCTTCTAGAGCACGTTGGGTGGCACAGGATACATGCGGACGTGCATTGTCCTGTTGGATCAGCAAGTTCCCTTGCCGGTCTAGGAATGGTAGAACGATGGGTTCGATGACGGTTTGGATGTACCGTGCAATATTCAGTGTCCCCTCGACGATCACCAGAGGTGCACGGCCAGTGTAGGAGATCGCTTCTCACACCATGATGCCGGGTGTTGGCCCTGTGTGCCTCGGTCGTATGCAGTCCTGATTGTGGCGCTCACCTGCACGGCACCAGACACGCATACGACCATCATTGGCACCAAGGCAGAAGCGACTCTCATCGCTGAAGACGACACGTCTCCATTCGTCCCTCCATTCACGCCTGTCGCGACACCACTGGAGGCGGGCTGCACGATGTTGGGGCGTGAGCGGAAGACGGCCTAACGGTGTGCGGGACCGTAGCCCAGCTTCATGGAGACGGTTGCGAATGGTCCTCGCCGATACCCCAGGAGCAACAGTGTCCCTAATTTGCTGGGAAGTGGCGGTGCGGTCCCCTACGGCACTGCATAGGATCCTACAGTCTTGGCGTGCATCCGTGCGTCGCTGCGGTCCGGTCCCAGGTCGACGGGCACGTGCATCTTCCGACGACCACTGGCGACAACATCGATGTACTGTGGAGACCTCACGCCCCACGTGTTGAGCAATTCGGCGGTACGTCCACCCGGCCTCCCGCATGCCCACTATACGCCCTCGCTCAAAGTCCGTCAACTGCACATACGGTTCACGTCCACGCTGTCGCGGCATGCTACCAGTGTTAAAGACTGCGATGGAGCTCCGTATGCCACGGCAAACTGGCTGACACTGACGGCGGCGGTGCACAAGTGCTGCGCAGCTAGCGCCATTCGACGGCCAACACCGCGGTTCCTGGTGTGTCCGCTGTGCCGTGCGTGTGATTATTGCTTGTACAGCCCTCCCGCAGTGTCCGGAGCAAGTATGGTGGGTCTGACACACCGGTGTCAATGTGTTCTTTTTTCCATTTCCAGGAGTGAAGATGAAATGGTAAGGCGACCGCTCGTGATGAGCGGGAAATACGGGTTCGAGTCCCGGTGCTGCACAAAATTTCACTGTCATTTATTACACAGCTGACGGTTCTCCATTTTGGCAAATGCGAATACATTTCATGTATTTCATAATGGCCGTAGTCACCGCAGCGCCTGTTTCTCAGACTTGCATGCATGTCCGCTGGAACTTTGGGCCGAACTTCTGAACAGCAAAGACACTGCAATATCGTATTAATTTATTCGTCTTAATTGTCGATGCCTCAGTGAATCTAAAAGTTGAAGATAAAATTTTTCTCTGTTATAAGGTCCTGTCACATTAAATTTCTTCTACACGACAGACGTTTCTATCTCTTTGTTGGGTTCTTCTTTCGGATCTTATGGTATTCACGGCTAGCTCAACACTGCCAAAGACCAGTGTTGCATAAACTAATAAAAGAGTTTATCAAATCTAGACATGATTGTCTTGATGGGATTTCCGCTATAGGTCATTAAATAAAAATATGGCATGTCAGTCTTTGATCGCTATTCTTCATTTTCAGTTAAATCAAGAATAGCGATCAAAGACTGAAATTCCATATTTTTATTTAATAAAAGAGTGTTTTTCAGCGTTCGTGATGAAGTGAAGTTAATGGGGAAATTTTTTACTGCTACTATTGGTGGGCCATCGTCATTGGGTAGCAAGCGAAGCAGGCAGAGCAAGAGGGGAGAAATGTTTACCAAATTATTATTGTCGTGCTCCAGGGGTGGCTTCCTGGTCTTTGAATTCCTCGCGCGCCGTTGCTGCGTATTTGTTTCTTGATAGCGGGAAGTCACGAAACTGCAACCCCATAGCGGACTTCTCTACTGAAGTTGCGTTCGTTTTTCGAAGTCTCAATCACTTCTCGGACTTTCCTTCTATAATTGTTGGTTTCCATTTTCGTGGATTCCCGCCGTGAAGGAATTAAATATGCAACTAGGGTGCGCGAGGAATACAAACAACAACCAGGAAGCCATCACAATAGCCACGCTGTAGTAAAGGCGTCGCATCGCTCTGTCAATTGTTTCTCTTCAATTGTGCATATGCTGTACTCTCAAACCCGATTATGCGCTGACTCACAATAAGCGGACTGAATCGCTCTCAGTCCCAGGTGCAATGATGCGGCCGTCGACTAACACCTGTTCCACTTTCTTTCCAGTGACTATGAACCTCTATAGGATCCGGATTAATTTTCCCCAATAGCCCTCTTTCTTCGGCATAATCGCGAGAAAACTCCCTTTCATTTGTAAATGCGACGCTGGTCTTTGATAGTGTCCAGCAAACCTTGAACGGCAGAAGACCCTAAATAAGAACCCAACAGACCGGTCGCATCGTCGGCCGTGTAAAAGAAATTGAAGAGGAACATGATGCACTTTAGAAACTTAGAAAAAAAAGTTCAAATGTGTGTGAAATTTTATGGGACTTAACTGCTAAGGTCATCGGTCCCTAAGCTTACACACTGTGGCGTCGCAACTAGTGCGAGCGCACAGTTTTCTATCAAATATTTACTGTGAAATGTAGACAGACTGTAAAGTAGCCATCAGATTAGCATATGTGCTGTAGCGGGCAGATTACCGGTGTCCGTTCGTCTGACGTCACGACCATATGGCATGTCTGTACCGTGAGAATGTAAGACCTGTGCGCTAACTAGCCGCGTGTATAACGTGGAACTTTCATCTTTAATAACTTCTAACTGAGGAACCTGAGGAAATTAAAAGTTAATATACTAGTTTCTGTTATGAATAAAAATAAGTCGTCCAAATTTGAGCTTTGAAACCTGCATATTTTGGAAATTAGAAAAATCTTACAGAAAACGCAAATTTCTACAATTTTCGAGTCTAAATAAATACCATTATGTATAGATCACCTTCAGTGACCATCCAACTATGAAACAAAATCACCTTCCGTGCTTTTGTATTTATTTTGAGAATTTTACTTTTAGAAATTCACCTATAACTTTGTTAAAACCATAAATGTTTTGAATTTTTGTGAACAGTTATTTTATATGAGTAGGTGAGAGTGAATGAGTGTGCCTGAGTGAATGAAAGAGGGACATTCGCCATTCTTTGCAAGTGTATAAAATCTAGGTTGGAACTCGCAAGTGTTCAGACGATGTAACCGTGGGAACAGAGTCGCCAGTGGTTCCCCATCTTAGTGAATGTCGGATGTCCAAGAGTGTATGGTATTGTACAAGCAGCCAGAACGTTCGCGAGTATTTAAATAATTTCTGGAAATAAAGTAAAGTCTAGTTTTCCTTTCGGTTTGTTAAATTATACAGTAAATTTTGTGTAACAAGAAATCATGACGTAAATGATTCAGAAGTCATGACTGGTGCGTGCTAGATTTTGGCGCGAGGCGCACCCAAAGAGTTAATTCTGATTGGCTGTGGGATGTGTGAGCCAATGAGATGCGAGGACGGTTAGCAGACTAGGAGAGTGAGTCGCGAGTGGATGAGAGTCGCGAAGGAACTGTGATCGAGAAGAGACATGCTTGATGTGTCCTCGCGAATAATGTGTAAAATGAAGTCATAAAACGGCTTCATCGGTTCGGTACTGTGCGATTTGAGACTGGAAGAGTCCAGTAACGCGTAGTGTGAGTTTGAGCGAGTTGTGACTTTTCGTTCCGCGAAAGACGCGAGTAACTTTAATAATTAAAAGCGTGGCGGTACTTCGTAAACTTTTACTAAGTGCTTATGGCGAGCATTAACGTTAAAAAACGAACTATTATTGAACATCGACTGCAAACGTGTATGTTAGAAAATCGTCTGTGTTGCAGTTAAGTAAATTCCGTAACTTTGAAAGCTAATTCTGGCGGGGTTTGAGTGTGGATAGAATTGTGAACTGAACTTTCTTCAAACGTAGATTAGCGGGCTGATGATCAGGCTTAAAGACAATAAAGAGCTTAAATAGAATTACCAACTTCGCGTTCTCGTTTGAGTAAACAATTACTACCATTCCAATAACTCAATTTATTTAGGAAGACTGCTCATAGATTGTATTTCAGCAAACATGTATCGCGGCCTCCGGTGAGCGGCTATTAAATTGCAGTTTCTTCAACACTGCTTTTCTGCAATTTTTCCAGTAGCTGCTATCAGGAGAGGCGAGTGCAGCAACTACCTAAGAAACGAGGTAGGTGGATTTTCTTTCAGGGAAAGGAAACTGCGCGAAAAGAGCCTGACCCGTCGCAAGTGGTGCATCGGCCGGGAAATAAAAATAGTAAATTCCAGTGAATTTCAAAAAAAGCAGTAGTGACAATTACCGGACAATACAGAAGTGCTCGCTATGTGTAGGAACTGTGTAGCGTACAAATTGATATCGCCACGTGAATAGGAAGGACAGTGAAAGTGTCCGTGAACTGTAATGTGTTGTACGGAACGGAAGAATTTTTCGGTGACTACGCGCCGATTGGAATAGCAGTCTACGACGGCGTCTGGCAGACGACGAGCTACGGAGACTACGCAGAGGCGACGACAGCAGTGGCAGTTGGCAGCGCTGATTCGAGCGGGGGCCCGGAAACTGGTACAGCATTGCAGTGTATGGTGAACGGACCCGCAGTTTCATCTAGCAGCAACGCAGCACGCCGAAGCACAAAGTTAAGTACAGTGCTTTTGAAAACTTTGTGTGTTTGTGGAGTCAAACTGAGAAAAATGGCTGAGTTTCAACCAAGTGACAAAAAGGCGGAACTAAGTTGTGATAGTGGGATGGAGACAGGGGAAAATGACCCCATGAATTTTAGTTTAGACGTGTCTCAACCCAATTTCAGTAGTAGTTTGACTGATTCATCCTATGTTAATTATAGTTTGGAGTCAGATCCAAATATGTCAGTGCCCAGTGAGTTACAGTTACCCATGCCGGTAGTTAATGTTAATAGGGACATTGTATCAGCAAATGAGGGGGCGAAGGATAATGTCGCCAGTATGCTGATGAATCTATTAACTAAGATGAACGTGTTGGATTCCAATATGTCAAGTAAGATGGATTCCAGTATGTCAAAAATGGAAACTAATATGTCACAAATGGAAACTAATATGTCAAGTAAAATGGATTCAAAAATGTCTAAATTAGGATCTGATTTAAGTAATGAGATGACTAAAATGGGCGCTGATTTAGATTCCAAAATATCCGATCTCAGAGACTGTTGGAAGCAAGATTTAGCAGTGCTCAGTAGTAAAGTAAATGTTGAAATACAGCAGGTTAAACTAGAATGTACAGAAAATATTGTTCAAGTGCAAAGTGAATTGACGACACGAATCGAACAGGTTACTGAGGATCAACAGCAATTTAAATCCCATGTTGATGCAGAATTAGATAAAGTATGTGAGCACATAAAAGTGGTAGAGAATTCCAATGAAATTAATCATGCCGCCTTAGAATGTAAAGTAAATGATACCAAAATTCGGTGTGAGAAACTTGGAGAGCAAGTTGTAAATAAGGTCAATAATTTAGAGACTCACATAAGCCATTTCAGTGAAAGTGTGAATGAGCAACTTTGTGGGCATGAATGCAGACTAACCAAAGTAGAACAGTGTGTTTCTAACCATAGTGGTAGTATAATTTCCAGTGGAATAATTGAATCTACCGAGGTTGCGTATGTTACCCACAGACAGTTTTTAAAATTTGACCCAAGTAAGAACATGCACCCCAGAGAATTTTGGAACGATTTTGAAGACGTTTTGCCGAAAGTATGGAGCGATAAACAAAAGATAGGCTTTATCACTTCAAATTTGATGGGAGAGGCCAGAGTATGGGGGAATTTAGCCTCTGAAAAATACGCGAAATTGTCAGAATTTAAATTAGCGTTCTTTGAGGAATACTGGGGAAAGAGAAAGCAGATGGATGTTCTTAATCGGTTCTGGTCGGGAGAGAAGTATGACCCCAAGAGAGAGGGCATCAAACGATTTGTTCAAAGGTGGGTAACAACTCTGTCCTACCTTAGTAATAAGTTAGAAACAGAACAGATCATATTAGGGGTAGAAAATAAGCTACCGTGGAACTGGAAAACTAAGATCATATCTGCGCCCCGAGATAACATTGACAAGTTCGTACAGTATTTAGAAAGGATTGAATCCGTCCAAAAAGAAGAAGAAAACATGAGGAGGGAGCATCGCCCGCCTGCTAGGCAGAATGACAATCGCGCGGATGTAAACATTAATAGGATGGGTGTTCAGAGAGGCGGCGGATACCGTGGCAGTTCACGTGGTAGAGGAACATATGTTAACAGGTTCAATGAACGCGAGCAGTATGACAGCGGCCGACAGATGTCAGGAGGTGAGGCGGTCAGCTGGAGGCATAGTGATGACGCACCGCGCTCGGAAAACCATTAATTGTCTACGAGTGTGCTGGCGATCGTAGGCAACAGCGTTTAAAGTTAAATCCGCTGGCAAAACCATTCATAAGAAAGCAGCCTGAACGACCACCTAACATAAATGTTGTTGCTACAAAATTTAGGGAGGATAACGTAAAACAGACAGAGATAGTAGCTTTAAGTCAAGTGGAGGTTAATGAACCAATTAACTGTAAGAATAATCATAAGAAGCCACTTATTGAAGAACTAAGTACTAGTTATAAGGGTAATAATCAGAAAGACATTATGCACAGTAAAACTAATGAAGAGCTGTCGGATAGGGGTGAGAACAGTAATAATGGCAGGGTTGTGACTGTGCTTGATAAGATAATTGATGTTGTAGATAGTTACGAAGAAGAGGATAGATTAGAGGAGGAGGTAGAGGTTAATGACGACGCCTTGGATAGGGTCGTAGAAAAGGAGGTTAATGAGAAAGAGGGGGAAACATTGGAAAAATGTTTTGACTTAGCAATAGTGGATAGGCTAATAGGAGCTGCCACTAGAATTGAGGGTGATAATAAGCATGAAATAAACCCTGTAAGTGTGAATGTGATTGCCACCCAAAAGACAGGCTTCGAAAGGAGAGAAATTGTGCAAGATTTATTGGAGGAAGCAGAACCCAAAATAAATAAAGAGTACTTAGGGCAACCGATAGTAGAGCTAAGAGTATTAAATGAACCAGTTAAATGTTTGATAGATACTGGATCGGAAGTCTGTGCAGTATCCCAGAACTTGGTAAATGAACTCCCTAACAGTAAACAGATTGTTAAGATGCCAGTAAGTGGCTTGAACATTGTAGTAGCAACCGGTAAGACTAAGAAGACAGTAAAACAGGAAGTGTTTCTACCCATAGCATTTAAGGAAGTAGAAATAAGACAGAACTTCTTAGTTATAAATGGACTGAGTGTAGACATATTGGTGGGGGCTGACTTTTTGAATAAATATGAAGGATGGGTGAATTTTTCTACCAATGATGTTATGGTAAAAATTAAGGGTAAACTAATTACTATACCTTTCATCGGTAAGCAGCTATGTGAGGATCCTGAGCAGAATGATTTTCCTATATGTATTTGTAAAACAGAGAAATTCTTGGAGGGCTATAATGAGTACGGTGGCAAAAAAGTAGAGGATCCGTCTGAGCTTGTGAGTGTCAGAAATAGGATCGAGGAGAAATTACTAGAATTAATTGATATTGATGAAGCAAGGAAAAACGATTTAAGACAAATACTAGTCAAACATGCCGAGGTTTTCTCAGATCAACCAGTGCTAGTGAAAACTAGGGAAAGATCTAAGAAACTTACGTCAGAAACAAAGAAGTTTACCGATGAGTACGTGGGCCCATTTAGAATCGTAGAGAAGCCTCACCCAAATGCTTATAGACTGGAGTTTGTGAAATCACATAAGGTGTTAGGGCTTAGGAACATTGTGGATTTGAAAAGATATGTTCAAAAGAGAGACGTGGCCAGGAGTGAGTAGTTACCTCAGAGAGCTTTGCACTCTTTGCAGAGCTAAGTGCGTGACGAGCACTAGGTCTCGAGTCGTTTGACAATATTTCTTCCACTTTCTTTTCCGTATTGTCAACCTACCTCTTCTTTCATTCAGAACTAAAATTCTATCGTCTTTCCTTCTTCTCTATCGTAGTTTTTAAGTGATAAAGTGTTTAAGTAATGAGTAGGAAAGAACCTCAGTGCAGTATAGGTTAAGCGTAAGGAATGAGTGTAAGAGAAAATCAAAAAGGATTAAGATACCTCAGATAAGTAATAAGTCTCAGTAAAGTAAATGTTTGGCCTAAGGTGTGAGTAATGCCCTTAGAAAGGTAAAATAACTAAGAAATGTAAGAGCCTCAGAAAATATGGTGACGAACATTGAAGCTGTTTGTTAAGTAACAGAACGATATGTTAAGACGTAGCATTAAGCTAATGTTTAGGAAAGGAAATGGAGCAGTACAGCAAAACTGTCTGTTCAATGAAGTCAGAGCCTCAGGAGGTGATTTAGTGGTAAAATGAGTAAAGGTACAGTGCAACAAGGTTGACTGTCAAAGGGGTAAAGGAAGTTAAGTTAAAGGGACAGTGCAGCAGGACTGACTGTCAAATGAAGAGAAATATGTGAGAAAAGGAGAAAGAATGAGCATAGTGTTTGGCTAGCTCGATATTAGGAAAAAGTGAGGCTACGAAGGTGAGTAAATAAAAAGCTTAATGTTGGTAACCAGAGGTGGCGTTTGTTGGTAAACAGAGGAGATGTTTGTAAACAAAAGGAAGTGAGGCTACGAATGTAAACAGAGCTGAGGCGACGTTGGTAACTCAGGAGGTGGATGTATGTTAGAAAGTATGGGTAACGAGGTTTCGCAGATTAGTAGGAAACGCTTTAACAAATACTAACCTGAGTGTGTGAAGTATGAGTATGAGAGTTGTAAATTAAACCCGAATGTGACTAGAGAAAACCTGATGTTGACAAGAAATTGAAGTAACTCCAGATATGTGAGATGAGGAAAGTACCCATGACATCGATTCCATTTTTGACCAGAGACACACAAAGCTCCCCAAGTTTGTCGTAGAGATTAGTATAAGGATTGTAGTGTTGATAAATGAATAAGTAAATATGTATTTTTCAGTGTTTAATTTATGATACAGGACTACAGGAGATTGCCTGGAGACAGAATTGTAATATTGATAATTTTGTGTATATTTTATATTGTTGTGTATTGTACAGGAACTGGAGAGTCACCAGTGCTGGCGGAGATTTATTATGTATTTGTGAACTATTTGTAGGAATTGTTTTTCTTAGTATTTCTTATGTAACCATAACTTGTTTGATTATGAGATGAAGAAGTAATTAAAGAGTAAATGTGCCACTTCGGTACTGCATTAGGAAAGTCAATTCACTTTTCACTTAAAAAAAAAAAAAAAAAAAAAATTGAAAATTGTACATACTGTAAAGTAAATTTTATCAAAAATATGAGACTTTAGAGTCAAGCAGATAGCGCCATTTATCGCTGCTGTGGGTTAAGACGTAGCAGTTAGAAAGGGAACTGAGGCCAGCTGATGTTTCAGGTGCGCCGAAGTAAACAGAGGTGGTAGCACGAGACTTGAAATGGACCTCCCAAGCAGGACCCGGTCGAACTACGAGTGCTATCAAAATCTTAAGTGTAAGTGGTAAAAAAGTGACGCTCACCATAGCGATAGTAGTGTTAGTGTGCGTGTGACGTACATCAAGATAGTATTTAGGTTTGTTTTCTCTTTCAGGAATTTGTAAATAGAATTTTGTAATCTGAAAAATTTTTTTTTTGAATGATGATAAAAGTGCATGTTTAGATATAAGATGTTTTGTAGGTCGTCAGCCCTAGGTATAAGTGGATGATTGATGTACAGGAACTATAAATGTTAAATAGCTGTTTGAGTAAATCTTTAATAGAAATTTTTTTAGAAAACTAAAAGTTTGTCATGAATGAAAAAATTTAGTTTCCTCAGGAGGTGTGTGGCGTCGCAACTAGTGCGAGCGCACAGTTTTCTATCAAATATTTACTGTGAAATGTAGACAGACTGTAAAGTAGCCATCAGATTAGCATATGTGCTGTAGCGGGCAGATTACCGGTGTCCGTTCGTCTGACGTCACGACCATATGGCATGTCTGTACCGTGAGAATGTAAGACCTGTGCGCTAACTAGCCGCGTGTATAACGTGGAACTTTCATCTTTAATAACTTCTAACTGAGGAACCTGAGGAAATTAAAAGTTAATATACTAGTTTCTGTTATGAATAAAAATAAGTCGTCCAAATTTGAGCTTTGAAACCTGCATATTTTGGAAATTAGAAAAATCTTACAGAAAACGCAAATTTCTACAATTTTCGAGTCTAAATAAATACCATTATGTATAGATCACCTTCAGTGACCATCCAACTATGAAACAAAATCACCTTCCGTGCTTTTGTATTTATTTTGAGAATTTTACTTTTAGAAATTCACCTATAACTTTGTTAAAACCATAAATGTTTTGAATTTTTGTGAACAGTTATTTTATATGAGTAGGTGAGAGTGAATGAGTGTGCCTGAGTGAATGAAAGAGGGACATTCGCCATTCTTTGCAAGTGTATAAAATCTAGGTTGGAACTCGCAAGTGTTCAGACGATGTAACCGTGGGAACAGAGTCGCCAGTGGTTCCCCATCTTAGTGAATGTCGGATGTCCAAGAGTGTATGGTATTGTACAAGCAGCCAGAACGTTCGCGAGTATTTAAATAATTTCTGGAAATAAAGTAAAGTCTAGTTTTCCTTTCGGTTTGTTAAATTATACAGTAAATTTTGTGTAACAAGAAATCATGACGTAAATGATTCAGAAGTCATGACTGGTGCGTGCTAGATTTTGGCGCGAGGCGCACCCAAAGAGTTAATTCTGATTGGCTGTGGGATGTGTGAGCCAATGAGATGCGAGGACGGTTAGCAGACTAGGAGAGTGAGTCGCGAGTGGATGAGAGTCGCGAAGGAACTGTGATCGAGAAGAGACATGCTTGATGTGTCCTCGCGAATAATGTGTAAAATGAAGTCATAAAACGGCTTCATCGGTTCGGTACTGTGCGATTTGAGACTGGAAGAGTCCAGTAACGCGTAGTGTGAGTTTGAGCGAGTTGTGACTTTTCGTTCCGCGAAAGACGCGAGTAACTTTAATAATTAAAAGCGTGGCGGTACTTCGTAAACTTTTACTAAGTGCTTATGGCGAGCATTAACGTTAAAAAACGAACTATTATTGAACATCGACTGCAAACGTGTATGTTAGAAAATCGTCTGTGTTGCAGTTAAGTAAATTCCGTAACTTTGAAAGCTAATTCTGGCGGGGTTTGAGTGTGGATAGAATTGTGAACTGAACTTTCTTCAAACGTAGATTAGCGGGCTGATGATCAGGCTTAAAGACAATAAAGAGCTTAAATAGAATTACCAACTTCGCGTTCTCGTTTGAGTAAACAATTACTACCATTCCAATAACTCAATTTATTTAGGAAGACTGCTCATAGATTGTATTTCAGCAAACATGTATCGCGGCCTCCGGTGAGCGGCTATTAAATTGCAGTTTCTTCAACACTGCTTTTCTGCAATTTTTCCAGTAGCTGCTATCAGGAGAGGCGAGTGCAGCAACTACCTAAGAAACGAGGTAGGTGGATTTTCTTTCAGGGAAAGGAAACTGCGCGAAAAGAGCCTGACCCGTCGCAACACTACTTAACCTAAATTACCCTAAGGACAAACACACACACAACCCATGCCCGAGGGAGGACTCTAACCTCTGCCAGGACCAGCCGCACAGTCCATGACTGCAGCGCCCGAGACCGCTCGGCTAACCCCGCGCGGCAGAAACCTAGAGGATTTCTTCAATGACAAGACCACGAAAGACTGCAGACTTACGTGAAATTAAAAGTATTTCTGTTCTGCATACAAAGGCGAAAACAGGAGCTACACCTTACACAACAGAAGTCAGCGGCAGCGTTAAAAATTGAAATGCGATAGGGAGTTGGTTTCGAGTGGTAGGATACTGGACTATAATTAAATTAACAAATTTAATAAAAAGTAAACTACTTTATTGCCACAACAAAGAGATCTAACATTCTTAGCAACTACCATCTGAATTTAATTTACATGTGATTTCTTCTTTTTCAACCAAGGCAACTGGCGACAGAATTTACAAAACCTCATTTAAGACAACAAAATTAAGAAAAGGCAGTAATTACGACCAGAATTTAATTTACTAATCACTTTTTCATTGGAAGGGAGGCAACTGGCGGCAGAATTTACAAAACATCTAAAACAACTTTTAAGAAAAAACTTTAAATAAACAAACTTAAGAAAAGTTTTCTGTCATCTTCGTATTAATAGCAAGCGTCAAAACATATGTTTAATGAGATAAACATTGTGCCGTTTAACAATACACTCCAAATTTAAGCTTTAGGAATATATACAGATAATTAATATCAGACATCCACTAACAAGCAAAACAAATTGACCGTATAAAATACAATTAGTTGGTCGTGCAGACAAGGTGCCCAAGTGAGCCCAAGGTTACTTCTTCCTTTTCTTTATTATCAACATTCAACTTGGTTGGCCATCTGAATTTTTAGGCTTTCGCCTTAATACCGTTAACAGCGAAACAACCACTTTAGGAAACACCATTTATTATTTTACTCAAGATCAACATTACAACACCAAAACACACTGGAGAAAGTTTGGAAGAAGCAAACCGTGAGCTATAATCACGTTATGTACTGCTTAATTTAGGTAACCCGAATTAACGTGTCCAAAACCAGGCAAGAGGCTTCCACACTACGAGTTTAATATCAAAAGTACACAGTAAACTCACTTGACCACTTCAAATGTTAACATAAACAGCTTTACAGATGACGATGGATAACCAGGATGCCAGGTAAGAAAATAGCCATTTTCACACGAAAACTGTAACGGTTATGACTGTAACTGAATGATCACCATGATATCCATGGAGTAGGTACATAAGTCAACATCTCGATCAGTGGCTGCAGTCGGTTGATCATACCCAACATTCGCCCTCGCCTTGAATCCTTTGCAGCTGGCTGACAGAGAACCAGCCCGGCGCCACAATGAGCACAGGAGTCTTCCGAATCATCCAGATCCACGTACAAGTAGGTGCACCCGCAACACACCGAAATAGCTTCTACATCGGGCAGTCTCCACTGATCCGGCCGACACAGGTCGTCTGTTAACATTTCGTCACTGCGCTTCCCTCTGGCGGCGGAAAATCGCTTTGACGCTACCAACACTTGTGGTGCTGTCAACGAGAATGATCTGTCGATACTAAATCGCATAGGTGAAGTCGACGAAAACTTTGTTTTGGCGAAGATGAAACGTATTATGTCGACTGAAGTAGCCGAAATCCTGATACAAATCTTGGTATAAATGAAACTGTATAAAATTGTCTGGTTGTTGTGTTTATTCGAGTTCCAAAATTCTGCATCAGCATTCCGTCACCTTTTTCTTCAGAACTGCCATTCGTTTTTCCTACTCATTCTACATCTACATCTACATTTATACTCCGCAAGCCACCCAACGGTGTGTGGCGGAGGGCACTTTACGTGCCACTCATTACCTTCCTTTTCTGTTCCAGTCGCGTATGGTTCGCTGGAAGAACAACTGTGTGAAAGCCTCCGTGCGCGCTCCAATCTCTCTAATTTTACATTCGTGATCTGCACGGGAGGTGTAAGTAAGGGGAAGCAATATATTCGATACCTCATCCAGAAACGCACCCTCTCGAAACCTAGCGAGCAAGCTACACCGCGATGCAGAGCGCCTGTCTTGCAGAGTCTGCCGGCCGCGGTGGTCTCGCGGTTCTAGGTGCGCAGTCCGGAACCGTGCGACTGCTACGGTCGCAGGTTCGAATCCTGCCTCGGGAATGGATGTGTGTGATGTCCTTAGGTTAGTTAGGTTTAAGTAGTTCTAAGTTCTCGGGGACTAATGTCCACAGCAGTTGAGTCCCATAGTGCTCAGAGCCATTTGAACCTTTTTTTTTTTTTTTTTTTTTTTGCAGAGTCTGCCACTTGAGTTTGCTAAACATCTCCGTAACGCTATCACGGTTACCAAATAACGCGCTGCTCTTCTTTGGATCTTCTCTATCTCCTCAGTCAACCCGATCTGGTACGGATCCCACACTGGTGAGCAATACTCAAGTATAGGCCGAACAGGTGTTTTGTAAGCCACCTCCTTTGTTGATGGACTACATTTTCTAAGGACTTTCTCAATGAATCTCAACCTGGTACCCGCCTTACCAACAATTAATTTTATGTGATCATTCCACTTCAAATCGTTCCGCACGCATACTCCCAGATATTTTACAGACGTAACTGCTACCAGTGTTTGTTCCGCTATCATATAATCATACAATAAAAGATCCTTCTTTCTATGTATTCGCAATACATTACATTTACCTATGTTAAGGGTCAGTTGCCACTCCCTGCACCAAGTGCCTATCCGCTGCAGATCTTTCTGCATTTTCTAGAATTTTCTAATGCTGCAACTTCTCTGTATACTACAGCATCATCCGCGAAAAGCCGCAAGGAACTTCCGACACTATCTACTAGGTCATTTATATATATTGTGAAAAGCAATGGTCCCATAACACTCCCCTGTGGCACGCCAGATGTTACCTTAACGTCTGTAGATGTCTCTCCATTGATAACAACATGCTGTGTTCTGTTTGCTAAAAACTCTTCAATCCAGCCACACACCTGGTCTGATATTCCGTAGGCTCTTACTTTGTTTATCAGAAGACAGTGCAGAACTGTATCGAACGCCTTCCGGAAGTCAAGGAAAATAGCATCTACCTGGGAGCCTGTATCTAATATTTTCTGGGTCTCATGAACAAATAAAGCGATTTGGGTCTCACACGACCACTGTTTCCGAAATCCATGTTAATTCCTACAGAGTAAATTCTGGGTTTCCGAAAACGACATGATACGCGAGCAAAACACATGTTCTAAAATTCTACAACAGATCGACGTCAGAGATACAGTTCTATAGTTTTGCGCATCTGCTCGACGACCTTTTTTGAAAACTGGAACTACCTGTGTTCTTTTACAGTCAATTGGAACCTTCTTTCCTCTAGAGACTTGCGTTACACGGCTGTTAGGAGGGGGGCACGTTCTTTCGGGTACTCTGCGTAGAATCGAACTGGTATCCCGTCAGGTCCAGTGGACTTTCCTCTGTTGAGTGATTCCAATTGCTTTTCTATTCCTTGGACACTTATTTCGATGTCAGCCATTTTTTAGTTTGTGCGAGGATTTAGAGAAGGAACTGCAGTGCGGTCTTCCTCTGTGAAGTAGCTTTGGAAAAAGGTGTTCAGTATTTCAGCTTTACGCGTGTCATCCTCTGTTTCAATGCCATCATCATCCCGTAGTGTCAGGATATGCTGTTTCGAGCCACTTACTGATTTAATGTAAGACCAGAACTTCCTAGGATTTTCTGTCAAGTCGGTACATAGAATTTTACTTTCGAATTCACTGAACGCTTCACACATAGCCCTCCGTACGCTAACTTTGACATCGTTTAGCTTCTGTTTGTCTGAGAGGTTTTGGCTGCGTTTAAACTTGGAGTGAAGCTCTCTCTGCTTCCGCAGTAGTTTCCTAACTTTGTTGTTGAACCACAGTGGGTTTTTCCCGTCCCTCACAGTTTTACTCGGCACGTACCTGTCCAAAATGCATTTTACTATTGCCTTGAACTTTTTCCATAAACACTCAACATTGTCAGTGTCGGAACAGAAATTTTCGTTTTGATCTGTTAGGAAGTCTGAAATCTGTCTTCTATTACTCTTGCTAAACAGATAAACCTTCCTCCCTTTTTTTATATTCCTATTAACTTCCATATTCAGGGATGCTGCAACGACCTTATGATAACTGATTCCCTGTTGTGCATTACAGAGTCGAAAAGTTCGGGTCTGTTTGTTATCAGTAGGTCCAAGATGTTATCTCCACGAGTCAGTTCTCTGTTTAATTGCTCGAGGTAATTTTCGGATAGAGCACTCAGTATAATGTCACTCGATGCTCTGTCCCTACCAGCCATCCTAAACATTTGAGTGTCCCAGTCTATATCTGGTAAATTGAAATCTCCACCTAAGACTATAACATGCTGAGAAAATTTATGTGAAATGTATTCCAAATTTTCTCTCAGTTGTTCTGCCACTAATGCTGCTGAGTCCGGAAGTCGGTAAAAGGAGCCAATTATTAACCTAGCTCGGTTGTTGAGTGTAACCTCCACCCATAGTAATTCACAGAAACTATCCACTTCTACTTCACTACAGGATAAACTACTACCAACAGCGACAAACACGCCACCACCGGTTGCATGCAATCTATCCTTTCTAAACACCGCCTGTGCCTCTGTAAAAATTTCGGCAGAATTTATCTCTGGCTTCAGCCAGCTTTCTGTACCTATAACGATTTTAGCTTCGGTGCTTTCTATCAGCGCTTGAAGTTCGGATACTTTACCAATGCAGCTCCGACAGTTTACAATTACAATACCGATTGCTGCTTGGTCCCCACATGTCCTGACTTTGCCCCGCACCCTTTGAGGCTGTTGCCCTTTCTGTACTTGCCCGAGGCCATCTAACCTAAAAAACCGCCCAATCCACGCCACACAACCCCTGCTACCCGTGTAGCCGCTTGCTGCGTGTAGTGGACTCCTGACCTATCCAGCGGAACCCGAAACCCCACCACCCCATGGCGCAAGTCGAGGAATTTGCAGCCCACACGGTCACAGAACCCTCTCAGCCTCTGGTTCAGACCCTCCACTCGGCTCTGTACCAAAGGCCCGCAGTCAGTCTTGTCGACGATGCTGCAGATGGTGAGCTCTGCTTTCATCCCGCTAGCGAGACTGGCAGTCTTCACCAAATCAGATAGCCGCCGGAAACCAGAGAGGATTTCCTCCGATCCATAGCGACACACATCATTGATGCCGACATGAGCGAGCACCTGCAGATGGGTGCACCCTGTACCCTTCATGGCATTCGGAAGTACCCTTTCCACATCTGGAATGTCTTCCTCCGGTATGCACACGGAGTGCACATTGGTTTTCTTCCCCTCTCTTGCTGCCATATCCCTAAGGGGCCCCATTACGCGCCTGACGTTGGAGCTCTCAACTATCAGTAAGCCCACCCTCTGCGACCGCCCGTATCTTGCAGACTGAGGGCCAACCTCTGGAACAGGACAAGCAACCATGTCCGGCCGAAGATCAGTATCAGCCTGGGACAGAGCATTATCAATAATTTTAATGACATTAACAGCAACTCATCGTGTCTGCTTCATAGTTATGGAGATGACATTTAGTGCCTGCGCTGCAACCCAAGACTGCACGCATTTGAACTGCAAAGTGCCTGTAAACAGCCACGTGACGAAGTTCGTTCAAGCTGCGGCCAGTTTAAGGTTTGCTTTGTCTAGGTGGTGTTGGTGGAGAGGGTTGTATGGGCGCACGACGGCAAGGTCTTCAGCTCCCTCTCGGTAATAGATTGAGACGGGTGTCAAGAAAATACTCAGAACAGTAAGATAAAAGAGAACGTAAAACACAGTTAACAAGATTTGAAAAATATGTGGCTACGCACACCGAAACGTGGGACGAAGCATGCCGTCAGTAGTAAAACATGGACAACACAAGAAGAAAGTGGTAGAGGGAGCTAAAGCAATATAGCAGGTGAAAGTGGCTGGCTGAACGCAAGGAAAGAAGGGAGGAGCCAGCCACTTTGCAATGCATTATAACCTCCAGCCTAAAATTTAGGCCAGAGTCTAGACTCATCACAAAACTTTAAAACCCTAGGCAAACACGTCTCATCATTAGCTAAAACACAGGGCAGATCCCCATCAACTTGTGCTTCTGCCCTTGCATCACGGTATAAAATGCAGTCTGTTAAAATGTGCCGGACAGAGATGCGCACATCATAAGCATCACAAAACGGGGGATCCTCCAGCCGTAATAGAAAGCCATGTGTGAGAGGACAGTGCCCAATCCGAAGACGCGTGAGGTTCACTTCCTCCTTGCCACGCGGGATTAGCCGAGCGGTCTTAGGCGCTGCAGTCATACACTGTGTGGCTGGTCCCGGCGGAGCTTCGTGTCCTCCCTCTGAGGTCACCAGTCCCCTAGAACTTAGAACTACTTAAACCTAACTAACCTAAGGACATCACACACATCCATGCCCGAGGCTGGATTCGAACCTGCGACCGTAGCGGGCGCGCGGTTCCAGACTGTAGCGCCTAGAACTGCTCGGTCACTCCTGCCGGCTGTGTTTGTCCTTAGGATAATTTAGGTTAAGTAGTGTGTAAGCTTAGGGACTGATGACCTTAGCAGTTAAGTCCCATAAGATTTCACAAACATTTAAACATTTTTTTCACTTCCTCCCGTCTGAGCAACCGGCAGGAGGAACGCCATGACCGAATTGTTGACTTCACCAACCGCAATTTATTGGCCGTCACCGCCAGCCATTCTTCTTCCCACAACTCCATGCACTTCTTGTGGAGTGCAGAAATGACAGACTGCAAGGGAATAGGACACTGGATCACATCCTGCTCTCTGCAGGCCTCCTTGGCAGCCCGATCGGCCTGTTCATTGCCCGATATTCCTACATGGCCAGGCACCGAGCAGAAGGACACCTCCTTACCCCGCCGTTGGTGCAAGTACAGTTGGTCATATATCAGCTGGAGCATCTCCTCAGTTGGGTACAGATTGTGCAATGATTGTAAGGCAGTAAGAGAATCGGAGCAAAGGAGAAATCGATTGCCTCGAACACGATTCATTTGCTCCAGTGTCTTGAGGATCGCGTGGAGCTCCGCTGCAAAAGCGGTTCAGGGAGGCGAATCCGGTTAACATGATCAGGGAACACTACAGAACAGCCAAGGAAGTTCTCCTGTTTGCAGCCAACACGGTAAAACCGTGATGGACATCTTTTTTTTTTTTAAAAAAAAAAAAAGCACAAAGATTGGATTGTAAAATCTGGTGTACTTTCTTTCTTAAAATTAGTCAAATCTAAAATAAGTCTGGGTATCCGGAGGAGCTAAGGTGGAAATGTGCTCAAACCGCGATGGAAAACATGTAGACCAGCCATATCCATCGCAGAGGGGCAATCCTGTGCGCGAATCCCGTAGGACCGCGTCGCTCGTTGCCGGTTATGAAACAGCCGTGCCAGAGGAATCTGAGCAACGGTATGGTGTGGATAAAGTTTTATACGCCTGGCGCCGCCGCATATGAAGTGGCGGTTCACCAGCCTCTGCATAGAGGCTTGGTATGGGGCTAGTTCTGAATGCCCCAGTGGCCAGCCGAAGCCATTCATGGGGCACGACGTCCAACATCTTGCTTTGTCTAGTAGTACATCGTAGCAACAGAAACATCTCCCGGGAACTGAGGGTAGTGCCAGTCCAGACTGCGTCGGCCATTGGCCCTCGTAAGTTTTTGAACACGCCGAAGAAAATGAAAAGAGGAAAGAACACTTGGTGGGGCGGCGTTCACAGACACTGTCTGGAGCGGCGCTAGTTGCGCGGCCGTTTAACAACGAGAAGGACGGGGACGCTAGGGCGTGCCTGAGGACGGCGGGCTACGCCGCGACGCCGTCGCCGTCGCCGTCGCGTCAGCTCTTCCGCGCCACTTGCTCTCACTACGGACGCGGCGTCGACGTCTGCAGCGTCGGCGCCGGCGGACAATAGGGGGGCGGACAGCGCACCTGACCCCCGGCATTGCTGAGGCGATTGGAAACAGCGCGCCCAGAATGACTTCCATTGTGTGTGGAGGGCGCGCCGATACTATGCACAATGCGCGCGGCCCTCCGCGGCGCCGTCATGATTTTCATCCTTCACAGCCTCACAATACAAACTCCCGAATTCATTCTTTTATTCGCCGCGCCCGCCCACACCCGCAGCGCCGGGTGGCGCCGGGAAAGAATCCGCCGCAGCGCTGCGTCGGTCCTTCCTCGCTCTTCGTCTTTCAATGGCGGCCGCCGCGCCTTTCATCGCTCCCCCCTTAACCCATCAGGAGCGGCCAGTCAACAAAACGACATCGTCCCGCTGCAATAGTTCCGTAATGGACGCCGATAACAATAGGCGTTAACAAAGGACTAGCGGAACCATTTTCATAAGCTATTGTGATGCCGGTGATAAGAGGAGCCCAGCGGCCAGCGGCGGTCCGGCAGCCCCCGACGACGTCCGCCGCGCTCTGCGGGGGTGGGCGGGGGTGGTGGGGCGAGGGCGGAGACTGCTGGCCGTGGCGGTATTGCGGTGCGATGCGTGCCACAGCCGCGCCGTCACAGCTGCTCCGCACAGGTGACCCCTCCACGCTGGAGGGGCAGCGTCGACCCGTGAGACCGAACGGGAGGGATAGCGGTTACCGGTTAGCGTTTGGATAAGATATCTCTATGGTGCGAAAAGTGGCAATTGACCCTGAATAAAGAAAAGTGTGGAGTTATTCACATGAGTACTAAAAGAAATCAGCTAAATTTCGATTACGTGGTAAGTCACACAAATATGAGGGCTGTAAATTCAACTAAATACCTGGGCTATCCACAAAGTACATTACGTTTTGGAATTAAAAATAAATAAAGTATTGGAATTTTTTTTATTATGTACAGATAAAAGCCACACTTAAATACTACTTTTTTTTACATAGTTGCCATTTAAATTAAGGCACTTATCGTAGCGATGAACGAGGTTGGAAATTCCTTCGTCGTAAAATTCGGTCGCCTGCGCCTTCAACCACGTGGTTACCTCTTCTTGAAGCTGTGCGTCGTCATCAAAACGCTGCATAGCCAACCACATCTTCACTGCTGGGAATAAGTGGAAGTCGCTCGGTGCCAGGTCGGGACTGTACGGCGGATGAGGAAACAACTCCCACTTAAAAGATTCGAGAACTTTACGAGTGGCATTTGCCGTGTGGGCCCGGGCGTTGTCGTGAATCAGCAACATCTTTGAGCCCAACTTTCCCCTGCGCTTGTTTTGTATTGCTCTTCTGAGGTTGTGCAGTGTTTGGCAATACCTTTGAGAGTTTATTATAGTGCCTCTTTCCAGGAAATCCACCGAAGTCACACCTTTTCTGTCCCAAAAGAGGTAACCACGTGGTTGAAGGCTCAGGCGGCCGAATTTTACGACGAAGGAATTTCCAAGCTCGTCCATCGCTACGATAAGTGCATTAATTTAAGTGGCAACTATGTAGAAAAGTAGTATTTAAGTGTGGCTTTCATCTGTATATAATAAAAAAATTTCCAATACTTTATTTTTAATTCCAAAACGTTATGTACTTTGTGGATAGCCCTCGTACTTAGGGATTACAATTACAAATAACAAATTGGAACGATCACATAGATAATATTGTGGGTAGAGCAAATCAAATACTGCGATTCATTGGTAGAACACTTAGAAGGTGAAACAGGTCTACCAAAGAGACTGCTTACACCACGCTTATCCGCCCTGTTCTGGAGTACTGCTGTGCAGTGCGGGATCCGCATCAGGAGGGACTGACGGATGACATCGAAAAAGTACAAAGAAGGGCAGCTCTTGTTGTATAATCGCAAAATAGGGGAGATAGTGTCACAGACACGGTATGTGAATTGGTGTGGCAATAATTAAAACAAAGGCGTTTTTCGTTGCGACGGGATCTTCTGATGAAATTTCAATCACCAGTTTTCTCCACCGATTGTTAAAACATTCTGTTGGCACCCACCTACATATGGAGAAATGATCACCACGATAAAATAAGAGAAATTACGGCTCGCACGGAAAAATTTAAGTGCTCGTTTTTCCCACGTGCCGTTCGAGAGTGGGACGGTACAGAGACAGCTTGATGGTGGTTCATTGAACCATCTGCCAGGCACTTTATTGTGAATAGCAGAGTAATCACGTAGATGTAGATGTAGACCGTTGAAACTACTTGGTTTTCGCTTGTATCTGATTAAAATAACCTGTTCATGAAATAATCGATTTTCCGTTTTTAATTCCTATTATCTGTAAGAAACCTAGAAATCGAACAAAGACTGAAAAATATTTACTTCTTTTCTCCAAAAGGAATAAGTAGTTGAATATTACAAAAAAAAACTCACGATTATTCTTCTACCGTTTCCAATTTTTTGGAACTCTGCTCAAAAATCATGTTGTACTGTAAGCGGGGATCTTAGCATTATTTGTGCATTCCGTACACTCTGTGGTAAAGGGTGAAAAGTGAGGTTCAAGAGCCGCTCGGGATAGCCAAGCGGTCTTAGATGTCTTGTCACAGTTCGCGCGACTCCTCCCGTCGGAGGTTCGAGTCCTCCCTCGGGCATGGATGTGTATGTTGTCCGTAGCGTAAGTTAGTTTAAGTTTGATTAAGTAGTGCGTAAGCCTAGGGACCGACAAGCTCAGAAGTTTGGTCCCACAGTCCTTACCACAAATTTCCAATGATAATTAAATGGACACCCTAGCTGCAAACAGGCGTTGATGTTCTTCATTGGGGACATGTTGAAAATCACCCCAATGAAGTACATCAACGCCTGTTTGCAGCTAGGATATCCATTTAATTATCATTTCATTTTTAGCAAAGGTGCATGACCATCTACGGTAACTGTTCTTTCGGAATCAGATACTACCGTCATATATAGACAAATTTCCTATTTTTTTAGGTTCAAGAACTCTATTTTTCGTGTTAATTTGTCCGTTTTCGACGGCTTCAAGCAAATAAAGGTATATTACGTGGATACAAGCAACGGATCAGCTGCTTTCTATTTTTATTGTATAGTATGAATGAATTGTTGTTAAGTCTTTAATTCATTACTAAAAATGGCTCTGAGTACTATGGGACTTAACATCTATGGTCATCAGTCCCCTAGAACTTAGAACTACTTAAACCTAACTAACCTAAGGACAGCACACAACACCCAGTCATCACGAGGCAGAGAAAATCCCTGACCCCGCCGGGAATCGAACCCGGGCGCGGGAAGCGAGAACGCTATCGCACGACCACGAGATGCGGACAATTCATTACTGTGATTATAATTACGTTCCTCTTTTATCGTTTCATAGAAGCGGCACACATATTTAATCTTTTAAAGCAAATGAAGTATTGTACTTCATTGCTACGCTACTTGGTAAAAATATTTCCACACTTGGATTGAGGCCATTCTGCAATATAACGGATGTCCAACGAGGATACACCACGTGAGGGAAAATTTTGCCCACCGCACATACCTTAAGCCAAGACACACGGCACTCATTCAACTGTCGCAGAACATCTAATGAACAAAAACCATAACCCCACTAGTATCGAAAGCGATATACACATTCTGAAACACAGCAACAGTCTATACCGACAACTAACAACAGAAGAAAATTACTACATACAGAAGGGTATAGTGTAGGGGAAAAACTTAATAAACAAAACATAACACTTTGCAACAACACACTCTTTACCGCTCTGAGAGAGCTGACCCAGGAAAGTACACACGGGCAAAAGAACCACTTCAGCACCACACACAGAGACATAAATAAGGAACAGAAGTCGTAAGAACTCCGGCTGCAGCTTTCATACCCTTCTCGCAACATGCGATAATTTCTCACGACACATGCGACCAGCAAGATGGCGTAATGTTTTAGACCATAAACAAAGTGCGAAACTTTCGCTTTTCTGTGTACAGAATTAGCTGCATGCTGTCCAACGAACGTGAGTACATGACATACTAAGTAACAGCCTTGTAAACACCAAAACTGTATCCACAACATAACCGCAACCCATAGTGTATAACGCTGACATAAGTAAGTTCACACAGTTGCAGATGACAAGATGTACTCTGAGAAAAACGGTAACAGAAAAAGCACAGGAAATTTGCCGCAAAGAGCGACAACAATTCTTAAAACATGCCATAAGGTACAATAAATAAGGTAGTATGAAAGTATTCACAGAAAACAGTATTTCAAAAAACAAACAGTAAAAATGTAATTATGTGTTACAGTGTTTGTATAACCATGCTATTTTCTGCATGTTCCAGATTTAAAGAACCCACTAATGATGGCGATATTTGTCGCCGAAACTAGTTTGGGGAATAAATAAGTAAACAAACAACAAAATGTTTTGCATCAAGGCGGACTCACAATTCCCATATTGTTGTTAGGGAGATTACTGTCTCAACAGAGCTTCACCGATTTTTATGCCATTCCGTTTATTGCTCGTTTCTGTCGGCAATGTTATTAAAGTAGAACTGATGGCTCCTCGCGTTTTCTACAATAACGCAATATTCC
Organism: Schistocerca gregaria; assembly: GCF_023897955.1. NCBI lineage: Eukaryota > Metazoa > Arthropoda > Insecta > Orthoptera > Acrididae > Schistocerca > Schistocerca gregaria. The sequence continues at coordinate 932,295,134 of NC_064921.1, forward strand.
ATACCAATGCAAATTTTACGAACAAAAATTACTCCCCAAAACAAAGTTTATTTAGAAACGAAAAATTGTGTCTCTGCTGCTAAGGGTAATTGTTTTTTGCTCGGTTATTAGCAAAAAACAAAAAAAACTGCTGTTACAATCGAGACGAAACAAATACCAAAAAATAATGGTTAGTCAGAACTAAAATTCTGGATTCGGTTTTAACTGCTCGGTTTTTCTCATCTCTACTGAGTGTCACCAAGATGTTGGTCCCCAGGCCCAGACTCAGGGTCTGGTTGCTGTCTCTTCACCCCTCCTCATCCCCCCCTCCCTCCGAAACGTAAGACCATTTCTACTGTGCCACAGATGCCTACGATTTCAACAATCTTCTGCTTCTGCGCTTCATGGTCTATGCAAAATGCTTGACGACACATTCGCAGTTGCTCCCATATTTTCCCATGTCTTCCAGGATTTCTTCCTCTTTGTGGCTTATAAAGTCTTACCTGGTTCGGTAATCAGTCTTCATTCTCTCTGTCCATAGGTTATTCCGTTTTTCTTCTCTAGTCGCTCACTCTTTCCCACTATTATAAACATCACTTTCTGTTCTTGCGTCTTTTGTGGTAGCTTTGGCGTGGGGGAGTAGAGTATGATGATTCTTTTACAGGCTAATATCAATTTATCATTCATTAACTAAACACAATCTTAACATATCATTTCATTGTAAGAACGGTTTCACCACAGCTGATCATAACAGTTTTAATCTCCAGATGTACAAAGTGTAACGGGCATAAATGTAGATATATCTGTTGGTAACTGAGGACAGTTTACTGAACAATATTATTTCAGTATTTAAGTCATTTGTGGGATAATGGTTATAGCTATTAAAAAGATGTATGTTTTTAGTTCAGTTAGTACCTTCAAGTACGTGTGCCAAGAGCAAGCCGTTAATGCTTATTTTCGCCTGGGCCGCAGGTCAGGTGTTCAAGTGCGGATGCGTGGGTACAAGGATACAAAAAGGCTGGTCTATAATGCCAGGTGTCTTCCACTTCATGGCACAGGTACGGCCATGCAGGTGACATCAGGTCCTAAAGTTTGTATCGTGTTTATGGGACGACTGTTTGATGCAGAGAAAAAAAACAAACAACACACTGATGTGTGTACATTTTAAGCTACTACATACAGAAATCTGTGCACATATACGCGTGACACCCTGTATTTCAACGCATTCACAATAAGAAGACAAATCTTCCATCTTACAACTGATAGCAAAAAATACTTGTCTGCAATCTTTCAGGCATTTTGTACAAAACGATACTCAGTACCATATATAACTGAGACGCACTATTTGCCAAAAGTGATAACACAGCTGAATGCTAATGAACAATTTCAAAACAAAGAACGTTACGACAAATATTTAAGGTTACAGTCACAGGAACTTCGCAGCCATTGGTACTTTCTCCTTGAGAATCATGGTAGACGTTTACAAGTACTTAGCAATTAAAAACAAATCTTTGACTCAAAACTCTATAAATGAATACATGAAAAACATAGATCAATTAGTTTGGCATACACTGAACTCATGACATGAACTTGGACCAACTGGCACGCTAAACTTTACTCAATTAAATTGTGGCAATCTCAGATCAATAGCTTTCAGATTTATCGAATCATCGGTTACACCATCTCGGTGCTACCACCGCAGTAAATATTTAAAAGCAGTCATATGGTGGCAAGTTTCATAAATTAACATCTCAATAATACATTACAATTTTTTCAACATTTAAAAGACACATGGTTACAGGCTTATAGATCAAAACGCAAGCTAAATTTGTCATTAATTTTAAAGCAAGGGACGAACGAGAAGGGATTTTGGCATTCAAAACAAGCCCCTCACTTATACTAGAGACCATTGCACTAACAGGTACAGTTTTACAAGGACACAAACTCACACGAGGAGGCAACAGTAACTCAACCCAACGAATGACACAAACATAAAGGAAGACACTCAAGGAAAAGGACAACGCTCCAATGAACCACTGTGACAGCCAAGGTAACGTCGCTAATACAGTGATCAACCACAATATCTGCCGTGTGATGTCACCCAAACACTGGTAAACGATTATGTCTGCCAAACAACGTCACTCAAATGCTGAAGAACCACACCTATCGTACCACCCTTGAACAGTAACGAGAATACAGACTAAATAGCCATACAAGAACAGAATGATCGGTGAAGCAGTGAGAACTGATGATAACTTCAGGTCCGGAGCGATCACTGGCGTGACGGCTAACAAGGGAATCTCCCCATCGCCTCTCCCTCAGATTTAGTTATAAGTTGGCACAGTGGATAGGCCTTGAAAAACTGAACACAGATCAGTCGAGAAAACAGGAAGAAGTTGTGTGGAACTATGAAAAAATAAGCAAAGTATACAAACTGAGTAGTTCATGCGTAAGATAGAGGATAGTGTGAGCTCAGGAGCGCCGTGATCCCGTGATTAGCGTGAGCAGCTGCGGAACAAGAGGTCCTTGTTTGAAGTCTTCCCTTGAGTGAAAAGTTTACTTTCTTTATTTTTGCAAAGTTGTGATCTGTCCGTTCGCTCATTGACGTCTCTGTTCACTGTAATAAGTTTAGTGTCTGTGTTTTGCGACCGCAACGTAAAGCCGTGCGACTAGTAGACGAAAGGACGTGCCTTTCCAATGGGAACCGAAAACATTTGATCGCAAGGTCATAGGTCAACCATTCCTCCACAGGAAAACACGTCTGATATATTCTATACGACACTGGCGACGGCATGTGCGTCACATGACAGGAATTATGTTGTCGACCCACCTAATTTGTACACTTGGCGAATGGGTAAAAAGATTCTTCTACCTTGCCCGATTTAGATTTTCTTGTGGATGTGATAATCACTCCCAAAAAAGTGATGAAAACATCAGAGTTTGTCACATAAACTGCAAAAAATGAATGCAACAGTTTCACAGTCGCACAGTTTTCCCTGTGCTCTATCAAAACATATGTTTTTAACGTTTTCAAATTTTTCCGTGTGTAGACCGTCAAATCCTGCATGTCCAAGCAAATCTGAACATGTCCTGGAATTTTGGAGTTGTGTGGGTACCTGAACTTTGAAAATTGACACACGATCACGTAAACAATACTGCTCTGTGTACCTGTGCAGCTTCGCAAAATAACTGTCTGAAAATAAAAAATTAAACTTTTCACTCGAGGGAAGACTTGAATCAAGGACCTCTCGTTCCGCAGCTGCTCACGCTAACCACGGGACCACGGCGCTACTGAGCTCACACTATCCTCTGTCTTGCACATGGACTACTCAGTTTGTATATTTTGCTTATTTTTTTTCATAGTTCCACACAGCTTCTTCCTGTTTCCTCGATTGATCTGTGTTCAGTTTATCAAGGCTTATCCACTGTGCCAACTTACAAATAAATCTCAGGGGGGTGCGATGGGGAGGTTCCCTTGTATGTAGTATCCACTGGTGAGTGCCGCTGAGAAGCACGCTAGCATAATCCCGTCACCTCCGTGTCCTTCCTTATTGTAACGTCACAGGTATAGCGTTCACCTGGACAGTGAGACAGGGAAACAGACAGCCTGCACTCGTTACCTGTTAATTCGGTACTGCCCTCTCCACTCAGCGGCCGCACCTCTGTGACTGCAGTACACAGACTGCCTCTCACTGGCCCACTCCAACAGGTAGTGTGTTCACTTTCTCGTTCCCAGGCAGATTGCTTGCCGAAACTGAGCGCTGGCCACCGCTACATAATTCCTCTTTGGTCAGAGATAATGCCAGCCCTACAGCATTCGCAGCAAACCGTCTCTGACATCGGTAGTCAGAGACATTCCTGGAATATCTTGTTCCAGCATCCTTCAACCATTCTCAAAAATGTCATTTCCGGTGTTAGGAACTTACTCATGTCCTGTGTAGGCACCCAAGACTCATTCCCGTACAATAAAACTATGTTCCCATTACCTTATAAATTTTGATTCTGTTGTCCTTTCATGTGTTTTTTTTTTTCAACGTTCTGTTTGTAGCACCACACAGATCTTCAAAACGCTAAATCTTAGTTTCTAGAGCTCGATTTTTATTTTTATTTACATGCGCTCCCAGATAGCAGAAATGAGTGATTTGTTCTCTAGGGGCGGCCTGTGTGGCCGTGTGGTTCTAGGCGCTTCAGTTTGGAACCGCGTGACCGCTACGGTCGCAGGTTCGAATCCTGCCTCGGGCCTGGATGTATGTGATGTCCTTACGTTAGTTAGGTTTAAGTATTTCTAAGTTCTAGGCGACTGATGACCTCAGAAGTTAAGTCCCATAGTGCTCAGAGCCATTTGAACCATTTTTTTTCTCTAGGTTTTCTGTTGATAATTATCTCTGAACGACCTGGGTATTTTCCCTGCAACGCCATTGATCTTGTTTTTGGAACCAAAGTTTCTAAGTGGTTGCAAGCTTTGACGATTTGTTCAATTCTGTACACTGATCTTTGAAGATCATCTCTTTCTTTTACGGCTGTAAGATAATCCGCAAACAGTAAAACATTTATTGCTATACAATGACTTCTTTTCATGCAGTGACATATGCCTGTTTTCCATTCTTTAACGATTCGGTCAATGTATATGGTAAATTATGTGGGTGAAATGCTTTGTCTTAGTCCTTGAGCAGTTGTCAATTTATTGTTCTCCCTCCTTCCGATAGTGAGTAAAATATTAGCTGTTTGGAATAGTATTTCTAGTATTAGTCAATAAATGGCGACAGTGTCCTCTGAGAATCATAATTCCCCCCCCCCCCCCCCCCCCCAGTTAAGAAGGCTTTTTGAAGTCGATAAATGCAACGTAAGTCTCTAAGTTCACATCTCGGCGTTTTTCTTTTATTTGTTTTACAAATCCTACAAATTTTAACAGTAAAATGTATAAAATGTTTTAATATGATAATAATAAATAGCTAAATTAAAGTGTAATACAGGATGTTCATTTATCTTCACCGCCCTGCATAACTTCTTGTCCTGAAGCAAAATAAAACACGTAATGAGCAAACACATTTTAGTTATCTGGGGACATTAACCAACATTATGCTACACGTATGTTTTTGGATAGGGTCTGCCTTTAGCAAAACACAATTTTGTTTTTTTAACCCAAACATGTTTCACTGCAGTTGCAGCATCTTCACTGAGCTTTTATTTTTCATTTGTTAAAGATAAAGAGTGTTCTTTGCTGTTTGTATACATGTAGCTATTAGTTTTTAAATCGTAAGTACAGATATTTGAAAAAAACACATAAATTACGAATTCATACCTTTTTACCACATGGTGTGGTTTTTCTTATGTGTTGTGTTCCTACAGTGACCGTTTGTTGCACAGTTTGTCATCTGCAACCACTTATACTGTAAAGTAGATAAATTGTTTACAACAAAATTACGATTTGAAAACTTGTTATTTCTATACCTGAAATTATTTAATTCTATGTGTGTGTCTATTTACATAATGTTTCACTTACATTTTCCTTTTAATCATCTTCATCACTGTTAAACACTATATATTGAGTTTCACTGTCACTGTCATTGTAACTGTTCCACTGCTTTATCAGCTGTAAAAACAAACATGGCGGGCAGTGGAACAATTGAAGGTGTAAAAACAAGATGGCTGACAGTGGAACAGTTGAATGTGCTCCTGGCGGTTGTTCTGAAGCTTTCAGAGGCGTGTGTGATGTTTTTTTTTTCTCCTTCTTTTTTCGTATGTGTGTGTGTGTGTGTGTGTGTGTGTGTGTGTGTGTGTGTGTGTGTGTGTGTGTGTCTGTGTGTGTGTGAAAGGGAGGGTGAGAAGAGAGAGAGTGAGCGTGACAGTAGGTTTTAGGATTGTGTGTGTGTGTGTGTGTGTGTGTGTGTGTGTGTGTGTGTGTGTGTGTGTGAAAAGGGAGAGAGTGAGAGAGAGAGAGAGAGAGAGAGAGAGAGAGAGAGAGAGAGAGAGAGAGAGGTGACAGTAGGTTTAGGGATTTATTTTATTTTATTTTTGTTTGTGTGTGTGTGTGTGTGTGGGGTGGGGGCTGGGATGCATGATGCTGTTTCTTGTAACTTTGTAAGTTACGAAGATATGAGCAGAAGCACGTGTTTTCTAAATAGTAGCCTATATTTTTTTATTAGGTAATCCTCTTCCTCTCCCCAAGACATGTCCAAAAAAGGGTCACAGTTAACCATTCACGTAAACATGCCGTTATTAAAAGCGTAACACAAAATTTACTCAGACTCTCCTGTGCAAGCACATGCGCAGGCAACTGCGGTAACGTAAGTCGTCCACTTGCTGGAGCGGTCAGTAAACAAAACGAAAGACACGGGAAAAATGCACACCGATCATTCAGTCAAAAGTCTTCAATGAAGTTTGTGTCAGTACAATGGACGCTAACGAAGAGAAGGTAGAACTGCCATTCATTTATGGAGAATGTAAGTTAGGAGAAGAGACCAGTCTGCATTTTTCTTAAGCGTCCTTTTGTTTACTGTCATTTCCAGCAGGTGGGCATGGAGTTACGTTACCCAACGTAGCTGCATTGTGTGATAGGACAGGAAAGTCATAGTCCGTTCTTAATAGTCTCATGTTTGCTCGAATGGTACAGTGTGACACGTTTTTAAACACGTTTTGGTGTAAGGAAGTAGATTACCGAATGAAGAATATAGGATGTCATTTAAAGGTGACGTGCTGCTGTTCAAATTTTTGTGACAAAGGAAGTTACAGGAAAGACAGTCATGTTGGTTGATGTGCCTCTGGTAGCTAAACAACGTTTCCTTCATACACTTCTTTTATTTTGCGTCTGCGCAAAATGTTATCTGCTGCGGTCAAATTTAATGGGACGTAGTGTATATAATTTTTTTATCCCAAGATAATAATAATTTGTTTGCATCATTGTTTAATACTTCGCTGTAGCATGAACTTGAACGTTCGTCCATACTCAGAGTTTCCATTGCATGCGGCGAAGAGCCACTAGCGGATGCGGCCACAAGCCATCTAATCCTGGCGATGTGCAGCGCGCGATACAAATTAGAGACCTACTGGTCCGCAGATGTGATTTAAGAAAGAAAACCTCAGAGTAAACGGATCCAGGGTTCCGATGCTGCACCAACCGACCGCTGCAAGTAACAAAGGGAGATCCATAGAGGTTCAGACGCTGACGCGACAAATACATAACTACAGTTCGCCACCGGTAGTGCAGGGTCCATCTTTCGAATGCCAAAGTCTCAACACTGCCGAAACGTTAGGAAAATTATTAAACATCGACGGAAGATCTCGAGACGGAAGCCAACAGGTAATACCAAAACAAGTGGACATGTAAGTCTCAACAATTTTGTAGCAATTGCTGATTATGCCGTTTCTATTTAAGAAACATCGAAAACTTAGCTTTGCACAGTATTTGTAGTGAGAGAAAGTACACCAGGCTACTTTTATTCTTCTGTTTATTACTATAGTTTTGAAAGTAAAACTCGTCACCTGTTTCGGTGATTTCACTGTTAATTTACTTTTTGATGTGTTGGTTACACGCTACAGTGGTCTTACTGCATCGATTTCGGGAATGCTTTCAAATTTTTCTATAAAGCTTCTCCGTTCGTGAATGACGTTTATGTGCATTACAGGCAAATAGTAGATCGGCTTCAACAGAAGGAATGTGATTCACTTAACTCCCAATGACACGTACGCCTATTGCTTCTTCTTTTTTTCAGTTTAAGGATCTGACAACATCTTGTACAGCTGATGGTTTTTTGATGATATAGAGCCTCCCTGTCTGAATTTTTCATTTTCGAAGCTAGCTGAAATGATGGCGTATATTCTACAGTAGGTTAAAAAGATATCTGAATGGTGCGAAAAGTGGCAGTTGACCGTAAATAACGAAAAGTGTGAGGTCATCCACATGAGTGCTATAAAAGGAACTCGTTAAACTTCGGTTACACCATAAATCAGTCTAATCTAAAAGCCTTAAATTCAACTAAATACCTAGGCATTACAAGTACGAACACCTTAAATTGGAGGGAACACATAGAAAATGTTGTGGGGAAAGTTAACCAAAGACTGCGTTTTATTGGCAGGACTGCCTACACTCCGCTTGTCCGTCCTCTTTTAGAATACTGCTGCGCGGTGTGGGATTCTTACCAGATAGGACTGACGGAGTACATCCAAAAAGTTCAAAGAAAGGCAGCACGTTTTGTATTATCGCGAAATATGGGAGAGAGTGTCACAGAAATGATACAGGATTTGGGATGGACATCATTAAAGGAAAGGCCTTTTTCGTTGCGACGTGATCTTCTCACGAACTTCCAATCACCAACTTTCTCCTCTGAATGCAAAAATGTTTTATTGACACCGATCTACATAGGGAGAAACGACCACCACGATAAAATAAGGGAAAACAGGTGTCGTACGGAAAGATATAGGTGATCATTTTTTGCGTACGCTACACGAGCTTGGAACAATAGAGAATTGTGAAGGGGATTTGATGAACCCTCTGCCAGGCAATTCAGTGTGATTTGCAGAGTATCCATGCAGACGTATATGGGTCGCATCGCTGTCTTGTTTATCAGTGGCTGTGAGTATAGCTTTAGTTAAAATTCATTTTAAAGCTTTCTCAACAACTATGAGTCATAGACAAAATAGTATTTCATGGTGAACCATGGACCTTGCCGTTGGTGGGAAGGCTTGCGTGCCTCAGCGATACAGATAGCCCTACCGTGGGTGCAACCACAACGGAGGGGTATCTGTTGAGAGGCCAGACAAACGTGTAGTTCCTGAAGAGGGGCAGCAGCCTTTTCAGTAGTTGCAGGGACAACAGTCTGGATGATTGACTGATCTGGCCTTGCAACACTAACCAAAACGGCCTTGCTGTGCTGGAACTGCGAACGGCTAAAGCAAAGGGAAACTACGGCCGTAATTTTTCCCGAGGGCATTCAGCTTTACTGTATGGTTAAATGATGATGGCGTCCTCTTGGGTAAATTATTCCGGAGGTAAAATAGTCCCCCATTCGGATCTCCGGGCGGGGCTACTCAGTAGGACGTCGTTATCAGGAGGGGATCGGAGCGTGGAATGTCAGATCCCTTAATCGGGCAGGTAGGTTAGAAAATTTAAAAAGCGAAATGGATAGGGTAAAGTTAGATATAGTGGGAATGAGTGAAGTTCGGTGGAAGGAGGAAAAAGACTTCAGGTCAGGTGACTACAGGGTTATAAACACAAAATCAAATAGGGGTAATGCAGGAGTAGGTTTAATAATAAATAGGAAAATAGGAATGCGGGTAAGCTACTACAAACAGCATAGTGAACGCATTATTGTGGCCAAGATAGATACGAAGCCCACGACTACTACAGTAGTACAAGTTTATATGCCAACTAGCTCTGCAGATGACGAAGAAATTGAAGAAATGTATGATCAAATAAAAGAAATTATTCAGATTGTGAAGGGAGACGAACATTTAATAGTCATGGGTGACTGCAATTCGGTAGTAGGAAAAGGGAGAGAAGGAAACATAGTAGGTGAATATGGATTGGGGGGAAGAAATGAAAGAGGAAGCCGTCTGGTAGAATTTTGCACAGAGCACAACTTAATCATAGTTAACACTTGGTTCAAGAATCATGAAAGAAGGTTGTATACATGGAAGAGGCCTGGAGATACTGACAGGTTTCAAATAGATTATATAATGGTAAGACAGAGATTTAGGAACCAGGTTTTAAATTGTAAGACATATCGATGGGCAGATGTGGATTCTGACCACAATCTGTTGGTTATGACCTGTAGATTAAAATTGAAGAAACTGCAAGAAGGTGGGAATCTAAGGAGATGGGACCTGGATAAACTGACTAAACCAGAGGTTGTACAGAGTTTCAGGGACAGCATAAGGGAACAATTGACAGGAATGGGGGAAATAAATACAGTAGAAGAAGAATGGGTAGCTTTGAGGGATGAAGTAGTGAAGGCAGCAGAGGATCAAGTAGGTAAAAAGACGAGGGCTAGTAGAAATGCTTGGGTATCAGAAGAAATATTGAATTTAATTGGTGAAAGGAGAAAATATAAAAATGCTGTAAATGAAGCAGGCAAAAAGGAATACAAACGTCTCAAAAATCAGATCGACAGGAAGTGCAAAATGGCTAAGCAGGGATGGCTAGAGGACAAATGTAAGGATGTAGAGGCTTATCTCACTAGGGGTAAGATAGATACTGCCTACAGGAAAATTAAAGAGACCTTTGGAGAAAAGAGAACCACTTGTATGAACATCAAGAGCTCAGATGGAAACCCAGTTCTAACCAAAGAAGGGAAAGCAGAAAGGTGGAAGGAGAATATAGAGGGTCTATACAAGGGCGATGTACTTCAGGACAATATTATGGAAATGGAAGAGGATGTAGATGAAGATGAAATGGGAGATATACTGCGTGAAGAGTTTGACAGAGCACTGAAATACCTGAGTCGAAACAAGGTCCCGGAATTGGACAACATTCCATTAGAACTACTGACAGCCTTGGAAGAGCCAGTCCTGACGAAACTCTACCATCTGGTGAGCAAGATGTATGAAACAGGCGAAATACCCTCAGACTTTAAGATGAATATAATCATTCCAATCCCAAAGAAAGCAGGTGTTGACAAATGTGAAAATTACCGAACTATCAGTTTAATAAGTCACGGCTGCAAAATACTAACACGGATTCTTTACAGACGAATGGAAAAACTAGTAGAAGCCGACCTCGTGGAAGATCAGTTTGGATTCCGTAGAAATGTTGGAACACGTGAGGCAATACTGACCCTACGACTTATCTTAGAAACTAGATTAAGAAAAGGCAAACCTACGTTTCTAGCATTTGTAGACTTGGAGAAAGCTTTTGACAATGTTGACTGGTATACGCTTTTTTAAATTCTGAAGGTGGCAGGGGTAAAATACAGGGAGCGAAAGGCTATTTACAATTTGTACAGAAACCAGATGGCAGTTATAAGAGTCGAGGGACATAAAGGGAAGCAGTGGTTGGGAAGGGAGTGAGACAGGGTTGCAGCCTCTCCCCGATGTTATTCAATCTGTATGTTGAGCAAGCAGTAAAGGAAACAAAAGAAAAATTCGGAGTAGGTATTAAAATCCATGGAGAAGAAATAAAAACTTTGAGATTCGCCGTTGACATTGTTATTCTGTCAGAGACAGCAGAGGACTTGGAAGAGCAGTTGAATGGAATGGATAGTGTCTTGAAAGGAGGGTATAAGATGAACATCAACAAAAGCAAAAGAGGATAATCGAATGTAGTCGAATTAAGTCGGGTGATGCTGAGGGAATTAGATTAGGATATGAGACACTTAAAGTAGTAAAGGAATTTTGCTAATTGGGGAGCGAAGTAACTGATGATGGTCGAAGTAGAGAGGATATAAAATGTAGACTGGCAATGGCAAGGAAAGCGTTTCTGAAGAAGAGAAATTTGTTAACATCGAATATAGATTTAAGTGTCAGGAAATCATTTCTGAAAGTATTTGTATGGAGTGTAGCCATGTATGGAAGTGAAACATGGACGATAAATAGTTTGGTCAAGAAGAGAATAGATGCTTTCGAAATGTGGTGCTGCTGAAGATTAGATGGTTAGATCACATAACTAATGAGGAAGTATTGAATGGGATTGGGGAGAAGAGAAGTTTGTTACTAGAAGAAGGAGTCGGTTGGTAGGACATGGGTTGAGGCATCAAGGGATCACCAATTTAGTATTGGCAGACAGTGTGGTCGGTAAAAATCGTAGAGGGTGACCAAGAGATGAATACACTAAGCAAATTCAGAAGGATGTAAGTTGCAGTAGGTACTGGGAGATGAAGAAGTTTGCACAGGATAGAGTAGCATGGAGAGCTGCACCAAACCAGTCTCAGGACTGAAGACCACAGCAACAACAAGTCATTCATAGTCATAGTATTTCATAGTCCTATTATTTCATTCAAGACATGCAATTTGTCAACAGTGCCGTAACCCAGCGTGGACCTCCGTTTGTATTTTTTGGTGAACAGTCCAGAGCTCGATTCCAGAGTGGTCTTAGTACCGCTCTCTTAGTTAAAGGCACTTTCATGTCCAGATGTTCTTTGTGTTAATGAAAAAAAATGAATTCACCATACGTAATAAAATGAATCACCTGGTTTTGATGTTATTTTATTGTATTGCGACCAGCTTCGGTGACTCAATGTACCACCTTCAGGCCTTAACTGATGCCTAGGGATAAACTCCAGTGGTATGGAGGATCCCACCAGTGGCCAACATCTATGAACTGGCTTCCGTAGAATACTGTAAAAGTGATGTTGTTTCTGCAACAATCAAGAATGTTCTACAGAGCCCAATCGGCCACTGACGGGATCGTGTATACGATCGGAGTTCATCCCCACAGCGTCAGTTAAGGCCTGAAGATGGTGTACTGAGTTACCGAAACGGGTTTTCATTGTAGTAAGATAAATTAAAAACGACGGCTGCAGGTTTTTCATTTTATTACGTAAGTGAACGACCGGTGTCCCGCGGGCCATCAATGACAGGGATGGAAATACAAAAACTTGAAGTCTGTGTGGTTTGAAAATCTTGCTGCGCCTTGTACCCCTGTATGAGTGGCTGTTTGAGCTGCTTTCCAGATCAGGGGCAAGCAAGCGCATTTCACATACAATAGGACCTTGCCTGGTACAGCACTGTGGTTTTCAAAGCAGCATTCGGGCTGCTGCTAGATTTGTTATACGTATATCCGTAATGGACTGTCAATACTTGAACCGTTTGTAACAGTTCAGTGCTCCAGGAGATGACAAGTGTAACAGAAATTGCAGATGTATCAGAAATTGCGCCCGTTGTTTGTGACAATGAGCGTTTTTATTAAAATCTTTATGTCGCGCGGCTTCAGTTCGCGGCTGCCGGATAAATGCAGAGCGCGCGGCCTGCTGACTCAAAGCCGTTTATTCACATCCCGTCCAATTCAGTCTGTCATCGACATAAATGCGCAACGCTTTTGAATAGTCTATTGTGTTAATGAATTGCTTGTTTCAGTACTTAGAGCTATTTGCCTGTTATTCTTTATCAAATGAAGTACCGGTATGCAATATTGTGCGCATTGTCATGTTTGCTGGAAATTTATGGCGAACTACATTATTTAGCTGTTCCTAATAGACACGTCAGCTCTTCTCCTCAAATGCGTATTAACGCGGTCCCCCTCAGAGTGCTCCGGTGAACTGGAAAATCCCGGTTTTGTGGACGAGAGGACCGGGCCACCAGTCGGTCTCAGTCTGCACATCTCTACATTTGTCGATACTCCTAGACCCACTGCTAGATTTTTCGTGCTTCTTGTAAGTAACAGCAAACAATTAAATTCTTCAGCAATGGCACAGCCAAAATAACGAATTGCTGCTCATACACTGGGGTGAAAAAAGTCATGCGATACCTTCTAATATCGTGTCGGACCCCTTTTGCGCGGCGAAGTGTAGAAATCCAACATGGCATGTACGAGGTGCATTCAAGTTCTAAGGCCTCCGATTTTTTTTTTTCTAATTAACTACACACCCGAAATCGATGAAAGTGGCGTTACTTCTCGACGTAATCGCCCTGCAGACGTACACATTTTTCACAACGCTGACGCCATGATTCCGTGGCAGCGGTGAAGGCTTCTTTCGGAATCTGTTTTGGTTCAAATGGCTCTGAGCACTATGGGGCTTAACTTCTGAGGTCAACATCAGTCCCCTAGAAATTAGAACTACTTAAACCTAAATAACCTAAGGACATGACACACATCTATGCCCGAGGCAGCATTCGAACCTGCGACCGTAGCGGTCGCGCGGCTCCAGACTGTAGCGCCTAGAACCGCTCGGCCACTTCGGCCGGCGAATCTGTTTTGTTTTGACCACTGGAAAATCGCTGAGGCAATAGCAGCGCGGCTGGTGAATGTGCGGTCACGGAGAGTGTCTTTCATTGTTGGAAAAAGGCAAAAGTCACTAGGAGCCAGGTCAGGTGAGTAGGGAGCATGAGGAATCACTTCAAGGTTGTTATCACGAAGAAACTGTTGCGTAACGTTAGCTCGATGTGCGGGTGCGTTCTCTTGGTGAAACAGCACACGCGCAGCTCTTCCCGGAGGTTTTGTTGCTGTGTAGGAAGGAATTTGTTCTTCAAAACATTTTCGTACGATGCACCTGTTACCGTAGTGCCCTTTGGAACGCAATGGGTAAGGATTACGCACTCGCTGTCCCAGAACATGGACACCATCATTTTTCCAGCACTGGCGGTTACCCTAAAATTTTTTGGTGGCGTTGAATCTGTGTGCTTCCATTGAGCTGCCTGGCGCTTTGTTTCTGGATTGAAAAATGGCATCCAAGTCTCATCCATTGTCACAACCGACGAAAAGAAAGTCCCATTCATGCTGTCGTTGCGCGTCAACATTGCTTGGCAACATGCCACATGGGCAGCCATGTGGTCGTCCAGCATTCGTGGCACCCACCTGGATGACACTTTTCGCATTTTCAGGTCGTCATGCAGAATTGTGTACACAGAACCCACAGAAATGCCAACTCTGGAGGCGATCTGTTCAACAGTCATTCGGCGATCCCCCAAAACAATTCTCTCCACTTTCTCGATCAAGTCGTCAGACCGGCTTGTGCGAGCCCGAGGTTGTTTCGGTTTTTTGCCACACGATGTTCTGTCTTCATTAAATTGTCTCTCCCACGAACGCACTTTCGACACATCCATAACTCCATCACCATATGTCTCCTTCAACTGCCGATGAATTTCAATTGGTTTCACACCACACAAATTCAGAAACCGAATGATTGCACGCTGTTCAAGTAAGGAAAACGTCGCCATTTTAAGTATTTAAAACAGTTCTCATTCTCGCCGCTGGCGGTAAAATTCCATCTGCCGTACGGTGCTGCCATCTCTGGGACAATGAACGCGGCCTCATTTTAAAACAATGCGCATGTTTCTATCTCCTTCCAGTCCGGAGAAAAAAAATCGGAGGCCTTAGAACTTGAATGCACCTCGTACTCGACACATCGTTGGAAGTCTCCTGCAGAAATGTTGAGTCTAGTTGCTTTTATAGCTGTCCGTAACAACGAAAGTGTTGTCGGTGCTGGACTTCGTGAAGGAACTGACCTCTCTATTACGTCCTATGGGATTCATGTCGGGCGATCTGGGTAGCCAAATCATTTGCTCGAACCGTCCAGACTGTTCTTCAGAGCAACCGCGAACATTTGCGCTCAATTGACTATCTCGTCGTTGTCGGGACCATGACGTCAATGAAAGGCTGAAAATGGTCTCCAAGTAGCCGAACATAATCATTTCCAATCCACAATCGGTTTAGTTGGACCAGAGAACTCATCCGATTCCATGTGAACACAGCCTGGTAACTTGGGTCCATGGCTTCGTGGAATCTGCGCCACTCTCTAGCCCTACCATCAGTCCTTATCAGCTGAAATTAGAACTCAACTGACCAGTCCACTGTTTTTCAGTCGTGTAGAGTCCAACCGACTTTGTATGAGCCCGGGAGAGGCAGTGCGGGCGATGTCGTGTTGTTAGTAAAGGCATTCGCGTCGGTCGCATGCTGCTGTGTCTGTCAGAAAAAGGAAATTTGTAAGACTGGATGCCATGAACTGATATATATGACTTCTGAACTCTATTAAGGTAAATACATAGTTTGTTCTCTATCAAAATCTTTCATTTGCTAACTATGCCTGTCAGTAGTTAGTGCCTTCAGTATTTAGAATCTTTTATTTAGCTGGCAGTATTGGCGCTCGCTGTATTGCAGTAGTTCGAGTAACGAAGATTTTTGTGAGGTAAGTGATTCATGAAAGGTAAAGGTTATTGTCAGACAGGGCCATTCTTTTGTAGGGATTATTGAAAGTCAGATTGCGTTGAGCTAAAATACTGTGTGTCATTTTAGTGATGATCAGAAGAAGCAAAGAGAAAACTGTCTGAGTACGTTGAGTTTTGTTCAGCTGTTTTTAAATCAAATAACGTAAGAGATTTACCAGCACAGTAATTCATAATTTTTCTAACGGGACGTTTCAACAGGTCATAAAGGCCCATGACAGAAAGCAAAAGAAATATTACAAACCAAAATATCACACTGTACAAAAAGTTCAGTAACACAATCACTGGCACAGGAAGGAGCATTGTCCTGATCACAGCTGCAGGTATTTCCGGCAGATGCTGTTCCACTTTCTCCCGTCCATTACATTTTCCAGGGATGCTATTGGTTCTACCTTCTGTAACGTCCTCATCACCCTGCCTTTCTTCCTAGTCCTTGGACGACCTCTTGGACGCCTTCCAGTCATCTGGGATTTGAACACTCGGTTGGGGGTAGATTCTCCAGCTCCTGAGACGTGTCCCAACCATTGGAGTCGTCGTCCTGTGATGGTCCTACCAAAGTCAGCTTTCCCAAAACGTTGGTACAAGTCCTCTTTTTGCCTTCTTTCCCATCTTCCATTTTCTGTTGAATGTAGGCCCATACATCTTTCTGAGCACTTTCCCTTCAAATGCGCAAATGCGCTCTTCAAGTGTTTGTGAAGTCGCCCATGTTTCGCAGCCATATAACAGAACCGGTTTTACCAGTGCCATGTAAAGTTTGATCTTGCTGCTTTGTGAGGCCAAGCGTGACTTGAATAAGTTATTGAGACTAAAGAAAGCACGATTAGCTTTAATTATTCTCTGTTGAATCTCTTTCTCAACCTCGCTTTTATTAGGTAGAATCGATACCAGGTATTTCTATGCTCGTTCAAAATTATGTCCATCTATATTGATAATAGTAGGGAAATTCTGTTGGCGTGAGATGATCTTATATATGGTTTTCTCGTTATTGACAACTAATCCCGCTTTGCTTGCCTCTTTCATGAACTAGGGGTGACATGTCTGACTGAGTCTCCCATAATCACCACATCATCGGCAAAGGCCAAGATTGTGTCAGTTCCAATCACTTCCATCTCCCTTTCATTACGAATTTCACGTCGTACCTTTTCCAATGCAATGTTGAATAGCACTGGGGACAAAGGATCTCCTTGTCTCAAACCGTATTGAACAGTGAAAGGCTATGGCATTTTGTTTCCAAACCACACTTGGCAGTTTATATCTTTATAACATGGTTCAATCACCTTGATGTATTTTCTTGTGATGCGCAACTCTTGCATTATCCTCCATAATACCGTCCGATTAATGCTGCCTTAGGCCTGTCGGAAATCTATATATACGAGGTGTAATTCTCTATCAAATTCATAGTACTTTTCCGTTAGCTGTTGTAGCGTAAAGATGTGACCTATGGTTGAGCATCCTGCCAGGAATCCAAATTGATATGGTCCCATGATCTCTTGTAGAGCAAGTTTCAGGGAGGTTAAGACTTTATAACCTATCTAAAGCAGTGAGATTCCTCGATAACTGTCCACTTTTGTGTATCACCTTTTTTAAAAATTGGGCATAGGATTGCTCTCTTCATTCAATCGGGATCTCTTTTGATGACCAGATTTTGACAATAAGTTGTCTTAGCGCCTCCAATAAAACTTCCACTCCGTTTCTAACCAGTGTGACGCTTTATTGTTTTTGAGTGACTCTACAGTTGTTCTTATCTCTTCCATTGAAAGCTCAGGTACTTCATCTGTATTTTACTCTCGTTCTTGTTCTATACTTCCTTCTGGAGTTTCTACATTTAGCAATTTTCCGACTTCACCAGTGTAAAAGAATTATCTTCAACAAAGGAAAGTCTGCAATTTTGGTTAGAGGTGAGCCCAATTATAGATGTGACATTGGTGTTTTCCGTTCTCTCTTGAGGAGACATCAGAAAATTGACAATATTACCTTTAGTACTCTACTGAAAGGTGTGTGACTAAAACCGGAAAAATTAAAGGATATCGATAAACTGCTCTCGAAACGGTTTGGCAAAGCGTGGCAAAGAAATGAGGATCTCATTTTGTACTCCAGCCTGATGAAAGAAGAACATGCAGAGAATGAAGATATCGCTGAACAACTAGACGAAGGGGAAAATGAATGTGGCGATGAAGAAGTCACTGACTTCAGAATTTAAGTGATTTGCTGTTAAATCAGCACTTAGATTATTTTCTGGATGCACAATATTACCCTTTTAAAAATATGTAGGAAAGTAACGGGTATCGTGCAACATTTACTTGTTATTTTTTGGAAACTTTTCTTACATTATGATTGATATTGAGTTTAATGATTGGCGTTTTATATTTTTATATACTATGATGGAAATATTTTGTGATTTCAAATAACATAAATAATAAAAGAACGTTGATAGTAACTCCAGTTAATGAAGAAAATTATCATATTAAGTTTCAGCTACGTTTGCAAAACCCGCCTTTACCCATGACGACAACTCCAAAACCCTCGTTATCCAATACTGAAATCCAAAACACGCCTTATCCAATCTTAATTTGTAAATATCTTCCTTACATATCACGAATTACAGCAGCTTTAAGATATTTCAATATATGTAAGTACCTCGATATAATAAACGCGAATAAATACATTTATTTTACTGGTTGCGAGCAACAAACGTTTTATTCCTTTCCTGGAAAATTTGCAAAAATGGATAAGGCTGATTTTCGAACTGTGTGCCTCAAATGAATTTCTGAAACAGGGCCCGCTGAGGGACAGAATGAGCAGTTGATTGAATAACTATGTGACTAAAACACCGAGCAAACAACTTTTGCCACTGAATAGAAAAACTGGCGGTATATGCGATTGTGAACCACACGACGTTTACTTACACTTTAGTGTAACGTTATCTTGGGCATAACATTATTTTAAAATACAGGCGCTTTCCTTGTTATCCGAAACAAGCTGTTTTCTGAATAATGTATTTGAATGAATTATATTATATAACTTGTTTTTTTTTTATTTCAAACAGTTTACAGAAAACTATTCATGAAAAATCAAATATCGAAGTAAAAAATTAAAAACCAAACTTGACAACACAATTTGACAACACAAAAAAGGGATACCTAAGAATTGAAAGCAAATTAGTAAGAATTTAACCCACAGATCCCTGCTAGTCATGTAGGTTTCCTGGAAAACACTTGAGGTCTGTGCCCATGTAAAATAGAACATATTCCAATATTTAGTAGCAGCGACTTCACTTGTCGTTAGTACAAACTACATCTACTGTCACTGACATATCCTACAAGTTCGGTAGAGTTACAGTGTAGTTCCTGCAACGAACTGCGTCTCAGCTCTACTCACCCAATGAGACAACAGTATTATAGGTTCTGTCTGATGCAGCTGGCAGTTGTATACACAGATTTAAGGCGACCATACACGTAACTTCGTGCCTGACAAGGACGCATGGGCAAGCGTGCTTGTGAAAGCACGCACAAATTCCTCGTCACTCCACACGGCTGTAGCATGTATGTACAAGCATCAGTTCGTTTACCATAAAATGTCGAGCTCAGACAACGGTGCGCTGGCTTTGACAGCATTTTTAGTCGTGTTTCAAAAACAACAAAAGAGGAAACGTAATATCTGGAGTAAAGTTCGGTTAAAGAAAAGAAGATATGTTTATTCACTATTCACTGTAGAAACACTACGGAACCTGTTTCACAGTATTTCTGTTTTTTCTTGTCTTTTTCTCCAAGTAATGTAGTTTTCTTTGACTTATACACTACAGTACAACCTTTGTACAGAATGTAATTTTACGGAACCAAATAGAAGTTAAATCACTGGCGAATGCTTGCACAAGCGTCGCTATTCTTGCTAAACATTCTCAAACATGAACGCGCTTGAACGCTTGCACAAGCATGGATAATCTAAATTCAATTCGGTGAAGCACCAAGCTCCTCGTACAGTCCTGGTGCCTGCACAAACTTTTCGTGCAGAAGCTCAAGCGTGCTTTGTCGAGCATGCTTCTGTAGGCATGCATGCCAGGCATGTACACTCCTGGAAATTGAAATAAGAACACCGTGAATTCATTGTCCCAGGAAGGGGAATCTTTATTGACACATTCCTGGGGTCAGATACATCACATGATCACGCTGACAGAACCACAGGCACATAGACATAGACAACAGAGCATGCACAATGTCGGCACTAGTACAGTGTATATCCACCTTTCGCAGCAATGCAGGCTGCTATTCTCCCATGGAGACGATCGTAGAGATGCTGGATGTAGTCCTGTGGAATGGCTTGCCACGCCATTTCCACCTGGCGCCTCAGTTGGACCAGCGTTCGTACTGGACGTGCAGACCGCGTGAGACGACGCTTCATCCAGTCCCAAACATGCTCAATGGGGGACAGATCCGGAGATCTTGCTAGCCAGGAGCCAGGGTAGTTGACTTACACCTTCTAGAGCACGTTGGGTGGCACGGGATACATGCGGACGTGCATTGTCCTGTTGGAACAGCAAGTTCCCTTGCCGGTCTAGGAATGGTAGAACGATGGGTTCGATGACGGTTTGGATGTACCGTGCACTATTCAGTGTCCCCTCGACGATCACCAGAGATGTACGGCCAGTGTAGGAGATAGCTCCCCACACCATGATGCCGGGTGTTGGCCCTGTGTGCCTCGGTCGTATGCAGTCCTGATTGCTGCGCTCACCTGCACGGCGCCAAACACGCATACGACCATCATTGGCACCAAGGCAGAAGCGACTCTCATCGCTGAAGACGACACGTCTCCATTCGTCCCTCCATTCACGCCTGTCGCGACACCACTGGAGGCGGGCTGCACGATGTTGGGGCGTGAGCGGAAGTCGGCCTAACGGTGTGCGGGACCGTAGCCCAGCTTCATGGAGACGGTTGCGAATGGTCCTCGCCGATACCCCAGGAGAAACAGTGTCCCGAATTTGCTGGGAAGTGGCAGTGCGGTCCCCTACGGCACTGCGTAGGATCCTACGGTCTTGGCGTGCATCCGTGCGTCGCTGCGGTCCGGTCCCAGGTCGACGGGCACGTGCACCTTCCGCCGACCACTGGCGACAATATCGATGTACTGTGGAGACCTCACGCCCCACGTGTTGAGCAATTCGGCGGTACGTCCACCCGGCCTCCCACATGCCCACTATACGCCCTCGCTCAAAGTCCGTCAACTGCACATACGGTTCACGTCCACGCTGTCGCGGCTTGCTACCAGTGTTAAAGACTGCGATGGAGCTCCGTATGCCACGGCAAACTGGCTGACACTGACGGCGGCGGTGCACAAATGCTGCGCAGCTAGCGCCATTCGACGGCCAACACCGCGGTTCCTGGTGTGTCCGCTGTGCCGTGCGTGTGATCATTGCTTGTACAGCCCTCTCGCAGTGTCCGGAGCAGGTATGGTGGGTCTGACACACCGGTGTCAATGTGTTCTTTTTTCCATTTCCAGGAGTGTAGTTACGTGTATAGCCGCCTTAAGGTTATTCAAGCTAAGCCGTCATGTCTCTGAATGTCCTGGCGCGCTCTGCACCGCGGCTATGTGAATTCTGGGATAACAAACGGATCTGTCTCTCTAAATCTCCGTAACAGAAGACAACGTGTCGAACTCAGGCTTGTGATGAAAATATAGAGAGAAATTATATTGTGTTTAGGCGAGAAAGGGGCGTGGGGGGCATCATGCATAATCAGAAGGGGAAGTGTGCCAGACCGGGACTAGAACCCGGAAGTAGGAGCAGTAAAGCTGTGAGGGTGAGTCGTGGATGGATAGCAGCCCACAAAAGGCGAGGTTCTGGGTTCGAATACTGGGCAGACATACTTTTAAACTGCCAAGAAATTTTATCTTCATACATACGCCACAAGCCATCTTACTGTGTTGACGGAGGTTACTTCTCGTACCACTGTCAGTTGCCACTCTTCCTGTCCTGGTAGCGACTCGTGTACATTGTTGTAAACATGCAGACTGAAGCGACGAATGAAAATTTGTGTCAAGGCCGGAATTCGATCCCGGTTGAGCAGGACACCCAGGTTCGTATCTCGGTCTTGCTATAAATTTTCATTCGTCGCTTCAGTCTGTATACATACATCATAGATGCCTCTGACTTGAAAATGTCTCTGAAACCATATGGTTTCATTTTATTGTTGTAAAGTACCCGTGTGACCTCGAATCTTTCAAATTTTACCTTTTTGATCATTTGGTGAGATATGTGTAGGAAGAAGTAATACGTTGGTTGGCTAGGAACGTATGCTTTTGGAATTTTACGACTAAGGAACATCACGATGAACGACGCCTTATAACGTCTCCCACTGGAAATGGGTGAGCATCTTCGTGACGCTTTCGTGCTTAGTAAATAACGTCTGACGAAAAGAGAAACTCTTCTTTGCACCGTCTCTACCGCTTCTATCAATCGTACCTCGTAATGAACTCAGAGATCGATACGCATAGTTCGATCGAACAATTGTTTTGTAAGTGTAGACTGTACTCCACAACGATTTTACCAATGAGTGCCATGCTGATATACACTTCTTCGACGATCTGTTTTAAGTGCTCTTTTCACTTCAGATGACTCCGTACGCATACTCACAGGGAAGCCATAAAATTTCAGAAGCACAAAAATAATTTCAACAGAAATTGGACAAGGTGTGGACGCTAGTGGTAAATGAAACAAGCAGCGCCAACTCTCCCTCTCCACAAGCTCCATAGCATACTTCGACTCTACTACGCGATATTAGGCAGCGGTATGATGACGTCACGACCAGACCTTTGCGTGGATACCTACAGCGACGTAAAGAAAATCCCAACATCAAAAATTAATGTAGAGTAATGAATTTCGGGAATACGTTTGTCTAGGTGACGTGTTTAAGTGATTAACATTGCAAGGTGAAAGGTTCTTGCAAGCGCAGGATAAACCACTGCAAAAGTGAAATGCTGGTACATGTAACCACCAGAATGTTCAATGCAAGCATAGAAACGTGTGTGCATTGTGTGGTACAAGTATCGTATGTCAGTTTGTGGAATGGCGCTCCATGCCTGTTGCAGTTGGTCGGTCAGTCAAGGGATGTTTAATGCTGTTTGCGGATTACGATGGAGCTGTCTTCCGATGATGTCCCACATATGTTGGACTGGAAACAGATCTGGTGATCGAACAGGCCAAGGTAACACAGCATAACGGGTTACAACAACGGTATATGGGCGAGCGTTATCCTGTTGCAAAACACCGCCTAGAATGCTCTTAATGAATGGCTACACAGCAGGTCGAATCACTAAACTGACGTACGGATTTGCTGTCGGGGTGCGTGGGATAAACACGGAAGTGCTCCTGCTGCATACGAAATCGTACCCCGGCCATAACTCCAGGTGTAGGTCCAGAGTGTCTAGCACGCAGACAGGTTGGTTGCAGCCCTCAATTTGCCTCCTTCTAATCAACATACGGCCATCTCTGGCACCGAGGGAGGATCAGCTGTCGTCAGCAAACACAACAAACCTCTACCCTACCCTCCAATGAGCTCTCGCTTGACACTACTGAAGCTGCAAATGGCCGTGGTTTGTTGTCAGCGGAATGCACGGTTCAGGGCGTCTGGCTCGGAGCTGTCCTTGAAGTAACCGATCTGTAACAGTTCGTCGTGCCACTGTTGTGTCAACTGGTGCTCAAATTGCTGATGCAAATTTAGCACGATGCGCAAGAGCCGTATGCTGAACACGATGGTCTTGCCTCTGTGCACTGCCACGTGGCTGTCCGGAGCCCGTCTTCTTGCGACCGAACGTTCTCGTTCCCACCGCAGTCAGAAATCATGCACAGTGGCCACATTCCTGCTAAGCTTTTCTGCAGAAGAAAAATCCAACTTCTCGCAGGTATACTGCACGACCCCGTTCAAATGGCTCTGAGCACTGTGGGACTTAACTTCTAAGGTCATCAGTCCCCTAGAACTTAGAACTACTGAAACCTAACTAACCTAAGGACATCACACACACCCATGCCCGAGGCAGGATTCGAACCTGCGACCGTAGCGGTCGCGCGCTTCCAGGCTGTAGCGCCTAGAACCGCTCGGCCACCCTGGCCGGCTACACCCTGTTAAAACTCAGAAAGGTGTTGATAAGGGCTTCTTTGTCGCCTTAAAGGCATTCTTGAGTAACATCAACTCTTGATGTCCAATCTCAAAGATAACTAAATCTCACAACCGTTACAGCGTGTACTTAAAGCAAACCAGATTTGCATCCTTATGCGAGTGACACGAAATTTGGACAGACATCACCTTTCAGATGCAGAACCACACCCATCAACTTTCGTTAATGTCGCACAATTTCTCCTTGGTGTTGCGAATAACGGATTGGTCCACCTCTAGATCTTATGCAAGCAATTATTCGGCTTGGCATTGATTGATAGAGTTCTTGGATCTCCTCCTGAGGGATATGGTGCCAAATTCTGTCTAACTGGCGCATTACATCGTCAAAACAAAAACCAACTCGGGAATTGGTTAGAGGGCCCTGCCCATAATGCTTCAAACATTCTCAGCTGGGAAGTGATCCGGCAACCTTGTTGGTCAAGGTAGTCTTTGACAAGCACGACGAAATGCAGTAGAAACTCTCGCCACGTACGAGCGGGCATTATCTTGCTGAAATATTAGCCGAGAATGGCTTGAATGCTGTTAGTCACCACAAAACCTGTGACTTCCATGTATTTTTATATCCACCATTATAGCACTGATGCAACCTTCAAATTACATAAAAATGAGAGCATACGTCTTTACTTCACGTCCCACCTGTTACCAGGATGGCTTGCCACGAAGGGCAGCAAAATGGGGTCGTGCCATGAAAAGAAATGCAAACCCACACCATAGCTCCTGGTTGTCGGACCGTATGGTGGGCTACAGGTTGTGTAACGCCCCAAGGATAGAAAACCCCAATTAACAACTTTGTGGAAACTTAAAGTAGGGAAGTGAGTCATCTTGACAGTGACGGCAACTACTGACGATAAAATCTGTACTGGTAATATTTTGATTAACACGTATATTATTCAAATACTGAGAATAGCATACAAAAAAGGGGAGATAAAAGGAAAGGATTATCATAGATTCTTTATCAAACATCTATAGAATAGATTCAAAATCATATGAACGAAGGTTAAATCCAATAAAATAATTCAGTAAAACATAACATTTACCATGGACGAGAATTGTAGCCGCATCGAAAAGGAAATTCATTGCGACTACAGTGCAACTCGGGTATGGAAATGTTCAGTTAGTTACTTGCTCTTGAGTCACTCTAGAGTACTTTTGTGATAGTTGTCTGGACAGAAACGCTATTAAATTGTTTCAGTTTTGGAAGTTTGTTATTCGTGAAGTAGAGACTGAAGTGTTGCTCAGTCATTCGACTGATGAAAGTTAATCTTTACCGTTCTCAACGCGACGGTATAGTAAGGCGAGTGTTTGATTTCAATTGTGTGATACTGGTTTATCGGACTTAGCCTTCGTACTCATAAACAGTTACAAATCTTGAGAGCAATGGATCAACGACGGAAAAACAATTCATAGTCTTGAGTAGGACACAATGAAACGAAGACACGAAGAAAGACAAGTACGCCGATTAGTCAATAGTTGTCGTCAGCGTCGTGATTACTGAACTGAACAGTGGTTAATCATGAATGATATATCGATGTGTGTGTGTTGTAGGGACAAACAATTAATTGCAGACGTCGGACCGTTGTTAATAACTTGACGTAGCAACGGAATAATAGACAGCAAAATTTCATCCTCGCTATGTATTATGTGAAAAACGACCGTAATTATGAAATCAAGAATCGAGATGTTATTTCATCACGGAACTCACCGGGTTTAAAAATAAAAATAAACGATTGCAGTTTACCAGTTCGCACAAGCTGAGAAGACTGTTGTGGACAGATAACAGAATATTTCTAAACGACTCGAGGAGTTGTATTCTTACAAGAGTTACAGGTGCTGTTCCACGTCATACCGACGGGGTCGAAGATCGTTACGAGTTTACGAGTCGCGTCCCCTCCCGGGGAGTGAAGGAGGAGGGAAGGGACGTCGCAGTTGGTATGCCTCCCCGTCTGGGACGTCTGCAGACACATCTTCACTGGTCATCGGGGCCCAGTTTGAAGACAATTCTACTCCAGTCAGTGAGACTTCAGACCGAAGACGTGTCTGGAGACGCCCTCAGGAGGATGTGGATATCCAAGAAGTCTGTCAGTGCCAAGCCGTGTAACTACTCGCATAATGACCAAAGGTAGACCAGCGCGTTGCAGACTTGCTGAATTTATGAAGCACTTTCTCTTGGATATATCATCCAGTTTTCTTGACATATAATTATCTGTTTGTACGTAGGCTACCTGCATATGACATCTACCGAATCCGATCCCCTTTTTTCGGGGTTTTGGAGTGGGCTTTCTTCACTGTGTTACGTGCCCCAGTGCTACTAGCCGACACCCAGTCTGGCGCTGGGCAGCGGTCACAATACTGTGTGTCATCTGCGCATAATGTAAACAATAATAGTCCTATAACAGTGCCTTGTGGTACGCCTGAAGCTAAATTTAAAGCATTCCGTCTTCAGGCCACGAGTGGCCTACCGGGACCATCCGGTTCAGCACACCGCTCTGCCGGTCGTTATCATGGTATTCGTGACTGAAGCCGCTACTATTCGGTCGAGTAGCTCCTCATTTGGCATCACGAGGCTGATTGCACCACGAAAAATGGAAACAGCGCCTGGCGGCCTGGCTGGTCACCCATCCAAGTGCTGACCAGGCCCGACAGCGCTTAACTGCGTTGATCTCACGGGAACCGGTGTAACCACTGCAGCAAGGCCATTTCCACTGAAGCTACATTTAGGCTGTAGATTTCTCTCCCTAAGGAACAACATGTTATTCTCTACATCATTTGTTACGAACTTCTGAAGTCAGTTGCAAAACTGATTTGATATTTGACACTCTCTATTTTGTTCTAGAATGGAGCCCCTTCTTTGTGAACATTATCTACTTGCCGGGAGATTACTAACACTTCTGCTACAGGCAACACGCGGAGCCTAGTTTCCCCCGCAGACTGGACACGAGGTCTGGTTCAACCGTGGATGGCCAGCTCCCCACGAAGACGCCGGCAAGGCGAGGCCAGCACGCAGTATGTGTCGCGCTTCATTAATCACGGAGCATCCATTCGCGATTATTTAGCAGAGGAGGAGGAGGAGGAGGCGCAGCCCGGGCCGCTAATTGGTAATTTATCAGCGAGCCAGCGCCGCCGGCGCGCTTGTCCTTTATGGGCGGCGCCTTTGTCGGCCACGGGCGTGGCTTCCGCCGGTCTCTTGCACGTGCAGCGACCTCTTAGTCTGGCAGCCCCACTCCCACGCCACGGATCCACACCTACCAGCTCTCTCAGCAGGGGGAGATGGACTGACTGCTGTTCAAAACTGTGCTTTTGCCATCTTGAACCCATATGGATCAACAATTGAGAGGAAAGAGGCAACGTGAAAGGACACTGTAACCTAACACTGTGGTGAAAAAAAGCATGGGATAGCTCCTAATGTCGTGTCGGACCTTCTTTTGTCCGGCGTTGTGCAGTAACTCGACGTGGAATGGACTCAACAAGTCGTTGCGTAAGGGTGCGGTGCTTTTTTTCTTCTTTTTTCTTATTCTGCAATTGAGAACAACTGTGTGAAGAGAAATGACTAGTTTAATGTCACAATATTTCTCACCACATTACAGCTTTTCCCACAGTTTTCAACTCGCCAACAAAAAAAACAGCGCAATGGATAACGCATCTTGCCAACATCAAAAAGTGAAATAAGTTTATACACAACAATGTTAAATATTAACTGTCTGAAAGAACATTAATCTTAAGCACAACATTATGAAAGTTTAATTGGAAGTTTCTTTACATTAATCCTAACCACAATAATATGAAAGTTTAATTAGACGTTTCTTTACAAAATCGCTCCCACACATACGTTATTATGTTGGTCAGTACTATGAAAGTCGTCCGATTCCGGTTGAAAGTTCGGTACTATTTAGGATGACAATCAAGTCTATGGTGGAGGGCAAGTCAAGTGAAAAATTTGAGCTCGAGATTACCCAAGGACGCTCGAGTTTACAGTGGACGCAAGCTGGTGAACCAACAAAGTTTACGCCTCTGCAAGCGGTATTTACCTTAACCTGCGACATGCTGCTGCCTGCAAGGCCTCTCTCTCCCACTGAAATTCCTACGGAACTAATCTGGCTTTTGCTGAACTTTCCAGCTGAAACTTTCCCTATGTTTTTCGTTATGCGAGAAAACATGTACTCTGCCCTGGTCTTATTATGTGGCGATGTACACGCGCATGGTTGGAGCAGCGTGCATATTATAATGCCCTCTCAGTTCTCACAAGAACAGTTAACTAATTTGGCTGGTTCGCTTCTCCACAGATGGAGCTAAACATTGCTACAGCTAATTTTACCTCGAGTGCAGCACCTGTGAACGCAGTGTCCACACCAATTCCTTCTCTGCGTCGTACGGAGTGTTAAGTGCTCCCTTCTGCACTTGGCGCCCGTTCAGAGAAGAGTCCACACAAAATTTCTCTCTTGTCCTCTCATGGCAGAACTGCCTCCCACCACTTGGGTTCCTTTTTCACATCACGGCGCTTTCCTACCAATAGGAGCATTCCTCTCATTTTGTAGAAACACCCTCTACCAATCGCAACGTCCCTTCTATCAAACTGCGTTTTCTCCTTCCTAGTGAGTTATCGCCAATCGGACGTTTTGTGCCTGTTCCAGACACCTAAAGTACATTGACCTTTCTGTCTGTCACACTCGCTGGACGACATTGCGTTACTTTCTTTGGTTCATATCCCATTGGAATTCCGAAATGTAGTTTTCTAAAGCTTCTTCTGTGCTCTAGTACTGATTCCCTCGCTACAGGTGGCCACCCAGCTTGAATCACCTGGCCTGGGGTCGCTGTCCTCTTTCCTACCACCCCTTTAAGTGGTTACCGGCGCAACTCCCACAGCGCAGCTTCGCTATGCCGTTGTGGAGCTGGCTTTTCAAAACTAAAAGCGACTCGACTCGCATTCCCTGGTCTACTTTCCATTCAAAGACTTGCATTCTATAGAAATGGTGTGTTAATTACTGTCGATTGACTGTCATCCCTTTTTCCATTACATATTGATAGGAAAATGTTCTTGTAACTGTCCATTTACGTTAGGTATCATTTTCACCTTCTCATTTCGATTTGTAAAGGTCTCATGTAAGGTGCGAATCTGACAATTTATTCCAATTGGAAGTCCCCTGCAGAAACCATGCTATTTCTATAGCCAGCCATAATTGCGAAAGTGCTGCGCAGGATTTTGTGCACGAACTGACCTCTCGATTATGTCCCATAAATGTCGATAGGATTCACGTCGTGTGATCTACGTGACCAAACCATTCGTTTCAATTGACCAGAATGTTCTTCAAACGGCTCGTGAACAGTTGTGATTCGGTGATATGGCACATTGTCATCCATAAAAATTCCATCTTTGTTTCGCTACAAGTGGTCTCCAACCAGCCAAACTTAACCATTTACAGTCAATGATTGGTTCAGTAGGACCAGAGGACACAAACCATTCCATGTAAAAAAAAAAAAAAAAAAAAAAAAAACACACCACTATGAAGCCACTACCAGCTTGCACAGTGCCTTGTTGACAACTAGGGTCCACGACTTTGTGGACTTTGCGCCACACTCGAACCCTACCATCGACTCTTACCAACTGAAATCGGGACTCATCTGACCAGGTCAAGGTTTTCGAGTCGTCTAGGATGCAACCGATATGGTCATGAGCACGGAAGAGGCGCTACGGATGATGTCGTGCTGTTAGCTAGGGTACTCGCGTAGGTCGTCTGATGCCACAGCCCATTAACGGCAAATTTCGGTGCACTGTCCTTACGGATACGTTCGCCTTATGTCCCACGTTGATTTCTGCGATTATTTCACGCGGTGCTGCTTGTCTGTTGGCACAACCCTTCGCAGACGCCGCTGCGCTCGGTCGTAAAGTGAAGGCCGTCGGCCGCTGCGTTGTCTGGGGTGAGAGGTAATGTCTGAAGTTTGGTGTTGCCGGCGCACACTCGCCACTGTGGATCTCGGAGTACTGAATTCCCTAACGTTTTCCGAAATGCGTCTAGCTTCAACTACCATTCCGAGTTCAACGTCTGTTAATTCCCGTCGTGCGATCGTAACCACGTCGTAAACCGTTCCACATGAATCAACTGAGTACCAATGGCAGCTCCGCCAATGGGCTGACGTTTTATACCTTGTGCACGCGATACTATCGCCTTCTTTATAAGTGTGTATCGCTATCCCATGACTTGTGTCACCTCACTGTATTATTTTCCATTCTCGTTCCCTTGAACAATTTATCGGCTCTTGTGCAAAATGTAGTATTCTTATATTATTTCAAGAATATTATTTCAAGAATAAATTATTTACTCTTCATCCCATGTAGGCTTTCACGGCCGGCGTCTTCATCAGTAAACACTTCCGGGCTAAACGACGAGGACTGGCGGTATGTGATAGTCAACTGCTAAATCTTCATTTACTTATTAGCAATACTATGCAGTTTTGTCATTGGAACGAAGTGGACAGTTTAACATTTAGATCTATGGAGATTAGTGCAGAAGTGTCTTCCAATAGGCAGAAGGAGAAGTTTGATCGTCTACAAGAGGGTCGACAGGAAACACCGATTCCAAACAATTCCCAAACGGTTATTAATTTATCGGAAAAATAATTGTCTAAGGAAGAACTTTTTGTTCTGTCTAAAGGAGGGAATCTTGCAATCACTCCATCCAAGGTTCCTATGGAGGACATTATTGCCAATATAGAGGCAGGAATTCGTCAGTTACCATCATATTCTGCTGACGAAATTAGGATGGAAACCTCCAGGATATTACGT
Source organism: Schistocerca gregaria (assembly GCF_023897955.1). Taxonomy (NCBI): domain Eukaryota; kingdom Metazoa; phylum Arthropoda; class Insecta; order Orthoptera; family Acrididae; genus Schistocerca; species Schistocerca gregaria. The sequence continues at coordinate 932,325,866 of NC_064921.1, forward strand.
AAAGCTAAGCCACCCAGCAGCAATCTGTCTCAAGGGGAAAGGAAGGCATTGCGGGAGATCAATGCAGACAAGAATGTTATTGTAGTTGCCGCTGACAAGGGAAATGTTACTGTTTTAATGAATACTGAGGATTATCACAAGAAGATCAGTGATCTCCTGGAACCCAGCACATACAAGAAGTTGAAAAAGGATCCCACAACGAATGTGCTGAATGCCACCAATCGTCTGATAAAACAGTCTTCCATTCCTACTGAAGTTAAAAAGTATTTTTGTAAAACGGAGGCTTATCCTCCGAGATTATATGGATTACCAAAAATACATAAGCCTGGTGTTCCTTTGAGACCGATAGTCAGCGCAATTGGAGCTCCTACCCAAGAACTAGCCAGACACCTTGCCTCTTTGTTACAACCTTACATAGGCAAAACTGAGAGTCATATTAAAAACTCTCTACACTTCATTGAGAAACTGAGGGAAATTACTGTCGGTCCGAATGACATCCTTGTCAGTTTTGATATAGTGTCTTTGTTCACTACGGTTCCAGTTGATGAAGCTCTCTCTCATATAGCCGATACGTTCCCTACTGATGTAGTGGCCTTGTTCCAACACTGTCTATCCTTGACCTATTTTCAGTAGAATGGTGAATTTTATGAACAGATTGATGGGGTAGCCACGGGAAGCCCCCTAAGCCCCGCAATTGCGAATTTATTCATCAAGCACTGCAGGCGGCCACGAAAAGCCCCTCTAAGTGGTATCGGTATGTGGATGATACCTTCGTAATATGGAATCATGGGAAAGAGGACTTGAATGATTTCCTGGTGCACTTAAATAGCATCAACCCAAAGATCAAATTTACCATGGAAAAAGAGAATAATGGGCAACTTAACTTTTTGGATGTATCAGTTATCAAACGGGCGGATGTGACCTTAGGCCACAAGGTCTACAGGAAAGGTACACATACTGATCGCTACCTCCATAAGAACTCAAACCACCACCCTAGGCAAAAGAGGGGGATCATAAAGACACTAGTGGATAGAGCCAATAATATTTGCGAACGAGGCTACTTACAAGAAGAACTAAATCATTTACGAATGGCTTTTGCGAAAAATGGTTATACGAAAAATGAGATTAACCGAGCACTTCACCAAAGTAGAAAAATGCCTAAAAATAGGAGACAGCAACAACCATCAGCTGGAAAAGTATTTCTGCCCTTCATCCATAACATCACGGATCGCATTGGGAAAGTACTAGCCAAGTTTCAGGTGGAGACTATTTTCAGACCTACTAAGAAAATTAGTGAGTGCCTAAGATCAACAAAAGATTCTCATCACCCCCTAGCCACCCCAGGGGTATATAAAATTCCGTGTAGTTGTGGCAGGGTTTACATAGGAACTACAAAAAGAAGCATCAATACACGTTTGACGGAGCACAAAAGAAACTGTCGCTTGGGACATATCAACAAATCGGCAGTAGCGGAACATGTTTAAGGATGGAGATCACGAAATAAAATTCGGTGAGACAATCGTGCTAGCGAGGACGTCGCATTATTATACACGTATGTGTAGGGAGGCAATTGAAATCCACAAACATCAATACAATTTTAATCATAAAGAAGAAGGATTAAAATTGGACAAAATATGGCGGTCGACGTTGCATCAATCACGTGACAATCGATTGCCTGCAATCGAGAGAACAGACGATAGCCAGAGATAGCTACATATCGACGCCACGTGACGTGCGGTGGCGCCCTCTACGATCTCCAAATAAGCGGCGACCCTAGCTCCTAGCAGCCAGTCGTCGACTAACCTCGGAAGATGTTCTCCGTAGTTGAGAACGAAACGTCAGGGAGAAGAAGTTCTACAGATCGACCACGGCAATTTAGCTCGGAAGTGTTTTGTGATATTTACTCTTCAGTGAAGAGTACGAATAGCCCAAAGGTAATTACATTGTTTTCGAAAGCCAAGAGTAGGTTTTCGAGTCCAAATGTGCCAAATACTTTTAATGTGTCAAGAAGTTCCACAACAACGAACACTCCTATCTTCAGTAAAAGATTCATTCTGGAAACAAATCCTAGGCTAAGACTAAGTCAGTTCAATGCGAAATCCGTAACTCTAGTACTTGTCTGGCGAAATTTACAGAGGTGACTTGAGTGAAGCTTGGAAATTACTTAACTGACAATGGCAGAAATAGGACTGTGAGTTTGGACCGTAAGGCGGTAGGTGTATAGTCCTTGGAAGCCAAAGTTCAACTCTTAGTCCGATACATAACTTTGTCAATAAGTTTCAGATCTCTTTTTGTCAATAAGTTTCAGATCTCTTTTAGGCGCTCAGAGATACTATTGCCACCACTGCAAGCAGCAAATAGCCCTGACGAGGCAAAAATGACCAAATCTCGGCGTAGCAAGGAGATGGCACCGATGTCAATGAAACGTATTTGCCTTGCATGGACATACATCGCACAACATTCGAAGATACGGCGTCAGTTTGATCTGTGCAAGTTTTTTGTTTATACAGCTTTGTGAAAATATATGTGATGCGTGGGTTTCATTTTCTTACTGTGTAGTAACATTATTTCGTTTGAATGGTATATCACCAACAGAAAACTATACAAAATTAAGAATTACTAAATGACTGGCTAAGTGAAACTTGGCTGTACCTCTCTTGAAGCAGATTTGCATACAGATCGACCAAAAACTGTAATGGCAGATGAAAACATTGAGAAACAGTACAGTATGGTAGTATTAAAAAGGGATTCCTTCTGATTCCTACACAAAGGTTAAAACAATAGTTAGTGAATTCATGACAAACGGCATGGGTACTCTAGAACAGCACGTCAGTGTTCAACTAAAAAAATGTTGGAACTTTTTGACCTAAAAAGAGTCTAAACATAAAAATGAGTTTATTTTGTACCTGTAATTCACAATCTGTCACTGCCAAGGCGAGAACTTTCTTTTCTGGCATCGTATGTAAGTGTAATAGGAGGGTGGACATATGATACCACATTTTATTTTTACAGAATGGGCGAAGAAACTAAACTTATGACGTGCTTGTACAAGGGAATCACAAGACAGTTTTGGAAGTACCTTGCCAGAAAATGAGCTTTTGGCGAGTCCCCCCCCCCCCCCAAAAAAAGGGGTTCTGAACACTATGGGACTTAGCTTCTGAGGTCACCATGCCCGAGGCAGGATACGAACCTGCGCCTGCGACCGTAGCGGTAGCGCGGTTCCAAACTGTAGCGGCCTAGAACCGCTCGGCCACCCCGGCCAGCACGGGTCTCAAGGAGCGTTATTGTAATTCATCGCTTGTTTGGTCTAAAGATCACACTAATAATGCACAATCATGACGAAAAAATTTATGGTCCAGGAGCACATGGCTGTTGCAGATTCCGAGAATTAATGGCCAAACGAATCATTACTCGGGTATGTTTTTAAAAAGAAACATTTATTGGCAAGTTCTTGAGTGACTTTTCTTTGGCGTGGGAAATGGGGATATCATGTGACAGCAGCAAATCTTGTTAGCAAAAAATTTCACTGGCAAGACAATGAACTGGAGCAAGCCAACCGAATGTAAGGAAATGCCCAGGGCAACTTTTGCAGAATACCACGACAGGGAGTGCGTGGAGGCTCCTATTGTGCAAGACTTGCTGCTAGACCATAAGAAGTGCACTTCAGCTTCTGCTGAAAGGTCACTCAAGACTTTGGTCACTAGCACAAGCGATAACTGTTAGCCAGAGTCATTGCATTGTCGCTAGACACGTGGCTCATTTCAACCCAGCCGCCACCACATACGCAACTTGGCCATTGTTCCCTAGCGCTGTTTTTCTCTGGGACGCATCAGGGGAAACACGCAACATATAGCATTGCACACATATCACTCGCAATCTGCTCGTGATACGCTCGCACCTGGCAATATTCCTGTTGTGTCAAAATAAATACTAATATCCAGGGAAATGACACTGAGAGTTTTACTAACACAGTAAGTCTGCGATTGTTTTCCTTTTGTTCTTAGAGTGTGGTGGGAATAAGCTAACAAATGCAGTACCATGTACGATAACTACAATCAAGTGTGAAGCAGATACAATCGACTGTTTCTAATTCGACTCCTAGAAAAATAAAATAAATGGTTAAATCGACCTTGAAGCCAAGTCGCTTGAAAAAACTTCTGTAAAACGAAGAATGGCACACTCCACACATTGAAGCCATCCTCGTGATAGACCACCCCTGAAACAACTATAATTCGACTTCAGCAATTATCTAATACTAGGTCATTCGAATCGTTTCGCCACTTTTTCAGATAATTAGGGTTCCATGCCTCAATCGGTAAAAATGGAACCCTTACAGAATCGTTTTGTTGTCAGTCAGTCAGTCTGTCTCTCTGTCCGACTGTTAAAAACCATTTTTCTCAAGAACAGGTACACCTATCAAGATGAAATTTGTGCCACATACTAAGGTATATGGTCTCTTGGCGATATTATAAACGTTAGCTTGTAAGTCGATGCAATCAAAATGTGTGACCATATAGGCCACATATTTTCACACTTGCAAACTAGCTCATCGAAACCTGTAGGGTACTTCAGATTGATCTACAATGATGGAAAATTGCAAGACGTTAAGTTTCACAACACAAGTAAATAAAAAAATTGTTAAGCTGTAAATTATATAATAAGATAAAATATTTCTTTTGTCATCTGATGATGGATATGTTTCAAGTGTAAGCAGGCTATTTAGGTTTTCATATTGGTAACGCCACGTAGCGCTCTGTATAAACAGCACTGCCTGTGCTGTGTGGAGTCTGTGGCTAGTTTGCATTGTTGTCTGCAATTGTAGAGTTGAGCAGCTGGATGCTAACAGCGCGTAGCGTTGCGCAGTTGGAGGTGAGCCGCCAGCAGTGGTGGACGCGGGGAGAGAGATGGCGCAGTTTTGAAACTTGTAAGACTGGATGTCATGAACTGATATATATAATATGACTTTTGAACAATATTAAGGTAAATACATTGTTTTTTCTCTATCAATATCTTTCATTTGCTAACTATGCCTATCAATAGTTAGTGCCTTCAGTAGTTTGAATCTTTTATTTAGCTGGCAGTAGTGGCGCTCACTGTATTGCAGTAGCTCGAGTAACGAAGATTTTTGTGAGGTAAGTGATTTGTGAAACGTATAGGTTAATTTAGTCAGGGCCATTCTTTTGTAGGGATTATTGAAAGTCATATTGCGTTGCGCTAAAAAATATTGTGTGTCAGTTTGAGCACAGTCTTGTATAATTGTTCTAAGGGGACGTTCCATATGTCGACCCTTAGCCGAGGATACCTCACTGGACTCTTCTGATTTTTTTGTAGTTTGTGTAATTAGTGTAGCTTTTGTTTATTGCTAGCGCGTAATTGTAGAGAGAATCTCCTTTGTAGGTGCAGTCTTTCATTGTTGTACAGTAAAACAGTTGTGGCATGCATGTAGATTTGCAGTAAGTATTTCGCAGCTGCGCTTACATTTAACTAGATATTATTTTCAGCGCTATGTTACTGTGTTCTCTTATTTTTGCTCTTCAACTTGTGCTTTTCTGTGTTATCGTGTGAAATATTGTGACAATTATGGCGTGTGAAAAACATAATACTAGGCTGCAAAGTAAACTGAGAACTGACAGTGAAGACGAAAGCAGTGTGTTAGCGTCACCGTGTAATGAATTAACTAATGTTCAACACAGTAATTTGGTAATTGTGCATAGGGAAATGGGGCGGGCGGCAAACAATGGTGTAGACATTGAAACAGGAAGTGAACAGGGAAGCATTCTCGATCGATCGGTCGGCAACAGCTCGCATCAGGAATGGGGAATGACAGAACACAATATTGCAAATACTGCAGACTCAGGTTTTGGGTTCACACCGTTTTCTCGAATGAGTCAAGACATATTTTCCACTTGTCAAAATGTGAATGTTGCCGGTGTAAATTCACTGCTTAAAAGCACTGAAGAACATGTTTCAGACACCAGTGCATTGTTATTACAATTAATGCAACAAATGAGACAAAAGCTTCAAACGTTAGACACAATGGAACAAAATCAGAGAGAAACACAGCAAAAGCTTCAAAAGTTAGACACAATGGAACAAAATCTTCGGAAGTTAGACACCACGCTTGAACAAACACATGAAGATTTAACTACTGAGTTACATAACATTGAATCGAAATGTCAAAAAGTCTGTAATGACGTAAAAACACAAATTTGAGAGCATTTTCAACCTATTTTTTCGCGGGATGAAAATGCATTACAGAATCACGAAGGAGCCATAAAAGAACTGCAAACTATTTGTTCATGAAAATCATGAGACCTTGCAAGCTAAAACTGACTCAGTTGCATCTACCGATTCGGTTACGCAACTTGCAAAAACTTAGGAAAACTTAAAGGACACAGTAGATACTCTGAAAATTGGTTCAGAAAGACACATGGAGGAAATTAGTTCATTATCAGAGAAAGTGGTCGAACTTTCGGATCAGCTAAATAATTTATCTACAAAGGTAGATGATGATCTGAATGACACAAGACCTGTAGCCTTCACTGACACTGAAGAGTATGAACAAATTAGAAAATTCAAACAAAATTAAAACCAAATCAATACACAGTACAAAAGAGAAATCCGGGAAGTACAAGATCAGTTGGCTCAAGTAATACAAGAATTACATATTTCAGAGGACACTCGCGCTCCAGTACGGGAAGAGGGACTTAGAAATACGGAACAACCACAAAATAATAACACAGGACACTTCCGAAATTATGAAAGAAATTGGCATGGTGCATTGAATTTTGAGATGGAACCGCCGAAACGAAGTAACAATGAGCGACGTCCGACTCGCCGACACGATGATTTTGACTATAATCTGTTCATTACTACTCGTAAATTCAAAACATTTAAGAATTCTGGCAACGACATTCATTCACGAGCATGGCTCCATCAATTCTCTCATTGTTTTCCTCCCAACTGGTCATTAGAGCACAGATTAGATTTTATGTGTGGCTACTTAGAGAATGAACCAGCTGTAAGAATACGATCGGTCATTCACGATTGTCACAGTTAAGGAGAATTTTATCATGCTTTCCTCTCAGCGTATTGGTCTCAAGCTACACAAGACCGAGTAAAACATAGCATCATAATGATGAAACGTTTCGAACAATCTGAATTTTCCAGTCTTGTGAAATATTTTGAAGACATGTTGCACAAGAATCAGTACCTGTCAAACCCATACAGCCCCCGCATTTGCTTAATCAAATTACCTGAACATTTACGACATATTATTTTGGCAGGACGCTGCAAAGACGACATTGAAGCTTTTCAGGGACTCTTACAGGAATTAGAAATTGACACTGACAATCGCTGAACGCGAAAACAGGAACACAACAATTACAGGTCACATCCGTCGCAATTCCACGATGAAAGAAATAATAACTGGACACGACAAGGCTATTCTCACAACACAAATCGTGACCAAAACAGACACCACCCGTATGACAACCGTTGGCAGAGTAGTAATAATTACAGGGAAAGATCACCTCTCCGCAGTAGTGACTATCACAGAGACAATCAGAGAAACAGACAATATGGGAATGAAAATAATTATTATTAAGGGAGACAGAATAACTTTAGACGCAACGGTCCAGCGCGCAGTTACGATTCAGGGAGAAATTCTCCACCACTTAACCGACAAGAAAGAAACTACAGAAAATACCGACATGATGACAGACGATATAATCGTGACGACAGACCTGAATTGCATCACAACTGGCGAGATTCAAACAGAGCAGGGCACTCTCGACAAGGTGAATTGGTAGAAGTTACGTCTCCTAGTCCCAATAACGATGCGTGCCAACAAAGAGACAGACAATGAGTCGCGCCGCAGGCAGCCGCGCGCACCCGTTGGTTCCGAGAAAAATAACGTAAGACGCTAGCCTTGAGAAAATTAGCATTCTTTACCGATGTATACAACACTATAATTGCTTTGTAGTTGAAACTCTGTGCACTAGGAAGAGTAAAGGATTACACTACATTTCACATGTAAAACCGTTTATTGAGAGAGAATCTGTTTTTTTAACTTAGTCTTTGCCATAAAATTTTTCACTTCAAGCTACTGGTACAATTTGTCACACTGAGAAACTGTTAACATGCAACAATGTTTTGAAGTTAACTATCCAGTCTAGAACCTAGGGAAGATATTTAGACAGTAATTACGAATGTTTGTTATAGTGAACAGACGACACAGTGTTGTTATTTGTACTTGAAAATAAATTCTAGATTTAAAGTACTTTCTGAGAGATACCAGATGACACAGTGGTTAGTTTATTTGACAGCTACACGATTATATCACGACACTACTAATGAGTGACACAATCTATATTATTGCTTTTGCGCTGTATCTGTTTTATATCTGCACAGTTTTTCTGAATTCTTCTGGAAAGTAAAACATGTTATAGTAGTAACTTTTGTGGTATAGCTACAATGAGATAGCCTTTTCCGTAGCACAACAATACGTTACATTATAGTACTTTCTTCATCATGGCAATAAGAGTAATAACTAAGATATCTATACGCAAAGCATTTCACTTTTGTTTATCATGAGGTAAGTACATTGACTTTTGCAGAACTTAGCTTTCGGAGGACGATAACTACAACACTTCCACAGATATTATCTTACAACAAGACGCACAGTTTAGCGCTATAGTACACGTACTTGAGTTATTAATTTTGTACTTAAAACATTTATTTTTAAAGATATTTGAAGTACAATGATACAAAGGTTTTCCGTGATAACATTTCATTCCATTGCTGTAATCTGTAACACCTGAGGGTATAATTACATTAATCCTCACGGGGGTACATGCTTACTTTGTGTACCATGTGTCTGCCAAGCACAAGGAGCCCTAGCTAATATGGTATTTGCTTATACAATTTTACACATCGGTACCATATTTCTCTAACACATAAATTACATGGCTGTTGATGTACTTTCCGGGATGTGAGGTCGTGGACCACGACCTCACATCCCAGAAAGTACATCAACAGCCATGTCACCCGGTCGTGAAAGCCTTCATTCTACAAACATAAATTACACAGCTATCTGATTATTTAACAGAGAAACAATTTTTTTTTACTATGTCAGTGACACATATTTACGCAATTACACAGTTGGATAATTTCACACTTATGAAATTGTATTTTGTCCGTACTGTGTGAACTCTTCATATTTTTCGGAACCATTGTGATACTATGAGAGCTTTGAATGATGTATTTGGTATGGGATCATGATTTTTAAAGTACATTTGAGGTAGATGACACTATTGAAATGAGCAGAGAATTTTTTTTAGGTTTTGAAATTATTGGAGGAAGCTACGACAATTTTGAGAATTGACTGAGATGTTATGATATTATTATGATGACGATGTGTATTACGCTGTTGCGGTATGTTTATGATCAATAAGTTGATGCTATATGAGGAATTTGGTTATGCTACGTATTTATTATGATGAAATATTGAAGAAGTGTCTACGAATATGTATATGTGTAATAAAGCAAGGAATAATGAGTAGTGGTTAGGGACTCTGGTTTGTGAAAAAGGATGTTGGAAACCGAGAATCGTACTTTAAGAGTTATGAAATGTGTGTATATGCGTGAATGTATCACTCTGCTGGAGACAATTTTTTGGACACTGTTATATTTACAGGATTTTGTTTCTACAGATTTGAAACGCAAATTCTCGACCTGTGAAATTTTTATATGAGACTGTCACTGTAGTGGAAGCTGGTGTCGTAAATATTTCGGTAAGAAAGTTAAGTGACCACCTGCACGTAATGCGTCGTGGGCACCCAGCTGCGTGACAGTCACCTGGAAAAAAGCATTAGTGTGTGCCTTTCAGAGGCACAGGTGGAGAAAAAATAGAGGCCATTATCCTCGCTATTGACAGTAACTTTGTAAGACTGGAAAGTTACCTTTTGCCACTCTGACATCAGGAGGAGTCTATGGGTAATTTCACAGTGCCAGGGAACAAAAAAATGTTACAATGTGTGTGAAATCTTATGGGACTTAACTGCTAAGGTCCTCAGTCCCTAAGCTTACACACTACTTAACCTAAATTATCCTAAGGACAAATACACACACCCACGCCCGAGGGAGGATTCGAACCTCCGCCGGGACCAGCCGCACAGTTCACGACTGCAGTGCCCAAGACCGCTCGGCTAATCCCGCGCGGCTGCCAGGGAACGTTGATATTAATAAATAAATGAATAACTAGGCGAGAAGGAATCAGAAGTGAAGTCATCAGGAAGAAAATGGATGTTACAAATTCACTGCAGATTTTATAACAAAAAGAGAACTGTTGTGGTATGCACATACAAAAAGGACGTCGAAGGAGAGATTACTACAGAGAATTATGGAATGGGAGCTACCAGGAAGAAAGATAAGGGAGAGTCCGCCGACCACATGGATTCAAAGAATTAAGACCTCCATCAGAAGAAGAAACATCGAAGAAAATTTATGGACAAATAGACGAAAATGAAGTATCAAAATCAAATTTGATATGTAATTTTGAGGTACCGGAAAATGTAAAATGTTACATTGTGAAAACTGAAACAAAATAATAATAATAATAATATAAATAAGTGCCATTTTCTAACGAGATTAATTCAAGTGTGGCAGCTCTCCTGGATGGCGGGGCATGTCACACCACCAGCTTCACATAGCAGCAGATGGAGCATCAGCGTTCCAGTCCACAGCAGGTCATTGGTTAGACTTCCTGAGTCTGATGTGGAGTCCGTAGCCAGCCAGCCAGTGGCGGGCCACTACATGGCTCGCTATTGTGGGCAGCCGTCCTGGCTTCCAACACACGTCGGAGGCAACCCGAGGCTAGGGCCGCAGATTCGGACGCCATGATCTCAGTCACGCCGGCGGGAAGAAGCAGCAGCTGGCCACCCACAGCTCACACCGAGCAGCGCTGAGTTGGCAGGGATGCAGACCGCTGAGCGAACTGTCGGCACATCCTGGCATACAAGGCCAGCACACAGCGCGTTGCACTGGGTTGCTGGGTCGGTGGCCTCAGTATTGCGGGACCCTGTGATGCGGACCGAGGTGAATGGGGCACTGTAGTGGAAACATATAGCCCATTTGGAAAGTTCTCGCTGAGTTTTAATACAGCACCTTCTGCCTCCTGGCACCCATCCACTACAATTGCTTCATGTAATAGTGTCAGTCAATACCGAACTCTCATGGTGCCAACAGCATGCACAGCTCTATAAGTCTAAGTATTTTTCTATTATCATATCCCTAAACCGTGGAATACATTTCATTTTAATCACAAGTCTCTTTCCGTTCTAATTTTTGCAAACAGTAGCGAATAAGCTGATGGTCTGTATCTACAATTTGGACGTAGACAGCATGTGAAGCGTTACTCTTAATCTCTCGCTATCTCTCTCTCTCTCTCTCTCTCTCTCTCTCTCTCTCTCTCTATCTCTTTTTTTGCTGGACTAGCTTTGGAAGGCACGATTTTCAGAAGCAATTTGTCACTAAAATCTTTGCACAGTATTGCTTCTCTTATGGAAACGCAGCACACGAATGAAATCTATATTTTTAGTCGTTGTTACTTGCATTCACAGTAGCAGAACCGTGCTGTGAAGGTGTCACCGCGTTTCTATAGCAAATGAAACGACTCAGAAAAAGGGCCGTAAAGAGAGACGTTCTTGTTCGATCGTAAAAGAAGAGACTGGGACGGAGGGTCGTTCCAACGCGTGACTGATCTCTTAATAGCGCTGGTGAAACGTGTGGAAAGAATACCTCCCAGATAAACGATCCAACTTAGCTATTCAGGAACAAATATATACATTTATCTAAAAAAGTATAAAGCCACCACGCTCTCGGCGAAGCAAAAGCATTGTGCGCAAAACAAAGAAATCAAATGGCCGGTTTTCTTCGGAATTTATGGCTCCGAAAACGTCCGCATTGATACACGACACTGTGGCCTTTTCTATAGGCGGCCATCCTTTCCTGCCTTTCGCCACTTCCCCAAGCAAAAATGAATTCTCGCGCCGGGGCGGCGCGGCGCGCGTTGCCTTACATAAAGAAAGCCGGCCGCGCCATAAATATCTCGCCGAATTGTCTTTCCATCGGGCGGTCGCTGGCTGCCAGCCCAGCCACGGGAGCGCAATCATAATTTATAATTTCCACGCGTCGCCCAATAATGAAGCATTTATACAAGCGGCTGCATTAAACGACCACAATTCCTGGAGCCCACCCGACCGCTCGCCACTGCATTTACATGAACGGCGGTGGCGGCGGTCGCGGAGCTGGTTCGAATAAACACTGCCAATTAATCACGCGGCATATAATGTGTTGCGCCACAATTAACATTCGCGCAGCTTCTGGCGACATTATTACGGCCCGGACGACGCATCCGCGCCGGGCCCGCGGCCAGACAATGCCCCGCGGGGGGATAAAGTAGTGCCTCCGCCTCTGGCGCTCTGGCGGACGTTCCGACTCTGGTAATGGCCTTCGGCGGCCGCCGCTGAGTGACGCGCCGCAGCGCCGGGGAAGTCCCGGCCGGCTGCCCGCACTGCTGCCAACCTCCACCTGTGTGACAGAGCTCAGCAGCGTGACTTAGGCCGGTATTACACTCTCAAATTTCTTTGTCAAAGAATTGATCAAAGATGTGATCAAATATCCCATCAAATATATTTGACAAAGATCTCTGACGTAGCGCTAGGAGGGGTATTACACGGTCATCATAGTTTTCGTGTCAAAGTTCAAGATGGCTGACAACAACTTGTTACACTCCTGGAAACTGAAATAAGAACACCGTGAATTCATTGTCCCAGGAAGGGGAAACTTTATTGACACATTCCTGGGGCCACATACATCACATGATCACACTGACAGAACCACAGGCACATAGACACAGGCAACAGAGCATGCGCAATGTCGGCACTAGTGCAGTGTATAGCTACCTTTCGCAGCAATGCAGGCTGCTATTCTCCCATGGAGACGATCGTAGAGATGCTGGATGTAGTCCTGTGGAACGGCTTGCCATGCCATTTCCACCTGGCGCCTCAGTTGGACCAGCGTTCGTGCTGGACGTGCAGACCGCGTGAGACGACGCTTCATCCAGTCCCAAACATGCTCAATGGGGGACAGATCGGGAAATCTTGCTGGCCAGGGTAGTTGACTTACACCTTCTAGAGCACGTTGGGTGGCACGGGATACATGCGGACGTGCATTGTCCTGTTGGAACAGCAAGTTCCCTTGCCGGTCTAGGAATGGTAGAACGATTGGTTCGATGACGGTTTGGATGTACCGTGCACTATTCAGTGTCCCCTCGACGATCACCAGAGGTGTACGGCCAGTGTAGGTGATCGCTCCCCACACCATGATGCCGGGTGTTGGCCCTGTGTGCCTCGGTCGTATGCAGTCCTGATTGTGGCGCTCATCTGCACGGCGCCAAACACGCATACGACCATCATTGGCACCAAGGCAGAAGCGACTCTCATCGCTGAAGACGACACGTCTCCATTCGTCCCTCCATTCACGACTGTCGCGACACCACTGGAGGCGGGCTGCACGATGTTGGGGCGTGAGCGGAAGTCGGCCTAACGGTGTGCGTGACCGTAGCCCAGCTTCATGGAGACGGTTGCGAATGGTCCTCGCCGATACCCCAGGAGCAACAGTGTCCCTAATTTGCTGGGAAGTGGCGGTGCGGTCCCCTACGGCACTGCGTAGGATCCTACGGTCTTGGCGTGCATCCGTGCGTCGCTGCGGTCCGGTCCCAGGTCGACGGGCACGTGCACCTTCCGCCGACCACTGGCGACAACATCGATGTACTGTGGAGACCTCACGCCCCACGTGTTGAGCAATTCGGCGGTACGTCCACCCGGCTTGCCTCATGCCCACTATACGCCCTCGCTCAAAGTCCGTCAACTGCACATACGGTTCACGTCCACGCTGTCGCGGCATGCTACCAGTGTTAAAGACTGCGATGGAGCTCCGTATGTCACGGCAAACTGGCTGATACTGACGGCGGCGGTGCACAAATGCTGCGCAGCTAGCGCCATTCGACGGCCAACACCGCGGTTCCTGGTGTGTCCGCTGTGCCGTGCGTGTGATCATTGCTTGTACAGCCCTCTCGCAGTGTCCGGAGCAAGTATGGTGGGTCTGACACACCGGTGTCAATGTGTTCTTTTTTCTATTTCCAGGACTCTATTAACCGCAGCAGTTGCATGTACCACAATTGCACTGTGTGCACGTGCGGAAGAGAAGCGGGGGGGGGGGGGGGGGGGGGGGGGCGAGGAAACATGCCTGGGTGAAGCAAAAAAAAATAATTGTTGAAATGGCTCTGAGCACTATGGGAGTACGGGACTTAACTACCCTAGACCTTAGAACTACTTAATCCTGAGGACATCACACACATCCATGCCCGAGGCAGGATTCGAACCTGTGACCGTAGCGGTCGTGCAGTTCCAAACTGTAGCGCCGAGAACCGCTCGGCCACTCCGGCCTGCCTGGGTGAAGCCGTGGGTTTTACGACGGCATGATAAAAGCATTCAACAAAGCTTCTTACGTGAGCTTATAGTGGAGGACGTCAAGTTGTACATCAATTACTGAAGAATGGATGAGCATACATTTCTGTAGGTGCTCAATGAAGTGTATCCTCATATCACAAAGCTCAATATTCACTTAAGAAGTGCTACATCTGCAGAAGACAGGCTCACTGTAACACTCCGATTCCTAGCTACAGGAGAGGGTTGGGTTGGGCTAGGTTAGGTTAGGTCAGGTCAGGTCTCCAAGCTCCTTAATCTATTTTTGTATTCAGCGTGCCTCGCGTTGTAAAGCGCCTCATCAGCTTCATACATCTCTATTAATTTTGTAGTTGGTGGCACACACCAATTGTATTTACTGGCAATATTTATAAAAGCACTACGGACGACAGAATGCTGCAGCGATGCTAGCGCTACATGTGGTAACACGTCACAGTGCAGTGAACAGAAGACAAGCGACTTCTTTGATCAAATCTACAGCGAGGCCCTAGATTTGATCAAATATTGGACGACATTTGACCAAGTTCCCTATTACACCCACAAATATCTTTGACAAAGATATTGGACAAAGAAATTTTACAAAGAAATTTGATAGTGTAATACCGGCCCTACCAATAATGCTCACAACTTAGTAAACAGTCTGGCCAGGCAACCGAAGACAGCAAAACGAAAGCTGAAATTTTAAATTTAGCATTTGAGAAATCTTTCATTTAGGAGAATCGTACAAACATACCGCCGTTTGAGTTTCGTACAGATTCCCGTATGGAGGACATAGTGATAGACATCCCTGGGGTAGTGAAGCAGCTGAATGGGTTGAAAATAAATAAATCTCCAGGTCGTGATGGGATTCCAATTCGGTTTTACAGAGAGTACTCTACTGCATTGGCTCTTTACTTAGTTTGCATTTATCGCGAATCTCGTACCCAACGTAAAGTCCCGAGCTACTGGAAAAAAGCACAGGTGACGCCTGTGTATAAGAAGGGTAGAAGGACGGCTCCTCAAAATTACAGACCAATATCCTTAACATCGGTTTGTTACAGGATTCTCGAACATATTCTCAGTTCGAATATAATGAATTTCCTTGAGACAGAGAATTTGCTGTCCATGCATCAGCAGGGCTTTAGAAAGCATCGCTCCTGCGAAACGCAACTCGCCCTTTTTTTCATATCATATCTTGCGAACCATGGATGAAGGGTATCAGACGGATGCCATATTCCTTGACTTCCGGAAAGCGTTTGACTTGGTGTGCCCCACTGCAGAATCCTAACTAAAGTACGAGCATATGGGGTTGGTTCCCAAATATGTGAGTGTCTCGAAGACTTCTTAAGTAATAGAACCCAGTACGTTGTCCTTGATGGTGAGTGTTCATCGGTGTGGTGTCACCGCCAGACACCACACTAGGTAGGTGGTAGCCTTTAAATTGGCCGCGGTCCGTTAGTATACCTCGGACCCGCGTGTCGCCATTATCAGTGATTGCAGACCGAGCGCCGCCACACGGCAGGTCAAGTCTAGAGAGACTCCCTAGCACTCGCCCCAGTTGTACAGCCGACTTTGCTACCGATGGTTCACTGTCTACATACGCTCTCATTTGCAGAGAGGACAGTTTAGCATAGCTTTCAGCTACGTCATTTGCCACGACCTAGCAAGGCGCCATATTCAGTCACTATAATTACTTCAAGAATGTATTCTGAACTTATAGTATTGTGAATCATGTACCGCCAAGAGCGACGTTCATCATTAATGGATTAAAGTTAAGTATGAAACTAATTACGTCCGCTTTCTGAATTCTCATTCCTTGTCATGTTCCAGACCTCACGTTAGTATAGTTCTTCCCTCCTCACGCCAGCCTGTGTGAGCTAAACCGCGTGCATTTCGGCCTCCACTCGTAACACGGTGTTGGCTCTTCTGCTAACACAAAAATCGGAGGTTAGGGTATCATCTGGAGTGCCCCAGAGATGTGTGATAGGTCCGCTGTTGTTTTCTATCTACATAAATGATCTTTTGGATAGGGTGGATAGCAACGTGCAGCTGTTTGCTGACGATGCTGTGGTGTACGGGAAGGTCTCGACGTTGAGTGACTGTAGGAGGATACAAGATGACTTGGACAGGATTTGTGATTGGTGTAAATAATGGCAGCTAACTCTAAATATAGATAAATGTAAATTAATGCAGATGAATAGGAAAAAGAATCCTGTAATGTTTGAATACTCCATTAGTAGTGTAGTCACGTCGATTCAAATATTTGGGCGTAACATTGCAGAGCGATATGAAGTGGGACAAGCATGTAATGGTAGTTATGGGGAAGGCGGATAGTCGTCTTCGGTTCATTGCTAGAATTTTGGGAAGATGTGGTTCGTCTGTAGAGGAGACCGCTTATAAAACACTAATACGACCTATTCTTGAGTACTGCTCGAGCGTTTGGGATCCCTATCAGGTCAGATTGAGGGAGGACATAGAAGCAATTCAGAGGCGGGCTGCTAGATTTGTTACTGGTAGGTCTGATAATCACGCGAATGTTACGGAAATGCTTCAGGAACTCGGGTGGAAGTCTCTAGAGGAAAGGAGGCATTCTTTTCGTGAATCGCTGCTGAGGAAATTTAGAGAACCAGCATTTGATGCTGACTGCAGTACGATTTTACTGCCGCCAACTTATATTTCGAGGAAAGACCACAAAGATAAGAGAGATTAGGGCTCGTACAGAGGCCTATAGGCAGTCATTTTTTTCCCTCGTTCTGTTTGGGTGTGGAACAGGGAGAGAAGATGCTAGTTGTGGTACGAGGTACCCTCCGCCACGCACCGTATGATGGATTGCGGGGTATGTATGTAGATGTAGATGTAAAGGTATCAATATATATACGAGGGTTGCACAGAAATTAATGCACCACGTTTTTTCCTCCAACACATTCTTTATTGAAAACAATGAGAATTAGACAAACGAAAGAATGGTGTTTTATTTACACACCCTATTTTTTCACGTAATCTCCATCCTGATCTACGGTCTTCCTCCAGAGCGAAACAAGGCCGTGTATGCCCTGTCGGTACCAATCCTTGTCCTGGTGGCGAAGCCAGGGCTTCACTGTGTGAATCACCTCATCGTCCTCAAATTTTCTTCACAGATGCAGCGCCAACTGCCCAGTCGTAATGCGTCTGTCGTCGCGGAAGACATCATCAGGCAACATGTCAGATATGACAGCCGTGCATGGTCTCCCCGACTGCTACAAATCGCGGAGCTCCGCCGAACCGCCTTCTAATGGCCTCATCCTCCGTGCGCAGCGACTAACTGTACTTCTGTCGACAGCAGGTGCTCCACACACTTTGCCCAATCGTTTCTGAATATTCCTCACAGTTTCTTTCACTGCTGTGAAAAATTCAATGACGCCACGTTGCTTGTAACGTTACATCAGCCACAGACGCCATTTTGAAACTATCCTGCAGCTATTCTTTCTGTCGGATGTGACGAAAACTTGACGCGCCCACTCAGGAGACATCAAATAATACATAGACAATGTTTAGCATTCGTAGCATTGTTTTCGGCTGAGTAGGCAACGGCCTGGCCGCAGTGGATACACTGGTTCCCGTGAGATCACCAAAGTTAAGCGCTGTCGGGCGTGGTCGGCATTTGGATGGGTTACCATCCAGGCCGCTATGCGCTGTTGCCATTTTTCGGGGTGCACTCAGCTTCGTGATGCTAATTGAGGAGCTACTCGATCGGATAGTAGCGGCTTCGGTCAAGAATACCATCATAACGACCAGGATAGCGGTGTGCTGACCCTACGCCCTTCCTATCCGCATCCTCCACTGAGGATGACACGGCGGTCGGATGGTCCTGGTAGGCCACTCGTGGCCTGAAGACGGAGAGTTTGCGGCTGAGAAAAAAAATGCGGTGCATTACTTTCTGGACGACCCTTACATATGATGGGTGATAAGCAATAATTACTTCAGAAGTGAGTAAATACGGTACATTACCAGCTACAGTCAGGGAATGATATCACAATTTTTTCAACAGACTGGCGTATTTATGTAAATAACCTTGACTCATGAAAAATGTATGATCACGTGAACTTAGATATATTCGAAGCTTAAATGGCGTAACAAAAAGTTCCGATAAATGAGAGTTCGATTTAATGGAAGTTTGATCATGGTGGAATCAGGAAAAAGTCGAAATAAGAATCTAATTTAAAAACGGTATTGTAAATTAAATGACATTGTGTTTTCGGTAGTTTTAAAAGAACAACGCCGTTTGCTTGATGCACCTCATTTCTTCTATCCACTGGTTTCACATACGCATCACTGCTGTAGCAGCATGCCCTATAGTGCTTTCAAACGCTCCGTTCTTCCAACGATCTACAGTAAATTACTGCTACAAGATGAGCAAGCCATTTAATGTAATATAGTCAGAACTGAATGGGTATTGCGTCAGTTTCAGTGGTCATTACTCCAGCTAATAATTTTAATCGATTTCTCTCTCCGCGTGTACCTCTGCAGCTGAGCTCCCACCGTGTCACATTGTAATGCGGTCCCTCTTGGCTCAGTTCCCGGCACTAACAGTGATTTCCCCATAATGGGCTGGAACGACTGTAGTCAGCGTCGTAAGGGTAGCTGAGGGAGTTACTTGAAAGTAAGTAGTGGCTACCAGGATCGGGAAGCTGGGAAGCTGGGAAGCTAGTAACGACTAGGGGAGCTGTTGGCTGACCAAATTCCCCCCATACTGCGACCAAATGACGCCATTGGTAGAAGATGGCACGGTGACCGGTCAGCATCGAGTGGTCTTTAGGGCCCGATCACCTAGTTCACTTTCGCATTTGTGACACACTAAAAGAAGAAGTGCAGTATTATCATCTACTGGAAAACCACCGCTCTTTTTTCGTTCTTTCTCTGGAGCCACAGTAAAGTAAAATTTTCGAAAGGATATTTCCGCCATTTCGGCCTTCGGCGATTTTCATGTGTTACAACGTCATTTCAAGTGAACTGAAGCTTACACCTGTGTTCTGGACATCTAAACAATTAGTTGACGTATCTAGATGTGTATTTTTCGACGATGACTTGTGTTTCACATTACTCGGACGATTTCTGACGTTGTAATACTTGGAAATGGCGTAAGAGTGAAATACAGACATTTAAATAAATAAACACATTATATACTGTCAAATAGCGGAAATATCGTTTTCAAAATTCTGGAAAACAGTTTGAGAGAACATCCAATTTGGTATCAGTATGATGTATGAGCGAAAGGGCAAACGACTTTTGTCCATTTCCTGACTTTACGTTAAGATCGGACTTCGTTTGGATTCTTAGCCATTTCAGTAGTAAGATACAACGTTAGAGTCTTTGCTTATTGACTGTTTGAAATTTATTTATTCGTTCTTCACAGTTACAGTTTGGGTATGTAGTAAGAGATACACAATGTGATCAAAAGTATCCGGACAACTGGCTGAAATGACTTACAAGTTCGTGGCGCCCTCTGTCGATAATGCTGGAATTCAGTATGGTGTTGGCCCACCCTTAGCCTTGATGACAGCTTCCACTCTCGCAGGCATTCCTTCAATCAGGTGCTGAGAGGTTTCTTGGAGAATGGCAGCCCATTCTTCACGGAATGCTGCACTAAGGAGAGGTATCGATGTCGGTCGGTGAGGCCTGGTACGAAGTCGGCGTTCCAAAACATCCCAAAGGTGTTCTGTAGGATTCAGGCCAGGACCCTGTGCAGGCCAGTCCATTACAGGAATGTTATTGTCGTGTAACCACTCAGCCACAGGCCGTGCACTATGAACAGGTACTCGATTGTCCTGAAAGATTCTAACGCCATCCACAAATTGGTCTTCAACAGTGAGAAGCAAGAAGGTGCTTAAAACATCAATGTAGGCCTGTGCTGCGATAGTGCCATGCAAAACAACAAGGGGTGCAAGCCCCCTCCATGAAAAACACGACCGCTCCATAACACCACCGCCTCCGAATTTTACTGTTGGCACTACATACGCTGGCAGATCACGTTCACCGGGCATTCCCCACACCCACACCCTGCCATCGGATCGCCACATTGTGTACCGTGATTCGTCACTCCACACAACGTTCTTCCACTGTTCGATCGTCCAATGTTTACGCTCCTTACATCAAGCGAGGCGTCGTTTGGCATTTACCGGCCCGCGGAGCGCTCCATTCTGCGCTCTCAAGATATCTAATGGCTACTGAGGTCGCTGATATGGAGTACCTTGCAGCACAATGCACCTAATATGAAAAACATATTTTTTTGGCGGTGTCTGGATACTTTTGATCACATAGTGTGTAAGATGGCTATAATTTTGCACCTTATAAGCACTCATCGACATACTTTGCCGTGATTTACAAACGGAATTATGTATCATTTGATAGGTTGTACATCGTATATATGAACCATTAAAGAAGACTGACATTGTCACGTATATCTTGTAAATAGTTGTTAATGCTTATTGCATGAAAGGTGACGGAGTGTCTTTATTATCAAATCGGCGTAATGAATGATTGCCTATACTATTAGAGGTTGGAACGCCAGTGGAAATGAAACGGCAGGCGTAACTCAAGCCCTGGGTGGATAAGCGCTCACAGGTGTGTTGGTCCTGCTTGACACAAGAAGTAGCCAAGACGGACGGTCGGGGCATAGGTATGGTACAGAGTCAAATACTTCTGGGAATTCGAGAAATATTGCACTGACTGCGTTGATCCACGGGTTCCAGCACGTCATGTGACAAAAGTGCGAGTTGGGTTTCACGTGATCGATGACAAAACTGCGTTGATCGACATACCTGAGCCCGTTGCTTACCGGAAAAACATCGGACGCTGTAGTTTATAACACCCCAACGACCTTCTTAAAGTCGATTAAGACAGAATATCGTAATATGAAGTAGGGAAGAGTTATCTTGGCAAATACGACATCTTTTCCGATAAGCTAACACCAAGAAGTTTTGATAACAAGAACATTATACATCACTGAGAGTTTTTGTTATGAAAAGAAGAGGAAGAAACCTCAGATTTAATTAATGGACAAATATCCAAGTAATAATTGCAATTAATATCTTAAAAAAGTCCAAGGTGATGTTAGTCAGAGATAACTATTATGTGGAAGAGAGTTGTAAGCGCAACGAAGAAATTCAGTGCGCCTACAATACTCTTGCTGGCTCTCGTCCTGTAAAGACGTGCGAGAACAATTCTTGTCTTAGTTATTGAGAGTACGGAACACGACGAGATTGTTTTGCATTCAGAAGTGTTTCTTGCGTGACGTGATCACGAACTTCGGAAACTGATTTTCTAAGCAGAGACAGGAACTGATAGACACGTTTAACCGTGCATACGGGTTAATTGAACTTTGTTGACGAAACTATTGAATATTGGACTTGACTTTCAAGTATTTGCCGGCCGCGGTGGTGTCGCGGTTCTAGGCGCGCAATCCGGAACCGTGCGACTGCTACGGTCGCAGGTTCGAATCCTGCCTCGGGCATGGATGTGTGTGATGTCCTTAGGTTAATTAGGTTTAAGTAGTTCTAAGTTCTAGGGGACTAATGACCACAGCAGTTGAGTCACATGGTGCTCAGAGCCACGTGAACCATTTTTTTTTCAAGTAGTTGGAACTAAAAGAAGAGTGGATAATATATCAAAGGACTACACTCAATTAGTCTCGAGTAGGACACAATTACACGACATTACAAAGATAATACAATTACGCTGAAGAGTCAAGTTGTAATTGTCAAGAAACTTAATTTTAATAGAACTGACTTTACCAAACAACTGTGTGTGCGTGTGGTGCGAAAGTTATAAAGTATTTAGTGGCGAAGGAACAACAAACTGTTCGTTCCAAGTGAAATATCTAGCGTAGACTACATTATTAAGTGATTTAATCAATGATAGTTAACCAACGACTTTTGAGGAGGGACGTTTTAATCTGGATATCAAAATACCTACTTCATTAATTGAAAAAAGAACTTTTGAACATTTTTTTACGTTACGGGGTAGGTTCACTCAGACGTGATCAAAGAGTATCTGTGGATCTCGCTTCTTACAGGTTCAACAACTCCATAGCAACGAGCCGACAACGTACGAGAAGACTGGTAATTACAATGCTTCCTCGCAATTAGTAGTGTGTACGATGCGGATGAGATAAGATTTAACAACATCTGAATATCCGGCCAATGAATCATTCAGTCTTAAATCAGAAGAAGCATCCATCGTACGAGTTCGCATTTCTGTCTCTTCCGTTCACCAACTGGGACCTACGTCATCGCGCATCGTGTCTCAGCTCCACTGCGGGAGCTGTGGCAGTAGCAGCTCCACGGCGTCGACAATATCAGCACGCGGTTGGAGTGCGGTGACGCCACAAGTTTCGTTGCCTCAGCACCAAACTGTACATTTGCGACCAGAGGTTATCTCGAAACTTTTTCTGAATTCGATGTCCTTACCCTGTTCTGACCCTGCTGCTTTTCTCCGCCCTGAGTGATGGGTGAAATTACGACGTTATTTCGAAAATCCAGCCAGCCTCTGTGGCCGAACGGTTCTAGGCGCTTCAGTCCGTAACCGCGCTGCTGCTACTGCCGCATGTTCAAATCCTGCCTCGGGCATGGATGTGTGTGATGTCCTTAGGTTAGCTGGGTTTAAGTAGTTCTAAGTGTAGGGGGCTGATGACCTCAGATGTTAAGTCCCGTAGTGCTTAGAGCCTTTTCTTTCAGAAATTCGCCCGGCGAGTGTCGCCCTAACCGCCGTCTGCTTCACGTCTGCTGTGCAGCGAGCTACCTTAATTTAAGTATTAACTGTATTTTTCTTACTTGTTACTTCTTCTTCTGCCTGTTTTTGCTTTTAGGAAGCTTTAATAGTCGAGTGCTATTAAGTGTTCCATAGATCTCGTGTTTGTTTTGAGTACAGTCAGAGAGTCCCTTTAGTCAGCCATAGTGCTAGTAGTGCTAGTGTTTGTTTTGAATACAGTCCAGAGACAGGTAGTGCTATTTTCCTTGTTTTCTACAAGAAGTGGTTAGCAATCACAGTTTAGTCAATAATCAACCGCCTTTAGTGAATTAGCAGTCTATTTAAAAGTTTATTAACACTCTATAGTAAATTGATTTCTTAGGATGGATAGGATGTGTGGCTGCTGTGTACGGACGCAGGAGGAGCTGGCCACTCTTCGCGAACAGCTGAGCGTGTTGATGGCCGAGGTCAGCCGTCTTCAGGCTGCTGCCTCGGAGTGTAGCGGCAGTGGGGAGTCTGGTGCGTCGCAAGGTACACCCCAGGTGTTACATGCTTCACCCACTGTCCCTGCTGTCGAGACATCTTCGCGGGTACCGGGCGTGGTTGGGCCACCCTCTCCCCAAGGGGAGTGGCGGGTTCAGCGGCGCACGAGGCGGAGGGTCAATGTGGAGGCTGGCCGTGTGGCATCGCCCGCTCTGCCTGTGAGTGGACATTTGGCTGCTCCTTCAGCAAGGTCCGAGCAGGCACACGGGGGGAGGGGTTTATTAGTTATTGGGAGCTCCAACGTTAGGCGGGTGATGGAGCCCCTTAGGGAAATAGCGGAAAGGTCAGGGAAGAAGGCCAGTGTTCACTCTGTCTGCTTGCCGGGGGGTCTCATCCAAGATGTGGAGGAGGCCCTACCGGCGGCGATAGAGAGCACTTGGTGCACCCGACTGCAAATTGTTGCTCATGTCGGCACCAATGACTCCTGCCGTCTGGGTTCAGAGGTCATCCTCAGTTCGTACAGGCGGTTGGCGGAGTTGGTGAAGGCGGAAAGCCTCGCTCGCGGGGTGGAATCAGAGCTAACTATTTGTAGTATCGTTCCCAGAACCGATCGCGGTCCTCTGGTTTGGAGCCGAGTGGAAGGCTTAAACCAGAGCCTCAGACGATTCTGCGGAGAGCTGGGGTGCAAATTTCTCGACCTCCGCTATCGGGTGGAGAAATGTAGGGTCCCCCTGAATAGGTCAGGCGTGCGCTACACGCCGGAAGCGGCTACGAGGGTAGCGGAGTACGTGTGGAGTGCACATGGGGTTTTTTTAGGTTAGAGAATTCCCTCCCTAGGCCCGACAAGACGCCTCCTGAGACGCGGCAAGGCAGGAATAGGCAAAATGCAACAAGGAATAACAATATTAATGTGCTTATAGTAAACTGCAGGAGCGTCTATAGAAAGGTCCCAGAACTGCTCTCATTAATAAACGGTCACAACGCCCATATAGTACTAGGAACAGAAAGTTGGCTGAAACCAGATGTAAACAGTAATGAAATCCTAAACTCTGATTGGAATGTATACCGCAGAGATAGGCTGGACAGTGAAGGGGGAGGCGTGTTTATAGCGATAAGAAGTGCAATAGTATCGAAGGAAATTGACGGAGATTCGAATTGTGAAATGATTTGGGTGAAGGTCACGGTTAAAGCAGGCTCAGACATGGTAATTGGATGTCTCTATAGGCCCCCGGGCTCAGCAGCTGTTGTGGCTCAGCACCTGAAGAATAAATTTGGAAAATATTTCGAGTAGATTTCCCCACCATGTTATAGTTCTGGGTGGAGATTTTAATTTGCCGGATATAGACTGGGAGACTCAAACGTTCATAACGGGTGGCAGGGACAAAGAATCCAGTGAAATATTTTTAAGTGCTTTATCTGAAAACTACCTTGAGCAGTTAAACAGAAAACCGACTCGTGGCGATAACATATTAGACCTTCTGGTGACAAACAGACCCGAACTATTTGAATCAGTTAATGCAGAACAGGGAATCAGCGATCATAAAGCGGTTACTGCATTTATGATTTCAGCCGTAAATAGAAATATTATAAAAGGTAGGAAGATTTTTATGTTTAGCAAAAGTGACAAAAAGCACATTTCAGAGTACTTGGTGGCTCAACACAAAAGTTTTGTCTCAAGTACAGACAGTGTTGAGGATCAGTGGACAAAGTTCAAAACCATGGTACAATATGCGTTAGATGAGTATGTGCCAAGCAAGATCGTAAGAGATGGGAAAGAGCCACCGTGGTACAACAACCGAGTTAGAAAACTGCTGCGGAAGCAAAGGGAACTTCACAGCAAACATAAACATAGCCAAAGCCTTGCAGACAAACAAAAATTACGCGAAGCGAAATGCAGTGTGAGGAGGGCTATGCGAGAGGCTTTCAATGAATTCGAAAGTAAAGTTCTATGTACTGACTTGGCAGAAAATCCTAAGAAATTTTGGTCCTATGTCAAAGCGGTAGGTGGATCAAAACAAAATGTCCAGACACTCTGTGACCAAAATGGTACTGAAACAGAGGATGACAGACTAAAGGCCGAATTACTAAATGTCTTCTTCCAAAGCTGTTTCACAGAGGAAGACTGCACTGTGCTTCCTTCTCTAGATTGTCGCACAGTTGACAAAATGGTAGATATCGAAGTAGACGACAGAGGGATAGAGAAACAATTAAAATTGCTCAAAAGAGGAAAGGCCGCTGGTCCTGATGGAATACCAGTTCGATTTTACACAGAGTACGCGAAGGAACTTGCCCCCCTTCTTGCAGCGGTGTACCGTAGGTCTCTGGAAGAGCGAAGCGTTCCAAAGGATTGGAAAAGGGCACAGGTCATCCCCGTTTTCAAGAAGGGACGTCGAACAGATGTGCAGAACTATAGACCTATATCTCTAACGTCGATCACTTGTAGAATTTTGGAACACGTATTATGTTCGAGTATAATGTCTTTTCTGGAGACTAGAAATCTACTCTGTAGGAATCAGCATGGGTTTCGAAAAAGACGGTCGTGTGAAACCCAGCTCGCGCTATTCGTCCACGAGACTCAGAGGGCCTTAGACACGGGTTCACAGGTAGATGCCGTGTTTCTTGACTTCCGCAATGCGTTTGACACAGTCCCCCACAGTCGTTTAATGAACAAAGTAAGAGCATACGGACTATCAGATCAATTGTATGATTGGATTGAGGAGTTCCTAGATAACAGAACGCAGCATGTCATTCTCAATGGAGAGAAGTCTTCCGAAGTAAGAGTGATTTCAGGTGTGCCGCAGGGGAGTGTCATAGGACCGTTGCTATTCACAATATACATATATGACCTGGTGGATGACATCGGAAGTTCACTGAGGCTTTTTGCAGATGATGCTGTGGTGTATCGAGAGGTTGCAACAATGGAAAATTGTACTGAAATGCAGGAGGATCTGCAGCGAATTGACGCATGGTGCACGGGATGGCAATTGAATCTCAATGTAGACAAGTGCAATGTGATGCGAATACATAGAAAGATAGGTCCCTTATCATTTAGCTACAAAATAGCAGGGCAGCAACTGGAAGCAGTTAATTCCATAAATTATCTGGGAGTACTCATTATGAGTGATTTAAAATGGAATGATCATATAAAGTTGATCGTCGGTAAAGCAGATGCCAGACTGAGATTCATTGGAAGAATCCACCCTCCGCCACACACCGTCAGGTGGCTTGCGGAGTATGGATGTAGATATAGATGTAGACTAGTTTCGGGATGACGGCCAGTCTGGATGTGGTTTTTAGGCGGTTTCCCACACCCTACTAGGTGAAGATCACGGTGATAACCACGTCTCACCTCAGTTACACGTATTTACAAAAATTTTCGTTCACTCTCACTTGAGTACCACTACTTCCAGAGAGCTGGGTACACATATTACGTCCAAGGGGATAACGGGCTAGCAACAGAAAGGGCAGCCAGCTACACCTTAAGCTAATCATGCCAGAACCGTTCGAAACCATACCGACCCTTCGCAGATGTGTGACAAAGGCAGAAGAAAAAGGGAGCTAATGTTACCCCCTTGGCACTGGAATGTGCAATCTCGCATACTAAAGGAGTGTCAGTAAAAATACTAAGGACATCTCTGAAATGACAATAATCACATCAAGCGGCGCTGTGAGGACCTGGAATCGATCGATGCCTGATTGGATTACATCGTCACCACTGAACCGTGTGCGGCTCGCGTTCTTGCTGTTCTTAACTTTGTGTCTTGTAATAGCGGAAGTGGCGTCTCGTTTCCTTCTTGTGTTAATGGCGCCACTGAGTTTGCTGGTACTGTTTGTCCGCAAATAGCAGCAGCAAAATGGTTCAAATGGCTCTGAGCACTATGGGACTTAACATCTATGGTCATCAGTCCTCCAGAACTTAGAACTACTTAAACGTAACCAACCTAAGGAGATCACACAACACCCCGTCATCACGAGGCAAAGGTAGCAGCATAAGTTGTCGATAGCCAGTACTTTGGTTCTATCTTTGGTGCGACCGGTTGTATTTCTGGGGTTGTCGTGTGTGCCGGGCAGATGGGCTTCGGACAGAGCAGTGAGGAGGTCCTCAGCGCCAGGGCACACCGCGACCACTGGCGGCGAGCAGGCACTGTCGGACCGAGGGGCTGTAGCCGACGACCGAACCCAGGACGTTTGAAGTTGAGTGACCTGTGTCCAGTACTGAAACCTCCACTGTTTGAGATCTCCCTGTTGTTTGTGTGTTGCTGCTCCCAGGGCTGATGAGACCAACCGCAACAAGTGGAGTCTGTCAGGTTGATGCAAGCTATTAATCGCCTTCTACTGTTTGATATTAGTTTGAACTTGGTGTTATTATTGGTGAAGTGCAACCAGCGGTATCTTAGGCCGGTTGCACACACGGCGGATTTTTTCCGCCGCGGGCAGTTGACCGTCGCCACTCGCAGAACTCTAGCGTTTACACACACGACGGTAAAATCTCCGACGTCAGTAGCTTACGTGTTGCAGGCTATTCGCTTTGCGGTGCGCTTGGACATCTAAACGAGTCAGGCAGTTTTTTACTGGCAGTGCTCGTTCACGATCAAACCAGTTCACACAAGTTTACTACTTTATTTGAAGTATTTGTTGCTTTTAAGCACACGTTGTCGTCTGAAATGAACAGAGTGCGAATTATAAGTTTATTGTTATTACGTCGTCGAATGAAAGGGAAAAGATATAATCGATTAATTTGCGTGCATCCAAGTAATGAAAGAAGAAGGGAGGCTGGAGCTTTCTACAGGTTGTTTGAAGAGTTGAGGCAGGATGACACGAAATTCTTCAATTATTTCAGA
Source organism: Schistocerca gregaria (assembly GCF_023897955.1). Classification (NCBI taxonomy): domain Eukaryota; kingdom Metazoa; phylum Arthropoda; class Insecta; order Orthoptera; family Acrididae; genus Schistocerca; species Schistocerca gregaria. Next base: position 932,354,442 of record NC_064921.1, read on the forward strand.
ATGTCGGTGTCTACCTTTGACAGGCTCCATGGGGGTTGAAAGATACTATTCAGCGGAAAAATACCAAAATGAGAAATTGTATTCAGCCTGTAGAAATGCTGGCAGTAACACTGATGTAAGTTTGGGATAATCATATTCAAACTAGTTTTAAAGTAATGGAATTCAATGATAAAATTCCGAAGAAAGATACAAAACATCTAAATTACCAAAACTATAAATAAACAAACACACATTAGTACACAATGTAGTATTAGAAATTGGTGTCCATTGTAGTGGACGAATTCATTATCTATGTCTAGATTACTCACGTCTGCGAGAAGAAAACAGTTAACAACTGTGAACACCACGACTCGACTCTATTCACACTGAACAAAACTGCTGTCGACGGTAGTAAAACCGGTACGTGTGTAAGTGTGCATTTGGTCAAGGGCGCCACTACTTTGGCCGTGGCAGTAGAATTGCCGTCGGCTCCAGTGGCAGCCGGCGGTCACACAGCTACCGCCGACGTCAGATCGCTCGTTTCTTCTTCCGCTTAACGTGCAAGCTCTGACTTACTCCTGTGCACCACTGCGGGAACGGCGGCGACGGTCAATTGACCGCTGCGGAAAAATCCGCCGTGTGTGCAACCTGCCTTACTTCCTAGTGGCCGCTAACGCCCCAGTTACCTACCCTAGAGGTTAGCGTAATTTGCGGCAATGTACTTTTCCTCGTCTTGCCCATGCTGTCCGGCATGGCGTGTAATTTGACAGCTTCCTCGGTTGGGGTATGGATAATTGTTTTCCTTGTCTACCTTGGTTATAGTGGTTCCTTCTGCCTTTTGGTGGTTTAAACACTGGGCTCTGGAGACGCAGTGCTGTCTGACACTTCGCCTTCCACTGAATTATTCCATCGTTGTACTGGTTATCCGGCGTTAGGTGGATTTGGTAAGAAGGTTGATCGGCGTTTAAACCGTCTCCATTTTGAGTTGCACTCCTCAGGTGAACATCAGTCTTGGCTGCCAGTCTCACCGCTTACACAGCTGTAGCCACCTTGCTCAGGTCGATCCAGGGAGCCCTGTCTGTGGATCACTCCGTCTTACTTGGTCAAGTTGTCATAATTGATTAAAATTGACCTTAATGCTTTAACGTGTAATTGCTTTCCTCATTTGTAATTCAGGCCTTAAGTCGTTAATTGTTTGTAAAATTGCTTGTGGCTTTCAGCCGATATATAATTTTCAATTCTGTCTTGATGAGGCCTTCAGCTGTCACTATAGTTTGTTCAGATTATTTTAAAAAAGGGTTTTAGTATTTTTAACGTGTAATTGCCGTCCTCACTTGTAATTCAGGTCTTCAGCCGTTGAGTATCCTGAAATTGCTTGTGGCCTTGAGCCGTTGATTGTGTGTAACATTGCTTGTGGCCTTCAGCCGATAAATAACTTGCAATTCTTTCTTAATATGGCCTTCAGCTGTTACTATAGCTTTTTACAGTTTTTGATTGTTTAAGAAGAAAATATCTTAGTATTTCTTAACGTATAACTGCCTTCCTCACTTGTAATTGAGGCCTTCAGCTGTTGAATACCCTTAAGTTGCTTGTGGCCTTGAGCCGACAAATAATTATGAATTCTTTCTTAGTAAGGCCTTCAGTTGTCAGTGTGGTAAATTCCTTTAAAATGATTGTTGAAAATTATTTCCTCAAATAAAGTGTATGTGTTTACTGTAGCCAACGGTAGCTGATGACGGCTCCATCCACAATCGTTGCTTTATCCTGCCTCTCCCTGACTACCAGGTCACAACCACTTTCTGTTCAAACGAAATACCGAAGCGAATGAGCGCTTACAGACCGCGTGAGCTGACTCCGAAAAGACTGTCTGTCAAGCGCCAGTGTCAGGGTTGAATTGCCCGGATCTCCAGCATTCGACCGTGGAGCGTCTGCATCTCTCCCGTTCGGCAGCAGAGTTGTACATCCGAATCTCTTACCGGTCTGTCGTAGAGTGCCGAGGAACTTTTCTTAATTCTCCTGCCATAGTCCCCACGAAAGAAAATGCGCGCCAAACACTCAGATCGGCCGATCACAACCTGAATCAAATGGTTCAAATGGCTCTGAGTACCATGGGACTTAACATCTGAGGTCATCAGTCCCCTATAACTTAGAACTACTTAAACCTAACTAACCTAAGGGCAGCAAACACATCCATGCCCGAGGCAGGATTCGAACCTGGGACCGTAGTGGTCTCGCGGTTCCAGACTAGAGCTGCTCGGCTACACCGGCCGGCCAACCTGGATCTTCTTGTTGCCTAACAAACCAGATGAAGTTCTTCTTCCGTAATCCTTTCGCCTCGTCTGTATTCGAGAGAAGTATGCGCCAACAATATCAACAGCCAATGAAGCTCGTAAATCGTTTTCCCCCAACGAGAGAAGAGATAATCGTGCACGCGTTCTCCTCATCTTAGATAATTTCAAAACAGCCAGATAGAAGCGACGCTGGGAACGGAAAGCCGCATGTCCCATAACTAACTAACACACACGGGGCTATCACGTCACCTGTCTAATTAAATGGCGGGGAGCTGCTGCTCGCAAAGTCGCTGTGTCAAGAAATTCTCGAGCGTGACTGATTCAAGCGGACCTCAGTCATGTCGCGTCCAGGTGCGTTGCCTTTCAGCAGCCGCCTTAACAATGTTGACGGAGATGTGCGGAGAATTCTTCCTTCTAATGACGCTTTTGTCCCCGAAGCATTACGTGTACAAAGACAAGAGTCTTCTAAATTAACCTGCCAAACTCTGTCTCGCTACACAGTTCAAATTTTCATTGCTTACGTGAAATTGATATTGCCCCTGCCTTGTCGCATAAAGAAGAGGCTGGAATAAGGACGCTACCTACTTGTTTGCTACAATTATTTCTAAGCAAAGAAAGCTTCAAATATGAATTTTTTCTTACCTTGGTCGCGTGTACTTACAGGGTTACTAATTTCGACAGTATTAAGGTGCCATCTTCAGATCCACAGTGTACAGTGAGCCGTGCTGTGGCTCGCGTTGGTGCTGTTTGTAGGTTTCCGCCCTCTGTTGGAGGCGAGACGGTATTGTTTAGTTGGAATGGTTGCGCTTGTTTGTCTTCTTCTCATGTTGACTGGCGCCACTCGGTTTCTCCAGCGTTGCCTGTCCGCTAGTGGCAGCAGCGGCGGTTATCGATATGTAGTAACTGTTGCCCTATCTTTGGGGCGACGTCGTTGTTTTGGCGGGTCGTGTGAGTGGCGAGTTCAGTTGGGGACTCAGTAGAAGCCAGGGCCGCGCAGAGCGCGAACACGCCGGGACTGATGTCAGCACACATGGGCTGCCAGATGGAAGGTCTGTGATCACGAGGGTAATCATTTCCAGTCACTGACCGATTCAGTTGGACCAGAAGACTCAGCTCACTCCACGTAAACACAGCCCACACCGTTATGGCGCCACCACTAACTTGCACAAGCTTTGTTGACGTATTGGGTCCATAGTTTCGTGAGATCTGCGCCACATTCGAAACGTACCATCAACTCTTACAAGCTGAAATCGGCACTCATCTGACCAGGCCACAGCTTTACAGTCGTCTGTCGTCCAACCGGTATAGCCACGAGCCCAGGAGAGTCCAGTGGTTCAAATGGCTTTGAGCACTATGGGACTTAACACCTGAGGTCATCAGTCCCATAGACTTAGAACTACTTAAACCTAACTAACCTAAGGACATCACACACATCCGTGTCCTAGGCAGGCTTCGAACCTGCGACCGTAGCAGCAGCGCGGTTCCGGACTGAAGCGCCTAGAATCGCTCTGCCACAGCGGCCAGCCCCAAGAGTACCGCTGCAGGCGATGTCGCGCAGTTAGCAAAGGCACTCGCATGTGTATCTGTTGCCATAGCCCGTTAACGCCAAATTTTGTTGCGCTATCCTAACAGATACGTTCGTCAAACGCCTCAAATTGATTTTTACGGCCACCTCTGGCAGTGTTGTCTGTTAGCACTAACAATTTTACGCAACTGTTCTCGGTCGTTAAGTGAAGGCTATCGGCCACTGCGTTGTCCACGGTGAAAGGAATGGGTGAAATTTGGTATTATCGGGAGCTTTTGATACTGTGGAAGTAGGAATATTGAATTTCCCAACGACTTATGGAATGTTGTGTGCGTCTAGCTCCAACTACCACTCCGCATTCGAAGTCTGTTAATTCCCGTCATGCGACCATAATCCGTCCAAAAACTTTTTCACATGAATCAGCTGACTGCAAATGACAGGTCCGTCAGCGTAATGCCCTTTTATACTTCATCTACGCGATACTAGCGACATTTGTATTTGTACATATCGCTGTGCCATAACTTCTGTCTCCTCAGTGTATTTATCGATTCCTTGCTAGGCTCAATATGCGCAGTATGTTCGTGGCTGTGTGAGGTGCTAGTATCAGTTTAACACCCCTACGTCAGGGAGTGCAGATTAACATTTGTTTCTGTAATTCTTCTCCATTTTCGGCTTACGACGAAGAACAAGTTCCAATTCATCGAATGCGCCACACATTGCCATCCTTGCGATCATTTTCCTCAGTCGCTGTCCTCTTTGAAAGCGACAGCAGTGTTTAGTGAGCACAGCGAGCACTTTTAAACGCGGCGCGCCTCCTTGTCGGCAACCCGCGCAGCGGCGCGGCGTCTTGGCAACGCGCGACGCCCGGCGACGGCGACGGCGACGGCGACGGCAGCGCCTCCGCGGCGAGCTGATAACCGAGTTACGGCAGCCGCGCGGCCCGCGCGCCACAAAGGCCGCATTGTCATGTTAATAAGCCCCGCACACAATTGCCTTCCATTTACTGCCAGATGTGTGAAACACTGTTCCGCACCGAAGGAGGAAGTGTGATTATCGAAATGTGATAGGTCGCTCCCGGAACTGTACTACGGCGTCCTCGCCTCGCAGCTGCAGCACTCTCGTTCCGTTCTCTGAGTGCAGTAGAAGGCCTCTGATTCGCTTTCTATTCAGTCCGAGTCAGAGGGAGAGACAGGGGCTCAGTTTCTCTGCTTATAGAGATTCTAATACTTGATTACAGTAAGAGACATACCAAACGCCGGTAATTAATGATCATGCCCTGAAATCATGTTATAATAGCTCCACGTAGACACTACTTCATATATACAGGGCGACAATTATTGAACAATTTGAAATAAAATCGTCATGACATCTGAATGGTTTGCGTTAGGACGTTCAAACCGCTCGGTTGGCCGCAGGGCGTGATGGAAATTAGTACGCGCCTGAGCACGCGGTTTAGAGAAGAAGCCCACTTTCATTTGGATGCGTATACATCTACATCCATACTCCGCAAGCCACCTGACGGTGTGTGGCGGAGGGTACCTTGTGTACCTCTATCGATTCTCCCTTCTATTCCAGTCTCGTATTGTTCGTCGAAAGAAAGATTGTCGGTATGCCTCTGTGTGGGCTCTAATCTCTCTGATTTTATCCTCATGATCTCTTCGCGAGATATACGTAGGAGGGAGCAATATACTGCTTGACTCCTCGGTGAAGGTATGTCCTCGAAACTTCAACAAAAGCCCGTACCAAGCTACTGAGCGTCTCTCTTGCAGAGTCTTCCACTGGGGTTTATCTATCATCTCCGTAACGCTTTCGCGATTACTAAATAATCCTGTAACGAAGCGCGCTGCTCTCCGTTGGATCTTCTCTATCTCTTCTGTCACCCTATCTGATACGGATCTCACACCGGTGAGCAGTATTCAAGCAGTGGGCGAACAAGTGTACTGTAACCTACTTCCTCTGCATTTCCTTAGGATTCTTCCAATGAATCTCAGTGTGGCATCTGCTTTACCAACGATTAATTTTATATGCTCATTCTACACTCCTGGAAATTGAAATAAGAACACCGTGAATTCATTGTCCCAGGAAGGGGAAACTTTATTGACACATTCCTGGGGTCAGATACATCACATGATCACACTGACAGAACCACAGGCACATAGACACAGGCAACAGAGCATGCACAATGTCGGCACTAGTACAGTGTATATCCACCTTTCGCAGCAATGCAGGCTGCTATTCTCCCATGGAGACGATCGTAGAGATGCTGGATGTAGTCCTGTGGAACGGCTTGCCATGCCATTTCCACCTGGGGCCTCAGTTGGACCAGCGTTCGTGCTGGACGTGCAGACCGCGTGAGACGACGCTTCATCCAGTCCCAAACATGCTCAATGGGGCACAGATCTGGAGATCTTGCTGGCCAGGGTAGTTGACTTACACCTTCTAGAGCACGTTGGGTGGCACGGGATACATGCGGACGTGCATTGTCCTGTTGGAACAGCAAGTTCCCTTGCCGGTCTAGGAATGGTAGAACGATGGGTTCGATGACGGTTTGGATGTACGGTGAACTATTCAGTGTCCCCTCGACGATCACCAGAGGTGTACGGCCAGTGTAGGAGATCACTCCCCACACCATGATGCCTGGTGTTGGCCCTGTGTGCCTCGGTCGTATGCAGTCCTGATTGTGGCGCTCACCTGCACGGCGCCAAACACGCATACGACCATCATTGGCACCAAGGCAGAAGCGACTCTCATCGCTGAAGACGACACGTCTCCATTCGTCCCTCCATTCACGCCTGTCGCGACACCACTGGAGGCGGGCTGCACGATGTTGGGGCGTGAGCGGAAGACGGCCTAACGGTGTGCGGGACCGTAGCCCAGCTTCATGGAGACGGTTGCGAATGGTCCTCGCCGATACCCCAGGAGCAACAGTGTCCCTAATTTGCTGGAAAGTGGAGGTGCGGTCCCCTATGGCACTGCGTAGGATCCTACGGTCTTGGCGTGCATCCGTGCGTCGCTGCGGTCCGGTCCCAGGTCGACGGGCACGTGTACCTTCCGCCGACCACTGGCGACAACATCGATGTACTGTGGAGACCTCACGCCCCACGTTTGAGCAATTCGGCGGTACGTCCACCCGGCCTCCCGCATGCCCACTATACGCCCTCGCTCAAAGTCCGTGAACTGCACATACGGTTCACGTCCTCGCTGTCGCGGCATGCTACCAGTGTTAAAGACTGCGATGGAGCTCCGTATGCCACGGCAAAGTGGCTGACACTGGCTGCGACGGTGCACAAATGCTGCGCAGCTAGCGCCATTCGACGGCCAACACCGCGGTTCCTGGTGTGTCCGCTGTGCCGTGCGTGTGATCATTGCTTGTACAGCCCTCTCGCAGTGTCCGGAGCAAGTATGGCGGGTCTGACACACCGGTGTCAATGTGTTCTTTTTTTCATTTCCAGGAGTGTATTTCAAATCACTCCTAATGCCTACTCCCAGATAATTTATGGAATTAACTGCTTCCAGTTGCTGACCTGCTATATTGTAGCTAAATGATTAAGGATCTTTCTTTCTATGCATTCGCAGCAGTTCACACTTTTCTACATTGAGATTCAATTGCCAGTCCCTGCACCATGCTTCAGTTCGTTGCAGATCGTGGTGCATTTCATTACAATTTTCCATTGTTACAACCTCTCGATATACTACAGCATCATCCGCAAAAAGCCTCAGTGAACTTCCGATGTTATCCACAAGGTCATTTATATATGCATTGTGCATAGAAACGGTCCATTCTCCAAAAACCAAAACTGGCGAATCTGCGGCACTGAGAATCCGCATTTCGCAATCGAGAAGTCTTTTCACCCTCAACGGACGACTGTGTGGTGCGACCAGTCACGGAATAATCGCTGCGATATTCCTCGATGGCAAGGTGACTACCGAACGGTACGTGAAGGTTTTGGAAGATGATTTCATCCCCGTTATCCGAAGTGACCCTGGTTCGGCAAGATGTGCTTCATGCAAGACGGAGCTCGACCCCATCGAAGCAGGAGAGAGGAGCACTTTGGGGACCGCATTCTGACACTGGGGTGCACAGAGGCCACTGGCATAGGCCTCGATTGGCCGCCATATTCTCCACATATGAACACATACGGCTCCTTTTTGTGGGGCTATATTAAGGACACGTTGTACAGCAATAACCCCGAAACCATTGCTGAACTGAAAACAGCCATTTACGACGTCATCGACAGCATCGACATTCCGACACTTTAGCGGGTCATGCAGAATTTCGCTATTCTTCTGCGCCACATCAACGTCAATGACGGCATTCATATCGAACACGTCATAACCTAAATCCGAATATCCGTAGTGACGTTTAAATGTTGAATAAAGTATGTGAAAGCAGTTGTTCTTAGCTAATCTACGTTTTTTTCATATAGTTTAATAATTGTCACCCTTTATGTTGACAGTACTGTCCAAAAGTACAATAGCACTCAAAGTGGGGCTATATTAAGAACACGTTGTACAGCAATAACCCCGAAACCATTGCTGAACTGAAAACAGCCATGTAGGACGTCATCGACAGCATCGACGTTCCGACACTTTAGCGGGTCATGCAGAATTTCGCTATTCTTCTGCGCCACATCAACGTCAATGGCGGCATTCATATCGAACACGTCATAACCTAAATCCGAATATCCGTAGTGACGTTTAAATGTTGAATAAAGTATGTGAAAGCAGTTGTTCTTAGCTAATCTACGTTTTTTTCATATAGTTTGATAATTGTCACGCTTTATGTTGACAGTACTGTCCAAAAGTACAATAGCACTCAAAGTGGGGCTATATTAAGGACACGTTGTACAGCAATAACCCCGAAACCATTGCTGAACTGAAAACAGCCATTTACGACGTCATGGACAGCATCGACGTTCCGACACTTTAGCGGGTCATGCAGAATTTCGCTATTCTTCTGCGCCACATCAACGTCAATGACGGCATTCATATCGAACACGTCATAACCTAAATCCGAATATCCGTAGTGACGTTTAAATGTTGAATAAAGTATGTGAAAGCAGTTGTTCTTAGCTAATCTACGTTTTTTTCATATAGTTTAATAATTGTCACCCTTTATGTTGACAGTACTGTCCAAAAGTACAATAGCACTCAAAGTGGGGCTATATTAAGGACACGTTGTACAGCAATAACCCCGAAACCATTGCTGAACTGAAAACAGCCATTTACGACGTCATGGACAGCATCGACGTTCCGACACTTTAGCGGGTCATGCAGAATTTCGCTATTCTTCTGCGCCACATCAACGTCAATGACGGCATTCATATCGAACACGTCATAACCTAAATCCGAATATCCGTAGTGACGTTTAAATGTTGAATAAATTATGTGAAAGCAGTTGTTCTTAGCTAATCTACGTGTTTTTCATGTAGTTTAATAATTGTCACGCTTTATGTTGACAGTACTGTCCAAAAAGTACAATGGCACTCAAAGTATTATAGAAAGCAATAATTACAACTGCATATAGATAAGAGTGTAATATAAAAAAACAGTGGATAGTAGAAAAATGTATACTTGCAATCCATTTAGTACAAAACTACACTTACTTAAAAGTTATCTTTCATGAAAACAGCAACCACCGTTACCTAGTTTAAAAGTGATTTGTGACATGTAAGAATAAAACAAAACTACAGCATTTTGAAATCTGAAGAACAAATCAGTATTTCGTTGCATAATAATCGGGTTTGATCTTTGCTGAATGTCTATTTGACATTGAATCCAGAAGCTTGACACATTAAAACAAAAGTACGTAATTGGACCAAACCATTTAAGAACAATTACAGTCAATCGATATCAACAATATTATCAAATCTTTCAGTAAGATCTAATGACAAAATATTATAGTGTTAATTCAAATACATGTTCTCAGGTCTGCAGAAGCTCATTCTTGGGAAGATGACGTATGAAAACTTAAACGTACAACAAATGTTATTCCCTTTTCAAAATATACAGTTTTTGTGTGGCACTTGTTACTATTGATGAAATATTTACAGCCAATGTCAATAAGAGAAGCAAGATAATATTTTACCAGTTGAAGTTACATAACAATCTCTTCTACGATTCCAAGAAAACAGTCTTTAAAAGAGACAATGCACAAACATCTATACAATGTATTTGACTAAAATACAACAAATGATTCATGCTTACCGGAAAGGGAATTCATTAAAAGGAAACAAAAAAACATTTATACAATATATACAAGCTCCTTGATATGTAATCACCACACTCCTTTTCTAAGCAACCAGTGTGAACACGCCTCAAGGCACAAATATACGATGACAGCCTGATGAACAGAGAAGTGATTTTTAAGTAAAACGAGTAACAACTTAAGTCACTAGATTACACTCTGGCAGTGTTGACTAGGCATTTGTGAAAAGTTGCTACAAGATAATAAGATAACTGACCAAGCAACAACAACCCCCCCCCCCCCCCCCATTTTCATCTGATAGTGAAGAAGTTCGCGCTCAACCGTAATGCAGCTTCAAATAATGCGACGAAGAGGAAACGGTAAAAATTTGACCGTCACGCGGGACGCAAAACGTAGGTGGAAGGAAGACGCAAACGATGGGCTGATGAACCTCGCCTACATAAACACAAACGTAACTTGGAAGTATAATTGGAAGTGTAACCCACCAATATACGTGAAACCAGATTTCTCCCGCTCAGGGGCATAAGCTTGCGGGATCCAAATACTGAAGCCAGCGATTTGGTGACCTAGTACACAACGTACTAGGCAAAAAAGGAGTGCTTTGAACTTCCTAAATAATGACACATTAAACAAAGCAAAAAAGCAGTTTACAAAACCCCAATAATTTAAAACACAGCATCAAATAACAACCCTGTGACGGTTACCAAGTAGAAGCTACAAGGGCTGTTCGAAAAGTAAGGTGCGATAGGTCGCAAAATGAAAACCACAGTGAAAATAAAAAAAAATTTATTCGCAACAGTTAGCCACATCTACCAGCTATCTCTCTAAATAGTCGCCGCTCCGACTTAGACATTTATCGTGGCGTTGTACAAACTTTCCAGTAGTCTCTTCACAGAAAGCAGCCGCCTGTGCTTTCTGCCAATTCTCTACCCTGACCGCCTTTCGTTTTCGTGCCAGAATGCCGTCTTCGTAGCTAGCGGTTCATCTGAGAAGAGATGAACAACAGAGGGAGCCAATTAAGGCCTTATTGTGAGTGACCAAACACTTCCTATCAAAAACGCTGCAGGAGCGTCTTCATTGCCCCCTGCAGAATGTGACTGAAAATTGTCTTGAAGAAACGCATGAGATCTATGTTATGTGGGCTGCATAGCTTCAGGCGAAATCTCTCACCAGATCCACATACTTGTCCGGAGACACTGTTGTTTTAGGCATTTCTACGTGATCGCTTTGCGCTCTGAGCAGAAAAGAGTGAAGCGATGGACAGGCACACTGAACACATTGACCAACACATCTGTGCAAAGTTCCATCGGATTTTCACAGTGGTTTCCACTTCGCGCCTAATCGGACCTTACTTTCCGAATACGTCTCGCATTATGTTTTAATACGAGCGACATATTCCTCAAACCGCCTGGCCAGGAACAGGAGCAACAACAGAAGACTGAGCCGAATCCAATATAAAAGCAGCAGGACACAAACACGAGCAGGAAGCTAACCAGTCGCAATTATCTCGATCACAGTGGGGAGCAAGATCAGTCTTTACGAATGCCGCATTATCTCACTCACAGCGGAGAGCAAGATTAGCCTTTACGAATGCCGCATGGTCTCGGCTCCGAAGCAACGAACTGAAAGCAGCTCACCGAGCTGCTGTGCGATGATAAACAGTGGAAAAACGTGGAGCCGCCATGAGACATGTGGATGACGTAGACCCACCGCTCGCCCTATACATGGTTGGCCAAGGGAATAATGTGTCCAAGCCCGTTTCTGGTGCGGGTCCCTCGTGTTCGCAAGCTGCTCAGCCAGACCAACTTAGAAGTAACACAGAGGTTAGAACAAACAGCCGGCACGTTGTCCAGCAGGCCTGGGCTGTCTGTGCTGATTCACGCACTGCCTCTCCCTGGAAAACGGCCACAGCGGCACTCGCTGCAAATGTGCCACTCCCCCTTCACGCCAGAGATTTTGTTCCACGAGACGTGGCGCGACCTATCGATCACGCACCGGTTCAACTGCTTTTTACTAGACAGTCATACAGAAATGAAATGAAATGTGTGGCTAGGGCCTCTCGTCGGGTAGACCACTCAGCTGGTGCAAGTTTTTTTTTAGTTGACGCCACTCCGGTGACTTGCGTTTCGATGGGGATGAGATGATGATGAGGAGAACACAACACTCAGTCCTTGAAAGGAGAAAATCTTCGACCCAACCGGGAATAGAACCCGGGCCGCTTTGCATGGCATTTCGTCAGGTCCTCTTTGCATGGCATTCAGTCGAGCTGACCACTTTCTCTCTTTTTTTTTTTTTTTTTTTTTTTTTTTTTTGCTGATTTCATTTTGTTCGTTACTGTTCCTTGTATTTGTCCGGGGTGGACGTCCCATTCCACCTGTTCAAGTTCATCGTTGATCCCTTCACTCAGTTTTTATTACAGAGGGCAACTAACGCTCTGACCGAACACGCTGAGCTACCGTGCCGGCAACACTCAGCTATCGAAGCGAACCATACAAAAACGAATGTGTAGGACAGGGCGCCCTAGGTGGCCGAGCGGTTCTAGGCGCTACAGTCTGGAACCGCGCGACCGCTACTGTCGCAGGTTCGAATCCTGCCTCGGGCATGGGTGTGTGTGATGTCCTTAGGTTAGTTAGGTTTAAGTAGTTCCAAATTCTAGGGGACTGATGACATCAGAAGTTAAGTCTCATAGTGCTCAGAGCCATTTGAACCATTTTTTCTCTCGGCATGGGTGGTATCGCTCACTGTTGGAAACAGTATGTTGTAACGGGTGGCATGTCTATTTGCTAAGACGAAAGAAACTTTTAGACACTCTCTAAGCAAGAGTAATTTCACCTGCAAAGCGAATTGTAGACCTGGCCAGAGTGGCAGCAAGATCGTGTTTACACCCGAGAAACAGCGAGAGCAGGCAGTTACAGCGTAGACTATAGGATTCTTACAAGAGGGACCCTCGCACGGTACATGTCTACCGCCTATGTGCACAATACAGAAGCTCTCCACTAACCGGCACTTCGTTTGATAATAGTGCTCACACACCGGGACAACATTTATTCACAGTGTTGCGAATGTGAAGCTATGTTCGGTCTGCATAAACCACTGTCCTCTTTATTTACGATCTACTCTTGTTTCGAAACTATATAATCCCGTTCGCACATGATGTCTCGTTTATTCTGGCAACGTTATAAACTGAATCTCGTACACAGAACAATATGTCTCAGACTTACTTTGTTAGCCTTCAAGTCCAGTCTCGCGCAGTAAGAGTTGTGGAATTTTCTGAAACTTACTTCTTTGCATTGTCCGTTAGTGCTCAGAGCCATTTGAACCAGGAAAGCTCTTTCAAGGACAGACATGCGAAGCTTAGCAGTCGCCTCTGAAGTTCAGAATAAGACAGTACCAGCTGACATAAAAGCTTTCTGCATGTTGCCCTGCGACATATTGTGAAAGTAATGTCACTGACTATAAACGACGTTTCGACCACGGTTTCAGTGGCCTCCGCTGACCCCAACTGTGCACTGTGTCGCTCAGGAACCGTTATACATTGCGCAGCACTAGTGAAGGATCACGTTTTCGATAGCCCGTAATTGTCTCCCATTGTAATGCATAAGTTTTAAATTTGGCTCAAAGATGCCTGCGATCTTCCTCTGTAATGTTGCCCTGCAACGTCGCACTCGGGCTCGGCTATGCTGCAAACGACAGGGTGTCGACACATACGAAAAAAAGGGCAGGGATCAGTAGTTGAGGTGATGTGTAAAGTGCGTTAATGCCGTCACATTGGCACCAAATCTCACCACAGTTCCGCCCATCGCCGCAGTGGACGTGTCACAAAATGGGGAGGTCAGCACGGTTTCTCTTACCCACATTTCCCCACTTGTTTTGACGCCTGTACGATGGAGATCAGAGCCACGATATCCAGCACTGAAATCACGCAGTTTTATTATGAGTGGCCGAGGAAAACGTTTCAGACACACAGCCGCTCACAATAGACACGGAAAGACCTGAGGAATGGCATAATTGGCGTGAATGAACTACTTCGCAGGTTTTCTCTGGAAAGGCACATGGGGACCATAGAGTGACCGTTTGTCGCTTCAGTCACGCATGCGTTAATGCTGCACTCCTCTGTGAGCTTGCCACATGTGAAAGCAAAACCGGAGAACTAAAAAAACAAAAGCTACATTTGCTGCTTCGAATCACGTTCACATTTAATCGAATGGTTTTTGAACAGTCCCTAGTGGTTCCAACCTGTACACAAGGGGAAAAATTGAGGGCGCGCTGCACTCTAAAAGGGTGCGATTACGTTTAATGCGGTTGCAGCTCCGCAACGTGCTTAGAGAAGGGTTGAAACGTCCGAGGGTGCCAGAGGTGTCAAAGGTTGTTACAACCATCTTCCTGTTGCTCGTCGCACTGCGAACTGCCGTTTTCGACCGCGAAGTGTGGGGGAATCAACGGTTGGGGAAAAAGGATGGTTTCATTGACACCCTTTATTCCACCCCCTGCGACCGTTTCGTGCCGTGTCAGGAATGTTCTTCTCGGACGCCATAAAAAAATCACGCGTTTTCAACGCTGGGTTTCGTGGTTCAGACCCCCATAGCAGAGGCGTTAAAAGAACGAGCGAAATGTGAGTAAGAGAGGCTGTGACGACCTCCCCATTGTATGTCACGACCACGGCTGGGCAGAACTATGGTGTAATTTGGTGCCATTGTGAGATCATTGACTCATCTCATACGTCTCACCATCTTCTAGGCTTCACATGTGTCGACACCTTGCTGTTTGAAGCTCCATCGAGCCCAAGAGTAACATCGCAGGGAAGGTTGTACGCACATTTGAGCCAAATTTCAAACTTCTGGGTTGCAATGATAGACAATTACGGGGTCTGGAAATGCATTCCTTTAATTCTGTTGAGCCGTGCACTTCTGTTGAGTAGACATTGCGAAACTATTTTAGAAAACCGTTGATATCAACTATCTGCTTTGCTCGAAGGAATGTGAAACTTTGTTAAATTTTGTGTTTCACACCGCTTACACGAAAGTAAACGAATAAAATCAACGACGTAAAAAATCATTACGTGATGCCAAATTCAGTATGGGGTATCACGAAACATAGACTGATTCAATAGGATTTAGCCGGATAGTCAAGATTATACCTCCTTCAAGAATGAACGCAGTAACTTGGGGCAAATATATTATTTCACTTAGGACTAGACTGCCTTATTAAAAAAAAAATTCATCTGGTTTTACAAGGCTGTATCTTTTATACCAGGGGTCTCCAAACTACGGCCCGCAGGGCCGAAACCGACCCGCCAGGGCCGACAAACCGGCCCGCGTTAGCTGGCAACACATCCTCGGTATTCGGCCCGCCAAATATTTGAGGTGGTACCTACACTGCCAACAATTGAGTTTCGAGGCCTGTCGCGACCAATACACCGCGACATTGGCTCAGCTACTCGCTACAAGACCACACAACTAAACTTATTATTGCGCCGCTTGAAATAACAATGCGTTGACATACTCTACCTCTGTTACGTCTTGCAGTAATAGTGTTGCTAACAATGATTTTGGGATTTCGTTAACTTTGCAGGACGCTTTCGTGAAGAATGTGCAGTGACATACTTTTTTGTCGGTGAAATTCGCCAGAATAAAATACGCCAGAATTTCGGTCAGGTACGTCCACCAATCAAAATTATGTAATTAAATAAAAATCGTAGTTCGTTTCATTGCTAGCTATTCCCACAACCATAGATTTTTGTGATTTCATCTTTCGTTTAATCTTACATTACGGTGATCATGGAGTGCTAGGGTGCTTTAATCCCACTAGGTAGATCTTGGCCCTTATGACTTCGTGGACAAGTCAATGTGGCCCGCGGGCTAAAAAGTTTGGAGACCCCTGTTTTATACCACACACACGCAGATCCCGCCCCCATAGGGAACATTTTACATTTTGCAAGTAAAAACGTTATGTGCACTCTCCGCCGGATTCACAACAAATATCCAGCCAGACAAAGGTTAAACTCGTTTCATACTTTGGTTACAACATTCACCGCCATTGGTATGTGGCGTTGCATTTCACCCAAAGTTGTTGGAAGGGATGGCAGGTAGCCGAGTGTTCCCGCAAGCCCCCATATAAAAATGTTAAATGCCGTGAGGTCAAGCGACCTTGAAATCTGATGGTTCAATGCGAAATCTGTACGTCCCCCTTACGACCAGTCTAACGTCGAACAAAACGATACCGCACGCTTGTGACTTAGCTGTACCTGTTGATACGGATGACACATAACGCCTTCTGTTGCTGTGGTATCATAATCTCGCTAGACGTCCGATGGGCTATGAACGAGCGAGAGACCGAGCTACTTGCTCTAGGGTGGCAGCTTAGTGTTGACGCCAAAGTATCACAAATGTCTAAACTTTGCTTCATTCTGGACAGATGAATGTATTGTAGATGAATGTATTGTAGTTCAACACATACATCTACGTCTGCTAACTTCTCGTGTGTGATGGAGATACTTCGTGTGCCACTGTTACTGGAACTTCAGACGTTATCCACTGGATCGTTTGTATATATCGCGTGAAAACTTATGGACGGGGTACGCTCGAACTTATTTTTAAGTAAGAAGACTTATCTCCGTAACGAATGACACATTGAGTTCAAGATCGCAAGAGTCTCTGTTGGGATGATTGCTTAAGATGTGAAGACGTCTGTTGTATAACAGTTCCTCGTATTTTATCCAGTCTCTGAAAACTCGTCCATGGTGTTGCCCTATATCCCAACTCAGCTGTACAGATCCATTCATCATCGTATCCTCTACGAGATACTGAAAACTCAGATAAAAAAATAGATGATTAAGGGGAAGTGACAATGAAGAATTAAGCTTCATCTACTACAAAACCCCCACTAATTCCTTTCGGTGGGAACCATAACTGCCGGTCGGTATGGCCGAGCGGTTCTAGGAGCTTCAGTCCGGAACCGCGCTGCTGCTACGGTCGCAGGTTCGAATCCTGCCTAAGGCATGGATGTGTGTGATGTTCAAAAAATGTTCAAATGTCTGTGAAATCTTATGGGACTTAACTGCTTCGGTCATCAGTCCCTAAGCTTACAAACTACTTAAATTAAATTATCCTAAGGACAAACACACACACCCATGCCCGAGGGAGGACTCGAACCTCCGCCGGGACCAGCCGCACAGTCCATGACTGCAGCGCCCAAGACCACTGGGCTAATCCCGCGCGGCGTGTGTGACGTCCTTAGGTTAGTTAGGTTTAAGTAGTTCTAAGTCTAGGGGGCTGCTGACCTCAGATGTTAAGTCCCATAGTGCTTAGTGCAGTGACCCTTGAAAACCTCGTAACACAAGCAGAATGGGAAACTAAATACAAGACCATGTTACCGTTAAAACAAGAGTTACACATACTCCGCATTTTCATCTGAATAACATCCTTTTTTATCCTAATACCGAAGTACACATTCAATCGTACGTCTCCATAAAAAAATTGTTGAGGTTTTCGTACCCATTTGTTGACATATTGAGTGTTGGCTTTTGTCTCGGGATCTTCAACTGACGGCAGTTTAATGATTTGTCTGATGATTCACGAGCACTGTCTATTGTTAAAGGTGCATCTTCCATTCCCCAATATGAAGGGTAAATATTTTATGCTTATCCATTACGGATATATAAATATTTATTTGTTAGTGCCAACCATTGTCTTGGTGATACGCTAGAAAAATCATCAAACAGACACTAGTTGAATATCGCAAGACAAAAGCCAACAGGCAATACAACATGTCCCCTTTGTCTGTCACAAGCGCCATTAACGGAAGCAAAGACACTGCCTTTATTTCAAAGGAAAATTTAAGCTTTTTGACACAAATATTGCTTCCCGTCGTAGTTGTAAGGACACAGAGAGCGACGTAAGCCGACGGGGAAATTCTAGAATCAGAGGAGTGCAACCACAGTGCAACATACCCTCGTCGTGCAGACACGAACATTCTTTAATTGGCCATATTTCAGAAGGGAGCGCCGCTTAATCCCGCACAGTTTCTGCGCGAGCTGAACGCGGAATCGTTCGTGCGTCCAAAATGACGCTTTCTCGCCCGCAATGAAAACGCGGCCGCATTCTTAATGTGCCATTTAGCACGCCGCCCGCAAGACAAACTGCCGCGTCGGCGCCGCCGCCACCGCAGACGCTGCCGCTGTGGCCCTGGGCAGAGCGCATCCATCTACCCAGTCCCGCCGGGCCACGTGCATCGCCGTCGCTCCAGCACACGGCGTGCGCCGTTTCATTGCCAAGCCACACCATTCGTAAAGTAACTTCCTAATACTGTTGCGTTGCCTAACTGGTACCGTCTGTTAAGAAGGACCTTCTTTAGGCTCTGCATATCATAATGCTGAAACTGTGGTGAGAAGTTTTTGAATAAAATGTTTATTACACTGCATTTGAGGTTGGTTATTTCAATATACAAAACGTTTCTATACATTCATGATTTAATGAACTGATAAAATAAAAAACAAAACAAAATGAAATCTTTGAACTGTTCGGTACGGTTTGTTGACATTGCTACAGCGTGGTTACGTAAATGTGAGGACTGTTATTGATGTTGCTGTTTCGTAGACAATGGTAACGAAGGGTGCGCTACGGAGTGGTGTAGCTGCTGTCGTCGTAGAGAAACTGGACAGGAGTAGGAATGATAGCGAACACGGAACTACACTACTGGTCATGAAAAATTGCTACACCACGAAGATGACGTGCTACAGACGCGAAATTTAACCGACAGGAAGGAGATGCTGTGATATGCAAATGACTAGCTTTTCAGAGCATTCACACAAGATTGGCAATGGTGGTGACACCTACAACGTGCCGACTTGAGGAAAGTTTCCAACTGATTTCTCGTACACAAACAGCAGTTGACCGGCGTTGCCTGGTGACACGTTGTTGTGATGCCTCGTGGAAGGAGGAGAAATGCGTAGCATCACGTTTCCGACTTTGACAAAGGTCGGATCGTAGCCTATCGCTATTGCGGTTTATCGTATCGCGACGTTGCTGCTAGCGTTGGTCGAGATCCAATGACTGTTAGCAGAATATGGAATCGGTGGGTTCAGGAGGGTAATACGGAACGCCGTACTGGATCCCAACGGTCTCGTATCACTAGCAGTCGAGATGACGGGCATCTTATCCGCATGGCTGTAACGGATCGTGCAGCTACGTCTCGATCCCTGAGTCAACAGATGGGGATGTTTGCAAGACAACAACTTTCTGCACGAACAGTTCGACGACGTTTGCAGCAGCATGGACTATCAGCTCGGAGACCATGGCTGCGGTTACCCTTGACGCTCCATCATAGACAGGAGGACCTGCGATGGTGTACTCAACAACGAACCTGGGTGCACCAATGCCAAAACGTCATTTTTCGGGTGAATCCAAGGTCTGTTTAGAGCATCACGATGGTCGCATCCCTGTTTGGCGACATCGCGGTGAACGCCCATTGGAAGCGTGTATTCGTCATCGCCATACTGGCGTATCACCCGGCGTGATGGTATGAGGTGCCATTGGTTACACGTATCGGTCGCCTCTTGTTCGCATTGACGGCACTTTGAACAGTTGACGTTTCATTTCAGATGTGTTACCACCCGTGGCTCTGCCCTTCATTCGATCCCTGCGAAACCCTACATTTCAGCAGAGTAATGCACGACCGCATGTAGCAGGTCCTGTGCGGGCCTTTCTGGATACAGACAATGTTGGACTGCTACCCTGGCCATTACATTCTCCAGGTCTCTCACTAATTGGAAACGTCTGGTCAATGGTGGCCGAGCAACTGGCTTGTCACAATACGCCAGTCACTACTCTTGATGAACTGTGGTACCGTGTTGCAGCTGCATGGGCAGCTGTACCGGTACACGCCATCCAAGCTCTGTTCGACTCTTTGCCCAGGCGTATCAAGGCCGTTATTACGGCCAGGGGTGGTTGTTCTGGGTACTGATTTGTCAGGATCTATGCACCCAAATTGCGTGAAAATGTAATCACATCTCAGTTCTAGTATAATATATTTGTCCAATGAATACCCGTTTATCATCTGCATTTCTTCTTGGTTCAAAAAATGGTTCAAATGGCTCTGAGCACTATGGGACTTAACATCTGTGGTCATCACTCCCCTAGAACTTATAACTACTTAAACCTAACTAACTTAAGGACATCACACACAACCATGCCCGAGGCAGGATTCGAACCTGCGACCGTAGCGGTCGCGCGGTTCCGGACTGTGCGCCTAGAACCGCTAGACCACCGCGGCCGGCTTTCTTCTTGGTGTAGCAATTTTAATGGCCAGTAGTGTAGAATATACAGAACTTCTGCTTAGCTTGTAGGATTCTCCGAGCTCTGCGAAGAAACTTTACAGAAGAACAAACAGTTATAATGTCCAGTTATTACAAGAGGGAAACTGAAGGGTGTTACACAGTGTGAGGCTACCACTGCTCAAGCACCAGTGAACTGTCGTAGGCTGACTGTGAGGGCTGTCCAAGACTGTGACTGACGCTGGGCCGTGTAGGTGCCTCCGGCCATCCTATGTCGCGGCGGCAGAGGGCGCTCGCTATCGGAGCCGGTGAAGACGTGGCTCAGCGGTCGCGCAGCACTGTATCCGCTGGGTCCCCACGCAACTGCTATCGGCGTCCATCGGAAAAGTGGGCTTCCGTTGCCAACAGTGAAACGCCAGTGAGGGTGGACAGAATCCATGATATGGCGGTTATGAATTGGCAATCTCAATACCAACTTCATTATTAAGTTGGAAGTTTCATTTCTGCTCTATACTGTTCCACGACTTGCTAAATTATCTACTGATTGAGGCCCTGTTACCAATCAACTGGTAATTCTGGAATACAGCAAAAACAAATTAAATAATGGTGGAACAGTACATGTGTGTACTGACGGTTCACAGCGTCCAACGCGCACAATATTTCGCCTTCGAAGTTGACGTTGGCGTGCTAAATGCCACAAACATGTCGCTAACATATGTTTGATCGCCGAAATATTGTGCCCCTTGAACACTATGAACCGGCAGTGCACCCGTGGACTGCTCCATCAACAAATACGCCGAGAGAAACTGAAGAATCGCAAATTAAATAATGCATAAGATGGTCCGCACAAGGCTTTACTACCTGGAAAAGAAAGAAGTATGTTCTGCTGCACCGGCCGATGTGGCCGAGCGGTTCTAGGCGCTACAGTCTGGAACCGCGTGACCGCTACGGTCTCAGGTTCGAATCCTGCCTCGGGCAAGGATATGTGTGATGTCCTTAGGTTAGTTAGGTTTAAGTAGTTCTAAGTTCTAGGGGACTGGTGACCTCAGCAGTTAAGCCCCATAGTGCTCACAGCCATTTGAACCAATTTGTGATGCCGCTCTTCGCACCAGAGCGTCGAATCTACTATCTTAACTCCTCCCTCTGCAGCTGAGGTCGCTAATTTATTTACTTGTAAACATTACAAAATGACCCCGTCCTCATCTTCGAAATAGTGGAGAGTTGTTTGCTACTAAAAACTATTAACAAAGCTGCAGGGATGGTCTGCTTGTCTTTTTCTTTGTATCTCTCACTGCTGTTATATATCCTTTCTTTTACATTGGTGTACTATTAATTAAAAGAAACACATGTGATACATAAAATAAATTTTGGAAAAGCAGAAAAAGTTTTACTTGTTCTTAAGAAGAAAATAACAGACGACAGCAAGAGATTTAGTTCACGCAGAAAAAGATGTCCCTTTTCCTGACTGTTTCAGGTGGGAGGGCTACGATAAGCATTTCTAGCCTGCCTCAGCTGAATTAGTTCGCTAACGCACGCCTGTGCAGTGGCACTTCACTCAGAAGTAGGCCATTTGGAACACTGGTAGAGTATGAAATTTGCACTGCCAGAGTTTGGCTGTGAAGGGGAGGGGAGGTGAGGTGATGGCGTAAACTTCTTCATCGCCAACCCTTGCGTCAATGTTCGAGATGCTTCCACGTGGCTCAGACCCGCGACACCTTGCCAGTGGTCATCGTATGATGGCTGTATTTAAACTCCCAAGTCCAATCTACCGAACTGTCAGTTTAATAAGCCACAGCTGCAAAATACTAACACGAATTCTGTACAGATGAATGGAAATACTGGTAGAAGCCGACGTCGGGGAAGATCAGTTTGGATTCCGTAGAAATACTGTAACACGTGACGCAATACTGACCCTACGACTTATCTTAGGAAGGGAAACCTACGTTTCTAGCATTTGTAGACTTAGAGAAAGCTTTTGACAATGTTGACTGGAATTCTCTCTTTCCAATTCTGAATGTGGCAGGGGTAAAATACAGCGAGCGAAAGGCTATTTACAATTTTTACAGAAACTAGATGGCAGTTATAAGAGTCGAGGGACATGAAAGGGAAGCAATGGTTGGGAAGAGAGAGAGACAGGGTTGTAGCCTCTCCCCGATGTTATTCAGTCTGTATATTAAACAAGCTGTAAAGGAAACAAAAGTCAATTCGGAGTAGGCATTAGAATCCATGGAGAAGAAATAAAAAAGGTTATTAGATTAGGAAATGAGACACTTAAATTAGTAAAGGAGTTTTGCTATTTGGGGAGCAAAATAACTGATGACGCTCGAAGTAGAGATGATATAAAATGTAGACAGGCAATGGCAAGGACAGTCTTTCTGAAAAAGAGAAATTAGTTAACATCGAATATAGATTTAAGTGTCAGGAAGTCATTTCTGAAAGTATTTGTATGGAGTGTAGCCATGTATGGAAGTGAAACATGGACGATAAATAGTTTGGACAAGAAGAGAATAGAATCTTCCGAAATGTGGTGCTACAGAAGAATGCTGAAGATTAGATGGGTATATCACATAACTAACAAGGAGATATTGAATAGAATTGGTGAGAAGTGAAATTTACGGCACAACTTGACTATAAGAAGGGATCGGTTGGTAGGACATGTTCTGAGGCATCAAGGGATCACCAATTTAGTATTGGAGGGCAGCGTGGAGGGTAAAAGTCGTAGAGGGAAACCAAGAAACGAATAAACTAAGCAGATTCAGAAGGATGTAGGTTGCAGTAGGTTGTTCAAAAATGGTTCAAATGGCTCTGAGCACTATGCGACTTAACTTCTAAGGTCATCAGTCGCCTAGAACTTGGAGCTAATTAAACCTAACTAACCTAAGGTCATCAAACACACCCCGAGGCAGGATTCGAACCTGCGACCGTAGCGGTCGCTCGGCTCCAGACTGTAACGCCTAGAACAGCACGGCCACTCCGGCCGGCAGTAGATTGTTGTTGGGTTGTTTTTGGAGGAGGAGCCCAGACAGCGAGATCATCGGTCTCATAGTATTAGGAAAGGACGGGGAAGGAAGTCGGCTGTGCACTTTAAAAGGAACCATCCCGGCATTGGCCTGGAGTGATTTAGGGAAATCACGGAAAACCTAAATCAAGATGGCCGGACGCGGGATTGAACCGTCGTCCTCCCGAATGCGAGTCCAGTGTGCTTGCCACTGCGCCGCCTCGCTCGTTTTGAAGTAGGTACCGGGAGATGAAGAAGCTTGCCCAGGATAGAGTAGCATGGAGAGCTGCATCAAACCAGTCTCAGGACTGAAGACCGCAACAACAACAACAAGTCCACTTAACGAGATCATCGGCATGACTGGGTTACGTTACATCACAGTATGTGCGTCAGTCGACGCCGCAAGGTCGACAACGTTCTACTGACGAGATCGTAATTGGTACAGCTGGGCACGCTGACCTGGACGGCGTCAGACGTATGACGCAGTTGTCGCAGCCGCCGCCAAGCTATGAACCGACGACCGCTCTGCCCCGTGCTGCTGGAGTCTTCTAATGGTCCCGAGTTTGACTGTGGGCACCGCCGCCGCCTGCTACGCCCTTGGGACGCCACACTTCTATCGTTAAAAGGCGCCACTGGCTGACTCCTGCCTGAGGAACAGCTGTGTCCAGTGCTCCGCCTACCACATCCAGCATCCGCCGAGCCGTCAACTTGTAAGCAGCCTGCTTTTCAGCCGTGTGAGGACGCCGCGGGCCCTTTCCTAGGCCTGCTGCGGGCTCTGCCCCGAGTACGAATATTACAACACCAGGCCGTGCCCTGAACGAGGGCCGCACACCGATAGTCTCTACGAGGCAACCTACAAGTCCTCCAATCTCCCTCGCCATCTTTCGAACCCAGGACGCCACTGGTGGGAGTCGAACGCCACCTGACAAACTCCGAGACGACTCTCACCACCCAGCAGCGGTCATTGCACCCGCGACCCACTGCAGTAGACTTAAAATATCTCTTTCACTACTGACGAGGAGAACACAGCATGTCCCGTAACCCGATTTCCCAGAAACGTCACTCAGTGCCTTTTAGTGCAAGCTGAGCTTAGCGTAACCGATGGTAGAGTGACTAGCGTCGCTGCCTTTCACTTTCGTGCCCCGTATTCGAATCCTGATTATTGTCATTATTTATTTAATTTTATTTCTTTCATATATCTATAATTGTCCATAGAAGGTTACTACTTGAATGTATCATATCAAGTTAGGGGATACAGGGGCGTTTTATTGAATGTAAAATTACAATTGGATTTCACAGTAAGTGTGATACATTTATTACATAATATAAACAGAAGAAATATTGAATTTAATCGATGAAAGGAGAAAATATAAAAATACAGTAAATGAAGCAGGCAAAAAGGAATACAAACGTCTCAAAAATAAGCTCGACAGGAAGTGCAAAATGGCTAAGCAGGGATGACTAAAGGAGAAATGTAAGGATGTAGATCCTTATCTCACTAGGGGTAACATAGATACTGCCTACACGAAAAATAAAGAGACCTTTGGAGAAAACAGATCCACTTGCATGAATATCAAGAGCTCAGATGGAAACCCAGTTCTAAGCAAAGAAGGGAAAGCAGGAAGGTGGAAGGAGCATACCCTCCAATGCTAAATTTGTGATCCCTTGATACCTCAGAACATGTCCTATTAACCGGTCCCTTCTTCTCGTCAAGTTGTGCCACAAACTCCTCTTCCCCCAATTCTATTCAATACCTCCTCATTAGTTATGTGATCTACCCATCTAATCTTCAGCATTCTTCTGTAGCACCACATTTCGAAAGCTTCTATTCTCTTCCTGTACAAACTATTTATTGTCCATGTTTCACTTCCATACATGGCTACACTCCATACAAATACCTTCAGAAACGACTTCCTGACACTTAAATCTATAGTCGATGTTAACAAATTTCTCTTCTTCAGAAACGCTTTCCTTGGCATTGCTAGTCTACTTTTTATATCTTCTCTACCTCGACTATCATCAGATATTTTTCTCCCCAAATAGCAAAGATCCTTTACTACTTTAAGTGCCTCATTTCCTAATCTAATTCCCTCAGCATCACCCGACATAATTCGATTACATCCCGTTATCCTCGTTTTGCTTTTGTTGATGTTCATCTTATATCCTCCTTTCAAGACACTGTCCATTCCATTCAACTGCTCTTCCAAGTCCTTTGCTGTCTCTGACAGAATAACAATGTCAACGGCGAATCTCAAAGTTTTTTATTTCTTCTCCATGGATTTTAATACCTACTCCGAATTTTTCTTTTGTTTCCTTTACTGCTTGCTCAATATACAGATTGAATAACATCGGGGAGAGGCTGCAACCCAATCTCACTCACTTCCCAACCACTGCTTCCCTTTTATGCCCCTCGACTCTTATAACTTCCATCTGGTTTCTGTACAAATTGTAAATAGCCTTTCGCTCCCTGTATTTTACCCCTGCCACATTTACACTCCTGAAAATTGAAATAAGAACACCGTGAATTCATTGTCCCAGGAAAGGGAAACTTTATTGACACATTCCTGGGGTCAGATACATCACATGATCACACTGACAGAACCACAGGCACATAGACACAGGCAACAGAGCATGCACAATGTCGGCACTAGTACAGTGTATATCCACCTTTCGCAGCAATGCAGGCTGCTATTCTCCCATGGAGACGATCGTAGAGATGCTGGATGTAGTCCTGTGGAACGGCTTGCCATGCCATTTCCACCTGGCGCCTCAGTTGGACCAGCGTTCGTGCTGGACGTGCAGACCGCGTGAGTCGACACTTCATCCAGTCCCAAAGATGCTCAATAGGGGACAGATCCGGAGATCTTGCTGGCCAGGGTGGTTGACTTACACCTTCTAGAGCACGTTGGGTGGCACGGGATACATGTGGACGTGCATGAATATCAAGAGCTCAGATGGAAACCCAGTTCTAAGCAAAGAAGGGAAAGCAGGAAGGTGGAAGGAGCATATAGAGGGTCTATACAAAGGCGATGTACTTGAGGACAATATTATGGAAATGGAAGAGGATGTAGATGAAGATGAAATGGGAGATATGATACTGCGTGAAGACTTTGACAGAGAGAGCACTGAAAGACCTAAGCCGAAACAAGACCGCGGGAGTAGACAACTGTTCATTAGAACCACTAACAGCCTTGGGAGAGACAATCCTGACAAAACTCTACCACCTGGTGAGCAAGATGTATGAGACAGGCGAAATACCCTCAGACTTCAAGAAGAATATAATAATTCCGATCCCAGGTGTTGACACATGTGAAAATAACCTAACTATCAGTTTAAAAAGTGCCGGCTGCAAAGTACTAACGCGAATTCTTTACAGACGAGTGGAAAAACTGGTAGAAGGCGTCCTCGGGAAAGATCAGTTTGGATTCCGTAGAAATAGTGAAACACATGAGGCAACACAGACCCTACGACTTATCTTAGAACATAGATTAAGGAAAGGCAAACCTACGTTTCTAGCATTTGTAGACTTAGAGAAAGCTTTTGACAATGTTGACTGGCATACTCTCCTTCAAACTCTGAAGGTGGCAGGGGTAAAACACAGGGAGCGAAAGGCTTTTCACAATTTGTACAGAAACCAGATGGCAGTTATAAGAGTCGAGGGGCATGAAAGGGAAGCAGTGGTTGGGAAGGGAGTGAGATAGGGTTGTAGCCTCTCCCCGATGTTATTCAATCTGTATGTTGAGCAAGCAGTAAAGGAAACAAAAGAAAAATTCGGAGTAGGTATTAAAATCCATGGAGCAGAAATAAAAACTTTGAGGTTCGCCGATGATATTGTAATTCTGTCAGAGACAGCAAAGGACTTGGAAGAGCAGGTGAACTGAATGGACAGTGTCTTGAAAGGAGGATATAAGATGAACATCAACAAAATCATAACGAGGATAATTGAATGTAGTCGAGTTAAGTCGGGAGATACTGAGGGAATTAGATTAGGAAATGAGATGCTTAAAGTAATAAGGGAGTTCTGCTATTTGGGGAACAAAATAACTGATGATGGTCGAAGTAGAGAGGATATAAAATGTAGACTGGCAATGGCAAGGAAAGCGTTTCTGAAGAAGAGAATTTTGTTAACTTCGAGTATAGATTTAAGCGTCAGGAAGTCGTTTCTGAAAGTATTTGTATGGAGTGTAGCCGTGTATGAAAGTGAAACATGGATGATAAATAGTTTGGACAAGAAGAGAATAGAAGCTTTAGAAATGTGCTACTACAGAAAATACTGAAGATTAGATGGTTAGATCACATAGCTAATGAAGAGGTATTGAATAGAATTGGTGAGAAGAGGTGTTTGTGGCACAGCTTGACTAGAAGAAGGGATCGATTGGTTGGACATGTTCTGAGGCATCAAGGGTCACTAATTTAGTATTGGAGGGCAGCGTGGAGGGTAAAAATGCAACATAGCAACGTAACACGTTACAATCCTAAAAGAGTAAATAAGTAGGTAAATAAATGTACATATCTGTCATGCACTATACTGAAAATCTTTGCGAAGTTGCGAAGCAGTAGTGTTGCAGAGTTTTAAGATATCAAGACTGCCTTAAGTTTACCGGCTCTCAAGAATATGTGCACGCTTTCTGGATTCATTCTCGCAAGTCTAGGCACTTCTACAAACAAAACATATGCGATGGACTTTCTTTATTACTCAGCATATTAATTTCTCATAGTCTTCTTTCTGTTTCAATAATAAATCTGTAGGTGGGGATTTACTACGATTTTTCGGGAAAGATTAGTATCTTACCTGTGTAAAGTTGTAAGTGAAGCCATCTGCGTAAGGCATGTGCTGAGGCTAACGGCAGAGGGAGCAACGATTACTGGGAATTTTGTTTTGTCACTCTTGATACACACATAATAATGAAACGCTTAATCATTGCATGCTAATTAAACCATTGTTCAGCACAATTAATATTTCATGACGGGTCCGTTACGTACGGCAGTTATTAATGATAGTCGGTTTGCTAATATTTATTTTGTTCGTCATTTGCATTTTCAACCCATCTCCTGTTTGAATATAGATACAATCATAAAACAAACAAACATTCAGATTAGCTGTGTGCATTTGTGTGAACGCTCACGTTCCGTTAGCCGAATCTAAAGTGGTGATCTGGAAACAATGAGAGTTTTCCAGTCATTTAATTAGGTGATAATGCAGCCACTGATAATTACGAATTTTACACGCGTGGGAGACAACAGAGGTTCGAATAATATGTTAATCAAGTGATTCCGACACTGCTAACACTCCCCATCCTAATTTCGTTACGAGACAAGATCTCACCTGTATTCCTTTCTTTAACAAATGAACTTCAGTCAACTAAGATTTGTAATTGGCTTGGACCTTCTCTTAAAGATTACCGTCAATTCACAACGCAAAAAAAGGAAAAAAGGCAATATGTCCCCAAAACGTTCTTTGTATTTTGCGACTTTTTTCTCTCAGTAAGCAAAGCATAGTTGCTGGGGTGAAGCTTTCCAGTTTCTAGTCTATTTCAGCTCGTCTTATCGTGTTGTCGCTTCTATGTCTCACCGCATCTTCTTGATATTAGCTAGATTTAGAAAATACATGCAGTAGAAGCATACGGCAGGGCATTAAGGAATGAGAGATAGTGCCGCAAATAATGTGTGCAGTTTTAGCATAACACAATAACTTTCTGTGATGTCGTCATGCTAATCCGTCACAGATTCTTGCGTCGATGAGTGAGTCTACTTTGTCGTGTCAAACCGCAGCTCAGTGAGCATTCCGGAGAGCTTCCTGTTATGCATGGCCTGAAAAATCTTGCTTTAAATTTATACTGGATAATGAAGTTCTACATAATATCTAAACGCGTTGCGTCTCTGTGATGAGAAATTAACTATTTATTCCAGAAATTGTAATATACTCTCGCGCTTTCTTCAGAAAACACTGACCTGTGAACACTTACAAGAATTGGAACTTAGAAAAGCATAATACATTTTTTCTTTCGTCTTCAGGCTCAGTGGAAATGGGACATCTGCATCTTGTGTATGTTTTTATAGCGTTTCGTACTTCACTCGGTAAAAACGGAACCCTAGTTAGATCAGTTTGTTGCCCGTCTGTCTGCCAGTCAAACTGTTCACAACCCTTTTTCTCAGGAAAGGGCTGATGTATCAAGTTGAAATTTAGGTGTTATACTAAGGTCTACAGTTCCTTGGCGATGTAAAAAGAGTGAAGTATCTAAGACATTGCAAGCAAAAGATACGGCCATTTATGTCACATACTTTAATAGTTCAAACTCACTGATCAAACCCTACAGGGCACCTCCTGTTGACCTAGAATCATGAAATTTGCCAAGAAGCAAATTTTAGCATTACAACTAAAGGGAAAAAACCGGCAATTGTCAATTTTTAGTTATATCACACGAAAAAATTGTCATTTTTTACCCGACGATTTCTTAAGACCCCCTTTTCTCAGGACCGAATACATGTATCAATTTGAAATTTAGATCATATACTGTCCTATGGTAGTGTAAAAATGATAAGCTTCTAAGTTAGTGCAATCAAAGATACGGCCATTTACTAAGTGGAATCCAAAATTTTCGGGACTGGGGTTGCCATCTGGAAAGTGGGAGTAGTAGAGCATTGCACCGCTAGGTGGCGAGAGCTGCATATCTGATGGGTCAGTACGCGGAGTGGCATTCAGCTGGGAGGACCTGTTGCGTGTCCACAGTGATTTCTGAAATGCTCTGTGTTTGGTGCGTGGCGATTTTACGATGGATCCGCGAACAGAACAGCCCATGTGTATCAAATTCTGTGCGAATCTCGGGAAAAGTGCTACAGAAACCGTTGCAATGATTCAACAAGTGTTTAGGGGACAGACCATGAGCCGGTGCGTGTGTTTGAGTGGCATGCTCGGTTTAGCGCCGGCCGTACAGACGTTGAAGATGATGCTCACAGTGGAACGCCCGTTAGCGGCACAACGCCAGACCTTGTTGTCATACTTCAGCAATTGATTCGTGCGGATCGACGTAGAACCATTCAAGACCTTGCGGAGGAAGTGGGTATTGGTTAATGGGACATGTCAACGAATGTTGACTGACGAACTGGGCATGCATCATGTCGCCGCAAGATTTGTATCAAGGATCTTGATTGCCGATCAGAAGGCACAGCATGTTGAAGTGTGCATGGACCTGCATCTGATGATCCAACCTTCTTGTCACGGGTTATCACCAGCGACGAGAGCTGGATTTACTGTTACGACTCAGAGAAAAAGCAACAATCGTCCCAGTGGAAGAGCCCGGGCTCTCCAAGACCCAAAAGAAGCGAGACAGGTGAATAACGAAGTGAAGAGCATGTCATCGTTTTCTATGATACCAAGGAAATTGTGCACAAAGAATTGGTCCCACCCAACCAAACAGTGAATTCCGCATATAACTGCGACGTTTTCCGATGGCTCTGTGAAAACGTGCGGCGACGACGGCCCAAACTTTGGCGTCAAGGGAACTGGCTGCTGCATCACGACAAAGCGCCCTGTCACATGTCTTTGCTCACAAGGACCTTTTTGGCAAAAAAACAACATGGCGGTTGTACCCCACCCACAGTACTCGCCAGATATGCAACCTTGCGACTTCACGTTGTTCCCAAAACTGAAACTCAGGTTGAAAGGCAGTCGGTTCGGCACTCTAGAGAGGATTCAAGAAGCATCGCTGGTGGTGATAAACACCCTCAAAGAAGAGGACTTTTGACCAGCAGCAGAAGCGCTGGGACCGGTGTGTATGTGCGGAATGGTAACTACTTCGAGGGTGATCGTGACCATCAGTCCAAAGGTAAGGTTTTCAACAGATGGCACCACCAGTCCCGAAAATTTTGGATAGCACCTCATGTGTCACGTATTTTGATACTCATTACAACCTCTAGGATTAAAACAATGAGGCAGAACCATGAAATTTGACAAGAAGCAAGATTTTACAGTACAAATAAAGGAAAAATCAGAAAATTGATAATTTATATTTATATCACACGAAAAAATATTGTTTATTATTTGTTATAGACTCCAAACATGACATTAAAATATTATCGAAAGTCTTGCAATCTGGGGACAGATAAACTGCCAGTATCAATGTCACTAATAGTCAAAAATCGTCGATTTCCTCGGTCCACGGAATGGATAAACTGTCTATACACATAACTAACTTTGTACGGAACCCTCAGTGTGCGAGTCATACTTGCACCTGACCAATTTTATTTCTCTATTCATCTCATTTAGGCTGGCTATGTTATTTAGACAGATACCATTGTAGTAGATGAGAAAATGTAAATGTCTTATTATTAATTCGAATTTTCTTTCAAGGTGTGTGTGAAAATATGGGAAACGGGGAATCTTTCGTACTATAGAAGTGCGACAACAGTTACCCTCAGGACATATATACTTTTTCTGTTTTTGTTGTTCTGGAGATATCTTCTGCGATCTCACTGTGGTCCTAAATAGCAACTCGTGTGGTTGAAGTAACTGTGGTTTCATAAAGTCCTTGTCCTCTCCCAGCGAAGTCGTAAACAGGTCTGCTGCGGTGCCCGAATAGCCCAAACGATGTGCAGCGCATACGATTTCACTGCGACTATGCAATTAGACAACTGTTGTTCTAGGAAACATTTTGTTTATGCGTGTAAAATTGTTTCCAAAAGTGTCGGAATTATCACTTTGTTTGCAGAGGAACTTGAACGATCCAAACTTCTGCTCAGCTGATTTAAACTCCGAGGTTCCAATTGCAATTAGAAAGAGTAGAGGGTGGACCAGCAGACAGAAATTACACTGAGGGAACAAAAAGTCATGGGATAGCAAAATGCACATATACAGATGGCGGTAGTATCGCGTACACAAGGTAGAATAGGACAGTGCTTTGGCGGAGCTTTCATTTGTACTCAGGTGATTCATGCGAAAAGGTGTCCGACGTGATTGTGGCCGCACGACGGAAATTTACAGATTTTCAGCGCCGAATGATAGTCAGAGCTAGACACATGAGACATTCCATTTCGGAAATCGTTAGGCTCTTCCATATTTCGAAATCCACAGTGTCAAGAGTGTGCTTAGGATACCAAATTTAGGCATTACCTCTGACTACGGGCAACGCAGTGACTGACGGCCATCACTTAACCACCCAGTGCAGCAGTATATGCGTACAGTTGTGTGAGATGGCAAGGACTACGCCCCTTACATGAAGTCATTAAAGATCACCTCACTCACGTTGAGCGAACAGTAGGGCTGAACAAAAATGACTGACAAGGCACAATGCATCTTGTAGAGGGTATAGTATGGACGTATTGGAATAATTAATATCGGGTGATGGTTTTAAAGTAATTCGCACGACATGAAAACTTTGTGGAAACGAGTCGATTTACTGGAGGCTAGTTTACCCCAGGGAAGCGCCCAAAATTGACCGTGGCCGCCGGGGGAGCGGCTAAGGGAAGCGACAATAGGCAGCTTAGGGTGGCTCAAGCTCTGAGAAAGCGGTAACGGGTTGTGGCCTCCAGCCGCCTTAAGATGAGTGACGGTGAGTGGGCGGTTGACCCCGACTCCATGCTGGTGTACTGGGAAACAGACGGAGAAGCTGTACGCCTGTTGATAAATGTCCTGTTTTCTGTGAAACATGCGAGAAAGCCGCGCAAACCTACGGTGGAGTGGTCAACAGACGTCAAAATATGCGTGTTCGTAACTATAGCAACTTCACGCTGAATTCACAGTCCGCAGAGCTTGAAGTAAATCAGGTGAAGACTGACAGAATGAAATACGCCGCCCTCCGATGGGAATGTAGGACCAAGGAATTTGAAGTACTCTCCCAGGAGTCAGGATTCCGGAAAACTTGGTGTTTGTGCAGACGCTAACTTTGATAGGTGGACTGGGAGGATCCAAATAGCAGAAGTTGAGAGGAAGGGAAATTTTGTGGGAATTTGTTCACTTCCCAGAGCAGGCATTGGTCGGCGCTGGGAAGCGACACATAATTAACGCGACTTGCACTGCAATTGGCGTAAGTGATTTTGCTGGAGGGGAAACCGAGGCGAAGAGTGGACTGTGAGAAATCTCCATACAGGTCTTCTGTTCCCAGCTTGACTAGAGTGCGGATGTGGCGGTCTTGACTCAACTTGAATGAGAAAGAGTGAGCATCTCTGCAGTTTAGGACTTAGCAAAGGGAACGATTGCTTGGAGATAGGAAGTTTTGGTGCAGCTATGTGCTGAGTAAGATAACTAGGAGTGAATAGACGAGCTCAGCCTTGCAGCACCACGAGGTCAGCTGACGTCCACACAACGACGACGCTCCGCCACACTGTATTCGATGATATTGCGCCCACTCCTGCCACTGATTAATTTGTTGGATCACGTCGGCAAAGTTTCCATGAGGGTTTCATGGGCCGTGTATTGTAGAATTCTTCTCGCACTTCGCATTACGCTGGGTCAGTCGATAGGAATTACTTTTGAGTTATTGCGCTTTACTCCACGCAGACGCAATTTATTACCACTGCCCGATAGGAGAGTCTTGTAATGTGATGATTGAAGGTCGGGAGTTAAAATAAATTTGTGCTAATCGACTGCATCTGTTTTCAATCAAGTAGTTGAAATCCCAAGTCACTTTCTTAATTAATTTGAGGTTCGACATTTGCATCTGGTGTTCAATACCTGAATATAGCATCAATGTTCACCCCTTTTTAATTAAAAGTGATCAATTCTGAATAAATTAATGTCAACACTGCCACCTCAGTTCAATCAGGAGTTACAGGAGCATATTATTTTTTTGCGTTATCCGATATTGCGACAGTTTTGCACTCTCTGTTGATCTGTTAGTCAATTAGTTGGGGTGAACACACGCCAAAACCATCTAAGTGACGGGTGGGGTGTTACAGTTGTTATTGCAAACAGACAATCAAAATTGCATGAAATAACCGCAGAAATCAATAAGGCATGTACGACGAATGTATCCGTTAGGACAGTGCGACGAAATTTGGCATTTATGGGCTAAGCGCATCTCCTGGGCTCGTGATCATATCAGTTGGACCCTAGACGATTGGAAAACCGTGACCTGGTCACATTAGTCCCGATTTCAAATGTAAGAGCTGATGTTAGGGTTCGAGCGTGGCGTACGCCCCACGAAGCCATGAACCCAAGTTGCAACAAGGCACTGTGCAAGTCGATGGTGACTCCATAATGGTGTAGGCTGTGTTTATATGGAATATGCTGGGTCCTTTGGTCCAACTTCACCGATCATTGACTGGAAATGGTTCTGTTCAGCTGCTTGGAAACCATAGGCAGCCAATCATCGACTTCATGTACGCAAACATGACACTGGGCCACTTTTTCGTGACTGGTTTGAAGAATATTCTGGACAATTCGAGCGTATGATTTGGCCACCCAGATCGTCTGACATGAATCCCATAGAGCTTTTATGGGACATAATCGAGAGGTCAGTTCGTGTAAAAAGTTCTGCATCGGCAACACTTTCGCAAATTTTGGACAGAGGACTTCCAACGACCCATCGACTTGTTGACTCCACGCCACGTAAGTTGCTGCGCTACGAAGGGCAGAAGGAAGTCCGACACGATATTAGGAGGTATCCTGCGGAAGGTAGACTAAGTTTATCTATTTATTCGAATGGCTAGGGCCCCCCGTCAGGCAGACCCTTCGCCGGGTGCCGGTCTTTCAATTTGACGCCACTTCGGCGATCTGCAGTCGATGAGGATGACAGGATGATGATGAGGACAGCACTCCCTGGCCGGAGAAAATTCCCCGACCCAGCCGGGAATCGAACCCGGGCCCAGAGGAATAACAATCCGTCACGCTGACCATTCAGCTACCGGGGGCGGACAAAGGAAAGTAAAGGTCCGGTACAAAAAGCTTGTATGCCACGATATCGTGAGTACACAGCAAATACACTATTTTTGTACTACTTCCAGAACATCAAGTAATTACAGCATTTGGTAACGACTGCATGATGGTGTTCCATATTGGGTGTGTAATTACTACTATTTACATTTTAGAGTTCATGAAGTTTCCACCTGCGTTGGTATAAATCCTCTGATCCTTCGATCAACGTAGAACTTCTAGCCGGAATACTCTGGCAGTGTTGGAGCCTTGGAATACATATTTCCCCCTCGAAAGATACATTTATCACTGCAGCGGTTCTTAGAGTTTCCCTCGCAAAATATATTTGCATACCAAAAATTCAAAGAACTGAACGTGGAAAGGAAATTTGGTCAAATAATAAATGCACTCTCAACTGATCATGATAAGAAAACACGAAGTTTACCCACCTGACTTCAACAGCAGATTTCAGATATTTTCTTTGCTGTATCAAGGAAGAGATTCTGGACTCACAGAATGATTGGTTCAAATGGCTCTCAGCACTATGGGACTAAACTTCTAAGGTCATCAGTCCCCTAGAACTAAGAACTACTTAAACCTAACTAACCTAAGGACATCACACACATCCATGCCTGTGGCAGGATTCGAACCTGCGACCGTAGCGGTCTCGCAGTTCCAGACTGTAGCGCCTAGAACCGCTCGGTCACACAGGCCGGCACACAGAATGATTGTGACGTTGTGTTTCCTTACTGAAAGTCACAAGAACGAAGTGTACAGTGCCGGCAGCAAGTTGTTGGGTGGTTTTTGTCACAAAAAAAAAAGGTTCAAATGGCTCTGAGCACTATGGGACCCAACTGCTGTGGTCATCAGTCCCCTAGAACTTAGAACTACTTAAACCTAACTAACCTAAGGACGTCACACACATCCATGCCCGAGGCAGGATTCGAACCTGCGACCGTAGCAGTTTCTTCTTTATATTAAGTATTATTTTTGAAAACTATTACGCATTATATTTTGAATTGCTAACGGTTACTACTTTCTGTTACGATAGGGACTGTTTGTACTTAATGATTGTTGGCAGTTTTCTTATAACTTAACTTATTTAAGGTACATAATAGCGTCATACATTGCACATCTGTTAAATGTGGTAATATTTTCCATTTTGCGATAAATATAAACGTCGACGCTTTGAAAGTTTTTGGTCACCGCTGCATAGCTATTTATGTATTTCCTTCTTCATCCGAACACTGACATGTTTTCTTACTGAAAGTTGCAAGGACGAAGTGTACAGTGACGGCAGCAAGTTGTTGAGTGGTCACTCTGATGCTTGTAGTCCGCCCTCAACAATTTTCGCCCAGAATGAGATTTTCACTCTGCACCGGAGTGTGCGCTGATATGAAACTTCTGGCAGATTAAAACTGTGTGCCCGACCGAGACTCGAACTCGGGACCTTTGCCTTTCGCGGGCAAGTGCTCTACCATCTGAGCTACCGAAGCACGACTCACGCCCGGTACTCACAGCTTTACTTCTGCCAGTATCCGTCTCCTACCTTCCAAACTTTACAGAAGTTCCCGCCCATTTCGCGTTCGGGAACTGAAAACAACTAGTTTTCTTTTTAATGCATATTTGTGACTATGAACTGGTTTTATGTAGATCGTAGTGCTTCATAAGAGTGGCAAGTGGCATGGAAACAACGAATTACCCTTTTTGTCAGTGTACTGGTAACGAAAGACAGCTAATAACATCTGAAGGTAATATCTGCAAATATTCGAGGTCATGATCAGGCCACTGAAAACCTACAAGTGTCACGCCTGGATAGTAACGAGTAATGATAATCAACAGCTCAGAATATTAGAAGGTGGGATGCTGTTCAAAGTGGATGGAGTTGTTCACACTAATGGTACATGGAGATCCTCAATAAATTTTGACTTGGACCGCTTATTCAGGGAGCTCATATAGTAAGATTAACAAAAAGTGTGAGAATAATCTGGTTTGTAAATGTTTTTAGAGTGGATGCTGTTAGAACGACAAAAAGTGGATGGAAGCGAACTGGAAGAAGACAGTGGATAGTGTAATATTAGTATCTGTTTCGTTAGCTTAAATAATCTAACCATGCAGGCTCATAAAAGCCATAGAATTTGTGTAAAATTTTCTTAGTTCCTCGCTGAGCAGCGGCCACCTGATATTTCAAAGAATACCTTACGCGCCATGGCGCGGAATACGAATTGTTGATAAATTGTATAGATAGCGATATTTTGTGTTTCTTATTTTTTGACAGCTGAAGAATTGTAATCCTCTTCTGTTACCACAGTCCTGATATGTTTTTTAAAGACGGCGGACGAGTATATGGCGTGGTCCGCAATCACTAATTTGTTGTTATAAAATATTACTATTGTTCAGTGCTATGTAAGAATTTATGTGTGCACCTAAGATGAAATATCGAAGATGTTGCAATAGTGACTAAGGTCATTAAATAAGTTATTGTGCTCTCCAATGCAGTAGTGTCTGCTAATTACTTAAGTATTTCTGTGCTATCCATCTGCTATTAATAGCAACAAAAATAACGGTGTTTTTATAGATTTCATACAGCTACCAGGGACCGACTGCATGTCGCAAACGTCGTAGTTAAGGCAGAAGGCGAATTGGTTGGTATTTTACCTTGTTTGTGATTTAAATGTGTGGTGTATAGCAAAGAAGATATCCAGATCTGTCCGGTCCCTTAGGTTTCTCTGTTGGTAGTTGCTATGTCTCATATCCGGTCGTGATCGAACATGATCACGACACAAATAAATTAAGTGGAAATGCGAACTCTGTTCTTAATCTTGAGAACGCTACTCCTTCTGCAAACGATTTCAGGTGAAATATAAACTATCACTTACAGTACTTAAGTTTTTTGAAAAGTCTTTGCTCTTCCCCCCTAAGAAGCGATGCAAAACTCACAATAGATTTCTGAATCCTCATAAGAGAATAATAATTTGATCAAAATATAAATATCTTTTGTGAAAAAGGAATACACCACAATAGACGATGTGGAAGAGGATCTAAAAATATCTTAGAAGAAGGCGATGAATAGCACCGGAGAGAAAGGGATGGAGTAATCATGGTAAAAAGAATCCACGTAAGATTTTAATGCCATGATGAGGAGAAAAAGAAGAAGCAGGAGAAAACAATGTAAATTATTCGAAAATATGAGAGTTGTCGATTTTTGCATGGAGCTATGTTCTTCGAGCTTGAGTGGTACCTATGAGAAAAATAGCACCCAGATTAATGGTGGACATTACGGACACATGACCTGAGTTTGTCAGCTGGACAGTATTCACTGATGGGTTTCATAGTTGTGTCGCAGTTTCTGATATCGGGTGTGACCTGTGTTCCGCCATTAAGCAGGATTGCATCAGTTGCTTTGCCTATTTCATGAGCTGTTGTGTATCGGCACTTCCTCTTTGAAGATGATAGTAAGGGCTTTGCCGATGTGATCGAGAGGTGTCGGTAAAGTTCGGACCCAGAGTGTAACCGTACAGAGGCAAGGCGGGTCGACAGTGAGCCGCCTGCTTGGCGGCGAGGCGCTGCGTGGCGGGCGGCTGTTGCCGGGCCAGCCCACATTAACAAGGGCTGGTAATTAGCGGCACCTGGCCCCGCTGCCGATCTGACTCACGCTCGCCCGCTGCCTACTGTCTGCCGCGGGGAGCAGAAATTTATGGCCAGCAGGCGCTGACCCATCTGCTCCTACGTCGCCGCGTGAAGGAGCAGCCACTTCGTCACCTTTGTAATGGTCCGAGTCCACGCGATTCCCACTGTCTTCTGTCACATGCTGCCCTTAGCTCTAAGGCTTTCTGCTCGGTGTAAATGTTATTCACAACAGGTATACGACTTGTCTAATGTGGCTTACTCGAGTGGCTGGGGGGGGGTTAGTAACATGTTCTGCTAAAAGTGACGTGAGAAGTCCGATTCCTACAAGACGACACTAAAGGCAGTTAATAAAGGCAAAATTTGTTAATTACTGCCATTAGTATGTTCTGTAAATAGTATTAGTTAAAAACAGTCTTAGTTGCAATTTTAGCTTTCTTTATTTTTCAACGACGAGTTTCGCCTTATTTAGGCATATTCAGGTTATCTACATAGAAAACAGAGAACAAATACATCTATTTAAGAATCGCGATCGCGTTGTGCAGACTTGGATAACCTATAAGCATGTATAAACAGATCAAATACCTTAATTTGGTATTTATTAGAAGAATCCTTTAGTCACTGTAGCCAAAGGGCATCATTGAATATATCAGGCCAACTCAGTAAAAACTAGGCATATAAAATAGTAAAATCATTACCTTTTCTAGATGGACGGGAGAGGCACCAAGCTCTGAATAATGCGTTCCCGTTCACAGGAGCGAATAACAGAGTAAGATGGGGGTCAGGTAGTAAGAGTAATGTTGTTGAAAAATAAAAAGTAAAATTGCAACCAATACTGTTTCTAACTAATACTGTTAAGCACTGGTTTGCAGTATGCTACATATGTATTGGAAGAAGTTCTGTAAATAAATATCAAAGGAACACATCCATTACAGAATGATAAATTAGGGCTTACATAATCAAGAAGAGGAAGATCAGGATACGGAAGAAGAAAAGGAGATACAGGGTTGCCACTTAACCTTTTGTAGTTCTGCAGTCCTCAGGTGAGGGTATTGTTACGGTATGTTGATAATTTTTAGCTTTTTGC
This sequence comes from Schistocerca gregaria, assembly GCF_023897955.1. Taxonomy (NCBI): domain Eukaryota; kingdom Metazoa; phylum Arthropoda; class Insecta; order Orthoptera; family Acrididae; genus Schistocerca; species Schistocerca gregaria. The sequence goes on from NC_064921.1 coordinate 932,394,275, forward strand.
TTCACTATGGTGCTGTAGTAATTTAAAATTCTACTTCAACATGTCATGGATGTTGATTTACATGTTGTGGTTTCGTTTCTTTGTTATCACTGTTGTGCTTCTTATAACTGCCATTTCAAAATTTTGTTTTCAGACTTCACAGCATTGGGAACTGAACATTCGTTTTGATGTTATGTTTTGGTTGGTGTTGCTCACTGTTGAATGCTATAGTCAACTATCGAATGTTATTGCCAACTATCAAATGTTATTGCCAACTATCGAATTTGTTATGTGATATCTATTTTGTTGTTTGTTTATGTGTGTGTGTGTGTGTGTGTTTGTGTGTGTGTCTGTGTTTATGGGTTTAGGGCTTCTGAGTTTTCCTGCATTCAGAGTATAATAGATGTTCAAATGGCTCTGAGCACTATGGGACTCAACTGCTGTGGTCATCAGTCCCCTAGAACTTAGAACTACTTAAACCTAACTAACCTAAGGACATCACACACATCCATGCCCGAGGCAGGACTCGAACCTGCGACCGTAGCAGTCGCACGGTTCCGGACTGCGCGCCTAGAACCGCGAGACCACCGCGGCCGGCATAATAATAGATGTGTTGTGTTTGTTTTGTATTTGTGTTTTGATTTTTGATTCAGTCTGTGCACTACATGTGTGTCGTGCCCACTCTTTCTAGTTATTTGTATGATTTTGCTCACTTCTTCTTAGTAGTTTCTCTTGTTGAGCGGAATCCTCTTTATTCCATATAACACGAGTATTACTGCTGCGAGCTTCTGGTTGCGGGGATGATCAGTTGTGGAATGTATTATTGTCTCTGTGCCCGTTGCTTTCCTGAAAAATTTAAACGAATATTTGCCATTTTCTTTTACTATCGTTTTTGTTGTTGCGACTTTTTTCTCGTAAGTATGGTTCGCAGTCGGATCATTTTGGACCTCGCTGAACTTAATGTTTCTGGTTGTGCTATAAAAACTCCTCATGCTGGAGAGCCTAATCTGTTTCTGATATATACTCCACGTCTTATCGAAAATATACTTGCTCTCTACTTCGGATTTCAATGAACATTACTAGAATGGTTCAAATGGCTCTGAGCACTATGGGACTTAACTTCTGAGGTCAGCAGTCCCCTAGAACGTAGAACTACTTAAACCTAATTAAGCTAAGGACGTCACACACATCCATGCCCGAGGCAGGATTCGAACCTGCGACCGTACCGGTCGCGCGGTTCCAGACTGTAGTGCCTAGAACCGGTCGGCTCATTACTAGAATGATGTGACGGTGATTGTATTCTGGAGGACGGGTATTCAAATTCTCTTCCAGTCATCCACGTGAAAAATATTAAAGTGGTTCTTCTAAATTGGTTACATGTTCGTGAAAAACGCGCACGTTTGAAAGATGCACCAAATCCACATATTTGAAGACACGGCAATGAAATTTTGTACCATACTTCACACGAAATTAACACGTTTACTTGTTAGTTCCATGGATTATATACATTTAACTTCTTTATGGAATTAAAAAAATTTCTTTCAAAAAATAATATATGTACGTTTTCTCAGATACTATTGAGCAGATTTCTAGAAATTCTTCTCTGTTTAACCTCTCTGCATATAGTAAGCTTCCCTCGAGAAGTTTTTTGAATATATCGAATATGCGAATTTCAATAATTTTAGATATTTTTCTGCAATTATCATACAAAATTCATGCAAATTGCCCGTATCTCAGCTTGCACACAGAATTTCAAAATTTAGTCTTGAGGCAACATTGATTTGGTTTACAGAAATAAGTGCACAAAACTTTGTAATTGTAGGCTTCATACATTCTGAGAAAGAGATACATTTTCTGGAATGCAATTTAAAATTGAACCTTAAGTTGTTTCTTATGTTGCCTCTTTAGCAGTCCTAGATTTGTACTCTGGATCCTCTTTTCCTTCACGATTAGCCTTTTGGTTACTTGTTTACTGCCTTTTTTTTTTAATAAGATCTTCAACTGACTCTTCCGCTGCAGAGAGGCGCTGTAAATCTATTTTTCTGAAGTTGTTTTGAGCGACATTTCCTATCGTAAAGCCCATTCTCCCCAATACCTTCATCCTCCCTACGTTCTCATCATTAGATACAAGAACTACATCATAAGTTGCAATTCTCACAACTGTAGCAGATGGAAATGTTGTTTTAGGGCATATTTCCACATGAATGAATCAGAATCTCATTTGGATTCTGGGTTTTGCCCTGAACACACTTTTTTAGAAGCTCAGGATCGGCCAGAAACCTATAAGTAGGCTTGAAAATATCCAGCATATAATTTGGAAGCCCCTTCTTCTGAATGTAGGGTCGTTATTTCTCTGAACCTGTACATATTTAAGCCAGCTAAGATCATTTACAGAAGAATAGAAAAACTGGTAGAAGTCGACCTCGGGGAAGATCATTGTTGATTCCGTAAAGTTGTGGGAACACGCAAGGCAATACTGACCTACGACTTCACATAGAAGATGCGTTAAGGAAAGACAAACCTGCTTTTATGGCATTTGTATACTTTGCAAAAGCTTTTGACAGTGTTGACTGTAACACTCTCCTTCAAATTCCAATGGTGACAGGGGTAAAATACAGGGAGCGAAAGGCTATTTACAAGCTGTACAGGAACCAGATGACAGTTATAAGAGTCGAGGGGCACGAAAGGGAAGCACTGGTTGGAAAGGGCGTGAGACAGGGTTGTAGCCTATCCCAGATGTTATTCAATCCGTATACTGAGCAAGCAGTAAAGAAGTAGGAAATTAAAGCCCAGGAAAAAGAAATAAAAACTTGGAGGTTTGCTGATGACATTGTTAATTCTGTCACAGACAGCAGACGACCTGGAAGAGCAGCTGAACGGGATGGACAGTGTTTTCAAAGGAGGATATAAGATGAAAGTCAACAAAAGCAAAACGAGGATAATGGAATGTAGTCGAATTAAATCAGATGATACTGAGGGAATTAGATTAGGAAATGGGACACTTAAAGTAGAAAAGGAGTTTTTCTGTTTGGGAAACAAAATAGCAGATTGTAGTCGAAGTAGGGAGGATGTAAAATGTAGACTGGCAATGCCAAGACAAGTGTTTGTGAAGAAGAGAAACTTGTTTAACATTGAATATAGATTTAAGTGTGACGAAGTCCTTTCTGAAAGTATTTGTATGGATTCTAGCTATGTAAGGAAGTGAAACATGGGCGATGAACAGTTCAGACAAGAAGAGAATAGAAGCTTCCGAACTGTGTTGCTACAGAAGAATGCTAAGAATTAATGGGTCGATCACGTAATTAAGGAGAAGGTGCTGGATAGATTTGGGGAGAAGAGAAATTTGTGGTACTACCTGACTAAAGAAGGGATCGGCTGGTAGGGCACATTATGAGGCATCAAGGGATCATCAATTTAGTACTGGAGGGAAGCGTGGGTGATAAAAATCGTAGAGGGAGACCAAGGGATGAATACAGTAAGCAGATTCAGAGGGTTGTAGGTAGCAGTTATTACACGGAGATGAAGAGGGTTTCATATGATAGAGCAGCATGGTGAGTTGAATCAAACCAGTCTTTGGACTGAAGACCACAGATACAACAATGGGCACAGATGATGAATGGGACGCTCATCTATATTTTTCAGGCGCTTTGGATGCGATTTCATCACGAAACCTTTAGCGAACTTATTGTTCATGAGGTCTAATAATAAATAAAAGAAATTGAAATTTGTCATTTTTCAGTCAACCTATAAACGTCCCCCTCCCTTACGGAAAATGCCGGGACGTTTCCTTTCAAAAGACCACAGCCGCTTTCTTGCCCCCTCCTTTCCCAACCCGAGCTGGTGCTGCACTTGGCGTTGACAGGACGTGAAACCGAACCTTCCTACCTTGGCATTTTTTTTTTTGTCAGACGCCTCCCTTCTCGAGCTTGTTTTTCCTGCTTGTAAAGTGTTTGTTTTCATCTATTATACTGAGCATCTAGATGTTTTGTGCAACAGGCCTCTACTCCAGTTTGGAAAGTGTTGTATAGGACTAATTTTCCAGGTACTTTTAGTTTCTTATTTTTCAGTTTCCCAAGTATCTGAATTTTTCAGTATTAATTGCCTCTCTGCAGCGAAGCGTATGGTGATTTGTAACTTTCTGGTTGATTAAAAGTGTGTGCCGGCCCGGAATTCGATCCAGAGACCTTTATATTTCGTGGGGAATGGCGGGTAGCGAATCGTGCTTCGATATTTCACTCGACTGAACAGTTGCTCGCGAAAGGGGATGGGGCGAGATTCGAATCCCCGAGAGGTACACAGTTTTAATACGTCAGGAAGTGTCCTTCCTGCAGAGTTGTTAAATCACAGAATATGTCGAAGAAAGTTGACTATGTCTGCATTATCTGAACTTGTTTCGATATCGTTGTTCTCATCATTTTGTGCAGCTCTGTTTTCAAGGCAGCAGAATCATATTACTTCTTTTCATTTTGGTTTTAGGTTACTGCTATTCTTGTTTTCATCTTCATTTATTATCTTACACTTAAATCCTATACATTCCACCCCCAATATCCATTCAGTTTCTTCGCCCTTCTTTTCTTTCGTACATCCTAGGAAGTTGTATTTGGTATGGTTTCTCTTCATATCTTATTTCCTGTTCTGGACTTTCCCTTCAGTTATTGTTGTGTTCCTTTTAACGTACAAGTAAAAATAGTTGGCGTAGTCAAAAGTCGAACGCAGTCTCAGATTCGACATTTAGCTCCGTCCGTAAACTGTGAATCACACTATTTTATTGGGTGAGACCGTAGGTAAGATGGTTTGCTGTTGTGCTGTATCGATATACTAACGAAGCACTGAATTTATAATTCTATTGTGTTGATACCTATGATGAGCGCTTGTACGCGCTATATATATATATATATATATATATATATATATATATATATATATATATATATATATATATATATGTGTGTGTGTGTGTGTGTGTGTGTGTTGTTACGTATGAATACAAAAGAAATGTACGTAGCCAGCTGTTTTCTAATAGCACCAAAGAGTCCACTTACATTAATATCCCTATTCATCGGATTAACCAACAACGAAAATGTTACATACTGTCTCTCTATAAAAGAGTGTAGAAGGTTTCAAATTAAACATACCGCGTCAGGCGCAATTGATGATATTTTGCTTCTAATACAGACTTGCTACCGACACATCGTTCGACATCGCACTCCTCTTCTGGTTTTACAAAAATGTACTTCAAGGGACGTGTGTTATCAATAGTGTTTGTGTCTCAGATTCCAATATACTGTTGTTTCACTACAACTTCCCATTACTGAAGAACATCCTCATGAACTAAGAGTGTAATCAGCCTTGTAAAAACTTTTGTTAGCCATACGACGGGGACAAACGACTTCTGAAAGAGTCCTTGGAAGTTGGTACCAGTTGATATTGTCATTCCTAGACTGTTATTTCGACCAAATTCCCAATAGTATGTCTAGAAGTTAGTGCTGTCGCGGTTAAATACAGACTCCAGGTGGGTCCCTCACTACGCCATCATGGAAACTGTAGATCTTAGTACAATAATGGATATCGACCATCCATGGGTTCGCATAGACAGACTAGCAATTTTCTTTAGAGACCATGCTCACAGTTTTTTGACTAGAACCTGAAAATGTTGCTGGAACTCGCGCGACTCATCGACGGTAGTGTTCGGGAAGCTTAGGTGGTGAAATTGCGCCACATAAAGGCTAGAGAAACTGGAAAACTGATAGCGATTATTGTGAATTTTAAAACAATGGAAGACGATCGCGGTATTTAGATAATCATATCCTGTAAATACCGGCATAAGGCGCTACAAAAATAATGCTTTCTTGGACGATCGGTTCTTCCCTATCGGATTCTTCTGGAATCTTGTGGTCAACAGCTTAGTAATCATTCGCTTAACAACGGCCAATGCTGCGTATACGGAAGACTGAACACGTCATGAAAATAGGTCATTGTTTTTCTAGTGCAAGTCATGTGCTTGAACACAGACGATGATAAAGTATTATTTCAAATGCAGCTTATGCTGATATTTGCAAGCTATCACTCTATACATTTATGGATGTCTTTTAGCAGCCTGTAAAATATGGCATCAGCTTGAAAGTTGAGGCAGCTCGATGGATGAGAACACACAAACCTAGCGAATGTAAGGTAATGTTTAATCGCTGAAAGCAGTGAAGTTACTATGCGACGAAAGAGCTTGAGTTTTGTGGATGAAACGAAAAAAAAAAACACTCCTCTAGTTAGGAAGTACATTATTGTGTTGTAAGATACGGAAGATAATTCGATTATCCGATACTCCGAAACTGCGTCAGAGGGTCGAAAGAGTGCTGAAACAGCAAATCGGTGAAGGATGATTTATCCAACCAGAGCACGGCTTTGATGGATTCTGTGGATTTGAATGGCATAGTAGTCAAGTAAAACGGCGTTTGTCTATTCCTATTTAATATTAAAGCAGGATAATGAAAAAAACTGGTAACTGGTGTAAGAGAGGCGAGTGGCGAGGACAGGCTGCTATCCAGTTCACCTTCATCTCAGCAGTTCAAACTTTCCCTGTCTCCGCTGTCAATCACAATGTTATTTTAGTAGCTATGCTTGCATGCCTCTTGCTCCAGTTGAATGCACGCCAAGTACAAGGAACGACAGAGTAGCTAGTAAGTTTGTCGACTATTTAGGACGGTTAGTACTACAGTCAACACAACAAAAAGTTTTATCTTTGTCCTGGTAATCACTTACTGTGCTACTGATCAATTCCTCGAGTACAAATGTTAAGAAATGACGGACTCACCACGAGTTTCATTGTGGACCATGACAAGAGGTTGTCGTATCCGTGAGTCCAATAAGACGCGAAAAGCTTACGTCACACTGAAAGAGCTAACCGTTGAACAAGTGTGGCGAGTCATTGCCGAAAACGAAGGAGCGACAGCGGAGAGAAAGCGCTGGGACAGGTGCAGGTCGAAACGACGGGGAGGGGGGCGAAGCCTGGAGCCTGGCAAGGGGCAGCCCGTGTCCAGGCGGAGGCAGCAGCGCCGCCGTTCCTGCCGAGGGCGGTGGGACTGAGCCCCGGCAGCCAGCAGGCACCGACAAGTTCCAGAGCTTCAACTCGTTATAGAGGGACAATCTGACGTGACCCGACACCTTAACTGTTAGACAACCCTACACACTGCCACACAGCGTTTCGTTGCAGGTTGAACGGATAAACAGTCTAACATTCTGCGTGGTGTCTGTTTCTTCTAAGTCGTGTCTCCCTACCGCTTTCGCACAACGACGCTCTGAGCGTGTGTTTTAGGGAATTGACTAACTTATAGCTGGGACCTGTTGCTGATAAGGAGACGCCAGACCACACACGACATGTAGAATTCAGAAGAGTTCAGTGAGACTAGCGATGGTATACTCAAATACTTAATAATTTCAGCGTCAGTTCCACTGCACTCCCTGCAAAAGAATCTTAATACTAACTAAATTTAGTGGAAGGGGTTCAAGGCTTTCCTATTTTTAGTTATCTGGTGAAATAACGTCGAAAAATCAGTTGCGTTTACCATTGGAATTTTTATTCTATTCACAAAACATTGTTTATATATTGTGCTATTGATAAAAGGAAATATTTTAATACAGCATGATAAAAACCAACTGCGTTCAACAAAAATGTGAACGAATATTCCCTGAATGGGTTTCCAAGTTCTATAATGGATCGAAGGATGACCTATGCCATAATCTAGGTTTAAATTAAGTTTCATAAAAAAGAAAAGTATCAAAAATGGTTCTACAGTGACCCTCAATTATTTTTAACTACTTATTTAACTTGTCATAAATTACAGTGGCTGATGTGGCTTCTCAATAATTATATAACAGAAAAATCATCGCGTTTCAGATTTTGCCTTCAAGCAGCAAATGTGAATACCACTAAGTTTAGTTGACAATCGACACTAGTATTACGCAAAAAGGGGATGTAACAGATGAGAGTTCTGCAGTTCTGAGTGAAGCCTTATACGCTCTTATGCGGCACCACATGCGTTCATTACCTTCTCGGTGGTTAGGCAGCGTCAGGGACGGCTGGCGGCGCAGCTCCACACACCCAGCCAGCCGTCTCGGTAGCAACTCTCTCGAACTTATCCCTACTACTGTTTACCGAAGTTGGTTTAAGAAAAAGGTATCTGGCTGTGTTTTCAACTGACCACTTAGTGTCTCAATGTTAACCGTAAGCTCAGCCTACAAAAAATCTGTCTAACCAGTGAGAAACGTTATACTTTTCGTGGTGGGGCAATGTTTTTAATGTTCGCTACGCAACACAGACGCGTATAGTCTCACGCTAAAACTTGCAGCTGGTGTGGACCTTTTAGTGTTATCGTAAGATCTATACTGTTCTTCCGGAGGGCTCTATCTTTTAACGTGGGCTGGGGATGGACCTCTTGGCGGTCGGCCGGAGATGCGGGTGTCCCATTGTCCCGCTGTTATCATAGGGCCTTCTAGCCTACACAGCTCTGCTCTCGGCTTCAGTTCCCGTTTCTCCCCTCGCAGCTGTGTCTATTTCATGGTGGGAAGGTATGACATGCATTTAGGCGTTCTTGTGTTACTCTGTGGTATTACATTTGCTCACTCGTTTATCGTATTACTATGGTTAATTTAATGTCAGGATTTATTCGGAGCTATGTGACATATTGCTGGATTTGCTATCATGTCAGGGTTTTCATGGAAGATGCTGGATTTGCCTGACACTTTACAACAGTCTTGCTTTAGCAGCTTGTTCGACAACCCACACACATTGGAAATTTTATAGGCTTCCTAATTACGAACAGGCGTGACCTTGCCGTGTGCGTCCGTATATACACGATCACGGTATCAACATGGCCACAATGGTTACTGAAGTTAGTATATGCATCACAAAGATAAGCCCAGTATTAAAGTTGGAAATGGTTTATAAGCATGTGTCTGGCTCTAACTTACACAATGAATGAACATCATTCATTTCCAGTTTGTTCGCCCCCGGTAGCTGAGTTGTCAGCGTGACAGAATGTCAATCCTAAGGGCCCGGGTTCGATTCCCGGCTGAGTCGGAGATTTTCTCCGCTCAGGGACTGGGGGTTGTGTTCTCCCAATCATCAGCATTTCATTCCCATCGACGCGTAAGTTGCCGAAGTGGCGTCAAATCTAAAGACTTGCACCCGGCGAACGGGCTACCTGACGGGAGGGCCTAGTCACACGACATTTCTTCTTTCCAGTTTGATTGATGCAGGAAAATTATGAGAGAAGTTTAAAATGAGTGTTAATCACAGTCTGGAGAAATACGAGTGTATTCCGAGCAACTGGATTAAGGTCGGAAACAACCACCGTGGTTTAATAACATAATTCGGAAAGAGCTTAGAAAACAGAGATTATTGCACTCTCTGTTCAAAAAAGACCGTAGAAATGTCGGAAGACAAAAGCTGTTTCAGCTGTAAATAGTCACTTTCAATGCTAAAATACGAGGAATTACAGAATCAGAATTGAGTTTCATAAAACAATAAGTGAAAACCCACTTTATCCAATACAAATTATCCATTTTAGCCGCCATATCATCTGAGTGAGTTATAATCCAACAAATTCCCAAAAGTGCATGTCACCATATGACGTTATTGGTGTAGAGGCAGGAAGAAACTGAGGTTGTTGTTTACAACAAGTACAGCAGCCTCAGATTGTGCCATGTAATACACGTAAAGCACCCTATATCAAAAAAATACCTATCCCAGTTTCATTCCAATATAGTAGTTTAAAAGCCTTTTTTAAATAAATAAAATCAGCAATTATATTTGCATATCATCTTTAAAATACGTCGAGAAATGTTGATTTACAGTGTATTTATATATAAGTGGTGAATCGGTCCACCAAGTCTCACCCAACAGATCATTAATAGGTTCATAAAACAATCCTATACCAATTTGAAATTTATCGAAAGGTAAAATCTGGCGTTGTCTCTTGTATCATAGTGATTAAGTGATCCATTAAATAATCAATATTAAAGAAATCTGATGTTAACAGACATTCGTAAAAACAATTTGTATAATTTTTATGTGTCTTTTATATTACTTATGTAGTGGATCACTTAATCACTACGACACAAGCGACTACGCTACAATTTAGCTTTTGACGAGTTTCAAATTTTTATGGAACTATATTTGATCAAGACGATCGTCAAAAATTTTTTTACTTTTTATTTCTAATGCGCTTTTGATCTTTTGCATAAGATTTGGAGGATCACTTCACCACTAAGCATGTACCAACATATTATAAATAAGCATTTATTGATGTATTTTAAAGGTGATACGCTAATACACTTGCTGATTTTATTTATTAAATAAATGTGTTTTAAACTATTATACGGGAACGAAATTTGTTAGTAATTTTTGTAGTACAGAGAGCATTACTTATACTATATGACGCAAACTGAGGCTGCTGTAGACCTAGACCCCAGTAAAGTCATATGATGAGATGTACTGCTGCGAGTTGTTGGATGGTAACTCACTAAAGTGTATATTGACTACAACTGATCATTGCTACTGGAAAACGAGTTATTTTACTGATTCTGCAATTTTCTTGTATTTTAGCACTGGTTGCTTATATCTGAAATATGGATGTGCAAGTATAACAAAAGCAGCCTTTGTGACTGTGATTCGTTGCTGTGTTCCTATCCTTGCTTAATTAATCTTCAGTTGCTGCGGGCATCGGTCCCTTATGGAGTCAAAGTTGGTTAAGTTTTAAAGTGGTCTGGAGGAGATTCGACCTCGTGCCCCAGTTAGGGCGTCATGCTGGGTGGCCTCAAATATGCGATAAAAATGTAGATAAAAAATTCTTAAGACTGTAGGGTCTCTCTGAAAATTATATGGATATGGCACCCATTATGGTAGCTGGCCTCGGAATATCTCGATGAGTCCACAATGTCCACTTTGTAAGACAGCAACTGTACTCATGTTTTCGCGAGAGATGTTGATTTCATTTTTCAGCACCGCAGTGGGTAATACTCTGGATTTGTGTTCAGGAAGACTGAGAATAAATTTCAGATTCCACCTTCCAGATTTGCTCTTTCGAAGGTACAATAAATGACATTCGCCAAATAGCAGAATGATTCCTTCAATAAAACTATGCCCCATTTGATTCTCATTTTCTCTCTGTGGTCCAGTTGACCTCGTTGTCGATGAGACAGCATAAACAGCATCTTTCCTACTCTCATTGATACAGCTGTTACCACTCCTACCTGTGTTAATTTCTGTCTCATAACTATAAATTTCTGTTACCTTGTATCCTGCCCTTACTACAAACCAAGCCGTCTTCTTTAAATGGTTCAAATGGCTCTGAGCACTACGGGACTTAACTTCTGAGGTCATCAGTCCCCTAGAACTTAGAACTACTTAAACCTAACTAACCTAAGGACATCTCACACATCCATGCCCGAGGTAGTATTCGAACCTGCGACCGTAGCGGTAGCGCGGTTCCAGACTGTAGCGCCTAGAACCGCTCGGCCACTCCGCCTTGGAGTCGGGCAGCTATACAGAATGCAAAGTTGACGTAATAATGAATGTCTTATCATAAAATGTTAAACTATGTTTATACAGTGCGAATAAACGCCAAGTGAGGCGAAAAAAATTTACATTTGTAGTTCAGCTGACGGGTGAAAGTAGCAATTACAGGTACTTCAAAGACAAAATCTTTATTACCTGCTTCAGGAAGTCGTATCCAACGGCAATTTACAAAGAAAGTCAAAAAGCAGAAAACATCAGAATTGATGCACACTATCTGTATAGCTATATGTTCAGCAATGCTCGAACTTCATCCTACAGAAATCTTTTAGGCTGTCACCAGAGAAATATTATTTTTGTTGTGTTTCTTGTTGGCGCTAGTCAGTTGGTTTCTGTCCGCTGTTTGTTTAATGATGTTTCTGACATTTCACCAACTCAAGAGGCTAGCATTGGCAAAGATCGCCCTCATCTCCACACCTAAATTGCAGGGGGCGGTCCGGTCCCTTTTTATGTCGAGACCATTTCTGCGAGTGCATGATTTCGCATCTTATATATACACTAGAGACTTTACTACAACATTGTGATTACATACTTTGGCAATGAAGTCTTTTTCATGTTTTTGCTACAGCAGAAATATTTGTGGCTTGTATTTACGGTCTTCACTAAGAGCACGTGTTTAGCTCTGACGTTTCGTGCTTCACTAATACGAGCACAAATGTGCGTTCCTTGTCATTTTACATGTTCTGCTGCAAACTCTCACGAAGCGCCGCCTGGGCGCCTTTTGTTTGTGTCGTTGAGTGGGTGTGTTGTTCTGTTTTCTTTTGTGTATACAAAAAGGTACGGTCAAACTTTCAGGAAACATTCCTCACACACAAATAAAGAAAAGATGTTATGTGGACATGTGTCCGGAAAGCTCATTTTAGTCTCCTCCACCTACGCTCAATGGAGCACGTTATCATGATTTCATATGGGATACTCTACCTGTGCTGCTAGAACATGTGCCTTTACAAGTACGACACAACATGTGGTTCATGCAGGATGGAGCTCCTGCACATTTCAGCCGAAGTGTTCGTACGCTTCTCAACAACAGATTCGGTGACCGATGGATTGGTAGAGACGTACCAATTCCATGGCTTCCACGCTCTCCTGACCTCAACCCTTTTGACTTTCATTTATGGGGGCATTTGAAAGCTCTTGTCTACGCAACCCCGGTACCAAAAGTAGAGACTCGTCGTGCTCGTATTGTGGACGGGTGTGATACAATACGCCATTCTCCAGGACTGCATCAGCGCATCAGGGATTCCATGCGACGGAGGGTGGATGCATGTATCCTCGCTAACGGAGGACATTTTGAACATTTCCTGTAACAAAGTGTTTGAAGTCACGCTGGTACGGTCTGTTGCTGTGTGTTTCCATTCCATGATTAATGTGATTTGAAGAGAAGTAATAAAATGAGCTCTAACATGGAAAGTAAGCATTTTCTTTCTTTGTGTGTGAGGAATATTTCCTGAAAGTTTGGCCGTACCTTTTTGTAACACCCTCTTTAGTGTTAAGGCCATTAAAGTTGCCTCGACGATAAAAGAAGCAAAAAGCACTTGTCAGATTCTTAAAGTGTCTTTGATTTGGTGCAAAGCTGTTTCCCACACCAAAAAAATCAAAGTATCAACGAATGCATATGTAGAGAAAGATCGTATGTATAAAATGTGCTTTTCAAACAGTGAAAAATTCCATTATTGCCTGTTAAGTTCAAGTTTTAGTCATCATGTCCGTGTCTGTTATATTTTTATGACGATTCTAATTTTAGTGGGGTATTAAAAACTTTCTTTTTTGAGTCACTTTATACTATGACTGCAGCTCTACGGCTTGAAATTGGTACTGCAATTCGTGTATAGTTAATTAATTGCAACACTTTCGAAAGTTTACTCTGTATAATACGATGGCTGTTCATTTTTTCTCGGCCAATTTAGACTGAAAAAATGCGAAACTTGTTGTAGGACATCGTGGGAAATTCCCTATTCGGCCCCTATAGTTTCATGAAGTTGTGATAGGTGGTAGCGTTGTACGTAGGTTTAAAAGCGGCGTCTGTAACGGAGATGCGTTCGAAGCAGAGATCTGTCACTGCGTTTGTTTTGGCGGAAAACCAGAGCATCGCAGATATTCATAAGAGCTTACAGAATGTCTACGGAGACCTGGCAGCGAACAAAAGCACGGTGAGTCGTTGGGCGAGGCGTCTGTCGTCATCGCAGCAAGGTCGCGCAAACCTGTTGCAACTTCCGCGTGCTGGCCGGCCGCACACAGGTGTGACTCTTGCAGTATTAGAACGCGCGGACACTCAACATCCGAGGCGATGGAAGGAACACAATCGAACACTTCTCTGCGCAACTGGACGTCTGTTCGTACTGCTGCACTCTCATCCACCAGTCGGGGTGCTCAAAGCTTTATGCCCACTGGATTCCTCGCTGCTTAACAGCAGACCATAAAGAGCAACCAAGGATCGTCTGTGCGGAATTCCTTGCGCGTTACGAGACTGACCGCGAAAATGTTTTGTCAGATATCGTTCCAGGCTATGAAACATGGGTTCATCTCTTCGAGTCAGAAACAAAACGGCAATGCATGGAATGATGACATATCACTTCTCCTCTGATGGAAAAGTTAAAACCGTTATCAGCCGGTAAAGTTGTGCTGACGGTCTTCTGGGACTCTGAAGGTCTTATTCTGTTTGATGTCCTCCCTCAGGGTGCAACGACCAACTGGGAAGTGTATTATGCTACCCTCAGTACAATCAAGAAACGAGTTCAGCGTGGCCGTCCGAAGTAGCCGAGCGGTTCTAGGCGCTACAGTCTGGAGCCGCGCAACCGCTACAGTCGCAGGTTCGAATCCTGCCTCGGGCATGGATGTGTGTGATTTCCTTAGGTTAGTTAAGTTTAAGTAGTTCTAAGTTCTAGGGGACTGATGACCTGAGAAGTTAAATCCCATAGTGCTCAGAGCCATTTGAACCATTTCAGCCGAGCGGTCTAAGGCGCAGCAGTCTTGGACTGTGCGGCTGGTCCCAGCGGAGGTTCGAGTCCTCCCTCGGGCATGGGTGTGTGTTTGTCCTTAGGATAATTTAGGTTAAGTAGTGTGTAAACTTAGGGCCTGATGACCTTCCCAGTTAAGCTCCATAAGATTTCCCACACATTTGAACATTTTTGAAGCATTTCAGCGTGTTCATCGCCATCTTCTCTTTCTCCATGACAACTCAAGCCCTCACACAAGTATGCGCAAACAGGTGGAGCAGTCAAAACTTCACTGGACTGTTATTCCCCATTCAAATTACAGCCCGGATCTCGTACTTACGGGCTTCCATCTGTTTGGTCCAGTAAGATGGCGTAAGGACAACACATTCGACGGAGATTATGATGAAAAACAGCGTTTTGTAACCAAAAGAGTGGGGAATCGTACGGTGTAATGGAATCTCGAATAAAAGTAACCTGCTTCGAGAAAAAAAGTGTCGCTTTACGTATCGAACGCCTCTCATAAAAACAGTCTATTAATGTTTAGATCCCGTAAACGTCTAATTGTTTTACAAATTCATTTCCGCGTTGATTTTAATTGCATGATGTAATCTGGCTGCAAAAAAAACTGTTAGTGAGATAGCCTGGACATGCAATATTTATTTTTGTGAACCTAATTCCATAGACTTTGTGTTAAAAAGTCTGTTGTGGTACGACGTGTACAACTGAAGAAATAGTTTCCGAAACATGCCATTAATGTACAACATGACGGAGAGCTCTGGTTGTATGTGTCGATCATTATATAGTTACGTTCTGTGGGGAGTTGATTAAATTAAACAAGAAACCAACAGTTGGTGGTTCTGAATTGTAAATTAATATTGCTCGCTTTTATTTTTTACACTAATTGTTAAAAAACGAAACTAATAAAGATCCTGCAACCTTGCTTAATCACGTTAGACTTTTGTCGAACCTTGACGTAAATTCTGTACTAGTTTCTTTACTTTACTTGTGACACTAGGCACGTTTCCTTCGTTCTCCATGTTCTGCCCCGAATGTTAATGTCATTCGTCATCGCTCCTATCACTGCTTCTGTCCGACTCAGGCTTAGCGTGCTTTGAGCCGAGTGCGTTTGCTCGCATCGCACGCTGTTATCTTGGGAACAGCACACAGGCGTTGACCGTAACAAAACACGCGCTTTTCCCGTGATCGTCAGAGAAGTACTATACTCTTCTAGACAATTCCTTTTATTTACGGTACCTTATAATGAAGCAACTATATCAAAGGGGAATTGAGTGGATCTCATAAAAAAAATGGTTCAAATGGCTCTGAGCACTATGGGACTTAACATCTGAGGTCATCAGTCCCCTAGTCTTAGAACTACTTAAACCTAACTAACCTAAGGACATTACACACATCCATGCCCGAGGCAGGATTCGAACCTGCGACCGCAGCAGCAACGCGGTTCCCGACTAAAGCGCCTAGAACCTCTTGGCCACAACGGCCGGCTGGTTCTCATCAAAACGTGGGTTAACGATAAGCGACTGACAATGTAGGCAAAGAGAAAACAAGACGCTTACTAAATCAAATTTCTCCTCATTCATCATGCTGCTTTGTTCACACGACACGTTGGGCGTGTCACTTATGGAGGATCATGTTACCACGGCGATGCATATGTTTATCATACACTACCACGAACGTTGATACTCTAATTGCAATTAAGAAAGATGGAGACGTCAAACTGATACACTACTTCTGACATACATCCATCGTCAAAATCTACCAATACATCGCCCATCCGCGTGTTGCCCGTCACATACAGTACAAGCGCCCTTCGCAAATGAGCCTCTTCTGTATCCATTCTGCATAAACTAGTCACCGACTGATCCATTAGATTTTGGGTGTGCAGCCACAGAAACGACCATTTCTTCACCTGATATTTTGTCCGTCTACCGAATGAGCTGGCAGAACGGAGCTGTTGCGCTCTCATCCGTTATTTTAAAACTACAGCCGTGACACTGCCCATGCGACCACAGAATATACATGGTGTTTCAAAAATGACCGGTCTATTTGAAACGGCAATACAAACTAAACGAGCAGCGATAGAAATACACCGCTTGTTGCAATATGCTTGGGACAACAGTACATTTTCAGGCAGACAACCTTTCGAAATTACAGTAGTTACAATTGTCAACAACAGATGGCGCTGTGGTCTGGGAAACTCTATAGTACGATATTTTCCACATATCCACCATGCGTAGCAATAATATGGCGTAGTCTCTGAATGAAATTACCCGAAACCTTTGACAACGTGTCTGGCGGAATGGCTTCACATGCAGATGAGATGTACTGCTTCAGCTGTTCAATTGTTTCTGGATTCTGGCGGTACACCTGGTCTTTCAAGTGTCCCCACAGAAAGAAGTCACAGGGGTTCATGTCTGGCGAATAGGGAGGCCAATCCACGCCTCCTCCTGTATGTTTCGGATAGCCCAAAGCAATCACACGATCATCGAAATATTCATTCAGGAAATTAAAGTCGTCGGCCGTGCGATGTGGCCGGGCACCATCTTGCATAAACCACGAGGTGTTCGCAGTGTCGTCTAAGGCAGTTCGTACCGCCACAAATTCACGAAGAATGTCCAGATAGCGTGATGCAGTAATCGTTTCGGATCTGAAAAATGGGCCAATGATTCCTTTGGAAGAAATGGCGGCCCAGACCAGTACTTTTTGAGGATTCAGGGACGATGGGACTACAACATGGGGCTTTTCGGTTCCCCATATGCGCCAGTTCTGTTTATTGACGAAGCCGTCCAGATAAAAATAAGCTTCGTCAGTAAACCAAATGCTGCCCACATGCATATCGCCGTCATCAATCCTGTGCACTATATCGTTAGCGAATGTCTGTTGTGCAGCAATGGTAGCGGCGCTGAGGGGTTGCCGCATTTGAATTTTGTGTGGATAGAGGTGTAAACTCTGGCGCATGAGACGATACGTGGACGTTGGCGTCATTTGGACCGCAGCTGCAACACGGCGAACGGAAACCCGAGGCCGCTGTTGGATCACCTGCTGCACTAGCTGCGCGTTGTCCTCTGTGGTTGCCGTATGCAGTCGCCCTACCTTTCCAGCGCGTTCAACCGTCACGTTCCCAGTCCGTTGAAATTTTTCAAACAGATCCTTTATTGTATCGCTTTTCGGTCCTTTGGTTACATTAAACATCCGTTGAAAACTTCGTCTTGTTGCAACAACACTGTGCTCTAGGCGGTGGCATTCCAACACCACAAAAATCCTCTGTTCTAAGGAATAAACCGTGTTGTCCACAGCACACTTGCACGTTGTGAACAGCACACGCTTACAGCAGAAAGACGACGTACAGAATGGCCCACCCACAGACTGTGTTGTCTTCTATATTTTTCACATCACTTGCAGCGCCATCTGTTGTTGAAAATTGTAAGTACTGTAATTTCGAAAGTTTGTCCGCCTGAAAATGTACTGTTGTCCCAAGCATATTGCAACAAACTGTGTATTTCTATCGCTGCTCGTTTAGTTTTTATTGCGGTTTCAAATATACCGGTCATGTTTGAAACACCCTGTACTAGGCCCAGAGACGTCGTTGGGCGGCAACAGTATTATATAAATCGAGTCTGTGGTTAAACGTTCGATCCACGCTGGGATATCGATGCCTCAATAGCCAGCGAAACGTATGTAGTTACTGATTGTTGGAACTTGGGGTACGATCTCCCGGCAACTGACTCATTGGCCACATCCGACGAGCAAGCAGTCCACATGTTTAACGGTGACTGTTCGAAACTTTGTAAGATGCAGCACCCACACGCCTTGTACAGCGCAAATAGCGAACGCCAGATTGCGACTCAGCTGAACATCCTTGGCGATGCAAGATAAACACAGGCAAGGTATGACACAACTCTCGTTACCAGTTCTTATGTAATATTGTATCGAAGGTCTTGAACCAACTGGAATGGCTATAGACACAGCGAATTTCTGAGTTATAACGGAGCATTACGCTCATTCAGTAGTTAATTTATGTAGCAATAGAATACGACAGAGATTCAGAATTACGTATCCTGTAGAAGTTACAACAAGAAAAGCTTTTTTTTCCCTTGATCGCTTAATACGTTTTCATTTATTACGGCGTTTCAGTGTCTGTCATCGTCAGATCAGACCTTGGAAGCCGTAAAACTAAGTTCACCGTCAGTTGCAATAAAACCTGTGCCTGAGCAATTGACTCTGAACGTCGTTTTACGACCTCTGAGTTATGAAGTGATGACGTCGTTACTCGAAATGTCGCAGTAAATGAAAATACGGTAAGTTATCTTGACAGTTTTGTTCACAAATAATCATAATGATCGCAGACTCATTTTTTGGAATTTTTCTTTTGTATATAATAATAATAATTGCGTGTGGTCATATAGTGGGTGCAAGTCTTTCAGATGGACGCCACTTCCGTGACTACCATCTACCTCAGGTATCCAACCTGACGAAGGGCGCCGACAGTTTGACGCGGAACTCGAACCGATTGTCGTTTCTGGTGACTCCACAAGTCGTCGACAGGTGAAGGCTAGAGTAAAAGCAGGCTGAAAATATCCGTGATCTGGCCGGGATTCGACCCGGTGACGTCTCGGTTTCCTGGGATGCGCCTTACCGTTAGACCACCAGATCCGACATTTTCTTTATAAACAATATGAAGTACTATTTTAGAGACCAATTGGCGAGGTCCTTGTGCACATTAGAAATATGTTGCTTGTTTATCTGGCTTGAGGAATACAATCGGGAGAACCTGTTCAAAATGGTTCAGATGCCTCTGAGCACTATGGAAATTAACATCTATGGTCATCAGTCCCCTAGAACTTAGAACTTAAATTAGTGCCACAAAGTTATTTTAGTTCTACAAATTATTAATTTTATAAGATATAGAATTTTTTTGCGATAACTGTTGTGGTTGGCAGGAGAGCCAACAAGGTTTACTACAGGAGGCCGAAATGCACGCGTTTCAGCCCACGCATGCTGGCGTGACGTCTGGAACATGACAAGGGAATTAGTAGCTGGTGGAATACTTAACTTTAATCCATTAATGGAGAACGTCGCTCTTTATGGTACATGATTCACAATATCAATAGTACGAATACTGGCGCCTTGGTAGGTCGTAGCAAATAACGTAGCTGAAGGCTTTGCTAACTATCGTCTCGGTAAATGAGAGCGTAATTTGTCAGTGAACCATCGCTAGCAAAGTTGGCTGTACAACTGGGGCGAGTGCTAGGAAGTCTCTCTAGAACTGCCGTGTGGCGGCGCTCGGTCTGCAATCACTGATAGTGGCGACACGCGGGTCCGACGCATACTACCAGACCGCGGCCGATTTAAAGTTTACCACCTAGCAAGTGTGGTGTCTGGCGGTGACACCACAATAACCACTTTGTAAACATGTTTTTTTCTCTTATCATTTTTTTTTTTTTGCTTTTGCAGATTGTGCATTGTAATGTTCTGCTTTATAATACTGATGTTATTTTCATATTTTTTAATTCCTGTGGCACCTTTGCTATTTTCATAAATTTTACTTGTTCATAAACAGTCACAAATTTTCCTATGATCAGTTGGCTCTTGCAATGAGCAAATACTGGTAAACTCCATAAGGGTAACAACCATAAATTGTTTTCATATTAATGACACAGGAACCATTGTTTTTTCTTGCTGGCCGAATTAGGTCTACACTATCTTTTAAATAGGTGTCACAGTTTGTTTATTTTTCTCTTTGAAATTGGTAGATTCTAAAGATGTGTTGAAATTATTGTGTTTTAGCACGTAGATGGTGACCTTTTGCCTTTTCTTTACATTTTTGGTTTAAGTTGGGTGTGAGAAGCCTGCTTGGGAATGTCCTAGCACGGCCAGAAAATTCCCTGCACAGTCTTTTCCCGGAGCTTTGGGATTATGAAAGATCTCTGTTGGATTCCTTTCATGTTAATTTCTTAAATCTGTTGTCATTTACGGCATACATTCCTCTTCTAAATTTACTGTAGTGTTTCTGACTATCTGGGAGGATACTGAGCAGTGAAACGTGTTACTTTTACACATAAACAAGAAAGATCTGTCACATTACTACACTTTAAAACACAGTTTATATGTAATTCATGTCACACAGTCTCATACGGAACCTACATCCGCTTTCCATTATATATTGTATATGATAAGATACTGTCGTCCCCCTTCCCTTCTGTGTGAGAGGATGAATGAGCAAATGTATTTCTAGTTGCATGCTTGAGGGTAGCAGACCAGCCTGTCTGCTAGAGAACAGTAGGACCAACGTCGGAACAGGTAGCTAAGCTTTCTAGAAGCAAAGAGGTTTCTATCCTTAGTATGGTCCTGTTCGTCCCTTGTCATGTTAGTATAGGGAGCTGCCTCTCTGGTCACTTCCGTTTGTATTTGTGAAGCACGCTCGGTAGGAGCGCAGGGCAGTCTGTCCGTGGCGAGCGTCTGAAGTGGTAAGATCTCCGGCTAAGCGCGTGTCTGCTAAGTCTGCAGGACAATGGATTTATTAAGTTCAGCCTAACTGAGAATTTAATCATCTTTATTTCAGGTTTAGCTCTAAAATATCTAATGTTATCTTAAATTGCAACGCAGTGTATTTCGAGTGTCAACTTCAGAATATTTTCCAGTAGTTGCTTTGTCACTACTTTGTGAGTAAAGTGGAACCACGTGTTGATCAGTAACTCTAACTAAGATCATCAATCTTAAATACGAATGTGCGTGAGATTATAACGTCTCGTCTTGACAATATTTTTCAATATAGCAACTTTTCTTTATGTTCAACCCACGTGGGGTGTACTTTGTGATACCAGTACCACGTGCTTATACAATTGGTTAATAGTAAGACGATAGTAACCAGTTCGAGGTTTTTCTTTTTTAAATTGCTTTTCGATCTAATTTAATTATCAAGATTATTGTGGAGTACACTCTTTGTGTAAACCAAGTTGATCACGTGAAGTATGTGGTGTAATCATCAAAGTAGCCCTCAGCTATTCTTTTCGGGAAGATTTCACAGAGAGTTAGTATAAATTTAGTATACCAGTGAGTGGTAATTACATGACGGACAGGATTGCGCTACGAATGTAACTTCTTTAGGTGAAAATTGAATCGGTTGGTTGTGGTTAACTTCCTCTTGCATATGTTTCAATGTTCTTCGTGTGTTATTTTATGAATGCAGTGTTGTATGCAGTCTCCCAATCTTGGATCCGTATTTGATGTGTTCCGTAAGATTACAAACTCACATTTTCACAATCCCAAGTAAGGCACCAGCTTAGTTGTGACTCAAGTTTAATATACTGAAATTTCTATGATCAATGTTAAAATAAATTTCCAAATATAAACTGATTTATTTCTATTTAAATTATTATTATTATTATTAGTCGTAAAGCTCCCATGTGGAAGACGCTAAGTAAAGCTGGTTCACTTTCCGTTCTTCTTGGTCTTCTGGTTCTTTTTATTTGCCCACCAGTTTTTCATTGTTTGCGAAAATTTAGTTTTTCTTTCTTCGCTCCATTTTGTTCCGGTTCTCGGTGCTTTTGTCTCTGGTTTAACCTCCCACTTTTCAACTTTTATTCTAAAATTGTTCCTTGCAGCTATTTCTTCTTTAGTAATTTTTGCTAATTCCAAATCTTTTTTAACTTTTTGGATCCATTCTCCTCCATTAACAAGAGAATCTACGTATTTTACAATTCTTTTTATTAATCTGTGTTCAGGAAGTCTCATTATGTGGCCATAGAATTTAAGGCGTCTTTTCCTCATGTCTATCTCTATGTTAGAATATTCTTCAATTTTTGATGTTTTCTGTAATCTATATCCATTTTCGGTCCATCTTGGTCCCAAAATTTTTCTAATTATTTTTCTTTCTTCTTTCTTTAGATTTTCTAGATCAGTTTTCCTGTTTAGTGCCAAGGTTTCGCTGGCATATAACATTGATGGTTTAATGACTGTATTGTAATGCCTAATTTTTGCATTTAAAGATAAACATTTTTTATTATAGAGGTTTTGCACTAATCCTAAACCTTTACGAGCTTTTTGTATTCTTTTTTGTTGTGCAAATTTTTCCGAGATAATTTCTCCAAGATATTTGAAGTATGGTACTCTGTTGATTTCTCCGTATTTTGTTTGTAATTTGGAAATTTCTAAATTTGTTGTTGTAAACACTGTCTTTTCAAATGATATCTGTAGGCCGACTTTTTCTGCACATTCTTTTAGAATTTCTACCTGTTTTATAGCCATCTCACTAGAATCTGCCATTATTGCGAGATCGTCTGCAAAGGCTAAGTAGGGAATTCTTAGGTTATGTTTCTGGGTTCCTAATGAAATTGGTTTCCAGCACTTTTCTTCTTCAAGTTTCTTCTCCCATTCTTCCATGACTCTATCCAGAACTACATTGAACAACAAAGGCGACAACCCATCACCCTGTCTAACCCCAGTTTTTATTTCAAATGGTCTTGAAAGTTTTCCCATAAATTTCACTTTGTATTTTGTATTTGTTAACGTCTGTTGAATAATTTTCTGTATTTTCCGATCCAATCCTTTTTCCTCAAGAATCCTAAATAGTGTGGGTCTGTGGATTGAGTCATATGCCTTCTTGAAGTCGACAAAGACATACACTGTAGGCTTGCCTCGCATCTTCCTTATCCTTGTGATTAATTTTAGGTTTAAAATTTGCTCTGGGCATGATCTGTTTGGCCTGAACCCAGCTTGGAAATCTGAGATTTTGGGTTCTAGCATTTCTTGTGCTCTTTCAAGAATACAAGCCGATAAAATCTTATATGTGACAGGAAGTAGAGAAATTCCTCTGTAATTATTTACATAATGTTTATCCCCTTTTTTGTGTAATGGATGTATTAAGGCACACTTCCAATCTTCTGGGATTTCTTCGGTGACCCATATATTTTGAATAATTCCTACTAGCTCCTTTCTTGAATTAGGCCCTACATTTTTGAGAAATTCAGCTACAATTCCATCCTCCCCGGAGGCTTTGTTATTTTTTAGTTTCTTTATGTGTTTGATAATTTCTTCTTCTGTTGGCGGTGAGGAATCTTTTTGCTGCGGGGCTTTGGTGTTGGATATTGGGAGGGTTTCTGTTGGTTCTGGACAGTTTAGCAGTTTTTCAAAATATTCGGCTAATACTTCAGTTTTCTTCATCGCTTAGTGCTAAATTCCCATCTGGTTTTCGGTAGCAAACGTTTTGAGGGTTATAACCTTTAATTTGGTTTGCGAAAGTTTTGTAGAATCCATGTGTATTATAGTTTTTAAAATCTGTGTCTATTGATTCTAATTGTTGGATTACATATTTTCTCTTCTCTTGTCTGATAATTTTATTCGAAAGCTTTCGTGTTTCTAGAAAGTTCTGGTGATTCCCCTCATTCTTATTTGAGCTATATTTCTCTAAGGCTTTTTTGCGTAATTCAACGGCGTTTTCACATTTTATATTCCACCACGGATGTTTGGGTTTCTTCTGTAACGGTATTTTTTCTTTGGCTATTTCTGTAATTTTTGTCTTGAATTTTTCCCAGTTGTTTGCAGGAGAATTTTCCCATGTTTCTATTGTTTCTGATTCTGTTAGTTTCTGTAGATTAAATTTTGGTACTACCGGTGGTGTTTGCGGTGTTTTTCGTCTTGGAGTGAATTGTACTCGAACCCTGGTGAGGTAGTGATCAGAGTCGATATTTGTTCCTTTATTAACTTGTATATCTCTGATCTCTTTTTGGATGTCATAAGAGATGGCTACATGGTCGATCTGAAATTCTCCAAGTTGGTTTATAGGGGATCTCCAGGTTTTTTGTTTGCTAGGTTTCTTGTTGAAGGAGATTGAGCTGATTTTCATGTTGAACTGTTGGCAGAGTTGGATTAGTCTCATACCGTTTTTGTTGGTCAATCTGTGTGCTGGATATAAGCCAACTGTCTTCCTAAATTTTTTTTCTTTGCCAATCTGTGCATTGAAATCTCCAAGAAGTACTTTGACGTCGTTTCTTGGTATTTTAGAGATTTCAAGTTCTAATCGTTCCCAGAATTTGTCTACAGCTTCTCGGTTCTTCTTATTTTCAATGTTGCACGGTGCATGGACATTAATTAGGGTGTAGTTTTTATTCTTATTTTTAAACCTAAGAAGCATTAGTCTGTTGTTAATGGTTCTTACAGACTTTATAGATTTAACGGCGGATTTTTCAACAATAAAGGCCATGCCAAGCATGTTCGCCCCTCTACCAATTTTCCTATTAGTTCCACTTTTGAAGATTCTGAAGCCATTGTAATCAGTGGTTTGATCATCAGGGAACCTTGTCTCTTGTACTGCTAGGATTTGGATTTTCAGTTTCTTTAATTCTTCTGTTACAATATGTAATTTTCCTGGTTGTATCAGTGTCTGTATGTTTATTGTTCCAATGTAATTTTTCTTCTTGTTTTTGTTTTTGGGAAGTTTTCCAGAGTGCTCCGACTCACTCATAAATCGTGTAGGCCCGGTCTCCCCAGAATCCGAATGACCGGTTGCCACCTTTTTACTAGGTGGGTGGATTTTACCACCTGGGGTAATTTTGTTATTACATACACGAACCATGATTTTACTTGTAATTCATAGTTGGTCTGGCATGTGCCAGTTGATAGGATCAAGGTTGTGGAGCCTTGAAACATGAGTCAGCCGCCACTAACATGTGGAACAGACGCTGTTGGTCACCGCCACTAACATGTGGAACAGTCGTGCCCTTTGGTACTAGTTTTGGTCCACCCCGGGTATTTTATTTCCCCGGTACCCACCATATCTAGTGAGCATCCCCCTATCCGCCACCTGGGGAGGCGCCCGGTAGGAGACTAGTAACTCCCGCGGCGGGAATATATATATATATATATATATATATATATATATATATATATATATATATATATATCACCGGTGTCGTATCACTATTAAAATATTATAATTAATGTTAGTCTGGTTGGGAATTTGGTAAGCTAGACCGGATACCCGGTGAAACAGTTGCTCAGTAATGCAAGGTTAACTTCCTCAGATAGCTCACAGCTTTTAAACCGCTCTTATTGTCTATCAGCACCGCTTTCACAGGAAATTAATGCAAAAACGTTACAAACTACTTAAACCTAACTAACCTAAGGACATCACACACTTCCATGCCCAAAGCAGGAATCGAACCTGCGACCGTAGCAGTCGCGCGGCTCCGGAGTAAGTGCATAGAACCGCTAGACCACAGCGGCCGGCGGGAGAAACGGAAACGGATGTCTTGATTCGCACACTGGGAGATTTTAGGTTGGGCATTTCGAATGTTAGATGAGTACAGTTTTTGCGTTTAGGTGACTACGATCATTTCGTGTAAATTCATCGTCGTGTTTGTGTTTTTGATGACTATGAGGGATCGAGAGAGGAGGAGACAGAAGAGGAGAAGACTTTTGGATCTTACTAGCTGTGAGTGACCTGCTTCTCACTCCATGGGAGTCTGAAGGCAGGACTGCAATATTTTGAGACCGTCTGGGCATGGTCAGACGCTCGTTACTTTACTGCAAAACCTCCCCTTCCCGTGTAGTACAAATACTGATTATTAAATTTTCGGCTGCAGCCAGAGCTCGAATGGGTTGCCTCTGCGTGAAGCGCCATTGCCAATGTAAGCGTTAACGATCTCAACTACAACCATAATACAGGGTGATTCAAAAAGAATACCACAACTTTAAAAATGTGTACTTAATGAAAGAAACATAATATAACTTTCTGTTATACATCATTACAAAGAGTATTTAAAAAGGTTTTTTTTTCACTCAAAAACAAGTTCAGAGATGTTCAATATGGCCCTCTCCAGACACTCGAGCAATATCAACCCGATACTCCAACTCGTCCCACACTCTCTGTAGCTTATCAGGCGTAACAGTTTGGATAGCTGCTGTTATTTCTAGTTTCAAATCATCAATGGTGGCTGTGAGAGGTGGCCGAAACACCATATCCTTAACACACCCCCATAGGAAAGAATCGCAGGGGGTAAGATCAAGGCTTCTTGGAGGCAAGTGATGAAGTGCTCTGTCACAGGCTGCCTGGCGGCCGATCCATCGCCTTGGGTAGTTGACGTTCAGGTAGTTACGGACAGATAAGTGCCAATGTGGTGGCGCTCCATCCTGCTAAAATATGAATTGTTGTGCTTCTTGTTCGAGCTGAGGGAACAGCCAATTCTCTAACATCTCCAGATACTGTAGTCCAGTCACAGTAGCACCTTCGAAGAAAAAGGGACCAAAAACTTTTTTGGCTGAAATGGCACAGAAAACGTTCACCTTAGGCGAGTCACGTTCATACTGAGTTGTTTCCCACGGATTCTCAGTGCCCCATATACAGACATTGTGACGGTTGACTTTCCCATTAGTGTGGAAAGTTGCTTCATCACTAAACACAATCTTTGAAACGAAAGATTCATCTGTTTCCATTTGAGCAAGGATAAAATCACAGAAATCGATTCTTTTAATCTTATCAGTTGCAGACAGTGCTTGAACCATTTCAGACGATAAGGTTTCATAACTAACCTTTTTCGTAGGACTCTCCATACAGTTGATTGTGGAATTTGTAGCTCTCTGCTAGCTCTGCGAGGCGATTTTCCTGGGCTGCGAATAAATGCTTGCTGGATGCGTGATACATTTTCATCACTCGTTCTCGGCCGTCCAGAACTTTTCCCTTTGCACAAACACCCATTCTCTGTAAACTGTTTATACCAACGTTTAATACACTACCTATCAGGAGGTTTAACACCATACTTCGTTCGAACAACTGTCGTCGATTCACTTCTGCCGCACTCAATAACACAAAAAGCTTTCTGTTGAGCAGTCGCCATCTTAGCATCAACTGACGCTGACGCCTAGTCAACAGCGCCTCAAGCGAACAAATGTACAATTAAATGAAACTTTATAGCTCCCTTAATTCGCTGACAGATAGTGCTTAGCTCTGACTTTTGTCGTTGCAGAGTTTTAAATTCCTAAAGTTGTGGTATTCTTTTTGAATCACCCTGTACACAACTGGCCATTAAAAATGCTACACCACGAAGATGACGTGCTACAGACGCGAAATTTAACCGACAGGAAGAAGATGCTGTGATATGCAAATGGTTAGCTTGTCAGAGCCTTCACTCTAGGTTGGCGCCGGTGGCGACACCTACAACGTGCTGGCATGAGGAAAGTTTCCAACCGATTTCTCATGTAGAAGTCCGCAGCTCGTGGTCGTGCAGTATCGTTGTCGCTTCCGGCGCCCGGGTTCCCGGGTTCGATTCCCGGCGGGGTCAGGGATTTTCTCTTCCTCGTGATGACTGGGTGTTGTGTGATGTCCTTAGGTTAGTTATGTTTAAGTAGTTCTAAGTTCTAGAGGACTGATGACCATAGCTGTTATGTCCCATAGTGCTCAGAGGCATTTGAACCATTTTCTCATACACAAACAGCAGTTGACCGGCGTTGTCGTGAAACGTTGTTGTGATGCCTCGTGTAAGGAGGAGAAATGTGTACTATCACGTTTCCGACTTTGATAAACATCGGATTGTAGCCTATCACGATTCCGGTTTACGTATCGCGATATTGCTGCTCACGTTGGTCGAGATCCAGCAGAATATGGAATTGATGGGTTCAGGAGGGTAATACGGAACGCCGTGCTGGATCCCAACGGCCTCGTATCACTAGCAGTCGAGATGACGGGCATCTTAGCCGCATGGCTGTAACGGATCGTGCAACCACGTTTCGATCCCTGGGTCAACAGATGGAGACGTTTGCAAGACAACAACCATCTGCAGTAACAGTTCGATGACGTTTGCAGCAGAATGGACTATCAGATCGGAGACCTTGGCTGCGGCTACCCTTGAGGCTGTATCACAGACAGGAGCGCCTGCGATGGTGTACTCAACGACGGAGCTGGGAACACGAATGGCAAAACTTCATTTTTTCGGATGAATCTAGGTTCTGTTTACAGCATCACGATTGTCGCATCCGTGTTTGGTGAACGCACATTGGAAGCGTGTATACGTCATCGCCATACTAGCGTATCACCCGGCGTGTGGTATCGCGTGCTATTGGTTACACGTCTCGGTCACCTCTTGTTCCTATTGACGGCACTTTGAACAGTGGACGTTACATTTCAGATGTGTTACGATCCGTGGCTCTACCCTTCATTCGATCCCTGCGAAACCCTACATTTCAGCAGGGTAATGCACGACCGAACGTTGCAGGTCCTGTATGGGCCTTTCTGAATATAGAAAATGTTCGACTGCTGCCTGGCCAGCACATTCTCCAGATCTCTCACCAATTGAAAACGTCTGGTCAATGGTGGTCGAGCTACTGGCTCGTCACAATACGCCAGTCTCTACTCTTGATGAACTGTGGTAAGGTGTTGAAGCTGTATGGGCAGCTGTACCTGTACACGCCATCCAAGCTCTGTTTGACTCAATGCCCAGGCGTATCAAGGCCGTTATTACGGCCAGAGGTGGTTGTTCTGGGTACTGATTTCTCAGGTAATATGCACCCAAATTGCGTGAAAATATATTCACATGTCAGTTCTAGTATAATATATTTGTCCAATGAATACCCGTTTATCATCTGCATTTCTTCTTGGTGTAGCAATTTTAATGGCCAGTAGTGTAGTTGCATATATGTTGAGGATCTGTTAAACGACGGTAAATTTGGTTTGGGGAAGGGTAAAGGCACCAGATACGCAATTACGAAGTTTCGCTTGATAGTGAAAGTAAAAGTTAAGAAAATCAACACACCTTATATAATGGTTATTAATCATGGCGAGGAGAAGTACGTTATAGGATTACCACCCTGATAGGTTCAATACATGTGTTACTAATGTTCTGCATTAGGTGGAGTAAAGCTGACTTGTTGCTAAATGCAAATACCGTAGTAGTGAAGAGACCCATAAGTAAGAGAAGAGGGCCATACAGTAAAACTGTAGTGGAATGCCAATTGTCTAATGTAACGAAATGTACAATGACATCTCCTGTGGCACGCACAAAATATACTGAAGTGAATATTCGCCTTGTTTGTGCTTGAGGTAATTTAGAAGGGAAGAAAAGCAGTCCAGATATTCTGTACTATGATGGTTTCCCACCGCCACCTGTCAAATCTGAGACGTATTATAAACGTCTCCGTAATTCCTAATAGACATCAGTGAAGAGGTCGGCGAAAGAAACTGTAAATATTTGTCAATCTGCAGATATTGTGCCGCATTGGGCGGTTCCTGAGGAAGAGAAGCCATACATGGTTGAATGGCGTTGTCACAGTTAACTCTATAGATGCAGGCAAGGTACAGGACTACGAATGTCTGCAAAACACTGCCAAGGTTGTGGCAATAACGTAAATGAACACAAATGGGACAAAGAGTTTGAAGTTTTCGGTGGCGGTACGGAAAGCTAGGGACAGTCTCTGGCTTTAGTGCGTCAACGGCTAGACGTGGTGTGCGAAACACTCAGTACCTTGATGGTACTGATTCTGAAAGCTTCAGTAGTGTTGTGATTGCTAAATCATGAAAATGGAACGTATAGGACTTGTGTAGAATAGAATGGGTGCAAGACTTACGAAACTCTGCAAGGACGTCGCAGAAAAAAAACACTTATGGCAAAGGAGTTGGCCAGCAAGGCAGACTCACCAAGTCAGAAATGGAATAAATCACAGAATATTATGGTCTGGCCATCAGGAGAAATAGTGAAAATGTCAGTGAGATGAGAAAAACAATTTGGACAACTCTGTTTCACAGAATATCCACTGATGAACATACACAGCATGCCCTCTGCCCAAAAGGAAACACTCTTTGGTGTTAGTATAAAAAGTGTGAACCAAATTAACATAAACATATACATGCACATTCCACGACAGAAACTGTTGTGGTAGAACTATAACCAACATATTAGAGACCTTCCAGATTCTTAACGCCTGGAATAATGTTTACATGGAAAAAAACACAGAATCCGAATGAAAGTTTCAGTAACTGCTGAAAACGGATTTTGTTGCCCTGCCATCTTTTCAGATTGGTGTGATGGATGCTTTAAAACGTTTTAATGATAGCGTAACAAACAGATTAAAACCCACTAGCAGCTAGGCATCAAAACTGGCAACAACACGAAAAGTGGGCTGCTACGAATGAACAGGCAGCGCGTCGCTAAAGCTGAAAAACCTGCTAAAAGCATCACAAGGAGGCCTGAATAACAAACAAAAGAAATTAAACTACAGAAGATGAAAAGGACTCCCGGATTCAACAAGAAAATGGAGCAGGAATTTTTGACATGTTATCATTGAAAAGAAAAGACCTGCAAATCTTCAGTTTCAATTTCTCGTAATCAACATTTTTGCATACTTAGGTATCGTTATTTCATCCAGAATTAAAGCTACAAAAGCAATAATTTGCATTACTAATAGTATAGTGCTTGCCTACACAGAGATCCACGTTATTCAACGGTGTATTAAATACACACGTCAAAAAAAGTTTTGCGTCACCTCGGTTCCGAGAGTTCCGGAACCTGTACAGAAAATTGGAACCGAGGTCAAGGTAAACATCATTTCTACTAAACATCATTTCTACCCATTTTATTGCTCATGAAAACCACACATTGCATGTTGTACCATCATACAGTGAGACCTTCGGAGGTGGTGGTCCAGATTGCTGTACACACAGGAACCTCTAAAACCCAGCAGCACGTCCTCTTGCATTGATGCCTGCCTGTATTCGTCGTGGCATACTATCCACAAGTTCATCAAGGCACTGTTAGTCCAGATTGTCCCACTCCTCAACGGCGATTCGGCGTAGATCCCCCAGAGTGGTTGATGGGTCACGTCGTCCATAAACAGCCTTTTCAATCTATCCCAGGCATGTTCGATAGGTTCCATATCTGGAGAACAAGGTGGCCACGCTAGTCGAGCGATGTCGTTATCCTGAAGGATGTCTTTCACAAAATGTGCACGATGGGGGCGCGAATAATTGTCATCCATGAAGACGAATGCCTCGCCAATATGCTGCCAATATGGTTGCGGCGTCTTCCATGATCACCGGCGACGTACGTAGGCCCCACATAAAGTCACCCCAAACCAGCAGGGAACCTCCACCTTGCTGCAGTCGCTGGACAGTTTATCTAAGGCGTTCAGCCTGGCCGGGTTGCCTCCAAACACGTCTCCGACGATTGTCTGGTTGAAGGCACATGAAACACTCCTTGGTAAAGAGAACAGGATGCCAATCCTGAGAGGTCCATTCGGCATGTTGTTGGGCCCATCTGTAGCACGCTGCGTGGTGTCGTGGTTGCAAAGATGGACCTCGCCATGAACGTCGGGAGTGAAGTTGCGCATCATGCAGCCTATTGCGCGCAGTTTGAGTCGTAACACGACGTCCTGTGGCTGTACGGTAAGCATTATTCAACATGGTGGTGTTACTGTCAGAGTTCCTCCCGCCCATAATCCGCAGGTAGCGGTCATGCACTGCAGTAGTAGCTCTTGGGTGGCCTGAGAGAGGCATGTCATCGACAGTTCCTGTCTCTCTATATCTCCTCCATGTCCGAATAACATCGCTTTGGTTCACTCCGAGACACCTGGATACTTCCCTTGTTGAGAGTCCTTCCTGGCACAAAGTAAAAATGCGGACGCGATCGAACCGCTGTATTGACCATCTAGGCATGGATGAACTACAGACAACACGAGCCGTGTACCTCCTTCTGGTGGGATTACCGGAACTGAGCGGCTGTCGGTCCCTGTCCGTCTAATAGGCGCTGCCCATGCATGGTTGTTTACATCTTTTGGCGGGTTTAGTGACATTTCTGAACAGTCAAAGGGACTTTCTTTGTGATAATTGCCACAGTCCACGTCTGTCTTCAGAAGTTCTCGGAACCAGAATGATGTAAAACTTCTTTTGATGTATGTATTTTAAGCTGGATTGTGTCACATGTTCTTAAATTACTAGGGGAAAAAATTATTTCAAAATATATTTTTAAAACTACACAAATAACAAATTTGTAAATATTCCTATTTTACTGTTTAAACAAGTTAATAATTAAAAGAATAAAATTTTTGGTCATTTATTTTGAATATTGTGAAAAAAAATAAAAATTACACGTAATTCGGTACGTAAGATGAAAATCAATAGTCACTCACCTGTATTCCACAGTTTTAATTTTTTTCACATAGAGGGCACAATCTACGAATTATTTGATTACTGTTTCAATCCAATATCTGTTAAAGTTTTTAAGTTATTAAATTTCCGAATACGAGTAAAAACTACAGACAGTGACGTCCAGGTCATCTTAAGGAGAGTGTAAGAAAGGATACAGTCTTTCGCCCCTACTGTCCAATTTATATATCGAAGAAGCAGTGACGGAAATAAAAGAAAGGTTGAACAGTGAGCTTAAAATTCAGGGTGGACGGCTATCAGTGACAAGATCCGCTGATGATCAGTGAAAATGAAGAAAAATTATAGGACGTGTTAAACAGCAGACCACACTGATAAGTACACGTTACCTTTTTTTAATTGAGAGTAAGCCGAAGAAAGTCGAATATAATTAGAAGCAGCGAAAATAAGGTTAACAACAAAGTTAACATTAAAATTGGCGACCGCGACGGAGACGAAGTTAACTAATTCTTCTATGTTGAAAGATAAATGACACATGACGTATGAAGCAAGGACGTCTCAAAAAGCAGATTAAAACAGGTAAAGAGGGCGTTCCTGCCCAAAAGAAATCTATTAGAACCAAACGTCAGATTTGCAGATTTGATATGTGGAAGAAATTTCTGAGAATACATATTTTGAGCACAAGAATAACTGTACGTTAATGATGAACTGTGGGAAAACCGGAGAGGAAGGTAATTGAAGCGTTAAAGATGTGGAGCTATAGAAAAATGTTGAAAATTAGGTGTTGATATGAAGTTAGAAGGTCTTTTCAGAATTGGAAAGCAGAGGAACACGTGGAAAATATTCCCAAGAAGAAGGGCAGGGTGGTAGGACATATGTTAATACATATGGGAATAGGTTCCATGGAACTTCAGGGCACTGCAGAGGGTAAAAGCCGTAGGAAAAGACCGAGATGGGATTACATGTCACAGCTGATTGAGGAGGCAGGATACTAGCGGTAATCTGAGATGAGAGGTTGGTACAGGAGAAGAATTCGTATCGGGCCGTATCAAAGCAGTCGGGAGCCTGATGACAGAAGAAAATACACTCCTGGAAATTGAAATAAGAACACCGTGAATTCATTGTCCCAGGAAGGGGAAACTTTATTGACACATTCCTGGGATCAGATACATCACATGATCACACTGACAGAACCACAGGCACATAGACACAGGCAACAGAGCATGCACAATGTCGGCACTAGTACAGTGTGTATCCACCTTTCGCAGCAATGCAGGCTGCTGTTCTCCCATGGAGACGATCGTAGAGATGCTGGATGTAGTCCTGTGGAACGGCTTGCCATGCCATTTCCACCTGGCGCCTCAGTTGGACCAGCGTTCGTGCTGGACGTGCAGACCGCGTGAGACGACGCTTCATCCAGTCCCAAACATGCTCAATGGGGCACAGATCCGGAGATCTTGCTGGCCAGGGTAGTTGACTTACACCTTCTAGAGCACGTTGGGTGACACGGGATACATGCGGACGTGCATTGTCCTGTTGGAACAGCAAGTTCCCTTGCCGGTCTAGGAATGGTAGAACGATGGGTTCGATGACGGTTTGGATGTACCGAGCACTATTCAGTGTCCCCTCGACGATCACCAGAGGTGTACGGCCAGTGTAGGAGATCGCTCCCCACACCATGTTGCCGGGTGTTGGCCCTGTGTGCCTCGGTCGTATGCAGTCCTGATTGTGGCGCTCACCTGCACGGCGCCAAACACGCATACGACCATCATTGGCACCAAGGCAGAAGCGACTCTCATCGCTGAAGACGACACGTCTCCATTCGTCCCTCCATTCACGCCTGTCGCGACACCACTGGAGGCGAGCTGCACGATGTTGGGGCGTGAGCGGAAGACGGCCTAACGGTGTGCGGGACCGTAGCCGAGCTTCATGGAGACGGTTACGAATGGTCCTCGCCGATACCCCAGGAGCAACAGTGTCCCTAATTTGCTGGGAAGTGGCGGTGCGGTCCCCTACGGCACAGCGTAGGATCCTACGGTCTTGGCGTGCATCCGTGCGACGCTGCGGTCCGGTCCCAGGTCGACGGGCACGAGCACCTTCCACCGACCACTGGCGACAACATCGATGTACTGTGGAGACCTCACGCCCCACGTGTTGAGCAATTCGGCGGTACGTCCACCCGGCCTCCCGCATGCCCACTATACGCCCTCGCTCAAAGTCCGTCAACTGCACATACGGTTCACGTCCACGCTGTCGAGGCATGCTACCAGTGTTAAAGACTGCGATGGAGCTCCGTATGCCACGGCAAACTGGCTGACACTGACGGCGGCGGTGCACAAACGCTGCGCAGCTAGCGCCATTCGACGGCCAACACCGCGGTTCCTGGTGTGTCCGCTGTGCCGTGCGTGTGGTCATTGCTTGTAGAGCCCTCTCGCAGTGTCCGGAGCACGTATGGTGGGTCTGACACACCGGTGTCAATGTGTTCTTTTTTCCGTTTCCAGGAGTGTATATACACACATCACAGCATGGTGATGGAGCTGTAATCTACCTGCAGATTGCTACAAGTAGGCCTATAGGCGCTCTGACCTGCGCTACCGGTCGGTCATTAAGCGGCCCGCCTTCGTTCCGACTTCCCGCCGCCCCTGGCCGGACGTCCTGGGTGAGGTGCCCGTGCTTTAACGCCGCGCCTGAAGAGGACCGCCTCCACTGATTAGGAGGGTGGCGGCCCGCCGCGGTTCAATCACGCGCGTTTTATTAACGACGCGCGCCCCTCGCCCATTGTTGGCCTCGGGTGACGTCACGAGGCAGCAGGTTGCGCGCCCTTTTTTGCGCGGGCCATTAAGACCACCGGAATTGAGAGCACAAAGCCGCCCGCCGGGGATCTTCACCACGCTCCTCAGTTCCTGGTCAGGAAACAGCGAAGCGTCACCAGCTCCAAAACCAATCGGTCCTCTCCGGACAGGGGAACTAACTGCCAGATTGTAGGATTACCAGCTTTGTCCTCGTTGCAAACAGCCGGGCCTGTTAGGCGCTATCCTTTTGTATGTAACATCTGAGCCACACTTTTATCCGGACTGTGAATTGGGCTAACGACTGATTATTGTAGACTCTTTCTATGCTCGACTCTCTCATGGGCTGGAAAAGAAAGTTGGAGCCGTGGTACATTTTGACTTAGACAACCAAAGGACCGATAAATAAACACAAGATTCAATGAAATATTGTTCTCGATTTTGGAACCGAATCTTTAAGCAAAGTCCACACAGTAGTTCGTCGGTCCATCTGGACGTCATATTCTTCTGAGACACTGCTGCTGTAGTGTCTCATCGAACTGATGGCATTCTGGTACCGCACCCCTATATATACCAGCACAGAATTTTCAGTGGTGGCTCTCCTTAAACCCAGGAAGAACCCAGAGTCTCCGAAGAGCCATCGACCCAAACCCTTCTCTGCCACCTGTTTAAGCTCTATGAAAGATTGATCCTCAACAGAATAGAGAAGACGTTGACTCGAAGCTAATTCCACACCAAGCAGGTTTTAGACCTGGAAAGTCCTGTACCAGTCAAATTCTGGCATTGACGGAACATATCGAGGATGGGTTCGAGAATAAACTAACCACCGGGCTGGCACTAGTCGACCTAAGTTCCGCCTATGATACAGTAGATCACCGGTCACTACTGCATAAAACCTACGAGACCCTGAAAGACTACAACCTAGTCAAGATAATCGAATCCCTGCTCAGTTCTACGTAATGCTTGAGGCGAAAAAGAGTCGATGACGGAATCAGAAAAATGGTCTCGCCCAAGGGAGCGCGTTGGCGCCAATCCTATTCAACATACATACCAATGACCAACCAACTCCAGACAAAACCAAAACTTTTGTATATGCAGACGACCTGGAAATAACAGTTCAAGGCAACATGTTTGAAGCTACCGAGGAGAAACTAGAAACCGCCCTTTCTACAATGTCAACCTACTACAAAGAGAATTCTCTAAAACCCAATCCCTCCTAAACTCAAGTGAGTGCATTCCATCTGAACTCGCGGCACGCAAAGTATAGGCTCAATGTTACCTGGGATGGGACATTACTAGAACACACAGACACTCCAACCTACCTTGGCGTCGTGCTGGACAGAACATTGACATACAAATATCATTGCGAAAAACCACGCAAAAAAGTAGAAGCACGAAATTTCTTAATAAGAAAGCTGTCCAATAGCAAATGGGGTGCCAAATCTACCGTGGTCAGAACTTCAGACCAAGCTTTGTGCTTCTCAACTGCCGAATATGCCTGTCCGGTATGGTGCAGATCCCCCCACGCAAAAAAGGTAGATATTAGCTTGAATGAAACATGCAGGATAGTGACATGCTGCAGGAAACCAACCCCCATAGAAAATCTTCACAGGGTCGCAGGTTTCACAAACCCTGACTCACGTAGGAAAGCCCATGAACATACCGAGAGGCTAAAACAAACCTTTGATGCCCGTCACTCAATATTTGGCCTAGAGTGTGGCCCCAGCAGACTCAAATCCAGACTCCGTTTTCTCAGTTGCGCCTTAGATGAGCCCCCCATCTACTATCCACTAAGAGAGGACCCACCAAGCGGCGTTTCTAGAGATTGGAAAACCTGGAGAATGCTTAACCGCATCAGAACTGGGGTGGCTCCTGTGAAATCTAATCTGATCAAATGGGGTTTGTTGGACGAAAATGACGGCAAATACGACTGCGGCACTGGACAGGACATGGAACATCTCCTACAGTGCCCTGCCTGCCCCCACAGATGCACCCTCGACCATCTATGGCTGGCTAAAGAAGAAGCATTGGACAAATTGTAGTTTCCGCACACGAAAAAGTAAAGTACGTTCAGTGTAGGACTGTCAATGTTCTTAAAAATATCGGGAATCCGATACATCGAGATTTAAGAATATATCGTTATCGGACAGATACCAGATAGCAGTTATAAGAGTCAAGGGGCACGAAAGGGAAGCAGCGGTTGGGAAGGGAATGAGACCGGGTTGTAGCCTCTCCACGATGTTATTCAATCTGTATATTGAGCAAGCAGTGAAGGAAACAAAAGAAAAATTCGGAGTAGGTATTAAAATCCATGGAGAAGAAATAAAACTTTGAGGTTCGCCGATGACACTGTAATTCTGTCAGAGAACGCAAAGGACCTGGAAGAGCAGTTGAACGGAATGGACAGTGTCTTGAAAGGAAGATATAAGATGAACATCAACAAAAGCAAAACTAGAATAATAGAATGTAGTCGATTTAAGTCGGGTGATGCTGAGGGAATTTGATTAGGAAATAAGACACTTAAAGTAGTAAATGAGTATTGCTGCCAAGGACAGCGTTTGTGAAGAAGAGAAATTTGTTAACATCGAGTATATATTTAATTGTCAGGAAGTCGTTTCTGAAAGTATTTGTATGGAGTGTAGCCATGTACGGAAGTGAAACATGGACGATAAATAATTTGGACAAGAAGAGAATAGAAGCTTTAGAAATGTGGTGCTACAGAAGAATGCTGAAGATTAGATGGGTGGATCACATAACTAATGAGAAGGTATTGAATAGGATTGGGGAGAAGAGGAGTTTGTGGCACAGCTTGACTAGAAGAAGGGATCGGTTGGCGGGACATGTTCTGAGGCACCAAGGGATCACCAGTTTAGTATTGGAGGGCAGTGTGGAGGGTAAAAATCGTAGAGGGAGACCAAGAGATGAATACACTAAGCAGATTCAGAAGGATGTAGGTTAAAGTAGGAACTGGCAGATGAAGAAGCTTGCACACGACAGAGTAGCATGGAGAGCTGCATCAAACCAGTCTCAGGACTGAAGACCAGGAGAACAACGACAACAACAACAACTCTTGATTCGTTATTCACTCTGCTCTACCAATCTTCTGTATTCTCCTGTAGTATCACATTTCAAAAGCATCTCTTACTGCCAATACTGCTTATCGCCCAAGTTTCTGGAAAAAGCTACCCTGAGACAAATATCAAGCGAGGTGGAGTAGTGTTTAGCACACTGGGCTCGCATTCGGGAGGACGACGGTTCAAACCCGCGTCCGGGCGTCCTGATTTAGGTTTCCCGTGATTTCCGTAAATCGCTCCAGGCAAATGAAGGACCGATCCTTTGAAAGGTCACGGCCGATTTGATTTCACATCCTGCCCTAATCCGAGCTTGTGTTCTGTATCTAATGACTTCGTTGTCGACCGGACGCTAAACACAAATCTCCTTCTCCTCCAGACAATTACTTGCAGAAATCATTTCGTGACACTTAAATTTGGATTAGATGTAAATACATTTACTTGCTTTATCCAGTCTGCATTTGTATCCTCTTTGGTTCTGACATCATCAGTTATCTTGCTACACAAATAGCATAACACGTCTACTACTTTTAGTGTATTACTTACTCATGTAATTTCTTCAGCATCGCCTTATTTAACTGGAGAACACTCCATTAACCTTGTTTTACTTTCACTAATATACATCTTAGAACCTTTTTTCAAGACACTTTCTACTCCGTTCAGCCTATTTTCCAATACCACTGCCGTCTCTGACAGAATTATGTATCGGCTTATCTTAAAATTTTTATTTGTTCTTCCCGAACTCGAATTCCTTCCCCAACTTCTCTTTCACTTCCTTTACATCTACATCTACATCTATACTCCGCAAGCCACCTGAGGTTGTGTGGTGGAGGGTACCTTGAGTACCTCTATCGGTTCTCCGTTCTATTCCAGTCTCGTATTGTTCGTGGAAAGAAAGATTGTTGGCGTGCCTCTGTGTGGGCTCTAATCTCTCTGATTTTATCCTCATGGTCTCTTCGCAAGGTATACGTAGGAGGGAGCAATATACTGCTTGACTCCTCGGTGAAGGTATGTTCTCGAAACTTCAACAAAAGCCCGTACCGAGCTAGTGAGCGTCTCTCCTGCAAAGTCTTCCACTGGAGTTTATCTATCATCTCCGTAACGCTTTCGCGATTACTAAATGATCCTGTAACGAAACGCGCTGCTCTCCGTTGGATCTTCTCTATCTCTTCTATCAACCCTACCTGGTACGGATCCCACGCTGCTGAGCAGCATTCAAGCAGAGGGCGAACAAGTGTACTGTAATCTACTTCCTTTGTTTTCGCATTGCATTTCCTTAAAATTCTTCCAATGAATCTCAGTCTGGCATCTGCTTTAACGACGATTAATTTTATATGGTCATTCGATTTTAGATCACTTCAAATGCCTACTCCCAGATAATTTATGGAGTTAACTGCTTCCAGTTGCTAACCTGCTGTATTGTAGCTAAATGATAAAGGATCTTACTTTCTATGTATTCGCATCACATGACACTTGTCTACATTAAGATTCAGTTGCCATTCCCTGTAATCAATTCGTTGCAGATCCTCCTGCATTTCAGTACAACTTTCCATTGTTACGACCTCTCGATATACTACAGTATCATCCGCAAAAAGCCTCAGTGAACTTCCGATGTTATCCACAAGGTCATTTATGTATATTGTGAATAGCAACGGTCCTAAAACACTCTCCTGTCGCACACCTGAATAATTCTTACTTCGGAAAACTTCTCTCCATTGAGAATAGCATGGTGCGTTGTGTTATCTAGGAACTCCTCAATCCAATCACACAATTGGTCTGAAAATCCATATGCTCTTACTTTGTTCATTAAACGACTGTATCAAACTGTATCAAACGCCATCAGAAATCAAGAACCATGGCATCTACCGGGGAACCCGTGTCTATGGCCCTGTGAGTCTCGTGGACAAATAGCGCAAGCCGGGTTTCACACAATCGTCTTTTTCGAAACCCATGCTGATTCCTACGCAGTAGATTTGTAGTCTCCAGAAAAGTCATTATACTCGAACTTACTACCTGCTCATTTAATAAAAAGGGAATAGGCAACAAGCCTGTCTTAGTCGCTTTTTCCAAAACTGCCTCACTTTCCTGCCTTTCGACTCTTTATAATTGCCTAAACAAAAGTAAAAAAGTAAAAATGGAAAGTGCGTGTTAAGAGTAATGTCGTGACAAGTGTAAGAAATTACGTTCTTTGGGGATGTGCGCCAAGTGCTAAGCAGTCGGAACACTCGTTTTGCTAGTCTGATGAATGAACGCCGCGAGAGTGAAACTCACTGAAATGGAATGAAATGATTTGGCTTGCCACGACGGCCCTTACTGGCTGCGTGCCGCCTGTGTTCTCAGAGGCGCTGCCCCATAGCGGGCTGTTCTTTACGGCGATGCTAACTCAGACTCCGAACCTTACTAGCTAGCCAAGAGTTAGGCGCGCCCTGAATCCCCACACTTCCTATACGACGCTTTTGATGCAGTAAAATAAGTAGGTTGGGCATTTCGAATGTTAGATGAGTACAGTTTTTGCGTTTAGGTGACTACGATCATTTCGTGTAAATTCATCGTCGTGTTTGTGTTTTTGATGACTATGAGGGATCGAGAGAGGAGGAGACAGAAGAGGAGAAGACTTTTGGATCTTACTAGCTGTGAGTGACCTGCTTCTCACTCCATGGGAGTCTGAAGGCAGGACTGCAATATTTTGAGACCGTCTGGGCATGGTCAGACGCTCGTTACTTTACTGCAAAACCTCCCCTTCCCGTGTAGTACAAATACTGATTATTAAATTTTCGGCTGCAGCCAGAGCTCGAATGGGTTGCCTCTGCGTGAAGCGCCATTGCCAATGTAAGCGTTAACGATCTCAACTACAACCATAATACAGGGTGATTCAAAAAGAATACCACAACTTTAAAAATGTGTACTTAATGAAAGAAACATAATATAACTTTCTGTTATACATCATTACAAAGAGTATTTAAAAAGGTTTTTTTTTCACTCAAAAACAAGTTCAGAGATGTTCAATATGGCCCTCTCCAGACACTCGAGCAATATCAACCCGATACTCCAACTCGTCCCACACTCTCTGTAGCTTATCAGGCGTAACAGTTTGGATAGCTGCTGTTATTTCTAGTTTCAAATCATCAATGGTGGCTGTGAGAGGTGGCCGAAACACCATATCCTTAACACACCCCCATAGGAAAGAATCGCAGGGGGTAAGATCAAGGCTTCTTGGAGGCAAGTGATGAAGTGCTCTGTCACAGGCTGCCTGGCGGCCGATCCATCGCCTTGGGTAGTTGACGTTCAGGTAGTTACGGACAGATAAGTGCCAATGTGGTGGCGCTCCATCCTGCTAAAATATGAATTGTTGTGCTTCTTGTTCGAGCTGAGGGAACAGCCAATTCTCTAACATCTCCAGATACTGTAGTCCAGTCACAGTAGCACCTTCGAAGAAAAAGGGACCAAAAACTTTTTTGGCTGAAATGGCACAGAAAACGTTCACCTTAGGCGAGTCACGTTCATACTGAGTTGTTTCCCACGGATTCTCAGTGCCCCATATACAGACATTGTGACGGTTGACTTTCCCATTAGTGTGGAAAGTTGCTTCATCACTAAACACAATCTTTGAAACGAAAGATTCATCTGTTTCCATTTGAGCAAGGATAAAATCACAGAAATCGATTCTTTTAATCTTATCAGTTGCAGACAGTGCTTGAACCATTTCAGACGATAAGGTTTCATAACTAACCTTTTTCGTAGGACTCTCCATACAGTTGATTGTGGAATTTGTAGCTCTCTGCTAGCTCTGCGAGGCGATTTTCCTGGGCTGCGAATAAATGCTTGCTGGATGCGTGATACATTTTCATCACTCGTTCTCGGCCGTCCAGAACTTTTCCCTTTGCACAAACACCCATTCTCTGTAAACTGTTTATACCAACGTTTAATACACTACCTATCAGGAGGTTTAACACCATACTTCGTTCGAACAACTGTCGTCGATTCACTTCTGCCGCACTCAATAACACAAAAAGCTTTCTGTTGAGCAGTCGCCATCTTAGCATCAACTGACGCTGACGCCTAGTCAACAGCGCCTCAAGCGAACAAATGTACAATTAAATGAAACTTTATAGCTCCCTTAATTCGCTGACAGATAGTGCTTAGCTCTGACTTTTGTCGTTGCAGAGTTTTAAATTCCTAAAGTTGTGGTATTCTTTTTGAATCACCCTGTACACAACTGGCCATTAAAAATGCTACACCACGAAGATGACGTGCTACAGACGCGAAATTTAACCGACAGGAAGAAGATGCTGTGATATGCAAATGGTTAGCTTGTCAGAGCCTTCACTCTAGGTTGGCGCCGGTGGCGACACCTACAACGTGCTGGCATGAGGAAAGTTTCCAACCGATTTCTCATGTAGAAGTCCGCAGCTCGTGGTCGTGCAGTATCGTTGTCGCTTCCGGCGCCCGGGTTCCCGGGTTCGATTCCCGGCGGGGTCAGGGATTTTCTCTTCCTCGTGATGACTGGGTGTTGTGTGATGTCCTTAGGTTAGTTATGTTTAAGTAGTTCTAAGTTCTAGAGGACTGATGACCATAGCTGTTATGTCCCATAGTGCTCAGAGGCATTTGAACCATTTTCTCATACACAAACAGCAGTTGACCGGCGTTGTCGTGAAACGTTGTTGTGATGCCTCGTGTAAGGAGGAGAAATGTGTACTATCACGTTTCCGACTTTGATAAACATCGGATTGTAGCCTATCACGATTCCGGTTTACGTATCGCGATATTGCTGCTCACGTTGGTCGAGATCCAGCAGAATATGGAATTGATGGGTTCAGGAGGGTAATACGGAACGCCGTGCTGGATCCCAACGGCCTCGTATCACTAGCAGTCGAGATGACGGGCATCTTAGCCGCATGGCTGTAACGGATCGTGCAACCACGTTTCGATCCCTGGGTCAACAGATGGAGACGTTTGCAAGACAACAACCATCTGCAGTAACAGTTCGATGACGTTTGCAGCAGAATGGACTATCAGATCGGAGACCTTGGCTGCGGCTACCCTTGAGGCTGTATCACAGACAGGAGCGCCTGCGATGGTGTACTCAACGACGGAGCTGGGAACACGAATGGCAAAACTTCATTTTTTCGGATGAATCTAGGTTCTGTTTACAGCATCACGATTGTCGCATCCGTGTTTGGTGAACGCACATTGGAAGCGTGTATACGTCATCGCCATACTAGCGTATCACCCGGCGTGTGGTATCGCGTGCTATTGGTTACACGTCTCGGTCACCTCTTGTTCCTATTGACGGCACTTTGAACAGTGGACGTTACATTTCAGATGTGTTACGATCCGTGGCTCTACCCTTCATTCGATCCCTGCGAAACCCTACATTTCAGCAGGGTAATGCACGACCGAACGTTGCAGGTCCTGTATGGGCCTTTCTGAATATAGAAAATGTTCGACTGCTGCCTGGCCAGCACATTCTCCAGATCTCTCACCAATTGAAAACGTCTGGTCAATGGTGGTCGAGCTACTGGCTCGTCACAATACGCCAGTCTCTACTCTTGATGAACTGTGGTAAGGTGTTGAAGCTGTATGGGCAGCTGTACCTGTACACGCCATCCAAGCTCTGTTTGACTCAATGCCCAGGCGTATC
The DNA here is from genome assembly GCF_023897955.1 of Schistocerca gregaria. Classification (NCBI taxonomy): domain Eukaryota; kingdom Metazoa; phylum Arthropoda; class Insecta; order Orthoptera; family Acrididae; genus Schistocerca; species Schistocerca gregaria. The sequence goes on from NC_064921.1 coordinate 932,438,363, forward strand.
AAGGCCGTTATTACGGCCAGAGGTGGTTGTTCTGGGTACTGATTTCTCAGGTAATATGCACCCAAATTGCGTGAAAATATATTCACATGTCAGTTCTAGTATAATATATTTGTCCAATGAATACCCGTTTATCATCTGCATTTCTTCTTGGTGTAGCAATTTTAATGGCCAGTAGTGTAGTTGCATATATGTTGAGGATCTGTTAAACGACGGTAAATTTGGTTTGGGGAAGGGTAAAGGCACCAGATACGCAATTACGAAGTTTCGCTTGATAGTGAAAGTAAAAGTTAAGAAAATCAACACACCTTATATAATGGTTATTAATCATGGCGAGGAGAAGTACGTTATAGGATTACCACCCTGATAGGTTCAATACATGTGTTACTAATGTTCTGCATTAGGTGGAGTAAAGCTGACTTGTTGCTAAATGCAAATACCGTAGTAGTGAAGAGACCCATAAGTAAGAGAAGAGGGCCATACAGCAAAACTGTAGTGGAATGCCAATTGTCTAATGTAACGAAATGTACAATGACATCTCCTGTGGCACGCACAAAATATACTGAAGTGAATATTCGCCTTGTTTGTGCTTGAGGTAATTTAGAAGGGAAGAAAAGCAGTCCAGATATTCTGTACTATGATGGTTTCCCACCGCCACCTGTCAAATCTGAGACGTATTATAAACGTCTCCGTAATTCCTAATAGACATCAGTGAAGAGGTCGGCGAAAGAAACTGTAAATATTTGTCAATCTGCAGATATTGTGCCGCATTGGGCGGTTCCTGAGGAAGAGAAGCCATACATGGTTGAATGGCGTTGTCACAGTTAACTCTATAGATGCAGGCAAGGTACAGGACTACGAATGTCTGCAAAACACTGCCAAGGTTGTGGCAATAACGTAAATGAACACAAATGGGACAAAGAGTTTGAAGTTTTCGGTGGCGGTACGGAAAGCTAGGGACAGTCTCTGGCTTTAGTGCGTCAACGGCTAGACGTGGTGTGCGAAACACTCAGTACCTTGATGGTACTGATTCTGAAAGCTTCAGTAGTGTTGTGATTGCTAAATCATGAAAATGGAACGTATAGGACTTGTGTAGAATAGAATGGGTGCAAGACTTACGAAACTCTGCAAGGACGTCGCAGAAAAAAAACACTTATGGCAAAGGAGTTGGCCAGCAAGGCAGACTCACCAAGTCAGAAATGGAATAAATCACAGAATATTATGGTCTGGCCATCAGGAGAAATAGTGAAAATGTCAGTGAGATGAGAAAAACAATTTGGACAACTCTGTTTCACAGAATATCCACTGATGAACATACACAGCATGCCCTCTGCCCAAAAGGAAACACTCTTTGGTGTTAGTATAAAAAGTGTGAACCAAATTAACATAAACATATACATGCACATTCCACGACAGAAACTGTTGTGGTAGAACTATAACCAACATATTAGAGACCTTCCAGATTCTTAACGCCTGGAATAATGTTTACATGGAAAAAAACACAGAATCCGAATGAAAGTTTCAGTAACTGCTGAAAACGGATTTTGTTGCCCTGCCATCTTTTCAGATTGGTGTGATGGATGCTTTAAAACGTTTTAATGATAGCGTAACAAACAGATTAAAACCCACTAGCAGCTAGGCATCAAAACTGGCAACAACACGAAAAGTGGGCTGCTACGAATGAACAGGCAGCGCGTCGCTAAAGCTGAAAAACCTGCTAAAAGCATCACAAGGAGGCCTGAATAACAAACAAAAGAAATTAAACTACAGAAGATGAAAAGGACTCCCGGATTCAACAAGAAAATGGAGCAGGAATTTTTGACATGTTATCATTGAAAAGAAAAGACCTGCAAATCTTCAGTTTCAATTTCTCGTAATCAACATTTTTGCATACTTAGGTATCGTTATTTCATCCAGAATTAAAGCTACAAAAGCAATAATTTGCATTACTAATAGTATAGTGCTTGCCTACACAGAGATCCACGTTATTCAACGGTGTATTAAATACACACGTCAAAAAAAGTTTTGCGTCACCTCGGTTCCGAGAGTTCCGGAACCTGTACAGAAAATTGGAACCGAGGTCAAGGTAAACATCATTTCTACTAAACATCATTTCTACCCATTTTATTGCTCATGAAAACCACACATTGCATGTTGTACCATCATACAGTGAGACCTTCGGAGGTGGTGGTCCAGATTGCTGTACACACAGGAACCTCTAAAACCCAGCAGCACGTCCTCTTGCATTGATGCCTGCCTGTATTCGTCGTGGCATACTATCCACAAGTTCATCAAGGCACTGTTAGTCCAGATTGTCCCACTCCTCAACGGCGATTCGGCGTAGATCCCCCAGAGTGGTTGATGGGTCACGTCGTCCATAAACAGCCTTTTCAATCTATCCCAGGCATGTTCGATAGGTTCCATATCTGGAGAACAAGGTGGCCACGCTAGTCGAGCGATGTCGTTATCCTGAAGGATGTCTTTCACAAAATGTGCACGATGGGGGCGCGAATAATTGTCATCCATGAAGACGAATGCCTCGCCAATATGCTGCCAATATGGTTGCGGCGTCTTCCATGATCACCGGCGACGTACGTAGGCCCCACATAAAGTCACCCCAAACCAGCAGGGAACCTCCACCTTGCTGCAGTCGCTGGACAGTTTATCTAAGGCGTTCAGCCTGGCCGGGTTGCCTCCAAACACGTCTCCGACGATTGTCTGGTTGAAGGCACATGAAACACTCCTTGGTAAAGAGAACAGGATGCCAATCCTGAGAGGTCCATTCGGCATGTTGTTGGGCCCATCTGTAGCACGCTGCGTGGTGTCGTGGTTGCAAAGATGGACCTCGCCATGAACGTCGGGAGTGAAGTTGCGCATCATGCAGCCTATTGCGCGCAGTTTGAGTCGTAACACGACGTCCTGTGGCTGTACGGTAAGCATTATTCAACATGGTGGTGTTACTGTCAGAGTTCCTCCCGCCCATAATCCGCAGGTAGCGGTCATGCACTGCAGTAGTAGCTCTTGGGTGGCCTGAGAGAGGCATGTCATCGACAGTTCCTGTCTCTCTATATCTCCTCCATGTCCGAATAACATCGCTTTGGTTCACTCCGAGACACCTGGATACTTCCCTTGTTGAGAGTCCTTCCTGGCACAAAGTAAAAATGCGGACGCGATCGAACCGCTGTATTGACCATCTAGGCATGGATGAACTACAGACAACACGAGCCGTGTACCTCCTTCTGGTGGGATTACCGGAACTGAGCGGCTGTCGGTCCCTGTCCGTCTAATAGGCGCTGCCCATGCATGGTTGTTTACATCTTTTGGCGGGTTTAGTGACATTTCTGAACAGTCAAAGGGACTTTCTTTGTGATAATTGCCACAGTCCACGTCTGTCTTCAGAAGTTCTCGGAACCAGAATGATGTAAAACTTCTTTTGATGTATGTATTTTAAGCTGGATTGTGTCACATGTTCTTAAATTACTAGGGGAAAAAATTATTTCAAAATATATTTTTAAAACTACACAAATAACAAATTTGTAAATATTCCTATTTTACTGTTTAAACAAGTTAATAATTAAAAGAATAAAATTTTTGGTCATTTATTTTGAATATTGTGAAAAAAAATAAAAATTACACGTAATTCGGTACGTAAGATGAAAATCAATAGTCACTCACCTGTATTCCACAGTTTTAATTTTTTTCACATAGAGGGCACAATCTACGAATTATTTGATTACTGTTTCAATCCAATATCTGTTAAAGTTTTTAAGTTATTAAATTTCCGAATACGAGTAAAAACTACAGACAGTGACGTCCAGGTCATCTTAAGGAGAGTGTAAGAAAGGATACAGTCTTTCGCCCCTACTGTCCAATTTATATATCGAAGAAGCAGTGACGGAAATAAAAGAAAGGTTGAACAGTGAGCTTAAAATTCAGGGTGGACGGCTATCAGTGACAAGATCCGCTGATGATCAGTGAAAATGAAGAAAAATTATAGGACGTGTTAAACAGCAGACCACACTGATAAGTACACGTTACCTTTTTTTAATTGAGAGTAAGCCGAAGAAAGTCGAATATAATTAGAAGCAGCGAAAATAAGGTTAACAACAAAGTTAACATTAAAATTGGCGACCGCGACGGAGACGAAGTTAACTAATTCTTCTATGTTGAAAGATAAATGACACATGACGTATGAAGCAAGGACGTCTCAAAAAGCAGATTAAAACAGGTAAAGAGGGCGTTCCTGCCCAAAAGAAATCTATTAGAACCAAACGTCAGATTTGCAGATTTGATATGTGGAAGAAATTTCTGAGAATACATATTTTGAGCACAAGAATAACTGTACGTTAATGATGAACTGTGGGAAAACCGGAGAGGAAGGTAATTGAAGCGTTAAAGATGTGGAGCTATAGAAAAATGTTGAAAATTAGGTGTTGATATGAAGTTAGAAGGTCTTTTCAGAATTGGAAAGCAGAGGAACACGTGGAAAATATTCCCAAGAAGAAGGGCAGGGTGGTAGGACATATGTTAATACATATGGGAATAGGTTCCATGGAACTTCAGGGCACTGCAGAGGGTAAAAGCCGTAGGAAAAGACCGAGATGGGATTACATGTCACAGCTGATTGAGGAGGCAGGATACTAGCGGTAATCTGAGATGAGAGGTTGGTACAGGAGAAGAATTCGTATCGGGCCGTATCAAAGCAGTCGGGAGCCTGATGACAGAAGAAAATACACTCCTGGAAATTGAAATAAGAACACCGTGAATTCATTGTCCCAGGAAGGGGAAACTTTATTGACACATTCCTGGGATCAGATACATCACATGATCACACTGACAGAACCACAGGCACATAGACACAGGCAACAGAGCATGCACAATGTCGGCACTAGTACAGTGTGTATCCACCTTTCGCAGCAATGCAGGCTGCTGTTCTCCCATGGAGACGATCGTAGAGATGCTGGATGTAGTCCTGTGGAACGGCTTGCCATGCCATTTCCACCTGGCGCCTCAGTTGGACCAGCGTTCGTGCTGGACGTGCAGACCGCGTGAGACGACGCTTCATCCAGTCCCAAACATGCTCAATGGGGCACAGATCCGGAGATCTTGCTGGCCAGGGTAGTTGACTTACACCTTCTAGAGCACGTTGGGTGACACGGGATACATGCGGACGTGCATTGTCCTGTTGGAACAGCAAGTTCCCTTGCCGGTCTAGGAATGGTAGAACGATGGGTTCGATGACGGTTTGGATGTACCGAGCACTATTCAGTGTCCCCTCGACGATCACCAGAGGTGTACGGCCAGTGTAGGAGATCGCTCCCCACACCATGTTGCCGGGTGTTGGCCCTGTGTGCCTCGGTCGTATGCAGTCCTGATTGTGGCGCTCACCTGCACGGCGCCAAACACGCATACGACCATCATTGGCACCAAGGCAGAAGCGACTCTCATCGCTGAAGACGACACGTCTCCATTCGTCCCTCCATTCACGCCTGTCGCGACACCACTGGAGGCGAGCTGCACGATGTTGGGGCGTGAGCGGAAGACGGCCTAACGGTGTGCGGGACCGTAGCCGAGCTTCATGGAGACGGTTACGAATGGTCCTCGCCGATACCCCAGGAGCAACAGTGTCCCTAATTTGCTGGGAAGTGGCGGTGCGGTCCCCTACGGCACAGCGTAGGATCCTACGGTCTTGGCGTGCATCCGTGCGACGCTGCGGTCCGGTCCCAGGTCGACGGGCACGAGCACCTTCCACCGACCACTGGCGACAACATCGATGTACTGTGGAGACCTCACGCCCCACGTGTTGAGCAATTCGGCGGTACGTCCACCCGGCCTCCCGCATGCCCACTATACGCCCTCGCTCAAAGTCCGTCAACTGCACATACGGTTCACGTCCACGCTGTCGAGGCATGCTACCAGTGTTAAAGACTGCGATGGAGCTCCGTATGCCACGGCAAACTGGCTGACACTGACGGCGGCGGTGCACAAACGCTGCGCAGCTAGCGCCATTCGACGGCCAACACCGCGGTTCCTGGTGTGTCCGCTGTGCCGTGCGTGTGGTCATTGCTTGTAGAGCCCTCTCGCAGTGTCCGGAGCACGTATGGTGGGTCTGACACACCGGTGTCAATGTGTTCTTTTTTCCGTTTCCAGGAGTGTATATACACACATCACAGCATGGTGATGGAGCTGTAATCTACCTGCAGATTGCTACAAGTAGGCCTATAGGCGCTCTGACCTGCGCTACCGGTCGGTCATTAAGCGGCCCGCCTTCGTTCCGACTTCCCGCCGCCCCTGGCCGGACGTCCTGGGTGAGGTGCCCGTGCTTTAACGCCGCGCCTGAAGAGGACCGCCTCCACTGATTAGGAGGGTGGCGGCCCGCCGCGGTTCAATCACGCGCGTTTTATTAACGACGCGCGCCCCTCGCCCATTGTTGGCCTCGGGTGACGTCACGAGGCAGCAGGTTGCGCGCCCTTTTTTGCGCGGGCCATTAAGACCACCGGAATTGAGAGCACAAAGCCGCCCGCCGGGGATCTTCACCACGCTCCTCAGTTCCTGGTCAGGAAACAGCGAAGCGTCACCAGCTCCAAAACCAATCGGTCCTCTCCGGACAGGGGAACTAACTGCCAGATTGTAGGATTACCAGCTTTGTCCTCGTTGCAAACAGCCGGGCCTGTTAGGCGCTATCCTTTTGTATGTAACATCTGAGCCACACTTTTATCCGGACTGTGAATTGGGCTAACGACTGATTATTGTAGACTCTTTCTATGCTCGACTCTCTCATGGGCTGGAAAAGAAAGTTGGAGCCGTGGTACATTTTGACTTAGACAACCAAAGGACCGATAAATAAACACAAGATTCAATGAAATATTGTTCTCGATTTTGGAACCGAATCTTTAAGCAAAGTCCACACAGTAGTTCGTCGGTCCATCTGGACGTCATATTCTTCTGAGACACTGCTGCTGTAGTGTCTCATCGAACTGATGGCATTCTGGTACCGCACCCCTATATATACCAGCACAGAATTTTCAGTGGTGGCTCTCCTTAAACCCAGGAAGAACCCAGAGTCTCCGAAGAGCCATCGACCCAAACCCTTCTCTGCCACCTGTTTAAGCTCTATGAAAGATTGATCCTCAACAGAATAGAGAAGACGTTGACTCGAAGCTAATTCCACACCAAGCAGGTTTTAGACCTGGAAAGTCCTGTACCAGTCAAATTCTGGCATTGACGGAACATATCGAGGATGGGTTCGAGAATAAACTAACCACCGGGCTGGCACTAGTCGACCTAAGTTCCGCCTATGATACAGTAGATCACCGGTCACTACTGCATAAAACCTACGAGACCCTGAAAGACTACAACCTAGTCAAGATAATCGAATCCCTGCTCAGTTCTACGTAATGCTTGAGGCGAAAAAGAGTCGATGACGGAATCAGAAAAATGGTCTCGCCCAAGGGAGCGCGTTGGCGCCAATCCTATTCAACATACATACCAATGACCAACCAACTCCAGACAAAACCAAAACTTTTGTATATGCAGACGACCTGGAAATAACAGTTCAAGGCAACATGTTTGAAGCTACCGAGGAGAAACTAGAAACCGCCCTTTCTACAATGTCAACCTACTACAAAGAGAATTCTCTAAAACCCAATCCCTCCTAAACTCAAGTGAGTGCATTCCATCTGAACTCGCGGCACGCAAAGTATAGGCTCAATGTTACCTGGGATGGGACATTACTAGAACACACAGACACTCCAACCTACCTTGGCGTCGTGCTGGACAGAACATTGACATACAAATATCATTGCGAAAAACCACGCAAAAAAGTAGAAGCACGAAATTTCTTAATAAGAAAGCTGTCCAATAGCAAATGGGGTGCCAAATCTACCGTGGTCAGAACTTCAGACCAAGCTTTGTGCTTCTCAACTGCCGAATATGCCTGTCCGGTATGGTGCAGATCCCCCCACGCAAAAAAGGTAGATATTAGCTTGAATGAAACATGCAGGATAGTGACATGCTGCAGGAAACCAACCCCCATAGAAAATCTTCACAGGGTCGCAGGTTTCACAAACCCTGACTCACGTAGGAAAGCCCATGAACATACCGAGAGGCTAAAACAAACCTTTGATGCCCGTCACTCAATATTTGGCCTAGAGTGTGGCCCCAGCAGACTCAAATCCAGACTCCGTTTTCTCAGTTGCGCCTTAGATGAGCCCCCCATCTACTATCCACTAAGAGAGGACCCACCAAGCGGCGTTTCTAGAGATTGGAAAACCTGGAGAATGCTTAACCGCATCAGAACTGGGGTGGCTCCTGTGAAATCTAATCTGATCAAATGGGGTTTGTTGGACGAAAATGACGGCAAATACGACTGCGGCACTGGACAGGACATGGAACATCTCCTACAGTGCCCTGCCTGCCCCCACAGATGCACCCTCGACCATCTATGGCTGGCTAAAGAAGAAGCATTGGACAAATTGTAGTTTCCGCACACGAAAAAGTAAAGTACGTTCAGTGTAGGACTGTCAATGTTCTTAAAAATATCGGGAATCCGATACATCGAGATTTAAGAATATATCGTTATCGGACAGATACCAGATAGCAGTTATAAGAGTCAAGGGGCACGAAAGGGAAGCAGCGGTTGGGAAGGGAATGAGACCGGGTTGTAGCCTCTCCACGATGTTATTCAATCTGTATATTGAGCAAGCAGTGAAGGAAACAAAAGAAAAATTCGGAGTAGGTATTAAAATCCATGGAGAAGAAATAAAACTTTGAGGTTCGCCGATGACACTGTAATTCTGTCAGAGAACGCAAAGGACCTGGAAGAGCAGTTGAACGGAATGGACAGTGTCTTGAAAGGAAGATATAAGATGAACATCAACAAAAGCAAAACTAGAATAATAGAATGTAGTCGATTTAAGTCGGGTGATGCTGAGGGAATTTGATTAGGAAATAAGACACTTAAAGTAGTAAATGAGTATTGCTGCCAAGGACAGCGTTTGTGAAGAAGAGAAATTTGTTAACATCGAGTATATATTTAATTGTCAGGAAGTCGTTTCTGAAAGTATTTGTATGGAGTGTAGCCATGTACGGAAGTGAAACATGGACGATAAATAATTTGGACAAGAAGAGAATAGAAGCTTTAGAAATGTGGTGCTACAGAAGAATGCTGAAGATTAGATGGGTGGATCACATAACTAATGAGAAGGTATTGAATAGGATTGGGGAGAAGAGGAGTTTGTGGCACAGCTTGACTAGAAGAAGGGATCGGTTGGCGGGACATGTTCTGAGGCACCAAGGGATCACCAGTTTAGTATTGGAGGGCAGTGTGGAGGGTAAAAATCGTAGAGGGAGACCAAGAGATGAATACACTAAGCAGATTCAGAAGGATGTAGGTTAAAGTAGGAACTGGCAGATGAAGAAGCTTGCACACGACAGAGTAGCATGGAGAGCTGCATCAAACCAGTCTCAGGACTGAAGACCAGGAGAACAACGACAACAACAACAACTCTTGATTCGTTATTCACTCTGCTCTACCAATCTTCTGTATTCTCCTGTAGTATCACATTTCAAAAGCATCTCTTACTGCCAATACTGCTTATCGCCCAAGTTTCTGGAAAAAGCTACCCTGAGACAAATATCAAGCGAGGTGGAGTAGTGTTTAGCACACTGGGCTCGCATTCGGGAGGACGACGGTTCAAACCCGCGTCCGGGCGTCCTGATTTAGGTTTCCCGTGATTTCCGTAAATCGCTCCAGGCAAATGAAGGACCGATCCTTTGAAAGGTCACGGCCGATTTGATTTCACATCCTGCCCTAATCCGAGCTTGTGTTCTGTATCTAATGACTTCGTTGTCGACCGGACGCTAAACACAAATCTCCTTCTCCTCCAGACAATTACTTGCAGAAATCATTTCGTGACACTTAAATTTGGATTAGATGTAAATACATTTACTTGCTTTATCCAGTCTGCATTTGTATCCTCTTTGGTTCTGACATCATCAGTTATCTTGCTACACAAATAGCATAACACGTCTACTACTTTTAGTGTATTACTTACTCATGTAATTTCTTCAGCATCGCCTTATTTAACTGGAGAACACTCCATTAACCTTGTTTTACTTTCACTAATATACATCTTAGAACCTTTTTTCAAGACACTTTCTACTCCGTTCAGCCTATTTTCCAATACCACTGCCGTCTCTGACAGAATTATGTATCGGCTTATCTTAAAATTTTTATTTGTTCTTCCCGAACTCGAATTCCTTCCCCAACTTCTCTTTCACTTCCTTTACATCTACATCTACATCTATACTCCGCAAGCCACCTGAGGTTGTGTGGTGGAGGGTACCTTGAGTACCTCTATCGGTTCTCCGTTCTATTCCAGTCTCGTATTGTTCGTGGAAAGAAAGATTGTTGGCGTGCCTCTGTGTGGGCTCTAATCTCTCTGATTTTATCCTCATGGTCTCTTCGCAAGGTATACGTAGGAGGGAGCAATATACTGCTTGACTCCTCGGTGAAGGTATGTTCTCGAAACTTCAACAAAAGCCCGTACCGAGCTAGTGAGCGTCTCTCCTGCAAAGTCTTCCACTGGAGTTTATCTATCATCTCCGTAACGCTTTCGCGATTACTAAATGATCCTGTAACGAAACGCGCTGCTCTCCGTTGGATCTTCTCTATCTCTTCTATCAACCCTACCTGGTACGGATCCCACGCTGCTGAGCAGCATTCAAGCAGAGGGCGAACAAGTGTACTGTAATCTACTTCCTTTGTTTTCGCATTGCATTTCCTTAAAATTCTTCCAATGAATCTCAGTCTGGCATCTGCTTTAACGACGATTAATTTTATATGGTCATTCGATTTTAGATCACTTCAAATGCCTACTCCCAGATAATTTATGGAGTTAACTGCTTCCAGTTGCTAACCTGCTGTATTGTAGCTAAATGATAAAGGATCTTACTTTCTATGTATTCGCATCACATGACACTTGTCTACATTAAGATTCAGTTGCCATTCCCTGTAATCAATTCGTTGCAGATCCTCCTGCATTTCAGTACAACTTTCCATTGTTACGACCTCTCGATATACTACAGTATCATCCGCAAAAAGCCTCAGTGAACTTCCGATGTTATCCACAAGGTCATTTATGTATATTGTGAATAGCAACGGTCCTAAAACACTCTCCTGTCGCACACCTGAATAATTCTTACTTCGGAAAACTTCTCTCCATTGAGAATAGCATGGTGCGTTGTGTTATCTAGGAACTCCTCAATCCAATCACACAATTGGTCTGAAAATCCATATGCTCTTACTTTGTTCATTAAACGACTGTATCAAACTGTATCAAACGCCATCAGAAATCAAGAACCATGGCATCTACCGGGGAACCCGTGTCTATGGCCCTGTGAGTCTCGTGGACAAATAGCGCAAGCCGGGTTTCACACAATCGTCTTTTTCGAAACCCATGCTGATTCCTACGCAGTAGATTTGTAGTCTCCAGAAAAGTCATTATACTCGAACTTACTACCTGCTCATTTAATAAAAAGGGAATAGGCAACAAGCCTGTCTTAGTCGCTTTTTCCAAAACTGCCTCACTTTCCTGCCTTTCGACTCTTTATAATTGCCTAAACAAAAGTAAAAAAGTAAAAATGGAAAGTGCGTGTTAAGAGTAATGTCGTGACAAGTGTAAGAAATTACGTTCTTTGGGGATGTGCGCCAAGTGCTAAGCAGTCGGAACACTCGTTTTGCTAGTCTGATGAATGAACGCCGCGAGAGTGAAACTCACTGAAATGGAATGAAATGATTTGGCTTGCCACGACGGCCCTTACTGGCTGCGTGCCGCCTGTGTTCTCAGAGGCGCTGCCCCATAGCGGGCTGTTCTTTACGGCGATGCTAACTCAGACTCCGAACCTTACTAGCTAGCCAAGAGTTAGGCGCGCCCTGAATCCCCACACTTCCTATACGACGCTTTTGATGCAGTAAAATAAGTAGTACCACGATGAAACTGCTGAGTTTGCAGGTACGGAACAGTGCCAGGTTGGCACGTGATCGATACTGGTTTCAGGTCAATGAGATACTGTGTAAGCGTAAGCTCATATGGTTCACTACAGACAAGCCACCTCAAGCAAGCGCAGCTTTGTGCAGCTAAACTGACAGCCTGTGAGACTCTAAGTGACTTAAAGGTTTCACTAGTAAACGTCCGTCGACAGTAGATACCAGCTTGAAGCTAATTATAGTGTCGGATAACGATATTGACATCTCGTCAGAGACATCCGTGCAGCCAGGGGCAGTCTCTCGTCAGAGGACAGTACAACACTGGCCACGGCGGATAATCCATGTCACGTGCCTTGTAGTGAAGATACTATTTCAAAGTATTTAACCAATCTGGAGTCATTAGTGATTATTAGTGATCAACAAAGCTAATTCTAAAATTCGGGATGCCAACTAGAATTGGATAGTATGTTCCCGTGAGCGAGCGTGGAATCAAGACTGAGTCATTTTTCGCTATTCTAGGAGAATGTCACGGTTGTGCTCGATAGGCGGAGGCTTCATATCAGGTCACGGAATCAATAACTAGTTGGAGGTGCTGCTTAGTGAAACAAACTGACTTGGTGAGGTTAACTGAAATCAATAAAAAAGAAACATTTACCCTCAAACTTAAAAAGAAACTCGTAGAATCACTAATACTCCCCGTACTTGATTATTCTGATCCTCTTGCTCAACGACCCCCACTCGAACTGGCGTTAAATGATAGCGTCTGATACATTTGTGGCGCTCGCTGTTTCGACCATATCACTCCCGCCTATACACAGTTACGTTGGCTAGTGCTGGTAAGAGAAGAAGACACAATGATACCCCGTGTTCGCTCTCAGTGCTTGATTTCTAAACTTTTAGGTGCCGGAACGCGCCCCCTTCTGCCACTTCAACCCCCCCCCCCCCTCCCCGCCTGCCACAGAGAGAGACTTGTGACAACACTTACAATGGCTTACGTTATTTATTTCTCATTGACACACATATCATGATAAGTCGCCTTGCTACTACATCGCTGAGGTTTTTGGTAGTCGTAAACAAAAGTCGATATGTACCGATCACAACTTTGGAATGATACTCAACTTATCTTGGGTATAGTGTTCGTTCGTACACGACACAAAAAAACACATACACAGTACCTCTTGTCCGTCACATCACGTTGGCTACCCATTGTCACGTTCACTTGTGCTGGCGCAGCGGCAAATTATAGTTACTTTGTGATGTAATACACGTGTATTATTTCAAATCTCCGGTGCTGAATTGTTAAAGAAAAATTAAAAAAAGGTCTCTGAGAGATGCCGGAACGCGTTCCGGCCGAAATTAAGCCCTGTTCGCTCTATAACCTTTCCTATTACAGTGCTTGTTTTCAACAAAGAAATCCTTTGCATACCACCAAATAATGCATTCATCTTCACAAAATCATTTTCTGTATCAGAAATACGACTTTGAAATAATCTTCCTCAAAATGTCAGAGAAATTAAATTTCTTTCAAAAAAAAGAAAAAAGAAAGAAAGAAAGAGAAAAAAATTAACTGTTCACTTTCTATCGCAACAGCTGTCTCTTCCGCAGTTCAATCGTGCCAACACTCTTTCTCCTACACTTTTACATAGCTCTCTACTGAATTCTGATCTTACTTCCAGCCATTGTAAATGTCATTTACGATTTTCTGCTCTTTCATTACCCCTTCTACATCTACATGACCTCTACATCTACTTGATTACTCTGCAATTCATAGTTAAGTAGCTGGCAATTGGTTCACCGAACCATCGTTAAGATATTTCTCTACCGTTCCACTCTCGAACAGCACGCAGGAGAAAAGAACACGTCAATCTTTCAGTGTAAGCTCTGATTTCTCTTATTTTATTATGATGATAATTTCTCCCTATGTAGGCGCGCTAACAAAATATTTTCACACTCTGAGGAGAAAGTTTGTGATTGAAACTTCAGGAGAAGGTCCTGCTGTAGCGAATAACGCATTTGTTTGAAAGACTGCTGTCCCAATTCGTGCCTCATACCCATGGCACTCTCTTCTGTATTTCACCATAATGCAAAACGAACTGCTCTTCTTCGAACTTTTTTGATGTTCTCCTTCTATCCTATATGATGCGGATTCCACACCGCACAGTAATACTCTATAAAAGGGTGGACAAGCGTAGTGCAAGCAGTCTCTCTAGCTGACCTGTTACATTTTCTAAGTGGTCTTTGATTTTACATACCCAACGTTATCTATGTGTATTAAGTTATTCGAAAGTGTAGACCCTAAGTATTAAGTTATGTTTACAGCCTTTAGATTTGAGTGATTCACCATGTAACTGAAATTTAGCGGATTCTTTTCAGTGTTCATGTGGATGACTTCACGCTTGAAGTCAGTTGTCACTTTTTGCAGCATAAAAATATCTCGTCTAAATCATTTGGCAATTCTGATGATCAGATCACTTTACTTGAAGGTAAATGATAGCATCATCTGCAAACAATCTGAGAAGGCTACTCAAACTGTCTCCTAAATCATTTACGTAGATCAGGAACAACAGAGGGTCTATAGCACGTCCTTTGGCAATTCCAGATATTACTTGTTTTACTCAGGGACTGTATATGATTGCTAGGTAAGGAGTTATTGTTCTTATCATACCTTACTAGTATACAATCTGGATCAGAAACCTTGCCTTTCTTAAGCTTTATTAGCTGCTTCGCTACTCCAAGTATATCTACTTCTAAGTTTCTCATGCTGGCATTTGTTCTTGATTCGATTTCTCGAGTATTTGCTTCGTCTTATTTTGAAAAGCAATTTCGGAAAATCGTGTTTAGTAACTCTGCTTTGGTGGCACTGCCGCCAATGGCATCATCATTGCTATCACGCAGAGAAGGTATTGATTGCTTCTTGCCACTCGTTTACTTTACATACGACCTGAACTTCTTTGGGCTTCCTACCAGATTTCGAAACAGAGATTCGTTGTAGAAACTCGCTTTGAAGCTCAAGCTAAGTTTCGAGCTTCTGTAAAATCTTGCCAACCTTGGGGTTTTGCATCCTTTAAATTTGGCATGCTGGTGCTTCTGCAAGTGTTCTGACCTGTTTTGTGCACCATCGGGGATGAGCACCATCTCTTATTAATTTATCTAGTATATACCTCTCAATTGCCGCCTATACTATTTCTTTGAATTTAAACCAGGTCTGGTCTACTTTTACATATCAGACTGGAAGGATTTGAGACTGTCTCAAAAGGAAGTGTCAAGCGAATTTTTACGTTTTTCTTTTTCTTTGGGCGGGGGGTGGGGGTGGGAGGCGAATTTCATTTTTTTTTTTTTGTGGGTTTGGATGTTACAGTATTTATTCTAGCCACAACAACGTTGTGCTCACAACTCCCTGGAATTGTCCTCATGTTCCTTCTTTGCTGAGGATTAGTTGTCGCTAAGATACCAAGTACGTTTTCGCAACCATTTATATCTCGCTTTGGTTCCTGAACTAATTTTCGAAATAGGTTTCTGGGAAAGCATTCGGTAAACTTCGGACGACTTTTTATGCCTACCGCTGGCTTTATACATGTATTTTTGCCAACGTATCTAGAGTAGATTGAGGTCATCACCAGCTATAATTAAGTGGCTGAGTTACCTATTTCAAATAAGACTCAGGTTTTCTTTGAATTGTTCAGCAATCGTATCATCTGAGTCAGGGGTTGGTAAAACGAACCAATTATTAATTTATTCCGGTTGTCAAGTATACCCATACTAACTCTCAGAAACTATCTACTGCAATTTCACTGTAAGATAAACTATTTCCGACAGTAGTAAACACTCCACCACCAACTGCATTTAATCTATCCTTTCTGAACACAGTCAGGTCCTTGGAAAACAATTCAGCTGAACCTATTTCCGGATGCAGCCAGCTTTCCGTACCTAAAACGATTCGAGATCCAGTGCTTTCCATTAGCGCTTGGGAGTTCTAGTTCTTTTTCAACACAGATACGACAGTTTACAAGTACTGTATTGATTGTTCCTACGTCTACCCTCTTCCTGTGTTTGCCATGCACGCTTTTAGACTGACAACATTTCTGCAATTTTCCGAGACCTAAAAAACCGCCAGTCCGCTCCACACAGTCCACCTGTCAGTGTTGCTGCCTTCTGCGTGTTGTGCACTGCTGACCTGTTTAGCGGAACCCGGGAACCCACCACCCTATGGCGGAAGTCGAGGAATCTGCAACCTATGCAGCCGCAAAACCGTCTGAGCCTCTGGTTCACTCTTTTCACTCGGCTCAGTACCAAAGGACGTCTATCGGTTCTGTCAACGATACAACAAATGGTGAGCTCCGCCTTCACCTCGCAAGCAAGACTGGCAGTCCTTACTACTTCAGCTAGCTGCACGAAACCAGAGAGAACCTCTTGTGATCCAAAGCGCCAATCGTCGTTAGAATCATTACGAGCTCCGCCTGTGGCTGGCTGCACCCTGTGCTTTTCATGGCATCCAGAAGCACCCGTTCCACATATGGAATGACTCCTCCCGGTATGAACACAGAGGGCATACTGGATACCTTCTCCTTCTTCATGGGCACATTCCTAACGTAGTAAGTCCCAACTACCAGTAATCCCACCCCTTGCGAATTCCCTGACCTTGCAGGCCAAGAGAATTCCTCTGGAATAGGGCAGGCGACTTCATTTGCCTCAGGGACTTCGTAAAGTGTTACTAGTAATACTAAATGTACTAAACTAATAAATATTATTGTTATTCTTGATGCCCTTTATTATGTTTATGTTTATTGTTGTTGTATGTGACAGTGTATTTAAAAAATGTTCAAATGTATGTGAAATCTTATGGGACTTAACTGCTAAGGTCATCAGTCCCTAAGCTTGCACACTACTTAACCTAAATTATCCTAAGGACAAACACACACACTCATGCCCGTGGGAGGACTCGAACCTCCGCCGGGACCACCCGCACAGTCCATGATTGCAGCGCCCAGACCGTGTTCTACGTTAGTAGGTCACTTAATTTTCCTCTTCAGTTTCTACCTGCACGATCACCGTTCCGACCTCTGTACCGGCACCGTCTTCAGGCTTTGGATGTGTATGTAGCTGAACGGGAACAACAGAAGGACCCAATGAATGTCTCAGCAGAGGGATCGAAATGCCGATCGTGAAGTAGAAATTGAATAGAAACAAGACACAGCCTAACAACCTACAATATTTTACCTTCAATGACAACGCTGACGAAAGCCCACCGACCTACTTTCTACTCGTCCGTCACTTGCTTTGAGTAAAAAAAACTCTAAACTTCTCCCGAACAGGTCGTGAAGGCCCAATGGTACCGACCGGCCGCCGTGTCATCCTCATCCCTTAGGCATCACTGGATGAGGATATGGAGGGGCATGTAGTCAGCACACCGCTCTCCCGGCCATATGTCAGTTTCCGAGACCGGATACTTCGCGTCCAGAGTGTGTAGATTCTGGGCGGGGTGCAAATAGTTAGTGCGACACCATTGAATATGCTAGAACGAGAGGAAAGTATTTTTCATGTTGTCGATAAGTCCAGATATATCTGAGGATGTATTATCATCCACAAAATCGAGCACATATACGTACGAGACACAAAAAAGACATACATAATGTCGCACGTTTTCACACCAACAGACCGAAATTATCACTGTACTTCTAGAAAACACGAGAAGCAGTGCACACGCCCCTAAAACTACATCGACCCGCAAGACAGCAGCTGCATCGCAATAGTGGCTCGTTTGTGACGTTTCACACAGATGCGGCAAATTAGCCCTTGGCAAGAATCACTCTTTGGGCTCCATAACGGTTCAACTGGGAAAAGGACTTTAGGCGTCTTGGTGGGAGCACTCACGGTGAACAAGACTCCGCGTTAGCCGAGTCACGCGGTGCCTTTGCGTGAAGTAAATGTCTGTAGTTGGTGAGAAAACTTAAGCGACCTGTCGATTCTAACGGGAGGTGTTTGATGCAAGAATCTGCGACGAGGCATCCAGCCAGGCTAGATGCCGTGCAGATAAACATTTTCACGCGCATAATATACAGTAACGACTTTTTGAGTTTATTTATTTTACTTTTGGTTTTTTTTTTTTCCATACAGTTACCTACAAATACAAACCTTCTCTCCCGGGGTAACGTTCATACTAACAATTACAGTGTTTTAAGATCAATGAAGTATTCTGACATTCAGATATTTCATGTCAGAACATCTAAAACAATCGATGTATACTTGTTTCATATTCGATAGTCTTCGGTTCTAGTCTTCAGAAAATAACTTTTACGTCCGTGAACCGTGTAGGCTTTCTGTAAAACTGCACTGTGAAACCACGTGGTGAGGCAGCTGAGCGATTAGTTTGAAGATCCGTAAAGATCCCACTACTGAAAGAGTGCTGGCCATTAAGGAACCCACTGCATCCATAGTGTATAGCTGTTTTAGGAGGTTGTCTGCCTTCGTTTTCGTCAGTGGACGCATAGAAATAATGTCCTCCTCGACTCCTCATACACAATGAGGGATGAGGAGGTCCTTTTGTCAATTGCCTTCAACTGTGGTTCTAAACAGTCATCCTTAAACTTCATCCGAGTAATTATTGCATATAATCTTCTTGTAAGACTCCTCCTCGTCAACAATGGCTTGCAGGCACTTCCGAATCTATTATCCTACAACTTGTGCCTCTAGTTAGCGACAGAGTTTTCCATTCCTCATTCCATCATGTACTTTATCACTTTCTGAGTACTGTGATCATGTCAGAATGTGGAATACAGTAGTGCTCGCTTCTGCGTGTTTTGCAAGTTAATTCGCCAAATGATCGACGTATAGATCGCAGTAGCTCTTTGTCCATAATAAGGATTCCGGCCCAACGCTGTAGAAGTTAGGCAGCATAGTCCTTACTGTTACTGAATGTGTTCTCCCTTGAGGAATTACATCCACAGCCTTGAAATGAAATGACGAGATGGGTGACACTGACACTTACTCACAGCGACTAAAGCAATCTAATAAGCAGATTTGATCTCGTACGTCATTTAACTCTTTCACTACCAGTTCTTTTTCAGAATGCAAGACATTGATGTATCGTTATTTTAAGTAATGCCGTCGTCAGAAGTAACAATATAAAAAAAAGTTTCTCACCGTTTCGTCTGCCGGCGCGAATAGAGGGGAGCATTGTGTCCCACAAGTAATTGACGTATCTCTCTGTCCCTGTGGAAATTAAATGAAGGGTTACCCTCTATTTTCACTTATTGCATATTTCTTCAGAAAAGGACTTGGACTGTATTTATGACGACAGATTGTTCCAAACCTCAAGGTCTTTGACATGACGTGCAAATTCGAATGTCTCTTGTGACAGGGACATCGCTCCTCCTATTTGTGATTTGTGATGAACAGATTTTACACAAAGCAATTTAGCACCTGATGCAAGCAAATTCCCACTGCTTCTGCAAGTACAATAGAGGATACCTGTAGGCAAATATAGCTGCTGCTGTCTCATTATACACTGAAAAGCCAAAGAACCTGGTACGCCTGCCTAATATCCTGTAGAAGTGCCGCAACACGACGTAATACGGACTCGAATAATGTCTGAAATAGTGTTGCAGGGAATTGACACCATCAGGGTTGTCAATAAATCCGTAAAAGTACGGGAGGATGGAGATCTCTTCTGAGCAGCACGTTATAAGGCATCCAAGATATGCTCAATAATGTTCATGTCTGGGGAGCTTGGTGGCCAGCGGAAGTGTTTAAACTCGGAAGAGTGTTCCTGGAGCCACTCTGTAGCAATGCTGGACGTGTGAGGTGTCGCGTTGTCCTGTCGGAATTGCCCAAGTTCGTCGGAATGCACACTGCACATGAATGGATGCAGGTGATCCGACAAGGTACTTACGTACGTGTCACCTGTCAGAGTCGTTTCTAGGTGTATCAGGGGTCCCATATCACTCCAACTGCACATGCCCCACACCATTAAAGAGCATCCACCACCTTGAATAAACCCCTGCTGACATGCAGGTTTCATGGATTCATGAAGTTTTCTCCATACCCGTAAACGTCCATTCGCTCGATACAATCTGAAACGAGACTCGTCCACAAGGCAACATGTTTCCAGTCATCAACACCCTAATGACGGTGTTGATGGGCCCAGGTGAGGCATAAAGCTTTTTGTTGTGTAGTCATCAAGAGTACACGAGTGGGCCTTCGGCTCCGAAAGCCCATATCGATGACGTTTCGTTGAATGATTCGCACGCTGACACTTGTTGATGGCCTAGCATTGAAATCTGCAGCAATTTGCGGAAAGGTTGTACTTCTGTCATATTGAATGATTCTCTAAAGTCGTCGTTGGTCCCGTTCTTGCAGGATCTTTTTTCGGCCGAATGGATGTCGGAGATTTGATGTTTTATCAGGTTCCTGATATTCGGGATACAGACATGAAATGGTCGTACGGGAAAATCCCCACTTCATCGCTACCTCGGAGATGCTCTGTCCCATCGCTCATGCGCCGCTATAACACCACTTTCAAACTGACTTAAATACTGATAACTGCCATTTTCACAGCAGCAGCCGAGCTAACAACTGCGCCAGACACTTGCCTTATATAGACTTTGCCGACCGCAACGCCGTGTTCTGCCTGTTTGAACACGCATCCCTATACCAGTTTCTTTGGCGCTTCATAGTATTTCTCGTTTGACTGGTGTACGTTAACAACAGCTGTAGGTTTTTTGTATTTGATGCGGTTATAATGAAGTGCTGTCTGGAAAAAAGCTGTATAAATATTCAATCAGATCTTCATAGTGGAAACAATGGCGTTTCTCTCGTACCGGAGACGCCAACTGTTGCTTGTTTTGAAAATAATTTTCTGCCCAGCACTGAAATAATACCGGACACCTTCAGATCATGACATAGATGCCTTGCCTGACTCCGACCACTGCGGAATCATGTTGTTAGTGAATATACGTGTATAAAAGCTAATTCCCTGGTAGGTTAAAAACTAACTATTTGTGTACAATTCATATATTTCGACAAAAGTTAAAAGAGCATACGTAGGTGTTTCTGTGAGTAACATGTATGTAATTGCATTACAGAGCCTGCAGTGAGCGTATGCGATGAATCTGTGACAAGCAAGTACAGGGCGCAAAATGGTCGTACAGTATGCGAATAAGATTGGAATGTTTAAATTCTAAACAAAAAATCATGGAAAAGTTAAAACTGAATAAAATTTATATAAGCATTACTGCTAAAAGGAATTTTTGAACATATGCAGGGACTTCTGTTATGTAGACTATTTCGTTTCCTAATAGCAGAACGCATCGAAGTCTGACGTTCAACCCGCCGCGCACGTTCTCATTGTCAGTGTGGTTTGCACAGTGGCGAGTGTCAATCACGGCGTCTGTCTTACGATCTAAAGATGGACGGTGGCGACTGAAACAGCTAATTTCGTATCGCAGTTTCAGAGCTTGAGCTGAATAATTAGTTATTTTCGTATCTTGATAACATTTAAAAGCGATGCAAATATTGGCAATTTGCTTTAAATGCTCAGAAGTGTAAAATTTTTCACTTCTCAAAGAATAACATCGTTAAACCCGACAACACCGTCTCGTCGTAACCACAATCAAGTTAAAATGAGAAAGTGGGTCGTCAGTGAAGTACAGCATGTAGAACTGGAAGTGTGTGTATTATGGGCACCAAGGTACAGGCAGAACAGAACTGCCTGCCGGGCGGAGAATGCTGCTGTTTACACAGACAGCGAATATTCCAAAGTACGCTAACATTAAAAACGTAATAAATTTCCGGAATCTTTTTGATGGATCAAATGGCTCTGAGCACTATGGGACTCAACATCCGAGGTCACCAGTCTCCTACACTTAAACCTAACCAACCGAAGGACATCACACACATCCATGCCTGAGGCAGGATTCGAACCTGCGACCGTTGCAGCAGCGCGGCTCCGGTCTGAAGCGCCTACAACAGCTCGGCCACAGCGGCCAGCGAACCTTTTAGAAATTCTAAATACTATATAATTAATCATAGTTGACCTTGCCACCCGCGGCACGTCAGCAGCAACTAACAGTTACTCCACATTGTATGCAGCACAGCTCGCGACAGTACCGCTGAGTCGCAACTGGATTCAGTCACTAATCACAAACAACCGCGTGTAACAGTCTGTTGGGACATGAAAGGAGATGACCACTTAGGCTCATTTGTAGATAACGCACCACAGAAGGCTTTCGGTTCACTGGCACAGTGCTGGGAAACTGCAGTCTACAAAGAGGATTACTGACGAAACTCTGGTAGGATCCATGCTAAATAGGACCAACACGAAATTTGAACGCAAATAAAGAAGGGTAGTACCATGATCATGTGTTTATATCCACTGGAGAGTGTCACAGGGACTCTGAAAGACTTGAACTGGCAGACGCTTCAAGATTGGCGCCAAAAGTATCGCGTAGTAACCTGTTTACGAAGTCTCAAGAACAAGTATGAAGTGATGAAAGTAAGAATGTTATACTGCGTGCTACGTATCGCAGCCGTAGAGACAGCGAAGACAAGATTAGACTAATTATCGAGCGTATAGAGGCATTAAAGTAGTTGTTCTTACCGCTCACCATACTCAAGTGGAGCAGAAAGACAGACGTTATGACGATGTATAATGGGAAGTAGCTTCTGCCACGTACTTCCAGTGTTTTGGAGGGTCGTCTTATGTAGATTTTCCACAATTTCCGGAAATCACTTCAGGCAACGCTGGTGTGGTTTGCTCGGCAAGGCCACAGTCCGTGTGTTCCCCAGCCCTCTCCAGTGGAGTTAGTGGAAGTGGTGATCTTGGATGTAGCTCCAAGTTTTCAGCGGAGAGGGTGGCTGTAGACATTGTGTGTGTGTGCTGGTGTGATGGCGAGCGCTTTC
The DNA here is from genome assembly GCF_023897955.1 of Schistocerca gregaria. NCBI lineage: Eukaryota > Metazoa > Arthropoda > Insecta > Orthoptera > Acrididae > Schistocerca > Schistocerca gregaria. The sequence continues at coordinate 932,461,245 of NC_064921.1, forward strand.
GCCGGAGGTCGCGCCGCCCCCGCCGCCCCCGCCGCCCCCGCCGCCCCCGCCGCCCCCGCAGGTGGCGTGTGGAGTGCGCCACTGTATCTGCTCTCCACCCACCATTTGGCCGCCATATCTGCGCCCGGCGCCCCCTCGGCAGAGTGCATTATCTTCGGCGCCAAGGAGCATCAAACGCTCATTTTCATAACCGCCCGCGCGACCCAGCCCGCCGAGAAACTCTTAATGGACGATTTCTTTTGCGCGCGTCGCGTCGCATCGTCCCCGCCGTTTTATATTCGCAGTCCTCTTCGGCGGGGCGAGAGCCGGGACATTGCGAGATTTATGGCGAGCATAACTCTCTTCCTGCGAAAGTAGGTCCTGACGGCGTATACATTGTCTCCGCGCCCAGCCGCCGAGAAATATGGAAGGCGTCTGCGACTCGAATGGACGATCAGCGGCGGGGACCCCGCGCTGGGCCGTCTGCCGCTTGCGGTATGTCGCCCTCTGGCTAAGGTGCGGGGAGGCGGGGGTGTGGGTGGAGGGGTGGCTCGCTGGCGCATCGGCGGGAAAGAGATGCGCGTCAAAGTGCCGGGGCGCTGATCCACGACGGAGACTCCACAAGGAGAGGTCTCATCGTATTAATACGCTGACAGAAGTGGAAAGAGTTACACCGTACCCTGACCGAATACCTCCAAACTAATACGTACTTCCTTCCATGCCTGTTGCATACGTAGATTAAAGTTTTATAGCTGTGGGGCCGACGTACGCCGCTGGTGGTCATGGAAGGCGCCGTAGCGGCTGTACGATACGTGATTGCCATCCTCCGACCGATAGTGCAACCATATCGGCAGCATACTGGCGAGACATCCGTCTTCATGGACGACAATTCGCGCCCTTATCGTGCAAATCTTGTGAATGTCTTCTTTCAGTATAACGACATCGCTCAACTAGAGCGGTCAGCATGTTCAGACATGAACCCTATTGAACATGCCTGGGATGGATTGAAAAGGGCTGTTTACAGACGACGTGACCCACCAACCATCCAGAGAGATCTACGCCGAATCGCTGTTGAGGAGAGGGACAATCTGGACCAACAGTGCCTTTAAAAATTTTTAGATGGTATGCCACAACGAATACGCACGCGTCTATGCAAGAGGACGTGCTAATGGGTATTAGAGGTACCGGTGTGTACAGAAATCTGGACCACAGCCTCTAAATGTCTCACTGTATGTTGGTACAAAATGCGATGTGTGGTTTTCATGAGCAATAAAAAGGGGGGAAATGATGTTTATCCTGATCTCTATTCTAATTTTCTGTATAGGTTCCGGAACTCGCGGAACCGAGGTGATGCAATATCTTTTTTTTTATGTGTGTACATTTAAGCCACAGATATATAATTACACGCATCCTCCAAAAATAAATTTGCCACTTTCACTGCTGATCTGTATCAGTTGTATGGCAACCAGATCCGTGATACCGTGCTTGTATCGTCATGGAAGCCTATCCATCACCTTTTATAGTTTAAGGCCTTTCCCTGTTGATAGCATTTTATTATGCACGTAGTAATTCAAATAAAACACTTTTTATATCAAAATATATTACTTGAGGGCAAAATAAAATGAAAATGCCCTACCATTAAGACTGTTGCGCAAAATCACATACTTTCCCATGAAAAATATCCCTATCGTATGGTGTGAAAAGTACTCAATTTTTAGAGACATAATTATCTTGCGGAACTGATCTGACGCGTTCAAAACAAGCAAATTAATACTCTTGATACCGTACAGCAACTAAGAAACTTGGTGCAAATGACACAAAAATTTAGGAATCATTAAATTTCAAGTGTAAGGTATTCTAAAATGACAAAGTAGCGTAGGAACTTAATAGCACATTTCTAAGAAGTGTCTGTAAATGAAACATAACACGAAACTGAGGGGATAGAGCAGTGTACCTCAGAGGTAATCAAACATTTTTTACCTACCACACACTTTTGCATTTCTGTTAGTAATAAAATTTTCTAATTGCCCGCAAGTTTTACAGGGGTGGTGATTTATAAGGTATGGAAGCAACTTTCCTTTATAAAATTTATGAATCAAAGCTACAGAAATTTAATAACAATAATTACTTCACAAATAGTTTACGCCAAAATTGTATGAAAACCCAAGGAAAATATTTTTAAAATCTGTAAGGCCTACTGACCAGCATAAAAGCTGGCCTAGCTCACAGATCTATGCAACCATAAAGCCTGTACATTCTAATTTTTCGATCTGACTACCTGCAAATTTCGACAGGTAGTGGTCTGTTAACTTTGTACACAATCCAGGAATTCGCAACTGACTTCGTTTTAAGGAACTTCGGCCATGGTCTTTCCTTGACATTGTCATTATTACTATTTTTTTTGAAGGGGGAGGGGGAAGGCGGGGGGTGGGGGCAAAAGTCAGTGTTCAGATGACGACGAGCTTGTTAGAGATGGAGAACAACCTAGAATTGGACAGCGATGGGAAAGGAAGGAAATCAGTCGGTCGTTTACAGTGCAAGCATTCCAGCACTCACTTTAAACTAGTTAGGAAAACGGTGGATAACATAAATATGGATGACCAAGAGTGGATTTGAATATCACTGCTGCCGGATGTGGACCCACCGCTTGACCGCTGTCCGGTCTCACCCAGTGTCTGAGCTGTGGCTGGCGTGTCACGTGCAGAGTGTTGTCAATAATCAGAGTTTCTGCAACGAAATGTTTTGTCTCTCGAATTGTGACAAAGTACTCAACGACAGACACGAAGACGATTAAATCCTGTACTATGCGAAACATTCTTCCCACGAATATCACTGAAGTGTTCACCGTGAGAGACTGGTAAGGATTAAACTCTGGGCCCGTTTTCCGGGCGCTTGAAGTTGAAATCGGCGTCAGCTTATAAAGATTTAAGTTTTCCTGTGACTTCAGGCAAACGTCTGCTACAACAAGGATACAGTATATTCCATTCTCTGCCCTTGCCCGAATGAGAACCAGTGTATTTATGTGGTCATGATCTGACCACCTTATCGTTCGGACGCTAGACAACGATTTTCAGTTATATTCAGTCCCACGCTCAAACGGTAAATGTTGGGAACAATGCTGCCTTCTCCTGTTGTTGTCTTGAGAACGGTCGTAGAGCGGACGGTTTGTATTTTTCCTTCTACTGACGTACTTTGTTCAAATCTTTATGCATGTGGAGGACTCTGATCAAATTTTTGTACAGTTTGCCTTTCGAGGGTGACGATAGAGTTACTGGAAACCAGAGAGTGTAAGCTGATGCCTATGCTTCTCGAATAGTGCTAAGAGGCCGCCGAGGTTAACATTTCCACACGATGAACGGATCACTTTCAGCAGCGCTAAGTGTCCTCACTTCATGGCGCATTGTGGAGACGATTAATACACCGACGAAAAAAATCAAAATACCAAAAAATGATTAATGTAGAGTAATGAAGTTTCGAAAATACAGGGTGATTCAAAATGAATACCACAACTTTAAAAACGTGTATTTAATGAAAGAAACGTAATATAACCTTCTGTTATACATCATTACAAAGAGTATTTAAAAAGGTTTTTTTTCCACTCAAAAACAATTTCAGAGATGTTCAATATGGCCCCCTCCAGACACTCGAGCAATATCAACCCGATACTCCAACTCGTTCCACACTCTCTGTAGCATATCAGGCGTAACAGTTTGGATAGCTGCTGTTATTTCTCGTTTCAAATCAACAATTGTGGCTGGGAGAGGTGGCCGTAACACCATATCCTTAACATACCCCCATAAGAAAAAATCGCAGAGGGTAAGATCAGAGCTTCTTGGAGGCCAGTGATGAAGTGCTCTGTCACGGGCTGCCTGGCGGGCGATCCATCGTTCTCGGCCGTCCAGAACTTTTCCCTTTGCACAAACACCCATTCTCTGTAAACTGTTTATACCAACGTTTAACACACCACCTATCAGGAGGATTAACACCATACTTCGTTCGAAATGCACGCTGAACAACTGTCGTCGATTCGCTTCTGCCGTACTCAATAACACAAAAAGTTTTCTGTTGAGCGGTCGCCATCTTAGCATCAACTGACGCTGACGCCTAGTCAACAGCGCCTCAAGCGAACAAATGTACAACTACATGAAACTTTATAGCTCCCTTAATTCGCCGACAGATAGTGCTTAGCTCTGCCTTTTGTGTTTGCAGAGTTTTAAATTCCTAAAGTTGTGGTATTCTTTTTGAATCACCCTGTACATTTCTCTTGGTAACATATTTAACTAATTAGCACTACCGGTTAATTTAAGCGCGAGATATGCCATTGCAAATGTGAAATGCTGGTACATTAATAACCGATGCAACCGCCAAGAAGTTGCATTGTGTTGTGCAGGTGCCGTATGGTAATTTGTGGGATAGAGTTCCTTCACTGTTGCACTTGGTCGGTCACTACAGAGACAGTTAGCGCTGTTTGTGGATGACGCTGGAATTGTCTTTCGAAGATGTCCCACATGTGTTCTGTTGTAGACAGATCTGTTGATCGAGCAGGCCAAGGCAACATGTCGACACTTTGTAGAGCATATTGGGTTATAACATCGGTACGCCTCTTACTTTAAGAACAGAAAGCAGAAGGTAATTCTCCGCAATATTGAGAGTGGTAGTGATGTTCTGTACCAATGGGTCACTGTTAAGTGGGGCGTTCCCCAAGGGTCGGTGCTGGGACCACTGTTGTTTCTTATTTATATAAATGATATGCCTTCTAGTATTACAGATGATTCAACAATATTTCTGTTTGCTGATGACACCAGCTTGGTAGTGAAGGATCTTGTGTGTAATATTGAAAAATTATCAAATAATGTAGTTCATGAAATAAGTTCGTGGCTTGTGGAAAATAATTTTATGCTAAATCACAGTAAGACTCAGTTTTTACAGTTTCTAACTCACAATTCAACAAGAACTGATATTTTGATCAGCGAGACGGAACAGTTCAAGTTCCTAGGCGTTCGGATAGATAGTAAGCTGTTGTGGAAAGTCCATGTTCAGGATCTTGTTCAGAAACTAAATGGTGCTTTATTTACCATTAGAAAAGTGTCTTAAATAAGTGACAGTTCAACACGAAAAGTAGTCTACTTCGCATATTTTCATACGCTTATGTCATATGGTATTATTTTTTGGGGTAATTCTTCTGATTCAAAAAGGGTATTTTTGGCTCAAAAACGGGCTGTTCGAGCTATATGTGGTGTAAGTTCAAGAACCTCTTATCGACCCCTATTCAATAGTCTGGGATTTCTGACATTGCCCTCACAGTATATATTTTCTTTAATGTCGTTTGTTGTTAGCAATATTAGCTTATTCCCAAGAGTTAGCAGCTTTCACTCAGTTAATACTAGTCAGAAATCAAATCTGCATCTGGAATGCACTTCCTTGACTCTTGTGCAGAAAGGAGTGCACTATTCTGCTGCATCCATTTTCAATAAGCTACCACAAGAACTCAAAAATCTTAGCAGCAGCCCAAACGCTTTTAAGCCTAAACTGAAGTGTTTCCTCATGGCTCACTCCTATTCTGTCGAGGAGCTCCTGGAAGAGCTGAAAAATTAAGCAAATTCCAGTGTTACATTGTTGATTTTCTTTATTTCAACTTACGAATTGTCGCCTGAATATGTTTCTTGTATTTCATTTTATCTGTTTCTACTATCGTGTTATTATTTCATGTATTGACTCGTTCCCTGACCATGGAGACTTCTCCTTAATTTGTTCCCACGGAACAATAAATAAATAAAAGCGGGCGAGCGTTATCCTGTTGGAAAACACCCTCGGGAATGCCGTTCATGAACGGCAGCTCAACAGTCCGAATTACCGGACTGACGCAGAGATTTGTAGATAGTGTGCGAGGGATAATTACTGGAGTACTCCTTCTGTCATACGAATTCGCTCCCCAGACCATAACTCCACGTGTAGGTCCAGTGTGCCTGGCCCATAGATAGCTTAGCTGTAGGCCTTCAATTGGCCTCTTTGTAACAAACACACGGCCATCACTGGCACCGAGGCGGATCCAGCTTTCATCAGAAAACACAACAGACATCTACCCTGCCCTCCAATGAGCTCTCGCTTGACACCATTGAAGTCGCAAATGGCCGTGGTTTGAGGTCAGACGCAACAGGGCGTCTGGCTCGGAGATGTCCTTGAAGTAAGTGATTTGTAACTGTTTGTTGTGTCATCTGCAGCTCAGATTGTTGCCGCAGATGTAGTTCAGCGTGACACACGGGAGACGGACGGTTTTGAACTGCGTAGTACTGAGGGCGCGGTGGTGGGAGGTGGTCGTGGTGGGGATAGTTCTGACCCACACAAGACGCCGTTTCATTTACTCAGTCACTACGGAGCAGTGGGACTTGCAACGTTGACTGTTTATCTATGACAGTTTCGTGAATAGTGGCGTGTCTATTATTGCTACGCAGCGATTGTTTCGCGTGCGGTTTAATGTCGGTCAACATGGAGCTGTTCCGAGCCGTAACACAATCCTCAGATGGGTGGAAAAGTTCATATCAGCTGGAAGCATACTGGATAAGCAGTATCCTGGCCTGAGACGCAGAATAACGACACCAGGAAATATTGAAAGGGTAAAGCAAGTGGCAGTCAGAAGCCCAGGACGGTCAGCTAGACGTCATGCTAGTGGGTTACGGATCAATCGTGAATCGGTTACACGAATTTTGCATAAAGAATGAAAATTCCATCCCTCCAAAATGCTCATTGTCCAACAACTTACGGAAACTGAGTTTGCTGTACGAGAAGACTTCGCTTACAGAATGCAAGTGATTCTGGGATCGAATGAAAATGATATTTTATTGATGAGCGATGAAGCTCATTTTCATTTAAACGCGATCGTGAATAACCAAAACCTACGTTACTGGGCTCCAGAGCATCCACACATTATCAACCAGCGTCCTCTACACTCAGAAAAAGTAACAGTCTGGTGAGCTCTTGTCTCTGTTGGCATTATTGGATCTTATTTCTTTGAAGAGAACGGGGCCACAGTTACTGTTAATTCAGTTCGTTACATTCGTATGCTTGAAACGTTCTTGAAATCAGAACTAAGAAGACGACGAATCCCTTTAAAACGCGTTTGGTTCCAGCAGGATGGGGCAACATCGCACATCGCAAAACACTTCTACTAGGCAGTTCTTAGACGCATGTTTCCTGGCCGGATTATCTCACGTTTTGGCAATGTTCCTTGGCCTCCCAGGTCTCCCGACTTGTCAGTATGTGACTTTTTTCTGTAGGGGTACCTTGAGAACTGCGCCTATAACCACAAACCACGAAATTTGGTCGAGTTGAAGAATGCAATCATTCAAGAAATTGCTGCCATTCCTGCAGAGATTTTAGTCCGTGTGATGGAGGATTTTGAGAAGAGACTGGAGTCCTGCATTCGAAATGATGAACATCACCTTGACGACATTATTTTTCAAAATAACTTTGTTAACTAAAATGGCAAATAATGAGCTTTGATTTTGTGTAAATCAACATGCATTAATTTTAAAGTTGGCTGAGTGTTATTTCATTAAAAACCGTCCTTCTCCCCTGTGTCACCCTGTACGTTGCGCCAGAGTGCGGCACCGCGGTTCTTTCCGTTCCTTTACGACAGAACTGCACCTACCTGTGAACATTGTCTCAGCAGATCAACAGTAGGAAAGCCGAGTGAAACCTACTGTACTTCGACATGAACCAGGCTGCAATTAAAGTCACTAATCTACGTTTCGGGAGAAAGTTTTTACACAAATGAAAATTTGGAAATTTTGTCCTTAATTAATATATTCTGAAACTTAGGTGAATAAGTATCAGTGCCAAGCTCGTCACTCACAATCCCTTTCACTCACGTTAGCACGTTTATAGTGTTGCATTTCCCGAAAACGTAATAGCTACTGAAATACTGATTGTTTTTGATTGATAATGCTCGCCAAATGTTAAGTCTGTCCGTACCAAATGCAGTCACAGTTTCTTAGCCACCGACCTGCTCAATACGCCACGTGGAATATGTGTCTCTTCTCATCACAAAATTCACTTAAAAATTCCGAAATTTCTACACACCCATCGGAATTATTATGCCGTCACTTTACAACACTCTTGATGTATGAAACACTGCTAGATCCGGCAACTTATCATTTTCATCGGAACTACTACTGTACACGTCCGAACTGTTTCATGGCTAGGCTCCGACTCTTGTCTAGAATACGCTAAATCTTTTCTACCAGCAGAGAAAGGCGCGTGAAGAATATTCCTTTACCATTGGTCAGTTCACTCAACAGCCAATAGCAAAACAACACTCTCCATCGTCAATTCGCGCTTTTCTCAATAACAAATCGCAAAATAGTAAACCTAACGACGGCACTTTTTAGCGACGTAATTATCTAATATGCTGAAGTTTTGCTTATGCTTAAAGTTATTTACTATTGTTATTTATACCGGAATTAAGTTTCCCTCTACCAAAAATTACTTCACAAATCTATTCTACAAAAATCCCCTTTGTTCATATCCATACTTCTTCGAAATGTTCCCACAATAAGTCCTACTACATACCTCGTTAAACAATTATCTTCATGCCGGCCTTGTTGGCCGAGCGGTTCTAGGCGTTACAGTCTGGAACCGCGCTACCGCAACGGTCGCAGGTTCGAATCCTGCCTCGGGCATGGGTGTGCGTGATGCCGTTAGGTTTAAGTAGTTCTAAGTTCTAGGGGACTGATGACCTCAGATGTTAAGTCCCATAGTGCTCAGAGCCATTTAAACCAATTTTTGCGAAGTAAGATACAGCAAATGTCGAAAGATGACAAGATTAGTGCGACATAGGAAGAATAGGGTTACTGCAGCAAACCAGACGAAACCCCGGTGACCATAAAACGAAGTGACGCGAAGCTAGGAAACTGGGTGGCAGTCCCCGCAGCTGCTGTATCGGAGGTGTTTCTGCAGCTCACGGCCGCTGCCATATGGGACGACGGCGACGCCTCCCACAATCTTCTCACTCTTTCAGAGACGCCGCCCCGCCGCCCCCAACGCCGCCGCCGTCTCCTCCGCCAATAGAGCCCGACTTGAAAAATATTTCGCCTGCCTCTCCCACGCAACCGTTTGCGTTCGCGTGCGCCACTCTCTCCTCTCTCTCTCTCTCTCTCTCTCTCTCTCTCTCTCTCTCTCTCTCTCTCTTCCTCACTTTCTCCCTCTCTGTCTGCCAGTCCGCCTGGCCGGGAGCCGCCTTTTGAAAATCCTCTGAATACGGGCAAATTGTAGCCACAATACTGTCTTTTGAAAATGTCACTGAATAGCGTTAATTTCGGGCAGAATAGGGAAATGCCGAGCTGCGCGGCGCGTGCGCGCGCGCGTGAGCGAGCGAGAGGGAGGGAAAGAGAGGCAGAGAGACGCGGGAGCGAGAAGGAGAGACGCAGAGGGCGGACAATGACAGGGGGAGGTGGCGGAGCAGGCGCGAGCGCGAGCGGGAGCGAAAAATGTGGACCGCGGAGCGGCGTGCGTCGCAGACGGCGCGAGAGCCTAGTTTGTTCCGCTGTATTGATGTAAACAAACTTCGCCTTGAAAGGATATGCAAAATCGCTGCAGCGGCGGCGGAGGTGGGCGTCGGGGCCGCAGTCGGTCGCTGCCACTTTTCTCGGCTCGCCTCGCGTTGCCCCACCCCCACCCCGGAACACCGCCTGCGTCTAATTTGGGACGGGACCAGCGGCCACGGGGGAACCAGGGGGTGTCGTAAAGCAACTGCGCCAATACACCTACTCCACAACCTGTGGCTACTACTATTATTCTAAACAGACACGCACTGCGAATGAAACAACCTCTCCGCGTACTTGGCTGTATTTTTGTATTTGTATTACAGGCTTTTAAAAACGCAGAACCATGAAGCCGGCATGTGACTGAGGCGTAGCGCCGTATAACGATCCTGCCTTGGAGGCGGTTAAGTGGGAGATGTGTCTCAGAGGTGGAGAGTGACAGGTGGTGACGCGAGACTGGACGCGCACGTAGTTTATGTATCAGCCGATGTTGTTGTTGTTGCCTTCAGTCCTGAGACTGGTTTGATGCAGCTCTCCATGCTACTCTATCCTGTGCAAGCTTCTTCATCTCCCAGTACTTACTGCAACCTACGTCCTTCTGAATCTGCTTAGTGTATTCATCTCTTGGTCTCCCTCTACGATTTTTACCCTCCACACTGCCCTCCAATGCTAAATTTGTGATCCCTTGATGCCTCAGAACATGTCCTACCAACCGGTCCCATCTTCTAGTCAAGTTGTGCCACAAACTTCTCTTCTCCCCAATTCTATTCAATACCTCCTCATTAGTTATGTGAATTACCCATCTGATCTTCAGCATTCTTCTGTAGCACCACATTTCGAAAGCTTCTATTCTCTTCTTGTCCAAACTATTTATCGTCCTTGTTTTACTTCCATACATGGCTACACTCCATACAAATACTTTCACAAACGACTTCCTGACACTTAAATCTATACTCCATGTTAACAAATTTCTCTTCTTCAGAAACGCTTTCCTTGCCATTGCCAGTCTACATTTTATATCCTCTCTACTTCGACCATCATCAGTTATTTTACTCCCCAAATAGCAAAACTCCTTTACTACTTTAAGTGTCTCATTTCCTAATCTAATTCCCTCAGCATCACCCGATTTAATTCGACTACATTCCATTATCCAAGTTTTGCTTTTCTTGATGTTCATATTATATTCTTCTTTCAAGACACTGTCCATTCCGTTCAACTGCTCTTCCAAGTCCTTTGCTGTCTCTGACAGAATTACAATGTCATCGGCGAACCTCAACGTTTTTGTTTCTTCTCCATGGACTTTAATACATACTCCGAACTTTTCTTTTGTTTCCTTTACTGCTTGCTCAATATACAGATTGAATAACAGGAGACAGGCTACAACCCTGTCTCACTCCCTTCCCAAACGCTCCTTCCCTTTCATTCCCCGTCGCTCTTATAACTGCCATCTAGTTTCTGTACTAATTGTAAATAGCCTTTCGCTCCCTGTATTTTACCCCTGCCACATTTAGAATTTGAAAGAGAGTATTCCAGTCAACATTGTCAAAAGCTTTCTCTAAGTCTACAAATGCTAGAAACGTAGGTTTGCCTGTCCTTAATCTATTTTCTAAGATAAGTCGTAGGGTCAGTATTGCCTCACGTGTTCCAACATTTCTGCGCAATCCAAACTGATCTTCCCCGAGGTCGGCTTCTACCAGTTTTTCCATTCGCCTGTAAAGAATTCGCGTTACTATTTTACAGCTGTGACTTATTAAACTGATAGTTCGCTAATTTTCACATTTGTCGATACGTGCCTTCTTTGGGATTGGAATTATTACATTCTTCAGGAAGTCTGAGGGTATTTCACCTGTCTCATACATCTTGCTCACCAGATGGTAGAGTTTTGTCAGGACTGGCTCTCCCAAGGCAGTTAGTAGTTCCAATGGAATGTTATATACTCCCGGGGTCTTGTTTCGACTCAGGCCGATAGATGACAATATTGGATAGGGGGACTGTCATTTTAGTTTCGATTGTGCCCACTAGAGTGCACTAAAGTAATAGAATGTTTTTCATAAACTGTTCTAGTATTTTCAGAAAGTCTTATTATGTCCTTTTGTGTAGGTAAAATATTATAAACGTGTTTTAGCAGTGTTTATGATGCGTGAGTGTGGTTTAAGGTTAATATGAAGGTAATTTTTTAACGAGTTATGTATTAGGATTTAGTGTGGGAACATTTCGAAGAAGTATGGATATGGACAAAGGGGATTTTATAGAATAGATTTGTAAAGTTAGTTTATGGTAAAGGGAAAGTTAATTCAGGTATAAATAACAACAGTAAATAACTTTATGCATAAGCAAAACTTCAGCATATTCGATAATTACGTCGGTAAAAAGAGCAGTCGTTAGGTGTACTATTTTGCGATTGGTTATTGATGAAAGCCTCGGATTGACGCGGGAGACTGTTGTTTTGTTATTGGCTGTTGAGTAAACTGAGAAATGGTAAAGCAATATTCTTCGCGTGGCTTTCTCTGCTGGTAGAAAAGATTTAGCGTATTCTAGACAAGAGTCGGAGCCTAGCCATGAAACAGTTCGGACGTGTGCAGTAGTAGTTCCGATGAAAATGATAAGTTGCCGGATCTAGCAGTGTTACATACATCAAAAGTGTTGTAAAGTGACGGCATAATTATTCCGATGGGCGTGTAGAAATTTCGTATTTTTTAAGTGAATTTTGTGACGAGAAAAGATACATATTCCACGTGGCGTATTGAGCAGGTCGGTGGCTAAAAGCTGTGACTGCATTAGGTACCGAAGGACCTAATAGTTGGCGAGCATTATCAATCAAAAACAATCAGTATTTTAGTAGCTATTATGTTTTCGGGAAATGTAACACCTTAAACTTTCTAACGTGAGTGAAAGGGATTGTTAGTGACTGTTTTACGACTAGCATGGGCTTGGCAGTGATACTTGTTCGTCTAAGTTTCAGAATATATTAATTGAGGACAAAATTTCCAGCCTTTCATTTCGTGTGAAAATTTTCTCTCGAAACGTAGATTAGTGACTTTAATTGCAGCGTGGTTCACGTCGAAGTACAGTAGGTTTCGCTCGGCTTCCCTACTGATGATATGCTGAGACTATGTTCACAGGTAGGTGCAGGTTCGTCGTAAAGGGACGGAAAGAACCGCGCCGCCACATAACAACCGCCAAACTGGCATGAAGAGTATAACATGCCTCATTATACAACTGTTTAGCATTTCTGTGGAGCCGCAAAACGTAAGTAGACATACTGCCATCTACATTATACACTGAAGCGCCAAAGAAACTGGTATAGCGCGCGTGTTCAAATACAGAAATACACTCCTGGAAATGGAAAAAAGAACACATTGACACCGGTGTGTCACACCCACCATACTTGCTCCGGACACTGAGAGAGGGTTGTACAAGCAATGATCACACGCACGGCACAGCGGACACACCAGGAACCGCGGTGTTGGCCGTCGAATGGCGCTAGCTGCGCAGCATTTGTGCACCGCCGCCGTCAGTGTCAGCCAGTTTGCCGTGGCATACGGAGCTCCATCGCAGTCTTTAATACTGGTAGCATGCCGCGACAGCGTGGACGTAAACCGTATGTGCAGTTGACGGACTTTGAGCGAGGGTGTATAGTGGACATGCGGGAGGCCGGGTGGGCGTACCGCCGAATTGCTCAACACGTGGGGCGTGAGGTCTCCACAGTACATCGATGTTGTCGCCAGTGGTCGGCGGAAGGTGCACGTGCCCGTCGACCTGGGACCGGACCGCAGCGACGCACGGATGCACGCCAAGACCGTAGGATCCTACGCAGTGCCGTAGGGGACCGCACCGCCACTTCCCAGCAAATTAGGGACACTGTTGCTCCTGGGGTATCGCCGAGGACCATTCGCAACCGTCTCCATGAAGCTGGGCTACGGTCCTGCACACCGTTAGGCCGTCTTCCGCTCACGCCCCAACATCGTGCAGCCCGCCTCCAGTGGTGTCGCGACAGGCGTGAATGGAGGGACGAATGGAGACGTGTCGTCTTCAGCGATGAGAGTCGCTTCTGCCTTGGTGCCAATGATGATAGTATGCGTGTTTGGCGCCGTGCAGGTGAGCGCCACAATCAGGACTGCATACGACCGAGGCACACAGGGCCAACACCCGGCATCATGGTGTGGGGAGCGATCTCCTACACTGGCCGTACACCTCTGGTGATCGTCGAGGGGACACTGAATAGTGCACGGTACATCCAAACCGTCATCGAACCCATCGTTCTACCATTCCTAGACCGGCAAGGGAACTTGCTGTTCCAACAGGACAATGCACGTCCGCATGTATCCCGTGCCACCCAACGTGACCTAGAAGGTGTAAGTCAACTACCCTGGCCAGCAAGATCTCCAGATCTGTGCCCCATTGAGCATGTTTGGGACTGGATGAAGCGTCGTCTCACGCGGTCTGCACGTCCAGCACGAACGCTGGTCCAACTGAGTCGCCAGGTGGAAATGGCATGGCAAGCCGTTCCACAGGACTACATCCAGCATCTCTACGATCGTCTCCATGGGAGAATAGCAGCCTGCATTGCTGCGAAAGGTGGATATACACTGTACTAGTGCCGACATTGTGCATGCTCTGTTGCCTGTGTCTATGTGCCTGTGGTTCTGTCAGTGTGATCATGTGATGTATCTGACCCCAGGAATGTGTCAATAAAGTTTCCCCTTCCTGGGACAATGAATTCACGGTGTTCTTATTTCAACTTCCAGGAGTGTATGTAAACGGGCACAATATGGCACTGCGGTCGGAAACGCCTAGAGAAGACAGCAAGTGTCTGGCGCAGTCGTTAGATCGGTTACTGCTGCTACAATGGCAGGTTACCAAGATTTAAGTGAGTCTGAACGTTGAGTTACAGTCGGCGCACGAGCGGTGAAAAACAGTATCTCCGAGGTAGTGGGGATTTTTCCCGTACGACCTTTTCAAGAGTGTACCGTGAATATCAGTAATACGCTAAAACATCAAATCTCCGACGTCGCTGCAGCCTGAAAAAGATCCTACAAGAACGGGACGAACGATGTCTTGAGAATCGTTCAACGTGACAGAAGTGCAACCCTTCCCCCAATTGCTGCAGATTTCAATTCTGGCCCATCAGCAAGTGTCAGAGTGCGAAGCATTCTACGAAACATCATCAATATGGGTTTTCAGAGCCGAAGGCCCAGTCGTGTACCCTTGACGACAGCACAATTCAAGCTGTACGCCTCACCTGGGCCCGTCAATTTTATCGAGCGGATGGACGTGTACGGGTATGGAGACAACCTCATGAATCCGTGGACTCTGCATATCAGCAGGGGTTATTCAAGGTGGTGGGGGCTGTTCATTGGTGTGGCGTCCGCAGCTTGTGGTCTTGCGGTAGCGTTCTCGCTTCCCCCGCACGGGGTCCCGGGTTCGATTCCCGGCGGGGGCAGGGATTTTCTCTGCCTCGTGATGACTGGGTGTTGTGTCATCATCATTTCATCCCTATCGACACGCAAGTCGCCGAAGTGGCGTCAACTCGAAAGACTTGTACCAGGCGAACGGTTTGCCAGACGGCATTTCCATTTCCATTGGTGTGGCACGAGTGCGGCTGGAGTGATATGGGACCTCTGATACGTCTAAATATGACTCGGACATGTGACACGTACGTAAGCATCTTGTCTGATCGCTGCATCCATTCACGACCATTGTGCTTTCCAACGGACTTGGACAATTCCAGCAGGACAATGTGACATCCCACACGTCCAGAATTGCTACTGAGTGGCTCCAAGAAGACTCTTCCGAGTTTAAACACTTCCGTTGGCCACCAAACTCCCCAGACATGAAAATTATTGAGCGTATCTGGAATGCCTTTCAACGTGCTGTTCCGCAGAGATATCCACCCGCTCGTGCTTTTACGGATTTTTGGACGGCCTTGCAGGATTCATGGTGTCAGTTCCCTCCAGCACCACTTCAGACATGTGTCAGTTCCCTCCAGCACCACTTCAGACATTAGTGGACTCCATGCCACGCCCTGTTATGAAACTTCAGCGCGCTTTCGGGGGCCCTACACAAATTAGGCAGGTGTATTACTTTCTTTGGCTGTGCAGTGTATATACCCTATTGGCCATTAAAATTGCCACATCAAGAAGAAATGCAGATGATAAACGGGTATTCATTGGACGAATATATTATACTAGAACTGACATGTGGTTACACTTTCACGCAATTTGGGTGCATAGATCCTGAGAAATCAGTACCCAAAACAACCACCTCTGGCCGTAATAACGGCCGTGATACACCTGGGCAAAGAATCAAACAGAGCTTGGATGGCGTGTACAGGTATAGCTGCCCATGCAGCTTCAACACGACACCACAGTTCATCAAGAGTAGTGACTGGCGTATTGTGACGAGCCAGGTGCTCGGCCACCATTGACCAGACGGTTGCAGTTGGTGAGAGATCTGGAGAATGTGCTGGCCAGGGCAGCACTCGAACATTTTCTGTATCGAGAAAGGCCCGTACATGACCTGCAACATGCTGTCGTGCGTTATCTTGCTGAAATGTAGGGTTTCGCAGGGATAGAATGAAGAGTAGAGCCACGGGACGTAACGCATTTGAAATGTAACGTCCACTGTTCAAAGTGCCATCAATGCGAACAAGAGGTGGCCGAGAAGTGTAACCAATGGCACCCCATACTGTCACGCCGGGTGATACGCCAATATGGTGATGACGAATACACGCTTCCAATGTGTGTTCACCGTGATGTCGCTAAACACAGATGCGACCATCATGATGCTGTAAACAGAACCTGGATTCATCCGAAAAAATGACGTTTTGCCATTCGTGCACCCAGGTTCGTCGTTGAGTACACCATCGCAGGCGCTCCTGTCTGTGATGCAGCATCAAGGGTAACCGCAGCCACGGTCCCCGAGCTGATAGTCCATGCTGCTGCAAACGTCGTCGAACTGTTCGTGCAGATGTTTGTTGTCTTGCAAACATCCCCATCTGTTGACTCAGGGATCGACACGTGGCTGCACGATCCGTTTCAGCCATGCAGATAAGATGCCTCTCATCTCTACTGCTAGTGATACGAAGCCGTTGGGATCCAGCACGGCCTTCCGTATTACCTCCCTGAACCCGCCGATTCCATATTATGCTAAAAGTCATTGGGTCTCGACCAACGCAAGCAGCAATGTCGCGATACGATAAACCGGAATCGCGATAGGCTACAATCCGACCTTTATCAAAGTCGGGAACGTGATGGTACGCATTTCTCCTCCTTACACGAGGCATCACAACAACGTTTCACCAGACATCGCCGATCAACTGCTGTTTGTGTATGAGAAATCGGTTGGAAACTTTCCTCATGTCAGCACGTTGTAGGTGTCGCCACCGGCGCCAACGTTGTGTCAATGCTCTGAAGAGCTAATCATTTGGATACCATAGCGTCTTCTTCCTGTCGGTTAAATTTTGCGTCTGTAGCACGTCATCTTCGTGGTGTAGCAATTTTAATGGCCATTAGTGTATATATTGAACGATTACAGAGCTGATTTCTTTTTCAAAAATAGCATTTGAACGCTGATTGATCTTGAGAAGCTCGTATTATCTCTCGTGTAAGACGGTGGAACTTCCACCAGCACATGTTGGAATTCTGTGGCGTCAGGATCTTACTGTAGCTGCCCGGGTTGACCAAGGCCACTTCGAGTCATTCAGCCGAGTTGTGGTGTGAAGAAGTCCGGTGCTACGCCAAGGCGTCAGTAACACAGTGATATCTTGAATGATATTTTATTGTCAGGATAAATACACACAGTAATGTAGCTTCCTCGTAGCATCGTGCAACACGCAATTGGGAGAAACGCTCACGTGCTCCGCTAGTGAGTCGTGGTGAGTGGTGACTGTAGGTCAGAGGGCGGTAGCGGCGTGGTGTATGGGCTGAAGGGGGCATATCACTAGACGTTGTCCATTACCGGACGTGTTGACAGCACAGAGCGGCTCTAGACTTCAGCACTCTCGTAGACGGCCCGTCATGTGCTTAGTTGAGTGTAGCCGTCTGTGTAGTCCAGGGCGACGGTTGAAATGTAGTACAGGCCCTGGTCTCCAACCGTGGAATGAGCAAGGCTGCAGAAGATGCTCACGGGATGAGCAGGGGGCTGTATGAACACACCATGCCGGCACTGTGTGCGGATGCCAGCTTGCAGATCACCCACGAATCACCTTCAGTACGAAGAGGGTTGGTGGTACGTCAGTCTCCTCATCTGCAACGTCCATGTAGGTTGCTCTGGCAGATCACAGATGTGGCTTGCATCGGGATGGCTACTTCTTGCCTTCGATGTCAGCAAGCAGGTAGCAGGAGGCCATCATCGAAGAGCTTGTTGTGGTTTCACATAAAGTAAATAGACCATCGTTTCGTCTGGTACTGGTGACAAGAGCAGAAATGCGGCATGAATGAATGTGAGTGTGAGCTCCAAATGGTTCAAATGGCTCTAAGCACTATGGGACTCAACTTCTGAGGTCATTAGTCCCCTAGAACTTAGAACTACTTAAACCTAACTAACCTAAGGACATCACACACATCCATACCCGAGAACTACTTAAACCTAACTAACCTAAGGACATCACACACATCCAATACCCGAGGCAGGATTTGAACCTGCGACCGTAGCAGTTGCGCGGTTCCGGACTGAGCGCTTAGAACCGCTAGGAGCTCCAAAGGCCTGGTTATTTAAGCAGCAGAGCTCACACATGTGACACAGTTTTTCTAGCTGGATGAGCGAAATTATCTGATTTGCTGGACTCGTCAGCGTTCCATGCCTCGCTGTGGTAGTTCAGTAACTATCCCGTGTTGTCGATTTTGGGTTTTTCTGCAACATTTGGCGCTCTGGTGCTTGGAAGTATGGAGAGTTACTTCATACTGCCCTGTTCTGATGTATTGCACTGTTTGTTCTTTTGCTGTCCCGCTCAGAGGTTGTTTGTCAATGCTCGACTAGTGCCTTGCCTTCTGCTGCACTGACACACCAATTAGTACAACAGCTCCGACATGGCCTGCTTGGCTCTGAATTCGCTGGGTAGAAAGTTCAAAAAATTAGGCATGCACACTGTATTTATTCTGAAGTACAACAGTACCATCTCGAGATTATACTTTTCTTCATTCCACCATATTGCTTCTCGCACTGGTCAGTATCTCAGCATTGTCATGCGAATATGGAATCGATGAATTCAGAAGGGCCACACTTAAGGTCATGGCGGATTTCAACAGTCCCACATGGGCGGTGCAAAGACATGTGGAGCGCCATGTCTGTCAGCATAATGACGACTCTTGCGGCTTCACTTGACGAGAGAGGCGCCGATAGTGGTGTGTCCGATATTTGACACAGGAGTAGCACCACCTCTTGCTTCCAGAGGAGTCCAGCTTGTACGTACAGCATCAAGATTGACATAGCCATCTATGCAAGATCTGGGGAGAACGAAATGTTACCAGATTGCATTCATCATCATCAAAACACCCTAGCTCCTGGTGTCAGATAACTGACACAAATAACTACGCACTTGAAACTATTTCTTGAGAATTAACATGAACAAAGCTTAAATTGATTGGTATTCATTATTCCCTTAAAGTTTTTCCAGGGAATGTACGGTAAGATTTGTTTTATTGTGGTTATTCTTTAGTTATAATTTTCAATACACAGTCTCTCAGGACATCGGTTTTACTCGTCGTGGAAGGTATTGACAGACTAATGCAAGTCCAAATATTGAAAAGAAATGGATACTTTTAACAGATGCACTTATCGTACCCGACCAGTACTTGTACAGGAGCGCGACAGACCTTTCAGAGGATTGGATCTAAACTCTTAACTTCAGCTAGTAACTGATCAACAATCAGAACGGAAATAACCCGGATGTCGCTCCCTCGCAGTATAGCATCAGTGCCTTTCTGACGATAAACTATAACACATATCCGTATAAATTTCCCACAGAAAATACTACCAGTACTATCCCATAGCCCACAGACTAAAGAAACTTTCTTGAACAATCATTAAACATAACCGTAAACAAATTAATCCGAAATAACTAATTTGGAGCACAAAATTTATTACCGGGTACCCTGTGGCATCGATACAAGTAAAAACGATTTCCAATATTGGTTTCCCCTCTTCTCTCGTGTCTTTCATATTTAATTTTATACTGCCAACAGTATATCTCCTTATGTCATCGTCTACATGGTATTTGCCTAATTTTTTGCTATTACTTAGATCCTTATGAACTACGGTAGCCGGGCGTGCAATAATCCGTTCATTGTTACTCTCAATCTGACCATTTACATCCTGGCTAAACAAATTTATCACCATTTCCTGGGATTCGTTAAGTTTGTCCAATTCCACAGGAAGTGACCATATCCTACTAAGTGCACCATCCACCGACGATACTTTATTATTAACCGTTTCATATTTATTATTTAAAATAAGAATTTCATTTCGTAATTCTTCCTGACTATCTCTGATCTTCTTTAAATCAGGTCTCAAATTCTCCCTATCAAGTTTAGCTTCGTGTTGTCCCTTTAGACCCGCTTCTATCTTATCATTAAGCTTATTTACATTAACATTAGACTCGTTCTATTGGTCTCTAGTTTACTTGCTAGTCGCTTCATATCAGCCTTTAGCTGCCTCATATTATCATTAAACTTTTCCATTGTACCATTAGTCTAGTTCTTACTTACTTCATATTATAATTAAGCTTCTTCAGACTATCCCTTATTCCCTTTATAGTGTCTGCACAAATTTTTAGTCACCATCCATTGCAAATAATAACTAGTTATGTTAGTTCTATTTTGGAAGTACGTCACTGGAATTCACATGCCTAAAACAACCAGTGGGCGAAAACTTCTGAATTGGAAATGACGTCTATCCATATCACAACGTAAGCAATTTTACGAGGATGTTGAAATTCTCTCGATAAAGCCCACACTACGTACCACTACGAAGATGTTGTGTACTACAGAATTCCCGTACGTACTATTTGTGGTTTGAGAAACTAATGGTAGCTACCGAAAGCGTCTGACTATCAACATATCTACAATGTTCGTGCAAATAACTTTCACCAAAGAAAATGCTATGCACTATAGAAAAACAGATGCTCGGCCTAACTCACAGCCACAAATTAAATCTAAGGAACGGCATGAAAGAAATTTTCAACTCTTTTATAAGATAAATACGCGCTGTCGTGTTCAATAGTACCGTATAAATATCTTTCCAGTTCAAAACCACAACCAAACTGTGTAGAACCAGCAGTGTGCTAGTTTGCACTTTTAAGTAATATTTATTTCAACTCGCACTTTTAGAGGTATAACCTTCTCTCTTGTTTAGTTGATTATATTAACCAGAGATAACTTCTGTACGTAGCACTATTGTTGCGCAACTTGAATACCAACGTGTTAATTCGTTTTAAAATTCTCAGTTTCACAGTCATAAATAAATTCTCTTTCTTTCAAGAATTAATAATCTTTCCTTTGAATAAAATCCTGGAGATGATTTCTCTCCTTCTTTAACTTAAGAAATGTTAAATAAGTTCTCTCTTTGGAAATTAACAAATCTGAACATACATTCCTGTTTCTTTGGGAATTAATGCCCAGCTTTTTATAACGATGCAGACTTTTCTTTATTTAATCTTTAACTTCCTTTCACCACTATACTTTACGATATTTGCAAATTATTAGTTTTCTATCAAACTGTTTGTCACCGCCACTTTTAAGCTGCTCGGACTTTAAAATAGACACAAAATTAATCCCACTTCCGGCGTTGACTTTCCGCGGACCCAACGGTATTGAAATTATTTAAACCACAGCATTCGCACGACAGAAGAGACAATTGGCGTGTGCTCAGTAGCAATGGTTCTTACTACTTCGTTTAGGGTTCTACAGGAAAAGATACTAAACTCGCGGCCGTGCGTGCTGATTTCCTACTAACTTAGACTGGTTCTCAATACACTAAGTTATACTGGTTCTCACTATATCACATACAAACGTAGGACGTCCGTTCTCCCAATTTCAAAGATAACACAGTCCGTGTATCTATGGAGAGATTTCTAAATATTAACTAAAATACAGCGACGCTCACACTGAAGTCGCAAAATAAGTCCTAACACAATACGGCAAAGTCACTATTTCCTAAGTGCTTGTTTTCACCTTCAAATCCGCTAATACAACAACGCAGAGGCACTATTTCCTTAATGTGTGATTTCTCCACCTTCAAATTCAAATAAAGACATTCACGTGATAACGCCACGTTTCTCCCACAACAAAACGTAAAATTTTTTATCTAACCGAGACAGGGATCGCCTACAAACGGGTGGCTTTCAAGCTACACTTTGTCCAGTAAGGTTTTGGCATTAAATCACCAACAACGAGAAACAGTTTTAAACTAATACATACCGTAGCCACTACTGCTACCACACACTACATTCTAAGTTCCCACACAAATCATTCACTTGACGCTTTTCGCGCCACAAAGTGAGATGAAAATTATCACGGATTGGTGTAAATTCTTTCAAACAAATCGGTAACAGTCTCACAGCATTCTCCTGAACGACAGCAGTGTTCGACTCACTCACGAGTCTAAGCCCCACTGATCTTAGTCCGGCTACCAATCAACAACGACTAACTCAATATCTCGTGGAACGAACCAAGAACCATTTACGATGGACGAACATTGCACGCAAATTCTCCCTTTCAACAGTACAGTAGTTGGTTTTTCTTGGCGGCTGTCGAAGTCTTGCGGTGGCCAGCTGCACCGTAGATGTTATCTTTGCCGCAAACCGCAACTATGCAGTCATCCGTGCGTAGTAAACACCCTGACGTTAACGGGATTCTGCTACTCAGACATTTTCAGGCGACGATCTCTACAACAATTTACAAAAATACATACGAGGGCTATCCACAAAGTACATTACGTTTTGGAATTAAAAATAAATAAAGTATTGGAATTTTTTTATTACATACAGATGAAAGCCACACTTAAATACTACTTTTCTACATAGTTGCCATTTAAATTAAGGCACTTATCGTAGCGATGGACGAGCTTGGAAATTCCTTCGTCGTAAAATTCGGCCGCCTGCGCCTCCAACCACGTGGTTACCTCTCCTTGAAGCTGTGGGTCGTCATCAAAACGCTGCATAGCCAACCACTTCTTCATTGCTGGGAATAAATGGAAGTCGCTCGGTGCCAGGTCGGGACAGTACGGCGGATGGGGGAACAACTCCCACTTATAAGATTCGAGAACTTCACGAGTGGCATTTGCCGTGTGGGCCCGGGCGTTGTCGTGAATCAGCAAGATCTTTGAGCCCAACTTTCCCCTGCGCTTGTTTTGTATTGCTCTTCTGAGGTTGTGCAGAGTTTGGCAATACCTTTGAGAGTTTATTGTAGTGCCTCTTTCCAGGAAATCCACAAAAATCACACCTTTTCTGTCCCAAAAGAGGTAACCACGTGGTTGAAGGCGCAGGCGGCCAAATTTTATGACGAAGGAATTTCCAAGCTCGTCCGTCGATACGATAGGTGCCTTAATTTAAATGGCAACTATGTAGGAAAGTAGTATTTAAGTGTGGCTTTCATCTGTATATAATAAAAAAATTGCCAATACTTTATTTATTTTTAATTCCAAAACGTAATGTACTTTGTGGATAGCCCTCGTATAAAAACACTTTCCAGACAATTAATTAAACCTCGTGTTTTTCATAATAGCAAATTTTGAAAATAAGATGAGGTGACACCTACTAGTAACACCGATTTAACGCAACACGAATTTTTGCACATTACAGTACCCATGTGTGGAGGTTCTGGGGAGAATGAGATGTTACCAGATTGCAATCACGATCATCATAACTGCCTGGTACCTGGTGCAATGATATGAGGTGCCATTAGGTACACAACAGGATCATCTCTAGTTCGCATAGGGGGTAATTTAGACAGAAGCCGGTATAATAGTATCTCTGTCGTATTTACTCCAACACCTGTGTTCTATGTTAGGTGTCTGCGTGACGTTTTCAACAAGATCGCTTCTCGCGTGGACGTTCCTAACCTACCTTGATACGAAGGATGCTCCACTGTTGCCCTAGCCAGCTGGTTCTCCATATAATAACATCTGGTCAGGGGCTGTCTAGAGATCAGCACAACACCACTCGCCAGCCACAACTTCTGATATGCTCCAGAACATACACCGCCTGGCTATAAAAGGAGAAACTCCAGAATGGGAGGAGGAAACGAAATCAATGATTGTGAAGGTATGTGATGTTATTTTAGCCATTAAAAATTCGAGTCAAATGCACAAATAACTTGGCAGTATGAGTCCACTTATCCGCATGACGTTGCACCCCCTATGGCTTTAATGAATGCGGTCATTCGGTTGGGAGGTTGGGCGGGGTGTGATGAAGCCACTGTATCCTCTCGTGAGGCAACATGGCCCACAACCATTCTGACTGGTCCTTTATGTCCTGTTTGCTGCCACTGGTGAGAATTTGACGTCCGAGCTGAACCCACGCGTGTTCTATCAGGAACTGGTCTGAGGATCTTGCTGGCCTTGGGAGTACGTCAACATCACGCAGGCAGTTCATAGAGACGTGTGATTTGTGTAGACGAGATTATCCTGTTGCAAAATAGCACCGCGATACTGTCGTGTGAGAGGTTACTCGTGAGGACGAATGATCTCCGTGACCTAACCTTGTACTATTAGAGTTCTCTCAGTCACTACCAGCCATGACATGAAGTCATACGTGATGGCCCCCAAACCATGACTCTTGCGCCTCTCCAAAACATTGGAACAAGGGGACCTACTCCCAGCTCGCCACCATAATCACCAACGATGGTAAATGCTCATCCAGGGCTGTGCGGAACAGCGATTCGTTGTTGAACACAATGCGATGCCACTCGTCAGCAGTCCATACTTCCAAGTCACGGTGTCAATCCAAATGCAGCTGTCTGTGTTAGGATTTAAATGGCAGCATCGATTATGACGGCAGTTCTGTAGTTAAGCCGACCGATGCTGCAGGATGACGCAGGATGTTGCAGTGAGTTCATCACTTATTCTCGGATGGAAGGTATAAATGTGTAGGGTTTACGATGTGCTTGGTGCACAATACAGCGCTCCTCCCTTCAGATGGTCAGATGTGGTCGCCAGAAAACTTGACGAGAACGATACCTGCCCTTACCTTCCCAAGGAATGAGACATCCGGTCACAGTTAAATCGTAATGCCCCATAAATAGGGATGCTGCACGATTGACCGGCGATCCAAATTGAGCCTCACAATGAGTCCCTTTCAATATCAGGTGCTGACACCGCTGTCTCATTCGATTACATGGCATCTCTGTGCCCTTACGAGTAATCATTCTACTTCTGATACTGCTCCCGCGTCTTATATGCCCCACCAGGTCTCGTAACTGTAGTCATTTATATACCCACCGACGGTGTGTAATTGTGTGAAGTCACTTTAATATCCGATCACGTCTTTTTATTGCTTAATTTTTTTGGCCAGGCAGCGTAATTGCAACAGCATGGAGTGATGTACCCATATCTCTTATCCAAGCTCAGTTCGATTCCATGCCCAGCTGGGTTAGAGCCGTTGTTGCTGCTATTGTGGCAACTCTACATCTACGTGATTACTCTGCTATTTACGATAAAGAGCCTGGCAGAGGGTTCAATAAACCACCTTCAAGCTGTCTCTCTACCGTTCCACTCTCGAACGGCA
Organism: Schistocerca gregaria; assembly: GCF_023897955.1. NCBI lineage: Eukaryota > Metazoa > Arthropoda > Insecta > Orthoptera > Acrididae > Schistocerca > Schistocerca gregaria. The sequence continues at coordinate 932,486,484 of NC_064921.1, forward strand.
CGCGGGAAAAACGAGCACTTAAATTTTTTCTGTGTGAGCTCTGATTTCTCTTATTTTATCGTGATGATCATTTCTCCCTATGTAGGTGGGTAGCAACAGAATGTTTTCGCAATAGGGGGAGAAAACTGGTAACTGAAATTTCATGAGAAGATCCCGTCACAACGAAAAACGCCCTTGTTTTAACGATTGCCACTCCAATTCACGTATCATGTCTGTGACACTATCTCCCCTATTTTGCGATTATACAAAACGAACTGCCCTTCTCTGTTTACTAGACTTTGCACACTGTATATCCTCAAATCACCTACATACTTGATCATGTATTCTTCCTACCATACTTTCTACACACAAAAATTTATACTTCTTTATGTGCATTACGTCCTTGTGTTGTAATTGTAATGTTCAGCAGTGTTTTTGAACGTTCCAGCAGCTATACATGAGTTCACTTCTAAAGCTCTATTTTTTTCTCTGCAGGATTCTTTCATTCACTCTTGCTTGCTTTCCTCCCAAGGATATCCTTCATGTTGTTCTTGCTGTCTCGTATGACAGATAATCCCGCTATTTCTGCTCTGATACTCTCTGATTTTTGTATCTTCTTCCCTGGTCCCACGCTTACCTAGACCCTAGTGTAGTTATCAATAGGACTTGGGTCTTTTAGTTTTTCTCGTCAGTCAATGGTTACCTGCAACCCTTTCTGGTTTCATTCTTTTAATGTGTCCATAGAAAGCCAGCTTTGTTTTCTTTATTGTCGTTGAGATCTTCTCGAGCTTATCCATAAAACTTCTTCGTCTGCTCTCAAAAAATAAAAAACTAATCTGCTGTTGCATTATTTCGGCTGTGAGGATCTTCTTTAGAAATTTCCTTTCAGTTTTTCTTCTGTTTCTGACATTTCTTTTCTGCATGGCGTGATAAGATAGGGATGTCGATTTTTGAACGTCCTGGCATAGTCTTTCTGAAGCTTTCTTTGACTGCTGCAGTCTCATTGATACTAGGACTGAGAATCTAAATCATGTGCTTGGACTTCTGTGTTCTTCTGATGTCATCATACTGTTTTATATATTTAAAATTTTTATTTGTTTTAACGAATTTAACTTTTATGATGAGGCAAAGTTTACTAAGGAAATGACCTACAGTTGATTTATTTTCAAATTTTGTTTCGACAGTTCGACAATCGGGGTAACTGCTGCGAGTGGCATAGTCGCAAAGCGATGGGAGTCCAAAGTTGGCTCCCAGAGAGACACGACGCGCAAGCCGCAGGTAGGCTGTAGGGGGAGTCAGAGGGAGACACCGAACATCCTGACGTCAGCAACCGGCCTCTACGCAGCGGATTCAGAGAAAGCGTTCTCGCACACATGTTGCTGGACGTTCCAAAAGTTGTCACCTCCGCAGTCCTGCTACAAATCATAGGTAGCTGTCGTCAACTTGTATGTGCTCGACGTTCGAATTTCACATGGTGTTCTACAAGCCTGAAACAACAGATAAGCAGTGAGAACTTCGTGTAACTAATTACAAAAAAGGGAAGAGCTAATTTAAAAATTTTAATTTGGTGTTGATATGGCCTGTTGGGCCTGTTGATTGGAACGGGTGGTTCGCGATGCCCTGAAGTGCACAGGTTTCAGCGAACTGCAGGTGGTGTCTTGTTGGTACTTGTGTGTCGCTTTGGATGAGAAGTGATTATCTCTTGTTTCGGCCGGCTAGCTGAAGTAGTAAGGACTGCCGGTCTTGCTTGTGAGATGAAGGCGGAGCTCGCCATTTGTAGCGTCGTCGGCAGAACCGACAGTGGTCCCATTGTACAGAGCTGAGTATGAGGGTCTGAATCAGAGGTTCAGACGGTTCTGCGACCTTTTAGGTTGCACATTCCTCGACTTGGGCCATTAGGTTCAGAAGTCCACTATGTGCAGGAAGCGGCTACATGGGAAGCGGGGCTGTGTGAAGGGGACTGGGAGATTTTTTTGGGCTAGAAGTTATCGAGAAAGTGCAGAAAGGGTCCAGGACAAACACAGAAAGTGGGTAGACAAAGGAACAATCAATAATGTAGTTGCAAACTGTCGTAGCTATGTTGGAAAAGAAACAGAGCTCCAAGAGCTACTAGAAAGAACTGAATCTCAAATCGTTACTAAAGTTCAGCCGAAATTTTTAAGAAGGAACTAACCGTGTTCAGAAAGGATAGGTTATATACAGTTGGTGTTGGAGTGTCCATTGCAGTCAGTAGTAGACTACCTTGTAGTTAAATTGAACAACTTGAAAACTGGAATAAATTATAAATTGATGCATTTTACCGACCCTCTGACTCAGATGAAACAAATGCTGAAGAGTTCCAAGAAAACTTTAGTGTCATTTCAAATAAGTATTCCGCTCAGACAATTATAGTTGGTGGTGACTTGAATCTACCCTCGATATGTTAGCGAAAATACATGTTTAAAGTCGGTATTGGGCGTAAAACGTCGTCCGAAGTCGTACTGAATGCCTTTTCAGAAAATTATTTTGAAAAACTAGTTCAGGAGACCAGTGGGAGAGTAGAAGGTTGCGAAAGCATACTTGACCTCTTAGCAACAAATAATAATGACCAAATAAGGGCGTCATGACAGATACGGGGATTAGTGACCACAAGTCTGTTGTAACTCGAGTGAATACTGTAACATCCAACCCACCAAAAATGTACGCAAAACTCATCTTTTATTTTTTTTTTAAAAAAAAGCAGAAAAAAATTAGCTTGACACCTACTTAAGACACAGTCATCACTGCTTTCAATCTCAATATGTAAGAGTAAACTAGATGAGCTTTAAATTCAGATAAGTAGTTGGGTTGGGGTTGTTTGGGGGAAGAGACCAAACTGCGAGGTCATCGGTCTCATCGGATTAGGGAAGGACGGGGGAAAAGCTGGCCGTGCCCTTTCAAAGGAACCATCCCGGCATTTGCCTGGAGCGATTTAGGGAAATCACGGAAAACCTAAATCAGGATGGCCGGAAGCGGGATAAAACCGTCGTCCTCCCGAATGCGAGTCCAGTGTGCTAACCACTGCGCCACCTCGCTCGGTCAGAGAAGTAGTATCGATGGCCACTGAGAGATATATACCACATAAATTAATAAGAGACGGTACTGAGCTTCTTTGATACACAAAACAGGTCAGAACACTATTCCCGAAGCAACGAAAAATGCATTTAAAATTAGAAACAACGCCAAATCTCCAAGATTCGCGAAGTTTTACAGAAGCTCGAAATTTAGCGCGAACTTAAATGAGAGATGTTTGTAATGGTTTCCGCAACTAAACTCTGGCAGATAACGCAAAGAGATTCTGATCGTATGTAAAGCACACCAGTGGCAAGACGCAATCAATACCTTCACTGCGTGATAATAATGGTGATGTTACTGATGACAGCAGCGCTAAAGCAGAGTTACCAAAAACGTTTTTCCGAAATTCTTTCACAAAAGAAGACGAAATGAATATCCCAAAATTCGAATCAAGAACAACTGTCAGCGTGAGTAACTTACAAGGAGATATCCTCGGTGTAGCGAAGCAGCTTAAAACAAGACAAGTCTTGCTGATATACATAAACTGTTTAGGAGACAATCCGAGCAGTCCTTTTAGATTGTTCGCAGATGATGCCGTCATTTACCGGCATGTAAAGTCGTCAGATAATCAAAACGAATTGCAAAACGTTGTAGACAAGATACATCTATGGTGCAAAAAGTGCCAATTGGCTCTAGATCATGAAAAGTGTGAAGTTATCCACATGTGGACTAAAAAGACTCTTCAGAATTTCAGCTACACGATAAATGACACAAATCAAAAGGGTGCAATATCAACGTGTCGGGAAGAACAGACGCTACATACACATAATTCAGGCGGAGACGGCTAATGATCTCTTCACTGTAGATGCAAACCACTTTCGAAATCTTACGAGAAACGGCGAAATGACGCGGGTAAGGAGAATAAAGGGCAAGGGGCAATTGCGATGACCACTGTGTCCGGATGCTTAGTGGCCAGAGGATTTTCTTAGGAAGCGCATGGCCCGGGTTCGAATCCCAGTCCGGCAAAAATGTTCATCTTTCCTCATCGATTTAAATCAGTGCCCACTCGCAGCCAATCTCTGTAATTCCTTTTTGTCTTAAAAGGCGTTTTCCGCTGCGGCCTTCTCATGAATTTTCAATCACAATCTTTCGCCTCGGAGTGTGAAAATATTTTGTTGGCGCCCACCTACAAAGGGAGAAATTACCATCATTATAAAATAAGAGAAATCAGAGCTCGCACGGGAAAATGTAAAAAAGTAGCTTAAAAGTGGTTCGATGAACAACCTGCCATGCACTTAACTGTGAATTCCACAGTAATCATGCAGATGTAGAAAGTATCTATCAGATTTCAGAAGTCGAACTGGGAGGTTTTCCAATGTCCACATCAGCCATAACAGCAAAATCATAATAAATGTTTGCTGCATTACTTTCTGGACGAACAATATTTTAACAGCTGAAATTGCTAAAATTCAAGTACTTGTAATTGGACAAACTGTGTGTATAATCACAGAAAACAGCAATATTTATACATAGTAAATACATATTCCCTCCCTCCCCCACACCGTTCCCCTACCCCCATGAACCAAAGACATGCCTAGATGGCGTGGCTGGTGTGCCTGATACAGGTAACAATGGAGATGAGTGTGCGGAGAAGACAGGCAAACATGTGGTACCTAAAGAGGGGCAGCAGATTTGTCAGTAGGTGCAGGGGCTACAGATTGGATGATTGACCGATCTGGCCTTGCTGCATAACTGAGTGTGCCCTTGCCGGGTTCATCGAGCGTTCACGGATATCGACAGCATCTGGGCGGTTCCATCATTCCGGTACGATTTCAGATCGACACACAGCAGGGTGGGCCAAATAAATGTGGCCCGGAGAACAGAGTTCCAGAATACGCTCTGATTCGCCCATCGCCTGCTGACGTCAGACGGGAATTTCCAGAGCAAACTGACGAGGAAGATGTGCGTTGATTGTCCGTGTGTGTGGGACATTCTATGGTGATGTTCTGCTATTCAAAGCAATGACATAACATAATACTATTAGAAAAGGTGATTGCAATGAAGATACGACGCTACTGGAGGAATCACTAGCTAATGAAAAGAAATGGAGGGAATCCTAGCTGCAGGTTCAATCACTAATTCAAAAGCTATCCACCAAATGTCTTAGTTACTCCAGTGGTTGACTGAACAATAAATGAAAACGTTACTAACACTGGAACCGGAATTAACGGTACTGTGGCAACGGTGCGTCCGCTTTGTAAACATCAACGCCTACCTATCACCGATGCTGATGCTATTTTTATCAATCCGCTTTGGCGGTAACACGACCGTGGGTCGTCGCATATAAAGAAGTAGAATCTCGCTTGTCAGGTCTCCGACACCGTAAAGTCACATCCAAAGCCTGAATTCAGAGTCTTCGACGTCTAAAACCAGCGACCTTGCAACTCCCACATCCAAACCAAGACCGTCCGCTTTCACGTGTCCCTTCTCCTGGCCCTGCTGGTTGCGCCGTCCCAGCCGCAACCGCCACTCCGAAAAGGAAATACAGTACCAACCTGACTACAGCAGACGTTGAGTGTGACCATCGTCCATCTCTTAGAATTTTTGGGCCCTGCTCAGCAAGTTGCTGAAGGCGCATCGAAGCTGGACTACTGGATTTGCTGCAATCTTATCCGAAATGTTCTGCTGCAGTTCTTGAAGACTATGAGGATTGTTGCGATACACTTTACACTTGAGGACTCCCCACACAAAGTAACTGCACGCTAACAGATAAAGTGACCTGGGCGGCCAGCTAGGGCCGTGACCAGATTGACCTCTAATAGCAACTTTGCCAGGCGCGAAGATCGTGTAAATGTGCTCCAGGGTTCAGCCGGCTGTACGGGCAATTGCTCCAGACTGTTAGAAGTAACTGTATGTCTTTTCCTACTGCGTTAATGCTGCCAAAAATGATTTCAAAATGTTGGGAATGCAACGGGTCGAAGACATCGTCTGAGGAAGGAAGATGGGACCAATACGTGGCGTACAGACACTGCACACCAAACCTCCATCTTCTGATCATGCAATATGATTTGTGGAAGTTGTGCGGATTCTCCGTTGCCCAGAACCTGTGATTTTGCAAGTTCACACAACCACTCAGGTGAAAACAAGCTTCATCGGTCATAAAGAAGTGATCCATGTCCAAGCCGTTCGTTGCTATCTCTGTGAAAAACCAGTCAAAACCTGCAGGTGCTGAGGAGCATCTGCTGGTTTTAATGCGTATGCATGTGCAGGTCCTGGTGGAGTGTTCGTCCGTATAGTCGAATAGTCGATGTGATACACGAGTCTCTTGCGACAAGTGTCGGGTTAATTTAGTAGGACTTTGAATCATTTTGTGCTAACTCCAGCCACATTTTCTGGTGTGAGGGCATATTTCGGAACGTTTTTTGACTCGTTCAAGGCAACGGCCTTGCAGCAGTGGATACACCGGTTCCCGTGAGATCACCGAAGTTAAGCGCTGTCGGATGTGGTCGGCACTTGGATGGGTGACCATCCAGGCCGCCATGCGCTGTTGCCATTTTTCGGGGTGCACTCAGCCTCGTGATGCCAATTGAGGAGCTACTCGACCGAATAGTAGCGGCTCCGGTTAAGAATGCCATCATAACGACCGGGAGAGCGGTGTGGTGACCCCCACGCCTCTCCTGTCCGCATACTCCGCTGAGGATGACACGGCGGTCGGATGGTCCCGGTAGCCTGACGACGGAATGCTTTTTGACTTGTTCAAAACAGGTCTTGTCTGAGGCCATTTTCGGACTGAAGGTTGCTTGATACTCCTTGCTGGTACTGTTGTTGTTGTTGTCTTCAGTCCTGGGACTGGTTTGATGCAGCTCTCCATGCTACTCTATCCTGTGCAAGCTGCTTCATCTCCCAGTACCTACTGCAACCTACATCCTTCTGAATCTGCTTAGTGTACTCATCTCTCGGTCTCCCTCTACGATTTTTACCCTCCACGCTGCCCTCCAATGCTAAATTTGTGATTCCTTGATGCCTCAAAACATGTCCTACCAACCGATCCCTTCTTCTAGTCAAGTTGTGCCACAAACTCCTCTTCTCCCTAATCCTATTCAATACCTCCTCATTAGTTACGTGATCTATCCACCTTATCTTCAGTATTCTTCTGTAGCACCACATTTCGAAAGCTTCTATTCTCTTCTTGTCCAAACTAGTTATCGTCCATGTTTCACTTCCATACATGGCTACACTCCAAACAAATACTTTCAGAAACGACTTCCTGATACATAAATCTATATTCGATGTTAACAAATTTCTCTTCTTCAGAAACGCTTTCCTTGCCATTGCCAGTCTACATTTTATATCCTCTCTACTTCGACCATCATCAGTTATTTTACTTCCTAAATAGCAAAACTCCTTTACTACTTTAAGTGTCTCATTTCCTAATCTAATTCCCTCAGCATCACCCGATTTAATTTGACTACATTCCATTATCCTCGTTTTGCTTTTGTTAATGTTCATCTTATATCCTCCTTTCAAGACACTGTCCATTCCGTTCAACTGCTCTTCCAAGTCCTTTGCCGTCTCTGACAGAATTACAATGTCATCGGCGAACCTCAAAGTTTTTACTTCGTCTCCATGAATTTTAATACCTACTCCAAATTTTTCTTTTGTTTCCTTTACTGCTTGCTCAATATACAGATTGAATAACATCGGGGAGAGGCTACAACCCTGTCTCACTCCTTTCCCAACCACTGCTTCTCTTTCATGCCCCTCGACTCTTATTACTGCCATCTGGTTTCTGTACAAATTATAAATAGCCTTTCGCTCCCTGTATTTTACCCCTGCCACCTTTAGAATTTGAAAAAGAGTATTCCAGTCAACATTGTCAAAAGCTTTCTCTAAGTCTACAAATGCTAGAAACGTAGGTTTGCCTTTTCTTAATCTTTCTTCTAAGATAAGTCGTAAGGTCAGTATTGCCTCACGTGTTCCAACATTTCGACGGAATCCAAACTGATCCTCCCCGAGGTCTGCATCTACCAGTTTTTCCATTCGTCTGTAAAGAATTCGCGTTAGTATTTTGCAGCCGTGGCTTATTAAACTGATAGTTCGGTAATTTTCACATCTGTCAGCACCTGCTTTCTTTGGGATTGGAATTATTATATTCTTCTTGAAGTCTGAGGGTATTTCGCCTGTCTCATACATCTTGCTCACCAGCTGGTAGAGTTTTGTCATGACTGGCTCTCCCAAGGCCGTCAGTAGTTCTAATGGAATGTTGTCTACTCCGGGGGCCTTGTTTCGACTCAGGTCTTTCAGTGCTCTGTCAAACTCTTCACGCAGTATCGTATCTCCCATTTCGTCTTCATCTACATCCTCTTCTATTTCCAGAATATTGTCCTCAAGTACATCGCCCTTGTATAAACCTTCTATATACTCCTTCCACCTTTCTGCCTTCCCTTCTTTGCTTAGAACTGGGCTGCCATCTGAGCTCTTGATATTCATACACGTGGTTCTCTTCTCTCCAAAGGTCTCTTTAATTTTCCTGTAGGCAGTATCTATCTTACCCCTAGTGAGATAAGCTTCTACATCCTTACATTTGTCCTCTAGCCATCCCTGTTTAGCCATTTTGCACTTCCTGTCGATCTTATTTTTGAGACGTTTGTATTCCTTTTTGCCTGCTTCATTTACAGCATTTTTATATTTTCTCCTTTCATCAATTAAATTCAATATTTCTTCTGTTACCCAAGGATTTCTAGCAGCCCTCGTCTTTGTACCTACTTTATCCTCTGCTGCCTTCACTACTACATCCCTCAGAGCTACCCATTCTTCTTCTACTGTATTTCTTTCCCCTACTCCTGTCAATTGTTCCCTTATGCTCTCTCTGAAACTCTGTACAACCTCTGGTTCTTTCAGTTTATCCAGGTCCCATCTCCTTAATTTCCCACATTTTTGCAGTTTCTTCAGTTTTAATCTACAGGTCATAACCAATAGATTGTGGTCAGAGTCCACATCTGCCCCTGGAAATGTCTTACAACTTAAAACCTGGTTCCTAAATCTCTGTCTTACCATTATATAATCTATCTGATACCTTTTAGTATCTCCAGGGTTCTTCCACGTATACAACCTTCTTTCATGATTCTTAAACCAAGTGTTAGCTATGATTAAGTTGTGCTCTGTGCAAAATTCTACTAGGCGGCTTCCTCTTTCATTTCTTAGCCCCAATCCATATTCACCTACTATGTTTCCCTCTCTCCCTTTTCCTACACTCGAATTCCAGTCACCCATTACTATTAAATTTTCGTCTCCCTTCACTATCTGAATAATTTCTTTTATTTCATCGTACATTTCTTCAATTTCTTCATCATCTGCAGAGCTAGTTGGCATATAAACTTGTACTACTGTAGTAGGTGTGGGCTTCGTATCTATCTTGGCCACAATAATGCGTTCACTATGCTGTTTGTAGTAGCTTACCCGCATTCCTATTTTCCTATTCATTATTAAACCTACTCCTGCATTACCCCTATTTGATTTTGTGTTTATAACCCTGTAGTCACTTGACCAGAAGTCTTGTTCCTCCTGCCACCGAACTTCACTAATTCCCACTATATCTAACTTTAACCTATCCATTTCCCTTTTTAAATTTTCTAACCTACCTGCCCGATTAAGGGATCTGACATTCCACGCTCCGATCCGTAGAACGCCAGTTTTCTTTCTCCTGATAACGACATCCTCCTGAGTAGTCCCCGCCCGGAGATCCGAATGGGGGACTATTTTACCTCCGGAATATTTTACCCAAGAGGATGCCATCATCATTTAATCATACAGTAAAGCTGCATGTCCTCGGGAAAAATTACGGCTGTAGTTTCCCCTTGCTTTCAGCCGTTCGCAGTACCAGCACAGCAAGGCCGTTTTGGTTAATGTTGCAAGGCCAGATCAGTCAATCATCCAGACTGTTGCCCCTGCAACTACTGAAAAGGCTGCTGCCCCTCTTCAGGAACCACACGTTTGTCTGGCCTCTCAACAGATACCCCTCCGTTGTGGTTGCACCTACGGTACGGCCATCTGTATCGCTGAGGCACGCAAGCCTCCCCACCAACGGCAAGGTCCATGGTTCATGGGGGGTTGCTGGTACTGTGAAACCATTAAACTTCTGAGCAAACAACTGATCACATCGTTTCCACAGCTTTATTGCCACTTAAATTTCCAGAAAGGACACCCGCTGCTCCACTGTGAATAGCATCGTCCCCTTTGCACTGCTCCACTCACCCTGATACAGCCCGCACTAAGCTCTGAACCGGCGTGGATCATGTGACGGGCGTAAATATGGTGTGTGCGTCCCAGGGTTTGGTTATATGATACATTCGCGTCTAATCGTGTGCACTCGCGCGGGACCCACCCTGTATTTACATACGAGGTAATTCATTGGGATTTTGTTATAGCAGACAGGTAGCTGACAATTACATAGTGAATACTAACATCGAAAGTTCCGTAAAAGTAACTCACCTCATAGCTCGAAAGCTTCAGCAAAGCACTAACACAACAGACCTGACTGATCCACCGTAAAAGCTCTCAACTGAAGATGCAGAGTTGCCGCAATACACTCACAAGTAGGAATAACACTAAATTCGGATCTTTGACCCGTTCGTATCTTTGCCCCCACCTGTCCTATGCCGCATTTGACTGCAACATTCGCGAGTCAAATGGGGCGAACCCTGGCTGTGACTTGCTGCCACTCAGTTTATTCAGACCGTCTCGTGCGCACGCTCGAAACTCCTACAGCCGGCGCCACCGGTCGCGGTCGCTGCTTCCGTCCCGGCGCACAATGGGAAGGCTCCAGTGGAGGCAGGTAGTGTTTGAGTTCTCCGCAGCAGCGGCGCGTCATTCAGAGCGCGCGGCCGGCGGCTGGCCGCGGCGGACGGTGACGGCGGCTGAAGAGCGCGCCGGCGCGGAATGCGAGTCGTTAATAACGAGGCGGTGGGCGGCTGTGGGCGGCGGTGGGCGGCAGGAAGCGCAGCCATTGTGGCAGGTGGCTGGTGGCTCCTCCACGAGGAGGGGGCCGGCGCTTCCGGCGCGCACATTGTGCGCGGCACGCCGCCGTGATAACACCGGCCGGCCGCCAATTGTCGCCTCACAATAAAGCCGCCCACCGGGCGCCAACTGCGCCGGACTTGGCCGCGCCTCGCTCGGCTCCAGGTGCCCACACCGCCCGCCTCCGCTCTGTCTCCGCCGAATCCTCGGACTGGCTAGTAGTGGCTCTACTGTTCGCGTATTCGCCGTGGATGCTGCTGTCCCGACGTCAGAAGCGTTTCTACCCGCTGTGGTGCGAGACGTTCGACTTGATGAATGACCGGCTGAGCAAGTCGGCGTTTTCCGTGGCTGTGTATGCTGCCAACGTAGAGATGGTCACATTGGACTCTCCGTAACATCCGTTACCCATTACCATTGACTTAGCCTCCCTCTCGGAACATCTACGTATGCATCTACATCTACATGAGTACTCTACAATACACAGTTAAGTGGCTGGCAGAGGGTTCGAACCGTCTTCAAGCTACACTGCGGCCATTAACATTGCTACACCAAGACGAAATGCAGATTGTAAACTGGTATTCATTAGACAAATATATTAGAACTGACATGTGGTTACATTTTCACGCAATTTGGCTGCATAGATCCTGAGAAATCAGTACCCAGAACACCTACCTCTGGCCGTAATAACGGCCTTGACATGCCTGGGCTTGGCGTGTACAGGTATAGCTGTACAGGTACAGCTGCCCATGCAGCTTCAACACGATACCACAGTTCATCAAGAGTAGTGACTGGCGTATTGTGACGAGCCAGTTAGCTTGGCCACCACTGACCAGACGTTTTCAGTTGGTGAGAGATCTGAAGAATGTGCTAGCCAGGGCCAGAAAGGCCCATACAGTTCCTGCAACATGCGGTTGTGCGTTATCCTGCTGAAATGTAGGGCTTAGCAGGGATAGAATGAAGAGTAGAGCCACGGGACGTAACACATCTGAAATGTAACGTCCACTGTTCAAAGTGCCGTCAATGCGAAAAAGAGGTGACCGAGACGTGCAACCAATGGCACCACATACCAGTATGGCGATGACGAGTACACGCCTCCAATGTGCGTTCACCGCCATGTCGCCAAACACGGATGCGACCATCATGATGCTGTAAACAGAACCTGGATTCATCCGAAAAAATGACGTTTTAACATTCGTGCACTCAGGTTTGTCGATGACTACACCATCGCAGGCGCTCCTGTCTGTGATGTAGCGTCAAGGATAACCGCAGACATAATCTCCGAGCTGATAGTCCATGCTGCTGCAAACGTCGTCGAACTGTTCGTGCAGATGTTTGTTGTCTTGCAAACGTCCCCCTCTGTTAACTCAGTGATCGAGACGTGGCTGCACGATCCGTTACAGGGATGCGGATAAGATACCTGTCATCTCGACTGCTAGTGATACGAGGCCGTTGGGATCCAGCACGGCGTTCTATATTTCCCTCCTGAACCCACCCATTCCATATTCTGCTAACAGTCATTTGATCTCGACCAGCGCGAGCAGCAATGTCGCGATGCGATAAACGTCAGTCGCGATAGATTACAATCCGACCTTTATCAAAGTCGGAAACGTGATGGTAGGCATTTCTCCTCCTGAAACAAGGCATCACAAGAACGTTTCACCAGGCAACACCGGTCAACTGCTGTTTGTGTATGAGAAATCGGTTGGAAAGTTTCCTCATGTCAGTACGTTGTAAGTGTCGCCACTGGCGCCAGCCTTGTGTGAATGCTCTGAAGAGCTAATCATTTGCATATCACAGCATCTTGTTCTTATCGGTTAAATTTCACGTCATCTTCGTGGTGTAGCAATTTTAATGGCCAGTAGAGTTCCACTCTCGAACATCGCGGAGGAAAGCCAACATTTAAATCTTCCTGTGTGAGTTCTCATTTCTTTTATTTTAATATTATGATAAATCCTCCCTTTGCAGGTGGGCGCCAACAAAATATTTTCACAGTCTAAAGAGAAAGTTGGTGATTGAAATTTCGTGAAAAGATCCCCTCGCAACGAAGAAAGCATTTGTTTCAATGGTACCCCCTCCAATTCACGTATCATTTCCGTGGCGGTCTCTCCCATATTTCGCGACAGCACGAAACGAAATTTTTTCTTTGAAATTTTTCGATACCCTCCGTCGATCCTGTTTGATGTGTATCCTGTGTAACCAGTCTCTTTACTAGATCTGTCGTATTTTCTCTGTGTTCTCCCAATAAATCGTAGTCCCTGCTTTATTTTACCCACAACATTATGTATGTAATGGTTCCAGTTGTAATAGCTAATTATTTCGTTGAATTCACGGCTTTTAGATTTGCGTGTTTTATCCTGTGACCGAAATTTAGCGGTTTCCTTTTGGTGCTCATGTGATTGCCTTCACACTTTACATTATTTAGAGTCAAATGGTTCAAATGGCTCTGAGTACCATGGGACTTAACATCTGAGGTCATCAGTCCCCTAAAACTTAGAACTACTTAAACCTAACTAACCTAAGGACATCACACATCCATGTCCGAGGCAGGATTCGAGCCTGCGACCGTAGCGGTCGCGCGGTTCAAGATTGAAGCCCCTAGGACCGCTCGGCCACTCTGGCCGGCAATTAAGAGTCAACTGCCACTTTTCGCACTATACAGATATTTTGTCTCAGTCGATTTGCAATTTGTTTTGACCATCTGATGACGTTATAAGACGGTAAATAAACAGCATCATCTGCAAAAAACCTACGTAGGCCTACAACACATCTTTAATGAACGCCAGATATTACTTCTGTTTTAGTCGATGACTTTCCGTCAGTTACTACGAATTGTGACCTTTCTGTCAGAAAATTACGAATTCAGTCGTATAACTGAGACGGTAGTCCATACCCCCGCAATTTGTTGAAAAGTCTCTTGTGAGGTTTGGTGTCAAAGGCCTTCTGGAAATCTAAAAATACTGTATGGAATCAGTTTGACATCCCCTGTGAATAGCAGTCATTACTTCGTGAGAATAAAGAGCTAGCTGTGTTTCACAAGAACGATATTTTCGGAATCCATGTTGGCTATTTGTCGATAAATCGTTTTGTTCGGGATAACTCATAACGTTCGAAGACAGTATACATTCCCAAATCCTACTGCAAATCGACCTTAGCGATATGGGTCTGTAATTAATCCTTTCTTGTATTTTCGTGGTCTTGTGTCCAACTGTGGACCGCTGCTCCTGCTACATTGCCAACACTATTCTCGCTTTCCTGATTCCGATTCCCAGCTATTTCTATTTTTTTTTTTCTGTTGTCTCTAACCTTACCGTAACATTTCTTCTTCTTCTACAGACCTGTCAACTTGTTCTGCGGATTTAGATCCTTTTATAATGAGACAATACAGTTCTGCTAGATGCCGCTACTCACATTCGAAAGAAAAAAACCGCCTCACGAGAAATTAACCAGTTAACTGGACCGACATTTCTGAAATAGCATACACTCTTTGTTGCATCTATTGTTATTATTACTATGCTCTGGTCGTATAGTATTCATTTTGTTATGATTATGACATCCCCTATCATTATTATTAATATCATTGTCACTGAAGAAGCTGAGTAACTACGTGGTTAACTGTTGCCTGGAGGGACATGAATTCAAAACCCACATGGAATGTACAATTTTAATTTCTATATCCGGTTCAAGTACATTGTAGAAATATCCACAAATACCACGAATCATTGTGCTGGAATGTTCTGTAGCTGTATATATACTGTATGTGTTCTGGCCGGAGGCAGTTCGCTGTGCGCTCTTGTATGTGCAGCTGCTGAATAAACATTCTTCTACGTGACATTACTACGTAGCACTTTCATATCTTACCATTGTTGTTAATATTATTATTATTTTTATTACATGGTCCTTTCACATTATGTGACCACGTACGACGTCACTGTGCAGTAACCAATCACCGGCGCAGGTGGCAACAATAACACTGGAGAGTCTGTGCAGAGTGTCGAGGGAAGGCGAAAACCAGTTCAGTCGTGTCGTTTTCGTAATGCGGAAACGGAGCTATTTACCTGACGTCCAAAAGAAAAGGACCATTGCCTGGCGAGTCAGGGTTGGAAGCATTTCCGAAACGGCTAAGTTTGTAAACTGTTCGTGTGCTCCTGTGATTATACCGTATATGGCAAATGGGCGCTATCCAAAACCGTCGCCGAGGCAACTCTATTGCAACACGGATCATAGATAGCAAGAGTGAGCGAAGACTGTGGGGAAGTGTGCGGGACAACAGGCGTGCAACGTTTGAGCAACTGACCGCCCAAATGAACCGAGGGGCTACCAACAGCGTCTCCTCAATGGCCGTTTAGCGAAAGCTGCTGCCTGTGGGCCTTCGAAGCAGGTGCCGCGTTCGTGCACACTTACTGAATGCTATTCATCGACGACGAAGGCTGCAATTTGCACTCCAGCAGCGCAGCTGGACGTCCACTGAGTGACGACAGGTGGTCTTTACAGATGAATCATGTTTCATGCTCAATCGGACAGATGGACGTTTGCGCGAACAGCCTTGCAACAATCGCCGGAACTGTCCAGGTCGGATGAGGGAGCGTCAAGGTCTGGGGCATGTCTTCGTGGCATTCCCTGGGTAATCCCATCGTTCTAGACAGCACAATGGATCAACACAAGTGTGCAGTTGTCCTTGGGGACCATGTCCATCCATACATGCAGTCTCGTTTTTCACTGGTATGATGTCACCTACCACCAGGACACTTCAACGTGTCGCAGTGTACGTGCGTGGTTCACAGAGCACCAGAATGAGGTTACCGTACTCCCCTGGCCACCAAACTCCCCGGATTTAAACCCAGTCGAGAATCTGCGGGAACAGCCTGATCAGGCTGTTCCGGCCGTGGATCCTCAACCGGAGGACCTCGCGCAGCTGGCCACGGAATTGGAGTCGGCAGGGCTCCAACATCCCTGTCGATAACTTCCAGAACTTCGCTGACTCTTTTCCCGCACGTCCGCGCTTCAAACGCTGATTATTCAGACTTTTGACGGGTGTTCACATTAATGTGACTGGACTCTGTATGTATTGTACATATTGTCTCGTTAACTTCCTACGGATGACTGCTTAGATGTAAGAGAGGATCTCAAGTACCAAATTTTGTCCGATGAAATAAATATGAAAATAAATAAGAAATAGTGGATAAGTGCGAGAAGGACTCGCGCCTTAAGGGTTCTGTACAAACTTGAGTATCTTTGTAGATTCTCCATCTACATAGGTTTTGATGACTTCCGAGTGTCAAAATATTTGACGTATCTTTTGACTTCATTGACTTAGAACAGTGGTTCCCAACCTTTGAGAGACCACTAACCCCGAATGCAATCAAATGCTGGCTGGTACCGCCCACCCCCCTCCCTTTTGCCGCCCAACTTAAGTTTAAACGAAATAATTTTTTTCGAAAATTTTCGTTTTTAAAATAAAGTGAGATAAACTAATGAACTCTTGTTGTTGTTGTTGTGGTCTTCAGTACTGAGACTGGTTTGATGCATCTCTTCATGCCACTCTATCGTGTGCAAGCTGCTCCATCTCCCAGTACTTACTGCAGCATAAATCCTTCTGAATATGCTTAATGTATTCATCTCTTGGTCTCCCTCTACGATTTTTAGCCTCCACACTGCCCTCCAGTACTAAACTGGTGATCCCTTGATGCCTCAGAACATGTCCTACCTTCTTCTAGTCAAGTTATACCACAAAATCCTCTTCTCCCCAATTCTGTTCAATACCTTCTCATTAGTTATGTGATCTACCTATCTGGTGATCCCTTGATGCCTCAGAACATGTCCTACCTTCTTCTAGTCAAGTTATACCACAAAATCCTCTTCTCCCCAATTCTGTTCAATACCTTCTCATTAGTTATGTGATCTACCTATCTAATTTTCAGCATTCTTCTGTAGCACCACATTTCGAAAGCTTCTATTCTCTTGTTGTCCAAACTATTTATCGTCCATGTTTCACTTCCAAACATGGCTACATTCCATACAAATACTTTCAGAAACGACTTCCTGACATTTAAATCCATACTCGATGTTAAAACATTTCTCTTCTTCACAAACGCTTTCCTTTATGAACAGTAAAAATAATACTACAACCGCAGCTATTTTTATACCTTCTTATTTAGGCTACCATTTTGGACTCCAGAATAGAGTCATATTCAGGCCCTGCATTCTGAACGACAGAAAAGCATCTAGTAGTACAAGTTTGAAGAGCACACATTGCTCGTCAAGTCTTCTACGGCAACCAGGCGCAAATATAGATTCCCTGTTATGCACATGCACGGCCGGATGCTTTCTGTCGTTCATGGTCAAGGCCTGAAGACGACACTATTGAGGAGTCGAAGCTAATACCCTAAGTAAAAAGGATATAAAAATAATTGTTGCTGGAATGTACAATTCAACGATCAGCTGGAGTCCCGCACTCCATAGCTGCAAGATGCAGTTACATTTACTTCACAAGCTAATGAATCAGTCTGAAATCGTGTAGCTTATTTGTAACGACTCCTTTTTACAGAATGATGAAGCAATTGTCACTGTATTAGGACTGCAAAGCCAACTATTAGCAATGAGAGGAGTCACTTGTCACAAAGCGTACTTCTTCTGCTCCCCTCCTCTCTCTCTCTCTCTCTCTCTACCAACGTTTTCTTCGACCACACCCTGCACCCCCATTCAAAATCAACCAAATTAAAATCTGTGAACTATAATTTGGCCTACTGCTTGTAAATTTCTTGGTTGCTGGATTCCTTACTTCTGAACTGGCAGAAAGTGAAATGTTTAATACCTGCAGTATAATAATGACACATGTAGACCCTTACAGCAGTGTTGCAGCCACTAATAGTTACTGTTATGTTGTGCTGTCAATTAGTTCGTTTATCGTTGTGAAGTGAATGAAGCAATAACCGGTTTATCATGGTAACTATGTACAACTTGGAGAAGGTATTTTCATGAGATATTTAACTATATGGGATGTATATGTCTCAGTTTTAATGTCATAGATGCATGTCAGAAAATATAAAGTATGAGTGTAAACGTGGATTATGTGAGGAAGAAGGTATTTGTACAGTCGATTCATAAGCTGTAACCTCCACCAGACTGTGTCATGGGTTAATGCTGGTATCTTAAAAAGAAATTAATTATTGGTAATTTCTGTAATCAGTTTTGCTGCCTTATAAAATAGTGACAAGAATAACTTGTGAAAGTAATCTGCTTTCATGACTGAAATGAAATTGAACACCCGCCAGGGTAGCCAAGAGCGCTAACGCGGTTCTTCC
Organism: Schistocerca gregaria; assembly: GCF_023897955.1. Lineage (NCBI taxonomy): Eukaryota > Metazoa > Arthropoda > Insecta > Orthoptera > Acrididae > Schistocerca > Schistocerca gregaria. The sequence goes on from NC_064921.1 coordinate 932,504,813, forward strand.
TGGATTTGGGTAGCCTCGCCCGGCAGATTAACGATGAGAGCCGGTGTGCCGGCCAGCCTGGATGTGGTTTTTAGGCGGTTTTCCACATCGCGCTAGGTGAATACCGGGCTGGTCCCCACGTTCCGCCTCAGTTACACGCGTCTCAGACATTTGAACCACGTCCACACTATTTCACGATTTACACTTGACGCAGACGGCTGGGGTACACTGATTCCATCCCAGAGGGTATGGGGTGGCGGCAGGAAGGGCATCCGGCCATCCCTAGCACTAACCTTGCCACATCCGTTCTAAGCATGCCGATTTTTCCAATCGTTCTCAAAATCTGTCATCATCATTTAAGAGAAGATCAAGAACAACTGCCAAGATGAGAAACTTAGAAATAGATATCCCTGCTGTAGCAAAGTGGCTTAACTCACTTAATAAAGGCAAGGACTCTGGTCCAGATTGTATACCAGTCAGGTTCCTTTCAGAGTATGCTAATACAATAGCTCCATATTTAGCAGTTATATTCAACCGCTCGCTCACAGAAAGATCTGCACCTAAAAACTGGAAAATTGCTCGAGTCACACCAATACCCAAAAAGGGAAACAGGAGTAATCCGCCGATTTACAGGCCCATATCACTAACATCGGTTTGCAGTAGGGTTTTGGAACATAACTGTGTTCGAACATTATGAATTACCTCGAAGAAAACGATTTATTGACACATAGTCAGCACGGATTCAGAAAATATCGTTCTTGTGAAGCGCAGCTAGCTCTTTATACTCATGAAGTAATGAGTACTATCGACAAATTGATTCCAAATTTTTAGATTTCCAGAAGGTCTTCGACACCATTCCTTACAAGGTCTTCCAACCAATCTGCGTGACTATGGAATATCGCCTCATTGTGCCACTGGATTTCCTGTCAGAAAGGTCACAGTTCGTAGTAATAGACGGAAAGTCATCGAGTGAAACGGAAGTAATATCCGGCGTTCCCAAAGAAAGTGTTATAGGCCCTCTGTTGTTCCTGATCTATATTAACGACATAGGAGACAATCCGAGTAGCCCTCTTAGATTGTTTTCAGATGATGCTGTCATTTACCGTCTTGTAAAGTCATGCAAAGTCATGTAAAGTCATTGCAAAACGATTTAGATAAGCTATCAGTATGGTGCGAAAAGTGGCAGTTGACCCTGAGTAAAGAAAAATGTGAAGTTATTCGCATGAGTACTAAAAGAAATCCGCTAAATTTCGAATACGCGAAGAGTCATACATACCTGAAGGCTGTAAATTCAACTAAGTACTTAGGGATTACAGTTACAAATAACGTAAATTGAAACGATCTCATAGACAGTGTTTTGGGTGGAGCAAACCAAAGACTGCGATTCATTGGCAGAACACTTAAAAGATGCAACAGGTCTACGAAAGAGACTGCGTGCACCACGCTTGTCCGCCCTGTTCTGAAGTACTGCTGTGCGGTGTTGGACCCGCATCATGTGGGGCTGACGGATGACATCGGAAAAGTTCAAAGAAAGGCAGCGCGTCTTTTATCATCGCGAAATAGGGGAGATAGTGCCACAGAGATGATACTTTAAAACAAAGGCATTTTTCGTTGCGATGGGATCTTCTCATGAAATTTCAGTTACCAGTTTTGTCCTCCGATTGCGAAAACATTCTGTTGGCACCCACCAACATAGGGAGAAATAATCATCACGATAAAATAACAGAAATCGGGGCTCGCACAGAAGAATTACCTGCGCGCCGTTCGAGAGTGGAAAGGTAGAGAGACAGCTTGAAGGTATTTCATTGAACCCTCTGCCAGGCACTTTATTGCGAATAGCAGAGTAATCACCGAGCGAGGTAGCGCAGTGGTTAGCACACTGGACTCGCATTCGGGATGACGACGGTTCAATCCCGCGTCCGGCCATCCTGATTTAGGTTTTCCGTGATTTCCCTAAATCGCTCCAGGCAAATGCCGGGATGGTTCCTCTGAAAAGGCACGGCCGACTTTCTTCCCCGTCCTTCCCTGATCCGATGAGACCGATGACCTCGCAGTTTCGTCTCTTCCCACAAACAACCCAACCCAACCAACAGATGAGCCAAGCAGAGTAATCACGTAGATGTAGATGTGAATAGGTAATAAACGGGTTTGGCTCACAAATTTTCTAGCGTCCCCACTCGCTGTCTTGGTATTGCAGTGTCGTAGTTCACATAACGGACAGAGAGGATGGCGTCGGAGGGGGGGATTGGATGGGCGAGTACCTGAAACTCATCTTCTAAAGTGGCTAGGAGAGATTTCTGGTTTATCACTTTTTGAGTGTCTCGATGTCAATTCTTCCTTTTCTTGTTAATGGACAATATCTATATATTTAAGAAAAAAGAAAAACAGAGCTATTCGAAGAAGCTTCAAATTCATTGCCATTGTCTGACGATTAGTTGCACAGGGTATCAAGTCTAACACCGTTTTACAATTTCGGTTTGGTAGCATTATGTCAATTAACCCCTGTTCCTACACATACTTGAGAATTTTGAGTACTGTTTCATTTCACTAACTGAACTGAAAACTTTTTTTGAGAAACGGAGTTCATGGCTTTGGGATATAATGAGTAAAGCATTCACTTAATATTTAGCTGACAGGAAAGAAATAGACACCTCAGCTTATGCAGTATTCATGATGATCTGAGTGTGAACAAATTACTACTTGTGTTCCACAGGGCTCAATTCTGTGTTCTTGCTACATATGAATGACCTCCCATCTTACACTGATGTGATGTGAGTGCTCTTTGCTGATGTGGAAATCTACCCCAACAGAGGTATAACAAAAGCAACAATGCATCAAATATTCAAAAGTGTTATTATTAGATCGTGGTAAATGGTCTACCACTTAATTTTGGAAAAAAAAATCCATTTAATTTTGTGCAAGAAAAGATATGTCATCGTCAATAATAATAAAAAATGAAGGACGGTAAATATGTAAGTATTATTGTTCAAAATTTCTGGATAAGCGCAATTTAAAAATAGTGGTAGCATTCATAAATGGAACACTTTCAATAAAAATACCCCACACTATGTGCAACCTAAATTTACTCTTGCATGGAAAGCTGTTAAGTAAGCTGCCATAAAAATATTTGACCACCTGCCTTGTGGATTGAAGGTGCCGGCAGATAATGAAATTTTTAAAAAGAAAGTGAAATCATTTCTACTTGTCAGCTTCTTCTACGGCATAGATGACGCTCTGAATGGATATTGCCTGTATGGGTGCAGAAAATTGATACAGATAATAAATAATTATTGCAACTACATAGTTATGTAGTAAATATTATAGATTAATACTTACGTAACGTAAGAACAAGTACACGACTGACTAATAGCAATTAACTGTAACACAGGAATAGGACATAAACAGCTAACTCCATGTGGGTTGGAAGAGAATGCTGGCCAAACTAGAAATTCACCATGACTGTGGAGGTCGTGATCTCCATTTCTGGTTGGCATTGGTGGAGAGATTAGCCAGCTCTCTGCCTTTGTATTCTATCCACATTTTTCCCTCCTGAAATATTTGCAGTTACCAAACTTGTAATTAATTGTTTACTTAAGTTTCTTTGTAATTCATTACTTATATATATATTCCAAGATGCCACTCCAGGCGTGTGTAAAATTAATGTGCGCAATGGAGAATAAGAAACACTAAAATGAAGATTTGGCCCTGTCTGACTATCCCCTGAAGCAGATCTCCGGATCTCTTAAATCTATAAATTACAACCTAAACATAAATGAATGTTGAAGGCAACTAATCCTGCTAAATGATAGACGTAGTTCCTGCTTATATATTTATTGTGGATTTTAAAAAAATTATATTACTAAGTTTACATTTCCTAAGTAAAATTGCTAATCAATTGCCCAACTCTGCCCCTTATTACGATTGCGCGGTCTAATATCAATAACACGAAATGACTGACATCGTCTATGTACCAAACACTAGAAGACACTACTTTCAAGGATGATCTACGGTGGTGTGGAACCTCAGTGGAAATAAACTAACGTGATCACAGCTGTTTAGCTTTTATAGCCCTAATAAGCCGAAGCAATTTGCGATGTCTCCGTATGTACTGCGTCCGGTGCGTCGAAGTAATGGTTCTCGTACTCGCCTGCGACGGTGGAAGAACTCTAGCCACAAATAAAGTCTTTCAAACACTAGGACAGCAGAATGCGGTCCTCTGACTAATATACTCTAATACTGTCTTCTCCTCTCTGTGTTCTACAGACGAGAAACGCGAACTCCCAAGTCACAAGGACAGAGTTCAGGTAGCGTCTCAACGTAAGTATAGTCTGAGTAAGTGCTCTCAGTTACTAAATGCTGCGTACCCAACGATGATTTCCAACCTGGAGGTGAAGTCCAGAATCGTATAGGTTCGCAACAGTACGGTGCACAACCGTTTAAACTATAAACTCTCCTGAGAGCAAAGACAGCAAGTCCGCCCGTACCAATGAAGCTGATATCGAGCGACCGTCGCACACAGCCGCTCACAATGGAAGACCTCATCTCTCCACCACTGGCCTTCCAGCAAGGCTAGGCTTCCCACCCTCTTCTTCAGAAATGCTTTCCTTGCCATTGCCAGTCTACATTTTATAACCTCTCTACTTCGACCATCATCAGTTATTTTACTCCCCAAATAGCAAAACTCCTTTACTACTTTAAGTGTCTCATTTCCTAATCTAATTCCCTCAGCATCATCCGACTTAATTCAAGTACATTCCATTATCCTCGTTTTGCTTTTGTTGATATTCATCTTATATCCTCCTTTCAAGACACTGTCCATTCCATTCAACTGCTCTTTCAAGTCCTTTGCTGTCTCTGACAGAATAACAATGTCATCGGCAAACCTCAAAGTTTTTATTTCTTCTCCATGGATTTTAATACCTACTCCGAATTTTTCCTCTCTCTTCCCACTTGCAAACAATTTGTGGGAAGGCGTTGATAAATTCTTTAACTGCTTAACTTTACTGCTTGCTCAATATACAGATTGAATAACATCGGGGAGAGGCTACAACCCTTTCTCACTCCCTTCCCAACCACTGCTTCCCTTTCATGCCCCTCGACTGTTATAACTGCCATCTGGTTTCTGTACAAACTGTAAATAGCCTTTCGCTCCGTGTATTTTACCACTGCCACCTTCAAAATTTGAAAGAAGGTATTCCAATCAACATTGTCAAAAGCTTTCTCTAAGTCTACAAATGCTAGAAACTTAGGTTTGCCTTTTCTTAATCTTTCTTCTAAGATAAGTCGTAAGGTTAGTATTGCCTCACGTGTTCCAACATTTCTACGGAAGCCAAACTGATCTTCCCCGAGGTCCGCTTCTACCAGTTTTTCCATTCGTCTGTAAAGAATTCGCATTAGTCTTTTGCAGCTGTGACTTAGTAGACTGATAGTTCGGTAATTTTCACATCTGTCAATACCCGCTTTCTTTGGGATTGGAATTATTATATTCTTCTTGAAGTCTGAGGGTATTTCGCCTGTCTCATACATCTTGCTCACCAGATGGTAGAGTTTTGCCATGACTGGCTCTCCCAAGGCTGTCAGTCTAAAGGAATGTTGTCTACTCCCGGGGCCTTGTTTTGACTCAGGTCTTTCAGTGCTCTGTCAAACTCTTCACGCAGTACTGTATCTCCCATTTCGTCTTCATCTACATTCTCTTCCATGTCCAGAATATTGTCCTCAAGTACGTCGCCCTTGTATAGACCCTTGGTACAAATTTTATTTTGTCGCTACAGTCTGCATATATACATCACAGGTGTTTGAGACTTGGAAAGGTCTCTGGAACCATATAATTTCATTTCATTATTTTTACTTTTATTTGTTTCATTTGTTTAACTGTTATTGCTACAAAATATCTATGTTACTGTAAAATTAAAATTAAAAATTACAATTTTTAGCTACCAGCATGTAACAAATGAAACGTAGAAAAGTTTAAAAAATGAAATCATGAAATTGACCAGGCATTAACAATATTTTCACAGAGAAAATTTATCTTATTTGTAAACTGACTGACACATTTTGTATCATACGAGTTGTGGCAAATATGATCCATTCAGAATACAAAAAACTTAACTAAACATGAGGACGTCTGTTACTGTGGGAACCATTTCTTTGTGGTGGCTACCCAACTTTCTGAGGGGCGCGCTCTGCCCTGCTCGGCCGGCATAACTCAGGCATTTCGGCGCAACAGTAGCCGTGTCTGCGCAATAATAACTCGCGCTCCATTAAACGGCGCCTGCCCTGCCGCCGCCGCCGTCTTCTTGCCGCTCTCCGGATTTACAGCTTCCTGGCGCCGCCTCTGGCTCCGACGCCGACGCCTGTAGCGCCGCTGCAATTAGAGCAGGCGCCACGGGCTACTGGCCACTGGCTGCGCCGGCGCCTCGCCGATTTGCCCGCCTTTCTGGCCTGCTCTGTCTAACAATCCACCTTGCTTTCCTCTTTCTTCCCACTTGCAAACAATTCGTGGGAAGGCGTTAATAAATTCCTTAACTGCGTAGTATATCTCCTTTTAGGTTTCCTACAACGTTATCTATTGATTCGTTCACTAGATCCTACAAGGATTAAATAACAAAAAGTCACCTGTCGGTGTCTTTGTGACGGGTGCAAGGCATCTGCCTTTTTTTTTAAACATACAAACTAAGGTTTTATGGATATAATTTTTATATATAACATACCATTCCATACGTAACAATAACATGCAGAAAGCTGTACTTCATAATACATTAGCTCAATACACGAAGTATTTTTCTGATTAGGACGAAATCATTAATAGATTTCCACCAGGTTCAATATTAGGATCTCTGTAGTTTCTTCTGTATTTTAAACAGCGTCCATGTAATACACATTAAACAGATTTTGGATTGGATTGTTTGGGGGAAGAGACCAAACAGCGAGGTCATCGGTCGCATCGGATTAGGGAAGTACGCGGGAGGAACACAACGATTTGTGTTGTGAGAGTATCCTTGTCGTGTCCAGTTATTATTTCTTTCATCGCGGAATTGTGACAGATGTGACCTGTAATTGTTGTGTTCCTGTTTTCGCGTTCCACGATTGTCATTGTCAATTTCTAATTGTTGTAAGAGTCCCTGAAAAGCTTCAATGTCGTCTTTGCAACGTCCTGCCAAAATAATATGTCGTAAATGTTCAGGTAATTTGATTAAGCAAATGCGGATGAGTTCTGAGGGGCTGTATGGGTTTGACAGGTACTGATTCTTGTGCAACATGTCTTCAAAATATTTCACAAGACTGGAAAATTCAGATTGTTCTAAATGTTTCATCATCATGATGCTATGTTTCACTCGGTCTTGTGTGGCTTGAGACCAATATGCTGAGAGGAAGGCATGGTAAAATTCTCCTTCACTATGGCAATCGTGAATGACCAATCTCATTCTTACAGCTGGTTCATTCTCTAAGTAGCCACACATAAATTCTAATCTGTGCTCTAATGACCAGTTGGGAGGAAAACAATGAGTGAATTGATGGAGCCACGCCTGTGGATGAATGTCGTTGCCAGAATTCTTAAATGTTTTGAATTTACGTGTAGTAATGAACAGTTTATAGTCAAAATCATCGTGTCGGCGAGTCGCATATCGGTCATTGTTACGTCGAGTCGGCGGTTCCATCTCAAAATTCGGTGCACCTTGCCAATTTCTTTCATAATTTCCGAAATGCCCTGTGTTATTATTTTGTGGCTTTTCCGTATTTCTAAGTCCCTCTTCCCGTGTTGGAGCGCGAGTGTCCTCTGAAATATGAAATTTTTGTATTAATTGTGCCAACTGATCTTGTACTTCCCGGATTTCTCTTTTGTGTTGCGTATTAATTTGATTCTGATTTTGTTGGAACTTCTTAATTTTTTCATACTCTTCTGTGTCAGTGATGGCTACAGGTCTTGTGCCATTCAGATCATCATCTACCTTTGGAGATAAGTTAGTGAACTGATCCGAAAGTTCGGCTACTTTCTCCGATAGTGTACTTATTTCCTCAGTGTGTTTTTCTGAACCACGTTTCAGAGTGTCCATTTGTGTTGAAATCGTATCTACTGTGTCCTGAGTATTTGCAAGTTGTGTAACCGAATCGGTAGATGCAACAGAGTCAATTTTAGCTTGCAAGGTCTCATGATTTTCATGAACAATAGTTTGCAGTTCTTTTATGGCTGCTTCGTGAGTCTGTAATGTATTTTCATGCCGCGGAAAAATAGGTTGAAAGTGCTCACAAATTTGTGTTTTTACGTCATTACAGACTTGTTGACATTATGTTATGTAACTCAGTAGTTAAATCTTCACGTGTTTGTTCAAGTGTGGTGTCTAACTTTTGAAGCTTTTGCTGTGTTTGTCTCTGATGATTTTGTTCCATTGTGTCTAATGTTTGGAGATATTGTTCCATTGTGTCTAACTTTTGTAGCCTTTGTCCCATTTGTTGCATTAACTGTAATAACACTGCACTGGTGTATGAAACATGTTCCTCAATGCTATTCGGCAGTGCATTTGAACCGGCAATATTCGCATTTTGAAAAGCAAAAAATGTGTCTGGACTTATTTGAGAAAGCGGCGAGGACGCAAAACCTGAATCTGCAGCATTTGCAAGATTGTGTCCTGTCATTTCGGATTCCTGAGGCAAGCTGTTGCCGACCGATCGATCGATAATCCTTCCCTGTTCACTAATTGTTTCACTGCCTACACCATTATTTGCAGCCTGCTCCATTTCCCTATGTACAATTACCAAATTACTACTTTGAACATTAATTGATTCATTACAAGGTGGCGCTAACACACAGCTTTCGTCTTCACTGTCATCTCTGAGTTTACTTTGGAGCCTAATATTACGTTTTTCATACGCCAGTATTGTCACAATATTTCACACAACACAGAAAAGCACAATTTGAAGAGCAAAAATAAGAAAACACATTAACATAGCACTGAAAATAAAATCTAGTTAATCGTAAGCGCAGCTGCGAAATACTTGGTGCAAATCTACATGCATGCCACAACTGTTTCACTGTACAACAATGAAAGACTGCAACTACAAAGGGGATTCTCTCTACAATTACGCGCTATCAATAAACAAAGGCTGCACTAATTGCACAAAATACAAGAAAAAATCAGAAGATTGCAGTGAGGTATCATCAGCTAAGGGTCGACATATGAAACGTCCCCTTAGAAAAATTATACATGACTGTGCTTAAACTTACACACAATATTTTTAGCACAATGGAATCTGACTTTCAATAATCCCTACAAAAGAAAGACCCTGACTAACATTAAACTATACCTTTCACAAATCACTTACCTCACAAAAATTTTCGTTACTCGAACTACTGCAATACAGCGAGCGCCACTACTGCCAGCTAAATAAAAGATTCAAACTACTGAAGACACTAACTACTGATAGGCACAGTTAGCAAAAGAAAGATTTTGATAAAGAACAAACAATGTATTTACCTTAATAGTGTTCAAAAGTCATAATATATATAGCAGTTCATGACATTTAGCCTTACAAATGTATTGTCTCTGATGGACACACGTCCATATCATCGGCTCTCCCCACATCCCCACTGGTGGTGGCTCACCTCCAACTGCGCGACGCTACGCGCTGTTAACAGACAACTGTCCAACGCTACAATGGCGAGTATTACAACAATGCCAACCAGCCACAGACTGCACACAGCACAGCCAGTGATTTTCATATAGAGCACTACGTGGCGGCAGCGTTACCAATATAAGAACCTAAACAGCCTGCTTACAAGTCGGCCGTGCCCTTTCAAAGCAACCATCCCGGCATTTGCCTGGGGCGGATCAGGGAAATCACGGAAAACCTAAATCAGGATGGCCGGACGCGGGATTGAACCGTCGTCCTCCCGAATGCGTTAACAGACTTAATTCTTTCCGCAGTTGTCGTGGATATTATAATCAATCTCAAAATACATGAAGCAACAGAGGAAATTCTAAATAATGTGATTGGAAGGATTATTCACTAATTTTACACAAATTGTCGCTATTATAACGTTAAGCAAACACAGTAATTCTGCTTACAAATGATGCAATACCTGTGGTAAATGTAAAGCACGCCCAAGACGTAGTAATCAAATCTGAATCCTAAAAAAAAAATTTGGTGTACATACTGATTTTAATTAAAATAATAAGAGACATAAACACATATTTTACAACCTTGTAAACACTTTTGTTTGTCGGGTAACTGCAAGATATGGAGAGAGACAAATCAGCTGTAGGTAAACATAAGTTGCTTATTCAAGAAAGAAAGTCTTACGAACGGAAAATTGGATTGTAAAATTCATACATGGTGCTCTTCGACGATCATCTTGTAGACAGCATATTTTCTCTCATGAGATTTATTGTAATTTATCCGTTAAAGTTCACAAGAAACAATGACGTTTCTATCAACAATACTAGAAGAAAAAGTGGCCTTCATGACACTTTAATGAAATTACCTTTAGCTCAGGAAACGCTGTTACCATTATCGTTGTTCACTTACCAAGTGCTATTAAATACCTAACAGGTAACAAAGCTAAATATGAAAAAGATAATTCCGGGCAACACTTTCTATTTCATACAATAATATTTATTTATAAATAAGCGACTTATCTAATTCAGAGGTGCTACATATACACATCAAAAAAAGTTTCGCATGACCTCTGTTCTTAGAGTTCCTGATTAAGGAAAATTGGAATAGAGACCACCATAAAAATCATTTCCGCCCTTTTTATTGCTCATGAAAACCACACATTGCATGTTGTACCACCATGCAGCGAGACCTTCAGAGCTGGTGGTCCAGACTGCTCTACACATCGGTACCTCTAATACCTAGTAGCACGTCCTATTGCATTGATGCATACCTATATTCGTCGTGGCATACTATCCACAAGTTCATCCAGCCACTGTTAGTCCAGATTGTTCCAATCCTCAACAGCCATTCGGCGTAGATCCCTCTGAGTGGTTGGTGGTCACGTCATGCATAAACAGCCCTTTTCAATCCATCCCAGTCATGTTCCAAATCTGGAGAACATGCTGGCCACTCTAGTCGAGCGATGTCGTCACCTTGGAGGAAGTCATTCACAAGATGTACACGATGGGAGTGCGAATTGTCGTCCATGAAGACGAATGCCTCGCGAATATGCTGAGGATATGGTTGCACTTTCGGTTGGAGGATCTCATTCAAGTATCGTACAGCCGTAACGGCGCCTTCCATGACCACCAGTGTGCCGTGGCTTCGGTATTCCCGATCGATTCTCGATCGTTGGAACTCCGAGTGGTGTTTCTTCCTCCGTTACGGGGCGCCTCCTGGCGGCGGGTGGAGCCGTCTCTGGCGGTGGCGTTTGCGCGGGCAGACAAGTCGGGCGCGAGCGGCGCGATCATTGCCTTTTGCGTCGGACGGTGGTTCCCTCCACACTGTCGCTGGCCCGGGCTGGTGATACTTGCTGCTCCCCGGGTCGGTGGTTGGAGTCGTCGCCTGATTACCCCCTTCCCTGTCCTGTCTGACTGCGCCTTGCTGAGATCTGGGTGACTATACTCGTGCTGGACCATCTTTCTCGCGGCGATTTCCCGGAACCACGCCTCGGCAGGAGCTTGTGGCTGTGCTGCTCCCGGATATAGTTTACAGGGGAGTACTTTTCCGTCCTCTGAAGTTTGGTGCTGTTTGTGTGTTTCAGCGTGCTATGGCTAAGAAGACAATCTTCGTTGTTATGATTGTGTCGGAAACGTGGGCAAACCCCAGTGTTCGTGTTTCTCGGCATTCTGTGGGATGATGTACCTTACTTAGTATGTTTTTCTTGGCGTTCTATTGTGCCGTTGAAGAACCTTGTTTAAACTTTTCCCTCCTTACTCTTCTGCAGAGTGCCTTTGGATCCTGTGGCCTGTAATTTCGCTTGTGCCAAGTTCCAGAGTTTTTGGGGATAATTGATTAAATTATGCTTTGGAATTTATGGGATTCTTTATTACAAGAAAATAATTACCATGAAGTCAGGGTGGTTTATAATGTTCCTCAGGACTTACAAAAGGCAGGACATGGTTCTTAATACGGTGTGTGATCACCACGCAGGGCAGTGCATTCTTCGCAAAGTTCTCCAATGCTCGCCACAAGGTTGTTAAGCAGTTCTTGTAGTAGTGCGTTCCATTCCTCTACCAGCTCTGTAGACAACTGTTAGATGGTTCATGGTGAATGTGAACGTCCTACAATATGTCTCCCCACTGCATCAGACACGTGATCGAGGTGATTTAAGTATTTAAGTCGTGGGAACGTGTAGACCCGTCCATTCGCCGAATATCCTCTCGTTTCAAGAGGTCCTCCATGTGCCCTGTTAGACGCAGCTGCGCGTTGTCATCTCTCAAAATTAAGTCAGGGCTAGTGTCTAACCTCCCCTCACTTATCGACCTCAATGACAGTGAAAAATTAAACCGCGTGCACCTAATGGAAATTTGGGAAAAGGAATCGTCACCGAAGTTAATTTGTCGGTAAAGAGGGAGGAAAGGTTTACATCTTAATGAAAGGAAAAATGCAAATGAAATGGGTGGAAATTAATTTTGGGAAAAGGGTAAAATTAAAAGAAAGTAAATGTGCGGTCGCTACGTTAACAATTAATTGGCGTTAATTAGATATTTGAGATTTGGGGAAAATTAAAGTCGCCAGTCCTATGGACAACTACTATAATAACTGAAAATGAAAGATTAATGCACACATAATTAGCACTAAAAGCGTGTCAACTGAAGGTTGACAGATGTTGTGTGAAAACTGAATGTTTGTCAGAAGTAATAAATTTCGCTAGACTCTGACTTAATTTAGCAAAAGAATTAATAAAACCGGAAAATTGAAAGTTAATTTACTGACTGAAATTAATAGTGAGCTTTGCTTCTGAAGCGCTACGAAATTCAATAAAATGAAGTAAGTCTTGGGCTACCTCAACAATCATTTCAAAAGCTTCTTGAATCTACGCAATTTAGAAATAAGAGATTTAACTTTGAACTTGAATTAGATGATTCTGAACAATTAACAATAGTAAAATTTAGTACGTACCAAGCTGAGCTGCAGTCACAGGTAAGCTAAAATATGGTAACAAAACTCGCACTCTTAATTTGTGCTTGTGTAATATTGTAGCCAGCTTTGAATACTTTAACTGAACTTTGAAATTAAAGCAGTGAAATGGAATGATGTTACTTTAATGCTGGCGTTTGAATTTCAACGGCACTCGGGTTCATTCCGGAAAAGGAAGGGACCCTGCTTGGTAATGCAATTGGGACAATGAGCAACAAAGGTTCATGCTAAGTTGCTGTAATTTTGTGATTTGAACAGTTTGAAAAGCTTCCAGTCTTCCTTGTTGGTTGATTGAAGGTTTGAAATCGTCGATCACGGAGGTGGCGACAGTCACTCATTGTCGGCCGTCGCTGTTGCAGAAGCTGGATGTTGACGCGCCTTCTTTTCGACACGGTCACCAGGCGAAACGGGCTCTTGATGTGCGCCAGCTAATGGTTCCTGTCAGCGACACCGTGTCAGAAACTATCTTAGCAAGTCGAGCGCAACTACATGCTGCCAAACCCCGAAAGTGGGGCAACTTGTGGGAGCGTCACACAACACACCTGCTCCACCGCCCTACTCCAGCCAGACTCTGCTCTGCCCGGGCTCCACGCTGCAGAATTAACATTACCAAAGATCCTAAACACTTTGGTTCTCCACACGACCTATCGATGTAGTCATTCGATAGCATAGTTTTCCCTAGGCCAGACCCAGCGTAAAAATACAAATAATATTTACAAAACAAACCAATTATACATCGACATACATGCATATATATATATATATATATATATATATATATATATATATATATATATATATATATATATATATATATATATAAAGACACAAAAATGTTATATCTTTAGGTAACAAAATAAGGAAAAAAATTGACAGTACAATAGATGGAATTAGGAGGATATGTATTTACGGCGGTTACAAGTGCACCCGTTAAATAACATACATGTGCAAGGAGCACAGTGTCACAATAACTTTGATCGGAATGCACATGCAACATAATACATCCCCACGCCATAACACCTGGATCACCAAAACAATCATGTTCGACAATGCCCCCCGATGCAATGTTACATGTTCACACTTCCCACCTTATGAGGGTACGTCCAGAATCACGACTCAGACTGCATCTGCTGTCTTCCGAGAACAGTATGCAACGTCACTTTTCGTTGACCCAGCGCTTTTGGTACCGTCGAAAACGGTGCTGCCTATTTTCAGGTGTCAACGGAGCTTGAGTTAATGGTCATCGGAGAGAAAGACCAACCTCTCCCAGTCATCGTGCCGCTAAGGAACGTGAGATTGCGTGCCTCCATGTACTGTTAAATTTGGCTGTAATTAGATCCGCTGTTTGACGTGGATACCTTCTTGTCTGCTGCAAAATGTAGCGGTCATCTGCTGGTGCAGTAGGTGGCCGTGATCGATCACCTTCACTCCTTCGAGCAACAGTGACTGTCGCTCGGAACACTTCCCATGCAAGTGATATAATACTGTAAGCAAATTTCCAAATTCCCGGGGTACTCTCGTCACACTTTGTCTCACTTCCAGCACCCCGATGATTCTTCCTCGTGTGAAGTCATCCAGATGTTGTCATCGGGCCATGTCGCAATGAAGAACACCACAGTGCACGGTAACTGATCGCTGACTGACGCACACTGTCTTTTCTCGTTCCTTGAACTGCCTCGAGTTGCGAGGCCAGCCCCATTGGGCGCTATAGCTGCGCTTACCTTAAGGCAAAGTGACGTCCTACTTTTTGGCAAGACTTGCGGCAGCATACTCCACCAATTGCATTCATTTCCACGAATAAGTTAATATGTTACGTTACTTTACCTATCTCGTCCTTAAGTTTTGCAGAGAAGCGTTCTTTGGTATTAGCATGATTGTCACACAGTCTTTTCGAATACACATTTATCATTCATGACACAGATCTGTCATTTATCACACAAGATGGAAACTTTGTTCAGGACTATGTGTATTTCGTTACGATCGTCCAAAGACGATAATTTCCTGTCGATAAGAGAACTGTGAGTGAACAATCTTATAGTGCCGTTGATCCTATCCAGTAAATCGTTTTCTTTTTTTTACGTTGAGAACGTTAAGAGGTCCTATTATGCTTCCTTGGGGCTCACCGAAGTTGCTTTCGTTTATGCAGCATTTTCGCCATGCTATCAAATACCCATCGATGCAGTCACATATTCCGCTTGATCGTATTTTGTTTGGTGGTGGCACAGTGTCGAACGCATTTCGGAAATCTAGGAAGAGAGAATCCATCCGTTTACCTGCATCTACTGCTTGAAAGGTGTCATTGTTTTTTGTACTGAGGAGGTAGTGATGCCCCCAAGGAGAGAGAGAAGCAAACATAAGGCCTATTCAATCGCTTTTCATAGCGTACCGTGAAATAACTCATCTACATCTACATCTACATCTACATGGATACTCTGCAAATCAGATTCAAGTGCCTGGTAGAGGGTTCATCGAACCACCTTCAGAATTCTCTATTATTCCAATCTCGTATAGCGCGCGGAAACAATGGACACCTATATCTTTCCGTACGACCTCTGATTTCCCTTCTTTTATCTTTGTGATCGTTCTGCCCTATGTAAGTAGGTGTCAACAAAATATTTTCGCATTCGGAGGAGAAAGTTGGTGATTGGGATTTCGTGAGAGGATTCCGTCGCAACGAAAAACGCCTTTCTTTTAATGATGTCCATCTGAAATCCTGTATCATTTCTGTGACACTCTCTCCCATATTTCGCGATAATACAAAACGTGCAATGTACTCAGTCAGTCTTATCTAGTAAGGATCCCACACCGCGCAAAAGTATTCTAAAAGAGGACGGACAGGCGTAGTGTAGGCAGTCTTCTTAGTAGATCTGTTACATTTTCTAAGTGTCCTGCCAATGAAACGCAGTCTTTGGTTAGCCTTCCCCACAACATTATCTATGTGTTACTTCCAGTTTAAATTGTTCGTAATTGTAATTCCTAGGTAATTAATTGAATTTACGGCTTTTACATTAGACTGATTTATCGTGTAATCGAAGTTTAACGCGTTCTTTTTAACACTCATGTGGATGACCTCACACTTTTCGTTATTTAAGTTCAATTGCCACTTGACGCACCATTTCGATATTTCTTCTAAATCGTTTTGCAGTTTGTTTTGATCTTCTGATGACTTCATTAGCCGATAATCGAAGCGTTATCTGCTAACAACCTAAGACGGCTGCTCAGATTGTCTCCCAAATCGTTTATATGGATAAGGAACAGCAAATGGCCTGTAACACTACCTTGGGGAACGCCTGAAATGCCGGCCGGAGTGGCCGAGCGGTTCTAGGCGCTACAGTCTGGAGCCGCGCGATCGCTACGGTCGCAGGTTCGAATCCTGCCTCGGGCATGGATGTGTATGATGTCCTTAGATTCGTTAGGTTTAAGTATTTCTAAGTTCTAGGAGACTGAAGACCTCAGATGTTAAGTCCCATAGTGCTCAGAGCCGTTTGAACCATTTTTGAACGCCTGAAATCACTTCTGTTTTACTCGATGAATTTTCGTCAATTACTACGAACTGTGACCTGTCTGACAGGAAATCACAGATCCAGTCGCATAGCTGAGACGATATTCCATAAGCACGCAATTTCACTATGAGCCCCTTGTGTGGTACAGTGTCAAAAGCCTTCCGGAAATCCAGAAATACGGAATCGATCTGAAATCCTTTGTCAACAGCACTCAGTATTTCATATGAACATAAGCGCTACTTGTGTTTCACAAGAACGATGTTTTCTAAACCCATGTTGACTGTGTGTAAATAGACCGTTTTCTTCGAGGTAATTCATTACGTTCGAACACAATATATGTTCCAAAATCCTGCTGCATATCGACGTTAACGATATGGGCATGTAATTTAGCGGATTACTCCTCCTACCTTTCTTGAATATTGGTGTGACCTGTGCAACTTTTCAGTCTTTTGTACGGATCTTCCGTCGATCCAGTGGTTGTATATGATTGTTAGGTATGGAGCTAATGCATCAGCATACTCCGAAAGGAACCTAATTGGTATACAGTCTGGACCAGAAGACTTGCTTTTATTAAGTGATTTTAGTTGCTTCACTACTCCGAGGATATTTAGTTCTACGTTGCTCATGTTGGCAGCTGTTCTCGATTCGATTTCTATAATATATCAGGGTGGGCATCATGGAGCCACTCCAGATCGTGAAGCCGACGTAGAAAAGCGAAAAGTGCGCTGTGCGTTGCGTGCAGCTTCGCTGACAGCCGGGGGTTAGTACGTAACTCGTGTCGCGTAAGATATAAACAGCAACAGAACTGAGATGCGAGAACTGTATTAGGAGCTACATTAGCATTTCTTTGTTTTGCAGACAATAGCAACCTCAGCCGCTTGCATTGTGTTCACACAACAGGTGCATAAGGGCCGTGTGCCGGAAGTCATTTCGCTTTTCGTTCCCGCCGGACTGAAAGAGTGCATTACACACGTTATTAGCGCCACAATCAGGACAGGATCAATAAACGAAGAACACGCATTCAGGCTTGAGGTCACAATCAAGGCGTCGAACGTAATTAACGTGCAGAACAAAAGAGACCCAGATCTGTAACGAGAACCTGCTGGCTCACACCTCTGTGGCTTCTTGCAGCTTTCTCTCGCTACTGCAATACGACACGTGCGGTGAGCAGACAGGCTACTGCAGGCAGCAATTAAAGTAAGACAATGACTAAAATCCTTGCTGCCTGACGTTCACATCCACTTGTCTGTTATTTTGGGACATTTCCCGTAACACAGGAGAATTCCGTTTTACCTGAATTGTCAGGGCAAACTTTGAGACACAGCTACACTACTGCGGTGGAAAAGTGTGTCGCGTTTAAACGCAGCAAGGCTTCCGGCAGTTGCTGTATAGCCTCTGAGAGAGAGAGAGGAAAAAACAGTTTTTCCCCGGACTGCCATGTTTATATATTGTAAACTGTCTGACAAAAAAAGTTAAGCACCCAGAAGACATGTTCATACACGAACGCACCATTGACGACTATGTACATAATTAAAGTTGCAATAATATGTGGCACATAGAACGTCCACAAGAGTGCATCAGCCTAGTTCGTGTTTAGTGTTGCTACCAGTCCTGGTAGGCTACGTAAGAGATGTGAACAGCTTCAGATGTTGAGTGATCACTATGAAGGACACAGCGTTGTCAGTACCTGGCGGAGTTTGAAAGGGCACTCACTGTGGGCAACCATTTGGCCATCTGGTCGGCTCGTGCACTCTATACACTGAACAGCCAAAGAATCTGGTACACCTGCCTAATATCGTATAGTACCATCGTGAGCACGCAGAAGTGCCGTAACACGGTGAGACATGGGCTCGACTAATGTCTGAAGTAGTGCTGGAGGGAATTGACATCACGAATCCTGCAGGGCTGTCCATAAATCCGTAAGAGTACGAGGAGGTGGACATCTCTTCTGAACAGCACGTTGCAAGCCGTCCCAGATATGCTGAATAATGTTCATGCTTGGGAAGTTTGGTGGCCAGCGGAAGTGTTTAAACTCAGAAGAGTGTTCCTGGAGCAATTCTGATCGTGTGGGGTGTCCATTGCCTACTGAAATTGCCCAAGTCCGTCGGAATGCACAATGGACATAAATGAATGCGGCTGATAAGACAGGATGCTCACGTACGTGTCACATGTGAGAGTGGAGTATAGATGTCTCATGGGTCCCATATCACTCAAACTCTACACGCCCCACACCATTACAGAGCCTCCACCACCTTGAACAGTCCCCTGCTGACATACAAGGTCCATGGATTCATGAGGTTATCTCCATACCCGTACACGTCCTTTCGCTCGATACAATTTGAAACGAGACTCGTCCGACCATGCCACATGTTTCCAGTCATCGACAGTCCATTGTCGTTGTTGATGGGCGCAGGCGAAGCGTAAAGCTTTGTGTCGTGCAGTCAGCAGGGTACACGAGTGAGCCTCCGGCTCCGAAAGCCCATATCGATGGTGTTTCATTGAATGGTTCGCACTCTCAAACTTGTTGATGGACCAGCACTGAAATCTGCAGCAATTTGCGGAAGGCTTGCACGTCTGTCACTTTGAACGATTCTCTTGAGTCGTCGTTGGTCCCGTTCTTGTAGGATCTTTTTCCGGCCGCAGCGATGTCCGAGATTTGATGTTTTACTAGATTCCTGATATTCACGGTACACTCGTGAATTGGTCGTACGGGAAAATCCCCACTTCCTCGCTAACGTCGGAGACACTGTTTCCCATCGCTCGTGCGCCGACTATAACACCATGTTCAAACTGGCGTAAATCTTGATAACCTGCCATTGTTGCTGCAGTAACCGATCAGCAACTGCGCCAGACACTTGTTGTCTTATAAAGGCGTTGTCGACCGCAACGCCGTATTCTGCCTGTTTGCATATCTCTGTATTTGAATACGCATGCCAGTACCAGTTTCTTTGCAATTTCATTGTAGATCTGTGGGGCATTCGGATATGACGGTGCTCCCATATTCGACTGCATGGGAACTTGAGGACAGTCACACAGGTCGTCAACGTTCCGGTGGATTAAGTCTGACCACCACAAGAGAGAATCACCGTAAAGCGCACCATGGTGCCATCCGAGAATGAGTAATGTATTCCCTGCAGCATTCTTTGTCGTCCCGTAGCAGTGATCCGACGCTAGCAACAGCCGGACTAGGGAATTACCGTACCGTCCCATGTGCACGGTGTCGTTAACAGAACACGAACTGCTGCGTTTGGATGTGTGCCGTGACTGGCAAACATGGACTGCTGACTAATGGCGTCGTATTTTGCGATGACTCGCGGTTCTGCAGTACTACGGATGACCGTCCCCAGTGGGTATGGCGGTGACCTGGGGAGAGGACCCATTCTTCCAATTATTTATTTATCGTATGATAAAACAGAGCTTGGATCAAATACATAATTTTAAGAGTATACATTGTAAGAAATGGCAAGCAAAATGCATGTACAGACTCAAATGTTCAAAGTATTATGCTAAATCATCTACACATTACACAAGCTCTTAGATTTCTAAGTCCAGTCTGTTGATCCAGTTGAGCCCTTTAGGTGATGCATGGTGGATGCCATTTATTGATCCCCCAAAGGCTCGTTTCGGCCATTCACAAACAATGTGATTAATTGTTTTCAGGTCCGCAGTCACAGTCTGGAGATGTTGCTCAGCCCCATTTGTGCTTCAGATATCTGCAGTTCCCTTGTCCTGTTCGGATGCGGTTGATGGTTCTCCACTGGCGTCAGGAGGGTCTGTAACCTGGAACTCGCGTGGAAGGCTTTTCAACCAGGTGACCGTTGAACGTTGACGATTCTTCCCACTGACTTATCCATACTTCGTTAATGTTATAAAGGAGGCTTCAAGATGTGCAGTTCGCCAAGGTGGTGTTCTTGAATTCAGACGCTGATGTTCTGCTATTAATACAGGGTGTTTCAAAAATGACCGGTATATTTGAAACGGCAATACAAACTAAACGAGCAGCGATATAAATACACGGTTTGTTGCAATATGCTTGGGACAACAGTACATCTTCATGCGGACAAACTTTCGAAATTACAGTAGTTACAATTGTCAACAACAGATGGCGCTGCGGTCTGGGAAACTCTATAGTACGATATTTTCCACATATCCACCATGCGTAGCAATAATATGGCGTAGTCTCTGAATGAAATTATCCGAAACCTTTGACAACGTGTCTGGCGGAATGGCTTCACATGCAGATGAGATGTACTGCTTCAGCTGTTCAATTGTTTCTGGATTCTGGCGGTACACCTGGTCTTTCAAGTGTCCCCACAGAAAGAAGTCACAGGGGTTCATGTCTGGCGAATAGGGAGGCCAATCCACGCCGCCTACTGTATGTTTCGGATAGCCCAAAGCAATCACATGATCATGGAAATATTCATTCAGGAAATTAAAGTCGTCGGCCGTGCGATGTGGCCGGGCGCCATCTTGCATAAACCACGAGGTGTTCGCAGTGTCGTCTAAGGCAGTTTGTACCGCCACAAATTCACGAAGAATGTCCAGATAGCGTGATGCAGTAATCGTTTCGGATCTGAAAAATGGGCCAATGATTCATTTGGATGAAATGGCGGCCCAGACCAGTGCTTTTTGAGGATGCAGGGACGATGGGACTGCAACATGGGGCTTTTCGGTTCCCCATATGCACCAGTTCTGTTTATTGAAGAAGCCGTCCAGGTAAAAATAAGCTTCGTCAGTAAACCAAATGCTGCCCACATGCATATCGCCGCCATCAATCCTGTGCACTATATCGTTAGCGAATGTCTCTCGTGCAGCAATGGTAGCGGCGCTGAGGGGTTGCCGCGTTTGAATTTTGTATGGATAGAGGTGTAAACTCTGGCGCATGAGACGATACGTGGACGTTGGCGTCATTTGGACCGCAGCTGCAACACGGCGAACGGAAACCGGAGGCCGCTGTTGGATCACCTGCTGCACTAGCTGCGCTTTGCCCTCTGTGGTTGTCGTACGCGGTCGCCCTACCTTTCCAGCACGTTCATGCGTCACGTTCCCAGTCCGTTGAAATTTTTCAAACAGATCCTTTATTGTATCGCTTTTCGGTCCTTTGGTTACATTAAACCTCCGTTGAAAACTTCGTCTTGTTGCAACAACACTGTTTTCTAGGCGGTGGAATTCCAACACCAGAAAAATCCTCTGTTCTAAGGAATAAACCATGTTGTCCACAGCACACTTGCACGTTGTGAACAGCACACGCTTACAGCAGAAAGACGACGTACAGAATGGCGCACCCACAGACTGCGTTGTCTTCTATATCTTTCACATCACTTGCAGCGCCGTCTGTTGTTGAAAATTGTAACTACTGTAATTTCGAAAGTTTGTCCGCCTGAAAATGTACTGTTGTCCCAAGCATATTGCAACAAACTGGGTATTTCTATCGCTGCTCGTTTAGTTTTTATTGCCGTTTCAAATATACCGGTCATTTTTGAAACACCCTGTATATTGCTGTGTACGGATAGCTGGGGGGTTTTCCGAATGTTTCTCCAGGTCTTCGGGAGAGCATCTGATTGTCGTAGAGCTGGAGGCTGGATGTTACTTATAAGGTTACTCGCGTCCGTGGCATACCTTAAGTCACACATGTCTCCTGGGTGGTGCTAAATGAGTAACAACAACAGGATGACACCGAACTGTCCGAAAAGGCCTCCCGGTCATAGAAAGCAGAGCAAACAACCAAAAAGTCCTTCTCAGGACGCACAAGTTCGTAGAATTCATCCATTGATTTGGAGAGGCACAGTGGTGTTATATTGTGGGTACTGGGGTTCCATCATGTATGGCGTCAGGTCACAGCTTGTAGTGATTGAGGGAATTCTGGGGTGCAACGGAATGTCACGGACATCTTACGTCCTGATGTGTTACCTCTCATGCGACAGTACCGTGGTGCCATTTTTCAACAGGACAATGCTCGTTCCTACATGGCAGTGTGTTTGTGAACTGTGTGCCAGACGCTGAGGTATTCCCGTAGCCATCAAGATCCCCAGATCGGTCCCCGATAGAAAATGTGTCCCAGTGCCAGTAACAAGGATATAGACTACCAATTAACATCAGTTTTTAGTGAGCTTACCGCAGAAGAGGATACAACGGCTTTATGGCACCCTTTCCAAACGAATCTTTGCATGCATATCTAGACCAGAGAAGGTGCAACGGCGTACTAATAAGTGGGCTCATCTACATCTACATCTACATCCATACTCCGCAAGCCACCTACGGTGTGTGGCGGAGGGTACCTTGAGTACCTCTATCGGTTCTCCCTTCTATTCCAGTCTCGTATTGTACGTGGAAAGAAGGATTGTCGGTATG
Organism: Schistocerca gregaria; assembly: GCF_023897955.1. Taxonomy (NCBI): domain Eukaryota; kingdom Metazoa; phylum Arthropoda; class Insecta; order Orthoptera; family Acrididae; genus Schistocerca; species Schistocerca gregaria. The sequence goes on from NC_064921.1 coordinate 932,527,723, forward strand.
CTTCAGTGTGGGCTCTAATCTCTCTGATTTTATCCTCATGGTCTCTTTGCGAGATATGAGTAGGAGGGAGCAATATACTGCTTGACTCATCGGTGAAGGTATGTTCTCGAAACTTCGACAAAAGCCCGTACCGAGCTACTGAGCGTCTTTCCTGCAGAGTCTTCCACTGGAGTTTATCTATCATCTCCGTAACGCTTTCGCGATTACTAAATGACCCTGTAACGAAGTGCGCTGCTCTCCGTTGGATCTTCTCTATCTCTTCTGTCAACCCTGTCTGGTGCGGATCCCACACTGCTGAGCAGTATTCAAGCAGTGGGCGAACAAGCGTACTGTAACCTACTTCCTTTGTTTTCGGATTGCATTTCCTTAGGATTCTTCCAATGAATCTCAGTCTGGCATCTGCTTTGCCGACGATCAACTTTATATGATCATTCCATTTTAAATCACTCCTAATGCGTACTCCCAGATAATTTATGGAATTAACTTTTTCCAGTTGCTGATCTGCTATATTGTAACTAAATGATAAAGGATCTTTCTTTCTATGTATTCGCAGCACATTACACTTGTCTACATTGAGATTCAATTGCCATTCCCTGCACCATGCGTCAAGTACTTTGTAAATTTGAATCGATTTTGTGATCACTGAAACAACATCACATACCCTCTCAACTCGTGAACTTTCATTTCGTTTCCGCTTCCCCTTCTGAGCGATTCACTTTCGTCTTGGAAGGAAGAGTACTTTGAGATGTCGCGGGTCGCCAGGTTTCGTATCATTTGCTGGAAAGTTTGATCATCAGTGTTGTTGATACCACCACTGTTAATATCAGTCGGCGAAGTTTCTGTATCGAAGGATGACTAGAAGGTTCTGGAAGCATTCAGTGGGCAAATTTCAATTTAAGCTTTATGTGCTGCAGGTTGTAAGCGTACGATACTTACCAAGGTCAAGTTCTCTGGTAAGCCGACAGACATTCGTTGGCCATTTTAGTGTTCACAGTGTGACGTATTTGACCCGAACGCTCTTTTTTTCAGTCTGGTCAGTGCGTCATCAGAGTCGTGTGGAGGCACTCAGGTTTTTGAGAAACGGCATTATGAGAAACAGTAGCGAATGTATTATGTCATGTTACTGTAGACGATGAGTAAGGGAGGGGGGACGTGATGAGAGAAAGTTTTTTAGTCATTAATACGGATGAAAAGATGGTAATAAAGGGTTATTTAAGTAGTAAATTTTTAAAAAGTGGCCTGTTGGTCAGAATTTAACAATTGTATGTGAATAATATGAAACATTAATTATCATTTACGATGTTTCAACTAAATTATTATGATTTTCATGGAAAAAAACAGAATATCACTGCTAATAGTCAAAATTGTATTGTAACAATGATGACGAGTCTGAGAGCGAACTGGAACTGTTAGGGTTGAAGTACTTGATAAATAATAGTGACTATATTTGCGTATTTTGCTCCTTCTTATTCGCTGAATGTAAAACACACGCATAGTATTAATTATGTTTATGAAAATCGAACTGTATTTAAAACGCAATTGGAGCATGGAATGGGCACAAAGCACAGAGTAAAAGCTCTTAATCTCCCCTTGTTCACCTGTATGTGGACCCTGACCTTCAACTAAAGTAACTCATGTTGTTGTTGTGGTCTTCAGTCCTGACACTGGTTTGATGCAGCTCTCCATGCAACCCTATCCTGTGCAAGTTTCTTCATCTCCCAGTACCTACTGAAACCTACATCCTTCTGAATCTGCTTGGTGTATTCATCTCTTGGCCTCCCTCTACGATTTTTACCCTCCACGCTACCCTCCAATGCTAAATTTGTGATCCCTTGATACCTCAGAACATGTCCTAATAACCGGTTCCTTCTTCTCGTCAAGTTGTGCCACAAACTCCGCTTCTCCCCAATTCTATTCAATACCTCCTCATTAATTATGTGATCTACCCATCTAATCTTCAGCATTCTTCTGTAGCACCACATTTCGAAAGCTTCTATTCTCTTCCTGTCCAAACTGTTTATTGTCCATGTTTCACTTCCATACATGGCTACACTCCATACAAATACCTTCAGAAACGACTTCCTGACACTTAAATCTATAGTCGATGTTAACAAATTTCTCTTCTTCAGAAACGCTTTCCTTGCCATTGCTAGTCTACTTTTGATATATCTTCTCTACTTCAACGATCATCAGTTATTTTGCTCCCCAAAAAGCAAAACTCCTTTACTACTTTAAATGCCTCATTTCCTAATCTAATTCCCTCAGCATCACCCGATTTAATTCGACTACATTCTATTATCCTCGTTTTGCTTTTGTTGACGTTCATCTTATATCCTCCTTTCAAGACACTGTCCATTCCGTTCAACTGCTCTTCCAAGTCTTTTGCTGTCTCTGACCAAATTACAATGTCATCGGCGAACCTCGAAGTTTTTATTTCTTCTCCATGGATTTTAATACCTACTCCGAATTTTTGTTTTGTTTCCTTTGCTTATATTAAATTTACTACAGATAATGTCTATATAGGACGTAATGCGGGTGTAAACTTGTAAAACAGAATTTTTATTTTGGGCAAACGCTCCCACTAATACAGCTTTTAAGGCTTTCGAGGCCACTTGGCAAATTGCCTGTTGACTTCTGTCTTGTGTTCTACGCCCGACATTGGTTTGACGCTTTTCTGACGCTTCGCCAGCACGAGTGGCTGGTATTGTCACAGATTCAAACTCCATTGCTGGTGGTGGACTGGAGTCGAGCTCGGTGCCGGTGATTATATATACATGGCGCACGAACATCCAAGGGCTTTTCCGTGGTCACTGGTGCTGTTCTTCTCTCCTTGGTACCTGCAATAGTTGTTCGCTGCAGCTCGGGAAACGGAGGATCTGTTAAGCTTGAGGCTTTCCTCTTTCTTACTGAATCTGTTTGCGGATTTCTGTGACTTTCCTGAACAAGCAGGCGTGGGAGCTCTTCTGCACAAAAAGAACCGCCGTGTCGGTCAACTTTATTACGTGGTCGGTCTCACACAGTACGTGCTTCGCCACTGCCGAGTTCTCCACCTGCCCCAATCTGCAGTACCGTTTATTGTTCGGTGATCCTGGTGTTGATTGATCGTCCAGTTATTCCAACATAGATTTGTCCATTTGTATAGAGTGTGCAGTGTATTGCCAAAGTTGCGAGTTGATTGTTTTTTGTCTTTTGCCAATCTGAGACTCTCTTTCACCTTTCATCGCTTTGTAGATAGGTTTTACGGTTGTTTACACAATACGCGACCGATTCCGTCCGGAGATATGTTGCAGAGAGGTTGCACTTAAGATTTGTTGTTCCAGTGTGTCACTTCACCGAGTTTCAGGTTTGGTGACAATTTCTGCGTAACTGGTGGAGTACCTCTTGCTCCTCGGAACGCTTTCCTGGTGCTGCACCTCGCGTCCGAGATGCTACTGTTCACATATTCAGCTAGTGCGCTTTGCGAGTGTATTAATCATTCCTCTTTTCTTGCTAGGGTGATGATTTGACAGTCTGTGCAGATATATGTTCGTGTGTGTTGGTTTTCGAAACACGCTGTGTTGCACGTTCTCACCACCCCAGGTGCTGGTGACGATACATTTTTGCACCTAACTGATGCCGGCCGATGTGGCCAAGCGGTTCTAGGCGCTTCAGTCTGGAACCGCGCGACTGCTACGGTCGCAGGTTCGAATCCTGCCTCGGGCGTGGATGTGTCTGATGCCCCTATTTTTAAGTTCTAGGGGACTGTTGACCTCAGATGTTAAATCCCATAGTGCTCAGAGCCATTTGAACGTTTTGAACTAACAGATATTTATATTGGCATTATCAATATGAGACTGAAAACTTACGAAATACGACAAAAATAAGGAATATTCGGTATTACAAACATAAGCTGTCAGGAACTAACACCAGTTTTGGCAAAAATAACACGAAAATTGGTAGTAAATAAGACCAAAATGAACAGAAAGTAACACCAAAGTTGACAAAAGATGCACTGCCGGAAAAAAGCAGCAACCTCAAAGACACGGTTATTTTAATAACAAGTGAGGCAACAGGTAGCTGATAATAGTAGGAATATATGTTGACAAATACAGACCTGATGAAACACACAAGTCACAGTGGAGGATGCCCAAACAGCTCAGTACGACGTGCATCTACCCTCTGGCGGACGTGTATTCTCGCCTGCAAACTATCATAATGGTACCGAATGGCATCATGCAATAGATTGTCCCAAGCATCGTGCACCTTTTGTTGCGTTCGAGAATGGTTGTTGCAGGCTCTGGAGAACGAGTAAGTTTCCATTTTATCGTATCCTGTACGTACATAGCTGACGAGAGATCTGGTGAGCTTTCTGGCCAGGGCCGTCGCTCTACACCAAGAAGAGAGCGTTACGTTTAAGTAGCTGTATGTGAGCGGGCATTGTCCTGATGAAACAGAGCTTCACCTTCCTGTCGAAGACATGATAGTAGCACGTGGTTAACAGCCTGTGCAGTGTAGCGGGTACTGGTTATTTTACCCTGCCAAAATACCAAATGTGACCACGAGCTGTAACTGATAGCTGCCCACACCATTGAGACTAGGACAGCACCTGAGTATTGTGGATGAATGCATTCTACAACTCACCAAGTATTCACCATACACTGTTACGTCCCCCATTCGCATACAGACAGGACCGACTTTCATTATTGATGACAACAAAGCTGTATTTCATTCTCCAGTCAACACTTTCACGACACCAATTATTGTTGCATAGCGGTGTCATGGTGTTAGTAGTAACTTGGCCAGAGGCACGCATGATCTTAGTCCTGCTGGAGGCAGAGAGTTTCCAATGGTCCCTGATGGGTCAGCTGGTGCAACAAGTGCTCGGATTTCCTCCTTTGATGATGTTCGCCCGGCTACCGTTGCTCGTACGATGTGTCCATCTTGACGTGCGACTGTACTATGCATGACGTACATCGCCTAATGTGGAAATATTCCACAGGCCATTGTTGAATATGGCGACACACCACCGATACATTATGCTCAGCATGTGCTGCAGTCCGTCGCTACGCCCTCCAGCTTCCCGCAGACCCTCAGTGCGACCCCGTTCAAGTGGCTGAAGCTTTTCAACAGGAGTACGTTCTTGTCAGAGGATCATGGTTTTATCGTAGAATGAATGATCCAACCACAGTCCTCTTCTAAACTCAGTACAGTTACTGCATACAAAGCCAAACGAGAGGATCAGAGACAAGTTCCCCGAGGACCATGTGATCGCCGATGGCCGTGACAAACGAATCACTAACACTACAACACTTCCGCACCCTGGTGCTGCTCAACACAGGCCGTGAGGGGGTTGCATTTTTTTCCGGCTGCATATAACAGAGAAATTATCGGTAAAATAAAATGATTTTCTTTCGTGTACTTACCCGTAGGTTATCTCTAATAGCCCCTACTACCCCAAGTATGGAGCATGACACTGTAAATGAAAGATCTGTGAAATGGTCGCCGGCGTTACCTTTATTCGCTGAATGTAAAACGCACACATAGTATTAATTATGTTTATGAAAATCGAACTGTATTTAAAACGCAATTGGAGCATGGAATGGGCAGAAGGCACAGAGTAAAAGGTCTTAATCTCCCCGAGTTCACCCGTATGTGGACCCTGACCTTCAACTAAAGTAACTCATGTTGTTGTTGTTGTTGTGGTCTTCAGTCCTGACACTGGTTTGATGCAGCTCTCCATGCAACCCTATCCTGTGCAAGTTTCTTCATCTCCCAGTACCTACTGCAACCTACATCCTTCTCAATCTGCGTAGTGTATTCATCTCTTGGCCTCCCTCTACGATTTTTACCCTCCACGCTACCCTCCAATGCTAAATTTGTGATCCCTTGATACCTCAGAACATGTCCTACAAACCGGTCCCTTCTTCTCGTCAAGTTGTGCCACAAGCTCCTCTTCTCCTCAATTCTATTCAATACCTCCTCATTAGTTATGTGATCTACCCATCTAATCTTCAGCATTCTTCTGTGGCACCACATTTCGAAAGCTTCTATTCTCTTCTTGTCCAAACTATTTATCGTCCATGTTTCACTTCCATACATGGCTACACTCCATACAAATACTTTCAGAAACGACTTCCTGACACTTAACTCGATGTTAACTAATTTCTCTTCTTCAGAAAAGCTTTCCTTGCCATTGCTAGTTTACATTTTATATCTTCTCTACTTCGACAATCATCAAATATTTTTCTCCCCAAATAGCAAAGCTCCTTTACTGCTTTAAGTGCCTCATTTCCTAATCTAATTCCCTCAGCATCACCCGACTTAATTCGATTACATCCCATTATCCTCGGTTTGCTTTTGTTGATGTTCATCTTATATCCTCCTTTCAAGACACTGTCCATTCCATTCAACTGCTCTTCCAAGTCCTTTGCTGTCTCTGATAGAATTACAATGTCATCGGCGAACCTAAAAGTTCTTATTTCTTCTCCATGGATTTTAATACCTACTCCGAATTTTTCTTTTGTTTCCTTTACTGCTTGCTCAATATACAGATTGAATAACATCGGGGAGAGGCTGCAACCCTGTCTCACTCCCTTCCCAACCACTGCTTCCCTTTCATGCCCCTCGACTCTTATAACTGCCATCTGGTTTCAGTACAAATTGTAAATAGCCTTTGGCTCCGTGTATTTTACCCCTGCCACATTTAGAATTTGAAAGAGAGTGTTCGAGTCAACATTGTCAAAAGCTTTCTCTAAGTCTACAAATGCTAGAAACGTAGGTTTGCCTTTCCTTAATCTTTCTTCTAAGATAAGTCGTAAGGTCAGTATTGCCTCACGTGTTCCAATAATTCTACGGAATCCAAACTGATTTTCCCCGAGGTCGGCTTCTACTAGTTTTTCCATTCGTCTGTAAAGAATTCGTGTTAGTATTTTGCAGCTGTGACTTATGAAACTGATTGTTCGGCAATTTTCACATCTGACAACACCCGCTTTCTTTGGGATTGGAATTATTATATTCTTCTTGAAGTCTGAGGGTATTTCGGCTGTCTCATACATCTTGCTCACCAGATGGTAGAGTTTTGTCAGAACTGGCTCTCCCAAGGCCGTCAGTAGTTCTAATGGAATGTTGTATATCCCGGGGCCTTGTTTCGACTCGGGTCTTTCAGTGCTCTGTCAAACTCTTCACGCAGTATCGTATCTCCCATTTCATCTTCATCTACGTCTTCGTCCATTTCCATAATATTGTCCTCAAGTACATCGCCCTTGTATAGACTCTCTATATACTCCTTCCACCTTTCTGCTTTCCGTTCTTTGCTTAGAACTGGGTTTCCATCTGAGCTCTTGATATTCATACAAGTGGTTCTCTTTTCTCCAAAGGTCTCTTTAATTTTCCTGTAGGCACTATCTATCTTACCCCTAGTGAGATAAGCCTCTACATCCTTACATTTGTCCTCTAGCCATTCCTGCTTAGCCATTTTGCCAGCTTCATTTACTGCATTTTTATATTTTCTCCTTTCGAACCGTACAGATATCTTATCTAAATCAATTTGCAAGTCGTTTTCATCATCCGATGACTTTACAAGACGGTAAATGACAGCATCATCTGCAAACAGTCTAAGGCGGCTACTCAGATTGTCTCCTATGTCGTTAATATAGATCATGAACAATAGAGGGCCTGTAACACTTCGTTGGGGAACGCCGGATATTACTTCTGTTTTACTCGATTTGCTACACCGAGGATATGTACTTCTATGTTTCTCATCTTTGCAGTTGTTCTTGATTGGAATTTAGGAATACTTCGTCTTCTTTGGTGAAGGAGTTTCGGAAAACCGTGTTTAAGAGCCGTGCTTTAGTGGCACTGCCATCAGTGACTTCACCGTTGTTATCGCGCAGTGAACGTATTGATTGCGTCTTGACACAAGTATGCTTTATGTATGAGCAGAATCTCTTTGGGTTTTCTGGAAGATTCTATGACAGAGTTTCGTTGTGGGAATTATTAAACGCATCTCGCATTGAAGTACGCGCTATATTTCGAACTTCTGCAAAACTTAGCCAGTCTTGGGGATTTTGCGTTCTTTTAAATTTGGCATGCTTTTTTTCGTTGCTTCTGCAAAAGCTATCTGATCCGGTTTGTGTACCATGGGAAATCAATACCATCACTTATTAATTTTGTGGTATATATCTGTCAGTAGCCGTCGATACTATCTCTTTTAAATCATTCCACATATTTTCTATGATTACGTGATCAGATCGGAAGAAGTGAAGACTGTTCTTAAAAAGGCCTTAATAGCACTTTTATCGGCTTTTCTAAATAGATATACGTTGCGTTTCTTTTGTATGGTTGTAGGTGTTATGGTATTCAGCCCAGCAACAACTGCCTTGTGGTCGCTAATCCCTGGATTCGTGATGAGAGCTAAGAGGTCAAGTATGATTTCGTAAACATATACGGTTCGAGTGGGCTCATGAACTGATTGTTCAAAATAATTTTCTGAGCAAGCATTCAGTACAATTTCGGATGACGTTTTATGCCAACCGCTGACTTTAAACGTATAATTTTTCCAGCATATCGAGGGTAGATTGAAGTCACCACCGACTATAATTATATGAGTGGGGTACCTATTTGAAATGAGACTCAAGTTATCTTTGAACTGTTCAGCAGCTATATCTTCTGAGTCAGGGGGTCGGTAAAACGATCCAATTAATAGTTTACAACGATTGTCAAGTATAATTTCTAACCATACTACTTCGCAGGAGCTGTCAACTTCAATTTCACTACAAGGTAAACTACTTATGACAGCAATAGATACTCTACCACCAACTGTATTTAATCTACCCTTTCTGGAGACTGTTAGATCGTTTGAAAAAAATTCAGCTGCACTTATTTCCGGCTTTGGCAAGCTTTCTGCCCCTATAACTGTTTGCGCTACGACAATTTACAACTACGATACTGATCGTTTCTACAATTACCTTGCGGTGTTTTACCTGTCCCCTTTTAGACAGACGCCCTTTTTTGTCGTTTCCTGAGGCCTTCTAACGAGTATAATATAGAAAACACCATGTGTAAAAAGAGTGAAGTGCCCAGAAGACACATACGGATGTCAATGTAACTTTCTCAAGTACAAACCATCGGCAGGTGTGTAAATGCCTTGCGGCAGATACACCGCCCACCGGAGTGAATTGGTGTTGATGGCCTGGTATTGAGGGGCATCAACAGTGTCAGATGTTGAATGGTCACTGCGACAGAGACGGAGATGCGGCGTAACGATGGGAGATAGCGTTATCAGCACCAGTAACTGCTAGGTCAGACGATTACCATCCCGTCAATCGGTTGCCGTTAATGTAACACAAACTGCTGCGTTTGGAGTGGTGCCGTTACCGAGAAGCACGTGGTGTTGATAAAAGGCGTCGCATTGTGTTCAGCGATAAATCGCGGTTCTGCTTTGGTACGGATGACTATCTTCAGTGAGCATGGCGCCGACCTGGTGAGACGTCCCTTTTTTCCAATGTTTTGGAGAGGCACAGCGGTGTTATTCTTGGCGACATGGTGTAAGAAGCCACTGGGTATTGCTTCAGCTCACAGTAATAGTGATTGAGCGAACTTTGACAGCACAATGGTAACCCACCGACATCCTACATCGCCAAGTGTTAACCTCTCATGGGACGGTATCGTTGAGCTATTTTTCGACAAGACAGTGCTCATCCACATACGGCATGTATATCTGTCAACTATATGAGTGATATTAGGATACTTCCGTGACACGCAAGATAACGAGTTCTGCCAATGACAGAACATGTATAGTTCTGTAAGTAGGCTGTTTAGGTTTTTATATTGGTAACGCCACGTAGCGCTCTGTATAAAAATCACTGGCTATGCTGTGTGCAGTCTGTGGCTGGTTCGCATTGTTATAATATTCGCTATTGTAGTGTTGGGCAGTTGGATGTGAACAGCGCGTAGCGCTGACAGTTGGAGGTGAGTCGCCAACAGACGTGGATGTGGGGAGCGAAATGGCGGAGTTTTGAGAGCGGATGATCTGGACGTGTGTCTATCAGAAAGAGTAAGACTGGATAGGTAGATAAATTGTTTGTTCTATAAAAAAATCTTTCATTTGCTAACTATGCCTATCTGTAGTTAGTGCCTTCAGTAGTTTGAATTTTTTATTTAGCTGGCAGTAGTGGCGCTCGCTGAATTGCTGTAGTTCGAGTAACGAAGATTTTTCTAAGTATTCATGAAAGGTATAGGTTATTGTTAGTCAGGGCCATTCTTTTGTAGGGATTATTGAAAGTCAGATTGCGTTGCGCTAAAAATATTGTGTGTCAGTTTAGTGTTGATCAGAATAAGTAACGAGAGAAATGTCTGAGTACGTTCAGTTTTGCTCAGCTGTTTGAAAATCAAATAATGTAAGGGGTCTACCAGCACAGTAATTCACTAATTTTTCTAAGGGGACGTTTCAGTACCAGCTCTTGTGTCAATTCTGTCGTAGTCCCCATATCCAGGATATTAAGGACCAGTTAGAAAAGCTTTCCTCAAGAGAGGATACAATCGAATCAGTGCCATGCATCCAGGGCACAGGGGATGCAACGTCATACCGATAGGTAGGAGCTGAAACATCCCCTTGGGAAATTTTTATAAATGATAGTGCTGGGAAACCTCTACGTTATTTGATTTTCAAACAGCTGAGCAAAACTGAACTTTTTTTTATACCTGACTTTCAATAATCGCTACAAAAGAATGGCCCTGACTAACAATAACCTATATCTTACATGAATCACTTACCTCACAAAAATCTTCGTTACTCTAACTACTGCAATACAGCGTCCGCCAATACTGCCAGCTGAATAAAAGATTCTAACTACTGAAGGCACTAAATACTGATAGGCATAGTTAGCAAATGAAAGATTGTGATAGAAAACAAACGATCTATTTACCTTATTAATGTTCAGATGGACGCAGATGGATGCACATCCAGATCGTCCGCTCTCAAAATTCTGCCATCTCTCTCCCCACATCCACCACTGCTGGCGGCTCACCTCCAACTGCGCAACGCTACGCGCTGTTCACATCCAACTGCCCAACACTACAATAGCAAATTTTCCAAGAATGCAAACCAGCCACAGACTTCACACAGCACAGTCAGTGATTTTCATATAGAGCGCTACGTGGCGTTACCAACATAAAAACCTAAACAGCCTACTTACAGCGCATACTGTCCAGTTCTTGATAAATATGACTCTGTTTTGCAAGCACTGAAAAAACATGACATACCCTCTCAACTTCTAAAATTTAGTTTCCTTCTCCCCTTCTGGGCTGCTTCACTTTTTTTGTCAGGCAGTGTACATTAACGTAAAATTTCTATGTTACTGGTGTATCTCAGCATTAAGTTGTTTGAAGAAATAAGTGGTAAAAACATAAATGGAGAAACACAGATTATGTGTGAAGCGATAAAATGTCTTAGTAATACAGTACCCTTTCATCATTTGGCGTAGAGATAGATATGCTCCTCCGGAGTACAGAAGACACATTGTAACCTTCCCATATAAAAATAAAAATGATAATACTTAGTTAATGTGTTAACTCATGAAAACTGATAAATTTTGAAGTAAGCAGCGCTACACCATAGCCTGTGAAATCAATCTGAATCTGTCCGTGAGAAATAAACTGAAAAATTCTTACCTCATGATGGTGTCGGCGGATAACGCTGTCTGTATATCTACTCGTGAATGGCACAGCTTAGTCCAATGCTGGCCTGTCTACATACTGGATAACATTAGTCTGAGATCTGAATTATTATGAAAACTGCTTATTGACATAGCTGCACAGCTGGTCGTCTGATTACTAAAGAACACATGACTATGATCAGAGAAAATTTCTGAAATATTTAAATTTAAACAAAAGACTGTATCGGGACTGGCAATGACTTCAGGCAAAATTATTCCTTCCTTTTTTTGTTGAGAGGTAAAAAATTTATTCTGAAGACTTTTACATTATTGGTAAAAATCTGCAATCCATTATTAGAAAAATTGGATATTACAAATCTGTGTCAATTGGTGCTGACGAAACACAAAAAGATTGAAGCAAATGACATCTCAGCCAAGTGACTTAACTACGCGCATGCCAATATAATAATAAAATTTACCTCACAATACATGGCTATGAACTGCGCTCTACCAGCGACATACTACAACTGCCATGTAGCAGCGAGCTACTGCAACTACTGCGGAGACTGCTCTGACCTGCGATTTTATTGCAGCAAAGATATTTTATGTCGCAGGCAGCGCGTGAGCAATACATCGAAATTACATTTGCTCCAGCACGGTGGTGAACCCCCTACAACATGTTAGTACACTATCGTAATATAACCCATTACTACGTCACAGATTTTGTAATTTGCATTCCTATGCTACGTTATACAACACGAAATGGCAGTACACTGCGCTGCACTACACTAAACTACAGTACTTGGCGTCAAAAGGAAAACGTGTTTTTCGTCGTTTTGCCTGTAGTGATAGCTCCTGGTACGAGGAATAGCTCCGGATCCACATGAAACATCCCCTTACAAAAAATTATGAATTACTGTGCTGGTAAATCCATTACGTTATTTGATTTTCAAACAGCAGAGCAAAACTGAACGTACTCAGACATTTCTCTCTTTACTTAATCTGATCATCACTAAACTGACACACAATATTTTTAGCGCAACGCAATCTGACTTTCAATAATCCCTACAAAAGAATGGCCGTGACTAACAATAACCTATACCTTTCATGAATTACTTACCTTACAAAAGTCTTCGTTACTCGAACTATTGCAATATAGCGAGCGTCAATACTGCCAGCTAAATAAAAGATTCAAACTACTGAAGGCACTAACTACTGATAGGCATAGTTAGCAAATGAAAGATTTTGATAGAGAACAAAGAATGTACACTCCTGGAAACGGAAAAAAGAACACATTGACACCGGTGTGTCAGACCCACCATACTTGCTCCGGACACTGCGAGAGGGCTGTACAAGCAATGATCACACGCACGGCACAGCGGACACACCAGAAACCGCGGTGTTGGCCGTCGAATGGCGCTAGCTGCGCAGCATTTGTGCACCGCCGCCGTCAGTGTCAGCCAGTTTGCCGTGGCATACGGAGCTCCATCGCAGTCTTTAACACTGGTAGCATGCCGCGACAGCGTGGACGTGAACCGTATGTGCAGTTGACGGACTTTGAGCGAGGGCGTATAGTGGGCATGCGGGAGGCCGGGTGGACGTACCGCCGAATTGCTCAACACGTGGGGCGTAAGGTCTCCACAGTACATCGATGTTGTCACCAGTGGTCGGCAGAAGGTGCACGTGCCCGTCGACCTGGGACCGGACCGCAGCGACGCACGGATTGCACGTCAAGACCGTAGGATCCTACGTAGTGCCGTAGGCGATCGCACCACCACTTCCCAGCAAATTAGGGACACTGTTGCTCCTGGGGTATCAGCGAGGACCATTCGCAACCGTCTCCATGAAGCTGGGCTACGGTCCCGCACACCGTTAGGCCGTCTTCCGCTCACGCCCTAATATCGTGCAGCCCGCCTCCAGTGGTGTCACGACAGGCGTGAATGGAGGGACGAATGGAGACGTGTCGTCTTCAGCGATGAGAGTCGCTTCTGCCGTGGTGCCAATGATGGTCGTATGCGTGTTTGGCGCCGTGCAGGTGAGCGCCACAATCAGGACTGCATACGACCGAGGCACACAGGGCCAACACCCGGCATCATGGTGTGGGGAGCGATCTCCTACACTGGCCGTACACCTCTGGTGATCGTCGAGGGGACACTGAATAGTGCACGGTACATCCAAACCGTCATCGAACCCATCGTTCTACCATTCCTAGACCGGCAAGGGAACTTGCTGTTCCAACAGGACAATGCACGTACGCATGTATCCCGTGCCACCCAACGTGCTCTAGAAGGTGTAAGTCAACTACCCTGGCCAGCAAGATCTCCGGATCTGTCCCCCACTGAGCATGTTTGGGACTGGATGAAGCGTCGTCTCACGCGGTCTGCACGTCCAGCACGAACGTTGGTCCAACTGAGGCGCCAGGTGGAAATGGCATGGCAAGCCGTTCCACAGGACTACATCCAGCATCTCTAAGATCGTCTCCATGGGAGAATAGCAGCCTGCATTGTTGCGAAAGGTGGATATACACTGTACTAGTGCCGACATTGTGCATGCTCTGTTGCCTGTGTCTATGTGCCTGTGGTTCTGTCAGTGTGATCATGTGATGTATCTGACCGCAGGAATGTGTCAATAAAGTTTCCCCTTCCTGGGACAATGAATTCACGGTGTTCTTATTTCAATTTCCAGGAGTGTATGTACCTTAATATACCTTAATAGTGTTCAAAAGTCATAATATATATATACGTCCAGATCGTCCGCTCTCATAACTCTGCCATCTCACTTCCCACATCCACTACTGCTGGCAGCTCACCTCCAACCGCGCAACGGTACGCGCTGTTCACATACAACTGCCCAACACTACAATAGCAAATATTACAACAATGCAAATCAGCCACAGACTGCACACAGCAGTCAGTGATTTTCATACAGAGTGCTGCCTGGCGTTACCAACATAAAAACCTAAACAAGCCAAGTTACACACATAGATTGAGCTCCCACACCATCCATTGGGAGATTTGCTGTCACATTCTCTGGAAATCCTCCCTGGCCCTCCTCAAGCCTCAACTCCTCACTTCTTCCGAAATGACATAGCAGTTGGGCGCCGGCCAGTGTGGCCGTGCGGTTCTAGACGCTTGAGTTTGGAACCGCGAGACCGCTACAGTCGTAGGTTCGAATCCTGCCTCGGGCATGAATGTGTGTGATGTCCTTAGGTTAGTTAGGTTTAAGTAGTTCTAAGTTCTAGGGGACTGATGACCTCAGCTGTTAAGTCCCATAGTGCTCAGAGCCATTTGAACCATTTGGCAGTTGGGCATCCCTCAAATCGAACATGTTACAGAGTTAGCTGATTGTGTAGACAGGTGATAAAAGGTGACACAGTCACTTCACACAAACAGAAACAGCGCCAAGCACGCTGACATGAACACTTTTCAAGGTGCGAACATTCCAGATGAGAACTTCTCGCCGTCAGCTTCACCGCGTATTCTCCCACGGGGCGACGTGGCCTACGCACTGCGACTGGAGTAGGTGTACCCAAGAGAACTGAACGGCCTGCCGTGTTGGGGTCATCGCAGGGTGACCACGGAGAGGCGCGAACAGCGAGGACAGGCCGCAGCTGCGGCCGGCGCCGGGATTAATTGATTCGCGGTGCCGGGTGGGCCCACAAAGGCTGCACAAACGTTAACTCCATCCCCTCACCCACCAGCACCTCTAGCAGCCGCTGCCAGGAGACGCCAACCGCTTGCCTGCTCCTCTCGCACTCTTCCACTGGCGGAGGACCCGACTGTTGGTCAAACGAAGCTCGTGGAACTTCCACCTAACGAATTCACAGTACATCTGAGGCATGTAGCTGACGCTAAGAGCCCCGTGGTTTTAGGGGGTTTCTGCAACCCAGGATGTGGCGGATAAAGCCAGCGCGCGGCCCGTAGCAAATGACTGGAAGATGCCTTTGGATTGCTTTAGGCATCAAAGTTTAAGATATAAACTAAAACAGCACTTTAGAAAAAACCTTTCTAGATTTAATTTGGGCAAATTCAATTACAACACTAGTCACACCAATCTCTTGAGTGAATCACATGGTACACTACTGGCCATTAAAATTGCTACACCAAGGAGAGATGCAGATAATAAACGGGTATTCATTGGACATATGTATTATACCAGAACTCACATGTGATTACATTTTCACGCAGTTTGGGTGCATAGATCCTGAGAAATCAGTACTCAGAACAACCACCTCTGGCCGTAATAACGGTCTTGATACGCCTGGGCATTGAGTCAAACAGAGCTCCGATGGCGTGTACAGGTACAGCTGCACATGCAGCTTCGACACGATACCACAGTTCATCAACTGTAGTCGGCGTATTGTGACGAGCCAATTGCTCGCCCACCATTGACCAGACATTTTTAATTGGTGAGAAATCTATAGAATGTGCTGGCCAGGGCAGCAGTCGAACATTTTCTGTATCCAGAAAGGCCCGTACAGGATCTGCAACATCCGGTCGTGCATTATCCTGTTAAAATTTAAGGTTTCGCAGAATCGAATGAAGGGTAGAGCCACGGGTCGTAACACATCTGAAATGTAACGTCCACGGTTCAAAGTGCAGTCAATGCTAACAAGAGGTGATCGAGACGTGTAGCCAATGGCACCCCATACCATCACGCCGGGTGATAGGCCATTATGGCGATGACGAATACACGCCTCCAATGTGCATTCACCGCTGTGTCGCCAAACACGGATGCGACCATCATGATGCTGTAAACAGAACCTGGATTCATCCTTTTCGGATGACGTTTTGCCATTCGTGCACCTAGGTTCGTCGGTGAGTACACCATTGCAGGCGCTCCTGTCTGTGATGCAGCGTTAAGGGTAATCCGCAGCCATGTCTCCGAGGTGATAGTCCATGCTGCTCCATACGTCGTCGAACTGTTCGTGCAGATGGTTGTTGTCTTGCAAACGTCCCCATCTGTTGACTCAGGGATCGAGACGTGGCTGCACGATCCGTTACAGCCATGCGGATAAGATGCCTGTTATCTCGACTTCTAGTAATACGCGGCCGTTGGGATCGATCACAGCGTTCCGTCTTACCCTCCTGAACCCACCGATTCCACATTCTGCTAACAGTCATTGGACCTCGACCAACGCGATCAGCAATGTCGCATACGATAAACCGCAATCGCGATATGCTACAATCCGACCTTTATCAAAGACGTCCCGTGTTTGGTCTGACTACTGTAGCGTATCACTAGTCGCTTGCAACCGTTCTAGGATTTCGTTCCAAGCAATTATCATTATCCCCTTTTTCCAAATCAACCCATTTCGAAACTAGACTCTGCCCTCTGATCCGTGTTATTGTACATGTAATCCAAAACTTGCTTGACAGTGACAAAACCACATGCTGAAGTCGTCCACCTAGTGACCGAAAACATTTTCAGAACCGGAATTTTTGAATAATTTCTTTCTATGCTTTTAATGGAAGGGCCACATAGATAGGTAGAAGCAGAATAAAATATACAGGGTGCTTTGACGAAATCGAAGAGAAAGGATGTTGCTGTACAGCATTCTGCAGCGCACTTGACAATCAAATTTAATTAATGCGCAAACCACGGAATGTAGTCTGTGTATTTATTTATTCGCGTATGTAAGCCGCTCTACTTCCCACTCAAGTTGCTGAATTGTCATACCTTTGCGCTCTAATCTGATTCCAGTGTAACTCTCATCTAAAAAATCTAGTAAGCTTTGGGCGAGTTGCTCAGCCGTATGGCCTTCCATGTCCAAGGACCTCACAGATCTTTCTACTGGTCCAGATGGCAGGACGTAGCGTAAAATCAGAGTCAGTTGGTCTATAAGCGATGTATCTGGAGTTGAATCCAGTGAAACACAATAACATTTTCGTCTCTTAAATTCACATATAATATGATCCCGTATACTTGATGGAGTTAGATGGATAAATTCCAAGCATTATATTTCAGATAAGTACTCGTATGACTTTTGACAAGTTTTTCTCTTGATTCTAATAAATAATAAATAAATATGTAATAAATATATTAATAATTAATAATTAATTAATTATTAATTAATTAATTATATGATATATAATATAAAGTATATATTAATAAATATAAATAAATAAATAATAAATATAAATAAAAATCTAATAATTTTCGTTGTGATATGATCCAACAATTTCATCACTACCCCGAAACGCATCACCTCATTCTGCTAAAAAAAAAGTTATAACTGCAGTAATTCGTTCTAAGAGTGTCCGCCAGTTCTTTTGCTTGGTCTGAGATTGGCTCACAGTTTGAGAATCGACACGCTCAACCTTGTCTATGTGAACTGCTTTCTTCACACCCTTTCAACAAAATATTCGAGTACTTCCAGTAACCTAATACATCTTTCGTAAACCTACTTTTTTGAACTTGGCAGCGTGCATAAACAAAATAAATAAGCTTACTTTAAGCTTCACTATTTCTCGTTCTCCTGTCGACAAATTTCATATTCACTATGTAAAATTATATTTCACTCGCTTAATATCTTCTGCTGTTCGTAAACAGTAGAAATTAGTCCACAGCGACCTGCAGATAAACAAGGATACAAAAGAAACGCAGGAACAGAGACACTGTAACTCGTTATACAACAATAGACCACCAACAAGAAAGTAACCTTCACTCTAGATGACTCGTATTTAATAGTACAGTAAGAAAAGTATGTAGACTGTAGAAGGAGTGAACGACTGTAATGACAGACTTACTTAAATAAATGCCAAAAATTATTATCTTTTTGCTAATCTCTAGAGCCCTGTTCTAATTTGTTTGGTTATGAACGATTAGTAAGGACAACATAACGGAACTTTTGCGGCGTTCGGTTTTCATTTGACTGCACCACACTTCCTCATTAGTTGTCGCAATTAAGGCGATTCTTGAGTGTCTGCCAGTGGCGAATGCGACGTGCTAAATCGATACTTCCGACCACCACAAATGATTTATGTTCCACGATTATACTAACCTAACCTCGGCGCTTCAACCTTGATATTCGGCGCCTATTAGCACTCGTGTGTGACCTATACAAAAATACAAGTAAACCCTTATTCCACACTAGACGATTTTCTACGTTCGATATTATTCGCGGTTGAAACAGTCGCCCAAGGTTGCCACACCTGAGATGGTTATAACCGTGGTGTCGCGGTGTTTGAAGTCGCGCCACTGATGTCACATCTGTGACAAAAATGTGTCGCACTTGCAGTTGTCTCGCACCAGCCTGTGAGACACGCCATGCCTTGATTTTTAAGTAATTGCCGCCATGCCTTCATTTTGAAGGAATTACTCATAGTTTCCAATCTTTCCTTTGAAATACCATGCAGTGATAAAAAGGCCTTTTGACAAACGGAAAATTCTGTACCAGTATTGTCTTTCATTATTCTAACCTTATAAGGAAATGCATAATCAAGCAAAGTAGCTACTGTTCCATCTCTGCGAGGCCTTCGGCGTTGTATATTGTCAACACGGATTAGTCCTGTCAGGTGACAACTTTGCTCATTCCAGTCGTTCAGAAAATTAAAATAAGATATTATTGTAGACTTCTCTGCATCAGTTAGCAAATCGGTACAATTCTTGTTGCAGTTACAATGCTCTTCTGTTTCATGTGGCATTGTTCTTAGCTTTTTAGATACTTCAGATTGTCTACCAGAACTCTGTCTTTTCTAGACTTACCACTACAACTTGACTCTGGATGTTACATCTCCAGCTGAAACACCGACCGTAGTTGCATTTTACACGAAATTCGATTCTATCTGTCGCACCACAGAGCTCTGAAGCGATTATCAAGGCTGCTCTGTGTTAGCACAAATCATGGCACGAAATTCAGTTCCACCATAGTACAAAGCAAAGTAGTTAATGTAAAACCTGCTCCGTGTTAGCTTCGACAATACATAAGAAAGATCAACAGTGACATTGCATTTTACAATGTCAACAGTGACACTCCCATAAAAAGCAGGCAGAGAAATCAGTGCAGCTCAGAAATCCGCACCTGCTGGATTTCACCCTTACCGTCCGTGTATTGGGCGGACTTGACCCGTTTTCTCCATGTATGCCATATTTTAATCTGGCTATAACTCCGTGACTGTAACCATTACATTCGTTTAAGTTCACCCACCTAAAAGTACATCTGATGAACTTCATAATGATACCACTAACTCATTTTCGGAAGATTTGGACTTAACCCCTTCTTTCCGTGTAGTCTTCAATTAGAATGACAGTAAACATGGTTAATTATTTCTAGATAGTAGAGTTAAACAATGCATTTGATATAACTATGTCTCTTGTGGTAACCTGTGGAATAAGATTTAGTACACTTGCGCACTTTACGTAACAGCTGCATTCTATATCTGGACAACACATTCCTATATGCACATGGCTGAGAAATACCGGTAAACACACGTTTTACACTCACTCACAGTACACGCGTCTATGAAGATTGTAGGGATGTCTGGGACTGTGTCGCTCGGTGTATAGCGCGCCCCGGCCTCGAAGTCTGGACTGCAGCCTCGCGCTGTTCGCGTCCTGGATTTAGGATCAGCAGGTGGGCCCCGAAGTAGGTCCTTGTCGTCGTTTCGCGACGCTACAGAAAGCCTACCCAGAAATGGCTTCACACGACTGACATGAACGACAACCGAAAGAAAAGGCAGTTGGACCTTACGAGTGACTGGCGACGACACCTCCAACTTCGGATGTGGTCCTTTCCAACACTTTTTAAACTTTTTGACCTGACTTTTCTTTAACACTACTAGCTCTGTTATTGTGGTGCAACTGCTTGGCGATCGTGTTGGTTCGCTTGCTGCTCCGCAGTTTCGCTCCCTTCCACGCCTCCTTTAGATTGCGCACTAATTCCTTTATGTTCTCATTGCTGATTCCAGCGGTCTATTGTGCAAAGTCCAAGGGTGAATGCAACCTTCTTCCATAAACAATTTCATATGGACAGGCCAGTTGGCGTGTGCATTTTTGCATTGTAAGCGCTCACGACGTGCGGAAGACACATCCCAATTGTCATGCTCCCTATTTATGTAGTGGCTAACCATCTTAATAACTGTTCAGTGAACTCGCTCAACGCGTCCATTTCCTTCTGGATGTGCTGATGTAGTTCGTAGTTTCTTTACTTGCATTAGCTTACAAATCTGTTTAAGCAATTCACTCATGAAATTTGAACCTTGGTCACTGATTATGTTTAACGGTGGGCCAAACTTTAGAACCCACTCTTTTACAAAAACCTTAGACGCAGTCTCGGCACTCTGATCAGGTATTGGTTTCTTACGATATCAGGAGAAATGATCTAACGTGGTCAATATGCATTTATTCGCATCTTTAGTCTTAGGCAAAGGTCCAATGACATCAAGTGCTGTTCTTTCAAATGGTTCAATTGTCTCTGGAAGTTCTTGTAACGGTGCCTTAGTTTTTCCTAAATTAGTCCGTCTGTTGCAGGAATCACATTGTGAAACTCAGAAACGTCAGCTTCACGTCTTCGCCACCAATATACCTCAGCTATTTTAATGTTTGTTGCCTTCTTACCGCAGTGTCCAGGTAATAAAGAATCATGTTGTTCCTTAATAATTTGCTTTCTCATGCTTTCTGAAATACCTTGGCGATTTCCTTCACAAGAGATCTTGTACATCGGTCCATGTATTTCGACAAAACATTGCTCACTTTTCCATATTTACATGTAATTTGTCAGGCTTATGAATAACTTTAAACAGAAACTCACTCAGTCTCAAAATACTATGAATTCTCATCCTGTCAAAAAACATTTGTTACGTGTTACACCAAAAACCGAAGCACAAAGTTCTTTTTCTGTTGTTGTATAATTACATTCTGCTTTGTGTAATTTTCTGGAAGCAAATGCTATTGAGTGTTCAAGGCTATCAATTTCTTGAGTGAAAATAGCACCGACAGGAAAATTTGAAGCATCTGTTGAAAGAATGAAGGGCGTGCTGAAATTTGGATAGGCTAACACTGGAGCTGCTGTTAGGACAGTTATAATGCCTTCGTGCATTCTGTTGACCAACTGAATGTAGTTCCTTTTTCAGCATATGTGTCATTAGACGCGCTATATTTGCATAACCGGCTATGAACCGCTTATAGAAATTTGTTAATCCTAAGAATGATTGTGATTCTGTTAAATTCTTGATAGCTTTTAAATTCTTGATAGCTTAAATAATTTTGGAGCAGCACAGGAGCCTTCACTAGTTATAACATGTCCAAGGCAAATCGCTTGATTTTGAGCAAAGTGACATTTATCTATTGACAAGGACAGATTTGCGCTTCTTATACGCTCGAAAACTGCTTGAAGTCTCTCAGTATGCTGCTTCATGTTTTCATCGAAAATTATTACCTCGTCGAGATATACAAGAGCTTGTGTTTGTGAGAGCCCTCGTAAAACGGAATTCATGAGGTGTTGAAAAGTGGCTGACGTGTTGCGAAGTCCAAATGGCATACACGAGTATTCATATAATCCTGTAATTGTAACAAACGAAGTTTCGCTCTATCATCTCGACGCACTGTCAGCTGATGATATCCGTTTGTTAGATTACAAACCGAAAAAATTTTACATCTGTCCAAATAATCGAGGGTTTCTACCAGGTCTGGTATGTGGCAAATCTCTGGTGTGGTTACTGCATTCAGAGCACGATAATCTACTCAAAAACGAATCTGTGGTTCTTCTGAAACAGACTTCACAACTGGAGAACACCATGGTGCCAGTCAGGATGGCCGAGCGGTTCTAGGCGCTACAGTCTGGAACCGAATCCTGTCTCGGGCATGGATGTGTGTGATGTCCTTAGGTTAGTCAGGTTTAAGTAGTTCTACGTTCTAGGGGACTGATGACCTCAGAAGTAAGTGCCATAGTGCTCAGAGCCATTTGAACCAACCAACACCAAGGTGGATCTGCAGCATCACTTGGTTCTATAATTCTGGCTTCCAGTTGTGTAAGTTGTCCGGCAAATCCAACTTCCATGAAAACCCTGACATGATAAGCAAATCCAGTAGTCTGTCACATAGCTCCGAATAAATCGTGACATTAAATTAACCAAAGTAATACGAGTAACGCGTGAGCAAATGGAATACCACAGACTAACACAAGAATGCCTAAATGCATGTTGTACCTTCCCACCGTGAGACAGACGCAGTTACAAGGGGAGAAACGAGAACAGAAGCCGAGAGCACAGCCATGTTCAGCTAGAAGGCCCTACGATGAGGGACGGACTGGACACACAAGTTGCCAGCTAACCACTAGGACAACCCCAGCTGCAAGTTTTAGTGTGAGACTTTTTCGCGTCTCTGTTACGTCAAGGACCACCCCCCAGCCCATGTTAAAAGCTAGAGCCCTCCAGAAGAACAGTATAGGTCTTACGATAACGCTAAAAGGACCACACCAGCTGCAAGTTTGAGCGTGAGACTTTTTTGCGTCTCTGCTACGTTGCAAATTTTAAAAACATTGCCCCACTACATTGCAAATTTAAAAACATTGCCCCACCACGAAAAGTATAACATTTCTCATTGGATAGACAGAATTTTTGTAGGCGGAGCTTAAGGTTAACATTCTGACCCTGATTGGTCAGATGAAAACACAGCCAGATAGTTTTTTTTAAAACCAACTTCGGTAAATTGTAGTAACGAGAAGTTAGAGGAGAGACAGTTCCGAGACGGCGAGCTGGATGGCTGGTGCGCCGGCCGCTGCCGCCCTGACGGTGCCTAAACACCGACAAGGTAATGAACACACGCGATGCCGCATTTTTGAGCGCATAAGACTTCACTCAGAACTGCAGAAGTCTCATCTGTTACACCTCCTTTTTTGCGTAATACTAGTGTCGATCGTAAATTAAAGCTCATGGTATTCACATTTGCCACTTGAAGTAAAAATCTGAAACGCGATTATTTCTCTGCAATATAATTATTGAGAAGCCACATCAGCCACTGTAATTTACGACAAGTTAGATAAGTAATTAAAGATAATTGAGGGTCACTGTAGACCATTTTGATAGTTTTCTCTTTTGTGAAACTTAATTTAAACCTCGATTATAGACGTTATATGGCATAGTTCATCCTTCGATCCTTTGTAGAACTTGAAAACCCATTCAGGGAATATTCGTTCACATTTTTGTTGAACGCAGTTGGTTTTTACCATCCTGTATTAAAACTCTTCCTTTTATCAATAGTGCAATTTACACTCCTGGAAATGGAAAAAAGAACACATTGACACCGGTGTGTCAGACCCACCATACTTGCTCCGGACACTGCGAGAGGGCTGTACAAGCAATGATCACACGCACGGCACAGCGGACACACCAGAAACCGCGGTGTTGGCCGTCGAATGGCGCTAGCTGCGCAGCATTTGTGCACCGCCGCCGTCAGTGTCAGCCAGTTTGCCGTGGCATACGGAGCTCCATCGCAGTCTTTAACACTGGTAGCATGCCGCGACAGCGTGGACGTGAACCGTATGTGCAGTTGACGGACTTTGAGCGAGGGCGTATAGTGGGCATGCGGGAGGCCGGGTGGACGTACCGCCGAATTGCTCAACACGTGGGGCGTAAGGTCTCCACAGTACATCGATGTTGTCGCCAGTGGCCGGCGGAAGGTGCACGTGCCCGTCGACCTGGGGCCGGACTGCAGCGACGCACGGATGCACGCCAAGACCGTAGGATCCTACGCAGTGCCGTAGGGGACCGCACCGCCACTTCCCAGCAAATTAGGGACACTGTTGCTCCTGGGGTATCGGCGAGGACCATACGCAACCGTCTCCATGAAGCTGGGCTACGGTCCCGCACACCGTTAGGCCGTCTTCCGCTCACGCCCCAACATCGTGCAGCCCGCCTCCAGTGGTGTTGCGACAGGCGTGAATGGAGGGACGAATGGAGACGTGTCGTCTTCAGCGATGAGAGTCGCTTCTGCCTTGGTGCCAATGATGGTCGTATGCGTGGTTGGCGCCGTGCAGGTGAGCGCCACAATCAGGACTGCATACGACCAAGGCACACAGGGCCAACACCCGGCATCATGGTGTGGGGAGCGATCTCCTACACTGGCCGTACACCTCTGGTGATCGTCGAGGGGACACTGAATAGTGCACGGTACATCCAAACCGTCATCGAACCCATCGTTCTACCATTCCTAGACCGGCAAGGGAACTTGCTGTTCCAACAGGACAATGCACGTCCGCATGTATCCCGTGCCACCCAACGTGCTCTAGAAGGTGTAAGTCAACTACCCTGGCCAGCAAGATCTCCAGCTCTGTGCCCCATTGAGCATGTTTGGGACTGGATGAAGCGTCGTCTCACGCGGTCTGCACGTCCGGCACGAACGCTGGTCCAACTGAGGCGCCAGGTGGAAATGGCATGGCAAGCCGTTCCACAGGACTACATCCAGCATCTCTACGATCGTCTCCATGGGAGAATAGCAGCCTGCATTGCTGGGGAAGGTGGATATACACTGTACTAGTGCCGACATTGTGCATGCTCTGTTGCCTGTGTCTATGTGCCTGTGGTTCTGTCAGTGTGATCATGTGATGTATCTGACCCCAGGAATGTGTCAATAAAGTTTCCCCTTCCTGGGACAATGAATTCACGGTGTTCTTATTTCAATTTCCAGGAGTGTAGTTCTAAGTCCAGTGGACTGATGACCTCAGATGTTAAGTCCCATAGTGCTTAGAGCCATTTGAACCATTTTTTGTCTTTGAATCCCCGAACAACTATCACTTTGATATCATTGTAATCTTCCGATTTCACACAAGTGGGCTCTGTGCTGATGAAATTTTGGGCGGCTCCCTGAATTCTTTATTTAGAAACTGCTACTTTATTTGAATTTTTCCGCGAACCCTACGAGGCAGCTCTTTCGAGTTAACGGAAGAATACTTTTACGTCTTCCTCGTGTTTATCGCTAAACACTGCTACTGATGGCGATAATAAGTAATTCTCTATCGGGCCAGCACTGCAAGAGCTATGCTCATTTCTGTCTGCTTTTAACCGTTCAATCTCTCTCCGCAAATCGTTTATAGCGGCTTGGAGATCGGCCATGTCACCTGGGTTAGATTCTGCCGTAGAGATTTATGCACGCCATCAACATCACTGTTACAGCAAAAGTGCAAAAGTTATACGAATCGATTACTGCCTTTCGTATTGTAGCCAAATTTGAATAAACTAACCTGAATTCCAGCGTTGGATGACCCCGTGTTGTCGGATTACGTCCACGATGCTGCTGCTGCTGATTAGCCACGGGGATATGCCAGGAACTTGGAAATTCTAGGAAGTTCACATGCTGCTGAACCTCCTCAGGACTGTAGGACTTCAATAACAGATCCCCACGCTGACACAATTTCTATAAGGCGTTTATGAGGTTTGTATCCTCGGCTGCGGTTCTCCCTTGGGATTTCTCAGGTTTATTGCGGGCACTGGGTCCATGAGGCACAGAAATACGCGAACTATCAGTTATTAGCCATCACCACTTTATTTCTATTAAGACATTTATAGCCGGCCGGTGTGGGCGAGCGGTTCTAGGCGCTTCAGTCCGGAACCACTCTGATGCCACGGTCGCAGGTTTGAATCCTGCCTCGGGCATGGATGTGTGTGATGTCCTTGGGTTAGTAAGGTTTAGATAGTTCTAAGTTTAGGGGACTGATGACCTCAGATGTTAAGACCCATAGTGCTTAGAGCCTTTTGAACCATTTTTTTTAAGACATTTATAATGACATGCTCACTACGCCGACCCGTCATAACTGTGTCTGACATTCTATCACGAACAGATACGGATTTATCAATACTCCACTGTGAGTTGAAAACAACATAAATTTCACGTGAGAACGACGTGTGTTGGAAACTGTTCTGGCCTGCAGGAAGCCAGCGGCGCGACGCGACTACTATGTGTGTGTGGGGTGCTCTGCGGCCAACATATCCTGACTGACACCGCGGTTCGTCAGCATTCCACGATAACGCCAGCTCGCACTCGTACCACACGTGGCGGCTGCGTCCAAGCCTGTGACCCTTACATTATATTTTTAGAAAAAGTGTATCTGAAAAAATATTTCAGGGTTTTGTTAATACACTTCTTGATTGTTTTTGCACATAATCTCCGTCCCCTTCAGTGCATGTATTGAGCCGTGGCACAAGCTTCTTTTATGTCCTTATCGAAGAACTCTTCCGCTATCTCCTTCCCCCACATCAGAACCTCTTACTGCAACTGCACGTCAGTTGAAAATTTAATTCAACTCATATGTGCCTTCGGAGAGGTGGAAAGATGATAATCTGAAGGCTCCGAGGAAGGAGAATACGAGGAGCGGTTAAAAACATCCCAACCAAATGAGTTCAAGAGCGCCTCGGTGGCCAAGTCTGTGTGCAGACAGGCGTCATCGTGCAACAAGCTCGTCAGCATTCACCTCCTTTTGTTTTGAATGCTGCTTTTTGAGTTTTTCTTAGTGCCTCGCAATACTGTTGTGCATTGATGATCTCCCAGTAACGCGGAAATTCTACTAATATGATGCCTTTTCGATTCCAAAATACTGAGACTGGTTTGTTTTTTGCCTGAAATCGTGGTTTTGAAGTTTATGTCAGATGTGGAATTGGTGTGACGGCTTTGTGCCGACTGTCTTTTTGTCTCAGGCGTGTAATGAGCCACCCACGTTTCACAACAGAGCTCAGAAAATCTTTACCTTCCACTTTTTCTTCTTCTTCCTTGTCTCTACAGCTCATGATTAGCCTTGGCCTCTTCTACAATTTCCTTCCATTTCTCTCGGTCCTTTGCCAATACTCTCCAGCTTCTATAGCCCCTCATCCTAAGATCTTCGATTACTCCATCTTCCCATCTGGCTCTTGGTCGACCACGTCCTCTCTGTCCCCCTGGCTTTCCTTGTAATGTTCGTTTTGGTACTTCTTTATCATTCATGCGAGGCACATGTCCTCCCACCTCAGTCTGGATGACTTGACTATCCTTCTGATGGGTTGGACTTTGTATATGATATACAACTCATGGTTGTATTTCCTCCTCCATCTTCCTCTTTCACAGATTGGGCTGATACTTCATCTGAGTCCCTTTCTTTCAAATGCATTTAGTGTTTCAATATCTTTAGTTGTTAATGTCGAGACTTCAGAGGCATATGTAAGTACTGGCCGTGTAAGTGATTTATACATAGCTAATTTCGTGGTACGTGTCAGGAGCCTTGAGGATAGAAGCCTTGTTAGGGCAAAATAGGCTCTGTTGGCCAGTATTAATCTCTGCTTAATTTCATAGACGGTATCATTTAGATGTGTAACTGTCGAGCCCTTGAAACCTTCCACTTCAAGTCGCTCAAAGAAACGCGCGTGGGCTATTAATCCTATTTTTCACGAACTGCTCTGTCAGTTGTTTTGGGACCCATCTGGCGCAAAGTTTCCGGTATCTCAGTGTTTGTGAGTGTCTCGTATACCAGAGTTCTGGAGAGTTGCGGAGTTCCTCCATTTTTTGAATCAACTCATCAGTCAGAATGGAAGGTCTTTCATCCCTTGTTCGTCTTGAAGTTTGTTCTGTCTCCACTAAATTCCATACACCATTTAATCACACTCGTTCTGTTCATAACAGCTTCGCCGTATACCATTTTCATTCGCGAAAAAAATTCCGGCAGGTGCTATTCACAGAATGAGATTCTCAATCTGCAGCGGAGCGTGCGGTGATATGAAACTTCCTGGCAGATTAAACCTATGAGCTGTGAAACTTCCTGGCAGATTAAACCTATGTGCTGGACCGAGTCTCGAGCTCGGGACCTCTGCCTTTCGCGGGCAAGTGCTATTTCTACCGCGAGTAGGAAGCGTATCACAGCACGTGGCTCGCGCTTGGCGGGATTCCATACCGACATCTTTCACGCAATTGGACACTGCAACGCTGTGGTCAGGGGATCCCCCGTATCGCTCATTGTTGGCAACCCTCAAAAAAAAAAAAAAAAAAAAAAAAAAAAAAAAAAAAAAAAAAAAAAACAGCCTGTTATGGACACAGTAAACATGCCTCGAACGTGGCAAACTAGATTTATTCCACGCCGTGCACTTGGAATGGTTTCCCTGGATCCAGGGGCTGTCGTCCAAGCGTGCCTTAGCAACCTCAGCTACGGAGGCGGATAGCACCCATTCTGCGGTCAGATTGACACGGGATTTCCAAGTGGTAAAAGGCGTTATTGCCTTCATTTCGTGTTTGCGTAGCGTGCTGAATGTGTCGCGATGAAAGTGCAGGAAGGCTGCCGGGCCGGGCCGCGCCGCGCCGCGCCTCCTTGTGCGTGGGCGGCACAATGGCCGGTGTGACAGCCGCGCTTGCCCCCGCTCCAGCCCCGCCGCCGGGCGGCGTGTTTGCTTTTTAATATCGCGGACCGGCATTTCATCACTCGCGGTGTCAAGTGAACGCCGCTGCCGGCGCCGCCGCCGCCCTGTCGCAATGCTTTTCCTCTCCCACCTCCCCCCTGGCGGGCCGTCCGCTTTCGTTCTGAGGGCCGGAAATCAAATTGCACTCTTCGGGCCCGTAATAGGAATCCGTGTAGTAATATTACATTACGCCAGGCTCGCATTGTAGCCGAAATTGAATTTGGTGTGAGAGTGAGGCTGGCAGTTTGCGGACGCCACCCTGAAAGGTTCGCGCCGTAGCGTCGCAGTCGCCGCCGTCGACGCCGCCGCCGCCGCCGCGGGGCATCGCACCGAGCCGTGGCGGAGGGCTGGCGCGGCTCTCAGGTGACGGCAAGCAGATGGCCGGCGAGGCACGGCGGAGAGGGTAGCAGGCGGCCGTCACCCGTAGACAGAACACGGTGTCTACAGCACATTTACAGAGTGGGGAAAAAGCAGTCGGTACAGGGTCCAAGCCCAACTCATGGTGTCAAATTTCAATTCCAAGAATAAATCCTGTAGAAACGTTTCATACACATAACCCATACAGCTGTCATAGATCGCACAGCCACGTATGCCATTTGTGTTTGACGTAGGTGAAGGACTTGCTTTGTCCACGAATGCCATGATTTCGTTTTCTGGAAGAGCAACATACAAAAAGAGACTGTTTAATTACCATCCATCTAGAGCAAGATGTCTTATTGGACCTATGCTGAAGAGCCAAATATCGTGCAGGGCCCCCGCGAGCATGCAGAAGTGCCACAACACAACAGTATTGGGACAAAGCTGTTTCTGGCACACTCTGCATTGTTGCCAGACGTATCCAAGATGGCTGCGATGACGCCATCCAAGAGGGCAGCGTGTAGACTTGGCAACAGCACAACTTCATCCAATATGGCGGCTATGGCGTCATTCAAGATGGCTGGTTTTAGTGGGAAGTTTGAATTTTGGTGTGAAGATGGGTCAGTTGGGCTACCTCCACTAACCTAACGCCCCCTCCCCACCCCTCCCCCAGAAAATGGCGGCAAGTTCAAATTCCATCAGGACAATGCAGCACACCTCTGCTAACCTAAGGAAACGGCAGGAATATAGGTCAACTGGGCTACCTCCACTAACGTAAGTCAACTGACAGCCACCTCATCCTAGGGATTCGAGGGAAGTCTGAATTTTGACGGTAAAGAGAGGTCACTTGGGCTACATTCTAACCTAAGAAAACTGCAGGCAAGAAAGAGCACTTGGGCTACCTACACTAACCTAAGTCACTCGACCACGACCTAGTCGTAGAAAATGGCAGGGAGAGGCCTCAACCTGCTCTGGACATAAGTCTTCATTATTTTGCATGCACTATTTATTTAAACAATTTGATGCACTACAATCATGCGGTGTGTTCACTACAAGGCCTGAACTCCAACTGACCTAGTACACAGTACCAGCACCAGAGGGCACTCTAATCTGTGACGTAATCCAAGATGGCGGTATGCTGTCAACCGATGATGCAAGTACCATTATCCAAGATGGTGCGAAACAGTGTGACTGCCATGGGGTCTGGACTCCAATGACCTAGTACACAGTACCACTGCCAGAGGGTGCTCTCATCTGTAATGTAATCCAAGGTGGATACCATGACATCAGCTGATGACGCAAGTACCATTTTCCAAGATGGCGAGAAACAGTGTATTCACCACGAGGTCACATGGCTATGTAAAATCAGAACCGAGTCGACCTCTAGGAAATTGTATAGTGTCCCAGAAATAGTTAACGCTCGCTTTCTTGATGTCTCAGGTTGTAAGCACAGAAATTCTTGCTCTAACAGACCCTGTTTACGAAAATAGCGCAGAATAACATCGAATACAGTCTTCCTAGCTTTCCTAACGTGGTACCCCGTCCATCACATGTTACCCATCCTGCTTTCAACTCAGACAAATGTTACCTCCGCTATGTAAAAGCCCCAATACCTCAACACAAAAGAATGGCTTGTGAATGAATGAATCGAGCATTATGATTAGCTCTTATCGAATTTACCCTCTGAATTACTGATGCGACTGGCGTGGAAGTACCATTTGCCTTTTCTTTCTTTCTGCATACGAGACTTTCAGCGAGAAAAAAAAAACTATTTTACACCGATAGGCATACTGCATCGACTATTAAACAATGCAATCAAGTAAAGAGATACAAGGGCCTTATATTAATAGTTAAGTCACAACTAAATTTCACAATAAGGAACGTACAATATATGTGTTTTATGGGGTTACAATCTTCGTAAATTATTATATTATTATATTTCATTCTTACGTGCATTCTTAATTCTTATATTTTATTGTTATGTTTATTCTTCATGAAGATTTGGTGCATTCCATAGGTTGATACCGATCGTAGAAACATTAGAAACATAAAAAATCCGAACACGACGAGCATCAGACGAAGGCAGGTTTGCCACAACCGCTTTTTTTTGTATGAATCTCACTCGGGGAAGAAACATCGTTAGCACTGCTGAAGATTTACTACTTTGGCAATAATTTTGCGGTAAACCACGTGTAATAATCACTTTGTCGAAATCTGGCGCTTGCAACTGATTACAAATCAAGACACAATACAGGAATTTTACCGGAAACAATTTCAAATAAAAACTGTGTTACGGACCGAGACTGGAACTCGGGACCTTTGCCTTTCTTGAACAAGTGCTGTACCAACTGCGCTGTCCAAGCACGACTCATGACCCGTCCTCGCAATTTTACTTCCACCAGTACCTCGTCTCCTACCTTCCAAACTTCACAGAAGTTCTCTTGCTAAGGGGTAGAGCACTAGCCCGCGAAAGGCAAAGATCCCGAGTTCGAGTCTCGGTCCGCCACACAGTTTTAATTTGCCAGGAAGTTTCAAAATCAGCGCACACTCAGCTGCAGAGTAAAAATTTCATTCTGGAATTTCAAATAATTCTCGCATTCAGTTATTGATTTTTTTCCTTTTTTTAAAAAATTCATTCACCGGACATAGAATTAGCAGACGAATAACGACAAAGGTTTTTCAATATACGCTGGAAAAAATCCATGTAGTAATCGACATGGGTGAGAAATGAAAACAAAATAAAAATGGTAATCTGGTTTCGAACAGGGGACAAAAAACTGCGAAAACGCAACACTAGCCACTGTTCCACCACTTCGGTTGGAATGTTTGCTCGCTAAAAGGCATATCAATTGCCTCGAAAACTTAGACGGTCGGTTTGTTAGCGAAGGTCGTATATCTACGGATACGTCGAGACACGGGTTTGCATTTTTTGACCCCTCTCCCACTGAGTGAAGTCTCTGGGAGATCGGGCGGTGGCACTTGCCGCGCTCTCCTCGTCAGCTACGGAGCTGGACATCCGTGGCAAAGACAGGACTGCCGCCAGCGCGTCACGCGACGTAAGGTACGTTCCGGTGGGGCGCTCCTGTGTACGCCGCTGCAGTGGCCGGCGCTGGACGCCGAACGCCGGCCTGCATTGTTAGCGCGCCGTCGCCGTCGCCGCCGCCGCCGCCTCCTGCGCCTTCTTTTGTGGCGGGAACAAAACGCGCGCCGCGCGCCGCCTTTGTCGCGCCGGAATTCCAATTACCGCCGATGACTTTTGATTGGGCGTATCAAGTTTCGGCGGGGGTGCGCGGCGCCCCGCACGCCCTCCTCGTGTCTTTGTTGCTGTCGAATAAAGGATCTACGGGGCTGGCCGGATTATTAATAAAGTTGCTAAGTTGGCTCCATTGTGCGCCCGGGCCGGCCTTTATCATCAAGTCTAATAAGGAGCCCGCAGCCGAGTAACAAAAGTTGCGGTCAAACGGTGCGCGCTCCCTGTAAACAAAGGTTAGCGCACGCGGCTCGTTCCAGCCAGAGCCCGCTAGGCTGCGGCTCCCGTCTGCAGTAGCCGAGACGAGGATTCGACGCCCACACCACGTACGCGTTACGGAATAATACAGAGACCGAAAAAAAATCGCGACAGCAAAAAATAACTAATGTAGAATAATGAAATTTCGAGAATATACAGCAGGGGTCTCCAAACGTTTTAGTCTGTGGGCCACATTGATTCCTCCACGAAGTCATAAGGGCCAAGATCTACCTAGTGGGATTAAAGAACCCTAGCACTCCATGATCACCGTAATGTAAGGCTAAAGGAAAGATGAAATCACAAAAATCGAAGGTTGTGGGAATAGCTAGCACTGAAACGAACTACGATTTTTATTTACTTACATAATTTTGATTGTTGAATGTACCTGACCGAATTTCTGGCATATTTTGTTCTGGCGAATTTCACCGACAAAAAAGTATATCACTGCACATTCTTCACGAAAGCGTCCAGCAAAGTTAACGAAATCTCAAAATCATTGTTAGCAACACTATTAGTACAAGACGTAACAGAGGTAGAGTATGTCAACGCATTGTTATTTCAAGCAGTGGAACAATGTTTAGTTATGTAGTTTTGCAGCGAGTAGCAGAGCCGGAGCATATATTTGACAGCTCTGTTGCGTGATTGTGTCTATGATGCGAGTGTCCCACGAGTTTTTTTAGTGTTTTATGCGCTGTACTAGTAGGTGGGGGACAATTCAAAGTTTGAATTCGAAGAGACAAGGAAAACCTGAAAATCGAAATGCGTAAAGAAAGTGAAACCTTGCTTAAGAAGCATGTTCCATAATGATTGATTACTAAGGCTAGTCGCCGAAGTGGCGTCCGTTTCAAAGACTTGCACCAGACTCGTGAGTAGAATAAAATGCAAAGAATTAAAATGTTTTCGCCAAACTAGTCGTTTAACCGTTTTTTTTTTTTTCACTATCGCACGGAGAATGGTCTGTGTGTTTATTGTGGATAGTTACAAGTTTAACCATGACCTTCCGCTTTGTAAAGATAGAGCTCCGACAATGTCGCGGTGTATTGGTCACGATAGGCCTCGAAACTCAATTGTTGGCAGTATAGGTACCACCTCAAATATTTGGCAGGCCAGATACCAGGGATGTCCGGCCAGCTAACGCGGGCCGGTTTGACGGCCCTCGCGGGCCGGTTTCGGCCTGCCGGCTGTAGTTTGGAGACCCCTGATATACAGGGTGAAAAGTATTTAAACCGACAAACTCTGCTTGGTTGTAGGGAACATTTTCCCCTAATGTCATTTTTTCCTATGAGGAGTATTTAAACCTGTTAAGGCCGTACTACGCTCGTCAGTTGTTAGAGGCCGTATTACGATCTTCAGTTGTTAGAGGGCGTATTACGCTCTACAGTTGTAGGCAACTGCTGTCCACCAGTGTAGTAGTGCACTGTCTCTGTTTACTAATGGAGCGATACACCTGGAGTGAGTACACTGATATGCTTGGTGTGTACTACGTAGCGCACCACAACGGACGAGCTGCACAGCGTGTTTATCAACAACAATATCCTGATCGGCGTATCCCGCATCATACGACCTTTGCTGCTGTGTACCAACGTCTGCGTGAGACCCGCTCATTTAGCAAATTACCTGGACAGGGACGCCCTCGCACGGTAAGAACGCTGCAATTTGAGGAAGCTGTCTTGCAGCGTGTGGAGCGGGATCCTACAATCAGTGCGGTTCTCCGTTAATGTGTGGGTCGGTGTTGTTGGGGACTGTTTAATTGGGCCGTATCTGCTACCTAGGCCTTTAAATGGCAGGCACTATTACAATTTTCTCGCCAGAGCATTGCCAGAATTGCTGGAAGACGTCCCGCTCCCTACAAGACAACGCATGTGGTTCCAACATGACGGGGCGCCGGCACATTTCGGTCGTCGTGTGCGTCGATTCCTGGACCTACAGTTCCCAGAATCGTGGACTGGCAGAGTGGTCCTGTACCATGGCCTGCTCGATCCCCAGATATGTCCCCTCTGGGCATTTTTGTGTCGGGAGAGATGCGCAATCTTGTTTACGCAACTCCTTTTGCATCAGAAGAGGATCTGGTTGCCCGGATAGTACCCGTAGCAGGAACAATTCAGGATACTCCTGGGGTTTCTGCCCGTGTCAGACAGAACATGATTCGACGGTGTAACCTTTGTTTACGTGTCAATGGAGGCATTTTTGAATATCTACTGTAATTGAAATTGGGTTGTGTTAATGTGTTGTCTCTTGGTCATAAAAAAATGGAAAAGTGTTTGTTGGTTTAATTAATTTGCCACCAGAGAAATCTTCCTCTACCGGTTTAAACATTCCTCATAGGAAAAAAATGACATTAGGGAAAAATATTTGTTTTGATGTCCCCTAAAACCTCCCAGAGTTTGACGGTTTAAATACTTTTCACCCTGTATTTATCTAGCCGACGTTGTAAGAGGTCCATGACAATGGAATTTATTGCTAGCGCACTTGAGCAGATGTAATTTCGATGGATTGCTCACGCGCTGCCTGCGATGTGTAAGCTATAAGAGGATCTCAGACCAGAAAACAGTGTTATATGCAGAAGGAACTGTGTGGCAGCAGGAGTAAGTAGTAGCTAGCGTTCTGGTGTATGGAGTTGGCTGGGCCGGTCGTGTGGAGCGATGGCGGTGTTTGAGCGATGTTGTATAAGGTAAAAGCAGCCTCGCGCATAGTACTATTGTTATATCAAGTGCCATGTAAATGTTTCTTTAAAAAATCTCTTAATAATAATCTTTGTTATAAAAATTAACTTTGGACAATCATTCATCTCAATTTAAAGAATTTACTAATTTCTCCAATCGATTGTCATTCCGATTATTGTAAAGAACAATCAGTTGTTTCCTTTTATACATGACGAATCTATTGGCCAGCATTGCACTGGGCTGTGCCAGAAAAATTTCTTATAGGAGCAGATATATACGCATTATCCGGCGACTTCATTGAGGTAAGAATTTTCAATTTATTCAGTATTATCTTTCAGGGCCATGACGCAGCACTGCTGACGTCCAAATTTACCAATTTAAATTCACAGTCAATTATTGAAAGGTTATAAGTGAGCCACAATTTTATTGAGAGGTTAGTCATTTTATTATTGGTAGGCTACGGAATTTATCTGTTGGGTAGTTACACTGTAGTTACACTGAATGTGAATTATATAAGTATATTTTTTACTGTAGGGAGGTTAGAACGTATTTAAGCGATCACAGGTTAATGTAAGCGCGACAGAAGCCATCGCAAATATAAAATATTAGTACATTAATAATGGGTGTAGTCCCCGGAATGCTATGCAACAATGCTAAAGTGCATGCGTCGCGTCGCATAGGTGCTGGATGTCAGTTTGTGAGATGGAGTTCCATGCCTGTCGCAATCGGTCGGTCAACACAGAAACGGTTGATGCTGGTTCTGTATGAAGCTACACGTGTGGAACTAGAGACAGACATGGTTATGGAGCAGGCCAAGGTTCAAATGGCTCTGAGCACTATGGGACTTCACATCTGAGGTCATCAGTCCCCTAGAACTTAAGAACTACTTAAACCTAACTAACCTAAGGACATCACACACATTCATGCCCGAGGCAGGATTCGAACCTGTGACCGTAGGAGTGCCTCGAACCGCTCGGCCACAGCGGCCGGCTGCAGGCCAAGGCAACAAAAAAAATGGCCCTGAGCACTATCTGACTGAACATCTATGGTCATGAGTCCCCTAGAACTTAGAACTACTTAAGCCTAACTAACATAAGGACATGACACAACACCCAGTCATCACGAGGCAGAGAAATTCCGTGGCCCCGCCGGGAATCGAACCCGGGAACCCGGGCGTGTGAAGCGAGAACGCTACCGCACGACCATGAGCTGCGGACGCCAAGGCAACATGTCGACACTCAGTTGATAATGTCTGGTTACAACAGCACCCGTGAACGTCATCGTTTTGGAAAACTCCCCCTGGAATGCTATTGATGAATAGTAGCACAACAGGTGCTGATTCGCAATGAGGGTCCGTGGAATAGTCACGAGAGTGTTCCTACATAGGTCCAGTGCGTGTAGCACGCAGACGGGTTGGTTTCAGGCGCTCATCTGGCCTCCCCATAACCAGCACGCGATCATCACTGGCGCCGAAACAGAACCAGCTTTCATCAGGAAACACAGCAGACTGCTGTGAAGGTGACCCCACAGCCTCACACACTACCTTTACAGAGAAACACCTACCATATGCGGCAAATTGTATCATCCTATGATTCAAGTCTTAACCGCCACAAATCTTATGTCGGGGATAATCTTGCGGTTTGCTACTCTATGGTACGAAAAGAGGGTTACTGTACTTTCAGATACCTAGTTTTGACTACTTTTACTGGTCACTGCTTTGCAGAACACCTTGCCCTGCCAACAATCCGTAAATTGTCTCCTATTTACAATAATCCATAAGCATCTTTTGCATGGTTATAGTGCAAAACAGCAGAAAATGAGTAGTAGGGTAACCTTGAAAAGTACTTGAAACTAGATAGTTGGAAGTATACTAACCCTCTTTTCACACCTGTGTTAGCAGCCAGATCTTAGGATTTTCACGGACATAAGATTTGTAGCGGTTAAGACTTGACTTATAGGATGACACAATTAAGTACGCTGCCACGTACGGTACGTGTTTTTCTGTAAAGGTGGTGGGTTTGAGGCTGTAGTGTCACCTCCACAACAGGTCTCAGGAGTGAGGAGGTATTCATAGTCGGCGTACACCACAAATGGACATCGCTTCTGGTTGTGGGCATTTTTAAGCTTTAGGAATTTGTTTTCGTCAGTAGGCATAATAACACCGGTCTTTGGAAGCGCAATATACTAGACGCGCTGCTAATAACTTGCCTGAGGCAAAATAATTGATGCACCCTAAGAAAATATGCTTTACATAACTATCGGTTGACAATTGGGAGGAAAGTAGTCGGGACAGATCTTTGATCTAAACGTAACGATAACTGCCTTTCTACTTATTTTTCTCATCAGAGAATAAGAGATGTTCGCATGAATCTTACGCTTGCCGGCATATTTTGAGAAATGGAAAGGCCAACGACTATAAGCTTGTTCTGTTCATTTGATTGCGTTTCCCCAGATCATAAACGTGAACCGATATTCCGGTATTGTGCGCTTCAAATTTAGGTATGTCCTCGATCTTGACGGGGAAGTTGTATCCCCCGGGGATCGTGTATGTGCGCACATGTTATTTACTTGTATGCTGCGGATCTTTCATGTAGTTTCTCTTGCAAGTTAGGATGGACCATGCAAAACAAGCCCGATCCTTTTTATTTTGCACATTAAAGCATGGATTCTTATCTGCTATATATTTCAGTAGCTCGGTACAGCTAGACCCTCCATTTACAGGATCACAGACATGTTTATGGATGTCCGGGTGTAGTATTCAGCTGAGTGCTTTAGCTGACCCTCTAACTTCCGTCTCAGAAAATCGGGACATGAATTAACTACACCACTCGGCGATTGATGTGGTCCGCGTTATCACACCACCACCCCTCTCCCCTTCCAAAGATTATGAAGACCTATCTCTTTAATGCCAGAGGCAACTTTCGGGGGGTTGAAAAGTGTGCGATAGTTCAATATACAGCACTGCCTGACAATTAGTGGCAAGATACCGCAGATCATTGATTACCTTGGGGACCTCCGCTGCCACGACAGAAAGGCAAGCTCTTAGAAATTTTAAGAGGGTAGCAATAGCCTCCTGCCGAATTCTCGATTGACATTCGCTCCTCAAAGATGTGTGCAATCACTAAAAGGACGCCGGCCACTGTGGCCGAACGGTTCTAGGCGCTTCAGTCTGGAACCGCGCTGCTGCTACGGTCGCAGGTTCGAATCCTACCTCGGCCATGGATGTGTGTGATGTCCTTAGGTTAGTTAGGTTTAAATAGTTCTAAGTTCTAGGGGACTGATGACCTCAGATGTTAAGTCCCACAGTGCTCAGACCCATTTGAATTTGAACTAAAAGGGCGAGAGGGGAAACTGCCGCTAGGAACAGGAGCAGCTCTGTTACTAATAGTACTTATGCCGGCCTGACACTGCCGGTAGAGGCGTGCGACCATTATTATTGATATAACTGACTGGATTTTAGAAAATCTGAGTAGTCGTAAACACAGAGGTACTAGGTGTTTTTTGACGTATTTATTCCAAATCGCATGTTTCGGGCTCTTCCCATCATCAGGTTTCCTTATGTAAATTATGTAACAAATAATTAGTTATAAATTCCTTTAAAAGCACAAAATGTTAACAAGAAAGCGCAGAATCGAAGTAGGAGTCACAATCAATACGGTACATACTATGTCATAGCAAAAGCAAGTTTTACAATTTTTTCCTTACTCGTACATTCAATGTACTTTTGTAATCCGAAAGAAATGCTTCTGTAATCTTCGACAAGTCATGTCTTTCCAAGACAAAATATTTTTCTCTACAGTTTTGAAATGTACTTTCTTGTACTTGGTGCTACTGGAATATGTGTTTCTATATGCCGATGTGAAGGCACAGAACATCTATTTTTAGTTGTTGTTGGTTACTGTTTTCATTTTTGGTAAACATATCGACATTTGCATAGGAGCAATGCCGTACAGTGATGTCCTCTTGGACCGCGTGGTTTACGTAGCAAGTGCGACCGCACTGAAGTAGCAGTTTTCCATAGTTCTGCTCAGTTTCCAAGTTTAAATTATATTTCACATACTTTGGTTCGTACAGGTATGAGTAACGAACAAACTGCCAAAGTTATTTTTTACTATGAAATAGTATGTATTGGTTCTGGCACTTAGTTCGATTTTGCGCTTTCTTGTTAACATGTAGTGTTTAAAATAAATGAACAACTAATTATTTGCTACATTTTTTACACCAGGAAATTCGATGATGGGCAGAGCCCGAAACATGTCATCTGGAATAAATGCACCAAGAACCAACTAATACCTGTCTGTTTGCAACTACTCAGCTTCTCTAAAATCCAGTCAATTATACTAATAATACTACCACTACGGGACGATGAGGTCCATCCTGTTGATGATAGAGTCGGCGAGATGCCGAGGCACACATACCTTTCGCTGACGATGACGATTCTGACGGGGATGAGGAGGAGGATGTGGCGGGGCTACCGGGTCAGGCAGTGGGAGGATTCTGGCTGGGGCGACCGCTCCTCATGCTGCTGCTGCTGCTGCTGTAGGCCCGACCCGCTAGCCTAGGCCCCCACAACCGCACGATTGGTCGACTGTGAAGAGCGGACAGATTGAATAGCTGGCCAGCGTCCATTAGAGTGGTAAGCTGACGCGTGGAGTTCGATTGTTTATACATCATTTTTGGTTATAAAATGCCTTCTCTTGCGTTAGGTCGCAAACATAATGCCTCGTTTAAATACGTTACTACTATATAGTTTTTAATTTATGAACAAACAGCAACTAGTCACTGTTTATGAATTTATCTTACGTACTACATGGAATCTTCCGTAGCTAAAAGTTACCTACTGGATCCCTAGCATTTTTCATAGTTCATTTACGATAGATGCACGCAAAATGCATCAAAATACTCGAAGATTTGCCCACTACATAAATAGATATTTTCTGAATCTACCTTGCTTGAGATTTTATGATGAGAAGTGCGTTTATATGGCATAGTGCTTTGGCAACTCACGACCAGAGTATCAAGTTTCAACCTAACCTAGACCATGAAAACACTACCGATTAGCCATCTTTCTTCAAAATAATCAGAACATATAAAATGGTATTCTGTCGGTCGGAAATCTTGCCTCCTGACAGGGTGTAACCATTTTTTGTAACAGCTGTGGTTTTGAGAAAGGAAACCTGCAAATGGATGCACAGACATTATGCTAATACTGTGTTACAAAAACATTTATTAAGCAAGCGCACTGACATACAAAAAAACTTCAAATATTCACATACATGGGAAATGTAATATTCGTTCCTTTCTCGAATTTATTTGTACAATTAATCGCTGCATAACTCTTCACCATTGCACTTCTTTTGATTGGAACGTACAGACAGTAGAATTACGAGTAACAAATACTGTATTTAGGCCCCAACAAATATACAACGTTGAATCAGGGTCTTCATAAGCAACAATACTACACAACACATCAGACTACGACCACTATAATGGCGTCCAGCCGAAGGTTCAAATTATCCCGCGACTGCAGCGCCATAAGTGAGTCTAGTTATTTTTTTTACAAGGTCTTTGGCGCCAACCTGACGGGTGGCAGCTCGTTCCTCGATCCACGAACGCTAGAGGGGCGCTGCGGTGGCACCGGCGGCGGCTGTGGCGTCTCCAGCTACGACTGGAGGTGTTTCTGCCGGTGCG
Organism: Schistocerca gregaria; assembly: GCF_023897955.1. Taxonomy (NCBI): domain Eukaryota; kingdom Metazoa; phylum Arthropoda; class Insecta; order Orthoptera; family Acrididae; genus Schistocerca; species Schistocerca gregaria. Next base: position 932,568,926 of record NC_064921.1, read on the forward strand.
GCATCTCTCACCGGATCCCTCTTTGACGAGATTCGTCTACTTCTACGTCTACGTTATTACTCTGCTATTCACAATAAAGTGCCTGGCAGAGGGTTCAATGAACCACCTTCAAGCTGTCTCTCTGGCGTTCCACTCTCGAACAACGCGGGAAAAACGAGCACTTAAATGTTTCTGTGCTAGCCCTAATTTCTCTTATTTTATCGTGATGATCATTTCTCCCTATGTAGGTGGGTACCAATAGATTGTTTTCGCAATCGGAGGAGAAAACTGGTGATTGAAATTTCATGAGAAGGTTGTAACCTTCTCACAAAATATTTTCCGTAACCTCCCAATAGCAAAAAATAATATAAATAATATTCTCATTTAGCGTAACTACCCAACAGTGAAAATGTGTATAGCATTGACATTTAGCGTAACCTACGAATAATACAATATGACAAACCTCTCGATAAAACTGTCGCTCTCTTATAACCTTTCTATAATGACTGTGAATTTAAACTGGTCAATTTTGGACGTCAGCAGTGCTGCGTCATGGCATTCTGAATAAATTGAAACTTCTGACCTCAATGAAGTCGCCGGATAACGCATATATATATGCTCTTACAATAAATTTTTGTGGCACAGTCCAATGCAATACTGGCCGATAAATTTGTCATGTATAAAAAGAACAACCGATTTTTCTTAGCAATAATCGGGTTGACCATGGATAGGGGAAATTAGTAAATTCTTTAAATTGAGATGAGTGATTATCAAAAGTTACTTTTTATTAGAATTATTATTATTAAGAGATGTTTTTTGAAACATTTACATGGTACTTGATGTAACAATACTACGTATGCGCGACGCTGCTTTTACCTTATACTACAACGCTCAGGCTCCGCCATCGCTCCACCACGACCGGCCCAGCCAATACGATTCACCAGACTGCTCGCTAGCAACTACTTACTGCTACTAACACACAGTTCCTACTGCAGCCAACACTGATCTTTGGTCTCAGATTCTCTTATAGCTTACATGTCGCAGGCAACGCGTGAGCAATCCATCGAAATTACATCTGCTCGAGTGCGCTAGCAACAAATTCTTTAATTGTGGACCTCTTACAAGATCCCGTCGCAACGAAAAACGCCTTTGTTTTAATGATTGCCACTCCAATTTACGTATTATGTCTGTGCCACTATCTCCCCTATTTCGCGATAATACAAAACGAACTGTCCTTCTTTGCACATTTACGATGTCATCCGTCAGTCCCACCTGATGCGGATCCCACACCGCACAGTAATACTCCAGAATATGGCGGACAAGCGTGGTGTAAGCAGTCACTTTAATAGACCTGTTGCACCTCCTAAGTGTTCTACCAATGAATCGCAGTCTTTGGTTTGCTCTACCCACAACACTATCTATTTGATCGTTCCAATTCAAGTTGTTTGTAATTGTAATCCCTAAGTATTTAGTTGCATTAACAGTCTTCAGATTTGTCTGACTTATCGCGTAAACGAAATTTAGCTGATTTAGTACTTATGTGAATAACTTCACACTTTTCCTTATTCAGGGTCAACTGCCACTTTTCGAACCACACAGATATGTTATCTAAATCAATTTGCAAGTCTTTTCATCATCCGATGACTTTACAAGACGGTAAATGACAGCATCATCTGCAAACAGTCTAAGGCGGCTACTCAGATTGCCTCCTATGTCGTTAATATAGATCAGGAACAATAGAGGACCTATAACACGTCCTTGGGGAACGCCAGATATTACTTCTGTTTTACTCGATGACTTTCCGTCTATTACTACGAACTGTGACCTTTCTGACAGGAAATCACGAATCCAGTCGCACAACTGAGGCGATATTCCATAGGCATGTTGTTTGGTTGGAAGACTTGCGAGGAACGGTGTCGAAAGCCTTCTGGAAATCGAAAAATATGGATTCAATTTGACATCCCCTGTCGATAGCACTTATTACTTCATGAGTATAAAGAGCAAGTTGTGGTTCACAAGAACGTTATTTTCTGAATCCGTGTTGACTATGTGTCAATAAATCGTTTTCCTCGAGGTACTTCATAATGTTCGAATACAGTCGTCTATATGTTCCAAAACCCTACTACAAATCGACGTTAGCGATATAGGTCTGTAATTCAGCGGATTACTGCTACTTCCCTTTTTGGGTATTGGTGTGACTTGAGCATTTTTCCAGTCTTTAGGTACGGATCTTTCTGTGAGCGAGTGGTTGTATGTAATTGCTAAATATGGAGTTATTGTATCAGCATACTCTGAGAGGAACCTGACTGGTATACTATCTGGACCGGAGGCCTTGCCTTTATTAAGTGATTTAAGCTGCTTCGGTACTCCGAGGATATCTACTTCTATGTTTCTCATCTTGGCAATTGTTCTTGATTGGAAATCAGGAATATTAACTTCGCCTTCTTTGGTGAAGGTTTAGACACGACCATCACCCGCCCCACAATGTGTTGTGGCCTCGGAAATGAGACCACTGCAACAGAGAGAGAGAGAAAACGAAAAAAAATAGTAAGTACAACTTTCCAGACGTTGCGTGCTGTTACTGTAAGGAAAGAAATAATCCCATTTTTATACGAGCAGAGTGAGTAATTACCTTTGCCGCTCTGGCTCCGCGGCGTGGGCATTTCATCAACATTTGTCAGGTATGTCTTCCACCCCGTCAGGAAAGTCAATCTTCTCTAAAAGGACTAGCTAGCGCTGCCTTTGCAGCTCTTTATTTAGAACCATTTCCCTGACCCATACAGGTGTCTCATCCTCGTCGGAATCTATGTGGTAACGCTGATCCATGTCGCCTACAACGACAATAACAAAAAAAGATATACGTACAGATTTCTTCCTATGCTACAGGTACAATCAAACAAAAAATTAGAATTTTTTTTCGTCTTAGAGGGCTGCTCTTCTGTCTCACTGGGTGCTGAAGACTACTGCAGTTTGTGAATAGTGTCCAGGTACCTGTCGGTAAGGTCTAACCCCTCTACAATGGTTGCTGTAACAAGACGAAATATATATATTTATAAAATTACACAATTAATACTACTACAATGCTGTTATATGCAAATGATTAGCTTTTCAGAGCATTCACACAAGGTTGGCGTCGGTGGCGACACCTACAACGTGCTGACATGACGAAAGTTTCAAACCGATTTCCCACACACAAACAGCAGTTTGTAACCTCCCAAAGATAAAACTATATAATTATCTTTCACATTTAGCGTAACCTCCCAATAAATAAATTCAGTAACCTATCAATAATAAGATGTGACTAATCTCTCAATAAAATTGTGACTCACAACCTTTTAATAGTTGACTATGTGAATTTAAACTGATAAATTTTAGACATCAGCAGTGCTGCGTCATGGCCCTAAAAGATCATTCTGAATAAATTGAAAATTCTTACCTCAATTAGGTCGCCGGATAACGCGTATATATCTGCGCCTATAAGAAATTTCTCTGGCGCAGGTAAGTGCAATGCTGGCCGATAGATTTGTCTTATATAAAAGGAAAGAACTGATTTTTCTTTTCAATAATCGGGATGACCAAGGATCGGAGAAATTAGTAAATTCTTTAAATTGAAATGAATGATTGTCAAAAGTTACTTTTTATGAGAAAGATTCTTATTAAGCGATTTTTTTAAAAACCATTTACATGGGACTTGATATAACAATACTACATATGCGCGAGGCTGCTTTTACCTTATCCTACAACGCTCAGGCTCTGCCATCGCTGCACACCACCGGCCTGGCCAACATGATACACCAGACAGCTCGCTAGCAACTACTTACTGCTACTGCCACACAGTTCCTGCTGCAGTCAACACTGCTCTTTGGTCTGAGATTCTCTTATAGCTTACATATCGCAGGCAGCGCGTGAGCAATCCATCGAAATTACACTGCTCGAGTGCGCTAGCAACAAATTCTTTAGTCATGGACCTCTTACAAGCTGACCCGCGTTGCCTGGTGAAACGTTGTTGTGATGCCTCGTGTAAGGAGAAGAAATGCGTATCATCAAGTTTCCGTCTTTGATAAAGGTCAGATTGTAGCATATCGCGATTGCGGTTCATCGCATCGCGACATTGCTGCTCGCGTTGGCGGAGATCCAATGACTGTTAGCAGAATATGGAATCGGTGGGTTCAGGAGGGTAATACGCAACGCCGTGCTGGATCCCAGCGGCCTCGTATCACTAGCAGTCGAGGTGACAGACATGCGCATGGGTGTAACGGATCGTGCAGCCACGTCTCGATCCCTGAGTCAACAGATGGGGACCTTTGCAAGACAACAACCATCTGCACGAACAGTTCGACGACGTTTGCAGCAGCATGGAGTATCAGCTCGGAGACCATGGCTGAGGTTACCCTTGACGCTGCATCACAGACAGGAGCGCCTGCGATGGTGTAGTCATCGACGAACCTGGGTACACGAATGGCAAAAAGTCATTTTTTCGGATGGATAGAGGCTATATTTACAGCATCATGATGGTCGCATCCGTGTTTGGCGACACAGCGGTGAACGCACATTGGAAGCGTGTATTCGTCATCGTCATACTAGCGTATCACCCGGCGTGATGGTATGGGGTGCCATTGGTTACACGTCTCGGTCACCTCTTGTTCGCATTGACGGCACTTTGAGCAGTGGACGTTACATTTCAGATGTGTTACAACCCGTTGCTCAACCCTTCATTCGATCCCTGCATTTCCCTACATTTCAGCAGGATAATGCACGCCCGCCTGCTGCAGCTCCTCTACGGGCTTCTCTGGATACAGAATATGTTCGACTGCTGCCCTGGCCAGCGCATTCTCCATATCTCTTACCAATTGAAAATGTTGGTCAGTGGTGGGCGAGCAACTGGCTCGTCACAATACGGCAGCCACTACTCTTGATGAACTGTGGTATCGTGTTGAAGCTGCATGTGCAGCTGTACCTGTACACGCCATCGGAGCTCTGTTTGACTCAATGCCCAGGCGTATCAAGGCCGTTATTACGGTCAGAGGTGGTTGTTCTGAGTACCGATTTCTCAGGATGTATGCACCTAAAGTGCGTGAAAATGTAACCACATGTTAGTTCTAGTATAATATATTTGTCCAATGAATACCTGCATTTCTTCTTGGTGTAGCAATTTTAATGGCCAGCAGTGTAGGTTAAAAGTGCTCGCCGCTGTGACCGAGCGGTTGTAGACGCTTCAGTCGGGAACCGCGCTTATGCTACGGCGCGCCGTTGTGGCCGAGCGGTTCTAGGAGCTTCAGTCGGGAACCGCGGTGCTGTTACTGTCTCAGATTCGAATCCTGCCTCGGGCATGGATGTGATGATGTCCTTCGGTTAGTTAGATTTAAGCAGTTCTAAGTCTAGGGGACTGATGACCCCAGATGTTAAGTCCCCTACTGCTTAGAGCCATTTGAACCATTTTTGTAGCTTAAAGATGGTTCGATAAACCCTCTGACAGGGACTTGAGTGTGAATTGCAGAATAATCATGTAGATGTAGATGTTCTGACACTCGGTACTTCACAGTGCTACTACAACGTGCATCTTGTAATTCGGTAGCAGAGCAGAACTCCCTCCCTCTTTCTTTTCTTACTTTCAGCATTTCATATTGGCTAAAGACGGAAGGAATGGCAGCGGTTTCTCGTGTGCCGCCCGACAAGCCGTTTCATTTAATGGGTTGCAGGACCCTTCAGAATTAGCGCAACATTAGCCTATTTCGCGCACTGCGAGAGTTCGAGAGTTATTTAAGCGCCACGGTCACATCCGTTTTGGAGAGAGCGGCTCGAAGTCGGGCCGGCGCGAGAATGGGCAGAGAGCGGCCGCTCATCTGCCAGGGGGACGTCCGGGCGTCACGGTGTCCGGCCGCTGAATTGGACGCGGCCGGCGAGCCGGGTTCGCTGCGTGCCCACTGTGGAGGGCAGCGTGGCGAATGTCTGCGAGCGCCGCCGCCGGACCAGCTTCGAGGAGTCGCTCCTCGCCGCGCACCAGCCTGCCGCTGCGGCTAAAGCCGGCGGCACACGGACCGTGCATCCGACCGTCGAGCGTTGAGCGTGCCGACCTTCTGACGTCATAGCGTGGAATAGCATATTCGGGAGTCTTTCCGAACGTGCAGAGCAATATCTGGCATCTATTACATCTACATACATACTCCGCAATCCACCATACGGTGCGTGGCGGAAGGTACCTCGTACCACAACTAGCATCTTCTCTCCCTGTTTCACTCCCAAACAGAAAGAGGGAAAAATGACTGCGTATATGCCTCTGTACGAGCCCTAATCTCTCTTATCATCGTGTTCTTTCCGCGAAATGTAAGTTGGCGGCAGTAAAATTCTGCTGCAGTCAGCCTCAAATGCTGGTTCTCTAAATGTCCTCAGTAGCGATTCACGAAAAGAACGCCTCCTTTCCTCTAGAGACTCCCACCTAAGTTCCTGAAGCATTTCCGTAACACTCGCGTGATGATCAAACCTACCAGTAACAAATCTAGCAGCCCGCCTCTGAATTGTTTCTATATCCTCCCTCAATCCGACCTGATAGGGATCCCAAACGCTCGAGCAGTACTCAAGAATAGGTCGTATTAGTGTTTTATAAGCGGTCTCCTTTACAGATGAACCACATCTTCCCAAAATTCTACCAATGAAACGAAGACGACTATCCGCCTTCCCCACAACTCCCATTACATGCTTGTCCCACTTCATATCGCTCTGCAATGTTACGCCCAAATTTTTGATCGGCGTGACTGTGTCAAGCGCTAGACTACTAATTGAGTATTCAAACATTACGGCATTCTTTTTCCTATTCATCTGCATTAATTTACATTTATCTACACTCCTGGAAATGGAAAAAAGAACACATTGACACCGGTGTGTCAGACCCACCATACTTGCTCCGGACACTGCGAGAGGGCTCTACAAGCAATGATCACACGCACGGCACAGCGGACACACCAGGAACCGCGGTGTTGGCGGTCGAACGGCGCTAGCTGCGCAGCACTTGTGCACCGCCGCCGTCAGTGTCAGCCAGTTTGCCGTGGCATACGGAGCTCCATCGCAGTCTTTAACACTGGTAGCATGCCGCGACAGCGTGGACGTGAACCGTATGTGCAGTTGACGGACTTTGAGCGAGGGCGTATAGTGGGCATGCGGGAGGCCGGGTGGACGTACCGCCGAATTGCTCAACACGTGGGGCGTGAGGTCTCCACAGTACATCGATGTTGTCGCCAGTGGTCGTCGGAAGGTGCACGTGCCCGTCGACCTGGGACCGGACCGCAGCGACGCACGGATGCACGCCAAGACCGTAGGATCCTACGCAGTGCCGTAGGGGACCGCACCGCCACTTCCCAGCAAATTAGGGACACTGTTGCTCCTGGGGTATCGGCGAGGACCATTCGCAACCGTCTCCATGAAGCTGGGCTACGGTCCCGCACACCGTTAGGCCGTCTTCCGCTCACGCCCCAACATCGTGCAGCCCGCCTCCAGTGGTGTCGCGACAGGCGTGAATGGAGGGACGAATGGAGATGTGTCGTCTTCAGCGATGAGAGTCGCTTCTGCCTTGGTGCCAATGATGGTCGTATGCGTGTTTGGCGCCGTGCAGGTTAGCGCCACAATCAGGACTGCATACGACCGAGGCACACAGGGCCAACACCCGGCATCATGGTGTGGGGAGCGATCTCCTACACTGGCCGTACACCTCTGGAGATCGTCGAGGGGACTCTGAATAGTGCACGGTACATCCAAACCGTCATCAAACCCATCGTTCTACCATTCCTAGACCGGCAAGGGAACTTGCTGTTCCAACAGGACAATGCACGTTCGCATGTATCCCGTGCCACCCAACGTGCTCTAGAAGGTGTAAGTCAACTATCCTGGCCAGCAAGATCTCCGGATCTGTCCCCCACTGAGCATGTTTGGGACTGGATGAAGCGTCGTCTCACGCGGTCTGCACGTCCAGTACGAACGCTGGTCCAACTGAGGCACCAGGTGGAAATGGCATGGCAAGCCGTTCCACAGGACTACATCCAGCATCTCTACGATCGTCTCCATGGGAGAATAGCAGCCTGCATTGCTGCGAAAGGTGGATATACACTGTACTAGTGCCGACATTGTGCATTCTCTGTTGCCTGTGTCTATGTACCTGTGGTTCTGTCAGTGTGATCATGTGATGTATCTGACCCCAGGAATGAGTCAATAAAGTTTCCCCTTCCTGGGACAATGAATTCACGGTGTTCTTATTTCAATTTCCAGGAGTGTATATTTAGAGTTAGCTGACATTCTTTACACCAATCACAAATCCTGTCCAAGTCAACTTGCATCCTCCTACAGTCACTCAACGACAACACCTTCCCGTACACCACAGCATCATCAGCAAACAGCCGCACATTGCTATCCACCCTACCCAAAAGATCATTTATGTAGATAGAAAACAACAGCGGACCCACCACACTTCCCTGGGGCACTCCAGAAGATACCTCACCTCCGATGAACACTCACCATCGAGGATAGCCTACTGGGTTGTATTACTTTAGAAGTCTTGGAGCCACTCACATACTTGGGAACCAATCCCATATGCTCGTACCTTAGTTAGGAGTCTGCAGTGGGGCATCGAGTCAAACGCTTTCCGGAAGTCAAGGATATGGCATCCGTCTGATACCCTTCATCCATGTTTCGCAAGATATCATGGCATGTCAGATATTCTGAGCGTGCGTCTGAGCGTTGACCAATGAGATGGCACAACGCCATCTACGTCACACGCACGCCGTCTCCCTTCAGTACAGAGTTGTGAGGCGCCATATTAGCATTCACTCCAGCCTACATGTATATTTTCCGTTTCTGAGCACCAGCAAATAGAGAATCACTGGAAAACCCGTCGTTAAGTGTGTGATTCGTTCCAATACAATAATGAGAAGCATCATATTCGTGGCAAAAGAATTACTGCAACTTGCGTATTATGAGAGTAGGCTACTTGAAGGCAGTGACACACTGAAGATCCGCCTAAAACGCATTGTTCTTGGTACAGTTTGTTATAATTACATTGCAATTAGCAACATATCTACGATTAGGGTTTTCAGCAACGGCTAGCATACTATGAGTAGATGCAAGGGATGTGTTCTTGGTTTAGCCTAACGCGCCGGCACGGTAGCTCAGCGTGTTCGGTCAGAGGGTTAGATGGATCGACGAAGAACTTAAACGGGAGTCATCGGACATCCGCCCCGAACAAACTGAAGGAACAATACAGACCAAATTGAGGGCGGTGGTTCGTGTCTTCACACTTCCAAATATTTTTTCCTAACATTCGCGTTTTATTAGGTTCTGGTACATTATTATTTGTTTAATATAAGTATATACTGTAATATTTGATGTTATGTAAATATAAGACCACTTTTTCTTTGTTTCTTTTTTGAGGGGTGACTTTGTTCGATTGACTTAATTTAAAGGACAGCTTGCGCTATGTTTATAAAGATGTTTTGCTCCTTTCTCTTTTACGCTTCGTAATTCACATGTTGCAAAGATTCTGCTACTGGGCAGGAACAGCGATCAAGTAAGACTGACCTTGGGGTTTTACTAAAATGTGGGAAAGACGAAATAATGTTTATCCTATGCGGAGAAGTATTCCAAATTCGTACCACACTGTTTGTAATGGAACTTTTATGAGCCTGTGCTTATTGATTGGACGTGGTATTTTCCTTTTTGTGCAAGATGGAGGAATGTGCGTTTTAATGCAGCTAACGTGGGAATTTTACGCCGGCCCGTTGAGTAAACAGTGTGATTTACGAACTAGAAACATCCCTCAACTGCCGCTGGAGTGCGTTGCGATCGCGTATACCACGTTGGGGTCCACGTACCGTATGCACAAGTCACATCGTTCCTGAGCGTTCAGCAGCACGTTGAAGCTGGCACGCTCAGCGTTAACGTTCGACAGCACGGTCCGTGTGCCGACGGCTTGAGGCCGTCACCCCACAGGGGAAGAGCTATCTAACGTCAGCATGGCGCTCTACGAATTTTGTGTCGTCACTTTCTACTATCTCAGGTAGAGGAGCCATTTCGACAAAACAAGTTCTGCGTTATTTCGGTTACGCACCACGTAAAGTGGAACCAATAATGTAAGAAACAGAATTTGCGAGACGTCATATTCTATTGGTCGTCTTCAGTTGAAGACCAGATTTGGTGAATTCTATGTTATAGCTTACACCCCATGAAGATAAGCTGTTTTTAAGCACCAGTACATTGAAACTCTTGAGAACTCGTCGTTATCGGCGTGAGTTGTTCAAAATGACTCTGAGCACTGTGGGACTTAACGTCTGAGGTCATCAGTCCCCTAGAACTTTGAACTACGTAAACCAAAGGACATCACACACATCCATGCCCGAGGCAGGATTCGAACCTGCGACCGTAGCGGTAGCGCGGTTCCAGACTGTAGCGCCTGGAACCGCTCGGCCAGTCCGGCTGGCGGTATGAGTTGTAGTAATAAAATGAATGGAAACGTAATATTCGTGGTTAAAATACACTCCTGAAAATGGAAAAAAGAACACATTGACACCGGTGTGTCAGTCCCACCATACTTGCTCCTGACACTGCGAGAGGGCTCTACAAGCAATGATCACACGCACGGCACAGCGGACACACCAGGAACCGCGGTGTTGGCCGTCGAATGGCGCTAGCTGCGCAGCATTTGTGCACCGCCGCCGTCAGTGTCAGCCAGTTTGCCGTGGCATACGGAGCTCCATCGCAGTCTTTAACACTGGTAGCATGCCGCGACAGCGTGGACGTGAACCGTATGTGCAGTTGACGGACTTTGAGCGAGGGCGTATAGTGGGCATGCGGGAGGCCGGGTGGACGTACCGCCGAATTGCTCAACACGTGGGGCATGAGGTCTCCACAGTACATCGATGTTGTCGCCAGTGGTCGGCGGAAGGTGCATGTACCCGTCGACCTGGGACCGGACCGCAGCGACGCACGGATGCACGCCAAGACCGTAGGATCCTACGCAGTGCCGTAGGGGACCGCACCGCCACTTCACAGCAAATTAGGGACACTGTTGCTCCTGGGGTATCGGCGAGGACCATTCGCAACCGTCTCCATGAAGCTGGGCTACGGCCCTGCACACCGTTAGGCCGTCTTCCGCTCACACCCCAACATCGTGCAGCCCGCCTCCAGTGGTGTCGCGACAGGAGTGAATGGAGGGACGAATGGAGACGTGTCGTCTTCAGCGATGAGAGTCGCTTCTGCCTTGGTGGCAATGATGGTCGTATGTGTGTTTGGCGCCGTGCAGGTGAGCGCCACAATCAGGACTGCATACGACCGAGGCACACAGGGCCAACACCCTGCATCATGGTGTGGGGAGCGATCTCCTACATTGGCCGTACACCTCTGGTGATCGTTGAGGGGACACTGAATAGTGCACGGTACATCCAAACCGTCATCGAACCCATCGTTCTACCATTCCTAGACCGGCAAGGGAACTTGCTGTTCCAACAGGACAATGCACGTCCGCATGTATCCCGTGCCACCCAACGTGCTCTAGAAGGTGTAAGTCAACTACCCTGGCCAGCAAGATCTCCGGATCTGTCCCCCACTGAGCATGTTTGGGACTGGATGAAGCGTCGTCTCACGCGGTCTGCACGTCCAGCACGAACGCTGGTCCAACTTAGGCGCCAGGTGGAAATGGCATGGCAAGCCGTTCCACAGGACTACATCCAGCATCTCTACGATCTTCTCCATGGGAGAATAGCAGCCTGCATTGCTGCGAAAGGTGGATATACACTGTACTAGTGCCGACATTGTGCATGCTCTGTTGCCTGTGTCTATGTGCCTGTGGTTCTGTCAGTGTGATCATGTGATGTATCTGACCCCAGGAATGTGTCAATAAAGTTTCCCCTTCCTGGGACAATGAATTCACGGTGTTCTTATTTCAATTTCCAGGAGTGTATTTTCGTGTTATAACTCACGTGTTATGAAAGTACGCCGTTTTAAGACGACGGCACATTGAAGATGCATCAAAATGTGTCGTTCTTGGCAGGATTTGTTGTAATTTTATGCCAATTAATAACACATCGGCGATTAAAGCCTTCAGAAGAGGGCAATGTAAAATACAAGGTCTTTTCAAAAATTTCCGGAACATTCGTAATTTCGCGCCAATGTGTGTTGTAGCGAAATGCGGTTGGCATTCGTGCATACACCTGTGTTTAATCTGTAACTGCCGGAAGTTTCATTGCTCTATGTCTGTTGGTTATTCTTCAGTGCAATATTGAGTAGAACGTTTCGAAACGACAGAGTTAGAGAAACAACGCGTCTGCATTAAATTTTGTGTGAAACTCAAGAAAATGTTCACAGACACACACTAAATGATGCAGGAAGTCTACGGTGGTGAGTGCCTAAATTGTACTCGGTGTTACGGATGGTTCACTCGGCTTAAAAATGGCCGGCCGGACGTTACAGATGACCCTCGTTCAGGACGCCCTTCGCCGTCTACCGACGATGACCGTGTCAGGAATGTCACGAAATTGTGGTTGTCAATCGAAGACTGACTGCCCCGAGAGATTGCAGAAGAATGTAACATTTCAGCTGGATCATGTCATGAAATGCTTGACACAGTACCTTGGAATGCATCTTGTTGACGCCAAGTTCGTTCCACGGCTCATGAGTCAAGACCAGAAAGATCTTCGCCTCGTAATTTGTGAAGAGCTTTTGGATCGGGCTTATGAGAACGAGATGTTCCTGAAGAGAATCGTATAGCTCCTGAGGCCTTTTTTGTACGAGGGCTATCCACAAAGTACATTACGTTTTCGTTTGTGTCCGTTAGGGGCGGGGCTAGCGCGGCCATCTTGGTGTCGTGACATTCCGCCGCTCAGTCGGCATCCTGCCGTGCTAGTGAGAGGTTCGTGCTGTGCTCCGCTGAGCTACTGTGACAGTTTGAAATGTCAGCGTTAATTGAAAATGCCGCGAAGTGTGAAGTGCGTGCTGCAATAAGGTTTGTGACTGCAAAAAACTGCACACCGATAGAAACCTATTGGCAGCTTTGTGAAGTGTATGGGGACAACATAATCACTGAAGGTGGAGTGCGTCAATGGGTCATAAAATTTAAAAGTGGTCGAACTAACTAACGTTCACGACGAAGAGCGAAGTGGTAGACCCAGCATAGTGACTGCCGAACTTGTCGAAAAAGTCGATGCCGCGGTCTGTGAAAACCGTAATTTTACAATAACGGAACTCTCTATGAGTTTTCCACAAATTTCAAGAAGTTTATTACACGAAATCATTACCGGAAAGCTTGGTTACCACAAGTTTTGTGCAATATGGATACCAAAAATCTTGACAGAGATTCACAAAAATCAGCGAATGGCTGCAGCGTTAACGTTTTTGGACGTCTACGAAAAAGATGGCGACTCATTACTATATCGCATCGTTACTGGTGACGAAACATGGGTTACGCATGTGACCTGCGAGACAAAATTGCAGTCAATGCAGTGGGGGCACACAAATTCCCCCCAAAAACCCAAGAAATGCATGCAGACAATGTTGGCAAGGAAGGTGATGGCGACTGTCTTTTGGGACAGAAAAGGTGTGATTTTTGTGGATTTCCTGGAAAGAGGAACTACAATAAACTCTCAAAGGTATTGCCAAACTCTGCACAACCTCAGAAGAGTAATACAAAGCAAGCGCAGGGGAAAGTTGGGGTCAAAGATCTTGCTGATTCACGACAACGCCCGGGCGCACATGGCAAATGCCACTCGTGAAGTTCTCGAATCTTTTAAGTGGGAGTTGTTTCCTCATCCGTCGTACAGTCCCGACCTGGCACTTCCACTTATTCCCAGCAATGAAGAAGTGGTTGGCTATGCAGCGTTTTGATGACGACGCACAGCTTCAAGAAGAGGTAACCACGTGGTTGAAGGCGCAGGGGGCCGAATTTTACGACGAAGTAATTTCCAGGCTCATCCATCGCTACGATAAGTGCCTTAATTTAAATGGCAACTATGTAGAAAAGTAGTATTTAAATGTGTTGCCGGCCGCGGTTCTAGGCGCGCAGTCCGGAACCGTGCGACTGCTACGGTCGCAGGTTCGAATCCTGCCTCGGCCATGGATGTGTGTGATGTCCTTAGGTTAGTTCGGTTTAAGTAGTTCTAAGTTCTAGGGGACTAATGACCACAGCAGTTGAGTCCCATAGTGCTCAGAGCCATTTGAACAATTTAAATGTGGCTTTCATCTGTATACAATAAAAAAATTCCAAGACTTTATTTATTTTTAATTCCAAAACGTAATATACTTTGTGGATAGCCGGCGTATTTTCAGTGTTGAAAACCCTGTTGAAGGGACGAAGATTGCAACGACAGACGAGATAAAAGAAAACTCGCAGACGACCCTTTGCGCGATCCAGCTAGAGGAGTACCAAGACTGCTACCGGAAATGAAAACGGCGTTGGGAGCGATATATCAATTGTGGAGAAGAGTATTTCGAAGATGACCATGCATAATACCTAATAGCTAATCGTAGAAAAATTTTGAGGACGAAGTTGCAGAATTTTTGGAGAGATCTCGTATAAGGTTGTACGTTGTGGAACTTCTGCGTATCGTAGTTTGGAGGGGCGCCACGTTACGAAACAATGGACAGCATGTTCGCGTCCAGCAGTATTCTGCTTTTTATTGTTTTTCTCATCTTGGCGTTTTCTAGAAGGTTTCTCATGATACTGATATAAATACTTTCCTGTAATATTTGACATTATGTAAATATAAGTGCGCCGTCTGTCAGAAATGAGTTTGTTAAGCTTTGTGAACTTTTATAGCGGAAATCCTTACCTGATGGACATGTATCTTTTCTTTTCACTTTATTGCATGGTGATGAATATTGAGCTTTTTATCTGTGTATGGACAGGTGGCAGTAGGCGGGAATGTGAGTCGGCCAGGGAACGTGTCCAGGAAGTCAGCGCATGTGCGATGAGAGCTGTGTCCGGATGGTGCAGTGGCTAACCCAACTGCTTAGTAAGAAGGAGTCCCAGGTTCGAGTTCCGGTCCGGCACACATTTTCACTTGTCACCACCGATTTCTCATACAGTCCCAATCCAGTTGATATCATCACTTCCTTTTCTTCCCTTTGTCCTCCCTCCACCTTCAATTTACTTTATAGAAATTTTACGCACGTCCATTTTCGTAAACAAACTGTGTTGTCTGCGAGCCAAATAAATCCAACAACTGCCACTCGAGAGCGCAAAATGACGGTAACCATCTGGTCCCGTGTGCCGTCGGCGCTGTCTCTCGTGACGTTCCATTTTCTTTCCACTTTCACACCAATTTTAGCTGCCTCGTTCCGTGTGACTACGACTTAACGGTTGTTAGTGTGCTCACTTGACCTCGAGGTAACCGGTACCTTCCACTCTCCGCCCGAACAGGCCATGAAGGTCCAAACGGGACCGACCGACCGCCGTGTCATCCTCAGCCCACATGCGTCACTGGATGTGGATATGGAGTGGCATATGGTCAGCAACGCTCTCCCAGCCGTATTTCAGTTTACGAGACTGGAGACGCTACTTTTCAATCAAGTAATTCCTCAGTTTGCCTCACAAGGGCTGAGTGCAACTCGTTTGCCAAGAGCGCTGGTCAGATTGGATGGTCACCCATCCAAGTGATAGACCAGCCCGACAGCGCTTAACTTCGGTGATCTGACGGCAAGACCGTTGGCGGTACCTCCCACTACATCTACATCTACTTGACTACTCTGCAATTCACATTTAAGTGCTTGGCAGAGGGTTCATCGAACCACAATCATACTATCTCTCTACTATTCCACTCCCGAACAGCGAGCGGGAAAAACGAACACCTAAACCTTTCTGTTCGAGCTCTGATTTCTCTTATTTTATTTTGATGATCATTCCTACCTATGTAGGTTGGGCTCAACAAAATATTTTCGCATTCGGAAGAGAAAGTTGGTGACTGAAATTTCGTAAAAAGGTCTCGCCGTGACGAAAAACGTCTATGCTGTAATGACTTCCATCCCAACTCGTGTATCATATCTGCCACACTCTCTCCCCTATAACGTGCTAATACAAAACGAGCTGCCCTTTTTTGCACCCTTTCGATGTCCTCCGTCAATCCCACCTGGTAAGGATCCCACACCGCGCAGCAATATTCTAACAGAGGACGAACGAGTGTAGTGTAAGCTGTCTCTTTAGTGGACTTGTTGCATCTTCTAAGTGTCCTGCCAATGAAACGCAACCTTTGGCTCGCCTTCCCGACAATATTATTATGTGGTCCTTCCAACTGAAGTTGTTCGTAATTTTAACACCCAGGTACTTAGTTGAATTGACAGCCTTGAGAATTGTACTATTTATCGAGTAATCGAATTCCAACGGATTTCTTTTGGAACTCATGTGGATCATCTCACACTTTTCGTTATTTAGCGTCAACTGCCACCTGACACACCACACAGCAATCTTTTCTAAATCGCTTTGCAACTGATACTGGTCTTCGGATGACCTTACTAGACGGTAAATTACAGCATCATCTGCGAACAGTCTAAGAGAACTGCTCAGATTGTCACCCAGGTCATTTATATAGATCAGGAACAGTAGAGGTCCCAGGACGCTTCCCTGGGGAACACCTGATATCACTTCAGTTTTACTCGATGATTTGTCGTCTATTACTACGAACTGCGACCTTCCTGACAGGAAATCACGAATCCAGTCGCACAACTGAGACGATACCCCATAGCTCCGCAGCTTGATTAGAAGTCGCTTGTGAGGAACGGCGTCAAAAGCTTTCCGGAAATCTAGAAATACGGAATCAACTTGAGATCCCCTGTCGATAGCGGCCATTTCTTCGTGCGAATAAAGAGCTAGCTGCGTTGCACAAGAGCGATGTTTTCTGAAGCCATGCTGGAAGAAAATTTCGTCAGCAATATTTAGCTGAGGAAGCAGGTTATTTGACATCGCATACAGTACCCCCTTTGCAATTATTTTAGAAAATCCAAAACCATTTACAGACAATATCATTTGAGACATCAGACTGGATTCCGTCCAAACCGTTCAACTACTGACAATGTGTTTGCTCTTAAGCCATTTCTTGAGAAATAATGGGAAAAAGACAGGGAAGTTCAGGTATTATTTGTAGATTTGCAAAGGGCTCATGATAGATTCATCGAGTTAGCCTGTGCAAAATATTGAAGGAGTTTCGAACACCAAATAAACTCGTTCAAATGATTAGAGTATGTGTAAATGAATCAAGAGCGACAACACGAATTGAAGGAGCATACTCACAGCCTTTCCCCACAAGAACTAGATTAACACAGGTAGAAGAATTCTCATGTGTACTGTGTAATGCCACCCCGGGGTAATCTTAAGAGAGAGCAAAGCAATGGACTACGAATGGAAAGTGGAATGTATTCGCTTAAGCAAATGACTTAGTGTTATCTAGCGAGAGCGAACAATATCTTAGGGAGACTACAAAACCTTCGCTATAGCAGCAAGTAACCAAGTAACACAGAAGTACTCATCAATAAACAAAAAACAGCACATATGTAAATAGGTAGAGCACTTCACAACTGATGAAGACAAATTGAAGTCTCTTGATCAGTTCAAGTTCTTGGGAAGCTGGTACAGTTGTTATAATTAAACACCCATTGATGTATATGAAAGAAATTCTGCTGGCTCCAGATGTCTACACGCTCTCAGTGATCTTTTCAGATCTAAAGCCACACCATATACTGCGAAAATGAAGATCAACAGTGCCGTTATATGCATCATTGTCCTCTAGGGGCCTATGATTTAGAAAGCTGGACACTGAAAGAAAGGCGATGAGAAGAATATGGGGCTCGGTGAGAGACGGAGATACTTGGAGAACAAGAAATTATAACGAAATTTATCAGATCATGAACCAACCCAAAGTTTTACAAAATCAAAAGAGCAAAGGCAAAGGTCCCGAGTTCGAGTCTCGGTCGGGCACCCAGTTTTAATCTGCCAGGAAGTTTCATATCAGCGCACACTCCGCCGCAGAGCGAAAATATCATTCTGGCATATTCCTGTAGTATAATGGAGACCAGCGCTGCAGTTCACACCACAAACGTCCTGAGGAATGTACGAATCCCTGACTTGCCTCCCCCGTCCTATGATCTATCACCCATCGATCATGTCTGGAATGCGATGGGAAGACGCATACTTTCATACCAGCCTTCTGGCAGAAGTATACATTAACTAATAAGGCACGTGTTGCAGAAAAGGAAAGCAATTCCTCTAGAGGACATTCGGAGACAGATTCCATGCCACAACGAACACAAGGGTGTTTTCGTGCCCATGAGAGTGACACCTCATACTAATGTTGATGAGGAACATTATTTATGAATGTTACGAAGGTTTAGTCACTTAATAGCCTATATGAGCTGTGCATCCCCACAGACACAAAACCTTCCCTACAATGTCTTGTTGTTTAATTTTATCTCCGTTTTAATTCCATAGCAGCTCGTTAGTGTACTATCCTTGAAGAACACATCGACTGAACTATGAGGATCTTTCAGTCGGTACAAGTGAATTACTTGAGTTTACTGTTCCTCGCGTACGTTCGTTTCATAAAACTGTTGTTGTGACATTGTATTTCAACCATTTTATATCGCAAATTACCAAAAACGAAGAAGTTTAATTTTAGTTTTAAATTTTACGCTAATAAACGGAAAATGGTAAAGAAATGAAGAAATTGTTAAGCCACATAGATGTGAGGTCTAGCCTAAAAGTTCGACAGGCAGTGCTTCAAAAAGCAAGTTCAAAAATCTTACCGAAAATGAACAAGATGTTCGAGTTATAAGTAGTGAAAATAACTGCTACATTTTAATTAGTAAGTGCGAGCTTTCAGAACTCCTTTTGTCTGTTCCTAAGGCAAATGCTGTAATAGCGAAAAGTCCCTTACGTTTTGTGAGTACATAAGCAAGAGCAGAGGCCTGTCCAGCGAAGCTGTAGTTGAATGTCAAGTGTGTAAAGTAACGAGATGTGCAGCAACATGTCCTGTGACATGCACAAAATACAGTGAAGTGGACATTCGCCTTGCTTAGCCCATGAGTTGTATTGGGAAGGGAAGAAATGCAGTGTAGATATTCTGTACTGTGATGAATCTCCCACCGCCACCTATCAAATTTGAGAAAAGTTTGCATAAAGCCCTAAAAAGTCAATCAATCATCTGTGCAGAGGGCACCGAAATAAACTGTAGATATTTGTCAGTTTACTGATATTGTTGCTGCAGTGGATGGTTCCTGTCAGAAGAGAGGCCGTACGTCGCTGAACGGAGTTGTCACACTAACCTCTGTACATACAGCAAGGTGCTGGACTATGAATGTCTGACGAAACACTGCCAAGGTTGTGCCTATAAGGTAAATGAACACAAATATGACAAAAACTTTGAAGGATTCAGTGGTGGCATCGAAAGCAAGATGCCAGTCTCTATTTTTAGTGGCCGCGCGGGGTAGCCGAGCGGTCTCAGGCACCTTGTTACGGTACTCGCGGCTCCTCCCGTTGGAGGTTCTAGTCCTCCGTAGGGTACTTAGCGTAAGTTAGTTTAAGTTAGATTCAGTAGTGTGTAAGCCCAGAGACCAATGACCTCAGCAGTTTGGTCCCATAATACTCTGCCACAAATTTCCAATTTTTCTATTTTTAGTTGGTCAGTTGCTAGACATAGAGTGTGATACACTCGCTACCTCGGTGATAGTAATTCTAAACGGTTTCAACAGCGTTGTGGCTGCTAAGCAATATGGTGAAAGTGAAATTTAAGAAATGGAATTATAAGACGTGCAGAAGAGAATTAGGACGAGACTTAGGAAACTCTGCAAGGACGTAACAGGAAAAAAACTGTCTGATGGCAAAGCAGTTGGTGAACAAGGCAGACTCACTAAATCAGAAATAGAAACCTCACGGAATATAGTGGTCTAGCATTAGGAGAAAATGGTTCAAATGACTCTAAGCATTATGGGACTTAACATCTGAGGTCATCAGTCCCCTAGACGTAGAACTACTTAAACCTAACTAACCTAAGGACATCACACACATCCATGCCCGACGCAGGATTCATACCTGCGACCGTAGCAGCGGCTTGGTTCCGGACTGAATCGCCTAGAACCTCTCGACCACAGCGGTCGGTACATCAGGAGAAATAGTGAAAATACCAGTGAGGTGAAAAAAGCAATCTGGTCCACATTGTTTCACAGAATATCCATTGACGAGCATCCGCAGCGTGGCCTCTGACCACAAGGAAACAGTTCGTGGCGCAAGTACGAGTAATAGATGCAAAGTAAATGGACAAAACAAACGCATGCACACCGCATGCCAGAAACTGTTAGTGTGGAAGTAAATCCAATGTATAGAGAGATCTTTCAGATTCTGGACTCTTGAATAACGTGTACATGGCAGAACACAGAATCCGAATGGAAGCTTCAATAGTCGAATTTCGGAACGCTTGCCTAAAACTGTTTTGTTGGCATGTCAGCTTCTCAGATTGGAGTAATGGACGTCATAAGTTTTAATGATGGAGTAACAAAACCGTCAGCAGACTTGGAACCAAACAAAGAATAACACGAGAGGTGGACAGGCAGCGTGTCGCTGAAGCTGAAAAAGCTGCTGAAAGCATGAAGAAGGAGGCCAGAATAACAAAGAAAAGAAAGAAAACTAAAGAAGATCAAAAGGACACTCAGAATCGACAAGATTATGGAGCTGGAATGTTGTGACATGTTATCACTGAGAAGAAAATGACATGTAAATCTTTAGTTTCAGTTTCCCGTAATCACTATGCATACTTAAATATCAGTATCTCATCCAAAATTTTACATCAATAACAATACAGTGCTTGGCTACACAGTGTATCACATTATTTAACAATGTATTAAATGTTTAAAGCTGGAGCATGTCATATATTCCTAAATTATTAAGAGGGAAATTGAATCCTTAAAAACATTTTTTAAAGAAATACACAAAAAATGTTCAAATGTGTGTGAAATCTTACGGGACTTAACTGCTAAGGTCATCAGTCCCTAAGCTTACACACTACTTAACCTAAATTATCCTAGGGACAAACACACACACCCATGCCCGTGGGAGGACGCGAACCTCCGCCGGGACCAGCCGCACAGTCCATAACTGCAGCGCCTTGGACCGCTCGGCTAATCTTGCGAGGCAAATACACAAAACAGTATATTGGTAAATGTTCCTGGTTTACTATTTCAACAAGTTAACAATTAAAAGAATAAAATTTGTTTTGATCTTTTATTCTGAATAGTGTGGAAGTACAGCGTACCTAAAATAAAAATTACCCGTAACTCGGTACGTAAGATAAAAATCCATATCCAATCCACTGTGTCTTTCATGGTTTTTAATTTTTCCTACACAGTGTTCGCAGTATACTACTTGTTCGGGTAAAGTTTCGTCTCAGTAACTATTAAAGTTTTTGAGTTATTAAATTTCAAAATATTAGTACGAGGGTCAGTCAAAAAGTAATGCCTCCTATTTTTTTTTTTCTACGTTTAATTGTCAGGAAATTGAAATGCAATTACATAGGTTGAAAACCACAACATTGAGGATCATTTTGTCATTTTTCAATGTAATCTCCGCCCATCTCTACAGTTTTGGTCCATCTTTGAACAAGGGCATGTATCCCAGCACGGTAAAAATCACAGCTCTGCTTCCTAAGCCATTGACGCACGGATGTTTTGACGGCCTCCTCATCTTCAAAATGAATCCCACGATGAGCTTCTTTTAGTGGCCCGAACAGATGGAAGTCTGATGGTGCCAGGTCAGGGCTGTATGGAGGATGAGGCAAAGCTTCCCATCCAATTTTGACAATCTCGTCAGAGGTGTGACGACTGGTGTGTGCTCTTGCATTGTCATGCAAAAGAAGAACATCTGCCATTGATTTTGTTGGGCGAACTCGCTGAAGACGTGCTTTAAGTTTTTTGAGGGTTGTGACGTATTGAACAGAATTTATTGTGCATCCCTGCTCCAAAAAATCAACCAGAATCACACCCTCTGTATCCCAGAAAACTGTTGCCATAACTTTCCCTGCCGATCGCACAGTTTTGAATTTTTTCTTCCTCGGCGAGCTTGTGTGACGCCACTCCATTGACTGCCTCTTTGATTCGGGTTCAAAAAAATGCACCCATGTTTCGTCCCCGGTCACAATTTTTTTCAGAAACTCATCTCCCTCCAAACGGAAGCGCTGCAAGTGTTGGGAGGCTATTGTTTTCCTTGCCTCTTTATTCTGATCGGTTAACATTCTTGGAACCCACCGTGCACAAACTTTTGAGTACCCCAATTGTTTAATAATCGTGATCACACTGCCTTTACTAAGAGAAATAATGCGACACACTTCATCTGCAGTCACCCGACGGTCACCACGAATGATGTCATCAACTTGCTGAATGTTGTGTGGAGTCACTGCACTCACCGGCCTGCCGCTCCGCTTTTCGTCAGTCAACGGTGTTTGCCCTTCAGCTTCCTTACAACGACGAACCCATCGTCTAACAGTGCTGACATCCACTGTCACAACACCATACACCTTCTTCAGTCTTTCATGAATGCGTATGGGCGTTTCACCTTCTGCATTCAAGAATTCAATCACACAACGCTGTCTCAAACGAACATCGATGTCGGCCATCTTACAAACTTCTGCTGTGCTGCCACCTGTTGACACAGAAAGTTACTACTGCAGTGGATTGCAGAAGAAGGTTTGAGGAATGGCGCCAAATTCAAATTTTTCACTTAACTTAATTTTTTTAAGTAGAAAAAAAATGGGAGGCATTACTTTTTGACCGACCCTCGTAAAAGGCATAGATCACGATTTCTAGGACCCCTTAAACGATTAAAGTGAATACAGGAAAGCATTAATAATCATAGATTTAATAAAAAGTGTTACCGTTGCGTCGCAAGCAGTATTACGTTGAATTATAATCCCTTCATGATAACAGCAAACAGGAATACTACTTTGATTTAGGGAACGCTATACAACAGTCTCACATTGTTGAACTTCATTGTAAGGTATTAGTTTAGACTTGAGCGTGCAGTCAACAAAAGCTCTAA
Source organism: Schistocerca gregaria (assembly GCF_023897955.1). Lineage (NCBI taxonomy): Eukaryota > Metazoa > Arthropoda > Insecta > Orthoptera > Acrididae > Schistocerca > Schistocerca gregaria. The sequence goes on from NC_064921.1 coordinate 932,591,946, forward strand.
TTGCGGCTCTTCTATCATTACCAGTAGCACTGCAGCGACCAGACGCCGATTCCGCCTGTCTGACGTCCAGACCACATCCAGCATCAAACACGTTGAGACCCGTCCGCCATCCTCACTTTCAATAACACCACATCGCGCATCCCTTGCCGCCAGTACCTTCACAGAAGCCCCCTCGAGACTGAATGCTGCCTAGTGGCGTTCCGCGCACTTGACTCGATAAGGGGTGTATAAAAGTGGAGCAGAGATGAATGGTGGATCAATTGATACGGGCCGAAAATAAGGAAATACAGAACTCACGAGAGAGCGATATGTACAATTAATACAGATGGCGTTAGCATTGCGTACACGAGGTATAAAATGGCAGTTATTGGTGCAGCTGCCATTTGTACTCAGGCGATTCACTTGAAAACGTTTCAGACGTGATTATGACCATACGATCGGAAACAGACTTTGAACACGGAGTGGCAGTTGGAGCTAGACGCATGAGACACTCAGTTTCGGAAATCGGTAGAGAATTCAATATTCCGAGATCAACAGTGTCAAGAGTGTGACGAGAATATCAAATTTCAGGCATTACCTCTCACCACGGATAACGCAGTGGCCGACGACCTCCACTTGACTTGCGAGAGCAACGGCGTTTGTGTAGAGTTGTCAGTGCTACTAGGCAAGCAACGCTGCGTGAAATAACTGCGGAAATCAATGTGGAACGTACGACGAAGGTATCCGCCAGGAGAGTGCGGCGAAATTTGGCGTTAATGGGCTATGCCAGCGGCCGAAGGACGCGAGTGTCTTTGCTGTCAGAATGACATCACCTGCAGCGCCTCTCCTGATCTCGTGACCATATCAGTAGGACCCAAGGCGCCTGGAAAACCGTGCCTGGTCAGATGAAACCCGATTTCAGTTGACAAGAGCTGATGGTAAGGTTCAAGTATGATGAAGATCCCGCGAAGCCGTGGGTCAATATTGGAAAAATTATACGTTTGAAGCCGGCGGCAGACATAAAACGTCATCCGAAATTGTACTGAATGCTTTCTCAGAAAATTATTTTGAACAATTAGTTCATGACCCCACTCGAAGCGTAATGGTTGCGAAACCATACTTGACCTTTTAGCAACAAATAATCCTGGACAAATAGTGAGTACTGTGACGAATACAGGGATTAGCGACCACAAGGCAGTTACTGCTAGGCTGAATACCGTAATACCTACAACAATCAAAAAGAAACGCAAAGTATATCTATTTAAAAAAGTTGATAAAAACGCTCTTAACGCCTTTTTAAGAGACAGTCTTCACTCCTTCCGGTCTGATAACGTAAGTGTAGAAAAGTTGTGCAATGTTTTCAAAGAAATAGTATCGACAACAATTGAGATATATATACCACATAAATTAATAAGTGATGGTACTGATCCCCCATGGTACACAAAACGGGTCAGATCGTTGTTGCAGAAGCAACGAAAAAACATTGCCAAATTTAAAAGAACGCAAAATCCCCAAGATTGGCAAAGTTTTACACAAGTTAGAAATATGGCGCATACTTCAATGCGAGATGCTTTTAATAATTTCCGTAACGACATTCTGTCTCGAAATCTGGCACAAAACCCAAAGAGATTCTGGTCATACATAAAGCACACCAGTGGCAAGAAGCACTCAATACCGTCACTGCTTGATACCAACGGTGAAGTCACTGATGACAGTGTCACTAAAGCAGGATTATTAAACACGGTTTTCCGAAACCCCTTCACCAAAGAAGACGGAGTAAATATTCCTGAATTCCAATCAAGAACAACTGCCGAGATGAGAAACATAGAAGTAGATATCCTCGCAGCTTAAATCACTTAATAAAGGCAAGGCCTCCGGTCCAGATTGTTTACCACTCAGGTTCCTCTAAGAGTATGCTGATAAAATAGCTCCATATTTAGCAATTATATACAACCACTTGCTCACAGAAACATCCGTACCTAAAAACTGGAAAATTCCTCAAGTCACACCAGTACCCAAAAAGCGAAGCAGGAGTAATCCGCTGAATTACAGACCTATATCGCTAACGTCGATTTGTAGTAGGGTTTTGGAACATATAGACTACTGTATTCGAACATTATGAAGTACCTCGAAGAAAACGATTTATTGACACATAGTCAGAACGGATTCAGAAAATAACGTTCTTGTGAAACACAACTACCTCTTTATACTCATGAGCTGATAAGTGCTATCGACAGGGGATGTCAAATAGATTCCATATTTTTAGATTTCCAGAAGGCTTTCGACACCGTCCCCCACAAGCGTCTTCTAACCAAACTGCATGCCTACGGAGAATCGCCTCAGTTGTGCGACTGGATTCGTGATTTCCTGTCTGAAAGGTCACAGTTCGCAGTAATAGATGGAAAGTCACCGAGTAAAACAAAAGTAATATCTGGAGTTCCCCAAGGAAGTGTTATAAGCCCTCTATTGTTCCTGATCTATATTAACGAGATAGAAGACAATCTGATAGCCGTTTTAGATTGTTTGCAGATGGTGCTGTCATTTACCGTCTTGTAAAGTCGTCAGATGATCAGAACGACTTGCAAAATGATTTATATCAGATATCTGTATGGTGCGAAAAGTGGCAATTGACCCTGAATAAAGAAAAGTGTGAAGTTATTCAAAAATGGCTCTGAGCACTATGGGACTTAACATCTGTGGTCATCAGTCCCCTAGAACTTAGAACTACTTACACCTAACTAACCGAAGGCCATCACACACATCCATGTCCGAGGCAGGATTCGAACGTGCGACCGTAGCGGTCACGCGGTTCCTGACTCAAGCGCCTAGAACCGTGAAGTTATTCACATGAGTACTAAAAGAAATCCGCTAAATTGCTATTACGTGATAAGTCATACAAATCTGAAGCCTGTAAATTCAACTAAGTACTTAGGGATTACAATTACAAATAACCTAAGTTGGAACTATCACATAGATAGTGTTGTGGGTAGAGCAAACCAAAGACTTCCATTCACCGGCAGTACACTTAGAAGCTGCAACAGGTCTACTAATGAGACTGCTTGCACCATGCTTGTCTGACGTATTCTGGAGTATTGCTGTGCGGTGTTGGATCCGCATCACGTGAGACTGACGGATGACATCGAAAAAACACAAAGAAGGCCAGCTCGTTTTGTATTATCGCGAAATAGGGGAGATAGTGTCACAGATATTATACATAAATTAGAGTGGCAATCATTAAAACAAAGGAGTTTTTCGTTGCGACGGGATCTTCTCATGAAATTTCAATCACCAGTTTTCTCCTCCGATTGCGAATACATTCTGTTGGCACCCACCTACATAAGGAGAAATGATCATCACGATAAAATAAGAGACATCAGGGCTCACACAGAAAAATTTAAGTGCTCGTGTTTCTCGCATGCCGTTCGAGAGTGGAACGGTAGCGAGACATCTTGAAGGTGGTTCATTGAACCCTCTGCCAGGCACTTTATTGTGAATAGCAAAGCAATCATGTAGATGTAGATACAGATGTCATCAACGCACTATGCAAGCTGGTGGTAGCTCGATAATGGTGTGGGCTTGGTTTACATAGTCCATCTGAACCGATCACTGACTGGAAACGCTTATATTCAGCTACCTGGAGACTATCTGCAGCCATAAATGAACTTCATGTTCCCGAACAAAGAGGGAATTTTGATGAATGATAATGCAATATGTTGCCTGACCACAATTGTTCGCGATTGGTTTGAAGAACGTTGTGGCAAGCTCGAGCGAATAATTTGGCCACCCATATCGTCCATCATGAGCCCCATCATACATTTATGGGACAGAATCTAGAGATCAATTCGCTCACAAAAACCTTTACCGGGAACACTTGCGCAGCTATGGACGGTTGAAGAAGCAGCATGGCTGGAGGGGACGTCCAACGACTTGTTGAGTCCTTGCCACATCGAGTTGCTGTACTATGCGACAAAACAAGGTCCGTAACGGTAGTAAGAGATATCACGTGACTTCTGTCATATCAATGTATCTGACATAAGCGATTTTGTTCAAAGGGGACATTTCATATGGATCCTGGCAGGGTCGCCATATGAAACGTCCCCTTTGAACAATTGTACACGAATGTGCTTAAACTGACACACAATATTTTTAGCGCAACACAATCTGACTTTCAATAATCCCTACAAAAGAATGGCCCTGACTAACATTAACCTATACCTTTCACAAATCACCTACCTCACCAAAAATCTTTGTTACTCGAACTACTGCAATACAGCGAGCGCCACTGCTTCCAGCTAAATAAAAGATTCAAACTACGAAAGTCACTAACTACTGATAGGCACAGTTAGCAAATGAAAGATTTTAATAGAGAACAAACAATGTATTTACCTTAATAGTCATAATGTATATATCAGTTCATGACATCCATTCTTAAAACAAATTTCAAAACTCCGCCATCTCTCTCCCCACGTCCGCCACTGCTGGCGGCTCACCTCCAACTGCGCAACGCTACGCGCTGTTCACATCCAGCTGCCGCTGCCCAACACTACAATGGCAGACAACAATGCAAACCAGCCACAGACTGCACACAGCACAGCCAGTGATTTTCATACAGAGCGCTACGTGGCGGCGGCGTTACCAATATAAGAACCTAAATAGCCTACTTACAGCGGATTGCTACGGCCCACCACCCAAGAATGGGCATGGAAATAGCGAACCTGGTTGTATAGGAAAAAAGTCGAAGGGCAGCGAAACTACGAGTAGGCGACAAGGTCAACGTGTAACAGCAGAACTTGGAGGTTCAAAATGGTTCAAATGGCTCTGAGCACTATGGGACTCAACTGCTGTGGTCATTAGTCCCCTAGAACTTAGAACTACTTAAACCTAACTAACCTAAGGACATCACACACATCCATGCCCGAGGCAGGATTCGAACCTGCGACCGTAGCAGTCGCACGGTTCCGGACTGCGCGCCTAGAACCGCGAGACCACCGCGGCCGGCAGAACTTGGAGGTCGGACGCTTGTCGGCTACGTAAGCTAAGACAGACGGCGATCTAGATCTGAGAACAGGGTACATTGCTGATGTAGGTACATGACTTTCAGACCATTCTGTTCACCTCTCATTGTTGACTTGGGTCTCCGCTACAGGTGGTCACTACAATTTGCCTTGTTGACCCAAATACATCGCCATTTATGGTTCCAGAAGGCATGAGATCATCGAGATTGGGTCAACTGACATGTGTCACTAGGTTACATGAACCATGTTTTTTGTTACAATAGGTCGATGATAGTCTGCGTACGCCGTTTTACAGACGAACAGCTGCTCGAAACACTCAGCGCAGTGCACCATCGTCGCTGGCCACTAAGAACATTAGTATGCCATGGGGAAGATGCATCTGTACTTCCGTGAGATTTATGATATTTATTTATTTATTATAGCCTATTATCTGAGAAGCTAAAATAGGCCACACAAATCTCATTTCCTTATATAGTAAAAAATTACTTATTAACTACTTATTTCTAATAGTTAATTTTTAAAATACTACAACTACTTCTACTAATACAAAACTATAATAAAACCCTTATCCAGTTACCTATTTCTACTAACACTACTACTTATGATAGTAATCGAAGACGTCCCAATAGCTGTGAACTACCTGAACATTGGTGAAGACAGTCTGCATCCTTTCATGTTGATTTCTTCCTCGCCAATGACGGCATTTCCAGCAGGTTAACTGTTTGTATCACAAGGCCTGAACCGTGGTACAGTGGTTTGAAAGGCATCGTAGCGAACTCACGTTGATGTCTTCGCCACCAAAGTCGCCTCATCTGGACCCAGTGACGCACTTGTGGGACACCATCGGGCGTCATTACACGCCCTCAGATACCGATCCATACTTTACGGCAACTGCGTGACTTGTGCGTAGAAATCCGGTGCAACTTACCTTCGGAATCCTGGCGAGAACTCTCATCCATACCACGCAGAATCGCTGCTGTATTTCGTTCCAAAGGCGGATCAACTAACTATTGAGCAGGTGATCATGATTTTTTAGGTCATCAGAGTTTATCTCCTCTAAATGTTATCAGCAGATTTATTGAAATATGAAAAAAATAACACAGAAGGATCGAACTGTCAGATTTCCATTGTGTAGCGGCACTGTCCAGATTTAGCATTACTCAAGCGCTAAACAGCGTCAATTTATTTTACTGCTAGTACAGATCAGCGATAACGTATGGTTGAGAAAAGAGGAAAAATGAATAGGTAGTGTCGAGAAACAGTACACATTACAGCCTCCAGCATCAAGGGAGGCAGCAACTGTAATCGCTATGCTTTGCAGTCCATGGCGCTCCAGGCGTAGTGGCACTGTTGTGTGAATTGCAGTTGTCAAACTACCGTAGGCGACCGTACACTATCTTAAGTAACCGCAGACAATGCTAGTTTTCCTAGTAGCCACGGTCAGTTAAGACTGTAACCGCGTTGCCTAAACGTTAGATGTGTTCTATACTTATCGTGCGTTACCTCATTCCAATCGTTTCCTATACGATCAGTGACTTATTATATTCTTCTTGAAACCGGAAGCGGTGAAACGTCTAGAAACTGGTTGACGATATAAAAAGGACGCGTAACCGTTCTACGTAGTTATCCTTCTGTCTGTTTCTTAAAACTCAAAAGTCAACATTTAATGCTGGATTTACTTGAAAATTGTTGATTTATAGCGTAGAAAAAAAGGATGTTGTAGGAAAACTAAAAACGTACAAATTTGGCATACATTCCCTCAAAAACATGTAAAATAAAAATAAATTGCAAAACGAAAACATACCAAACATCGCTTCAATATACCGTCGAGCTTATATGAAACATGCTAACATGCTTCTGTTATTTATAATGAACTTTCGCACTTATGTATAATAAGAGGAAGTTCTCACCTTTGATCATGATGAATAACTTTCTACTGAGTACAAAATAATAACAATAATTATATAGTCTTTTTTTAGGTTTGAGCATGGAAACTGTACTGTTATCAAAAGTAACTGCTTCAGTTACATAAACTGCAGAAGTCAGTAGATCACTCATCAAACGTAATTTATACTTTTTAAGGCTGGAAGTTACACAATAGACTAACACAGATGGTGAGCAGTTCTAATTATGTCAAAACAGAGAAACAAAACACAGAGAAAAGTCGTCGGCTCCCATTTCTCTGTCACACATTCATTCATGTTTCTTTCTCTAACAGTGCTACCAGTACTAACGATAATCCTACCATTTACTACGTAATTTATGTACTGTACCAAAACTGCCGAACTGTAGTTTTTGTATACTGTTTTGGATACTGCAAACTCCCGACTTACGGTACATAACGTAGTTGTACAATCCAGCACGACCGAGTGAAAAGTTGTCTGTCCTCTCGGGCGATAGTGAAGTGGACCATTGAGATTCTGTAGGTCGCTGAGAATAGCCCACCAATAACCATCGATTCTATGTTCGCATGACATCGTATGATCCCAACGAATTGTAGCAGAAACATCATTGAAAACTAAATCGCAGTCTTGATACGTCACAAACCTGCAACTGTCGAATCCGGACACATGCTTGTATACGCTTCTCCTTCATACACGAGGCACAACGTGAGCTTCTTACAAACAGCCAACATTCGTATCTATTTGTTTACGAAAAACCTCGTGTGTAATCTTTCCTATGTACTGGATGTTTATGGAGTTATTCCTACCTGCTGGAATATTAATCATTTACGTATCCAGTCATGTACTCACCTCAAATCGGATTCACATTTTTTACATGCCACTTGACAAGTCCGCCAGAGGCAGTGCTAGAAAAATATCCAAGTATAAAATTAATTAAGTGTATTGTTCCACGCATAAATGATCTTTTCTAGTGGTGGGTAGTTGGAAACAGTAACAGAGAACGCGCCACTTCCTGAATATCGAAAGAACAAAATGATATCTGGAGGTCGAAGGTTTGAAATCATCACAGTAGGTTGAGAATTCCAAAATCCAATGTCCCTGTACTAAACCTGCCACAAAGTCCGGAAGGGATGCACAAAAATTTAAGTTCCAAGAGGAGGCCTGACAAATGTTTAAATCTTGCACACTGCCGATGAAAAACATAGAATAATATTACAAAGTGCAGTTGCTGGTCTCGACGTCACGGTCTTCCTCTCATGGGGGCAGAAGAAACACTGTTTTCCCAAGAGCATGTTCGCCGAAAGCTTCGACAAGCATTCGATGCTACTCTGCAGTACCTTTGTTCAAATGATAACAGAAAACCAATGCTGTCCGCAATTCGTAGTTCATAGGCACAAAAATCGACACGTTTACGGGTTTGAAACAGATATCGATGTATGGAATTTAGGTTACTGGGTGTTGACATTCGTCGTCAGCCTTTACAGGAAGGAGATAGCGCTGCAGACGCGGTCTCATGGGCCCTACACTGATGGCTGGTACCATCTATTGTATAGGGAACTCCCGGTTTCATACTTCTGCACCTGGTACAGACCCATCGATGCTGTGTACTTGTGCGAAATTACATTGACATCTGACAATATCTTCTGGGTGCTTCTCTCTTTTTGTCGGGCAGTGTAGACCAAATTTTTAATTTCCTACTTTTGTAATAGTATGTTACAATACCAGCCTGAACGTTACCCAAGAAAACTAAAATAAATTACATGACAATGTCACCAGTGTCTCTACAGGGCAGCATAAGAAAATTCAAGTATTTTAACCTAACCCTCTGATAAACTTAAGATACTTGCTGGTGAAGTTCAAAATGGGTCAAATGGCTCTGAGCACTATGGGACTTAACGTCTGAGGTCATCAGTCCCCTAGAACTTAGAACTACTTAAACGTAACTAACCCAGTGACACCACACACATCCATGCCCGAGGCAGGATTCGAACCTGCGACCGTAGCGGTCGCGCGGTTCCAGACTGAAGCGCCTAGAACCGCTCGGCCCCACCGGCCGACTGCTGGTGAAGTCATAACACTCGTGAGAGTGGTTATGGAAAGCAAACGCGGCTTGGTAAGTCTCTAAAATCGAACGTTTTCCCTAAAAAGTCCGCCGAATAAAACAAGCACTGCAATTAACTTTCCGGCTGACTTGTCGCTAACAAGTGATTTGTCCAGAATCCTCCTGAAGTTAAGTGACCGCGCTTGTCGATATAACGACGTCAATTACCGATAAACGAGATCTGCCGACTCCTGCCGCAAAACAATTATAATTGGTTGTTCCGCACGGCAGTCCTGCTCAGCCCGTACGTCGCAAGGAATTACGTAGTCCCCCCCCCCCCCCCCCCGGCACACTTAAAAGCCTTCGGCACAGTGATATGTGAGCCAATGATAACAAGCCTCCGTCCTACCAGCGTATGGTGCGGTGGTGAAATCAGAGTGACGCAGATGTAGCAGTAAACTGATTGCAACCCTTGGCTAACCGCTTCAGTATCTATTTATTAAGTAGTAAAGAAGATATATCTAAGCTAGTTCTAGCAATTCGAAGATTATTATGTTTACGAACAGATTTCCTTACACAGTTTTCCAAAATACTCCAACGTTTTTCATTATTTAGAGATTGAGGTTGTGTATGGTAAGACAGCCGTATGTTTCACGGAACCAATATTTTATCACTAATTTGTAAGTTTTGCATTGCTTAACTTTGCGTCGGCCGTCGATCAGTTACAGGTTTAGTTTTCTGATTAATACCAGTGATGAGATGCAACATCGGTAGTGTTACCTGCAGTATTACCAGAATGAATTTTCAGTCTGCAGCGAAGTGTGTACTGATTTGAAACTTCTTTGCAGATTAAAGCTTTGACTGGAAACTCGGCCATGTGTCTTCCGTATACAAGTACTGTACCGACTGAGCTATACAAACGCGATTCACGATCCGTCCTCACAGCTTAACTTCCACTACTGAGTAGCGATCAGTACCAATTTATCAACAGAAAAGGTGCAGGATACTGCAGAGTTTCTTAAACCTGAAATATTTTTATTTTTTACAGTCTGATAACTACAATAAAAGGTATCCCCTGTAATCCACTTCAATGACTCGCAAATTATAGACGTAGCCGTGGATGGTAGTTGTTAAAATTTTACTCACTGAGTACCGCTGCACGATGCTAAGATGTACACTATGTGACCAAAAGAACCTGACACCTGGCTGAAAATGACTTACCAGTTTGTGGCGTGCTCCATAGGTAATGCTGGAATTTAATATGGTGTTGGCCCATCCTTAGTCTTGATGGACACAACCGCTCTCACAGGCATACGTTCGATCAGGTGCTCGAAGGTTTCTTGATGAATGGCAGAGCGTTCTTATGGAGTGATGCGCTGAGGCGAGGTATTGATGTCGGTCGGTGAGACCTGGCACGAAGTCGACGTTCCAAAACATCCCAGACGTGTTCTGTAGGATTCAGGTCAGGACTCTGTGCAGACCTGTACATTACAGGGATGTTATTGTCGTGTAACCACTCCGCCACAGGCCGTGCATTATGAACAGGTGCTCGATCGTATTGGAAGACGCAATCGCGATCCCCGAATTGCTCTTCAACAGTGGGAAGCAAGTAGGTGCTTAAAACATCAGTGTAGACCTATGCTGTGACAGTACCACGCAAAACAAGTGGTGCAAGCCCTCTCCATGAAAAACACGACCGCACCATAACACCATTGCCTCTGAATTTTACTATTGGCACTACACAGGCTGGTAGGTGACGTTCACCGGGCATTCGCCATACCCACACGCTACCATCGGATCGCCACATTGTGTACCGTGATTCGTCACTCCACACAACATTTTTCCACTGTTCAATCGTCCAGTGTTTACGCTCCTTACACCAAGCGAGGCGTCGTTTGCAATTTACCGGCGTGATGTGTGGCTTATGAGCAGCAGCTCGACCATTGAAATCCAAGTTTTCACTCCTCCCTTCTAACTGTTAGTACTCGCACAGGATCCTGATGCAGTTTGGAATTCCTGTTTGATGGTCTGGATAGATGTCTGCCTATTACACATTACGACCCTCTTCAACTGCCGGCTGTCTCTCTGTCAGTCAGCAGACGAGGTCGGCCTGTATGCTTTTTTGCTGTACGTCTCCCTTCACGTATCGACGTCACTGTCACATGGGAAACAGTGGACCTAGGGATGTTTAGGAGTGTGGAAATCTTGCGTATAGACATATGACGCAACTGACGCCTAATCACCTGACCACGTTCGAAGTCCGTGAGTTCCGCGGAGCGCCCCATTCTGCTCTCTCACGATGTCTAAAGACTACTGAGGTCGCTGATATGTAGTACCTGGCAGTCGGTGGCAGGACGATGCACCTAATATGAAAAAAATATGTTTTGGCTGGTGTCCGGATACGTTTGATCACATAGTGTGTGAAACGTCCCCTTAGAAAAATTATACACGACTGTGCTTAAACTGACACACAATATTTTTAGCGCAACGCAATCTGACTTCCAAAAATCCCTACGAAAGAATGACCCTGACTAACATTAACCTAAACGTTTCACAAATCACTTACCTCACAAAAATCTTCGTTACTCAAGCTACTGCAATACAGTGAACGCCACTACTGCCAGCTAGATAAAAGATTCAAACAAGGGAAGGCACTAACTACTGATAGGTATAGTTAGCAAATGAAAGATTTTAATAGAGAACAAACAATGTATTTACCTTAGTAGTCATAATATATATATATATCAGTTCATGACACCAATTCTTACAAATTTCAAAACTCCGCCATCTCTCTCCCCACGTCCACCACTGCTGGCGGCTCACCTCCAACTGCGCAACGCTACACGCTGTTAGCATCCAGCTGCCGCTGCCCGACACTACAATGGCGAGTATTACAACAATGCCAACCAGCCACAGACTGCACACGGCACAGCCAGTGATTTTCATACAGAGCGCTACGTGGTGGCGGCGTTACCAATAAAAAAAAAACTTAACAGCCTACTTACATGTGTATGAAACGTCCTGGCGTTTCAGCACACGTTGGATCTCCTTCCTTTGACACTGTGCATCTCGTTTCACAACTCCAACTGGCATTGTTACTGCATTAGTTACTAGGACAGAAACTTAGTAATCCTCAGAGCCACAGTAAAACATACAAAGGTATTAAAATTGCAACGCCAAGGATGGTAAACGTTAATCAAATACTTGGTGTCAGCGAACAGATACGCGACTATAAGGACGAATAATAACATAGACAGAGCTGTACATGATCTGACAAAAATTATGGATGGTGTGAATAGGTTTAGACCCCATGGGATGTTTCTTCATTCACAGAATTTTGTAAGTTCCCCAGGCTGTTAATATGAAAACCGTTATTTGACAGTCGATCCTCTGCCACAGAGGTCACTAGTGCTGATAGAGCAGTGGACTTCATTTCAGGGTAGTCAGTTCGAATCCTCTTGGTAGGAAAAACTGTTATGGCTGGGGGTAAGAAGAGTAAATGGCGTTGTTGATGGTGCTCCCCCAGTCGTGTTGGCATGTGAAGATTAGTGCAGTCTTCTTCGTATTGTCTCAGAAAATTATGTAATATAGCACCCATCCTAAGAGTGTCCGAGGCACTCATTCTTGAATCGGAGGACATCCATGCGGTCTTTACAGCGGGATCCAAAATTTCTTAACGGTTTGTCTTACAGGAGCTGTGAAGCGTACCATCATCAAAATAAACAATACCATGGTGACAAACGATAGTGATTTTTCTCTTTATTGGTAACTGCTGTGGGTGTGCTGTAACGGTATTGGACAAGTTTTCCACGCTGAGGGGAAGTATGTTGATTTGTGGCAAGCATTATATACACTTACTAGGTATGTTATTACTGGTTGCGGTAGGTACTTAACGAGTGGGGTACGAATTCGGTCAGCGTCAGGGGCTTTGTGGTTTCCCTGGCACGAGTATCGCAAGGTTCGGTATTAGGTCCTATCCTACACACCATTTACACTAAAGACATGCTCAAGCAGGTCGACGGTGAAATAGCCTTGTACGCTGACGACACAGCCATCTACAAGAGCAGCAGCAACTTTTTATTGATTCACCGTAAATTACAGGAGCGCTTAGACAATATCATGCAATGGTGTAATGTCTGGAAGGTGAAAATTAACCCCATCAAATGTCCAGTAATTTATTTCACAACGAAGCTTAAGCTTCCTGATCGGCTACTTACGGTCGATGGAGCAGACCTAGCGTGGCGTGATTGAGTCACGTACCTGCGGCCCGAAATCGACATGCGCCCCGCACGGCACAACCACATTAAAGGTTGCGCTCTCTTATACCAACTGTATCCTCTCATACATCTACATTTATACTCCGCAAGCCACCCAACGGTGTTTGGCGGAGGGCACTTTACGTGCCACTGTCATTACCTCCCTTTTCTGTTCCAGTCGCGTACGGTTCGCGGGAAGAACGACTGTCTGAAAGCCTCCGTGCGCGCTCCAATCTCTCTAATTTTACATTCGTTATCTCCTCGGGAGGTATAAATAGGGGGAAGCAATATATTCGATACCTCATCCAGAAACGCACCTTCTCGAAACCTTACGAGTAAGCTACACCGCGATGCAGAGCGCATCTCTTGCAGAGTCTGCCACTTGAGTTTGCTAAACATCTCCGTAACGCTATCACGGTTACCAAATAATCCTGTGACGAAACGCGCCTCTCTCCTTTGGATCTTCTCTATCTTCTCCGTCAATCCGATCTGGTACGGACCCCACACTGATGAGCAATACTCAAGTATAGGTCGAACGAGTGTTTTGTAAGCCACCTCCTTTGTTGATGGACTACATTTTCTAAGGACTCTCCCAATGAATCTCAACCTGGTACCCGCCTTACCAACAATTAATTTTATATGATCATTCCACTTCAAATCGTTCCACACGCATACTCCCAGATATTTTACAGAAGTAACTGCTACCAGTGTTTGTTCCGCTATCATGTAATCATACAATAAAGGATCCTTCTTTCTATGTATTCGCAGTACATTACATTTGTCTATGTTAAGGGTCAGTTGCCACTCCGTGCACCAAGTGCTTATCAGCTGCAGATCTTCCTGCATTTCGCTACAATTTTCGAATGCTGCAACTTCTCTGTATACTACAGCATCATCCGCGAAAAGCCGCATGGAACTTCCGACACTATCTACTAGGTCATTTATATATATTGTGACAAGCAATGGTCCCAAAACACTCCCCTGTGGCACACCAGAGGTTACTTTGAAACGTCCCCTTAGAAAAATTATACACGACTGTGCTTAAACTGACACACAATATTTTTAGCGCAACGCAATCTGACTTTCAATAATCCCTACAAAAGAATGGCCCTGACTAACATTAACCTATACCTTTCACAAATCACTTACCTCACCAAAAATCTTCGTTACTCGAACTACTGCAATACACCGAGCGCCACTACTGCTGGAAGAACATAAATACACAAGGGTACACAAACACATAGTGGGATAACACAAGGAAAGGACAGGGTTTGTTTTCAGTGTAACATTTGGTACTGCAGTCCAATCCAAAACGTAATTCTGTAGATCTTTCGTCTTATCTCAACATTTGTTTCCACCAAAAATATCCCATCCAAGCATGCTTTCTGTATTTTGTTCACATCCTCTTTCAAAAATAGTATTCCTCCACTGTACACTACTTTTTTGGCCAAATCATTTTCTTATAGCTTCTCAATGCATTTCTTCCAATTCATCACAACTCGTTCTCTTTTATAGCCTACACCATCTTAAGCTAACTTAAATCTACTGAGCTCAGATGCTAAACTAAGGGACGAGGCAATGTAGCAGCACAAAACAATTAATACAAACAGCAATGAAAAAATGGAAGTTGTCAAAGCAAGCAGCAATATTAAAACTAATATAAAGCAATAAAAAATGGAAGTTGTCAAAGCAAGCAGCAATATTACAACTAATATAAGGCAATGCGCACAAACATGAAAAATAAATCCATAGTAAAACTGGCTTAACAGAGTAATACAAAGTCAAATTCAGTAACATTATGCCTGGCAAACAGCAGCAGCAAATGCAATAACTTTTACCTAAACACGACAAAGCTCAAGCAGAAAAAATATTACAGTAAAGACAACAATGCAGAAAAGGGAAATGTCTATTCACATATTAATATCTATGTCATTAAAGTGGTGCACCACAAAAGTATTTCTACAAAAGATATTACCAAGTAGTTGAAAAGAAAATTCAGTATGTAGTAACTGTTATTAATCCCTTCTTATTGTTCTTTCCTTTCCAAGTGCTCCTTTTTCGAAGAACGTGGATCATAAAATGATTATTTAATAGATCTGTTGACAGAAAGTGTTCACAATAGCAAATGCATTTAATTTTATTTTATAAAACCAGTGCTGCAACACGGCTGGAAACCAGATATCAAATGAAATAAGCAACTATGAAAGGCAAAGCATAAAAATATCTTTCAATAGTCATGTGACATTTCTTAAGTTAGTACAAAGTCTCTAACCTCTCGTAGAAATACGCTTGTCATTATCAGGTGTGCAGATGTAAGAAAGTATGTTTCCAAGTAATGAGCGTGTCGTTTTTGCGATGCTTTCTACAAAGGAATGTCAATAGCGAGGATAATGGCCTCTTTTTTTTACCTAATGGCTTTCTTTTGTCAGGTGGCTGTCGCGGAGCTGGGTGCCCACGACGCATTACGTGCAGGTGGACACTTAACTGTCTTATCGAAATATTTACGACACCAGTTTCCGCTACAGTGACAGTCTCATATAAACAATTTCACAGGTCAAGAATTTGCGTTATTCATCTGTAGAAACAAAATCCTATTGATATAACAGTGTCCAAAAAATTTTCGTCGGCATTGTAATACATTCAAGCATTTACATATATTTCATAACTCTTAAAGTAGGATTCTTGGTTTCCAACAACCTTTTTCACAAACCAGAGTCCCTAACCACTGCTCATTATTCCTTACATTGTTCGTCGACACTTCTTCAATATTTCATCATAACGGATACGTAGCATAATCAAATAATTCATATAGCACCAGCTTATTGATCATAAACGTACCGCAACAGCATAATACATATAGTCATCGTAATAATAATATCATAACACCTCAGTTAACTCTCAAATCGTCGTAGTTTCCTCCAATAATTTCAAAACCTAAAAACAAATTCTCTGCTCATGTCAAAAGTGTCATCTATCTCAAACGTACTTTAAAAATCATGATCCCATACCAAATACATCATTCAAAGCTCTCATAGTATCACAATGGTTCCAAAAAAATATGAAAATTTCACAAAGTAGAGACAAAATACAATTTCATAAGTGTGAAGTTATCCAACCGTTTAATTACGTAAACATCTGTCACTGACGTAGTAAAATAAATGTTTGTCTCTCCCAGTTAGATGATCAGATAGTTGTGTAATTTATGTGTTAGAGAAATATGGTACCGATGTGTAAAGTTGTATAAGCAAATACCATATTAGCTAGGACTCCTTGTGCTTGCCATACACATGGTACACAAAGTAGGTGTGTACCCTCCTGAGGATTAATGTAATTAAAATAAAGAACAAACCGCGGTTTGTTCTTTATTTTACGAAAGTAAAACAGTCGCGGACGAAACACTGATAAACAATGGATAAAATTAAATTAATGTAATTATATCCTCAAATGTCACAGATTACAGCAATGGAATGGAATGTATCACGGAAAACCTTTGTATCATTGTATTTCAAATATCTTTAAAAATAAATGTTTTAAGTACAAAATTAATCACTCAAATACGTGTACTGTAGCGCTAAACTGCGAGTCTTGTTGTAAGATAATCTCTGTGGAAGTGTCGTAGTTATCGTCCTCCGAAAGCTAAGTTCTGCAGAAGTCAATGTACTTACCTCATGATAAACAAAAGTGAAATGCTTTGCGTATAGATATCGTAGTTACTACGCTTATTGCCGTGATGAAGTAAGTACTGTACTGTAACGTATTGTTGTGCTACAGAAAAGGCTGTCTCATTGTAGCTATACCACAAAGTTACTACTAAAACATGTTTTCATTTCCAGAAGAATTCAGAAAAACTGTGCAGATATAAAACAGGTACATCGCAAAAGCACAATGTAAATTGTGTCACACATTAGTAGCGTCATGATATAATCGTGTAGCTATCAAAGAAACCAATGCTAAGTCATCTTTAATCTCACAGAAAATACTTCAAATAAAGAATGTCTTTTCAACTAAACCAAAATGTTACATTAAAATCTCATTAACATTATATGTTCTAAGTATGTAAGCCTTATAGTCGTTACGTAATCGTGCAACTAACAAGCAAGAATGTACACACACAATAACACTGTGTCGTCTGTTCACTATAACAATGCATTCGTAATTTGTGTTTAAAAATGTTCCCTAGTTTCTAGACTGGATAGTTAACTTCAAAACATTGTTGCATGTTAACAGTTTCTCAGTGTGACAAAGCATACTAGAAATGTGAAGTGAAATGTTTTATGGCAAAGACAAAGTTAAAAAGCAGATTATATTTCAATAAACGGTTTTACATGTGAAATGTGGTGTAAACCTTTACTCTTCCTAGTACGCAGAGTTTCAACTTCAACGCAATTATCATGTGGTATACGTAGGATTCTGTAAGGTTCATTGTAAACTAGAAAGAATTTGTGACTCAAGTGTTTCTTCTTATGTGACAATGAATGAGCTTTAATGAGAACTTTCTGATCAATATATAATTTCTTTGCATTTGCTTTACCTTGTAATTTTCTGCTTTTGTCTGCAGCAGAATTTATATTTTTAATAGCCAAATCAATTATGTCTTTGTGTCGAAGTTTACGTGTATTCGGATAAGGTACAAGCTCTCTGATTCTGTTCGGTGGTTCTTTATTCTTCAGTACAAGAACAGGTGGTAAAACAGTGGAGTCATGAGGCATTTCATTCAGCACGTTTTGAAATAAGTGTAAATATCTGTCCCAATGCTGATGCTTTCTGTGACGATAAAGTCTGCAAAGCTTATTGATTTCTTTCATAATCCGTTCAGACGGGTTACAATGTGGTGAGTACAATGAAATAAAAACAGATTTGATTTTATGGTTACGAAGCATGCGTGACCAAACAGCAGATCTGAATTGCGGTCCGTTATCTGAAATGACTTTACTAACGTTTCCAACTTCACGTAAGAAATTTTTAACAAAGGCATTAGATACAAATCGTCCAGTGGCTTTACGTAACGGAATGAAAGAAACAAATTTTGAAGCAAGTTCAACAGCGACTAGAACGTACGAAAATCCATTAGATGTTCTGACAAGCGGTCCCAAGAGATCAACAGCAGCAAATTCTTTTAATTTAGAAGGAATGATAGGAAACAATGGAGCACGATGCGAGACATTAGATGGTTTCGCCTTTTGACAAAGTTTACAAATAGACAAGACTCTTCGAATTCTATTTTCCATATTGTTAAAATAACAAGTCGTTCAGAGAATATGAGAACATTTTCGTGGACCAAAATGTGCATAGCTGAAATGAATGTACCAAATGAGCTTATTAACGAAATCGTCTGGAATGCAAAGTACCCATAGTTTGTCATCAACAGTGCAGCGTTTGAACAGTATGTTGTTCCTAACCAGGTAATAATGCCAAATCTGTGTGTGTGTCTTTTCATGCCATTTACTTTTGATGTCTTTGAAAATCGGATCTTTATCTTGTTCATGAGCAATGTCCTTTAAAGATGTGGTGATGAAGTTTTCAAAGGCGACTTTCTGAATGTAAAGAATACTGAAATTTTTCTCGAGGTTGCTTTCTGTGTTACTTTTCTCGAGCCCAGCCGGTGCGCGTGACAGTGCATCCGCAACAATGTTCTCCTTGCCGGGAATGTAGACTATTGTGAAGTGGAATTCTTGCAGAAACAATGCCCAACGTTTTAACCTGTCATGATTTAATTTTGAAGACATAAGAAATTGTAATGCACAATGATCACTGTATACTTTTACGTACTTACCATAAAGAGAGAAACGGAATTTGTTAAATGCCCAAACGATAGCTAAAGCTTCTAATTCAGTAACGGAATAATTTTTTTCAGATTTTGTTAGCACTCGGCTAGCAAAAGCAATGGTTTTCTGAACAGTAATGTCATTTTCTGTGGGTGCTTGAAATAAATGGGCACCAAGACCGACTTTAGAAGACTCCGTGCTAAGGCAAAAATCTTGTGAGAGATCTGGATGAGCTAGTATTGGCGCGTTAAGTAGCGATTCTTTCAAAGAATTGAATTCCAACTGTGCTTGTTCGTCCCAGTTCCAAATAGTATTTTTTCCAGTGAGAGAACAAAGTTTTGGTGTAACTAGAATTTGCATATTCAGAAAACGACGGTAAAAATTTACGAGACCTAGAAAACTGCGAACTTGTTTTTTTTGTGGATGGAACTGGAATGACTCTGATTGCTTCTAACTTTTCAGGATCTGGCTGAATGCCTTCAGAAGACATATTTGTACCAAAAACCTCACCTTTGACCTACTGAATTCAGACTTTCCCAAGTTAACTGTAATTCCAGATTCTGCAAAAATACGTAACAAACTGTTGAGGATGCGATTATTTTGTTCCCATGAGACTTCTGCTATTAGAATATCATCCACATATAAGGTGATGTGACGCTCTAAGAAATCAGGTAATATGGAAGTTAGCCCACGAATGAATGAATGCTGCCGAAGAAATGTTCAAACCAAAAGGAAGTTTCCGAAACTGATAACAAACGCCGAAACAAAGGAAAGCTATGTATTTTCTACATTCTGGATGAAGTTCGATCTGATAAAAGCTGGATCTGAGATCAATGGAAGACAACACCTTTACACCATTAAAATTTTGAAGAAGTTCTTCCAGCGTTTGCGGCCTGTCAATTTCAGGAATAATGATAGTATTGATTTGTCTCGAATCTAAGACAAGCCTGATCGATCCATTTTTCTTCTCAACAACATGTAATGCATTGTTGTATGAGCTTACTGCAGGCTCAATAATGCCCTCGTCAAGCATAGATTGTATTTCTGTTCTAACATGGTCCCTATAATGTGCTGGAATTACGTATGGTCTAACACAAAATTTAGTATGCTCACGAACACGAAATTGGTACTGAAATCCCTTGATTGTACCTGTTTTGTGAGTAAAAACTGTGGAATGTGCTTGTAAAATCTCAGAAAGGTCCTGCCTATCAGTGCCATTACAATTCTCAATTGTTTGAATTTTATTCTGAATTAACTCATTAGTTTCAAATATGCCGTCGATATCATCCCTGTCAGTACTTGCAGAGTGATTGTTAGTGTCTAGTTCCGTAGAAAATTCCGAACTGTTGTCTAACAGAAGGTAAAGCCGATTAATTTCCTCGTCATGGTTTGAGAGCCAATCTTCAAATTTCAAAGCTATTGACTTACCTTCTTTCTCTAAACTTATTTCACCATCGTGAAAGTTTAAGATTGCTTTGTATTCATTGAAAAAGTCTACTCCCAATATAATTTCCGTCGACATAAATGGAACAATAAGAAAGTTCATAGAGAAGCTGTGGCTTTGACAAGAGAATTCTAAGTTGGTTTTTTGGCGTACATCTACACTTTTCCCAAAGATTGCACCTTGTAATTTAATCTTACGTAACGGAAGTGAGGGGCAATCGTTCGATTTGTTGTATTTGCTAAAGCCTGTTTCACTAATTACTGAAATGGGACTGCCAGAGTCAAGTACTGCCGTAAATTTTACGTCATTTACTGTAATGTGAATCACAGGATATGCAATGTTGTTATGTTTTACGTCGTGTTCCTGGAGTAAGATGACCCTAATGTCTTCCATTTTTACGTAATTACTAGCTACGGCAGATGTACGTTTTGTGGCTGCCAGCGGTATGAGTCATTGCCTATTGTGTCTTTGTTGGCGCGCGTCGTTATTGGGATTTGGAGACCTAACTTCTACAAATTCACCTTGTCGAGAGGGCCCTGCTCTGTTTGAATCCCGCCAGTTCTGCTGCAATTCAGGTCTGTCGTTACGATCATATCGTGTGTCGTCATGTCGGTAGATTCCATAGTTTCTTTCTTGTCGGTCACGTGGTGGAGAATTTCTCCCTGAATCGTAACTGCGCGCTGGACCGTTGCGTCTAAAGTTATTCTGTCTCCCTTGACAATAATTATTTTTGTTTCCGTATTGTCTGTTTCTCTGATTGTCTCTGTGATAGTCATTAACGCGGAGAGTTGATCTTTCCCTGTAATTATTACTACTCTGCCAACGGTTGTCATACGGGTGCTGTCTGTTTTGGTCACGATTTACGTTGTACGAATAGCCTTGTCGTGTATTATTTCTGTCATCGCGGAATTGTGACAGGTGTGACCTGTAATTGTTGTGCTCCTGTTTTCGCGTTCCGCGATTGTCAGTGTCAATTTCCAGTTCTTGTAACAGTCGCTGAAAAGCTTCAATGTCGTCTTTGCATCGTCCTGCTAAAATAATCTGTCGTAAATGTTCAGGTAATTTGATTAAGCAAATGCGGATGAGTTCTGAGGGGCTGTATGGGTTTGAAAGATACTGATTCCTATGTAACATGCCTTCAAAATATTTGACAAGACTGGAAAATTCAGATTGTTCGAAATGTTTCATCATAATGATGCTATGTTTTACTCGGTCTTGTGTAGCTTGAGACCAATATGCTGAGAGGAAGGCATGATAAAATTCTCCTTCACTGTGACAATCGTGAATGACCGATCGCATTCTTACAGCTGGTTCATTCTCTAAGTAGCCACACATAAATTCTAATCTGTGCTCTAATGACCAGTTGGGGGGGGGGGGGGGGGGAACAATGAGAGAATTGATGAATGTCGTTGTCAGAATTCTTAAATGTTTTGAATTTACGTGTAGTAATGAACAGCTTATAGTCAAATCATCATGTCGGCGAGTCGCATGTCGGTCGTTGTTACGTCGTTTCGGCGGTTCCATCTCAAAATTTGGTGTACCTTGCCAATTTCTTTCATAATTTCCGAAGTGTCCTGTGTTATTATTTTGTGGTTGTTCTGTATTGCTATGTCCCTCTTCCCGTACTGGGGCGCGAGTGTCCTCTGAAATACGTAATTCTTGTATTACTTGAGCCAACTGATCTTGTACTTCCCGCATTTCTCTTTTGTACTGTGTGTTGATTTGATTTTGATTCTGTTTGAATTTTCTAATTTGTTCATACTCTTCAGTGTCAGTGATGGCTACAGGTTTTGTGTCATTCAGATCATCATCTACCTTTGTAGATAAATTAGTGAACTGATCTGAAAGTTCGGCTACTTTATCCGATAGTGAAATTATTTCCTCTGTGTGTTTTTCTGAACCAAGTTTCAGAGTGTCCATTTGTGTTGAAATCGTATCTACTGTGTCCTTTAAGTTTTCCTGAGTTTTTGCAAGTTGCGTAACCGATTCGGTAGATGCAACTGAGTCAATTTTAGCTTGCAAGGCCTCATGATTTTCATGAAGAATAGTTTGCAGTTCTTTTATGGCTGATTCGTGATTCTGTAATGCATTTTCATGCTGTGAAAAAATAGGTTGAAAATGCTTACAAATTTGTGTTTCTACGCTATTACAGACTTTTTGACATTTCGATTCAATGTTATGTAACTCATTAGTTAAATCTTCACGTGTTTGTTCAAGTGTGGTGTCTAACTTTTGAAAATTTTGTTCCATTGTGTCTAACTTTTGAAGATTTTGTTCCATTGTGTCTAACTTTTGAAGCTTTTGTCCCATTTGTTGCATTAATTGCAATAACAATGCACTGGTGTCTGAAACATGTTCCTCTGTGCTATTCGGCAATGCATTTGAACCGGCAATATTCGCAGTTTGAAAAACAGAAAATGTGTCTTGATTTATTTGAGAAAACGGTGAGGACGCAAAACCTGAATCTACAGTATTTGCAATACTGTGTCCTGTCATTTTGGGATCCTGAAGCGAGCTGTTGCCGACCGATCGACCGATAAGGCTTCCCTGTTCACTAATTGTTTCACTGCCTACACCATTATTTGCAGCCCGCTCCATTTCCCTATGCACAATTCCCAAATTACTACTTTGAACATTAGTTAATTCATTACATGGTGGTGCTAACACACTGCTTTCGTCTTCACTGTCATTTCTCAGTTTACTTTGGAGCCTAGTATTACGTTTTTCACACGTCATTATTGTCACAATATTTCACACGATAACACAGAAAAGCACAATTTGAAGAACAAAAGTAAGAGAACACATTAACGTAGCACTGAAAATAATATCTCGTTAATTGCAAGCGCAACTGCGAAATACTTGGTGCAACTCTACATGCATGCCACAACTGTTTTACTGTACAACAATGAAAGACTACAACTACAAAGGAGATTCTCTCTACAATTACAGCTAGAAATAAACAAAATCTACACTAATTACACAAACTACAAGAAAAAATCAGAAGATTCCAGTGAGGTATCCTCGGCTAAGGGTCGAGATATGAAACGTCCCCTTAGAAAAATTATACACGACTGTGCTTAAACTGACACACAATATTTTTAGCGCAACGCAATCAGTAATCCCTACAAAAGAATGGCCCTGACTAACATTAGCCTATACCTTTCACAAATCACTTACCTCACCAAAAACCTTCGTTACTCGAACTACTGCAATACAACGAGCGCCACTACTGCCAGCTAAATAAAAGATTCAAACTACGGAAGGCACTAACTACTGATAGGCATAGTTTGCGAATGAAAGATTTTAATACAGAACAAACAATGTATTTACCGTAAGAGTCATAATATATATATATATATATATATATATATATATATATATATATATATATATATATATATATATATATATCAGTTCATGACATCCAGTCTTACAAATTTCTCTCTCCCTACATCCACCACTGCTGCCGGCTCACCTCAGACTGCGCAACGCTACGCGCTGTTCACATCCAGCTGCCCAACGCTACAAAGGCGAGTATTACAACAATGCCAACCAGCCACAGACTGCACACAGCACAGTCAGTGATCTTCATACAGAGCGTTACGTGGCGTTACCAATAAAAAACCTAAACAGCCTACTTACAAATTTAACGTCTGTAGACGTCTCCATTGATAACAACATGCTGTGTTCTGGTTGCTAAAAATTCTTCAATCCAGCCACACAGGTGGTCTGATATTCCGTAGGCTCTTACTTTGTTTATCAGACGACAGTGCGGAACTGTGTCGAACGCCTTCCGGAAGTCAAGGAAAATAGAATCTACCTGGGAGCCTGTATCTAATATTTTCTGGGTCTCATGAACAAATAAAGCGAGTTGGGTCTCACACGATCGCTGTTTCCAGAATCCATGTTGATTCCTACAGAATAGATTCTGGGTTTCCAAAAACGACATGATACGTGAGCAAAAAACATGTTCGAAAATTTCACAACAGATCAACGTCAGAGATATAGGTCTATAGTTTTCCGCATCTGCTCGACGACCCTTCTTGAAGACTGGGACTACCTGTGCTCTTTTCCAATCGTTTGGAACCTTCCGTTCCTCTAGAGACTTGCGTACACGGCTGTTAGAAGGGAGGGGGGGGGGGGGGGGGCAAGTTCTTTCGCGTACTCTGTGTAGAATCGAATTGGTATCCCGTCAGGTCCAGTGGACTTTCCTCTGTTGAGTGATTCCAGTTGCTTTTCTATTCCTTGGACACTTATTTCGGTGTCAGCCATTTTTTTCGTTTGTGCGAGGATTTAGAGAAGGAACTGTAGTGCGGTCTTCCTCTGTGAAACAGCTTTGGAAAAAAGGTGTTTAGTATTTCAGCTTTACGCGTGTCATCCTCTGTTTCAATGCCATCATCATCCCGGAGTGTCTGGATATGCTGTTTCGAGCCACTTACTGATTTAACGTAAGATCAGAGCTTTCTAGGATTTTCTGTCAAGTCGGTACATACAACTTTACTTTCGAATTCACTGAACGCTTCACGCAAAGCTCTCCTTGGGCTAACTTTGACATCGTTTAGCTTCTGTTTATCTGAGAGGTTTTGGCTTCGTTTAAACTTGGAGTGAAGCTCTCTTTGCTTTCGCAGTACTTTCCTAACTTTGTTGTTGAACCACAGTGGGTTTTTCCCGTCCCTCACAGTTTTACTCGGCACGTACCTGTCTAAAACGCATTTTACGATTGCCTTGAACTTTTTCCATAAACACTCAACATTGTCAGTGTCGGAACAGAAATTTTCGTTTTCATCTGTTAGGTAGTCTGATATCTGCCTTCTATTTCTCTTGCTAAACAGATAAACCTTCCTCCCTTTTTTTATATTCCTATTAACTTCCATATTCAGGGATGCTGCAACGGCCTTATGATCACTGATTCCCTGTTCTGCACTTACAGAGTCGAAAAGTTCGGGTCTGTTTGTTATCAGTAGGTACAAGATGTTATCTCCACGAGTCGGTTCTCTGTTTAATTGCTCGATGTATTTTTTGGATAGTGCACTCAGCATAATGTCACTCGATGCTCTTTCCCTACCACCCGTCCTAAACATCTGAGTGTCCCAGTCTGTATCTGGTAAACTGAAATCTCCAGCTAAGACTATAACATGCTGAGAAAATTTATGTGAAGGGTAGACCATGGAATGAAAACACCTGCTCTGGCGCCAGCTCATACTTCCGGTCACCCTCTACGGCTCAGAAGTATGGTCTATGGCACCAAACACCAGCCTCTTAAGCCGAGGGAGGTGGCGCAGTGGTTAGCACATTGGACTCGCATTCTTGATGACGACGGTTCAAACCTTCGTCCGGCCATCCTGATTAAGATTTTCCGTGATTTCCCTTAAACGTTTCAGTCAAATGCTGGGAAGGCTCCTTTGGAATGGCGCGGCCGCTTTGCTTCCCTAATCCTTCGCTCATCCGATGGATCTCAACCAACCAACCATCCTCTTAAGCCTACGACGTCTCCAGAGCAAAGCTTTCCACATCATCTCAGGAGGTTGCAGATATGTCCCAAACACACACATACGAGACCTATTAAACCGGCCCACTGTTTACACAATCATTAAAGATAAATCAATAAAATTTTATCAAAAAACACAGACATAGCCCCACCTCGTCATACAACATTTAGACCAAGAACCACCTGAAGCTTCGCAAAAACGCCCATAGTTAACGCTTACGGGCCACATTGTGGAGTAATAACAGACACAAACACCAAACACACACCTTTACATTAAAGACACACCCATACGTTTCCAAACCCATTTTTGTGAACCCCAAGCGCGTTATGAGGTCAGACGGGTATACCGCAGTGGCCTTTCAAAAATTTAAACGTCACACATTGTCTTTAGGTTTAATGTGCTGCGAATACATAAAAAGAAAGATCCTTTATCATTTAGCTACAATATAGTAGGTCAGCAACTGGAAGCAGTTCATGATCATCATTTAAGACTGATTATGCCTTTCAGCATTCAGTCTGGAGCAATTCCCCCTTATAAAATTCCTCCATGATCCCCTATTCAGTGTTAACATTGGTGCCTCTTCTGATGTTAAGCCTATTACTTAAAAAACATTCTTAACCGAACCCAGTTACCTTCTCCTTGGTCTACCTCGACTCCTCCTACCCTCTACTGCTGAACCCATTAGTCTCTTGGGTAACCTTGCTTCTCCCATGCGTCTAACATGACCCCACCATCTAAGCCTGTTCGCCCTGACTGCTACATCTATAGAATTCATTCCTAGTTTTTCTTTGATTTCCTCATTGTGGACACCCTCCTGCCATTGTTCCCATCTACTAGTACCTGCAATCATCCTAGCTACTTTCAAATCCGTAACCTCAACCTTATTGATAAGGTAACGTGAATCCACGCAGCGTTCGCTCCCATACAACAAAGTTGGTCGAAAGATTGAACGGTGCACAGATAACTTAGTCTTGGTACTGACTTCCTTCTTGCAGAAGAGAGTAGATCGTAGATGAGCGCTCACTGCATTTGCTAATTAGCCTTGCTACACCTCGCTTCCAGCTCTTTCACTATGTTGCCATCCTGTGAGAATATGCGTCCTAAGTACTTGAAACCGTCCACCTGTTCTAACTTTATTCCTCCTATTTGGCACTCAATCCGTTTATTTCTCTTTCCCACAGACATTACTTTCGTTTATTCCATAAATTATCTGGGAATATGTATTAGGAGTAATTTAAAATGGAATGACCATATAAAATTAATCGTCAGTAAAGCAGGTACCAGACTGAGATTCATTGGAAGAATCCTAAGGAAATGCAATCCGAAAACAAAGGAAGTAGGTTACAGTATACTTGTTCGCCCACTGATTGAATACTGCTCATCGTTGTGGGATCCTTACCAGATAGGGTTGATAGAAGAGATAGAGGAGATCCAACGGAGAGCAGGGGGCTTCGTTACAGGATCATTTAGCAATCGTGAAGGCGTTACAGAGATGATAGATAAACTGCAGTGGAAGACTCTGCAGGAGAGACGCTGAGTAGCTCGGTACGGGCTTTTGTTGAAGTTTCGAGAACATACTGTGGTGTCACCGCCAGACACCACACTTGCTAGGTGGTAGCATTTAAATCGACCGCGGTCCGTTAGTATACGTCGGACCCGCGTGTCGCCACTATCAGTGATTGCAGACCTAGCGCCTCCACACGGCAGGTCTAGTCTAGAGAGACTGCCTAGCACTCGTCCCAGTTGTACAGCCGACTTTGCTAGGGATGGTTCACTGTCTACATACGTTCTCATATGCAGAGACGACAGTTTAGCCTAGCCTTCAGCTACGTCATTTGCTGCGACCTAGCAAGGCTCCACATTCAGTTACTATAATCTGAACAGATAATATTGTGAGTCATGTACCGTCAAGAGCGACGTTCATATTTAATGGATTAAAGTTAAGTATCAAACTAATTACGTCCGCTTTCTGAATTCTAATTCCTTGTCATGTTCCAAATCTCACGTCAGTATAGTCCTTCCCTCCTCAAGCCAGCCTGCGTGAGCTAAAATGAGTGCATTTCGGCCTCCTCTAGTATCACGGTGTTGGCTCTTCAGCCAATACAACACATACCTTCACCGAAGAGTCAAGCAGTATATTGCTGAATGAGATTTTCACTCTGCAGCGGAGTGTGCGCTGATATGAAACTTCCTGGCAGATTAAAACTGTGTGCCCGACCGAGACTCGAACTCGGGACCTTTGCCTTTCGCGGGCAAGTGCTCTACCAACTGAGCTACCGAAGCACGACACACGTCCGGTACTCACAGCTTTACTTCTGCCAGTATCTCGTCTCCTACCTTCCAAACTTTACAGAAGTATATTGCTGCCTCCTACGTATATCTTGTGAAGAGCCCATGAGGATAAAAGCAGAGAGATTAGAGCCCACACAGAGGCATACCGACAATCTTTCTTTCCACGAACAATACGAGAGTGGAATAGAAGGGAGAACCGATAGAGATACTCAAGGTACCCTCCGCCACACACCGTCAGGTGGATTGCGGAGTATGGATGTAGACGTAGACTAGTAATACTGGGTCAGACGGCCAGTTCCGGCTCGCCACACGACGGCGGGAGATACTTTGCTGGTCGCACTGCGGCTCCGTCCTCAGGCAGCTGCCCGTACATTCCCTTGTGCCCCCCCTCCCTCCCCCGCCAAACATCCCGCCGCGAATCCTTTACTCGCCCGCCGCCGACCACGCGGTCTCTTTCCTGATGTCCTGCTCCTGTCCCTGCGGCCGTACGTGAAAGGAGCGACGCGGCCTGTGGTAGGCATTATCCCTCCCTGTGCCTACAACACACTCGCGCGCCGTGTTCCACCTGTTTTCTGCCGTGCTTGCTCCAACTTTTTTTTTCAAATAGAGACGCAATCCTTTACGGTTTTGCTGCTGCTGCTCCTCCTCCTCCCGCTCTTCGTCGTGCTCCTCTTTTTGCAGAAGGTATTGCCACAGCGCGAGGAGAGTCGTGCGCTAAGAGAAAGGCCTCCGCCGCGGTGACAATTCGAGCCCCTCCCGGGCCGCGCGCTCAAAAGGGAACCTTTGTTGGCAATTGTGTGTCTTCCTTTCCGGGGGTGGGGGGTGGGGGCGAGGCCCGCAGAGAGCCCGAGTTGGACGTTATCCGCGGCCTTTTGTTCCAATTCTTGATACTGGCGCGTCAAACCCGCGTCCTCGGGCTCCGCCCCCCTCTCCGGTACCCCCTCCACCGGCGCTGCCCCCTCCAGCAGCGAGCGCTCCCCCCACCCCCGGGGCCTGCCTACCCCCAACGCGGCGGCCTCCTCTTCTGTTCTCTCTGGCGCCCTGTCTATTGTTTACGTACAAATGGACGGCTTTGTGCAAGAAGTGATCAAGTGCCGGCGCCTCGCCGCTCCACCGGTTTTGTAGCAGGCTTCGAACCGGAGCGCGGGGTCACGCGACCGACATTCAATCGCCTATCGCCACGTCCGCGCGCGCGCGCCCTCTGCCTGTGACGTGTAAAGTGATAACCGTCGCGTCAGTAGTTCCCCCACCCCGCCCTGCTACCTCCCCTCTCCTCCCAGCGCCCCCCCACCCCTTGCGTCCGTCGCGCCCCGCCGCTCGCGCTGAAAGCGAACGCGCGTGCCCTACCGGAGGTTACGGTTTAAGCGCATTTCGTTTCATTAATCTTTTCTATCGGCGCGCGTTTCTTTTCTGCACCCCCGCGTCGCGCGATTATTGTTTTCCTTTCACGGTATCTCTTTCTTTTTTTTCCCCTACATCGCTCACCCGCTCTCTCCCTCCCTCGTTTCCCGGCCGCGCCAGTCGCTGAAGTTCTCTGCTCTCGGTCGTCGCCGAAGAGACGCCGGCGCGTTAAGATTCGCCTCATAATTTTTAAGGAGCCCGGAGCGCTCGCGCTCAGACGACTCTGCAAGAAGAACCGTAAAAGAAAATTGTATATGTTGTGAAGAGGCGCTAGGAGAATAAAATGTGAAAAGAATACGGGAACAATAGTCGGAAGACCGGCGAGTGTCGACGCGGGGGGTGTGGAAAGGCCTCGCGAGGGGGGTTGGGCGGCCGGCCGAGATAGCATAAAAGAAGTGTAGTATAATTGTGTAAATAAAAGGGAGGACACGCCGGGTGGAGAAATAGAAAAAAGTGTGAGTCGGAGGTGGGGAGAGCGTCGGACAGAAACGGGGGGAGGGGAGGAGGCGGCAGACGTGAAAAGGTAAGCAGTGGCGGGGGCGGCGGCGGAGGCGCCGTGGAGGGGGCGGCAGGAGCAGCAGCGGCAGCGGCGGCGGCGGCGGACGGGAGTCGCACAAAGAGAAGTGCTGCTGTATATGGAGTGGAAGGAAAGAGGATGGACGTCATCAGCCAGTGGCAGAGACAATGGCCACTGCTGCTACAATAGCGTTGCGGCCGCCGCCCCCAGAGACCGCCGCCGCCTCCGGGCCCGGCCGGCAGGCAGTCGCTTCTCTCCGTTGCGGAGCGCAGCTCTCCACTCTCGAACGCAGACGAGCCTCCAGGAAGCCGCCCCTGTCGGAATGCTCCTGCTGACTACATACTATGGGGCACTGCACTACAACGGCTCTATGCTGGGAATGGACAAAAATATGGAGACACCAAAACACTACACATTACCGAGCCTAAAACGGTGGAAGAAACCCGTTGGCATTCAAGACAGCCAGCGTCCAGTCGTCTCTCAATAGGTGAATACAGATCCTGCATGGTTTTCAAGGGAATATTATCTCATTCTACCTGCAGAACAGTAGTCAGTTGAGCTGACAATGGTGGGCATTAATAGCGATGATGCACCCTTCTCTTCAAAGTTGACCACAGGCGCTCAATGATAATGAGATCAGGTGACTTTGGTGTCCAGCGAAGAAGCGCCCTCTCGTCTTGGAACACAGCATCACCATTTGGAAACAAACCCTGTACCATGCGATGGACCTAATCATCTAAAACGGTCACATAATACTTGACAGAATGCCACTTTTCAGAGTACGCATGGGGCCCACGGACTATCACGATATGGCTGCCCAAATCATCATCGAAGCCCCTCCATGTTTCAGTCCTGCGACGTAAACTTGGCCAGAAGTTGTTAACAGTATGAAATAAGACTCATCCGACCAAATGATATTCTTCCATTGCTCCTTAGTTCAGTTTTTATGGATTCAGCACCACATTTTCCTGTTTCCGGTATTTGCATTTCTGATGAGTGGTTTTCGAATACTAGCTCGCCCTGAAATTCCTTGCTTGTGGAGCTCCCTTGGTGCTGTTTCGGTGCTGATAAGATTCCCGAGTGCAATATTCAGTTCTGCAGCGACCTTCGCAGCTGTCGTCCTCTTATTTTTCGTCACAGTCTTCTTCAAATATCATCCGTAACAGTCACTAAACATACACATTCGTCCGCGTTGTTACTTAGCGGATAATGCTTTCCCGCTGTCATGAAAGGGAAGGACTGGCTGACAAGGGAGTGAGACAGGGCTGTAGTCTAATCCCGATGTTATTCAATCTGTAAAGGAAACAAAAATTAAATTTGAGGTAAGAATTAAAATTCAGGGAGAAGAAGTAAAAACTTTGAGGTTTGCCGATGACATTTTAATTCTCTAAGAGACAGCAAAGGACTTGGAAGAGCAGTTGAACGGAATGGAAAATGTCTTGAAAGGGGGATATAAAATGAGCATCAACAAAAGCAAAACAAAGATAGTGGAATGTAGTCGAATTAAATAAGGTGATGCCAAGGGAATTATATTAGGAAATGAGACACTTAAGTAGTAAAAGAGTTTTGCTATTTTTGGCAGCAACGTAACTGGTGATGGCCGTAGTAGAGAGGTTATAAAATGTAGACTGCAATACAAGATAAGCGTTTCTGAAGAAGAGAAATGTGTTAACTTAGAATGTAGACTTAAGTGT
This sequence comes from Schistocerca gregaria, assembly GCF_023897955.1. Classification (NCBI taxonomy): domain Eukaryota; kingdom Metazoa; phylum Arthropoda; class Insecta; order Orthoptera; family Acrididae; genus Schistocerca; species Schistocerca gregaria. The sequence continues at coordinate 932,623,743 of NC_064921.1, forward strand.
TTATGAAGTCTTCTCTGGAAGTATTTGTCTGGAGTGTAGTCTTGTATGGAAGTGAAACGTGGGTGTAAACAGTTTAGCCAAGAAGAGCATAGAAGCTTTTTAAATGCTGTGCTATAGAAGAATGCTGAAGATTGAATGGATAGATCAAATAACTAATGAGGAGATACTGAATAGAACTAATGAGAAAAGAAATTTGTGACACAAATTGAATAGAAGAAGGGATCGGTTGATAGGACACTTTCTGAGACATCAAGGGACCACGGACTTAGTATTACAGGGAAGTAGGAGGGAGACCAAGAGATGACTACAGCAACAAGATTAAGAAGGATGTAGATTGCAGTAGTTTATTTTGAGGTGAAGAGGCTTGCACAGGATAGAGTAACATGGAGACCTGCATCAGACTAATCTTCAAACTGAAGATCACAACACAGCATCACCAGAATTTCACGTTGACTCTGTATGCAATTTAGAGTTTTTCACACGGGAATTATACTGTCTCGTTTACTTCAACTTTGGAATAAGCCTTCAGTTTCTGTTTGCCCCGCCATATGAATAGCACACTGTGATGTACCTTTTAGCTTTTATCTGTACCACACAAGAACTGTGTCTGCAGGAAACCTGGAATATTTACTCTCTTCTGACAATGCCCAACTGTTGTCTGCAATGGTTTCAGCATAGGATAAGATGTGTGACTTGCTTTCTAATGTACCTAAGTACTTCTCGATGTATTTTAACTAAGATGTTACCAGTACATCCGCAACAAATTTCTGTTAACATATTCGTCCGTATAGGAAACAAAGAATAACTGCACACGAGATTCGAATTTGTGGCCTTGGCTTTGCGAGGTGGCGATGTTTGACAAGCAACACGGTAAGTGGTCATGTGTGTGTTTCATTGCGCGCTGCACGACTGCCGCCTGTGTGCCGGCAACCCGCAACACATGTCTCACCGGCTGTAGAGCTACCAATTCGATGGCAACGATACCTCGGAAATATCAACAGTTTATAAATTTAATACCGATATTCGTACATACGTGTAATATATCGATACATATGCAACATCGATGCGTTTCCCTTATATATATCGAGATTTAATGATTGTAGTTTCTACATAGTTTTGCTAGATATTGAATGTGATTTATCTCGGTGTTTCATACAGTCTTTAAAATAAACATAATGAAATAAAGATTCATTAAGTTTGTCAAGTATCATATTGATATATGACATCGCAGCTCATCTGTATTTTTCTAATTACGAGTATGTTTTAATGGATTCTTGGTAGTCAATGTATTTCACATATATTGCTCATATTCATGTCATTCACTCTGACAGGGGTATAAAACTTGATTGCTGCATTTGTAACTGCCTAGACGGAGAAACCTTAGTCAGTCTGAACCGATCGAGTCAGTAATTTCCTTGTTTGTGTGAAAAGAATTATGCATCTCAGTATGTTCAGCTTTGCTAGCAGTGAAATCCCTGTGTTGTTATACGAGCATGTGACTTGTTGGCTGGACATTGATGAAGTGTCACACTGCGTTTTTCGTTGACTCTTTTCTGAGTCTGGAATTCTTCACGAAACTAGTGTACTGAAGCGTGAATCCCAATATTCATGTGTGGAGGCACTTCATAAAAAATGGTGTAGTTTAAGCTGAGTATAGTATGTATTGCAAAATTTGAAAACATTATGGGGCATATTATTCAGATACATAATCACAAAAAAGTTGCGTATATTGATTACACTGAAGGGATTTAGAATGGCTTCTGTCCTGTACTGAGTAGCTCTACTCAGTGGAAACACTCTTCTGCTTGGGAACACATTTAATGACAGAGCCAATCCTTTAGAGAAATAGGAATACGTCAAACAGTATCTGAGTGTCATTCTGACTTTTATACTACCCGAGAAACTATTTTTTTAAAAATAGCAACACCATCAGTGAAAAAAGAAATAATATGTGTAGTAAACTCTTATCAAAGATCCATTTTTATTTGATTGTACTGCTCAGAAATTTAGGAATAAAGCTTATTTAAATAGTTTGCATCAAGAAATGTGCACAAAAACTGTGTGACCCTTACTTTTAAAATAAAGAAATAAGACTTCCTATAGCAACAAAAGAAATGAGATTTTTCTCCGTCTTAAAACTGAATTCCACATGAAGTGGAAAAATGTTATTAATAAAGTCTTAATTGTTAAGATCTTAAGTGAATAACATTAAATGACGCGTTTCCGCTGAATATACTGCCATCTTCAGATTTTCAAAATGACGTAAAATTGCTCTAAGGTAGAGGTCCGAAAGGGATTACACAAACCATAACAATGCAACGGAAAGATCGATTACATACTCATTATAAAACCATGTGTAGTGTCTGCTCATAAAACGAGGCTAAGACAAAATGTCTGCATCGTAGTGGATGCTCATGTAAAAGATGGATAGAATAATAGTATATTCCATTGAGATAAAATATTAGTTATTCGGGGTCTAAGAAATAAACAGAGATACCAATATAAAATAAAAAACAAAAATGCAACCAACTAAGCTAATATATATAGACTACAGACCCACCTTAATAGGCCACAATGATACCCAATATTTTGCTTACAATATTCTTACACTAGTAAGTCGTCAACCAAACTGTGTTGGTACAGGAAAGCTAGCGGGTCTAGTAGTATGTAGCCCATTCAGAGTTGTTAAGTAACTGGCTATGCATGCTTCGGCGGGACCACAAGGACAAGGCAAACTGCCTCGTGTGAGTATGTATAGTTATAATAAATGAGAACATGTATCATACATAATCAAATACAAGTAAACGGTGGATAAAATAATTAATGAAATAACGTCTACCAAACATTATAACACAATAAAAAAGTTCAGAAAAAGGCATGCAAAAATATATGCATATAAGATGAACACACAAAAAAAATTTTGACCATTGATATGTGATAGAAGGGAGGAATGAGGCATACAATAAATAATTAAACAGACTAGGCTGCAAGACTATTATTCCAGCCTTGAAGATGGCTTTACGGTCAGCTGAAACTGGCGCGTCCTTTAATGTTATTCACTTGCGATAGTGACGGTTAAAAGATTGTATTAAAATAATATCATATAGGATCACTTTTAGATCCCGTGCCTCCATCGCGCCTGTCGGGAATTAACATTTCATTGTGAATGTTAGACGATTTTTGATACATCTTGACCTTTTTTTTAAGATTTGGCTGGAACCTGGCTGGTAGGTACTCAGAGAGCGCACGGGATAAGGTTATGATTGTGAAAGGGACCGTAAACAGTTACTGTGAGTTGCACAATCAAACACACAACATCGTTTTCTAAGACCAACTCACTTACACACAGCTTTAAAAGATCACAATTAAGCAATATGACTGAAGGCTTAGTTAAAGAACTTCAGATGCTTTCTGGGCTGAAGGCCCAAAACCACACCAGAAATAAGACCGGCTGAAGGTCTGGCTTAGAAATAAAAAGCAATTAAAAATATAAGGTAAAAATTTATTAAAAATGCAATTGCAAACAATTATCGGATGAAGGCCTACACTACACGTCTGAAGGACAACTATAATTAAAACACATTAATAAATAGTTTTTCCAACCAAGAAATTTATTTTTAAACTTACAACAGAATTAATTAATTAAAGAAATATTAACTTATTGCACGGCTGAAGGCCACAAACGAATTTGAAACACCGGCTGAAGGCCTGAACAAGTCAGACAAACAATTTAAAATAAACCCCATCCTTCTTATAAAAATTTTCCTTTAAAGAATACACACGGCTGGAGGCCTTATTAAAAGGGGTTGACACATAACACATCGAACAACTAACGGCTTAGGGCCTGGATTACAAACAATTTCAGATAGAACCAATTTTAAGGAAATTTTTTTCGTTTTATTTGAAATATAATCAGTCTTCAAAATTTTAATTTAACACTGCTGAAGGCATTTATGTAAAATTTAAAAAGAACTGAATTAATACACAGCCGGACGCCTCGTACAATACTTCAAACTAAAATGAAAATCACAATCTAAAACAAACAGAACATGTGGTGCTCAGAAGTGTTCCAAGGCTCAGCCTGAGAAGGTAGCTCAAACTAAAGGTGAGGTGAGCCAGGAAGCCAAGAGTTAAAGTTATATAATCGGATGGCAACTCAAACTAGGGACGGCCGAAGGACCGACCAACAATTTAAGCAATTCTCTTCCGTCCAACCAACGGCACAAAGACGGAAAATACCGGCTGAGGACGAGGATACAAACAGCACTACATCTTCAGAAATTGGCGTCTCAAAAACAGCCAAGGGAACAATAACCACTCTAAGCAAAATATGAACCAAACAACTGTTGTCAAATTACACGCCGTGCTGGATAGCATCAACAGGATGAGGAAAGGCACACTGCTGGAAAACTACGCTAACGACCAGGGCAGACAACTGGGGCGTTAACGGCCACAGAGCAGAAAATACCGCTGGTGCACTTCACTGGTAACTAACAGTCAATTTGATAACTAATCACAACATAGGAAGACGGCTGCAAGATTTCGCCGACTCCAACACATCATATGTTGCTGCTAGCCCGAACGGCCCAGGGAGCAAAAACCTGCAAATGAACGAAGAGATGTCACAATAGTTGAGGTTTCAACTGATCTCTCAACTTGAGCATCCAGGCTCGTTGGACAACGAACTGTGTCTCTCTAGCAGCTAGCGCCTCACGATCCGACAGCGCGTGCACGCCGCCAATGGTCTTAGCCTGGCCTCGCGCCACGGAGACTTCCTTGCTGCTCCGTCCCAACAGACTAACTACCTGCAGCATGCAGACAGCATTAAAATAGGAGCTCAGTCAAAACCACACAAGCTATACACGGTTACACGAAAACACTTCCACAAACAACTCGAACAATACTAAAACCAGTGATTGTGGAACGAGAGGACGAATCAGAAGTGGACACACACGGAGAACCCAGAAGCGGTTGACGACCAAATACACGTCGTCCGGTGAGACAACCTGACGGCCTTGGGAGAACCAGTCCTGACAAAACTCTACCAGCTAGTGAGCAAGATGTATGAGACAGGCGAAATACCCTCAGGCTTCAAGAAGAATATAATAATTCCAATCCCAAAAAAAGCAGGTGCTGACAGATGCGAAAATTACCGAACTATCAGTTTAATAAGCCACGGCTGCAAAATACTAACGCGAATTCTTTACAGACGAATGGAAAAACTGGTAGATGCAGACCTCGGGGAGGATCAGTTTGGATTCCGTCGAAATGTTGGAACACGTGAGGCAATACTGACCTTACGACTTATCTTAGAAGAAAGATTAAGAAAAGGCAAACCTACGTTTCTAGCATTTGTAGACTTAGAGAAAGCTTTTGACAATGTTGACTGGAATACTCTCTTTCAAATTCTAAAGGTGGCAGGGGTAAAATACAGGGAGCGAAAGGCTATTTACAATTTGTACAGAAACCAGATGGCAGTTATTAGAGTCGAGGGGCATGAAAGGGAAGCAGTGGTTGGCAAAGGAGTGAGACAGAGTTGTAGCCTCTCCCCGATGTTATTCAATCTGTATATTGAGCAAGCAGTAAAGGAAACAAAAGAAAAATTTGGAGGAGGTATTAAAATTCATGGAGAAGAAGTAAAAACTTTGAGGTTCGCCGATGACATTGTAATTCTGTCAGAGACGGCAAAGGATTTGGAAGAGCAGTTGAACGGAATGGACGGTGTCTTGAAAGGAGGATATAAGATGAACATCAACAAAAGCAAAACTAGGATAATGGAATGTAGTCAAATTAAATCAGGTGATGCTGAGGGAATTAGATTAGGAAATGAGACACTTAAAGTAGTGAAGGAGTTTTGCTATTTAGGAAGTAAAATAACTGATGATGGTCGAAGTAGGGAAGATATAAAATGTAGGCTGGCAATGGCAAGGAAAGCGTTTCTGAAGAAGAGAAATTTGTTAACATCGAATATAGATTTATGTATCAGGAAGTTGTTTCTGAAAGTATTTGTTTGGAGTGTAGCCATGTATGGAAGTGAAACATGGACGATAACTAGTTTGGACAAGAAGATAATAGAAGCTTTTGAAATGTAGTGCTACAGAAGAATGCTGAAGATTAAATGGGTAGATCACATAACTAATGAGGAGGTATTGAATAGGATTGGAGAGAAGAGAAGTTTGTGGCACAACTTGACTAGAAGAAAGGATCGGTTGGTAGGACATGTTTTGAGGCATCAAGGGATCACAAATTTAGCATTGGAGGGCAGCGTGGAGGGTAAAAATCGTAGAGGGAGACCGAGAGATGTGTACACTAAGCAGATTCAGAAGGATGTAGGTTGCAGTAGGTACTGGGAGATGAAGCAGCTTGCACAGGATAGAGTAGCATGGAGAGCTGCATCAAACCAGTCTCAGGACTGAAGACAACAACAACAACAACAACAACAAGGCATGTGTTTCGGCTACGGTCGGGCGAGTCATGACTGTCCGGACCTCACTGCTACTGAACTACCGACGCACGACTACCAGGAAATACTAGCGATCGTTACAAAAACGGTACGACAGTGTTCTCATCGATAAGCGCTGCTGCTGCCACTCAGGAAAGTTGGAACTATGGAGATGGGACGGGTTAAGTTGAACGAATCAGAGGTGGTTGGGGGTTTCAAACGGAACATTAGGCAATTATTAACTGAAATAAATGATTGGAACATTGTCGTAAGTTGTATTTCAGTAAAGAAATCAAGCAGACGAAAAGGAATACAAACGTATGAGATTTAGAGAAATTACGAAACTGCAAAGAAGTAATTGTTAGAGGAGACATGAAAAGCTGCAGAACCATGCATAACTATGTGGAAAATAGATGACTCAGAAGCATTAAAGTCTAACCAAAATAAAACTGTTATGCTTGGTATGCAAGATATGTGAAGCAGGCTGAAATACCTCTTACGGTGGGAAGGGCGTAATAATCGCAATTCGAAAGAGGTTATGGGCTACAAGTGAATATTACTTACCGGTAATACGTTATGATTGCAAAATGTTAACATGGACTATCACGGGAGAGCAGAAAGATTTCTGGAAGCCAACAACAGGGAATATTAGTCTTGGAGAAACGTAGGAATACACGAGAAAATAGTGACGCTGAGAGCTATCTTCGAGAGACAGCTTGAAAAAAAAATACTAAAATTACAGCACGTGTTCATTAGGAAAGAGAATGTTGACTGGAACATACGCTTCAGTATTTTGTAGTTATCAGGGATAAATTGCTGGGGAGGAAAGGTTATCTACAACCTGTATATAAACCAGGCTGCAATTATAAGAGATACGTGCCCTGAAAGTGAGGCGGTAGTAGTTGCAAGGGAATGAGACAGGGCATACTGTATCTGCACGTACTCAACTGCTAACAGCAAGCGGTGAATGAAAGCAATTATAAATTTGGAAAGAGAAAGAAATAAAATGGTTTACGAATTACTTTGTGATTTTTCAGAGGCAGCAAAAAACTTGGGAGATCATTTAAACGATATGAATAGTGTCTTGAGGGTAGATAAGAGATAGTAAGCTGAAAAGAGGTTATAAAATGGGTATCAACGAAAATAAATCAAGAATAATGCAGTGTAGTCGAAAGAAATCAGATGATAGTGAACGAATTAAATTTAAAAAAAATATGTCACTAAGATTAGAAGTATACTGATATTTGAGTAGCAAAACAAGTAACACCGACAGAAGTAAAGGGGATATACAATGGAAAATTGTGACACCCAAAAAACTATTTTGAAGAAACTAATAATGTGTTGACAAATAATATAAATTTAAGTGTTAGGAAGTTTTTTTCCGAACGTATTTATCTGAAGTGTAGGCCTAAGGGGAAGTGAAACGTGGATAGTTAATAGTTCAGACAAGTAAAGAACAGAGGCTTTTGAAGTGTGGCGCTTCAGATGAACGCTGAAGATTAGGGGTAACTGATGATTCTTATTGGGGAGAAAAAAAGTACCGCAATTTCACTAACGTAAAAGAAACAATTGGTTGATAGTAGACATCATGAGGCAGCATGTTGCTGGAGAGGGGGGGGGGGGGGGGGGGGGACGGCGGAAGTGCAGTCAGGGGAGTGGTAACAGTAGGAGGAGGCCAAGGTTTTAGTACAGTAAACAAATACATGTGGATGTAGCTTGCAGTAGTTATTCAGAATGAGGATACTTGCACGGGATAGACACTAAAGATCACAGCAACAACAACAACAACTACAATAACAATAACTTATGTTAAATGAATTAATATGTTTCTTAAATGACTGAGACGCGATTTCCTGCAAATTCGTGAGTCAGGTTCTTTGTGATACATGGCGCATCTCTTGCAACTCCTCCATAGCTGTATTTTGAACATTGCCGTGACACTCTCACGCAGAACAAAGATACCAGTGACGAATCGTGCTGCTTTTCTTTGAATCTTTTCTATCCCTTCTGTTAATCTAGAGGAGTAATGGTGGCAGACCAATCGACAATACTCAAGTATTGGTCATATGTGAATTTTTGTCCGTGACCTTTTTCTTGGATGTTCTTCTTTATGATTTTTCCTAATAAATCTGAGCCTGAAATCTGCATTCTCCATGGCTAGATTTATATGGTGGTTCCACTTTTAATTATTTTTGGCAGGAACTCCTAGTTACTTGTAAGTGTTTGTTGATGCCGCTGACTTATCGCCGATCACATAGTCGAACGTTTCTGGACGTTTTCCTAATGTTTCTTCAACTGAAAAACTGAGGTCTGCCTTCGTATCCGTGGCTGTGACGAAACTTATAAATAAAGCAAAATTGTTATTTAACTGACGTTTTTGTTTCTCTCTCCTTTTATAAAACACGTTATTGTGCTCCTTTCTCAGCCCTTATGAGGTCAGTTGAGGAGCTACATCACTGAGAAGTAGCTGCTCCGGTCACGAAAACTGACAACGGTGGGAGAGCAGTATGCTGACCACATGCCCCTCTAAATCCGTATCCAGTGACGCCTGTCGGCCTAGGATAACACGGCAGTCGGGCGGTACCGTGGACCCTTCTGAGGTCTGCTCGGACAGAGTTTAGTTTTAGTTTATTGAAAGCCTATTTAACATAGCTTATCTGCTGTAAGACAACGATACGGTAGAATGACATTAGTTACGGCACCAACGAGTATGCAGTCACAATACTGTTGAATAATAGGTACGCATGAACCCAGAAATGCACAATAGCGTGCCCACCCCATGCTACTCGCGTAATATCGTAAACAAACCAGTCCGAACCATGTGTACACCAGTGTCAGATTTGAATATAGCACCAGCTGCCCTTCTCGACCAATCAGAACGAGGCGACTGATGGCAGGTTCGCGCGACCGTCATAAATGTTGGTTTGCAAATCTGCCCACTTCAGAAATTAAATTAGCGGAACATAAAAAGCGATGAATGAATGGTAGTATTGGTGACTACAATTTTTGAAATTAACAGAAAAATTGTGTGGAGGAAACACTATGTTTATACAGGGTGTTTCAGAAATGACCGGTATATTTGAAACGGCAATAAAAACTAAACGAGCAGCGATAGAAATACACCGTTTGTTGCAATATGCTTGGGATAACAGTACATTTTCAGGCGGACAAACTTTCGAAATTACAGTAGTTACAATTTTCAACAACAGATGGCGCTACAAGTGATGTGAAAGATATAGAAGACAACGCAGTCTGTGGGTGCGCCATTCTGTACGTCGTCTTTTTGCTGTAAGCGTGTGCTGTTCACAACGTGCAAGTGTGCTGTGGACAACATGGTTTATTCCTTAGAACAGAAGATTTTTCTGGTGTTGGAATTCCACTGCCTAGAACACAGTGTTGTTGCAACAAGACGAAGTTTTCAACGGAGGTTTAATGTAACCAAAGGACCGAAAAGCGATACAATAAAGGATCTGTTTGAAAAATTTCAACGGACTGGGAACGTGACGGATGAACGTGCTGGAAAGGTAGGGCGACCGCGTACGGCAACCACAGAGGGCAACGCGCAGCTAGTGCAGCAGGTTATCCAACAGCGGCCTCGGGTTTCCGTTCGCCGTGTTGCAGCTGCGGTCCAAATGACGCCAACGTCCACGTACCGTCTCATGCGCCAGAGTTTACACCTCTATCCATACAAAATTCAAACGCGGCAACCCCTCAGCGCCGCTACCATTGCTACACGAGAGACATTCGCTAACGATATAGTGCAGAGGATTGATGACGGCGATACGCATGTGGGCAGCATTTGGTTTACTGACGAAGCTTATTTTTACCTAACGGCTTCGTCAATAAACAGAACTGGCGCATATGGGGAACCGAAAAGCCCCATGTTGCAGTCCCATCGTCCCTGCATCCTCAAAAAGTACTGGTCTGGGCCGCCATTTCTTCCAGAGGAATCATTGGCCCATTTTTCAGATCCGAAACGATTACTGCATCACGCTATCTGGACATTCTTCGTGAATTTGTGGCGGTACAAACTGCCTTAGACGACAATGCGAACACCTCGTGGTTTATGCAAGATGGTGTCCGGCCACATCGCATGGCCGATGTCTTTAATTTCCTGAATGAATATTTCGATGATCGTGTGATTGCTTTGGGCTATCCGAAACATACAGGAGGCGGCGTGGATTGGCCTCCCTATTCGCCAGACATGAACCCCTGTGACTTCTTTCTGTGGGGACACTTGAAAGACCAGGTGTACCGCCAGAATCCAGAAACAATTGAACAGCTGAAGCAGTACATCTCATCTGCATGTGAAGCCATTCCGCCAGACACGTTGTCAAAGGTTTCGGGTAATTTCATTCAGAGACTACGCCATATTATTGCTACGCATGGTGGATATGTGGAAAATATCGTACTATAGAGTTTCCCAGACCGCAGCGCCATCTGTTGTTAACAATTGTAACTACTGTAATTTCGAAAGTTTGTCTGCATGAAAATGTACTGTTGTCCCAAGCATATTGCAACGAACGGTGTATTTCTATCGCTGCTCGTTTAGTTTGTATTGGCGTTTCAAATATACCGGCCATTTTTGAAACACCCTGTATGTTAGTATTGCTACGGCAAATTCGCGAAAATAATATTGATCACAACTGGAACAACATTTGGTCTTAAAAAGAAATCAATACACAACTTTTGCAGTGAGAGCCTAGTCCTATTTAGCAGTTATTTTCAAAAGCCTTACGTTGGCTGCAGCTCACCTCTTTGGAAGATTCCGAGATACGCAGGTGACGATGATGAGCGATGATGGTATTTGAAGATTGTACTTTGAAAAGAATGCCTCCACATTCGTTATATATATGTTACAGGTAGTAATACGCCCCTTCCAGTAGGAATCTTGAACTCGTGGGACTGCAGTTTCAGAGTGGTACAACTTGAAACTCGCGGCACTGGCGTATTTATGGAGAATTTGTGACTATACAATGTCCTAGTTCTTGTCGTCTGCGAAAACAGTTTCATTCTGTTAAGTGACACGACACGGTTCAAAGCCTGTCCACATCAGAGTGCAGACCTCGACATATTCAAATCTGATATCGTGCACGCGCATTCTTCCACTGTTGATCTATCGATAAAGCACACGCGAAAACCGTCGTAGTTTACGCAGTAATGAAAGCAAAGTGCGTAACTGACAATTTACTCAATGAAAATCACTGTCATTCTGCAGTTCAGATTGACATGGTGAACATATTAATTTAAATACGCTGCTAATGTCCTCACCCACTAACGCCAAACCACTAGTTATGCCATCACCACGCATACAACTCGATTATTCAGTTTCGATAGTGGAAACAGGCTCTTTTCTAGAAAAGATACGGAAATACACATTTAAATATTTATGTTAACCTTAATGTATTTGTAATATTTGAATGTACTGACATTTATTATCAAACGATTGTTGCAAAACGATACTGACGAACTTCGACGAGTTGTAGAGGGTGTGTTGAGGAACAAGTTGAGGCTGGGAACCTGTGTATGGAAACATCATTCAACGACGCTGAAATCATAGGCGTCGACTCCTGCCATTAGGCCACCCCTACGGCAGCAAATGTGACTTTGCACGTTGATGGACCATAGTCAGAGTGTCTTGCAATGTTGTTTGTTATTCAGCGATCGCTACTGACTGCAATGCATTAGTAGGAGATACAGCCTTTCTACACAGAAGGTAGCTCCATCTTTTCCACTGGCTATCATGGCAATCAGTCCCGAACACTGAATAACAATATTGCATGACGTCCCACCTATAATCCGTCTGTGTACACAGTCGCATTTTCTGCCGAAAGGATGACCTAGTGGCAGCGCCAGAGCCTATAACATTGACGTTCTCTAGCGAAGAGTTGAGTACTATCGACAAGGAATTTCTAACACAAAGGCATTTCTTGTTGTGGCAGTATCCGATGACTTAGAAAACAAACTGTGCAGCTGTCTTAGGTTGTTTGCAGATGATGCCGTCGTTTATCGTGTAGTAAAGTCATCAGAAGATCAAAACATATTACAAAAGGTTTAGAAAAGATATCTGAATGGTGCGAAAATTGTCAGTTGACCCTAAACAACGAAAAGTGTAAGGTGAACCAATAGAGTGCTAAAAGGAATCCGTTAAATTTCGTTTGAACGATAAATCAGTCCAATCTAAAGGGCGTAAATTCAGCTAATACACAGGAATTAAAATTACAAACAACTTAAATTGAAAAGAGCACACAGAAAATGCTGTGTAGGAGGCGAACGAAAGTTTTTTAGTACAACATTTAGAAGATGCGATGGATCTAGTAAAGAGACTGTCTGTAGGCCTACTACGCTTGTCCTTTCTCTTTTGGAGTACTGCTGTGTGGTGTCAGATCCTTAATAGGTAGGGCTAATGGAGTACACTGAGTAAGTTCAAAGAATAGCAGCACCTTTTGTATTATCGAGAAATAGAAGAGTGAGTGTCATGGACATGATACAGGATTTTGGATGGATATCATTAAAACCAAGGCATTTCTTGTTGCGGCAGGATCCAACGAAATTTCAGTCACCAATTTTCTCCTCCGAATGAGAAAATATTTTTTTGATACTGACCTACATAGGGAGAAACGATTCTCATAATAAAATAAGGGAAATCACAGCTCATCTGGAAGGTTCTAGGTGTTCATTTTTTCCTCATGCTGTTTGAGAGTGGACTAATAGAAAATTATTGTGAACGTGGTTCGATGAATCCTCTGCCAGGCACTTAAGTGTTTTTTGCAGAGTACATGCATTGCCATTGGATTATGTTTCAGGCTAAGGGTTCGTGTCCTCAATTTACTCCTGAAGACACCCCCTGCAACACCTCAAAGTCTGTCACAATATTTCTGGGGCACACTGTGAATATATACCTGTGTGTAAGTCCAGCACCTCCTCCTAACCCACTGGATCTATTTCCACCAAATTTGGTACACATACTACCCGCTGTTTGGGACTCAGTAATGTGTGAGTTAGAACCTCCTTGGTCCCACAAGATTGGAGACACGAGTGGAAAAGGATTTCAGTGCCTGACATTTAGGTTGTCCTTTACAACAGTGTGTTGTGTGTGTGTGTGTGTGGCATCAGCATGTGTTGCAGGAAATACATATGCAGGTGAGCACGGCTGAGAAATAGAAGAGTGAGTGTCATGGAAATGATACAGGATTTCGGATGGATATCATTAACCTGGGGAGGCGCCCGAAGGGGGACTAGCAGCCCCACACAAATGAAGCACATACGAAAGAATATTTATCATGTGGCTATACAGGGTGTCCCAGCTATCTTGTCCACCCAAGGTTGTCCTTTACAACAGTGTGTTGTGTGTGTGTGTGGCATCAGCATGTGTTGCAGGAAATACATATGCAGGTGAGCATGGCTGAGCAGAAAGAGTTGGGAAGAAGAGATGGATAGTGTGAGGGGGAGAGTGAGATGTATAGAAAAATGGGTGTGAAGGAGGTGGATGTATAGATGTGGGAGTAGGAGGTGGAGGATGAGGAGATGAAGAGACAGGGAGAATGAAGAGGAGAAGATGGACAGATATAGGTTGGAGAATGAGGTGGATAGAGAGAGGGGGAGTAGGAGGTGGACAGAGAGGGGACAGATAGACACAGGAAGGAGGAAGAGGAGGAGATAGAGAGATGGTGGAGGAGCAAAGGGCAGAGAAAGTGCACAAAGGTGAGATGAACACATAGAGGGGAAGGAGAAGGAGATGGGTGGAGTGATGGGAAGACAGAGTAAGAGTGACGTGGACACTCATAGCAAATGAACTGCATACATATCCACCTCCCCTGCCCCCCAGTCTCGTTCTCCTGAATCCCTATTTCTGTCTCCTTCTTCCCCCAACTCTCTGTCAATCTCCTCCTCCTTCTATATCTTTCAATCTCGTTTTCCTCTCTCTCTCTCTGTCCATATCCACCTCCCACCTGTCTCTGTGCATCTCCTCCACTACCCATGTCATCATATATATATACTTGTTCAAGGCATTTTATGTTTTTGTTTGAAGGCATTTACAGTTTTATTAAATCTTCTGGTGTTGTCGTTCATACTCCTCAAACATATAATAAAAAACTGAGCATGTGGAAAAATAGAAGGTAATAAAGTGGTATATTAGGAATGAAAAGATCGTGTTTTGAATCCCTTAGTATTTCTAGTTTTTTTTTATATGACACTTATCACTGCTTCCAATTCTGGCAGTGTTTGTTAATGTAAAATCTTTCGAGTTGCGCCTTGTTTCGAAGTCCACGTTAAACTGTGAGGTTCACTATAACTGGGTAAGTCAGTTGAAAGTCGGGGGAAGAAAACGAGATATCACCTCCAACAGGACCACGCCTAGTAAAGCTCTGTGATGCTCAAACCAACATTAGTTTTGACGACTGCTCTACTTTAACAGTACATTACGGTGTCCGACAAGAAGCATAATTATTTTAGGTAGTCGAGGACAAATAGGAAATAAACAGTACAAATATACTTATTTGTACTAAACTGAAATTATTGCATAATGTTCTGATTATACGGCGGCTTCCATATGATAAAATTTAGAACATTATGTAGATATGAACGCAGGCTTACGCGGCCAATTTTTCTGGGTTTAGGACGTCATTGTCTATATGTAATACTACCGACGTTTTGGTCACTGTTGCAAGTAACCTTCTCCCTTCTTCAGGGTGTTTTTGTTTTCTGCTGAATGAGCAGTATATATAGCTATATACAGAACTTCTAACATCCCTCCCCTTCAACCTTAACAGCCTGTCAGAACTAGACAACACCCACGTCTGCAGGTATCTAAGAAACAAAGTTTTCTCGTTTAGCAAAAAACAAAAACACCATAAAGAAGGTCATTTGCAACAGCGACCGAAACATCGGTGGTTTTACGTATTGACAATCCGGTCACAAACCCAGAAAATTTTTATTGATTATGTAGATACTTCGATCGCCTGATAGACAGTCTATGAGATGATGGAGAAGCTCCCGATGGAAACAGACACTCGATTGTGATAGGGGTAATATTAGAAATTTGGTCTTTCGATCCCCTTGGTCTCTCTCTCGTCGTGCAGCCGCTCATACTAATATATATATATATATATATATATATATATATATATATATATATATATATATATATATATATATATATATATATATATATATATTACGGTCGCAGGTTCGAATCCTGCCTCGGGCATGGATGTGTGTTATGTCCTTAGGTTAGTTAGGTTTAAGTAGTTCTAAGTTCTAGGGGACTAATGACCACAGCAGTTGAGTCCCATAGTGCTCAGAGTGTTACAAAAAGGTACGACCAAACTTTCAGGAAACATTCCTCACACACAAAGAAAGAAAATATGTTATGTGGACATGTGTCCGGAAACGCTTACTTTCCATGTTAGAGCTCAATTTATTACTTCTCTTCAAATCACATTAATCATGGAATGGAAACACACAGCAACAGAACGTACCAGCGTGACTTCAAACACTTTGTTACAGGAAATGTTCAAAATGTCCTCCGTTAACGATGATACATGCATCCACCCTCCGTCGCATGGAATCCCTGATGCGCTGATGCAACACTGGAGAATGGCGTGTTGTATCACAGCCGTCCACAATACAAGCACGAAGAGTCTCTACATTTGGTACCGGGGTTGCGTAGACAAGAACTTTCAAATGCCCCCATAAATGAAAGTCAAGAGGGTTGAAGTCAGGAGAGCGTGGAGGCCATGGAATTGGTCCGCCTCTACCAATCCATCGGTCACCGGATCTATTGTTGAGAAGCGTACGAACACTTCAACTGAAATGTGCAGGAGCTCCATCGCGCATGAACCACATGTTGTGTCGTACTTGTAAAGGCACATTTTCTAGCAGCACAGGTAGAGTATCCCGTATGAAATCATGATAACGTGCTCCATTGAGCGTAGGTGGACGAAACTAAAATGAGCTCTAACATGGAAATTAATCATTTCCGGACACATGTCCACATAACATCTTTTCTTTATTTGTGTGTGAGGAATGTTTCCTGAAAGTTTGGCCTACCTTTTTGTAACAATATATATATATATTAGTTGCCAGTGTTTTAAATGACACGTGGCGGCTGCAGAAATCTGCATGATAAAATGTACATACAAAAGTAGTGATGTATCTACTATATTACCCATTTTCTTATTTCAGAGTCTCAAGTAAACTTATATTGCAAACTGCTTCTTTACCACGCAATACATATCTGATTAATTTGAAAAAAAAATTGATTGTCAGATATGCGATTGTCGGCTTAACTCTCAGAGTCTGTAAAGACGGATAACAGTTTTAAGCTTCGGTGTAATTTAACATGCAGTGTGTAGTTCAAAACTGTACGTATTCCCTTGGTAGATACGGTTCCAGCAGAGCGTGCAACCGGTTAGTTCATTTTCAGCACGTTGGCACCAGCGACATTGCAAACCATTGTTCCGCTATTAATCCCTACG
This sequence comes from Schistocerca gregaria, assembly GCF_023897955.1. Classification (NCBI taxonomy): domain Eukaryota; kingdom Metazoa; phylum Arthropoda; class Insecta; order Orthoptera; family Acrididae; genus Schistocerca; species Schistocerca gregaria. The sequence goes on from NC_064921.1 coordinate 932,640,666, forward strand.
GCACCATTCGGGGCAGGAATATCTATGGAGTCAGCAGAGTCTGTTGTGCATGTCTCTTAGATCAAACTGGGATTGTAAGTGACCTTTGAATAACATTATTTGTTAACATTTTGCATTAAGCCTGAAAATTCAGATTTTTGTGCTAAGCCTGAAATTAGTATTACTCGTATTTGACCTGTTTCGGTACATTTATTTATTAGTAGTTACCGTGGTGAATAACTGTTGCTGCTATGGACGCTTTTCTAAACACATGTAAGGGGTAAAAGTTATTTTCTTTGGTAAGTACCCCGAGGGTGTTATTCTGATTCTTATGCTACTCATCAGAGAATCTTTAAAAAAATAGAGTAATAAAAACATCGAGACAGAATGTAATAAAGAGTTAATATCGTAAGATTTATTTCTTTGACTGATCGCCATGTGTTTAAGACACAAGTGCTGGACAAACTCGGTAGTATGCGATTGTGCTGCTAATCAGTCAGTGGAATTTATTATTTCCAGCGATGTTCATCTGCAGATAAGACATATATATGTCAGTCAGAGTTATTTTATCCGGGTTATACAGATATGCAAATCATTAGGTTTATTTTGATATATTCGCACCAGGAAACTATACTAATAGGCCTTAGAGGTGGAGACACTATGTGCGACTAAAACGAGTGCACCATAATGTGAAAAAGGGAATTTTGATGTACAAAAATATTTTAAAGTGTGATTAAATTTGGTGCATTTCGCAGCTATAAATCGAAATTTCTAGCGACACTTATACCATTTTTCCACACTAGGAAGCTATTTTGCAATGTCGCCATAGCATGATTTACTAAATTGGGAAATACGAAACTTGAAAGACAATGGAGCCTACCCCTTCTCTTCATGTAACAAAGAAGTCTCGTCTTATCTGTGGCCCTTCTTACAAATAAGCAAAACGCCTTTGGTTTTCTCTCTTGAAAGCCATATTCATTTCAGATATCGAATGCAACTTTATACGGCGCTAATGAACGGCGTTTAGAAATTACGTGATATTTCTAAATTGAATTCGTCTGTACCAGCGATGTAATGAATTATACTGGAAGACATTACACCGTATTGCTCGCACAAACACAGTTAATGCCTTTACGGTCGCTCCCATCAGCCACCGCGCCGAGTGTCAACTTCGTTTGCGCTTGTAGTACTATAGTCACGTGACTTTGAAGGCAATGTATGTTGCCAAAAATTCTGTTCTGAGCGTCTGAAAGCAAAGTTGTTCCTAGCTATGCAGCGACTTACGTCAGCGTCTCGTATTTATTGTAATCGCGCTAGATTTTATTACTGTTGTAATTTAAAACATTACATGATACAAGCAGATAATAGTTTATATTTCAGAGAAGATGCTACGGAAATATCTTATTGCAGAAACAAAATTAGTGAGTGGCTTTCACTCAATCAGACTGTGTCCCAGCCGCTCTACTCCCAAACGTAATGCTACCTTTACTTCACAGACTTCTTGTTTTCCTAATTCCGGTTTACACTGTCTTAGTGCAGTTTCGCACTCATTTATGATCTTTTTGTTTGACAGGTACAACAGAACAACGAAACACTTGAGTCATCCCAATTTGCTTGGCTGCATGAAGTTGTTTCATGGCTGTTTGGGAAGTTGAAGGTATGTTTTTCGAGACGTATTTCATGAATGTTGATGACCAATATTTACAAAAGGTAAATCCAGATAAGATAGGAAACCTAGTCAGTGAATTTCAAAGCTTTTTCTTCAAGTGAAAGCGATCTACAGAACTACTTTCTCGTCAAGAACATTGAGAAAGGTACGATGTATGTAACAAATTAATCGTGCAAATTCTATCAAAAATCATCATGTAACCCTACAACTCTCTAATCTGTCTGAATGTGAACGCATGAGATTAATTATATAAGAAATTTAATGCAATCATTGCCTAAAAGGGGCTTAATGTACAACTAACTTTTGCTATACGTTTCTGCACTGTCTTCTTACGTAAATTTTGAATGCATATTGTAATCCCGTGCATATCAGATGTGACGAAGACAACGAGAAGTTACCACGAAGTTTTTGTAGTAAAATACACCAGATCAGTGAAATTTTTTGTAAATACTGTTGCCCATCCGATTAGACAAACTTCAATAGTTAACCAGTTGGTTACCACAACAATAATGACCACGTAATTAGACCGAGCAAATGTATGCTGTTGTAGTAGTTATCACACATAGACAAAGTTAAACTTTACTCAACAGTAAAGAGAAAAGTTAGCTCTTATTTAAATTAACTAAAGAAAGGCAGATGTAATAATTTGGAATGTTGTGCTAATAAGCCTTACTGTAATGGTGAATGGTGCAATCTCTCTATTATAGTCACAACTGCGTTACCTCACAACAACGTTTATCTGCACAGGCTAATTTATTTGACTTTCGTAATAAAACTTAAAGCATTTCACTCTTTAGGTAATTTTAAAATATTTGCATTAAATAAAAGAGTTAAGATTCAACAAAGCTGCAACGTCGAAATATAAACCATCAAGCCAACCAAAAAACACAAAACAGCTATGAAGTGCAAGGTTTAGGAATTTATAATTTTAGTTTTGCCAGTGTTATTTTATTTAAATTTACTGTTTAACCTCATCGAAACTAAAAATATATGTACTGCCTCTGATTGTTAAATATAACAGATTGATTGACTCATTTGGACTAAAGAAAATTTAGCATAGATTAAGTTTTATAATTTTTCTTTGACAGGTTAATGACGCTGGATTGTGTTAAATTAGGGAAGGTACAGGATCCTAGCATAGGTAACAATGAGTGTGATTAATGACAAGATCACAGAAATAGAATTTTACAGAAGTAACATTGTTATTAAAATAAAATAAGGGAATCACTGCAGATATTACTGGGTATCTTTTACAAAAGTTCTAAGCCAAGCATAGTGAACAATCCTACTGGTTGTCGATGCTGTTGAGACCACAGTGCTTGCGTCGGCGACAATGCTACTTAAGCCCCGTTCATTACGAGAGTACCATGATCAGCTGCAAACGATTGTGGGACGGATCCTGGTGTAATGTGGAGCTTGTTTCGTTTGTCCAAATACACTGAGGTGAGAAAGGTCATGGGACACTTCCTAATATCGTGTCGGACCTTCTTTCGGCAGGCGTAGTGCTGAAACATGACATGGTATGGGCTCAACAAGTCTCTGGAAACCCCCTGCTGAAATACTGACCCACGCTGGCCTCATAGCTGTCCACAATTGCGGAAGTGCTGCCAGTTTTGGTACGAACTGACCTCTCGACACTGTCCCACAATGGGATGTCGGGCAATCTGGGTGGCCAAAACATTCGCTTGAGTTGTTGTTAATGTTCTTCAAACCAAACGCCAACAGTTATGGCCTGGTGACATGACGTTGTTGATTGGGCACATGAAGTCTATGAATGGCTGCAAATAGTCTCCAGGTAACCGAACACAGCCATTTCCAGTCAATTATCGGTTCAGTTGGGCTAGAGGACCCAGTACATTCCACATACACAGACCACACTATTACGGAGCCACCACCATCTTCCGTAGTGTCTCGTTGACCACTTGGGTCCATGACTTCGTGAGATCTATGTCACACTCGAACCGTACCACCAGCTCTTACCAACTGAAATCGGGACTCATCTGACCAGGCCACTGTTTTCCAGTCGTCTGTTCCAGCCGATATGGTCACGAGCTCAGGGAAGGCGCTGCAGGCGGTGTCGCGCTGTTAGCAAAGGCACTCGCTTCGGTCATCTCGTGCCACAGCCCAGAAAAGCCACACCGTGCTGACAGGTTCGTTCGTCGTACGTCTCACATTGATTTCTGCGGTTATTTCACTCACAAATGGTGTAGCCCACGTCGATATTACAAGCCACGATTTGTATGGGTTTGCAAAGTAGCATCCACAAATGGTAGCAATGCTTTTTTCCATGATGTTTGTGTGTTTTCTACATCTCCCATGTTCTATGCAAATAATGTCGTGAAAAATTTTGTAATTGTAGTTTATAATTTTCCTCTGCAGCAGACCGTGAGGAAAACACCAGGGGAAGTATACAATCCAGACTTATTTCGAAGTTATAGCCTTGTGAGTCTTTTGCAGTGGTTAGGGTGTCCAGCGAACAATTTGTTACTCTCCAGTTTACAAGCTATTTATGTGTTGATAAATTTATTGCATTAAGCGGATGGAGAAAGTAATTTACGTTAAAAGCATTTTTTAATTATAAGCTATGCACTGCAGTTGCCATGTCATAGTTTTCTGTGGGCTCTTTAATAGAAGGGCAAAACACCTCTCATTAACGCAAGGCTAACAGCAAAACCAAATATAACATCCTAGAGAACAGGCTGGTCACTGTGAGCAAATCCAAAAACATCTTATAGTAAGTGCAAGTACATTATCGTGACAGTCAGCTGCCTGAGAGTATGGAAGACGCAGCTAGTAATATACTGAAGGAAGCATTTGCTAACGCCCTTGTACAGTATTTAATTTTCTTGTTATTCCTGCGCGGGATAGCAATTTGTAGGAGTCACAGGTTTGTTGGGCCGTTCTGGAAATTAGACTGTGTAAACTGCGAAGCTAATATATGTTAATTTCATTTATTAACTATAGAAAATGCATTCTGGACAGCGTTTTCGCTCAGTATGGCAAAAGAGGGTTAGATACTGCACTTGCAAGAATGTAAGTGGAATGCATCATCATTTCTTTCCTTTCTGGAAAATATATCTGTCTCTACCACTGTTAAATTGGTCGAGGTTACCCTTTACAAAACTTATACTTACACAATTAACACCTTTCAATGAAACATAGACATTAAACAGAAAGCAGAAAGGGTCCATTATATAGTAATTATCCCAGGGTCGCTATCCTGGGTGTTAATTTTTATTGAGAGACAAAAGGAACATTTCAGGCAGACTCTTCCTGGAGTTCTTTGGTATTTGTTATCTGTCTGTTACACGATGTGCCTCAGAGAATAGTAGCCTTGTGAGCAGTGTCCAGTTCAACGAAGTGACCGAAATAGCCAGGCTTCCGCTGCTAATAGCTCTGACCGAACTTACTTCTTACGAACAGTACTAGTGAGCGACCTTCCAGCACAAGTGCAAGAGCCTTGCACCAGACCTAACGATGAAGTATACTTCGGCAGTAGCACAGCTCTTCCGTACACAGACCCTTTGGAAAACAGGAATGAAACATTTAGAAACTTTGGAAATGCGATGTTAATGGAGCTTGTTGCTGTGTATAGGTGGGTAGTAAACCGGGTAAGGATAAACTGCGGATCTTTAGGGAGCGTTCATACAGAATTTTGTTTTTAATTTGTCATTAGTTTATTTCTTGAGCAGATTACAGTTGGGCGCGCTCAGTATACTTCTCGAAGGCGCTAGCCAATCTTGACGAGATCGACGCCTGGTCGCTTTAGAAATGTAACGTTACCATTTAAGACCAAGCACCACAAATGACTCGGGAAGGAAACGCTTCATAGGTAGCTGGATGCTAGTGCAATAGAGCGCTTGCCGCTTCGGCCGATGCTGCTACGTGACATCCTGCGGTCATCGCATTTCTGCACAACGTTCTCTGTTGGCTATACACATTGAATGCATACAGGATCAAATATTTGTGAGCAATTCAGGGTAACAAACTGTTGTGGTTGGCAGGAGAGCCAACCGTATGGTTAAAGGAGGCCGAAATGCACGCGTTTTAGCTCACGCAGGCTGGCGTGAGGTCTGGAACATGACAAGGGAATTAGAATTGAGAAAAACGGACGTAACTGGTGGGATACTTAACTTTAATCCATTAACGGAGAACGTCGCTCTTTATGGTACATGATTCACAATATCAATAGTACGGATACTGGCGCCTTGCTAGGTCGTAGCAAATAACGTAGCTGAAGGCTATGCTAACTATCGTCTCGGCAAATGAGAGAGTAGAAGTCAGTGAACCATCGCTAGCAAAGTCGGCTGTACAACTGGGGCGAGTGCTGGGAAGTCTCTCTAGACCTCCCGTGTGGCAGCGCTCGGTCTACAATCACTGATAGTGGCGACATGCGATGCCGACGTATACTACCGGACCGCGGCCGATCCAAAGGCTACCACCTAGCAAGTGTGGTGTCTGGTGGTGACACCACATTCCTCCCCCGCAAATCGGCGTACGGTTGTGACATAAGGCTTCCGCCCGAAGCGGGGAGGACCGCATGTTGACGTATGCGACGAGGTGGGTAGCCTAACAACAGGCGAGGCTGTGCCACCCGCACCCTGCCATTCGGACCGCGGGGAGCTAGGAAACGCCTGAAAACCTGCTCCAGGGTGCACTCCAACATGCGGTGTATGCGCCCGTAGAGCCACATTAGCTCCATGTCGGAGGACAACTGGTCACGGGAAGCGATCGGCTGCGCGTGACCCAGGGAGGCGCCGGCGGTTGCAGCGACGCATCCACTACGGGCGGCGGCGGCGGCGGCGGCGGCGGCGGCGGCGCGTCGCCATGGGGCAGAATGGAAGGCAGCGTCGGTAACACCTGGGGCTGAGGCGAGCTAGTAGATGGGTCTCCGGGGCGCTGACCGGACGGCACCGTCGCTGAAAGCAGACGGCGAGCGGCAGATCCCGTGCGACGACAGAGGCGCAGCTGATTGAGATGCCGACGCACCTCACCAGAGGCCCCCAAAACCAGATACACAGCGCTGCCGAGGCAGCGAAGAATGCGCCCTTCGAGCCAACGCGGTGAATCTCGATAGTGGCGATAGTGGACAACGTCGCCTGGAGCAAAAGCAGGTGCTGCCGCTGTACAGGAACCTGATGCGGCGGATGTAGCAAAGACATCAAGGTTCGATGATGACGACCGTGGAGCAACTCAGCCGGCGAGCGACCATCTCGGGGCTGCGAGCGATACGAGGACAAAAAGCGCATTAACGCGTCCTCCCGAGAATGCGACTCTTTCAACTTCAACATCTGTGACTTGAAAGACCTAAACAATCGTTCAGCGGCACCATTTGACTGTGGCGAAAACGGCGCGGACGTCAGATGTTGAATACCATTGGCCTTGCAGAATGACTGAAATTCTGCGGACATGAATTGTGGGCCATTGTCGGAAACAATAGCAAAGTCGGCTGTACAACTGGGGCGAGTGCTAGGAAGTCTCTCTAGACCTGCCGTGTGGCGGCGCTCGGTCTACAATCACTAATATTGGCGACACGCGGGTCCGACGTATACTACCGGACCGCGGCCGATTTAAAGGCTACCACCTAGCAAGTGTGGTGTCTGGCGGTGACACCACACAAACACCCTCTGGTGTGCCAGTCTAAGGAACATATGGAACTGAAGAGAAAGAATGATTACGCACATATTATAACTTGAATTGTTGCTAAATGATAATTAATGGGATAGTGAACGGAAAAAGTCGTAGGCTCAGGTATAGATATAAAAATTAGCAGGTCGTCGTTGGTGTAGTATGCAGTAGCTATGCTGTTACTAAGAGGATACCTGATATGTGACAGGACTGGAATCTTATTTTTGAAGACCGAAATAGCTTTCTGCACTATACAAAATCCCGTTGAGCTACTCTCACAGTTTACAGCGCTGGCCATCAAAACTGCAACAGAAAGAAAGCCTTCAAATAACCAAATTTTACTTGTCGTAACATGACTGCGTGAAGACTACATGATGAAAATTGTGGACGATTTGAGGGTATAATACAGATGCGAGATTTAGTATGGAAGAGCTGCGACCTCTGGCAGCAACAACTCTCTAACCGAGCTGGACAACGAAGAGTCCAGCTGACAAGGGAACCTCCCCATCGCACGCCCCTCAGATTTAGTTATAAGTTGGCACAGTGGATAGGCCTTGAAAAACTGAACACAGATCAATCGAGAAAACAGGAAGACGTTGTGTGGAACTACGAAAAAAATAAGCATAATATACAAACTGAGTAGTCCATGAGATAGATAAGCAACATCAAGGAGAGTCTGAGCTCAGGAGCGCCGTGGTACCGTGGTTAGCGAGAGCAGCTGCGGAATGAGAGGTCCTTGGTTCAAGTCTTCCCAAGAGTCGCAGTCTGCTTTCGGCCGGTGGGCGGCGAGGACGTCTTGGTTACGTCCCATCCGCAGAGTCGCGAGCGCGCGTAGTTTGTTTACTTCCTCGCCGCAGCTAATACTCGCGCCCGTTAACAGTGAGTCGCCATGGCTCATTCGTACAGAAAAGCTACCATCAAGATCAGCTTCCAGCCCGACTACGCACGACCACGAGCCTTTGAAGTCGAACGATTCATCCGTGACGAAGTTCAAATACCAACACAGCACATCATCGGTATCCACCCATCCATCACAAGTAGCGTCTTTTACGTCAAGATGGTCGATGACGAGTTATGTCACGCAGTTGTGAACAGATGAGCGAACACTCTCAAGTTCAAACACTCCGATGGTCACATCGGAGAGGTTACTGTTGACCATGCTGGACTTGGATTACGCACACTAAGAGTCTTCGAACTCCCTTTCGAAGTACCATCGGACGTCGTTACCTCAGCTTTCCGCCCTTACGGGACGGTAATTAGCCACGTGGTCGAAAAATGGAACACCTTCGAGACGTACCAGGTCCTCAACGGCGTCCGAAAAGTGAAAATTGAATTAAAGAAACATGTGCCATCCTACTTAGTCATAGGTGGCTGTCGAGCAATAGTAATATACAACGGCCAACCTCGTACTTCTTCTGGTTGCGACCAGGAGGGTCATGTACGCTCGGCGTGTTTTCAACGTCGGGTTACACAAATTCCATTAAATGACGCGGTACCACCTCCTACGCGCACGGCCCTCCCCCTCAATTACGCAGGGCTGACACGACCGACAGTCATGGCAGACGAAAGAGCACTTGCGAGACAAGCTTTGGAATGCACACCCATCCCAAGTCCTGACCAATACCATTACGGTGCCTGCAGAGGTTGAAGAACGCCGCCCATCGACTCCACTTGAAGATTCGGAGAAGAGAATGGAACTCGACGCTAGGGTTGTACTGACCCCTGCCTTTATGCCTGAGGGGGATGCTATACGGGAACCACAAACTCTTTCGGACACAGAAACCCACGTCCGCAAACAAAGGTCACCGAGAAAACATAAAAAGCGACGTCGCACGCCCTCAGACGATTGCCTCCAGCGGACGTCTTCTCCAGTTGACGACCGGACGGCCGACGAAACGATTAGGAAAATGGATGACACGAGATCGCCCTCACCTGTTACTTTGTCTGATTTTGACAAACCCGATTCCGCTGTCTCGGGTAAACGGATGGCGAGCACAGCGCCCGCCGTTGGTACACAACCGGAAACAACTGCGGATTCACTCTTAGACACTCAGCCCACAAGTGTTCTACCGCAGCCACCGTTAATTTACGGACCTTGGGCGGATGACATTGAAGACGATTCTACGGCACCTGTGGTGGATGAGGAGAGGGGTCTCTCCTCCCACACCTCGGCCCCTCCCGAGTAGCAACAGATGATGGCGCGGACGCGGCCAGCAGATCACAGACCCCACCTTTTACGGCGACACTGACGGCGGCCCCCACCGCAGGAGACGATCTACAGGCCTATCGCTTAACGACCATCAACATTAACACCATTCGGACACGTACGAAGTTGTCGCTGCTCCAAGACATGCTCAATGCAGCAGACGTTGACATAGTCTTTCTCCAAGAAGTCTTCATCGCCGATTTCCCGGGTATGTGTGGTTATACGGCTCATGTGTCCCACGCCTCGCCAACTAACAGTGGATTCGCAATTCTCCTCAGAGAGGGCCTCGAGGTGGACGAGGTCCGATATCTCCCCGATGCTAGAGCAATGGCCGTAACGGTGCAAGGCGTCCGGTTTATCAATGTGTACGCCCCTTCCGGAACGAATCGCCGTCGTGACCGATTGCTCTTCTTGGTAGAAGGAATAGCACCGCTTTTTCAGGGCAGGCATGATGACTTGATATTAGGGGGCGATTTCAATTGCATCCAAGCACCTAAAGATCAGCTTCCACGCCATTCACCGTGCCCCGAACTTGGGACACTCATCGGCGATCTCCAACTGGTAGATACATGGGTACATGTCCGAGAAAATAGACCGGGATACACCCATTTCACGAGTCAATCGTCTAGTCGCATCGATAGGATTTACGTCTCCCGTTCTCTCGCGGCAACGGTGAGTGACGCGGAGGTGTTTTCTGATCACGAGGCCTATATATGCGCCGTCACCCTTCGTCGCCAACGGGTGTGGCGCAGCCGACATCCCTGGAAAGTAAACCTTGCTCATCGCGCTTCTCCGGATTGTCGACGCGCCATCGAAGACACGTGGAGTTTGTGCGTCCGCCGCCTCCCAACGTATCCTACGTCGATTAGTTGGTGGTTAACTTGCGCCAAGCTGGCCCTACGGCGAACCTTTATTACATATGGTCGTGAGACTGCTGCTTTGAGGCGACAGATCCTTGATTTTTATTTCGACGTCCTTCGCGAATGCGCCTCCTTGCCACCCACACCAGAACGACAGTTGACAGTTCAGCGTGTGAAAGCAGAGATCGTAGCGCATATGCGCCGACACCTCGAAGGGACGATCGTCCGAGCGCGAACACAAGACAGACTCGCAACGGAACGACCCACCATGTACCACGTTATCCGAGAACGTACACTGCGAAGACGGGCGCTGATACATGCCGTCACCACTGAGGACGGCCGTCATCACACCACACAACGCGATATTGCTGCAGCCTTCTTCGACCATTACGCACGACTTTATTCTGCTCAATGTTCCGACCCGACGACGGTGACAGCAGTCTCACAACTGGTTTACGGCGTTGTCCCACAGGATTTACAAACTTAATTATTGAACGACATTACGGAAGACGAAGTTATCGACGCCATCGGTAAAGGAGCGGCGAATAAGTCTCCTGGCCCCGACGGGCTCCCTGTGGAGTTTTATAGAACGCTTACCTAACGTCTGTTCTCCAGCTCATGCAGTACCCACAGCAATTCACAGACGTCGTGATGCGCCTTCTCCGAGGGACGACTTCCAAAATGCTCGTTAACGGGCGTCTCTCGCAGTCCCTCTCGATTTTCCGCTCCGTGCGTCAAGGCTGCCCCTTGTCGACGTTACTATATGCTCTGGCAGTGGAACCGCTCCTCTGTGGCCTCCATCAACGCCTCACCGGTCTTACCCTACGTGACGTCACATTGCGCTGTACAGCGTATGCAGACGACCTGGTTCTCGTGTTCCGCAATCGCGATGATGTCAACAGAGCAATAGAATGGATTACCAAGTGGCTTCCGGCAGCTGTCTCAACGTTGCCAAATCGGTCGCCGTGGCCATAGGAGACGGGTTGACCCCAGCGTGTGTCGAACCCCTACAGCTTCGTGGCACTATCAAATGTCTCGGAACAGAGTTTCACGACGACATACGGCCCACTGCGGCTCTAGCTACCGCCGCTTATTACAACAAATTCTGGTCCAGATCTTCAACCTTCTTCTGCGGCCCTCGACATTCTCCAAAGGACACACATAGGGCGTGTTCTTCCAATCCCGTAAGTGATGGCTCGACGTCTATTAGCGGCATTCGGAGCCTACGTCAGTACAGGCATGCTCTTCAAAGTCAGTTATGAGTCACTGACCCTTCCCCCAGAAAGGAGAGGTCTTGGTCTAGTCCATGTCCACGACAGAGCTGTGGCCCTGTATGTCAGCTCACACATCAAGCTGTGGCGCCACCACCGGGTAAGTTTGACAGGTTTGCTCTTGGAGTCCTTAGCACCGCCCTCCCTCATGCCCCCACTGACGACGCAAGGCATACCCCCACCCTTCTACTACTTCGGGAACTTTTACATTGAACACAGCTATGTCCGTATCGCAGTACCACCGACGAAACAAGCGTCAGCGCGGGATATATATCACGTCCTACAGCAGAGGCGCCCGCCAAACATAGCGGAGATCAAAAGCCCTCCGGTTAATTGGAAGGTGGTGTGGAAGACGATTCACGCGGTTACACTGGACACAGCCATCCGATCCACATGGTGTATCACAGTCAGTGGTAAACAGATCACCCGATCGCGCCTCCACAAGATAAACATGGCGGAATCGCCTCTCTGCGTAGACTGCGGGATACCAGACACAGACGAACACCGTCTCACATGTGGCGCGGCAGAAGACGTATGGCGCTTAGTGCGGCAAGTTTTGTCGTGTTTTCTACGAGTGACTCCGGAACACATTACACCTCGGTTTCTACTATTTCCAGATCAACAGTATTTCCCGCGCGCCAAGATCAGCGCTGTCACGTGGATCCGTGCGCATGCGGTACACTACTTATTTCACGATGGACCTAAAGATGTAATCGACTTTTGGAACTACCTACAAGAACGTCAGTGCAAGATTGTACGGAACCAAAAATACAGACAGTATTTTTCTAATTACTTAGGGAGTGCCCTACGCGACCCTCCACGCAGCTGAATCATCAACAGGTAGGAGAAGACACCCATTGAGTGAGCTGACAAGATTAAGTTCGATTATCGGTGGAATAACATGATATACGTGAAGGCGTACCTGGATGATGACGCGTAAGGAGAGTAGCGACGCACCCTTCTGCATCCTGTATGAAGCACTTTTTTTCGTTTTCCCCATATACATTACCTCGGTGTAGGAACGTGCCGAGATATTGTTTTCTTTACACAGAGCACGATGCGGTACTAGATACATTTATTTTTGTTGTGGTATAAAGTAAAACCACATTAAGAATGTATTAAAAATAGTAAATAAAAATAAATAAATAATAATTCCCACAAAAGATTTCCCATTCCCATCCCTGATTCCTTGATTCCTTGACGGACGAGGGGGACACTGTGACCAGGCCTCGGGTTACGACCCCTGATCGCTCTTCCTTCCCCGCCCTCCCCCACCTCCTAACCAAAACAAGAGGTTCGATTCCTCCCAAAAAAAGGGAAACATTTACTTTCTTTATTATCGCAAAGTTATGATCTGTCCGTTCGTTCATTGACGTCTCTGTTCACCGTAATAAGTTTAGTGTCTGTGTTTTTCGACCGCACCGAAAAACCGTGCGATTAGTAGACGAAAGGACGTGCCTCTCCAATGGGAACCGAAAACATTTGATCGCAAGGTCATAGGTCAACCGATTCCTCCACAGGAAAACACGTCTGATATATTCCTATACGACACTGGTGACAGCATGTACGTCACATGACAGGAATATGTTGTCGACCCACCTAACTTGTACACTTGCCGAATGGGTAAAAAGATTCTTCTACCTTACCCGATTTAGGTTTTCTTGTGGATGTTTCGATGTTCGTTTAGGTGTAGCGTCCCCATACTACGGCGCAGTTACCTCGCATCGGAAGGACGGACGGATAATAATTATCTGAAAATAAAAAAAATTTAAACTTTTCACACTTGGGAAGACTTGAACCAGGGCCTCTCGTTCCGCACCGGCTCACGCTAACCACTGGACCACGGTGTTCCTGAGCTCAGACGGTCCTTGATGTTGCCTATCATGCGGATGGACTACTCAGTTTGAATATTTTGCTTATTTTTTTCATAGTTCCACACAACTTCTTCCCGTTTTCTCGATCGATCTGTGTTCAGTTTTTCAAGGCCTATCCACTGTGCCAACTTATAACTTAACCTGAGGGGGGTGCGATGGGGAGGTTCCCTTGTGAGCCTGGACGACAGACATGGGTACACTGTACGTAGTGGCAGGCAGCGTTGGCGTGACAGTCCCACGGCGATTCATGCTCAGGTGTTTTCAGTGGATGAGAGTCCTGCAGAATATGCTGACCCAGTCGAACACCCTCTGTCTAGAGGTAGGTCGTCACAACGTGGGCAACACAGGGTCTTGCGTGACCATGTCGAAGGGTAACATTACGCAGACCTCGAAGATGCGGCGGAGCTACTGACTTCACCACACCAGAAACGAAACGCCTGTTGTCCAAATTACCAGCTATGCGTACTGGGATGGATGTTGTTTTGCTCCTAAAATTTCAACAAACTTTAAGAGCTTTTTTAGAGTCTAGTTTTCCAGCTCAGTGACAAACAGAAGTATTTACAGACACAGTAATGTTTTAAGATGAGTTTAATTTGAATTGACGTTTGTGAATTCGGCCCTGAGCTAAGTTAATATCGCCAGTCACCTTAGGGGCAGAGAGGTAAGTAGCGTGGCCCTGTGGGTGCAGAGGAATGTTTCAGAGTTTGTCTTCCAGAAGTGACAAATGAAGGACGTGCGCGTCTCGTCCCGTCCACCTGCCATGGTATAAACTTTGACGCGCAAATAACGCGGATTCGTGAATGCTCATTATAGAGACGGTCGTCTTCAAATTCAGTACCTATTTGCAGCAACGTGAGATTAAGGATTTTGTCATACGACGCAATGCGTAGAAGAAAAATGACATTCAAAACATGAAGTGAACATTTGTGCAGGTGCCGGCCCCTGGTGGCCGAGCGAGGCGCTTCAGTCTGGAACCGCGCGACCGCTACGGTCGCAGGTTCGAATCCTGCCTCGGGCATGGATGTGTGTGTTTTGGTTAGGTTAGTTAGGTTTAAGTAGTTCTAAGTTGTAGGGGACTGATGACCTGAGATGTTAATTCCCATAGTGCTCAGAGCCATTTATTGCATAATGCATTTGAATATAACATTGAATATATTTGAATATAACTTTTAGAGCCCTCGAAATGCCCTGCTTAACACGAAGCACAGGACAGATAGAATAAATTGTCGAAATGGGCCAAAATAAGGGGCTGTCAGTTACATTCGAACATAAAACTTTATTATTTGATCCAACATTGCAAGAGCCTAAATTTTTTTTAACACACAGCTTTAATCTTTGTGACTTAATTACTTGCTGAAAGCCACTTTCATTTAAAAATGGCTGATGGCCAATAACTTAAAGCGCAATCATAATCATAAATTCAAAAGCCAAGCGTTATCTTAAAACAGTTCTTTAGTTAGGCTGAAGCAAACAAGTTAAATTCATATCGGCTGAAGGCCGAACATTTAAAACTAAAAAAAAAATTAATTTATTTAAATACCAACGTCCTTACGTGAAACAATTCTTTAATTTATACTGAAGGGTCGGCCTGGGTGGTCGAGGGGTTCTAGGCGCTACAGTCTGGAACCGCACGACCGCTACGGTCGCAGGTTCGAATCCTGCCTCGGGCATGGATGTGTGTGATGTCCTTAGGTTAGTTAGGTTTAAGTAGTTCTAAGTTCTAGGGGACTGATGCCCTCAGAAGTTAAGCCCCATAGTGCTCAGAGCCATTTGAACCATTTGTTTCGACTGAAGGCCTTAGAACAAACAACTGAAACTCAAACTGGCTGAAGGCCGAAGAGCGTGACTGCTACGGTCGCAGGTTCGAATCCTGCCTCGGGCATGGATGTGTGTGATGTCCTTAGGTTAGTTAGGTTTAAGTAGTTCTAAGTTCAAGGGACTGATTACCACAGATGTTAAGTCCCATAGTGCTCAGAGCCATTTGAACTATTTGAAGGCCGAAGACTTAAAAATTCAATAGGTTGAAGTAAACAAGTTAAATTAAAATCGGCTTAAGGCCAAAGATTTAAAAATTCAAAACTGCGAAAGGGTTTACGTGAAACAGTACTTTAAACTAGGCTGAAGGCCTTAAGAGTAAAACAACTCTAATTTAAGACACAAAACTGGCTAGAAGCCATACAAGTACCAACAAGAAGAACAAATTTAAAAAATACGACAGTCCACGTAAGGGTGCCCAGATGTTCGAGGTTCTGCCTGTAATTCAAACACAACGCTCACTTAGGTGACACAGGCTCGCGGTCTAACCATTCATGATCCGACGACAGCCCAACCGACCGACACTCAGCGGACCCAGCGACAACATAACTTCCACTTCGCCCGACAAGGCCACAACAGGGAGTTGAACCGAGCAACGTAGAAGACATTGGCGCTCACAGCCAATCATACACGGAGCTGTCAAATTACACACTGTGCTGGACAGCAACAACACAATGAGGAAACTTCACTGCCTGAAATTTACGTCAACGCCCAGGGCAGGTAACCGGAACGTTAAAGGCCACAAGGCAGAAGATTCCGCTGGTGCACTTCAATTCAAATACCCAAACACAGTGAAACTCCACCGGAATGTGGTTAGAATTTTCCATCTTGAAAACCACGTTGTTGCTCGCGGAAATATCCCAACGAACTCCAAATGACACAATGTTAACAGACTTGACTTGCTGGTAGGTTAAATCAAAATTCAACTTTCGTGTCCAGGGTCGGTGACCCACGGACCTCGTAGCAATGGGGACAGCGCCACACTCTCCGACACCGCGTAGAGACCATCAGCGGGCCCCGGCCAAACTACGCCCCGCCGAGAATTCCTCACTGCTCCAGACCAACCGACCGACTCCTCGCACCCTGCCCAGCTGGAAACTATAAGCGCCAGGTCAAAGATATTCCAAGGTGCGAATATCGATACACACAGCTGTTGCCACCCCCGGAAGGAGAGGATAACAGCATAATCGCGATAATCGCGAGAGACTAAAGACAGAATCGCAATGAGGGTATAATCCAGCGCTTAGCATGAGCCAGCCACGGCTCAGCCCTTACTGTAGCTTATCTATTGGGAGCCCATAACATACTAATTTATGTAGATTACTAAGTAACAACAGGATCGGTACACATGCGACCCGAGTATCGCCCCTTGAGCAAGAAAGCTTGACGCCCCCTGGTCTAAATACTTAACTTGCTGAAAATTAGCCCATTTCGTGACGAAAGGTATGTGACGTGACTGTGTGATACTGCATGTCCGAGTGAATAATACGTCTGCCCTCACAGTCGCTAGTTTTGTGCGTTGAGTGAGATCTTGTATGGTGTTGAGTATGGACCTCTTGAATCCATACAATTCATATTCAGAAGACAGTCGTGGGATCCTAACAACATGGACAACAATATCGTGGAACGATAAATTAGAAACTGACACATGTTGATAGAAGTTTCTCCTTCTTATGCAAGGCATGACACAAAACAACCAACATTAAAATGCGATTTATTGATGAGAAAACTGCCCGGCTATCTTCCGTTGTGCAGTCCTACTGGAATGCTAATGGTTTGCACATCCCTGCATGTAGTACACTTCATGCCAATTTCACATTGGTTGCTGTCTTCACAGCGTTGTTATTTTAATGGCCAGCAGTACTTATGTATCTAATTCTCTGAGGAGTCAAACTGTATTAGATACCCAAATGCACTGTACAGCTTACTGAGGGCATGGGAATCTACAGAAATTTATCGAAGAGGGGGCATGATCCTAAAATTGCCATTTTTGTACAACTCATTTGATGACTTTGAAAATGTATTCCGTTAGCATAGCCGTTTCTTTCATTAGTTGCTTCTAGCTAACATGTGGTCTGTCTGATACTTTTGTTAATGTTTTCGTTAATTCTATTAATAGCTTATAGTCTCTTAATAATTTCTAGCAAACAGTTTATTAAGAACTCTAATGTGATATTTTTCTTCCTGTTTTCCTCTGCTACTCTGCTTGCTGTTCTATCCAACAGGTGTTGTACTGGCTGAAGCAGTGCAAGGGCTTAACCAGTGTGAATTATCAAGAGATTCATTTGTAACGATGATGTCAGAGACTTCATCTCTGAGCTCGTCAGCAAACTTGTGTACAGTGGTATTGTCAGACTCTACAGAAGCATTATCATCATTTATATTGTTTCCGCCCGCACAATTTTCCTTGTTCCTACGCAGATACCTCATTTATGTTTCGGACTACATTTTCACACTAATTAAGTTGATAACTACATTACACGTTATATACTATTGTGTTCACCCAAAGCTCTTGGCGTACAACATAAATCCAACATCTGTTTTGTTGCAGAACGACACCAACCGTACTCTCGGCATACACACATCAAAGAAACTTTTGCATCACCTCGGTTCCAAGAGTTCGGAAACCCGTACAGAAAATTGGAATAGAGATCAACATTAGCATCATTTCCGCCCTTTTTATTGCACATGAAAACCACACGTTACATGTTGTACCACCATACAGCGAGATATTAAGAAGTGGTGGTCCAGATTGCTGCACACACCGGAACCTCTAATGCCCAGTAGCACGTCCTCTTGCATTGATGCATGCCCGTATTCGTCGTAGTATACTATCCACAAGTTCATCAAGGCACCGTTGGTCCAGATTGTCCCACTCCTCAACCGCGATTCGGCGTAGATCCCTCAGAGTGGTTGGTGGATCACGTCGTCCATAAACAGCCCTTTTCAGTATATCCCAGGCATGTTCGATAGGGTTCATGTCTGGAGAACATGATGGCCACTCTAGTCGAGCGATGTCGTTATCCTGAAGGAAGTCATTCACAAGATGTGCACAATGGGAGAGCGAATTGTCGTCCTTGAGAACTAATGCCTCGCTAATATGTTGCCGATATGGTTGCACTATCGGTCGGAGGATAGCATTCACTTATCGTACAGCCATTACGGCACCTTTCATGATCACCAGCGGCGTACGTCGGCACCATATTATGCCACCCCAAAACAGCAGGGAACCTTCACCTTGATGCATTCGCTGGACAGTGTGTCTAATGCGTTCAGCCTGACCAGGTTGCTTCCAGACATGTCTCCGACGATTAACTGATTGAAGGCATACGCCACACTAATCGGTGAAGAGAATGTGATGTCAATCCTGAGCGGTCCATTCGGCATGTTGTTTGACCCATCTGTACCGCTCTGCATGGTGTCATTGTTGCAAAGGTGGCTCTCGTCACGGACGATGGGAGTGAAGTTGCGCATCATGCAGCGTATTACGCACAGTTTGGATCGTAAGACGAATCCTGTGGCTGCACGAATAGTATTATTCAACTGGTGGCGTTGCTATCAGGATTCATCCCAGCCATAATCCGCAGGTAGCGGCCATCCACTGCAGTAGTTACCCTTGGGCGGGCTGAGCGAGGCGTGTTCAAAATGGCTCTGAGCACTATGGGACTCAACATCTTAGGTCATAAGTCCCCTAGAACTTAGAACTACTTAAACCTAACTAACCTAAGGACATCACACACACCCATACCCGAGGCAGGATTCGAACCTGCGACCGTAGCAGTCCCGCCGTTCCGGACAGCATGTCATCGACAGTTCCTGTCTCTCTGTATCTCCTCCATGTCCGAACAACAGCGCTTTGGTTCACTCCGAAAGGCCTGGACACTTCCGTTGTTGAGAACCTTTCCTGGCACAGAGTATGGGGACGCGATCGAACCGCGGTATTGACCGTCTAGGCATGGCTGAACTACAGACAATACGAGCCGTGTAACTCCTTCCTGGTGGAATGACTGGAACTGATTGGCTGTCAGATGCCCCCCCCCCCCCCCCACCCCCGTCTAATAGGGACTGCTCATGCTTGGTTGTTTACATCTTTGGGCGAATTTAGTGACATCTCTGAACAGTCAAAGGGACTGTGTCTGTGGTACAATATCCACAATCGACGTCTGTCTTCAGGAGTACCGGGAACCGTGGTGATGCAAAACTTTTTTTTTTGATGTGTGTATTTTATGCGAGGTTAGCTGCCTGTTGTAATACGTTAGACGCTTTGAATAATGACCTCAAGAGCAGGAAATGTTACAATGCCATGCCACAAGAATAAAATTTACGGGTCTATACTCAAATCTTATTTTACTTCAAAGGATTAAAGTTATGCACTCAATATATTTTTTAAAAGGTAGGTTACTTTGACACAGAAATGGTAATCGCATTTCATAGCACGTTCAAGTAACTCTTTCTGTGCTATTAATGTAAATGTGGGTGCTTTAGTTAAAGATGTGAAATATAATTAAATCCATTGTATCCAACGAAGTGCTAAGTAAAGGTAGAAATCATTCACTGAATGTACTTTCATTTATTTACTAATAATATTAGGTTGGCACTAAACTTTAAAAATCTAAAAGAGAAAGTATTTCAGACTGATGAGAAAACTTCTGGTTATCAACAAAAAAAGAAAAAGCTATTTACAATACTCTTCGTAACGGGGAATTACAGTAACCGTCAATAATATTTATCTTCAACTTTGGTACCATCTGCAACACCGTTTGCTTTTAAGATTTTATGACTGATCACGTTATTGGATTTATTGTACTTTTTCATGCCTTTTTCAGATATTAGTGGCTTAATTTAAGTAGTATGATATGAATCCCGAAACCTACTATTGGTTTTGTCTGAGTAAAGTGTATCGTAAGCCAGCGTTCGAACCTCCAAACCAGTCCTCAAATTCGTCAGTTAAATTGACTCTAAACAGCCTAGAAATGAACCTAGATTGTTCTCGTCTGCGCATTGAGGCACGTCACTGTGCAGGCATGCTAACTGGACTGCAGTACATATAACTCTGTTACTGTATGTGTTGCTATGTTGCACCCTAAAGGGCTTGAGAAGATCTCAACCTCTGGAGAAGGTCTTATCCATAATGAAACTCCACACTTTTTTCTTCTTCTCCTCCCAACAGCTGTTAAACGTCTTTATCATTAATGAAATGTGACATAGTCACAACGAAGGACACAGCGTTACACTGTTTAAAATATGTTGAATTGGAAAATTGTTTTGTTCTCAAAAATCTTTCTTTTATAAAACCGGTCTCCCCCTACGTGATCATCACTTGTGTCCGTCTTGCTGTAGTAGCATATAAAATATTTTTAAAAAAAGTTTAGGATGATAGGCACCGTCAAAATATATAAAACTTAACAACACTGTGATTTAAACAAACACATATGATACATATTCTGATGCTGCGTATCTTGCTTACAAATTTTATACGTTTTATATACTAGTTTTGCAAGACAGACCTATCTGATAATGATCATACACATTTTTGCGATTGAAGACAGTTTTACATCCTACAAACAGCAGCCATGTTTATTCTCTGCTGGGAATTAACGTCCGCATTGTTGCTCCACGGTGTTCGAAAGTCCCTTTCTGCAGCTTGTTAAGGGTTGTACCAGGAAGTGTCACAGGAAAAATCGGGGACTCTCTTTCAGAAATGTTCTGCGGAGGTTCACATTACCGCTAGCAATGAGTGTAATGTGCAGGGGCACTATGAATGTAGTGTGTCGACATTAAGTTGAGAATGTGGGTCTCACGGGGAGCGTGCAAGGGATAAATCCCTGCAGTCGCACTCTCCTCTGTGCCCTCGGTGGTTCAGATGGGTAGAGCGTCTGCAGGAGGTCCCAGGTTCGAGTCGGGACACACATTTTCAACAGTCCTCTTTGACGTATATCAACGCCTGTCGACAGCTTAGGGTCTTGATTTAATTATCATTTCATTCGTTCAAACTCAGTGAGGTGTTGACAATGGCGTCTTTGAGATCTGAAAGGCATTCTTGACTATGGAAATGGAAATGAGCATTTGGCGTCATTGGTCCGTCTGCCTTGGTGCATTCTACACCACATTGGGCGACCTTCGCACCGGATGGGGATGACAGACAACACAACACTCAGTCCCTGAGGGGAGAAAATCTCCGACCCAGCCGGGAATCGAACCCGGGCCCGTAGGACGGCAGTCCGTCACGCTGACCACTCAGCTATCGGGGCAGACTATTCTTGACTGTAGCATCAACTGACCACGTCCAATCTCAAAGGTAACTAACGCTAACGACCGTTACAACGTGCATTTAAAGCAAGCCTGACGCCACTCTTAGGCGACTGGTGCGAAACTTGAGTCGACATCATCTTTGAGATGTGGAAACACGCCCACCAACTTTCGTTTATATCACACAACTCCTTCTTGGCGCTGCGATTTTTTCCCCTCAATGTAGATTGCAGTAGTTATGCAGAGGTGAAGAGACAAGACAGAATAGCCTGGACAGCTGCCTCAACGTAATCCTCGGGTTGATGTTTATAAATGACATAAAATCATTATACGAGTTTGTGGCAGTCATCGGTAGCTAATACAAGTGTCCGTCTTGATCGCTATTAATACGACGGTCACTCCAAAAGAAATGCACACTATTCTTTTTAAAATCCATCTTTTATTCTACATGTTTGAAAGTTTTACATCCTTTAGGAACAATATTTCCATTTCTCCACATAATTTCCATCTCTCTCAACTGCCCTACGCATCTTGGGACCAGCGCCTGTATACCCGCAGGGTAAAATTCTGGACCAGCCTGGTGGAGTCACTGTTTGGCATCGTGTAGAAGGAAGTCATCATCTTCAAACCTTGTCCTACGAAGAGAGTCTTTCAGTTTCGCAAAGAGAAGATGTCGCCCATCCGAGTTTTGTGATCGCTTCCATGGTTTTTTGACTGTGGCCGTGCATTGTCGTGCAACACCAAAACATCCTGTTTTTGCCGATGTGGTCGAACACGTCCCAGTCGAGCTTGAAGTTTCTTCAGTGTTGCCACATATGCATCAGAATTTATGGCGGTTCCACTTGGCATGATGTCCACAAGCAAGAGTCCTTCGGAATCGAAAACACCGTAGCCATAACTTTTCCAGCAGAAGGTGTGGTTTTGAATATTTTTTTGTTGGATGAATTTGCATGATGCCACTCCATTCATGTCCTCTTCGTCTCTGGTGAAAATGATGGAGCCATGTTTCATCACCTGTCACAATTCTTCCAAGAAATTCATCTCCACCATTCTCGTACTGTTCCAAAAGTTCGCTGCATACCGTTTCTTTGTGAGCCACTGTCAACATCCTGGGAACCCACCTGGCGCAAACCTTTTTTTAACGCCAACACTTTCAGTATTCTGCAAAAACTTCCTTCCCGTATCCCAACGTAGCGTGACAATTCGTTCACTGTGATGCGTCTGTCAGCAGTCACCAATTCGTTAACTCTGTGAACATTGTCTTGAGTGTAAGCAGTACGAGGCCTGCGGCTGCGAGGACAATCCCCAATATTGCCGCGCCCGCATTCATCACACAACCTGCTTGTCCACCGCCTAACTGTACTGCGATCGACAGCAGCCTCTCCATACACCTTTATCAACCTCTTGTGGATGTTTCCCACTGTCTCGTTTTCAGACCACAGGAATTGTATGACAGCACGTTGCTTCTGACGAACGTCAAGTGTAGCAGCCATCTTGAAGACATGTTGTGACGGCGCCACTCACGGCAACAGGTTGAACTAAGTTTAAAAACAAGCGGGAAGGATGTATCTACTCAGTGTAAAACTTTCAACACGCAGAATAAAAACTGTAATTTTACAAAAATAGTGTGCACTCCTTTCGGAGTGACCCTCGTACATGCGGCAGTCAAATTTGCCTTGACTGAAGACGACAACAGCAACGATGAAGGTACATTTCCTGTTACAGTCGGCATTGCTAAGTGTGCCGTGTATTTGTACTACAGATTCCAGAAGTGGACATTTGACGTCTCTTACCTCCTTGCTCTCCCTCCACCCCCCCCCCCCCCCCCCCCCACACCCACACCCACACCACATTCACCCCTTAGCGGACATCGGTGGCCGGGTGGCGGTTTATGTTTCGTACACCTCTTGTAGGTATTCTGGTGAAGGGGTGTCGCGTCCATCGGAAGCCGTGACGGGGCGCAGAAATATCGAGCGGAGAGCTGTCGGCGGCGCGCGGTCGCTATCTGGCGGGGGCCACGTCGTAACCTGCGACAATAGGCGATTGTATCTGCGGCCGCACTTTGACGCGAGTAACAATGCGGCCCGCCCGCTCAATACCTGCTGGCTGGCCACCCCTGTGGCCGCCTTTATTTCCCGCAAAGAATCGGAAGTCGGGCCAGGGCGCCGCGCCCGTATCGCACTCGCCGATTGTGGACGCCGCCTTCTCCGCGGCAGCGCCGGCTCCGGCGCCGGGCTGATGTTCGCGGAGATAGCTCCCCATTTCTTTATTTCGCCCATTTCATTTTTCACGAAAAGGCCGTGCCCTCCTTGGCCCCGCCTGCCCCTTTGTTAGAGTTAATGGGAAGGCCACGGAGAAGCGGGCGTCTGGCGCGACCACCGTCGAGGAACCGTGCGGCAATTTAGCCGATATAAGATGCGGCGCGGCTGCGCTTCGCCAGGCTCGGCTGCGAGCGTGTCGGGTGTTGCGGCCAGACCTACTGAAAAGTGCTGCTCTTAAAAGAGCTACGAACCTTCAGTTTAACTGCGCGGTTTATCGAGTGCATTGGCGGCTCGTGCAAAGTTATATTGATGTGCTTCAATGTGGTGGCCTGTAAACTTCTGACTTACAGTAACAGTAGACGTAACTAAATTGAATACGTATATAACTTCACCTGTAAGTATACGGCATGTATCAAAAAGAATCATCCAATTTTAAAAAATCACAACTATTATGTTATTTGAGATACGTGCAT
The DNA here is from genome assembly GCF_023897955.1 of Schistocerca gregaria. NCBI lineage: Eukaryota > Metazoa > Arthropoda > Insecta > Orthoptera > Acrididae > Schistocerca > Schistocerca gregaria. The sequence continues at coordinate 932,664,951 of NC_064921.1, forward strand.
GAACAATGTACCGTTGGAAAGAGCAAACTCTCGAGTTTTACGTGGTTCCCGTTAAGTAGCAGCAGTACCATAATAGTAATGGCGTGTGACGAGGGCCTCCCGACGGGTAGAGCAGCGCTCGCCTGGTGCAAGTCTTTTGATTTGACGCCACCGGTAGCTGAGTGGGCCAGCATGGTAGCTCAGCGTGTTCAGTCAGAGGGTTAGGTGCCCTCTGTAATAATAATAAAAAAAACTGAGTTAATCGATCAACAACGAACTTAAACGGATGTCTTACAACATCCGCCTCGAGCAGATGCAACGAACAAAAGCATACACAAATGAGATTAAACAAAACAAAACAAAACAAACAAAAAAGTGGTCAGCGTGACGGACTGTCAATCCTAAGGATCCGCGTTCAATTCCCGGCATGGTCGGAGATTTTATCTGCTCAGGGACTGGGTGTTGTGTTGTCCTAAGCATCATCATTTCATCCCCATCGACGCCAAGTCGCCGAAGTGGCGTCAAATCGAAAGACTTGCACCAGGCGAGCGGTCTATCCGACGGGAGGACCTCGTCACACGCCATTATTATTATTATTATTATTATAGTAGCAGCAGTGTGCTCCCACTTCAGTTCTAGGAAAAATGGTGTCAAGACAACATAAAGCGTTTTGTGTTCTAAGTTTTACTCGGTGACTTTCGTACTACAATCCGTTCTTCATAAGAATAAACTTGATGTAAACATTCCACAATGTATTCTTCCGCGTTTGCTGGAACCTCAATGGATTTCCGTTTCACGTGGGACTGCAGCCAAGCTGTCTCGTGTACTGTCAAGTAAGGCAATAGGACACGTTTTGTGCTGTGCGTTACGCGCACATGGACTTAGCGATAATACGGGACAACAGCTTTACCGGCGCATTTAACTTGAACAGCACTGGCCGGCCACCTGGTACAGCTAGCCTGCAGTGACGTGGCCAGCTGCAGTTCACACTTAAAAAGGGACGAGCAGAGGAGCAATACAGCTTCCAGTGTCATTTAATTTTTGGGAAGAATGAAATAATACACTGCAAATCTCCCACAATACGCTCCTTAGACGAAAACCGCAACACGTTATTTTTTTTAACTAACGTGCCATTGTAATTAAAAACAAGAATGATGAAAATTCCTGACTTGACTACAGGGTAATTTTTCTGCATAAGCTGAGTGTAACGTAAGAGAGTATAGAAAGATTTCACATTATAGATACATATTGAAGCTATTGAAGGTATTACTGCCGGCCGGTGTGGCCGAGCGGTTCTAGGCGCTTCATTCCGGAACAGCGGTACTGCTACGGTCACAGGTTCGAATCCTGCCTCGGGCATTGGATGTGTGTGATGTCCTTAGGTTAGTTAGGTTTAAGTAGTTCTAAGTTCTAGGGGACTGATGACCTCAGATGTTAAGTCCCGTAGTGCTCAGAGCCATTTGAACCATTTGAAGCTATTACAGTCAGTCGTCTGGTATCTCTTAGCCCCTTCCTTATCCGAATCCGAGAAATACACTTCAGTTCTGGATGTGTCACCTGCTACGTTGATAACGAGCCTATCAACAACAGAATCCACGAAGCCAACCAGACGCAGCATTTTCTCCTCTTCTTTTATGACGGGCCGTTCTATATCCCGCCAGCGGTCAGCGTGACGTGTGAAAAAGCTGCGTGCGTTACTTCTAGTACGTCTGGCAGCTTAACAGTCTTGTTACTTCTCGGGCCAAAACACGCAGCTTGGTTCCAGATCAGTTCTGCTGGGTTCATATTGTAATGGTACAGTAGCGAACGTAAAAATGCAGTATTTGTATGATATGCCCGATGCTGTGAAAATGATTGTTTTTCATGTTTCTACGATACTATCTACCTCTGTGGTATAAAACAATGGACACAATCCAAATAAAGAGGATATGGTTTTTCATTTTTGCCCTAAAAATTAAATTATGTTTTCTTAATTTAAACAACTTTTATGAACAGTCTTAACATAAAACACCGATAATTGAGAATTTGTATTTGTAATGTAAACAGGAATATCGCAACCAATATGTAATTACAAACTAAAAGACATGCGTTTTTCATAAAAATGATGATGAGTTTTACAATTACGAGATGTACGTATTTCAAATTGAACGAGAAAGATAATTGTTCTTGGGGAGATTTGAACCGACGAACAAACAACCGCAATCGCTTTACTTACTCTATCGCAACTGGCTACGCTATATGTTCAGTGTGGGTGACATTATATACAACGCTTCGAAAACATCAAAGCCGATTATCTCCGTAAATATATGAAAAACATTAAAGCACTCCGTCTTCAGGCCACTGGTGGCCTACCAGGACCATCCGACCGCCGTGTCATCCTCAGGGGAGGATGCAGATAGGAGGGGCGTGGGGTCAGCACACAGCTCTCCCGATCGTTATGATGGTATTCTTGACCGAAGCCGCTACTATATGGTCGAGTAGCTCCTCAATTGGCATCACGAGGCTGAGTGCACCCCGAAAAATGCGAACAGCGCATGACAGCTGGATGGTCACCCATCCAGGTGCCAGCCACGCCCAACAGCGCTTAACTTCGGTGATCTGACAGGAACCGGTGTATCCACTGCCGTTGCCCATGAAAAGCATTAAGAACAATCTATTTATCGGCTCTGTTTAACCGTGTTCCAATCGCGTGTTTGACTATGGAACAGAAAGCAGCTTCAGTCATTTTCGTACTGCGCATTGACAGCGCGTCTATCAGAGCACAACGCTGCAGAGGCTGTGACTGCACACGATTCTTGGAATAAAAACTACGTAGCTAAAGCGTGATTAAGAAAAACGTTGATGGTTGTTAACACATTTGAATATCTTAAATTTTCATTTAACGTAACTTCGTAGTAATATGTCAGTACATAAGGAGGACCTACTTCCAGGAGCGTAAGAACAGTAGTGTACGTGTGCTACGGCTTCTGACCTATCATCGCGTTTGTGTTTGTTTATATCACGTTTATTCTTATGATTAACGCATTATAGGCATGAGTGGATCCTCCTACAGCACAGAACATTAGACGATTGCATGAACAATTCCGAGAAACATGTTCTTTGTGTAAAGGCAAATCGCCGAGCCGTCCCCGAGTGTCTGACCCAGACGTCGAACGTATCCGCCAAAGTTTCACGAGGAGTCTCCAGAAACCCGTTTGCCGTGCGACTCGTCAGCTCAACATGCCCCCGACGTCCGTCTGGTGTGTGTTGCGTCGTCGTTCACGCATGAAACCATACCAAATTCTGCTACTGCAAAATCTTCTTGAAGATGACAAACAATAACGTGTGGAGTTCTGTAATACCGTTCTTGACAAAATGGAGGACGAGAGTTTTCTTCCACACTTAGTGTTCAGTGTTGTGGCAACATTCCATTTAAATGGAAAGGTGAGTCGTCATAATGTGAGAATATGGGGACGGAACAACCACATGAAGTTATACGAGGGTGAGTCAAATGAAAAATTTAAATCTGTAGTAAGAAACCGAAATTTCGCGCCGTTATCCTGCAAGTTGGTAAGCGTGCTACAAACAGCGTGCATAATGGCCTGTAGGTGGCAGCATAGTGCAGATGCACACATACCGTCGCAGTATCAGTATAAAGATGGCCTCCCCACTTGTGACTTGCACCAGGGAAGAACAGCGTTCTGTTATTCGATTTTTGTGTAGTGTAGGTGTGAAACCTATTGAAATTCATCGACGAATGAATGTTCAGTACGGTGATGCATGTTAGTCACACCAGCAAGTCTACGAATGGAGTAGGAAGTTTGCAAATGGTGTGATTTCAGTGGAAGATTCTCCTCGTCCAGGTCAGGCACAACGAGTTGTGACTCCACAGAACATTGCAGCTGTTGAAGCCATAGTGAGGGAAAACCGCCGAGTGACACTGAATGACATTGCAGCATGTTTACAGATTAGCCATGAGTTTGCATTTGACTCACCCTCGTACAACATGAGAGGGACTCTCCAAAATTTGATGTATTTTGTGCAGTTTCAGAACTTCCTTTTCCCACCGTTGGAGACTAATTCGAAAGAATTCATTTACCAACAGGATGGGGCACTGCCTCTGAAGTGCAGGAATTTTTAAATCAAAGATTACTGAACGATGGATCGGTCTCACTGGACCAAATGATTCAGCCCCACATTACTGGCCTCCAAGGTCAACGAATCCGACTGTACGTGATTATTTCTTGTGGGCATTTATGAAAGACTCTGTTTGCGTGCCTCTGTTACCAACAACAATGAATAGGCTGAGATGTCGCATAACAGCAGCTGTGGAAGCTGTAACTCAAGACATGCTCGGTGTGGTGTGGGAACAATCTGAATACCGCATTGACACATGCCGTGCATCTGAACGGGGAATATTGAAAGCCTATGAAAGGGTATGGAAAAACCTTTTTGATTTTTCCGTTGATCAAAAAACAGAATTCATTGTATATGTTTATTAGTTTCAGAAATATAGACGTGCCAAATCGGATGATTCTTTTCGATGCTCCCTGTACCGGTATTTAAATTTTATAATTAACAGTTTTACATTGCGAAAAATAAAATAAAACAATAAATAAGATGCTTTCTGCTGGAATCGAACCTGCGTCCGAAAATTACCATGTTTCAGATTGCTCTTTATTATTATCATTATTATTCAGCACCAGCTATCACTGAGCTTTTAAATTGACTTGAAATACAACATTCAAATAAGATGTATAGAGGACAAGAACTTTTCTCTTTTCGTTTACTCTTGAGGATTGCTTGTTTTTCGTTCATCAAGTTTTGTTTTGGGTCACGTATAGACTCTCCTCCCTCGTTGAAGATGTAGATTATAAAACAACATATGAACCATGTTAGTGTCTATCCTTGGATGCTGCAAAGGCTTTGTCGCCCTTATACATTATTTTATTGCTGTTTATTTCGTTGGTAGTGGTTGATAGCAAACTTACTGGTTTAAGTTTTATCCATTTCCATACCCCTGCAATTCTGGATCAACCCACGGTTCGGTGTATGGCAGTGTACACCACTCCACATTACTTGCAGTACGGAGGATACTTAGTTTTATTCTGTGGTACCACGCGTCTGCCGGAATCAAATCACCCACACACATGTAAGCTGCTGCGCGCAACCTTGAACTTAAGGATTTGTCTGCAAAATTTGACCAGATTGTCTTCCAGCTTGGTTTCGACTACTTTCTCTGTCATATAGAATCTTACATTTGGAGTTTTCTCTAGAACATATGTTGTAGTCCACAGCTCGTGGTCGTGCGGTAGCGTTCTCGCTTCCCACGCCCTGGTTCCCGGGTTCGGTTCCCGGCGGGGTCGGGGATTTTCTCTGCCTCGTGATGCCTGGGAGTTGTGTGATGTCCTTAGGTTTAAGTAGTTCTAAGTTCTAGGGGACTGATGACCATAGCTGTAAAGTCCCATAATGCTCAGAGCCATTTGAACCATATGTTGCAGTTTGCAAGACATGAATTATATTTGTTGGCACCTTACCGTCATCTCTATTTTTTCTCACGACACCCCATCCAGCCGTTAGTAGGTCTGACCGACTAGCTGGTAATTTGAGGGTACTAATGATATTTTTCACCATAAAGACTGAATATTTTGCCTCACAGTGTGTTAAGACAAGAGCGCCTTCGTTAAGTGGTTTCGTCAGTTGATCCCTCGCTTCCCAAAACGATATAGCTTTCCAGATAAGCTAGCCTATGTACTTTTCGATTTGTGCGTTACATTTCCTATCGATTGGTATGATTTGTGCTACACACCACTTTTTGGATAGGTCCAGTATGTTTACATATTCGATCTTTTGAATGATGTGCTACTTGGAGTCATACCAAGGGCGCTTTTAAATCCCTCATACTCTTTTGTTTCACAGTACGCTACACGACAAGTTCAAGGAATAATTCTGACCTGCTGCTCTCAGTAATGTAGTGCCGGAAGACATGACGTCACATCAGAGTACGCGCAGTCGAAAACAGACAGTAGCGTCGCTTCTCTGAGTTGATTGTAGTGTGATTGTCATTTCAGCATTCGACATTGGTTTCTAGTTAACGCGGAGAAAGAGCTACACAACATGATTCCGTTCGTTTTATTGGCATACCAGCAAGCATTCGAAGAGAAATGGTTAATTTTAGTGCGATCTCCAGCTCTTAGCCGAAGCGAAATGGCATAATTTTAGACCGATATTTACAGTGTGCCGTAGCACACTATCGCATCATAACTGGCCGCCATTGATCAAGTGTGTTGTCATGTCTAACGACAATATTAGGCAAGGGATGGATTGCATCTCACTGTATAGAGGAGGCATCTGTACACTTGAACTTTCGGCCAAAAGGCTTCAAGTAGACGGTACGCACACATTCGCACAAGCACAACTCACGCACAACTTCCGCCGACCACTGGCGACAACATCGATGGAATGTGGAGACCTCACGCCCCACGTGTTGAGCAATTCGGCGGTACGTCCACCTGGCCTCCCGCATGCCCACTATACGCCCTCGCTCAAAGTCCGTCAACTGCACATACGGTTCACGTCCACGCTGTCGCGGCATGCTACCAGTGTTAAAGACTGCGATGGAGCTCCGTATGCCACGGCAAACTGGCTGACACTGACGGTGGCGGTGCACAAATGCTGCGCAGCTAGCGCCATTCGACGGCCAACACCGCGGTTCCTGGTGTGTCCGCTGTGCCGTGCGTGTGGATCATTGCTTGTACAGCCCTCTCGCAGTGTCCGGAGCAAGTATGGTGGGTCTGACACACCGGTGTCAATGTGTTCTTTTTTCCATTTCCAGGAGTGTAGTATAGGGCAGAAGAGCTTAAATACTATATTTCCCATTATGTTTCTGTATAAACATGTTATTCTCTTATACGATATTTACATTTTCTTTCTGACCTTTGTATATGTATGGATTCCCACCATTTCAAGGTGCTGCCATTATTCCACAGGTTTCCTACTAATTTTATATCATGTGACTAGTACTGAGTTACATGATGACCTTTTAAATATCTTGCACAATTGCCTAAGGTGTGTGGGTTCTCCTGGGTGATCTTGACCAGTTACCCAATGGGAGGGGACTGTGGGTTGACCTTCTAGCACGAGTGTGTAGCCTGACACCAGAAGTGTAAGCTGATACTGTAAATCCTTATCAGTGACTTTCATAGAAATGCCACTCTGTCTCATTCTCACAATGATAAACTACTACTTATGAGTTACAGCATCATCGTACCACTGGATGTGTGAGTTGTCTATCCGCCTTGCCCCTGGGCTCAAACTCGTTCATTGGGAGTTTGTTTCAGTTCCCTATAACTGCCACATCCTGTCCTCTTCCTGATGTCTTCCAAATCCTTCATTCTATGACATATTCTTCCTTTCCTAGACCATCACTAACCGTGCAAGAACATTAAAAATGAAGATTTCATATCTGATGACATCACCAATGAATTTTAATTTCCTCTTTTCAATTTCCTTTCATAATCTGCTCTCTTTGTTTACTTGCCTTAAAGTTACAGATTGGTTTTTCCTTTCTGTGCATCGTGTGATTTTCCATCATATCCGCATTTGAGCAGCTGCGTTTCCAGTTTAACCTGAGCCCAACTTTCACTTCGACTGAGTAGTGTACCCCATAAAAATGATTTGCGATGGATTTTTTGACATCTGTCTTGCCAATCCAATTCTTGTCTTCTTTTTTCCTCTGTGATTATACTATCAATATGGCAAAATTGCTTCACCTGATAAGTTCTGGCATCGTTAAGTTTTTACATTGGTTTTTAATTTCGCCCTTATTTTTCCATACTACCATTACTTCTGTTTTTCATTTCTTCACTTTTAATTCCATAATTTCTAGCACTTGCAGCATTCTTTTTTCTTTGTCTTATTTCTTTCTTTTTTCCTTTTTCTTATTTCTTTCTTTATTTATTTTTTTTATTTTTAGCCTGCAGCTGTCATGTATCCTTTTACCACAGTCTTTTATTCCCTTTGTCTTCTCCTTAATAGCTTCTTCAATTAACAAATTAAGCAAATATGAAGATAAGAGGTATCATTGCATAATTCCTTTCGTAATCTTGGTTCCTTCCCCTGTCTTACTGATGTTCATTTTTGTGTTTTGATTCTAATACAGTTGATAAATTATTGTTACAGTAAAACATTTTGTATCCAATACTGCTATTATAATTAAAATTATACACATCTGAGACATGTTAAAATCAGGTGAGACAGCAACTTGCTCTTCGACAACAAACCGTACCTGAGATCTGCACCTAAGGGGAAGGCATGGGGATTCATAGTGTGTCAGAGAAAAGCACCGGCAGAATTCAAAAAGCATTCGGTAATCGTGTGATATAAATAATGGTAGTCAGTACTTCTGAAATTGGTGTAGCCCTAATCAAAAATAATGTTCTGTAGTTCTTAACAGAGCAACAGCACTGTGTCAACTATAGGGCCGGCTGAGGTCACGCAGACTCAGCTGTTGAGGGCGATGGAGGGTACAGTGGCTCTTCTGCAGTAAAAAGCAGAAAAGGAAACAAAAAATAATCTGCAAGTAGGATAGCAAAATGGATTCAAATCTTAATCTGGTGATAACTGGATTCTTATATCAAGGTCACTGATATGGACATCGGGTGTCAGGTTACACATTTGGGCTTCTTGGTGGCCCTCACTCTCTGTGCCCTTGGGAACCACTGGGAACTCATGTACCCTACTGGCCATTAAAATTGCTACACCGAGAAGAATTGCAGATGATAAACGGGTATTCATTGGACAAATGTATTATACTATAACTGACATGTGGTTACATTTTCACGCAATTTGGGTGCATAGATCCGCAGCCATGGTCTCCGAGCAGATAGTCCATGCTGCTGCAAACGTCGTCGAACTGTTCGTGCAAATGGTTGTTGTCTTGCAAACGTCCCCATCTGTTGACTCAGGGATCGAGACGTGCCTGCGCGATCCGTTACAGCCATGCGGTTAAGATGCCTGTCATTTCGACTGCTAGAGATACGATGCCGTTGGGATCCAGCACGGCGTTCCGTATTAGTCTCCTAACCTCACTGATTCCATATTCTGCTAACAGTCATTGGAACTCGCCCAGAACTCCGTGGCTGTCATACGCCAGTCAGAGTGACTTTCGTGAGTGACGCTTTGCCTGTAGTTCCGCATGACAATTAGCATTTCTTCCAGCGAGAGGGATAGTTTTCGTGTATACTCGCTGTTCCGCTCTGCTTACATCCATCCTATAGCACGGCCAAACTCGCACTGAATGTTTCAGACGCCGGTACCGAGCTATCCTCACTTGTGATCGCAACCTGTCGGTTGATTTCAGTGCTGTTTGCCGCGGGCTTTCGAATGGTACACTACTGGCCTTTAAAATTGCTACACCAAGAAGAAATGCAGATGATAAACGGCTATTCATTGGACAAATATATTATACTACAACTGACAAGTGATTACATTTTCATGCAATTTGGGTCCATATATCCTGAGATATCAGTACCAAGAATAACAACCTCTGGCCGTAATAATGGCCTTGATACGCCTGGTCATTGAGTCAAACCGAGCTTCGATGGCTTGTACAGGTACAGCTGCCCGTGCAGCTTCAACACGATACCACAGTTCATCAAGAGTAGTGACTGTCGTATTGTGACGAGCAAGTTGCTCGGCCACCATTGACCAGACGTTCTCAGGTGATGAGAGTTCTGGAGAATGTGCTGGCCAGGGCAGCAGTCTAACATTTTCTGTATCCAGAAAAGCCCGTACAGGACCTGCAACATGCGGCCGTGCATTATCCTGCTGAAATGTAGGGTTTCACAGGGATCGACTGAAGGGTAGATCCACGGGTCCTAACACATCTGAAATGTAACGTCCACTGTTCAAAGTGCCGTCAATACGAAAAGGGTGATCGAGACGTGTAACCAATGGCACCCCATACCATCACGCCGGGTGATACGCCAGAAGGCGATGACGAATACACGCTTCCAACCTGCGTTCATCGCAATGTCGCCAAACACGGATGCGACCGTCATGATGCTGTAAACAGAACCTGGATTCATCCGAAAAAATGACGTTTTGCCATTCGTGCACCCAGGTTCGCCGTTGGGTACACCATCGCAGGCGCTCCTCTCTGTGATGCAGCGTCAAGGGTAACCGCAGTCATGGTCTCCGAGCTGTTAGTACATGTTGCTGGAAACGTAGTCGAAATGATCGTGTAGATGGTTGTTGTCTTGCAAACGTCCCCATCTGTTGACTCAGGGATAGAGACGTGCCTGCGCGATCCGTTACAGCCATGCGGATAAGATGCCTGTCATTTCGACTGCTAGAGATACGATGCCGTTGGGACCCAGCACAGCGTTCCGTATTAGTGCCCTAACCTCACTGATTCCATATTCTGCTAACAGTCATTGGAACTCGACCAACGCGAGCAGCAATGTCGGGATACGATAAACTGCAATCGCGGTAGGCTACAATCTGACCTTTATCAAAGTCGGAAACGTGATGGTACGCTTTTCTCCTCCTCACACGAGGCATCACAACAACGTTTCACCAGGTAAAGCCAGTCAACTGCTGTTTGTGTACGAGAAATCGGTTGGAAATGGTCCTCACGTCAGCACGTAGCAGGTGTCGCCACCGGCGCCAACCTTGTGTGAATTCTCTGAAAAGCTAATCATTTGCACATCACAGCATCTTCTTCCTGTCGGTTAAGTTTCGCGTCTGTATCACGTCGTCTTCGTGGTGTATCAATTTTAATGGCCAGTAGAGTAGGTCGCCCAGGGGAACCCCCCGCCCCTCCATCACAACATTGTGTGATAGTGGTCACGTGATATCTCTGCCTCTCTCGCACAATGCCTAAGATGTGTGGGGGATTCCCCCTGCGTGACGATTCCCTGTATTTCCCTGGGGCAGAAGGAGTAGGGGTCATCAAGGAGCCCAAGTGAGTAACCTCACACTAGATGTCCTTGTAAGTGACCTTGAGATAAGAGAGCGTTTGTAACAGCATGAGGTGTTGAATCGGCTTTGCGTTCCTACTCCTGCATTGGCTCGCAACCTCCAGTGGAATGTGTGGTGTCCTTAAACACAGAGTAACCTTACCAGTCGGTTAGGTGTCAGTTGGTGGTGGCGCTACATCCCGTTACATGACCGTTTCTTCGCCTTTGTCTACCTTGGTGGTCGGACGGGGCCGCTTGTCACACGCAGCAGCCGCAGCAGCCAGTCAGCTCCTTACGAGCGGCCGCGCTTTTGTGCCGAGCTGCCTCCCCCACCGCCGTCCGGCCGTGTCCTCTCCTCTGGCGCGCGGGGGCATTGACGCTCGCTGAACTGCGAGTTAGGAAGCGGCCGGCGCCGCCCGACTTTTGCGTGCTAATGATGCCGGGCCTGAATTACAACGGGCATAACGCCGTGCTCTGCGGCATCGCTAATGGAAGACGGCGCTGCTGCCGCGGGGACTCAAGTGGTCATTGTGCGCCCCCACAATGGACGCCGACGTCCCGGACGGCTCCGGCGCCGCCGCCGCCGCTGTCGCCGCCTCCACCACCACCACCACCACCACCACCACCACCGCCGCCGCCGCCGCAGTGCCCCCGTCGCTTTTATTGAAACTAAACTACGGCTGGCCCCGGTCCACCACGGCGCCGTCAATACCTGGATATTAATCACGGCTCCGGGGATTGTATGAGTAGGACCATTTTCTTCGCAAGTGCTTCCCTCCCCGTACGCCCCCGCCCGAACCTCCGCCCCCGCGCGTCGGCGGTCCTTTCTCCTGCGGCCGCGCCACAGCCCCCCTCCCTTCACAGCCAGCTATTCAAGTGCCGCTATATAGCGCGCCGTACGATAAAAATGTCATCGTATAGAATCCATTGTTGGTGCATATAAAGGAGCGACGGTTCCATCGCCAAGGAAACATGATCATTGTTTCGCAAACAATGGGGCGCCGCTCTCTCCCTCCGCGCCGCCGACCTGCGAAAACGCTCGCTGGAGCGCGCACGCGCACACCGACGCACATTCCTCGACGGCACCCTCGCGCGGTGACGCACGGGATGCGTGCAGTGGCTGCCTCTCGTAAGACAGGTGTCTCGTGCCCCGCCGGAACGACTAAGGCATGCAGCCGACCCTGCGCCAGGCAAGATCTCGTAGCGCTGCTGTTTTCATTTCCAGAGTTCATCGATCAACGCCGTTTTACACGAAGGGCCTAGCGATCGTCTAACACCATTTATTTGTCCGACAGTCTTTCATAAGGGTGACTCTTATTTTTCGAGTTTGATTTTTTTAATGCTACCTCCCAGGTTTATTCCATTGCACAAAAAATAGATTATAGATTAATTTTGGCTACAAAGCAAATGCGTAAGGTAATGCTCCATGGTCCCCAAACCTGAAAAAAAACGTCACGTTGTAACAACAACGACGCTGTACTATTGTACATATAAGTAATTTTTTTCTTCTGATTTTTCGATAAACTTGTGCAATTGATGTTCTGATTTCAGTTCTTTTTTGTTTCATGTCATTATGTTAAGAAAACTGTAAATAAGTTTCAATGGAAATATTAATGTTTATGTCAAATGTCAAGCAATATTGTAATACAGGGTGATTCAAAAAGAATACCACAACTTTAGGAATTTAAAACTCTGCAACGACAAAAGGCAGAGCTAAGCACTTCTGTCGGCGAATTAAGGGAGCTATAAAGTCTCATTTAGTTGTACATTTGTTCGCGTGAGGCGCTGTTGACTAGGCGTCAGCGTCAGTTGATGCTAAGATGGCGACCGCTCAACGGAAAGCTTTTTGTGTTATTGAGTACGGCAGAAGTGAATCCACACTAATGGGAAAGTCAACCGTCACAATGTCTGTATATGGGGCACTGAGAATCCGCGGGAAACAACTCAGTATGAACGTGACTCGCCTAAGGTGAACGTTTTCTGTCCCATTTCAACCAATAAAGTTTTTGGTCCCTTTTTCTTCGAAGGTGCTACTGTAACTGGACTACAGTATCTGGAGATGTTAGAGAATTGGCTGTTCCCTCAGCTCGAACAAGAAGCACAACAATTCATATTTCAGCAGGATGGAGCGCCACCACATTGGCACTTATCTGTCCGTAACTACCTGAACGTCAACAACCCGAGGCGATGGATCGGCCGCCAGGCAGCCCGTGACAGAGCACTTCATCACTGGCCTCCAAGAAGCCCTGATCTTACCCCCTGCGATATTTTCTTATGGGGGTATGTTAAGGATATGGTGTTTCGGCCACCTCTCCCAGCCACCATTGATGATTTGAAACGAGAAATAACAACAGCTATCCAAACTGTTACGCCTGATATGCTACAGAGAGTGTGGAACGAGTTGGAGTATCGGTTTGACATTGCTCGAGTGTCTGGAGGGGGCCATATTGAACATGTCTGAACTTGTTTTTGAGTGAAAAAAAAACCTTTTTAAATACTCTTTGTAATTATGTATAACAGAAGGTTATATTATGTTTCTTTCATTAAATACGCATTTTTAAAGTTGTGGTATTCTTTTTGAATCACCCTGTATAATTGAAATGTAACAAATTTTGAAACTGTTGTAAGATGTTTAAAATTGTAACTGTGCGTCTGGCCCATACGTAGGCAATCTGTTAGGATATGTAGAATGCAAACCCTCGGGTGAATACCCGGTCTGTCAGGGAGCGGTAAAAGGTGGATGGCAGGCGAGCGCAGAAAAATGCAGGAGGGCACTGCACAGCACAACGGGCTCAGTAGTAATTGGAGTTCGGCAATGGTTTGAGCAACACCTTCTGGAGCGAGGAGGCTCTCCTGGAAGACATAGCTTCACTGAGCCTCGGGTATACCGTTCCAACGCCTACACAGCGTGGCAAAATTCCATAGTCACTAAATGGAAAAGTACTGCGACGCTAAGAAGAATTAAAGTGCCGATACGTCAAGAGCCATAGCTGTGGTTGTATGTGTGCTCTGTGCCTCGTCATCTCGCCGCCTGCCAACCGCCGCATCGATACTAGCAGGTTGAAACTTTTAGTACTGTATTCGTAAGGATCAGAGAGTGAACTGTGCAATAATAACCTAAATTTTACCAGAAACGGCGTTACCCATCACTTAACTATCCTCACAACTAACCTAGACAGGGTCCTTTCCAGATATTGTGCAACCCGAGTGTCCCGAAATGAAAATTTAAAATTTGTGTTAATAATAATTATTTGCAGACCTAGCTATATTAGAATGGTGTTTAAAGAAACGTTTCGTTAATGAACCAGTATATGAATAACGAAAGTCTAACGAAGTTAAAAGATAACTTTAGTATTGATATAATAATGAAGTTTATTATTTCGAGACAGATTTAAAGGCATTTAAATGAGCAGTAAATAAGATATAAAGAGTGGTAACATATATACTGAAAATCTTGAAAGCGCAATAAACTCAGTAATCAATTTTTTAAATACAGCGATCATAACAGTTTCAACCCCCCCCCCCCCCTTAAGTCATTTGAATTCTGAAGTGTTCTAAATTGGTTTGACCAGCAAAAGTTAAAGTCAATATAAAATTCAACATTTATCAGTGTTTCATCTTTATCAAAATTGATATTTTGTGTGTGGCTCGATAGTGCTATTTATAGGGTAACCTATGCCCGATTTTAATCAGATTAATAGACAGTATAAGGTTTTGTAGTATACATTATAGTGTAGTGTTATGTATTCCTGGTTTTTCCATGTCAGTACAGAACGTGAAACTATCAGTTCAATAGATTTTCTGGTTCCAAAATTCTATTATATTATGCAGTGTTACTACTTGTTCCTTTGCACGAATATCTGCCAACGTGTACAGGGAAGAAACTCAGTTAATGCCTAATAAGGCTGGCGACCGTATTATTAACAAATTGGTAGCATCTTCAGGGTTGCTTTTGGTCCATCCTGACGTGTGATTGCATTTCGAACTTGCTTGACGGATCATTGTTATTATACAGAGTGGGTGTAAGTCTGATTTGCCACCATTCAGGTACACACGGTCGATATTTATACGAAAATCCTTTCTCATAAGGTGATCCCCGCTCACTTACCATAGCACAGGCTTTAACGAGTATTGTGTGACACACGCGGAAGTTACAACGTAAAAGCTGATTTTTCTTTCGTATCTCAGATAATACTGTCCTGTGGCAGATGACTAACCAGTGACTTTATTAACTTCAAATTAATTATTCATATTTCTGTATTAAGTTTAATAATACAATCTGCACACACTGGGTTAACTTAGGTCGTACTTGATTTCGGCGTTCCGGCACCTCCCAGTGAATTTTTTTGAAATCATTGGAACAAGTCGGCGTACTCTTAAGGCAAGGGTAGTGTATTCTGCATCCCACGTGTATTGTTTAATGGAACATCGCAGTCTGCAGAACCTTATGAGGGTTTTAATGACCGGAAAGACGGTCAGTCCTCGTTAAGTAACCATGGAAATTCAGCCGAACAAAGGAAATATGTGTGTTAACTTCAAAAGGGAGAACAGATAAGAAACTAACATCTCAGCTTGAGACAGAAGTAAGACATTGGAACGGCGTGTTAAAACGAGTTTTTTCTGTCGTTAGAAACTTTTCCACACAAGATAAGGAGTCATAACCAAGATTTGTGCCAACAAATTGTGGAAATTTCGAGATGGCACACTAGCCAATTGCAGAATTGGACCCTGTAACAAAGGAAAAGGGAGCGCATCATACCTCTCCTTTCAAACGTGTGAAGAGTTTTATAAAATTTCTGGCAGAAAGAGTGGTGAAAAATACACTACTGGCCTTTAAAATTGCTAGTCCAAGAAGAAATGCAGATGATAAACAGGTATTCATTGGACAAATATATTATACTAGAAATGACATGTGATTACATTTTCACGCAATTTGGGTGCATAGATCCTGAGAAATCAGTACCCAGAACAACCACCTCTGGCCGTAATAACGGCCTTGATACGCCTGGGCATTGAGTCAAACTGCTTGGATGGCGTGTACAGGTACAGCTGGCCATGCAGCTTCAACACGATACCACAGTTCATCAACAATAGTGACTGGCTTATTGTGACGAGCCAGTTGCTCGGCGACTATTGACCAGATGTTTTCAATTGGTGAGAGATGTGGAGAATAAGGGGGCCATGGCAGCAGTCGAACATTTTCTGCATCCAGAAAGGCCCGTACAGGACCTGAAACATGCGGTCGTGCATTATCCTGAGGAAATGTAGGATTTCGCAAGGATAGAATGAAGAATAGAGCCACGGGTCATAACACATCTAAAAAGCAACGTCCACTGTTCAAAGTGCCGTCAGTGCGAACAAGAGGTGACCGACACGTGTAACCAATGGCAACCCCATACCATCACGCCGGGTGATACGCCAGTACGGCGATGACGAAAACACGCTTCCAATGTGCGTTTACCGCGATGTTGCCAAACACGGATGCGACCATCATGATGCTGTAAACAGAACCTGGATTCATCCGAAAAAATGACGTTTTGCCATTCGTGCACTCAGGTTCGTTGTTGAGTACACCATCGCAGGCGCTCTTGTCTGCGATGCAGCATTAAGGGTAACCGCAGCCATGGTCTCCGAGCTGATAGTCCATGCTGCTGCAAACATTGTCGAACTGTTCGTGTAGATGGTTGTTGTCTTGCAAACGTCCCCATCTGTTGACTCAGGGATCGAGAAGTGGCTGCACGATCCGTTACAGCCATCCGGATAAGATGCCTGTCATCTCAACTGCTAGTAATACGAGGCCGTCGGGATTCAGCACGGCGTTCCGTATTATCCTCCTGAACCCATCGATTCCATATTCTGCTTCATTGGATCTCGACCAACGCGAGCAGCAATGTCGCGATACGATAAATCACAATCGCGATAGGCTACAATCCGACCTTTATCAAAGTCGGAAACATGATGGTACGCATTTCTCCTCCTTACACGAGACATCACAACAACGTTTCACCAGGCAATGCCGGTCAACTGCTGTTTGTGTATGAGAAATCAGTTGGAAACTTTCCTCACGTCAGCACGTTGTAGGTGTCGCCACCGGCGCCAACCTTGTGTGAATTCTCTGAAAAGCTAATCATTTGCATATGACAGCATCTTCTTCCTGTCGGTTAAATTTCGCGTCTGTAGCACGTCATCTTCGTGGTGTAGCAATTTTTCATGGCCAGTAGTGTATATTGTAGATGAAGTGAAAGAAGCTAAATATTTGTCCACCGTGTTAAACTTCACCCACGACATCTAACATGTGCATCATCTGTTTTTTGTCATAAGCTGTTTATCAAACGATACGCTTCCTGTTGACAGATTAATCGGTTTTATCTCAAATTCAGGAAACAAACCAAAAGAATTAGGCGATTCGTTTATGAATTGCAATCAATTTACGCTTGCCTCAGTGCCCCGACGGTCCACTAGAATGTTTTACAATTAAAATGCAACAGTTCAGTCTCTATAACACAACCTTTATAAACACACTGGTCAGGCGCCACTATGTCTGCTATAGTCTCAGGGTTAACTGGACGGAACTAATATCATCTTTGGATGTTACGCATGATACTCAAAAGGCTTCATTAAGATGCGAGGTGACTGGAATGCTGAGCAGTCTGCCGAGTCTGGAAACTGCAATAATGACAGCATTTAGCTCAGTGGCATTGAGGAGATTTAACTTTACAAATAAATTTTTGCCAAATGTTGACACCTATATTACGACTGTAATAAATATGTATAATTATTTACCTGAAGAAGTTCGAGAGAACCGATGTATGTATGACATATGACAACGCTGACATCGATAAGAGTAAAATAAATTTGCACAGAAGAACCACAAAAAGGAAAATGTCAAGAAAACCGAAAGAGGATGAAACCGCTTGCTACTACTTTGAAGAAAAGGATGATACCTGGTATCATAGAGATATTCGTGTCTGAATTGGAGAACAGAAAAAAATCGTTGCAAGAGTTTTGTATCAATTTTTAATTCGTAAGCAATTTTCCTGAACGAGAGCTCACGGAACAATTATAATATGTTAGAAAACTGCATCAGCGTTGAATGATGAGGTTATTCGTTTTAAAACATGCGTTAAAGGGTTGGTAATGGGTATATTGATACCTGGAGAGTGACTTGTAAATAGAAACTGGGGGAAGTTAGCCTATGTGTAACTCTGCAGTCTATTGTAAGTTTCCCGTGCCACAAAATTATTCGTTACCTAATTTAATTACAATTGGGAAATTTTAATATAACAACTGAATTAATCACTCAGTTGGTAACCAGAACTAACGTATTCATGTTAATAAAAAAGGTCCAAGTGAGTATATCGAATGAACAAATGGGATCAATTAAGTGCAACCGTTAAATCAAATAATTCGGAGCAAGCAGGAGCTTAACCCTCAACAAAAAGAATAACATAACCAAAGTCTATTTATATAATGCCTGTCTTTTACCCTTCAGAAACGCCAGATTAGATTTATTGAAATTAATCTGATAAAAGGGGATGGGTTTGTCCGAGAAACAGTCATCACAGTTTAACATAGTTTATTAAAATAAAACATGATACTAAAAATTCACAAAATTATTCTAACCTGTGATCTGTCGTTGCCTCTTACGTACTTTATTAACTCCCTTATGCTATTATAATTCGGAGTGCTGTGGTACATTGCGGTGATAAATGAAAAGTAAATCGGCGCGCATGGGAAAAGTTCACACAAACATACGCGATTCACAAATAAGAATAGAGATAAAAAGAATTTTGCCCTTCACAGTACGTCAGAGGCTCAGAGGTTCATCCCTGTAGCTATGATTGAATTATTGTGAATAAGAATACACTTTCCGACAAAGACATTTATCTGCATCACCTTGTACATCAAAGTATACTAAGCTCACGTGAAACATCTGCAAATGCCGTGAATATTCGTGAACAAAGCAGAATTTTTGAGTCTCGTGGAAAATTAGAAAACACAAATATAGATCGTATCTGAAAATTGAAACGAAAAAAAAAGAAACACACACACAAGAGAAAAGATCACACATACATTCAATTTGAAATAGATGTCAGGCAACTGAAGTTTAAACCTGTGCTGGAGTAACGAACTTTCTACACCACGTGTTCAGGCACAAAGCAAGCATCGGAAAAAGTTACTAAATTCGGAAAACATACTCGTGACTACAATCTAAAAATATAAGGATTTTACTACCGAACTTTAAAACTGACTAGCGAATAAAACGTGTACATCAGAGTGTTACGCACCATCACACATAACACACTCACCGACGACAAGCCGCTCTCAAGACTACAATCTTCACTCACCCAAGGTCCAGTCCAGAATGGCGACAGCACGCTCTCCCTGCAAACGAACCTTCCTAAGTAGCTGGAAGGGACCAGAGGGGTCCTTTCCGAATGACTACCAAAAGGGTACAAAGCTCTTTACCTTGACTGAGAAAGTCAAGGAGGTTAGGCGGCCGTTTGTGGCAGCTCTGCCGGCAGAGAACAATGCTGGTGTAACACAAGTGTTTGGAAGCACAGTGTTCAGTGTACGTTGTTGAACATAGGCTTCCGCAGCAGACGGCACCTGCGTTTCCCGACGACATCATCAGTTACAACTGCGCTAGGCACAGGGTCATCGAGATTGGACTGTGGATCAATACAAATGTGTTGCATGGCCAGATGGATCACATTTCTTGTTACGCCAGGTTCCGGATACACTGATGTCGAGCCGGAGGCGGACGGGTGCTCGAAAATGTACCGCTGCGTCGAGGCTGCACGCTTCTTCTTTAGTGTTCAACCCTGTGGTTTGTTTTGCAGCAGAGCGCCATTCCTCTCTTCTGTCTGCTTTCCTCTTCATTTCCACGTATGTTTACTGCTGATGCTTGGGATAACCGTAGTTCTTTAATGTGGTGGTTTCCCGTTGCCTTCCACATCCTATGCCGTTGACCATCAGCTGGTTCTTCCACCTTTGGAAATGATTTCTCATTTCCAGGGCAAGAGGGTGCCCTGTCCAGCAGATGCTGGGGTGATGACTTATCCCGGTCATCCTTCGGTCCCTGTCTACGTTAGCCATCATATGAAGTGATGTTGCCCACTCTCTACCGCTTGGAGGTGTAGATCAGGAGTTTCCCTTCATCGGGTTTAGGACCTTAATGGCATTTCCTAGTCCCCTCCAGTACTTTATAGAGTAGGGATGGGGATGGGGAAAACCGGCCAGTCAAAGCCAATACTGGTATTTTAGTTCTGAATAACCAGTATTTTCTATGTTTGTATCGTCTCGGTTAAAAGAGGTTTTTTATTTTTCTACTAATAACCGAGTAAAAACCTGAAATATCAGTTCCCTATAGCAGCGGCACTAAGGTTTTTCGTTTTTCTTAAGGAAACTTTTTTAAAAAGGAGTATTTTTTTTAGTAAAATTTGCATTGGTTTGAATTATTTCGTTATTATGGAAAATAGGAAACGCGATCAATTCTATTTCAATAACAGCGCTGACAGAATGGGCTACAAACACATGGTATGAGTACTCGTACACAATTGCTGAGAAAATAATGCGCCTGTTGTCGTGTGCCGTGTGTCATGGCTAAAGGCAGAGTCAGCGCAGGATATGGTAGCCGATGCGCAATGACCGAGTTTCGTCGAAAGCGCAGGACGCGTTCATTCATTTGTTCGTTAAGGGAGGCCGACAATGTCTGCCGACTTTCGGCCGGTCTGTGATGACAGAATCGAGGCTCACGCACTTCAGTTTTTCTCAAACGATTTTACAGAAATTATTCGGGAAAAAAATTCATTTTTGTATTACTTATAGCTTTACAAGTCAGGTTCGTGATGATTTACTCGTGACTTCGTTAATGGTAATTGCTATTCTGATATTTACGTGGAAGTACGACACAGCGCGAAATTCGAAAAAGTTGGCAATGACAAATAGGTGTTGCTATGTTTTTGCGTTTGGATCATATTACATAATATGTTAATGCGTATGAAATTTAGCTAACATGTTGATTTTTCTTCTTTAGAGTTGGGTGTAGGTCTCTACCTTGCACCAATCTAAAAAAAATCGATCTGATGTAGCACACTCATTTGCGATGGCGCCGCGCCAGCGGTAAGGTCAGAGTGAAATAGCGACAACATCCCTCATATTTCAAAAACGGTTTGAGGTATCTAAATGAGATATCGGTAAAAAGGTAACATGCAAAGGGGAGAGTATTTTACCATACGGTTATTATGCAGAACTTCATAATCTACCATGCTATTCCACTAACTACAGACTTTTCGATGTAATTTTTAAGTGCCACCTACAGCTCATGAAATGAGAACTGCTATGGATATTGAAACAACATAAATGAAGACATTACACGTTTATTTTGTAGCAAGAATGTGCTTTTTCAGAAGCTACTGACCTGACCTTACCTTTCCTCGCCGGCCGGTGTAGCCGTGCGGTTCTAGGCGCTTCAGTCTGGAACCGCGTGACAGCTACGGTCGCAGGTTAGAATCCTGCCTCGGGCATGGATGTGTATGACGTCCTTAGGTTAGTTACGTTTAAGTAGTTCTAAGTTCTATGGGACTGTGACCACAGATGTTAAGTTCCATAGTGCTCAGAGCCATTTAATTTTTTTTTTTTTCTTTTTTACCTTCCCTCGGTCCTCACTTAATAAACCACTGATTCAGAATTCTCTCGCAATTGCGTCTGCACATGTTGGTGAGGTAACAGTGTGTCAACTCCGCTGTATTTCGGCAAAAGAAGTAAATTGTAACATCGTAACAAGAGAAATATTTGGGTTTTACTCAAAATTCGCCACTCATGACCCTCCTCTGAAAGTTTGAAAATGGGGCAGGCAAAATCAAATTTCTGCATTTTCAGCGGAATTCTTTTTAGATACTAACCAAAGCAGAGGTAAAAGATCTTTTTAAATCGTCACCATGCAATTGTCAGCTAATACTCACAAAAAATGTGAGAGTAGGCATGAGTGTAGACCTACGCTTCCCCTCCGGCGCTCGCCATTTCCCCTACAGCGCCTGCTCGTAACGGCCATCATTCCTGCTCTCCGCGTGTGCCCTGCCGACTTCGCATCTACTGGCTACGTTACTCTGAGTGGACTCTATGCGTGCACGTGCAGTGTCCAAGACTTGCCTTCACCTAGTGATATGGTAGTTACTCGCTGTCATCATGGGACATCCGCTTTGTTGCAGAATGACACCAACCCTAGTCTAGACATCCACACACCAAAGAAAGTTTTGCATCACCTCGGTTCCGAGAGTTCGGAACCTGTACAGAAAATTGGAATAGAGATCAACATAAACATCATTTCTCCCCTTTCTATTGCTCATGAAAACCACACATCGCATGTTGTATCACCATACAGCGAGACCTTCAGAGGTGGTAGTCCAGATTGCTGTACACATCGGTACCTCTAATACCCAATAGCACGTTCTTGCACTGATGCATGCCATTCGTTGTGGTATACTATCTACAAGTTCATCAAGGCACTGTTGGTCCAGATTGTCCCACTCCTCAACGGCGATACGGCTAGATCCTCAGAGTGGTTGATGGGTCACGTCGTCCATAAACAGCCCTTTTCAATCTGTCCCAGGCATGTACGATAGGGTTCATGTCTGGAGAACATTCTGGCCACTCTAGTCGAGCGATGTCGTTATCCTCAAGGAAGTTCATTCACAAGTTGTACACGATGGGGGCGCGAATTGTCGTCCTTGGAGACGAATGCCTCGCCAACATGCTGCCGATGTGGTTGCACTATCGGTCGGAGAATGGCAGTCACTTATCGTACAGCCGTAACGGCGCCTTCCAAGACCACCAGCGGCGTACGTCGGCCCCACATAATGCCACCCCTAAAAAACAGGGAACCTCCTCCATGCTGCACTCGCTGAACAATGTGTCTAAGGCCCCCAGCTTGACCGGGTTGCCTCCAAACACGTCGCCGACGATTGTCTGCTTGAAGAACAAATGCGACACTCATCGGTGAAGAGAACGTGATTTCAATCCTGAGCGGTCCATTCGGCATGTTGTTGGGCCCACCTGTACTGCGCTGCATGGTGTAGTGGTTGCAATTATGGACTTGTCATGGACGTCGGGAGTGAAGTTGCGCAGCATTCAGCCTACTGCGCACAGTTTGAGACGTAACACGAGACCTGTGGCTGCACGAAAAGCATTATTCAACTGGTGGCGTTGCTGTCAGGGTTCCTCCGCGGTCATCCACGGCAGTAGTAGCCCTTGGGCGGCCTGAGCGAGGCATGTCATCGACAGTTCCTGTCTCTCTGTATCTCTTCCATGTCCGAACAACATCGCCTACACACTTCCCTTGTTGAGAGCCCTTTCTGGCACAAAGTAACAATGCGGACGCGATCGAACCGCGGTATTGACCGTCTAGGCAAGGGGTTGAACTACAGACAACACGAGCTGTGTACCTCCTTCCTGGTGACATGACTGGAACTGATCGGCTGTCGGACACCCTCCATCTAACAGGCGCTGCTCATGCATGATTATTTACATCATTGGGTGCGTTTAGTGACATCTCTGAACAGTCAAAGACACTGTGTCTGTGATACAATATCCACAGTCAAAGACTGTCTTCAGGAGTTCTGGGATCCGGGGCATACAAAACTTTTTTGATGCGTGTATTTGTGTGAAATGATGTAACAGAAATACTTTTCATCATTTGCTTTAAAAGGTTAAAGACTTGTCCGCATGTATATGAAATAATAAAAGTGGAACGAAATTATGGTAACAGTAACAAATTAAAAGCTTAGCAACAATTAATTCAAAGGATACAGTAAAAAAACAAAGTGGCTGATCTGCTGCCTGTGTCTACTAATATGCCTTTATTTGCTTGTAGCCCTACAAAACGGACAAATTAACACGAAAAGCAGTGTTCATCAAGTTCAATTTTTACCCTTCGGCTCTGACTGTTCTGTATCAGAATCCAGTGTAATCCACAGTTACATTTCCTAGTGTGAAAATAAACTTTTTCACTTACATGTTATTTTGAATGTAACTGCCATTCGTCCCAGATAGTTCAAATGGCTCTGACCACTATGGGACTTAACATCTAAGGTCATCACTCCTCTAGACTTAGAACTACTTAAACCTAACTAACCTAAGGACATCACACAACTCAATCCCCGAGGCAGGATTCGAACCTACGACCGTAGCAGCTGCGCGGTTCCGGACTGAAGCGCCTAGAACCGCTCGGCCACAACGGCCGGCGCTCTGAAGTGGTATGATCGCCGATTACGTCATTATTTTTGAGCGGAGTTTCAAAATATTAGAATCAATAGGAGAATATTGTCGATTTATATGCTATTTGACCACTTATCACTTTTCGAGAAAAGCGGCGAACGATGGACAGACTAAGTTTTCTTTTACTTGCCTATTTAATATTTTGATTCTAAATATCTTGAAACTGCGGGAGTCAATATGTGTACCCCAAATAATATAAATTAAAAACTGAAAATCGGTTATTCCAGAAACCGGTAAATTCGAGCGGTTTTAACAGTCAAGTTAAACTGCCGTGGGAAAAACCGATATAAACAAAAACCGGTTGTTTCAACCCTAACCGCCATCCCTATGCACACCTGTGGAGGCAGTGTTATGCTACTGGGGACATTCACCTGGGCTTCCATGAAGCCTGTGCTATAAGTGCTATAAGAGCCATGCTCGACGGGAACACCATTGCGGATCAGCTGCATCTTTCATTCTCTTTGTCTCCCGCGAAGGTGATGCCGTCTCCCAACCGGATATCTTCAAGTGTCACAGTCCCAGAATCGTGTTACAGTGATGTGTTTAACATGATAGTGAACTCGTGTTGATGTCTTGGAGACCAAATTATCCTCTTCTGAGCACTATGGAACAACCCTTCGACGCTATCGGATGAGGGCTACACTTCCACAAATCACCGGTATGTAATATACGGAAAATACATAACCTGTAGACATCTGACGCCATTACCTCCGGAAAACTATCCAGAATTTGTTGAATGAACGACACGCAGATTATTTTGTGTCTAGCATTCAAAGATGGACCAACACCTTATAAGCAAGTGATGTCACTGTTTCGGCTCATCAGTGTATACAGATAATAGTACAACTTTTGTGAGACAAATTTGGCGAGAAATTTGTTTTTTTTTTCATAAATTCCTATTAATTTTTAGGGTTTCATGCTTAATCTGTGAAAACGGAACCGTTATAGGATCGCTTTGTTCTCCGTCCGTTCGTTTGTTTGTTTCTCTGTTTATCTGTCTGTCCGATGGTTCTTTTCTCAAGAACAAGAAGACGCATCAAGTTCAAAATTATGTTTTGTATGAAGGTCTGTGGTCCCTTGCGGATATAGGAATTTTAAGCTTCTGAGACAGTACAATCAAAAAATACGGCCACTTAAGCCATATATTTTGGTAGTCGAAAGCTCAGTCATGATAAACTTTAGGGTACTTCCCGTTGACCAAGAATTATGAAATTTGGCAAGAAGCAAGGATTCACAGTGCAAGTAAAGGAAAAAAATCCGTTAATTGTTAATTTGTAATTATGTAACACGAAAACTTATTTTTAGTCATTTTTTTATCCATCTCTCTGTTTATCTGTCCGTCTGTTAAGACCCTTTTTCTCCGGAACAGTATGGTGTATCAAGTTCAAATTTATGTTACACAGTAAGGTCGGTAGTCCCTCGGCGGTGCAAAAAATTTAAGTTTGTAACTCAGTTCAATCAAAAGAAACGATCATTTATGTCACGTATTTTGATTCTCGAAAACTCAGTCATCAAACTTTGAACGCAAAATGGTAGTTTGAGCTGGACACATGGGCATTCCAGTTTGAAAATCGTCAGGGAATCCAGTAGTCCGATATCCACAGTGTCAAGAGTGTGCCGTGAGTACCAAATTTCAGGCATTACCTCTCATCAGGAACAATGCAGTGTCCGACGGCCTTCACTTAATACCCGAGAACAGCGACATTTTAGAATTGTCAGTGCTATCAAACAAGCAACACTTCGTGTGTAAGTAGGCTGTTTAGGTTTTCTTATTGGTAACGCCACATAGCGCTCGGTATGAAAAAATCACTGGCTGTGCCGTGTGCAGTCTGTGTTTAGTCTGCATTGTTGTCTGCCATTGTAGTGTTGGGGAGCTGGATGTTAACAGCGCGTAGCGTTGCGCAGTTGGAGGTGAGCCGCCAGCAGTGGTGGACGTGGGGAGAGAGATGGCGGAGTTTTGAAATTTGTAAGAATTGGTGTCATGAACTGCTATATATATTATGACTAGTGAGGTAACTACATTGTTTGTTCTCTATTAAAATCTTTCATTTGCTAACTATGCCTATCAGTAGTTAGTGCCTTCAGTAGTTTGAATCTTTTATTTAGCTGGCAGTAGTGGCGCTCGCTGTATTGCAGTAGCTTGAGTAACGAAGATTTTTGTGAGGTAAGTGATTTGTGAAACGTATAGCTTAATGCTAGTCAGGGCCATTCTTTCGTAGGGACTTTTGGAAGTCAGATTGCGTTGCGCTAAAAAACTATTGTGTGTCAGTTTAAGCACAGTCGTGTATAAATCTTTCTAAGGGGACGTTTCACGTGCAATAACCACAAAAATCAGGTTAGCACAGTGCGGCGATATTTGGAGATTACGGGCTACACCAGCAGACGAACGATACCAGTGGCTTTGCTGACAGCACGACATCGACTGCAGCGCCTCTCCTGGGGTCGTGGCCATATCGGTTGAACCCTAGAAGACTGGGTAACAGTGGCCTGGTCAGATGAGTCCCGATTTCAGTTGGTGAGAGCTGATGGTAGGGTTCGAGTGTGGTGCACACCCCTCGAAGCCACAAACCCATGTTGTCAACAAGTCACTGCGCAGGTTACATAAATGTGTGGGCTGCGTTCACATGGAATGGAGTGGGTCTTCTGGTCCAATTCAACCGATCGTTGATTGGAAATGCTTATGTTCGCCTGCGTGGAGACCATATGTAGCCACTTGTGGACTTCATGTTCCCAAATAACGATGTCATTTCACTAGGCCAGAATTGTACGCGATATGTTTGAACAACATTTTGGACTGTTCGAGCGGTTATTTGGCCACTTTCTGAGTTCACGCCAAGTCGGCTTGCTGCACTACGCTGTGACTTCTGCACGATATTATGAGTTATCCCTTGACTTCTGTTACCTCAGTGTAGCAGCAAGTATGACATTAACAGCATAATCCAAGATCCTGTAACAGAAACAACTAATAAAGAATAAACAAAAGATTCGAAACAGTATTTACTAGCCGAAAATAAAATTGTATAATGTATTGCTCAATGAGATTACAGAAGTAATTGAAAGAAAACTTTAAAAAAGAATTGAAGTGCACCTCTCAAAGAATCACTATAAAATTAAAGATTAAATGGTAGGAGTATAACAGAGAGTACGGATTATCGTACATTCGTAGAAACTTACGGAAATTGACAATGAAATGCAAACTTCTACTCCGAAGACCT